>NW_027526445.1:71767547-72967547 GCF_048455015.1 Haemaphysalis longicornis | reverse complement strand
TAGGTTGAAAAACATTCATGTGCTGGATAGTATTTCCGCGTTAGAGCCATAACGACTGAACGATGTCCCAACTCCCCAGCAAGAATAACCCCTGCAAGTGGCTCAGGTGCGCCATTCGAAAAAAAGGCCCGACTAAATTTACCCGCGTTCTGCAGATTTCATAGATTGAGTGTAGTGCTTTTCGCGCCGAAGCAACACGCGAGAGCTCGGCCTCGGCCAAGCATGACATAGACCAAACCTGCCCTAGAGATTGGCTAAACAGCACGACCAAATGAACGGCTATGGAATAAATTTGTCCAAATGGGAAACTTTACGTTCGCCGAACTATACACACACGGTACATTTTTTTTTGCAGTCTCTATTACAAAAACCACCACCATGGCCTCGATTGAGCCCGCGTCCTTGGGCTCAGCAGCCACATGCCACAGCTACTGCGCCATCGCGACAGGTGAGTCATGTTGACGGAATTTATTGGATAGTACTAAGTATCCTTTAAGGAAGAGAGAGTGTTCGTGCGGCGCTGCTGGCTACCTTGAAACTGATTTGTGATTGTTTACGATTGTAACGCGCCAGCAAGTTTCAAGGCTACTTTGAGCCGAAAAGGTGCGCGTAATGTTCATAGAGCTTCGTTATGTTGGAGCTCAATTTTTTAAAGAAAAGACAGATTTCCAGCGTCGTTTTAACCTTGAAATTCCCTTTTCTTAAAAAACATCGGCTTCTATCCGAGCTCGTTTATTTTATATTGGCTTTAAACCTGCCATAGCCTTGCTGGGGCGGTATTGTTTCTTTCTTTTTTTATGTAAGCTTTGGGTGTAGTGGGGAACACTGAATTTTTTTAATTTTTATAACATGCGCGCAATATTGCTATGTCCGAGCTGAAGAAGGCAGTAAAAATTTGGTTACAGCAAAACTACGTTGCGCCCATTTCCTCCCTCCTACCCTCGGAAAAACAGCAGACATTATGTCCAACTCCTGGGCCGGGCACGTTGAAACATTTATATTCCCTGTAACTTCGCATCGTAAGGTTGTGAAAGGAGCGTAACTACCTCCATTTTTTTATTTTTAGTATCAGACTGGGAATGAGCATTGAGAAAACAGTGGTACTCATTGTATTTTCTTTTCCGCGAAATGTTCTAGCTATGTTAAGACGGACGCATTCGAGGCCGACTGTTTGGAAAGAGCAATATTCCTACAGATAGGGCAGCAGCTTTCGGCTGGAAGATGCCACAACCAAAATACCACTGGTCACTGACAAGTTAAAAGTTCCCTTACTTTTTTACAATACCCGGTATACTGTTGTCCAACAGAGATTTGCGGGTTTGTTGAATATTTTATTAGAGCAGAGGCGCTGAATGTTAGCCAAAGTCATCACGTTCCCTCGTACGTGCCAGAGAGTATTTAAGATGATTTCTCGGTTCACTCAGGCTGTCTTCGGACGTCGATTAACGTTCATACGCAAAAGGTTCGCCAGGGAAATTCAGAGTGCGCCATATGGCCTTTATTACATCACCTGGATTGTACTATTGAAACTAAGTGTCAAAAAATCCCTGAAGTGCTACATTCCGAAAGTTAGGTTCCTGATCCAAGGTTAGGCTACCCATAGAAAAGTCGCATGCATAGGTTGAACATTTTCACGTATTTTCCTCTGAATGTTTATGAAGCGGTTTTGGATGCGAGCACCTCTATCACAAATTTTGAGTAGGAACAGGCAAGCTATCGCTCGTAGAAATGATTCAACTGCTTAACTAGTGCGTATGCATGTTTTAAAACGTACCTACGCAAGGAAAATGAAAAATAAAAACGATTTTGCATAGACCACCTGTATGTGTAAAAGAGATAGTATACCATTATATACAAAATTTAAAAAGGCAGAGCGTCCGCCTCATTTTTGTAGGACAGAAGAAAACCATTCTAATTACAAGTACTGCAGAAAAAAAACTTTTTAACTTGTCCGCCTCAATCTGAAGTTGTAACTTTTTAGGAATTTAGGTAACTTTCATTTAAGTAATTACACATTAGTGCAGAACAACCCGTTCGGTCATATCTATGAACCGATAGTTGGACAACATAATGTACCTCATGAGCGAGGAGGCGACGTATTGTGTGCAACTGCGGCAGTATGTCATGCCCCTTTAGGGTTAGGAAGCGTAGGTAAGCACACAAAACTCTTATTGAGCCAAAAAAAAGTTCTGGTTGGCTCCCACAGTTGCAGAGAACCCGCGCAGACACGTTTGGTGTGACAGGTTAAATCGAGATAACCTGATTCCCCAGGCCGGCAGGTCAACGCGAATTTTCCACTGATTGGGCTAAGGAAAGGTAGCTAGAGGAAGGGGGAGAACGCAGGAACACTGGTGTGCACTAGGGACAGGGGGGCATCATATTGCGGGTAGTGATACGCGAAGCGGGACGTAGAGTTAAGAGAAGGGATGAAGAAGCTGTAGTTTGTTCAGGTGTGTATTTTTCTGGACATTTGTGATGATTTGAAAGGGTAACGCCAGTCCCAGGATAGCTAAGGAAATGGACATTTTTTGCCGTCCAACTTCTTGCAGCTATATTACAGCGGACAGCCTTACAGCTATCTTACAGCAGACAGAGGTCGGCTGTACTAGTTTGCTCCAGCAAGCCCCATATATTGGCAACTGAAGGAAAGTACACATGATTGGGACTTATTCGCGAACTACGTCAGCACCAAAAAGTATGTAAATCTAGGCGTGATGGAATAGCCGCCCTAGCGGCTGATTGTCAGGTATATTGTTTTGGGTTACTGTAGATCAAATAAGATTTACAGAATTTATTGTAACTATACTTGTCATTACATTGTCATGTACTCACACCAGAAGGAAACTGTGTAAATTTACATGTTAAATGTGATTTGACAACTGTAACTAGGAGTTCGTGGTATGATATAGTCCACTGGCAGGCTGATTTAAGTACTACTTGTTTTAAGCAAGTTTTGACTGGCCGTTTTCTGTAGTTATGCACTAGCTAAGAAAAATTTCTCTGTATGTCAATGAGAATGGAGGCTATGGGGAAAAAACCAATAGATATAGAGTTCGCTGTGAGACCGTGAAGTCTCGGCACGCATGCCCAAGAGAAAAAACATTGTCACTTAAGAAATTTAAACGATGTGATTTGGGAGAAGAATTCTTGAAGATTACATAATCTTTCTCATGTTATTCTTATATGGGCACTTAATCAGGTTGTCCTCGCTTCAAAACGATTTGTAACACTAAACACCACGTGATAAAACAGCCGCATTTTTTTAAGAAACGCGGAACCTCTAATGTAGAACAGCAGCATGGAGCTTCGGCAACCCTTTCCGCAAATACAGAATAAGATCCAGTATAAAAGCCTGCCAAACGCAACGGTCTGCCGTTTTTTTTTTGTCTGCCAGAACATCGCAGGTATGGAGTGCAGCCTTGTGCGTAAACACTGGTACCGGATAACTAAGAATATGAACTAGATGGGTGCAACCACTCTGAGAATGCTCTTAGGGACACAAACATAACTCCCACACCACAGAATAATCTCGTCACCAGGGTTTAGTACCTGGTTCGCACCTCCCACGATTTACCAACCCAACTGTAACCCTCAGCCCGTCGTAGCTCTGGAGCTCCTGACGACGCCGGTGGTATGGCTAGCGAAGCAGCTGCGGCAGCTAAAAATCTCGAGGCCGGACAGACGGCCTATGATATTTGAAATTGGAAGCATTCAACAGGCGAACTCGGTTTAGAGAGAAAAGCTTAGCTGTACTGTTAGAGGTGCTCTCGGACATTAGGTGGTATGCTATATGTCTAAGAGTGCTTTCAATGGCCTATGTTGTTGAGGCGCAAGCATATTCTAATCTATCAAGGACCTCACAAAAATCTATCAAGGACCGAATTTATTGGACAGTACTAAGTATCCTTTAAGGAAGAGAGAGCGTTTGTGGCGGCGCTGCTGGCTACCTTGGAACTGATTTGTCATTGTTTCCGATTGTAACGCGCTAGCAAGTTTCAAGGCTACTTTGAGCCGAAAAGGTGCGCGTAATGTTCATAGAGCTTCGTTATGTTGGAGCTGAATTTTTTTAAGAAAAGCCGTATTTGTAGCGGCTTTTTGCCCTTGAAATTCCCTTTTCTTAAAAAACATCGGCTTCAATCCCGCTTCATTTATTTTATATTGGCTTTAAGCCTGTCATAGCCTTGCTCGAGCGGGTATTGTTTCCCTCTTTTAAAGACGATCGTCTTTTTTGGGCTACTTAAATCCAGAAATTTTGGTCTGTCTGTATGCCTGTATTGTCTGTATGCCTGCGCAATAGTCTTATATAGTAACAGCTAAATCTACCCGTCTCAGCGCTGTGTAATGTTCACACTAGTCAACGTTGTTGAAGAAGAATAAGACAGTATGCAAATATAAGACAACAAATAATACAGAAATTTTATTTGGAGTGTTCCTTTATAAGAACTCATACATGGTTGATGTTTCCGAAATTAAATACTTCATCAACTGCAGAAGAAAATTCACTCCCCTGTCGCCTGCGGTCGCTCGCGCCAGTATAGCTTCTGGGGACATTTTAAGAAATCAACCGGCAACAGTTACGAAAGGTTCCACTAGATAGGTTCCACGCTCTGCTTGCAACGAACGTGGAGTAGGGATACGCGGTTCTATAAACGTTGAAGTAGGGCGCCTCGATTCATGATCGTCTTCGCCATACCGCAACATTGGCATCGAGACACCCGGCCGCGTTATTCCGTTTCGTCTACTTTCCAAAGGGGGTGTTGCTTTCGGGGACTCTGACATCTCTGACGTGGATGCCGCACAACCGTCACATCCGCTACACGCTTTTTAGTGGCAGTAGCAGCAACAGAGTTGTCCCAAATACATTTTATAATTCGCAAGTACAGCTTCTAAACTGTTCATCGGGAATAGAGCGCTTTTGCTATGATTTTGGTACGCGCCAAACTTTTTTTCAATCCACGCCGGCATCCATTGCACAGTCACATTTCTAAAAACATTAAAGGACCACGAAATAGAAGATACCTTTATATTACTTCCAGACAACGTATAGAGGGGATGTTAAGGAAGGATAATAGTTCGTCAGGAAAGCGATAAATTCTCAAGTAAAAGGGAGCAGGACAGGCCGACAATACCTAGATAAAACTGCCCACACCATATCTGGAGAGGATATTCATACAGGATGAATATTAAATTCAGAATACGTAAGCCAGTTAAGGTTGTCAGACGAAATAATATTGCTGAGTGACACTGCAGAAGTACTGCAGAAACGGTTTAACGACCTTCAATCAAAAAACTTGGACGTGGGACTCAAAATAAATATGAACGAATGTAAAGTCATTCCTAATAAGCTTCCCTAATTTCCATCTTCTAGTTAGGAGACGAGTGGCGTGAAGAAATACAAAAAATAACTGCCTCAGACAGATCGTTAGTGCTGACCCTAACCACGCAAGAGAAATGCGGTGCAGAAGTATGGGCTGGCGAGCAATGGGCAACCAGTCTAAAATATTCGAAAGTACTCGACCTCTCTCACTCAAAAGAAGCATATGCAAAACCAGAGCGTACTGGGTGTGACGACTTCCGGAGCTGAAACTTGGCGCCTGACTAAACAACTAAAAAGCTACCTTATATTGGCTCAATGGGCCAAGGAAGGAATAATCATAGTAATAACACTTGGTGACACTAATGGAGCTTCAAGGATCAGGGATCAAACTCAAGTAGATGATATCGTAGATCAACATGCCTTCGTAACGCGCGTGGTATTGCCTCTACCTCGCAGCTAATCTGGGCGACAATAACTGGCTTGAAAACCTGCATATAGGTTACGCAGCCTATACAACATCAATTACTCAGCTCCGGGTGGTCTTCATAGATAAACTGAGGTACTGGAACTTGACAGCTTGTCTTCGTGCCAAGAAGCTTTCAAATAGAATATGCCTTCTTGCAAAGCGGGGAAAATACAACACAAAGCGGGGATTTCCGACACTTCCGAGCTGAGTTAATTATTTCATTCCTAATCCTTCCATATTTCTGCTTTACACAAAAAGATTTTTTGTTCATTTTGTAAGAATATTTAGCACCTTCTTTTTAATGTTCCTCCTCCAACAGCTTTTGGCATTTCCGGGTAATCGTATTTGTAAACAGTTTCAGTATCTCATGCATGACATTGATCATTTCAATTAGTATGAACCAAGACCTAGACAGATGGCCTTCAGTCTCCAGCATTTCACGAGACCAAGGTGGTGAACTTGTCAGTGATACGATGGAATTTGCTAAGAGCCTCAGAGTGCGACCTGGAACTACACTGGGGTGTGCTTCACCGTAGCACTATTTTAAGGGAGGCCTTAAGGGAGGAAGTATGTAGAATCAGTTCAGTTTCGCGATAATAAAAGCACCTCGATTGAAAGATTGGGGATCGGACTAACAATATCTGAGGCAAATACAGAGAGAGAGAGAGAAAACTTTTGTCAAGAGCAATATTGATGTTCTTGTGTGTAATGATTCGTGGTACAAGGATCATGACGAAAACACAGATATCGGGGTAGGATCGAACTAAAAAAAAGTACAGATGGCGCGTCAAATATTGTGAGAAAAAAAAAACGTGCATCCGCATAGGCTTTGAAATAAACGAAATTACTTTTGACAATGTGTCAGTGTATATTCTTTGGTTCCAAATTTTTTTTTACCTATAGCACAATTCTTCCAATTGTTTACGGGCATGAAACTTTAGTACAGATTCTCAGAGGTTGTACGTTCTATAATAGACGGCTGCATGACTAGAGAAAGTAGGAATGCCTTTCAAGCATGAGGAACCGTATTAAGCGAGGCTGCAGTTGTAAAATATGCAATAAACATATGGGATACATGTTCCCCATTATTAAAACGTTTCGAATTGTATTCCAAGCTCACCTTTTGAAGGAAAATCCGAGCTCCACCATTTGATATTAAGTCACCAGATAAAATCGCTGTTGCTAAGTATTTCAATAAACAGGTTTTAAGATAGGGATTTTTTTATTCTGAACAAGCACTTGCTAAGATGTTTTCTTATCCTTTTTGAATTGTAACTTTCATTACCTTCTTTGTTTTCATAAACATTTCGTAAGTATTTCATACGTATGTTTACTCTCGACTCCATCCAGTTTATTGTGCGGCACCCATTCACCACGTCACGTGTGGTGTACAAGGAGCACAGCTCCTCACGTGTTTGTGGTTTCACTAATGCTTTTAATTCATCGGCCCTCCCACATTCCATAGGCCACTGCAATGACCTCCCGACGAAATCGCATCTGTTACATCTCCTAAAACTTTTCGACGCACCGTGTTTAACTATTACACACATAATCTTTCAATTACTTAAACTTTTTTTATTTGTTAAGGCTAATCTCTTTTTGGCGTTTGCTGTTATCTTATACTTGGAACATGACATACGGGCTTAGCGTGTCTTTTATGGCTGTGTTAAATTTGGGTGTATACCTACACACTCACCACAGTTCTTAAACCATATTTTGTTACTTTATTTGATGTTTATCAACTTGTGCGTTTTTGGGTTCTGTGTTTTATTGCGTCTACTTTATTTGGGCTTTTTGTGTGTTAATTTTTGGATTGCGGTTCTTTTATTTCTCTTTTTCTTATTAACTCAGTTTTGAAGTCTTCTGTTCCCCTTAATCTTTCCTACCACGGGCATGTAAGGCATCTTGCGTGAAAGTTTTGAAAATAAAAATAAATGCTGGTCGACCGCTCCCAACGTGTCCTAGGCGCTATAGACACGGCCCACTGGTTTAAAGAAGGTCGCCCATTCACCCCGAGAAGTCAGAGTGGCGCTCGCCACCACCACCCAGTGCAGGTAAAAATTACCTTAACATACATTCCCAAAAAAGTGGAGGGCAGCCCTGCCGCACTAGTAGCGTAGTAGCGTAGTGGTTATCGCACCACCCGAATATTCTGGACGTCGTGGTTTGGGATCCCTCCCGGCGGGGATGCTCCACTCCAATTTATTTCTGTCTTTCAATGAATGCCGTACAACATTTACCACTTTTTTTTTTTTTGGGGGGGGGGGGGGTTTCTTCACTGCCCACCTTTGTGTCTCTTCTTCGCTAGATGGACAGCGAGAATTTTGGTTGTGGCAGTCTTGGTGCTATAGGCAGCTTAAGAGGCTTCTATGCTGGCCGACCGCTCTCAACACCTCGTACACACCGGAGTGACGGCCCGGGGGTATCAAAGAAGGTCCCCTTCACTCCGGGTAGTAGGGGTTGCGCTGGTTGCCACCTAAAAGCGCAGGAAACAATTACCTTAAAATAAATACCCGCGAATGTGGCGGGGAGTACAGCCACTCAGGTACTGTCATCGTAATCGCAGCACGCGCGTATTCTAGTGGTCGTGGGTTCGGATGCCACCTGGCGGGCATCTTTTTCTCCACCTTGTTTCTCTCTTTCGAAAATCTGTATCTGTTTCAAGGATTATAAAATGATCTACTACATTCTCCCGTTTGCTTTCCTTGGCTTTCTTGACTGCCTACCCTTATTTCTGTATGCATTCAACAAATCCCTTGTTTCCCCTTCTAATTCGCTATATGCATAGCGAGGGTGTCGGTTCTGGTAGTCTTGGTGCCACATGCAGCTTAAGACGGTTCAATGCTGGTGGTCCGCTCAAGACATGTCGTACACGCTTTAGTCACGTCCCTGGAGTAAAAAAAAGCTCCCCTTTACCCTGGGTAGCGGGAGTGGCGCTGGCTACCACCCCAAGGCGCCGGAAGCAATTACCTTAACATGAATACCCGGAAAACTGAAGGAAGCACAGCCCGCCGGTAGCGTATACTAATAATCGTAAAAGACACGTATTCTGGACGTCGTGGGTTCGAATCCCACCTGGCGAGCATGTTTTTTCTCCAATTTCATTCAAAGAAACTGCATCTGTTGCAATGATAAAAAATTGGCCTACCACATTTTTGCTTTTGTTTTCCTTGACTTTCTTGACAACCTAGCCTTGTAATCCTTAGTCATTACGAAATCGATTTACTCGAAATATCGGTTTATTCGAAATTTCTCCTGGCCCCAACCCAAACACATGCATTTTAGGCCGCAGCACTCAAAGGGCATGAAGATCTTGACCCGCTTAGAGCGAAGTGGGGAGCGGAGGTGCCGCCGAGCGGCGGCGACTCAGCGGCCAGTCAGGCTGTCAACATGGCGGGTCAACGCAAGCTCGTGTTTCTCCGGTGATTTTCCAGACCATGTCATGCCCGATAGGGGGCTTGAATTTGGTTCCTACACATTGTACCATAGCGTGGACGAGATGGTGCGCGAACACCGACAGTCGGTCCATAGAATTAGCAGTGTCATCGATAACAGGGCGCCAAAATACTATTTTGTCCCAAACTTAACGGCTCTAGAGCTCGGGACAAAATTGCCCAGTGATCATGCAAAGCCCATAGGGCGAAACCCGTCGGTTTTATGACTGCCCTAATTACCCACAATGAGCGGTTATTCATTTTTAGCTAAACAAACACGACCTCACACTTGAGCCACTATATTTGCAGTGCTTTCCAGCGCAAAACTCTCGTAGCTTTCCTAGACGCAGGCACGCCCCCTTAAAGTGGCCACTGCCACGTTTATGTACGGCGACCGCAACTTCATTCAATGTTGACCAAATTGGAGCAGGGGTTGCTCGCGTGGAGCAAAAACTTGAAACAGCCAAAGCTCACTTCTTGTTTTGCCCCTGAATGAAATTTTGCTTCACCGAATACATTGTGCGCTTTGATTCCTCACAGCGGAGGCGGAAGTAACGCTGAAATGCTGAAGCTTTTCTCAAATTTTCCCTTATATACAAACACTGCTTATAACAAAATTTTTGGCCGTCCCGCTGACTTCGTTAAAGCGGGGGATTTCATATACAGTAACCCTCATTATAACGAATTCAGCGGGACCGCGAAAAATTTTGTTATAAGCAGTATTTTGATATAAGCGACCCCTCGAGAAAAGAAAAGTAGTTGAGTTACAACTGCGCCACAAGTGCGAAGAATAAAAACCCAACGTATTCAGTGAAGCAAAACTTTGCTCATATGCAAAAAAGGCGTTGAGCTTTGGCTGTTTTGTGTTTTTGCCGGGCGCGAGCAACCCCTATTGGAACAAGCAGTGACTGGCATCCGAGCGCCTCGCAGACTGCTAAGCGCATGAGGAGAGGAAGAGAGTGACCACTTTTATAGGTGGCAGGGGTGGTCGTCACGGAACGCTACGAGCGTTTCGAACTGGAAAGCGCCGCAAATTATGTGGCTGGAGTCAGAGGTTGTGTTTGTTGAGCTCAAAAACCGATTAACCACTCATTGTGGGTACACAACGCAATCATGAAAGCTGACCGGTTTTACACTAGCGGTCTTGAATGATCACTGGGAATTTTTTTCCCGAAGTATACAGCTGTGAAGTCTGCAAAACAAGACTTTTTTCTCGCCCAGCTGTCGACGACACTTCTAATTCTGCGCTTCGAATGTCAGTACTCGCGCATCGTCACGTCCACGCTATTGACCCTTGTCTAGGAACAAAATTCAATCACCCCAACACGCTTTTAGACCGTTTCTCTAATGTCTGATGCCGAATAGTTCGTGACCGGCCGAGAAAATCGCCCAGGAAACACCAGCTTGTCAACCCACCATGTTGACCATCTGACCCGCCGCTGGGTCGCCGCCGCTGGGCGAAGCCTCCGCTCGCCACTTCGCTGTAAGAGGGAGTAGATCTTCGTGCTCTTCGAGTAATGCAGTCTAAAATGCATGCCTTCGTGTTGGGACTGGAAGAAATTTCGAATAAAGCGGTATTTCGAGTAAAGCGAGTTCGTTATAATGAGGGCTTACTGTATATATGTAAATATATACAACGTGTCTCCGTAGATGCGACAGTAGGCTCTCTCAAGAGCGGATGAAATACACGATAGAGCCAGATTTACCTACAGTATAAGTTAAGAACTCACCACCACAAAACAAGAAAGCAATCAAGCTACAAAGCATAATCTTAAACTAACCGCAGTGTATGTTCACGCCGAAAAATTCTGAAACTACATAAAATCATTGCAGTAAATGCAGTGCGCCTGATTTGGTTTGTTGTTTTAGGTTCGTAGTACCATGACGGAAAAGGAGAGAGGCTATTTATCTCGAAATGTTAGTCGTTGTAAAAGGCATCATAGAGATACTTTATATGAGGCTCTCAAAAAATTCACACTGTTGGTAATCACGTATCCAATCTGTACACTTCGCATCACTAAAGCGCAGAACCAAACTTTCACTCCTGTCGTTTCACCAATTCTGCCATTTCGACTGCGCTCAGTTTCCCAGCCAAATATTGTGATTTAGAAGCCGTAATATAGCTGAGCGAAGATCATGAGCTCTTTATATAGTGAGCATTGACAGAGCTTCAAATACAGTGCTATTGTTGATAGATTACTTGTTTAAATCCAAAGCACGTGGTAAGTTTCATGCACGGAGGTCATAGTACTGCTCAGCTTCCGCCTTCCCCCACACAAACAAAGGGACGCCATCCTCTACCAGGGACCGCTCCCACTTCGGCCACCTGGATACAAGGCGAGCGAGGAACCGAGAAGAGCGGCGGCCGGTCTGGAACAAAATACGTTGCTCCCCTTTCGCTGTCCTTGGTGTCCCACCACACGCGTGTAAAATACCTTTTCGAGTAAGCAGCGTGGACTTTGAGGCCGGAGGTTGCTGTACCGATCACGCTGCAAGGACGCAGGCGAATGGACGATGTCGCGGGTTGAAGACGCCGCTCACCATTGCGGCCGCTTGGATGTAAGGGGCAGGCAGAAACGCTGACGACTGTGCAAGACAGGTGACAAGGGTAATCGGCTTGTTTTACCACCTTGCATGGCGTACTCCCACCACCTATATGTCCCTGAACAAGACTAGCAAAATGCACGCTGTGCCGTTTTGAGTTTTTATTTAACGTGTCCCCTTCCTCAGGAAAGGTATATATGCTCCACCTTAAAAAAGGAAACGGACCTTTTTTGCTCCTGTCTTTCTGTAAGTCAAGTGCAGAGTCCCGTGACACCAGTTTTACCACGGCAAGCATCTTGCAAACGCCACATTGGGCTATTTATTTCGTGGTTTATATATCCGGTATATAGTGTTTTAAAGTCATGGACTAATGAAATTTAGACACGGCAATGTGAACCAGAACACGGAAAACTTGAGAATACTGTTCATCGAGTCCTAGTAATTCCGCGCTATCGTTATATTTACAAAGCCCCATTTACTAACTTTGTTTTCGTAAATAAACCACCCGTCACTTCGACTTGCATGGAAACAAACCGCGCCATGGGTGTTTACTGGCTCATATTTTCGTTTACATATTTAATTTGTCCTCGACTGCACGTAAGTTGAAAATAGCTGGTTCCAAGTGTGCGTTGTTCCTCACGGCGGCACAAGACACGGCTTGGGCGTTTCAGGAAGAGGAGAAGTACCGAAATTTACTCGCTCAGTCGACAGCCCAGGAACCACCGTACACCCGTTTCCAGAAAAGGCGACAACGAGAACGAGCGCCGTGCAGCATAAGCAGTGAGCCCGGACGTTTCTTCCCCGTGCCGGAACCCAAAGCACTTCAAACCAACCGAAAGAATGCCAGGGCTTCACTGAAGGTACAGCGAAGGGTGTCGGCACGAGCGCCACACCCTCAGTGGTGGAACAGAAACACCGTCAGCGGATCGACGCCACCCAGCGGGAATCGGAAAAACATAGGAGCGACCAGCACGATCAGCCCATACCACGGGAGACAGAATTCGCTGGCTTAAGTCCCGACAAACGTCTTATAAAGATGGAAAACAAGAGCGGGGAAAAACGGTGATGACGATAACAAGGAATCGCCAGCTTCTACCAAGGAGGTCGCTCCTATTACCGATAAACAAATTAATGGATTCACAACTCAAAATGGCCGAGGTGAAACTGAATACCATAGAGGCACGATTGTTGCTAGCGCAGACATACAGGAACGCCGCGTTACGAGTGCGAGGCAGTGCTAGCGACGAGGAATCTCCGAGAAGCCGAAGAGTTTCATGTCGGAGAAGTCGGACGAGTAAGCTTAACTGATCGTATAGACTTTCCCAAAGGTTCACGTCGACGCTTATGAGCCTGTTTCGTTCGCTTTAGTTGAGAGCGCAGTGGAGGCTTATCAGCATCTGAACGAGCTGTGGGAAGAGATTTTTTTCTAATGATTGCGGAGGGGCTCAAATATTTGTAGACGCGTCTCACTCCGGCTGAGTACCGAGATTAGCTTGTTTTAGAGGAGTCGTACATGACGAATTGAAGTCCTCAGCGGCGGAGTAGCAAAGATGCTTAGTTGGGGCATCAGACTTAGGATCGACACTTTGATGTTATTCGCAACGGCACTTGACTGATTTGTTGTAGATTTTTAACGCACCGATGCAGCGTAGGCGATGAGGCGCGCAGAAGTGGACGGCTTCGGATTAATTTCGACAAACTGTGGATCTTGAACCTGCGCCTAAATCTTGTACACACGGGCGTCACTGCTTGTTGCCTCCATCAGAAAAGCAGCTGCCACAACCGGGGAGTGAACCCGCGTCCTCATGCTCAGGAGCACAACGCCTTAGCCACTGAGCCGCCACGTCGGGTGCAACTTCGAAGCGACTTCACCTTGCTCCTGCAGGCACGGAAGGTCGCATTCTTCGAGCAGCTTTTTGATCTACCCGTGCGGGACCACATAAAAGTGGCCCTGACGAAAGGGGCAGCAAAATACATTAAACTGCGAAGGGGAACAAAATTTTTTATAGCCAGTCAAATCGCCCCTGGGTGACTCACCGAGAGAACGAACATGCGTGAACACGCGTTTTTTTTTTCCCAATATTTTACGACTTATGCGAAAGCCAAAAAAATAGCTTAAAACTGCAATCTGTTTCTCAGTGGGTAAGGCGTTGCGCTGCGGAGCACGAGGTCCCGTGTTCGATTCCCGGCCGCGGCGGCCGCTTTTCTGATGGAGGCGAAAAGCAAAAACGCTCTGTGTTCTAGATTTCGGCGCACGTAAAGATCCCCAAGTGGTCGACATTATTCCGGGGCCCTCCACTACGGCGCGCCTCATCGCTTGCGTTGCGTCGGCGCTTTAAACCCTACAATCAATCAATCAAAACTGCAATCCGTTTTTCTATAGCGTGCGTAATTCAAAACTGGAGTAGGAGGAATAAATGGTTATTTCACCAGCGCTGGTGCTGCTATTAGGCACCCGCCTTGCAGGGGGCGTGCCTAGTTTGGGATGCCCTGGCCTTGGCTGGCAGACCAGGCCCTCTTCACCAGTATGCGCAGGGTCCCACCGTCCGGGCTTTTAACGAAGGCACCCACTGCTCGTAAGAGGGGGAACGGGTTGGGGGTAGGCCTGGGGTTCGTCCACACTCCCGTACTTGGTGGTATAGGGTGCCGGGCAAGGGACAAAAATTACAGGTGGCCGGGTAAATGGTGGGGTAGATAACGTGAAGAAGGGTGCGATGAGGATAGGAGAGCCACCAGCCTGAGAAGAACATTGCGGGACAAAAATGTGAAAAGGTGGCGTTGGTGACGGTCGAGATTCCTGTAATTTTGAGGCTTTTCACACGCAAAAGTTTCTGTTTGGTCGTTGTGACTAAAATTTGTTTGATAACAAAAACTACACCAAGTTGACAAATGGGTGAGAAGAAATTTTGCGTTCTGTCATAAACAAAAAAACTTACAAAAAATTGAAATCGCATGAGAAGCTAGATTGTCCCTATCTTTAACCCCACACCCCCCAGCTCCGTATTTGTAATTGTGAATAACGTTAAAGTGATAGCAGATGTCGACCTGATATTTATTAACATATCTGCAAAATAGGCGTTATCTAAAAACAGTAAAAATCTACGTGAAAGAAAAATTGCTGGGGTGCCTTTTCATAATATTTGAAAGTTTAAAAAGCAAAATAGAAAAAACCGGCCTCGATGTACTTTGAGCTTGGGGAAAAGAAACTCTACAGCATCAACAATACTGCTGAAAAACATGTTGCATTATATCGTTTGTATGGAACTTATAAGCGGCTCAAACCATGCGTTCGAGACCCGTCTCTGGGAGGTGTGCTCAGCTACTGCCGCTGCTTCTCTGGCTTCGCGCTTTGACAAAAAATTTTCTGTTCGCTTTCTGCGGCCATACCAGGTACGTTGCAACCTTTGGCGTCCTTCAAAAGAGAAAACCACATTTTTATACTTTTATATTTGCGATGTTTTACTGAATAAGCGTTAGCGCAGCTACGCCTGCGGCGAACATGTGCCAAAAACCACGCCGTTCGGGTGTAACATTTTTTTAGCAGAAAACAAATAGCCGGGTAACAAAACAAATAGATTTCTTGGTGTGACGACTGCCGTTACTTACCCAGTGACACGGGTTGGTGTCACAGAGAGGGAGCGTTGGTCTCGTAATTGTAACTAGGGTAAAAGCCCACTGCCTTTCCTCGGCAGGCGCATTTCCGCAGGAGACGCACGTAGGACGCCCTGCAACAAAGAAGTGACATCCGCCATCACCGAAGGTGCAGATATACCGACATTGAAATCATAATAAGGTTGCGAGCTTCTGCGCATGGAAAACTAAGATGTCAGAAGCGTCTGGGAAGCACCCATACTGGGAGAAGCCGCTGAACTTATCGTGAGTCTAGCAAAATAGTCGGTTGCAATAAAGGACCTAACATGTTCAGCTGTCTATAAATTTTTGTAATGTTTATGATTCAGTGCCTGTTTATTTTTCGTTTACATAGCACACCGGCAAGGGACACCTTTCATGTGCCCCTTACAAGACATTCCGTGCGTTGTGTTTAAATGTGTGAATGCCCAACCTGGGGCGAAAATGTTATAAGCATTTCAGTGTAATTTAGTTATGATCACTTTTTCTGAGTGCCTTAAATAGAAAATAAATAATTTTCAATGTCGGTCACGTCATCCAGCTAATTACCAGGCGTTCCGATTATTTCACTTTACTTGTGACAAAACACTCACGCCTACTTTTTCTCTCAGTTTTTTCCTTCTGTGACAGGGACTCTGTTATAACTAGAGACCGGAACTTTAGGCAAAATGCGTATTTTTTATCTGAATCCGTATCGAGCCTATTTAACATATAAGCATAAACTAAGCGTAGGGGAGCATTTTCAGCAATAGTTGAGTGTGCCTATACGTGCCTATTTTGAGATTCGTGGCTATACAAGCTCTTAAGCGCCTATAAATGCCTTTTTTTGTGCTGTCGAGTACAGATTTTGCCTAAATCAGTCTTATATCTCGATCGACAAATGAGAGATCTATTGTTCGACCGATGGGAATGCATGAGCATCTTGTACCTCTCCACTGCTAACTTGAGGCTTTCTAACATTGCCAATTCAGCGCAGACCTATGCCAAGCATTAGTCGCTGCTAAAATCCCTTTGGTGAAGATCGAAAACAACTTTTCAGAATTTCTTGCAAAAGTACTGCAAACAAAATGTACCATCAGAGTCGACTCTTTGCAAGGAGTACCTGCGACCCCTTTACGAGAAGACGCTACAAGAAATTAGAAGAGAAATCGGTGAATTCCACATATGGATTTCTGTGGACGAGACGACAGATTGTACCGGATGAGTACTCGGTCACTTTGTAGTCGGACAGCTTGACGCAGAAGAGAAAACAACACCTTTCCTGGTCTGCTCAAAAGAGCTAGAAAAAAGTAGCGGCGAGACCATCGCCCGCTTCGTGAACTCGTCCTTGAAGCTTCTGTACCCCTCCGGAGCCCACGACGACCGAGTACTGCTGCTCTACACAGATGTAGCAGCTTATATGCATAAGGCTGGTGCACTTCTCAAGGTTTTTTTATCCAGAATTATTGCACGTCACTTGTCTTGCTCACGCCATTCATCGGGTGTGTGAAGAGCTACGAAAGTCGTTCAGTTCGGTCAACCAACTGGTAGCTGCAGTGAAGGCGGTGTTCCTCAAGGCTCCTTCCCGCGTTCGTGCTTTCAGGGAGCAGTTGCCCGGAAGGCACTTCTTCCACCGAATCCTGCTGTTACCCGCTGGGGAACTTGGGTGAAGGCAGTGGAACACTACAACCAACACTTAAACGGTGTTAAGGCGGTTGTTAGCAGCTTTGCAGACGACTAGAAGGTCGCCGTGAGAAAGGCCCAGAAGGTTCTACATGATGGTACACTTCCATGTGACTTCGCCCATTTGTGTGCCCATTTCACGTTCTTGGCAACAACAATACAGAAACTTGAAAGTTCGAGCTCTACGCTGACTCAAAATATTCAGCTGATTTTGGACGTCCAGGAAAAGTTCGCAAGTGGGAACCTGTTGCTGACAGAGCTATGGAGAAGCTTAAGTCCGTCTTGGACAGAAATCCCGGATTTTCTACCGTCGCTGAAGGAACTGCCTGAGGTTTTGAGCGGCCGACATGCCGCGATTCGAGATGGAATCAAAACATCCAACGTGCCGAAGTAGAAGTACGCTCCGCTAACTTCAGTGGGTGTGGAGCGTTCTTTTTCTACGTACAAGCAGACATTGTCTGAGAAAAGGCACAACTTCAAACCTGGAGATGGTGCTTGTTTGCCACCGCTTCCACAGCTTTTCGCACAGTGCTGCGTCACCGAGTGTTTCATGAAGAAAACAAAATTGCATTTTAGAAATCCCGATGTTGGTATCCTGTGTTTACTCAAAGCCGAAAAAGTGCACTGAAATACGCCACCTGAGTAAATAATATTCGAGCCTATATATGCCTATAAGGTAGTACTTAGCGCCTATATATGCGTAAATTACGATTTTGAGCGCCTACAATAGGCGCGTAAAGCCCGTTTTTTAGTGCCTAGACTTCCGGTCTCTAGTTATAACTCGATTGCAAAACGTGATTTTGCACGTTGTGTCCTGGTAAATGTAGGAGTTTTTTCGACATTCAAAGGAAGTGCAGTTTTGAAATTTTCGTTATTTACACAAGTGCTCCACATTTAAAAGGGTGCATCTTTTCTAACAAGTGACCATCCGCGGGTAAGTTACGGCTTTTGACACAACAAGAAAACTCTTATTTTATTACGCTGATTTTTTATTTTGCTAAATGAAACGTTACACACACAAAGGCGGGCTTTATGGCACATCTTCGCCACAGGCGTAGCTGTGGTAGCGGTTATTCAGTGAAACACCGCCAATATAAAATATTAACAACGTGGCGTCTCCTCCGTAGGGCATCAAAGGTTGAGATGTACCTTTTATGGCCGCAGAAAGTGGACATACACTTTTTATCAAAGCGCGAAGCCAGAAAAGCAGCGCCAGTAGCCGAGCCCACGCATGGAGGCGCGTCTCGAAACCGTGAATGAAGCTGCTTATAACTTCGATACAAACAAAATGATGGAACATCTTTTTCAGGATTATTGTTAACCCTCCTAAGGAGTATTTCTTCCCCAACTTTGAAGAAAATTGAGACCTGGTTGTTTTTTATTTTGACTTTGAATGGTATGCATTTTTACAGGAAGCACATGAATCAATCTTTTTTTTTTTTGCGTACATTCATATTTTTTATCGACAAACGAGAACATGTCGTGGAACGAGCATGGGAAATTGTTCTGCTCGAAAGCGCAAAAGGCCGCCGGAATCATAAATAGGTGTCGTCATTTCCTACCCACTGTCATCAAGCGACTTTTATACCAGGCGCTGTTTCATTCGCATCTTAACTACTGTGCTTTAGTGTGGGCAAATACCACCTTGCAAAACCTAAATAGAGTAACATTACTGCAAAAGAAAGTCATTCGGGCAATTGAGAATGTTCCTTTTCTAGCACACACTAAGGACTTATTTTCAAAACACCAAATAGTAAAGGCCGAATACATATATCAATATAAACTTATCCGCACATATAGATCTGCTAAGCGAGGCAAAATAGACACTTTTCTGGACCTAGCACATTTAGAGGAAACCGTAAATGTATATTCACACCGATATAAGCCACCTTGGAAGATCCAATCATCACGGACTCATCATGGACAGCAGCTGCTCAAGCATACACTTCCAAATACACTAAATTACTTGCAGAGACAGGACGTTGACATTCTGACTGTTAATGATGCCCGCATATTGGATATGTTTTTGTACGTGTTTTACTTGTAGATTTTCACTGTTTTAATTATTTTGTATAATCGTTTTTTCAATGTATGTCGTAAGTGACCGTAAATTGCTGTGTCGTCATTGCTGTCATTGCCGCGTCGGCGGACGGTGCCCTGTCAAGCTACATTGTTGCAGCTTTTTCGCCGTCCGCTTTTTTCACGTGTGTAAAAACATTCGTGGAAATAAAACTTTGATGATTGATTGATTGATTGATTGATTGATTGATTGATTGATTGATTGATTGATTGATTGATTGATTGATTGATTGATTGATTGATTGATTGATTGATTGATTGATTCGAGATATGTTCACATATATTTGGTCGATATTATTTATCACTTACAAGTTCATCACAATTACAGTTACGGAGATAGGCGGGGCCGATGTTGTGACAATCCAGCGTCTAACGCGAATTCTCAATTTTGATTCTACATTTTTTTTATTCATGGCAGAATGCAGAGTTTTTTTGACCTGAGCAGTTTGTGTTTTCAAACAAATTTCAGTCAGCACGATCACACCTTGCCGTGCGCAAAGCTCCAAAGTTTGAACAAGCTGCAGTCGCCGAAAACCATGCGTTACTCGTGCCAAGTTATCAATTTTTTTTTTCGTGACGCACGCACGCTAGAGCAAAACGGACTGCAGTTTTAAGCTATCCTCTGGATTTGTAGTACTTTATAAATATTATGAAAAAACAAAACAGAGCACGTTCATTCTCTCGTAGAATCACCCCCCTATGCTTCAAAAGTGCGAGTAAGCGGCCGCAGATGGCCGCGCCTTTACAATGCCCGGTACCTCGACGATGCCGCAAAGCAAGGGGGCATACAAAATGCATGAAAGGATACGAAGAAGGAAAAATTCAAGCCACCTACTCACAGTAGGTAGCCCACAATTGACAGGGCAGTTGCTGTTGCTGCGGAAATTCGCGTCATTCCGTCGACTGCTGCGCTACACCGACAAAGAGTTGGACAGAGGGGAGGACCCATCCGGAGGCGAAAGGTTGGCGGTAGGATTTTCGGCGAAGGCAACAGTGTTCGCAAGATTGCTGTAGGTTACTACAACTCCTGGTTTGTTTTCAACACTTACGATTACCTTGAAACGAAAGGGTGCGCCCGTAATAGTAAACGGGCCTGGATTCATAACTAGTAGTGATGGTACTCATGGCGATCATTTGATCGACCGCAACAAAACAAAAATCCAGCAACGAAACAGAAATCCACTAACGCCCACGGTTGAGTTTTCACGAGAAGTTTTCTTGCAAGCCATTTTTTTTTAATTGCGACTAAGGACAGGTACAAACACGGGAACAGTTTTCAATATATAGCATGTCTGTTATTATCCAGCTAGATTACAGTTTCACCTAAGCTAATTACTGCATTGTTTAGAAAATTGTATTCGCCGACCCAGTGCAGCCTTCAAAATAATGCGCGCTGTTACGAATTTCTTACAACACCCCTCATAAAACTACAGCATGTCTTATACAACCACAACCATCGTTCGCATAATAAAGGGTTGATTGTGCACCGACTACACCTTGTTCTTTTGTTATATAATACACACTGCAATAACGGTAGCACGCAAAGGGTCAGAAAATTACAAATAATTTTACAACGCCTTTTTGCAATTCTTAAGTTGGAATTTTCTTAATTGTGCATTAAACAGAGACACTTTTTTCTTATCACAATTAAAAAATACCTTATTAGTCTCTGTTCCCGTGGCAAATTAAAGCCAAAATTGTTTTATATTCTTGCAAAGTTTACGTGGTATTTAGAACTTTATTATAATCTATAAACAATATAACTACTTTCAGTCAAAGCGACATAACGTGTGAAACAATCATGTGCTGCACAGTGCTGCCGCGTTACAGCCGTAACGACTGAAATAGCGTCCTAACTGCACAAGCAAGAGTGACCCTAGCAGGTGGCTAAGGTATGCAAGTCGAGGAAAACGGTACGCCCAAATTTAGTCGCGCCCAGTAGTTGACTTGATAGGTTGAGTGTGGTATTTTTCGCGCCGAAGCAACACGCGGCATTTCCGAATGGACAATTCGGAAATGCCGCACAAATTACGGTGAGCAAATGGTAAAATTTGCTTTTCCAACAATAATAAATGAAATGGGTCGACATCATAACATAGATATATTATCCATATCTTTTAAGGACCTGCGCTCAATGCTCACGTAAACTTGGCGGTTTCTTCTACTTTTGCCTTGTCATTCTTTTCTTTGTGTGCGTGTTTTCGTGCTTACTTGCTTGCACTTTTCTGTTGTTTTTATTCACATGGAATCTTTATATTTTTCATTTCTAAACTACAGGTGCATCCTGACCCGTGTTTACGCACTCTATGTAGTCATGCATACTAGTGTTGTTTGTGGTCGAGATAGACCATGCAGTTATGCTTGGTTTTGCAACGCACTGTAGTGTTCTTGTTGACCGTGCTGTTTGCCATGCATTGGGTCGCACGCCATGTCAAGCGTTTATAGGCTTGTTGCCTGTGCTCCGAACACCGTTCATATGTTGAATAAATCGAATTGAATACAATTGACAGCGTGGCCTAGGATAAACATGACGTAGATTAAACGTGACCTAGAGCTAGGCTAAAGAGCGCGACCTAGTTGAACGCTCTGAAATAAATTTGTCCTAATGGGAAACTTTACGATCGCCGAAATATCTACACAGAGTAGCTTTCGCTACACCTATGCGACTTCGCCGCAGTGAAGTCCACAGCCGCGTACGGCAGCGGCGGGCTTGAATTCCCCCCGCGCACGAGGTCCTTCTGCCCTTGGCGACAGGTAGTTGGAGCGCGGAAGACCACTAGATGGTGCAGCCCACGGCGGGTACTCCCTGCAGCGGTTAGAGCTAGGGTTCCTGCGTTGGGAAAACAGGTCCTCTTTACTGGCAGGCTCACCTCTCCCCGACCCGAGTCTCTCCCTTAGGGGTCGGCAACGAAATCCTCTGAACTCCAGAGATCCTTCTCGTCCGGTCGTCGAGACGGGAGGGTAGCGGGGCTATGTGCACAATGGAAATCAAGCTGGCTGCTGTTACCAATGTGGACAGCCTGGACACTTCCGTCGGGAGTGTCCTGAAGTGATGGCTCGTCGCCAAAATATCAACAGCCATCAGGGAAGCGAGTACGGCCCGCGATGCTAATGGCCACCAAAGCATCGCTATGGGCTCCGGATATGACGAATGGCAAAAACTTATGTTTTTTATCCTCTAATTGTCGCGTTGAAGCGCCGGCACAGCCCATAGCACCGCAGGTTTCTCTTTATGTGGTTGGAACGGACATTGACGCCTTGATTGACACTGGCGGCAGTTTGTCGCTAATTGGCGATACAGTGTTTGAACTTTGCCGAGCACGTGGTGTCAAGTTGCACAAATGCAGCACCCGTTTGCAAGTGGCCAATGGTGGTGTTGTTCAAGCGCGTGGTGCTGTGCGCTTGCGCCTTTCTTACGCAAGCAGAAGGTGTCGGCAGCGCTTTACGTACTGCGTGGGCTTGGCGGTGGCCATGGTTTTGGGCAGGGATTTGATTATTCACGAGGGCCTCCTGCTTGACTTGGCGGGTGGTGGTTACAGATTGGGCAATGATGCAGAATTGATACCTTTTGTTGCGTCAACGCAGATCTGTACCGTGCCAAGGTCAGCCGCAGTCGCAAAGAAATCGGTGTTGCCTGAGCGAATCAGGCAGTTGCTTGAGGAGTGTCCTTGCAGTGACTATGAGAGGGAGCAGTTCGCCTATGGGCTGGAGCCGTTTGCTGAAATGTTCACGGCGGCCCCTGGGTGAACAACCGTCCTCCAACATCGCACTGACACGGGAGACGCCCCTCCTTGGAGCTGCCATCCACGGCCGCTCAGCATCCAGAAGAAGGCGAAACTGGACGTCGCCCTCGAGGAGAGGCTGACCACGGGGGTTGTGCGGCCGTAGCAGAGTGCACATTCATCTCCGGTCGTGTTGGCGCCAAAAAAAGTCGGCAGTGTGCGTCTCTGAGTGGACTACCGTCGTCTCAACGACGTAACTGTGACACACGCTTATCCTTTTTCTGCCGTAGAATCCATCATTTCCTCGCTTGGTGGTGCACGCGTGTTTACCACTAGATTTCTCACGCGGCTTTTTGCAAATTGAGATGCCCCCGGATGATACTCCTAAAACAGCCTTCACGTGCTACAACGATCTTTTCGAGTTCGTGCGCATGCCGTTTGGGCTGAAGAACTCCCCGAGCTCGTTTCATAGATTAATGGACATCGTTCTTGACGATGTACGTTATAAGTACGCGATGGCCTATATGAATGACGTCGACGTCTTTTCGCGTACCATTGAGGAGCATCTTGGGCATCTCAGAGACGTGCTTGACCGCATGAAACGCGCAGGTGTCACCATCAATCCCACGAACGTTCAACTGGCGTCAAGCAAGGTTGACTTGCTCGGCTTTGTTATAGACAACGGAGAGCTTCGTCCTAACGGTGCCAAACTGGAGGCAATCACAGAGTATCCGTGCCCGCGTGACGTAAAGAGCTTGCAGCGCTTCTTGGGCATGATCGCCTTTTACCGTAGCTCATCCCTCATTGTGCAGAGCTGTCACGTCCGCTCAACCAGCTACTACGGAAAGGCGTGAAATGGCAATGGGAGGAGGCTGAACAGCAAGCTTTTGAAGCACTGCCTCGCGCAATAGCGGGAACAGCGGCTTTAAGGATACCGGACCTTAACAAACAATTTTTCTTGTAGACCGATGCTAGCGACTATGGACTGGGCGCAGTGCTGATGTAGGAATTCGAGGACTTTCTCCATCCGGTCGCATTTGCTAGCCATACGCTCACTCCGGCTGAGCGCAGTTACACGGTCACAGAACGTGAGTGTCTAGCAATCCTGTTTGCACTGAAGAAATTTGACATGTATCTAGACGGTGCCTCTTTCCCGATTCAGACAGACCACATGGCATTAACGTGGCTGCAGCGTTTGCAGAACCCTGACGGCTGTCTTGGGCGTTGTGTGCTTGCGCTTCAGCGCTACGATTTTACCATCCAGCACAGGAAGGGTTCGCAGAACCAAGTCACTGACGCGCTATCACGCGCACCCCTGCCGCTATCTTCGGACGCGGAAGCGCCGGCGCTGATGGCTGCAGTGGATGCTGATACAAGGTGGGGTAAGCTGGTGAGCAGGGCAGATCTTCTCGCCGCGCAACGTGCCGACGGACTCTGCCGTAAGATCATTGAGCACATCGGGGCACAGGGCGCTGCTCCCACCAGCAAAAGCGGTGAGTTTGATTCATATGTACTGGCGGAGGACGGTCTCCTGCTGCGGTATATTCCGCAGGAAGACGACGAAGCTAATTCACCATTCCGCGCTGTTGTACCTCGTAAGCTTCCGAGGTCTTTCGTCCGTTACTTTCATGATTCCGCACTGGCTGGACACAGCTCCGGCAGCAAAACTTGTGAGAAGTTATGCAGGACTGTCACGTGGCCAGGGATGAGGTAAGATGTGCTGAGGTATTCCAGGAGCTGTCACGTGTGTGAGACAGCGAAACCCCGAGTTGGTTGTCCGCCCGGATTTATGGAGTCTGTTGAGAGTAAGAGCCCCTGGCAAATCGTTTCTTGCGATATCAGGGGTTCTTACCCCCGCAGCCCGGGTGGTATTGTTATTTGTTTGTGGTGACGGACCATTTCACAAAGTAGGAAGCTGTTCCCGCTACGTACCGTCAAGATACAGAATGTATGGAGGTGCCTAATGGAAGTGTTTTCGCGCTTTAGGTTCCCCGCACAGCTCATAACGGATAATGCTACGTATTTCACGAGCAAGTTGTTTGAGGACAACTGCGGAGCTGTAGGAGTGAAACACAAATGTACGACCACATATCACCCTCAGGCAAACATAACTGAGCGTGTGAATCGCAACCTTAAGGCGACGCTAATTGCTCATACGGAGCAACACAAGGATGGGGATACTAAGCTACATGAGATTGCATTTGCCACTCGCACCACGGTGAATCGTTCAACCGGTTTCACGCCGGCTTATTTGAATTATGGTCGGGAGATGCCATTTCCTCTCGACAGGACACTTCTAGAAACGGACGCGGGTTCTGGTCTGTCGCCCCATGCTGTGGCCGTCCGCCAGCGCCTGCGTGACGCGATACAGGCTGCCCTTGAGTGGCTTGATGTTGCTGGTCTCCAGCAGGCGGAGCAGTACAACCGGGGCCGTCGAGATGTTCAGTTTGCGGTTGGCGACATGGTTCTCCGGCGCACTCATTAGCTGACCGACGCTTCACGCAAGTTTGCCGCGTCGCTAGCTCCTAATTGGGAGGGCCCTTTCACCGTAAGCGAGAAGCTGTCATCCATAACGTATCGTTTACGCAACAACAGGACAGGTGAACATGCAGGCTCAGTATAGTCGACTTTAAACAGAACCATGCGGGCTGATCATGTTTTCTCTTTCCAGAGACGCCTTCGCCTAGCGTTGCGTATGAGCGCTAGCGAATTATTAACAGAATTAGTTTTTTTTCTTTCACCATCGACTTTTTCTTTTTCTTCTCTGTTTATTCTTGATCGATCCTTTCTGTAAAGCCTTGATTAGTCGTTTATAATTCTTGTGGGGTTCACCTTTTCCGTAGTACCAGCTTGCCTTCCTCTTGTTTGTTCCCTTTCAATATTTTTATTGTTTGTATCAGGGTGTCGAACCGGAACCGAACCGAACCGAAAACCGGAACTGAACCGGTATTTTTGCCGGAACTGAACCCGAACCCGAACCGTTATTTTTTGAGCACGCTGAACCCGAACCGGAACTGAACCGAAAAAAGAAATAACGGTTACCGGTTCATGCCGAAACGGTTCGACCCTCTGTTGTTGACATTGCACAGTCAATGCAATTCAGGCTTTTTTTTCTTTCACGTACCATCAACTTCGTACCTGCTCGCTCACTTCCCCCTCCAGACAATTGAACACTATCACGCTCTATGTAACAACAAGGGAAATGAATGAGCACCAATGTAGCAATGGTCTGTTGCTGCTGGAAGCGCGAGCGTAGTGGAAACTGACCAAAGGAAATGTCATTCTCCGCAGCTTGCAGGGGATATAAAACGATTTTGCCCTTCCCTAGCTGCAACTTTAGTGGAGAAATCAGGCTGCAGGAGTGCTCCAGTGTGCAGCAGTGAAAGCCCGATGTGTGCAAACCTTTTCCATTTCATAATTTCTTTAAAAGGTCCGACACCTCAAATTGTAATATTTGACACATTTGACCGCAGGAGCTGCTCAGTGGCTAAACCGCTTGATGCTGACCAAAAGTGGCTTCGATGTCCCTTACCCACGACCATTTTTGAGGACAGTATCGTGGACAAGCTCCGTTTTTTACAAGTACTAATAACAACAGATATGTCAGGGAAAACTGTTAAGGTGCGCACTTAATCTCTTGGCAAGAAACTGCAGTCCTCGACCTTGTCTTGGAAGCAGCAACAGTAATAAAGCAGATGACACGTGCAGAAAGGACGGCCGGTACCTCACACTGTCCCATTCGCCGAGCGATCATCTTTTCTGCTTGTTCTGCAGTTTTTTCTCTTTCAGATCTGGTTTTTTTTCGAAGGTGCACTTGTACTGACTGCCCAACTCGCTACATTACTTCTACTGCTACTCGATCCGGAGGGGAGTACTGATTTGATTTGATTGTGGGGTTTAACGCGCCGACCCAGCACAGGCGATGAGGCGCGCCGTAGTGGAGGGCTTCGAATTAATTTTGACCACCTGGGGATCTTTAACATGCGCCGAAATTTTGTACACACGGGCGTTTTTGCTTTTCGCCTCCATCAGAAAAGCGGCCGCTTCGGCCGGGAATCGAACCCGCGACCTCGCGCTCAGCAGTGCCTTAGCCACTGAGCCACCGAGGCAGGTCAGAGGGGAGTACTGCTGTGGACGAATTAAAGAGCGCCTACCCAAAAAAGTTCTTCTCATGCTCCGCGCGTAAAATTTCCCTTTCATTTTGTAACAGCATAATCTGTTATAAGATTACGCAATGTAGCACACGGAATGATGGCCGGGGGTCAGGCGGTACGATGACATACTGATTGTAATGCACACATCCAGTATAGCTTTCGCAAAAGGAATTGCAGTGGTCAGAGCAATAATGCAGTGACTGAGCGTTAACTAAAGCTTACTTTTAACAAAAGTGTGGCTAACACATTGGATAGGGTGACAGCTAAGAAATTATTCAGGGTGACCAAATGATCTAATTCATTGGTAGTATTTATGTGCCTGTAGTAGGGTTTTTCTGTTTTGTTACAAATATAAAAAAAATGTGCGCCATTGGTATTAAGCGCTGATATTTCAACACGCCAGTACGCAGACCTAAATTTAAGGCTTCAAGGTAAGCGTTATAGGCGATTCCATAGCGACGATTGCGATTTCACCAAAAAATGAAAGGGCAGAATATATATCCCACCGTCATATCTCTTGGCGGTGGCTTTATGAATAGTCGCTAGGACAACATAAAGTCTGGACGAGAAAGTAGGTAGTAAATCTTCACCACTCCATCTGTTTTTCTAATATCTCGTGATTTTTTAAAGTTTGCTTTGCAATTGCGCCACTGCCCTTGGGGAACAGCAGCATTTTGAATTTTTGTTTGTGTTTTGACTTTACTGTTGCTTTAAACTACTAAATGTTTTTTTTTCTAATTTCAGTGACAATTCAAATCATCGAACCGGTTAGCGAACCGGTTCAAGCTCCCGAACCGGTTCGCGAACCGGTTCGGCACGTGATTTTGTCGAACCGGAACTGAACCGGAACGAAATTATTTCACCCGAACCCGAACCGTAACCGAACCGGTATTTTTTTCGGTTCGATACCCTGGTTTGTATGTTCTTCTGCACGCTCTTGTAGATGCCCCCGCCAACACGCAATCTTCCGGGGCACTCTCGGCGATCGGGTAATTCTGGCTATGCACGGGCACGTTTCCATTCCTGGCCTCCCCGGGCACCACGTCGTCGCCCTCCGTCAACACTTCGCACCGTGGCCACTTGGACGGTCGTGGAGGCAGATCGCTCGGTTGGCTGGGTGCCCCGCCTCCCCTGGGAACTCCAGCCCCGTCCTGAACGTGGGGATCCAGCGGCCGATGTCCCAGAGCCTTTCCGGGGCCGTTTACTCTCGGACCGGCATCCACCTTTGCCCTTACTGCCGGATGCCGCAAATCCATCTGCCCACGCACCTGGCAGGTGCTCTACACCGTAATCACATGACTGCCGCCATTGCTGCAGCATCTGCTTCCGCTGGACCCCAAACTGAAGATTCCGTCGCGGCCGCCTTTGCCCTGCTTCTTCAACGCCGCCCGGACCTCCTCCACAACCCTCTCCCGGCCGACCATATCATCGACATGTCCGACGAGTTCTGACTTCGTTTTCGGAGGAGGAGAGAGCGGAGTGGGGCAACTGCGCGTAGGAAAGGACGAGAAAGAGGCAGTTTGGGGCATTCGCAGCGTGTGCACGCTGGAACGATACCAGGGACTGAGGCAGTGCGTGCCTGGCCTTCGGAGAAATCGGACGTCTGAAGACGGGCTCGGACCTGACTAAAGGTGTGCTTTTCTGGGACTCGGTGTCTTTCTTGGGGGGCCGCGGCCGGGCGGTAGAACCCCGGTACCACAAATGTTTTGCATAGACCACCTGTATGTAGAGTGTGTCAAAGAGATGGTATAACATTTCACACAAAATTTAAAAAGCCAGGGCGTCGGCCTCATTTTTGTAGGAACGAGTAAAACCATTGTAATTACGTGTACTGCAATCACAGACATTACTTTTTAACTTAAACGCGTAAATCATGTGTTGCAACTTTTTAGGTATTTAGGTGAACTTGGTTTAAGTGATCCAATATTAGTGCAGAAAAACCTTTGAGTCATATTTATGGACTAATAACAGGACAACATAATGTGCATCATTCGCCAAGAAACCAGTTTTATCCGTGAGTGCGGCAGTACTATTTCATGCCTCTTCAGCTTAAGAAGGGTAAATAAGTACGCAAAGCTTTTATTGAGTAAAATAAACAGAGCTGGTTCGCTTCTTCAGTTGCGGAGGACCCGCACAGACACGTCTGGTGTGACTTGTTAAATCGGGGTTAGCTGACTGCCGGGACTAGCAGGTTAACGCAAATTTTCCACTGATTGGACCAGGGGAAGGGAGAGAGAGGAAGGGGGAGCAAGGGGGCTTCACAGTCCGGGTAGTGGTACACGAAGCGGGACGTAGAGGTTAGAGAAGGGGATGGAGAAAGTGTAGTATATGTGGATTTGTATTTTTTACCACATCTGTGATTCTTCGAAAGAGGAATATCGGTCCCGGGGGAAATTAAGAAATACAAATTTTCACTGCCATCCAACATTAAAAGAGGAGTTGAGGAAACAAGACACGTTTGTTTTTAATTTGAGATCTTGAGTACTTTGTAGGAATTATCCAAATGGAACTGGGCCCGATTGGAGCTAATTACAGCGGACAGATGTCGGCTGTCCGTTTTGCTTCAGCGAAGCCCCACATATCGGCAGCAGACGGAAATTCAACATTATTGGCAACTTATTCGCGGAACCGCGTAAGTACAAAAGTATGTAAAACTATGTAAAACATGTATTATTTATGTTACTGCACATCAAACAAGATTTGCAGCTATAATTGCAACCGCACTTGCCCATTACATGGTCATGTATTGACATCACAAGGAAATTCTGTACCATTTACAAGTTTAGTATGACTTAATAGAAGTAATTAGAAGTTGAAGGTACGATAGAGCCAACTGGCAGGCTGAGTACAGCCGTTTTCTGTAGCATACACTCGCTAAGAAACATTTCTCTGTATGCCAGTGGGATCGGAGGCTATAAGGGAAAGCCAAATATAGAGCTTCGCTGTGAAACCGCGAAAGCACGGCACGCGTGCATAAGTGAAAAATATTATCACCCCATAAGTTTAAGATCATGCGATATGATGGCGAATTCTCCAAGATTACATGGTCTTTTTCATCTTATTTGCGCACTTAATCAGGCTGTCCGCGCTTTAAAACCATTTGTATCCTTAAAGACCACATGAAAAAAAAAATCCGCAATTTTTTAAGAAAACGCGAAACCTCCCATCTAGAACCACAGCATGGAACTTCCGCTGGGCTTACTGCAAATACGCGAACAGATTCCGTATAAAAGCCTGCCCGACGCTTCATCTGTCGTTTTTTTCTGTCTTCCAGAATATCTCACGTATGCAGTGCCGTCTGGTACGGCAGCACTGGTACCGAATAAATAATAGTCTACACTAGATAGATAGAATCACGCTGAGAAGGCTCTTAGGGACACAAACATCACCCCCTGACAACAGAATTATCTCGTCACCAGGGTGAAGTACCTTGTCCCCACCTCCTATGATTGGCCAACCAAACCCTAACCCTCTGCCCCTCGTAGCTCTGCAGCACTGACGACACCGGCGATGACGCTAGCGAAACGGCAGAGGCAGCTAAGAATCTCGAGGCCGAACCGGCTGCCTATGGAAGTGGAACTTGGCAACGTTCAACACGCGAACTAGGTTAAGGGCGGAAAGCTTAGATGTACTGTTAGAGGAGCTCTCGGACATTAGCTGGTATACTATGTGGCTGAGTGGTTAGAATGGCGTATGCTGTTGAGGAGCGGGCATATTCTGTTCTACCAAGGACCTTAAGAAATAAAAGAACTCCTGGTGGGACCTCTAACCCACGTAAAAAGACAACTTGAAGGTAGCGCACTTAAACACGAACACTAGGGAAAGAAACGACAAACCACAGCGCTGTGGTTTGTCGTTTCTTTCCCTAGTGTCTGTGTTCAAGTGCGCTACCTTCAAGATGTTCCATATGCATTACCAACTAGCCCAGTTGTCACTTCTTCTACAGTAAAAAGACAGAGCCCGTACGTGGAGCAATCGTCCAGTAATAACGAAAAGGTAGGAGCAGTGATCATACTGATTATCCTGAAAAAACAATACAGGTTGAAGATTGTACTAGCTTGTGCATCGACAGCTAGATACGTACACCAGGCAGTGGATGGTTTTTACGAAGACGTCGAATCAGCAGCGAACAACTAAGCAACGCGATTCACGATTGTGATTATAGATTTCAACGCAAAAGTAGGAAACAAAGAGTGAGATAAATGCCTGTGTGAAACTTTCCAATGGGCACTCGCCATCGTCACGGAGAACGATGTTTGGATTTACGGGAAAAAAAAAAGAATCCTGGGGCTAATGAGCACATTCTTCGGCAAATGAAAGGTTAGGAAATGGACATGAAAAAGTCCGAACTAGGCAACAAAAATGGAAATTGACTTCATTTTAAGTGAAAACCCACGTATTGTGCAGGGTGTTAAGGTGCTAAGGAAGATTTGGGGTTGGTACCGCAGGATGGATAAGTGCAAAGTTAGTTTAAATCTGTATAGAAAAATAGGTATACTAGCAAAATTTAGAAAACTTACCATGGAGTCTGTCAGAACCAGGTCACAAAAGTTTAAAGCAACCCTTCCGAATAAGTAAGTTCATGCTTTTCTGAAGAGAAAGGCAACAGCGTTGACACGATAAAGCGCAGCCTCGACACGGCAATCCCCAACACGACCGCATAATTGGTTGAAGCATCAACATAAAAATATAACGGCAAGCTGATGCGGAAAGCAAGATAAGTTATTCAGTAGTGCAAAACCGTAAAATTTTCAAGCATGATGGATGAAGTTGAATTACCGTATTCCGGTTAATATTGAATATAAATTCCAACCAACGACATTCTTTTGTACAACATAGCCGTGATCACTCAAATACTGTAAACAAACGCAAACCTGAAGTCAAAAAGGACGGAGGCTATTGACAGAAAGGAAATGTGTAAAGTCGGAGACTAGAAGGATAACAGCGCGAAAACGAACTACATAATAAAAGTAGCAAATCGATTGTATCCAAGGAAATAAGTGAGCGACGTGGGGCCCCGGAAAAACGACTGAATCCATGAGCATATCTTGGATGTACCGCTATTAACTAAATAGGAAGTGTAAAAGCCCTCAAACGTCCTAAAGAAGAAACTGCGCACCTGAGGGTGGCATAACCGTGATCTTTGTAAAACAGGGTGGATAATATTGTTCTGGAAAAGAGTGCTAGACTGTCCTCACAACGCATATGGACTCAAAGAACCAGAGATTGGAAAAACGAAACCATATTTGTGATTAACACGGGAAATAAAAAAACATTTTAAAAATTACACACCCATCAGCCTACTATCAGTTCTTTACAAGTTGTTTACGAAGATAATTGTTAACCGTATAGTAAGCGGCCGCAGATGGCCACGCCTGTAAAAAGCCAGGAATCTCGGCATACAATATAAATGAAATACTACAGAGAAGGGAAAAGTCAAGCCACTTACTCACAGTACGGTAGCGTCCTACCGCCAGGCCAGTTGCTTTTGCTGCGGAAATTCGCGTTATTTCATCAACTGCTGCGCTTACACCAACGGAGAGGTGGACAGAGGGAAGGACCCATGCGTAGACGAAAGGTTGGTGGTGGGAGTGTCTGGCCATGCTTTCACCACCGCGCGATCCAAGCTACACGCGGGCAAAGTCAGCTGTGTTCGAAAGTTTGCTGTAGATCACTACAACTCCTGGTTTGTTTGGCAGCCCTTAAGAATACCATGAAACGGAAGGGTGCGCCCATAATATTAAAGGGGCCTTTATTCATAACTGATAGTGATGGGTGTCATGGCGATCTATTGATCAACAGCAACGAAACAGAAATGCACTAAAGCCCACGGTTGAGTTTTCACAAGAAGTTTTCTTGCAATACATTTTTTCAGTAGCGACTAAGGACGCGTACAAACACGAGAGCCGTCTTTAATAAATTCTATGTGCGTGATTATCCGCCTCGACTCGTCTCACTTACTAAGCCCATTGTTGCACTCTTCAGGACCTTGTTATCGACGACCCACTACGGCCTTCAAAATATTGTGCGCTGCTCAGAATTTCTTCTAATGGCAGGAGTACTCATATTCCCCAACATACTTCCGCAAAGGTCCAGAGAATGTCATAAATAAACCACACCTAAAGAGAATTTATTATAAACCACATATCAGCGCGCAGCGACTATAGTGGTAACAGCGCTGCCTTAGAAAGGGAAAAAAACCAATCAGTTTCCATGTGCTCCGGGCAGACAGCACTTTGCACGACCAATGTCTCTGGTGGTGAAACAAGCTTCTCCGAAATCAATCCATAAAAGGTTCACATGTGTTCATACAAAGAGTTCAGAAACTCGTTGAAAGTCAATACGGCACAATAGTGATGCTCAGGATGTTGTTCCTGGCTACTATGAAACGCGTGGGCCAGCGTAACAGGAAGTCTTCTTCACCTAGAACTGCCAACTCATTTTCCAAGTGCCTCTTAACGATTGACCACACACGCCACAGCAATGGAAACATCGCCCGTTGCAGTCGGGCTCAAAGACACGCGTCAGCACGATTTCGCCACAATACAAAAACCACCGGCACACATCAGGAAGTTCACCAACACGTCATTTGAACGTGTGCTCATTCTAAATGTAAGACCAAACAACCTGCTTAGCACAGTCCAAAACGTTACCGCTACACGAATAGCCGGGAAATACCTCTTGTAAAACCCAGCAGGTATCCCGTCAGGCCCAGGCGCCGACGCACCATTCAATTTTTTGACACACTCGCCGAGCTCGTCAGCATCCACAGGAGCACACAGGGAATCAACAAGGTGATCTGGCACACACGGCAGCACCCCACAAAGCGCACTAAGCGTGTCCTCAAAATCATCTGCATCCCACGACGCGTTCTCGGTCGAGGAAAGGGTGGTGAAATGTCCCACGTAGACCTCGGCTATATCTTCAGTCCTCGTGCTAACGGACCCGACAGCGAGTGTAACTTCTGGAACAGTAGCTAGCCCACCCTCCTCAAGCCAGCCCGCTCTAATATGCCTTAGTACAGAGGGGTTCGAGACGGGCGTGCCCAAGGTCTGCGCACTGCTCGCTGCTTGCGATGATTGCCGTAAGAGGAACTCGTATCGTGCCTTTAGCAGGTTAACATAGTCCCGCATCGCGGAGGTTAAGGTGCCCCCTCTCTGTACGATGCGAAGCCTCCACAACGTGTCGTTAAGTGCAGCCATGATGCTCGCCTTGCGCGCACAACCCTCCTTTACTAAAAGCACGCGCCAGAGGTCCTTCAACTCATCCCCAGGTAGAGAACCGAACTCGCGCAGAGCAGAACTTTCCCTGTCGGTGAGCAGACGCTCGTCCATTCGCCACATCTGGTGTCGGGGTGCACAGTCGGCAAGGTTAAGCGTCGCTAACACGGGCCGGTGATCGGACACGCGACGAGCCTCCGTTGGGAAAGAGAGGACGGCACAGCATTCCACGTAGCAGCTCAGCTCGGGTGGAAAGTAAAACTTATCTAGCCTACTGCCAGATTGTCCCCTTTCCCAAGTAGCGACACACCTGTCGCCGTGGAACTGCACCCACGCATCGGAGAGATGGAATTGCCCGATCAGGTCCTTTAACTCCCGGGCACCGCTATAGGTTCGACCTTGCCCACGTACCCGTACATCACGCTGAGGGTCGGTTACACAATTAAAATCGCCCACCATAAATTTAGGGTAACGTTCGAGCAGGAATGCGTCGAGGGATGCGAAAAAAGAGGAAGAGTCAGAGTGTTGCGCGGGTGCGTACACAACAGCTCGGACGCGACTAGCAAGCAAGGAAAAATCAACTGTAAGAACGCGCCCTCCGATCCTAGGTACAATGAGCCTTGCGGCGCAAGCTCTCCCGCAGAAATACAACGCCTACGCTCGAAGCCATCCTGTCCGACAAGGTGAAAAAAACTTGCACACAAAAGCGCTCCTGAAACGAAAGAACTTCGCGTGGAGTATGAAAACTGCACTCCTGCAAAATGAGAAGGTCAACGTGTTGCGCCCGAGCATAGTGCATCACTTCCCTCTGTTTGTCCAAGTCCCGAAAGCCCTGGACATAAAAGTAAGAAAACGCACCAGCATAAGGTGATAAGTGCTCAAACCACGTTAACCCTCCCATCCTCAAAACTCCCTATCGTCGGACGGCACGTCGACTTTCACTTTCACATTTTTTTATGTAAATGATGCTGCCGTTTTTAAATGGTTGAGCAGAGTACTTGACCAGCAGCTCGGATAGCCTCGTTCCACAGGAACTTGTGAGTGCTCTGCCCCAGATCTCGTACGTACGCGACGCCATGGTGCGTATCAGAGTCACCGCAAATTAGCTAAGACGGGGACGTTCCAGCGATTATATTTTCTAGCTGTGAGGCGTCAAAGCAGCTGCTTGGCTCTATGTAAGCAGTAATAAATGTGGAGCATTGGGTGCCAATTCTCGTTTTGGCGCACACGTATTCTTCGGATTCATGAGCAGGCAGGGCAATTATTGCTAGTGGCACAACGTTGCGGAAAGCGATAAAAAGCCGACATGGGTAGTTTAACCACTGCGAGAAGCAAATGCGAATTCTTTAACTTAAAGTGATCTTCTACTCCCGATTTAGATGTGCCACACACACATACACACACTCGCGCACACACGCGCGCGCACGCATGCACGCACACGCACGCGCGCACACGCACACGCACAACCACACACATACTTCCATCACCCGCCGCGGTGGCTCAGTGGCTAAGGTGTTGTGCTGCTGAGCACGGGGTCGCGGGTTCGATTCCCGGCCGCGGCGGCCGCTTTTCTGATGGAGGCGAAAAGCAAAAACGCCCGTGTGCACGAGATTTTGGCGCACGCTAAAGATCCCCAGGTTGTCAAAATTAATCCGGAGCCCTCCACTACGGCGCGCCTCATCGCCTGCGTTGCGTCGGCGCGTTAAACCGTACAATCTATCAACATACTTCAATCATTTTATTTCGCCTCCAGCTGGTTTCTCTGCCTTAGACCTAGCATTGCAAGAACTTAATGCATCCATTTCTGATGTCAAGAAACAGTCTTCTCCTGGTTACGATGAAATCAATAACCAGGCTGTTGCGACTTTATCCTACCACTCTCGCTTGCGCCTGCTGGAGTATTTTAACCCTACGTGGCTGCATGCAGCCGCTCCTCCTGAGTAGAAGCTAGCGAAGATTACTAGCGGAATACGTTGAAATCAAAACACTTCACCCACCCCAAATGAACGCTTTTTGACATAATCGATCGGCCATTGACCACATCATTGCCCTCGAAGCATCTTTAGAAGAACTAAATTCCGGTCACATCCCAACTTCCGTATTTTAGACATCAAGACCAAATTTCACTCTGTCTGCCATGATGCAATCCTAGCATCTCTTGTTTAACTTGGCTTAGGAGGGATTTCATAAGCATGGATTTCGAACTATCTTAAAGGACGCAAAGTTTCCATGTGCACAGCAGAAGGCCCAACACCATGTTACGGTGTTAAACGAGGAGCCCATCAAGAAGCAGTATTTATCCCATTGTTGTTCAATCTTACACTAATCCACCTAAAGCGCGTTCTCCCCTGGACGTCAAGGTCACTCGCTACGCGGATAACATTTGTATTTGGAGTGCGTCTAGATCGCGTCGGATTACGCAGCAGAAGCTGCAGAAGGCTCTTTCAAGAATACTTGCGCCTAGAGGACTCCACCTTTCCTCAAAAAAAGTGTCGCAATGCCTTTCACCCGCAAGCGCATGGACCGATATTTTCTAATCCTCCGTGGCAGCCCTCGGCATTACGTACGAACCCAATGATACCTAGGAGTTGTAATATAGGCAGAAAGCTCTCCTGGTCCCCAGAAGTAAAAAGATTACTTACGCGAATATAAGCAGTATCCCAAATTACTGGATATCTTTGTGGCACTGGCTGGGGCAGTGATTGTTGGTGTGTGGTGCTGCTTTTCAAGGCATATGTTGACGGTGTATTGCGCTACAACCTTTTTATTCTGACAGCTGTGCCAAACTAGCAGAAAACAGCAGGTACGGCTACGAACAACTGCCCGAGGAAGTGCCTTGGCTTTCCCGCACGCTCATCATGTTGGGGTACCATTGCGGACGCTGGCAGGCGGCCCATGGATGTAATACGGCTTCAACATACACGAGGTAATCATTTGAGGCACAGGCTGTATGCCACAACCCATTTCCTGGGTCGTATTGTGTATCAAGACACTTACAGCTTTGGAAAAACAATAACGGCAATTAATGCTTTCGTTCCAATCAAACACCGCAGACAGCGCCACTGTACTTTCCGCCATGGACTCTGTCTCCTGTTCTCATAAAATATACCATACCTATACAGTCGATCCCGGATATAACGAACTCCAAAGGGATCGTAAAATAGTTCGATATATCGATAATTCGAAATATAAAATATGCCTACCTGAAGCTTACCTGAATACTCCGCACATCACTGAGAGCTTTCGGAGATCGTGACAAGCGGTTTGTAACCGACTTGTTCTCCAAAGCACGGAAAATACGAAACACAGCGCAACGACCACGGCCATTTATTTGGCATGAAAAAAGTCCGTGAGCTTGGACTGCTTCTTCTTTTGCGCCATGAAGTTCATTAAACTGTCTTCAAGTTTGCTGACGCTGTCCAAATGCGAAAGTCCGGCGCCTTCCATTGCGCCGCAACAGCGGCGAATCACGCTGAACGCCGACGCAAGCTCAGCTGCAGTAGGCGGGGGGATATCTTCATCGGAGTCGCTTGTTGCCGCTTCTTCGGCAGCGGCAATTGCGATGTCCGCCACGATCTCCGCATCGGTGAGATCCGCCACAGCCTGCGCGTCATCGTCAGCACTTAAAAAATCGCGCGCTGTTGCGCCATCTTGGATGGCACCTGGGAATGCCGCCAGCGCCCGAAATTCACAGTCGAAGCACTCAACGCCGTCGTCTTCGGTGTCCGAACACGCCTCGTCAGGAGTCACCACACAGCCCGCTTTGCGGAAGCAGTTTACGACTGTGGTTTGTTTCACGTCGTTCCAAGCGCCTGTCAGCATCTGTGTAGCTCCAAGAAGGTCAACTTTGAGTTCGATTCCCAAACGAAGGTTCGTCAGGAGCCTCTGCACCAGTCGTCGCCTGTACCCAACCTTGAAGGCTTTGATAATGCCTTGGTCGAGAGGCTGCAGCTTCGCCGTAGTGTTGGCCGGCAAAAATTTCACGGTGATGTTTTTCAGTGGGATGGCGACGTGGTGGGCCGAACAATTGTCGAGAAGGAGACAGACTTGGCGGCCGGACTTCTCCAGCTCGGTATCCCATGCCCGGAGCCACTCCGTGAACAGATCGCGTGTCATCCACGCTTTTTTGTTGGATGCGTAGCGCACCGAGAGACCTCTTGCGTTCTTGAAGCAGCGTGGCGATCTGCTCTTGCCGATAACGAACGGCTGAAGTTTGCACGAGCCGTCCATATTTGCAGCGAGCAAAATGGAGATGCGCACCTTGCTCATTTTTCCGCCATGGCATTTGCTGCCCTTGAAGTCCAACGTCTTGCTTGGCAGCATCTGCCAAAACAGGGCAGTTTCGTCGGCATTAAATATTTGCGACGGCGAAAAGCTGTTGCAAATGTCTGGCCATTCGTCGGACAGCCACTTCTCAATGCTGTTGTTGCTGCTGGTTGCCCCGCTTTCACCCGAGAGGGTCTTCCCGACGATGTCGTAGCGATTTTTAAAGCGTTGCTGCCATCCTGTGCCACCAGTGAAGTTGTCTTCACCTAGCGCGGTTGCAAACCACTTTGCCTTTTCCATGAGCATTGGGCCGTCAACAGGAATGTTTTTTGCCCGAGTCTCCAAGAACCAGGCGTACAGGGCTTTCTCAACCTTATCGTATTCCGGTGCACGCACGCGACACGCTCCAGAACGGCCGCACTGCGCTGCCTTCGCCTTCACATCAGCTTTGTGGCGCAGTATTGTGCTTAAGGTGCTCCGAGGAATTCCGAATTCCTTGGCAACCGACGACTTCTTTTCGCCGGCCTCCACCCGTCGAATGATATCTGCCTTCGTTGAGAAATCCAACTTCTTACGTTTTTTTGCGTCCATGGCTCCGAAACGCGTGACCCGGCGCCGCAAAAACAAAACAAACGCGCACCACACTTCACGAGTTTCCCGACGGAGCAACCACTGCCACTGGCCAAGCGGCGAGAGCGGACCACTCCGCCGCTCAAGCAAACAGGCTCAAGCGCGCAGAAACTGGATTTTCCTTCCTCCTCAACTGTCTCTCGCCCGCAATCTCTCGCCCGCGTTCTTTACCACGCGGCTGAGGCGTCCAAGGTCACTCTAGCGACGCGACGGAGCCTCTCTCTCACCGAGCGCGGGAGCGCGCACGAGAACTCGTCGCCGGAACCTTCCCAGGAGGAGCGGCGAAGCGCACTTGCAGCGCTTGACGCGCGGGAGTGTTCGAAATACGCATGTGGCGGTGACCGGGAGTTCGATACACGCGTACAACAGCGCTATACTTTTGCATGGGATTTCCAAGGGGATGTTTAGACTGTTCGATATATACAATAATTCGATATATCCGGGTTCGTTATATCCGGGATCGACTGTAACTGATTTAAAAAACGCATATCCCAAAATGCCGTACTTCCGATTACGCTTGCGCATATTCACAAGTTTTAATCAGCAACGACGCCCGCTTTTACAGACGGATCGGCAACATTTGAGCGCAGTTCTTCAGGAGTTTTTATTCAGTCAGCTAACAAATCACTGTCCTATCGGCTTGAGCGAGCAACTTTGTGAACGTTAGCTGAGCTTTATGGAATCAAAGTAGTGGTCTGGTGCATCGTTCGTCAGCCAGTGACACAGCGAACCATTTTCGCAGATTCGAAAGCCGCCCCACAAAGCCTGCGACGTGCTGGCTCTCTCAGCATCCACGACCACATCCATCGAGAAGTAAAGTCCCTATACTATCTTGCGTAGACTGCTGGCCATTGCGTTACCATTCAGTAACTCTCCTAACACTGTGGTGTACGGGGAAATCATAGAGCAGATTAGGCTGCACGAAGGGGCCTAGAAATAAAAAACAAAATAAGATTTTCTTCGCACAAAATGATGTCTCAACTACGACCAAGGCACGAGACCTAGCAGAAAAAAACCGCTTACGGTCTCTTCCGGAGCATCATCAGGATTTTCTGTTCTCTATTGACCTACACACGGCATTGGGGCTGCCAGAACGACTACCTCGCCGGCTGGAAACGTTATTTCACAGACTGCGACTCAATGCAGCGTTCACTAATGCCTACTTACATCGCAAAGGCCACAGCCCCAGCCCATGCTGTGAAAACTGTGGCTTCCCCGAAACCGTCAAACACGTTCACCTTGAGTACTCCGCCTACGCCTACGCAAGGAGCCGTTTACAGCAGAAGATAGAATGTATCCTCTCAGGACCAATTATTCTAATCCTGATACTTGGACCCTGGAACTATTCCTAGACTCAAGGGAAAGTTTTTAAGGATATTGTCATCGCTGAGACATTATAGCCCCTTAGGGCGGACAGTCACGCTATATTCAATGTCCTTCATTATGGCGCTATCTCTTTTATGTTTTTCTTTCCACTACTAAAGAGCTTATCTCTCTATATGGAGCATGACAATGCCCATATATCGTAGAGAATATAAAAAGCATTTCAGTCATACCCACTGAAAAGGGTGTGGAAAAATAGAAAAATTATCCAATAGAAAACTCCTGTGTCGCGCTGTTCGAGGATATATATTATGATAAGCTGGTGATAGAAGTCTTTATAAGAAAGACCTATAAAAAGCAGTCTCACAGAGAGACACAATATTTCCCCAATTATTCATGACCACCTACAACGGGGTTTAAAAATTGGTCCCCTATCTGTTCACTTCGATCACGAGTGTTCTGCCGTCCCTGCAACCCAAAGCCTGTCTTCTCTCCCGCCACGATAAACACGGATTGCGAAGGAAAGATTGACATCCACCTAAATGCAGCCATACGGCTACATTTCTGGTCGATTTAAACACGGATTGCGTTTGCTAGAGCCGGGTTCGGCGAAATACGCTTTCCGCTCACATTGCACACACTGCATTTGTTCCACGACCATTGCATTTACTCACACTAGATACCCTACGACAGTTTTTCCGAAGGAAAGAAGATCTTCGTCGCACCGCAGGAGCTCTATTTCCACCGTGTGGAATGGACCTCCCTAGCAGACTCGCTCGCTGGGAGGAGGTCTTGCTGCGAAGACTTCGTGTTGGTGTAGCCCTCTCTCCCGCTGTTACCCGGGTGTGGCCACCACGCTACCATGCCCCGTTCGCCCATAACTGCCCCTTTTGCACGGCTCCTGCCGAAGATGCGGACACAGAACATTTGCTGTGGACGTGCCCTTCATTGCAAGCGGCCAGAACACACCTTCGAGGCACAGGCCTCCACCCTTGCAGACCACCTAGCCTTCATCGGTGGATATGGGGACCCCACCACCGCTCCCTCCTTGCGTTTCTTCGCGAAACGGGAGTCAACCTATTTGTAGCATAGTATTTATACCAACGGGCATACTATCGCAATAAAAAAAAAATCAATTTCCGCGTGTTCCACTGTTCGCACGCCATCTACTGGAACATTTCGTTGTGTTGAACTTGTGACGACGTCGGCAGGTCCAAACTCGTCGAACGCCCTCTTTGTATTTTGCGGTCGAAATATTTTTTGGCTGAAGATTACGGTACTCTCTAATGCAAAATTTGTGCGCTGAGGTAACTGCAGTGTTCTCGGTCAGAGCGCATATCTGCTGCTTCTCACGAACTGATCGCGTGATCAGCGAACCTACGGCAACTCGTGGTACTCTGCCGTTATCTCGCAGCCGCCGAGAATGTTGTTCTAAATAGTGTTTAAACCTCCCGAGCACGTGTCACGGGGTTAGTATGAGCCACACAACGATGAGGACGGCGAAAGACCCATGTACTGTCGGTCACAAAATAAGATGAACCAATTTTTAATCGTTTATTAAAATAACTGTTGTTACAGCCGCATTGATTTTTTTTTTATTCTGAAATTGTTCGCATCACTGTACCTACTACTATCCCACTTCTATTTTCTCTTAGTTTGAATTCATAACCTTCTTCAAGAATGAAACCACAATCAGACTTGGTCAATCCACCAGAGTGGGTGCCTGCCATTCTCGTTATGGCTCCACCCAACCAAGTTCAACCAAGGTAGCAGTGCCCGATAACTATCGGCGCGACGCCTTCCTACCGAGCGCCTGCTGCCGAGATAGCTGAGAGCGCATGCGTGTTTTTGTCCAGTCAATGCATGTCACTTTTCTCGATCTGGGTCGCAGCGCTCTGTTTCTCTCGAATGTTGCTCCTGGAGGCGCCTTGCGCGGTGCTCCGAGCGAGCGACACGATCTTTGGCAACGGCCAAAAGCATGGGGCATGCGCTTACGCGCGCTACGGCACCGTTCCCACTTGCGAGATGTTGTCGGGCGCTCGTTTTATTGTCATCTGTAACGAAGACGACGGGACATTCCCCAACAATGCCAGTGCTGTGCACCATCGCGTATTATCATTACGGCCATGCGTTTGGAATCCCGACATCTATCATCATCAGAAGGAGCTTATGCAGGAAGGAAGGAAACTTTATCATCATAAGCACCCTTAGTCCACGGCGCTGTCTTGGGAAGCTGTGGCCATGGCTTCCTCCGCTTTGGACATCATCAGGAGCTGTGTCGCAGCGCTGGAGTCAGCCAGACTTGCCTCCTAGGATGCCAGAGTTGGATTCGAGATGCGAGTCAACTTCGGATGTCGATCACAGGCCCATATTGTGTGGAATATGTTTGCGTAACCTCCGCAGAACGAGCAAGTAGGGGTGCAGGGTAAGAAGAGGTCCTGATTGCTCGCCTTCACCCCCTGCTTGCTTCCTTGGTGTTTGAGCTCTCGTGAGCACCAATAAACCCCTTTGCACATCTTATTGCCTGTAAAAGGAATTGGCGTTACGGCAAGTCTGCGATAAAGATTTCGACACGACTGAGAACGTATCGATTATGTGGCGAGCGTGCTGTGAAGATCAAGCACTGAAAACCGCTGTGATGGTTACTTCGCTTCTGAAAAACAGAACAAAATACAGACTTGTGCTTTCTAAGTAAACTGCTAATTAAATTGAAGAGCCAAGTCCTTGGAAGGGTATTAAACAGGTAACTCGTCCTGCATGGCTTCATTCGTGGGGAAATGCTGTACCGCAGCCCCAACGAAGCACGGAGGAACATCGTTCGACTTTCCATTCAAGGAAGAACTCAGCAGAAAATTTGCGTGATTACTAGTAAGTCCAGGACCTCTGTGAGTAGAATTATTCAAGAATAACGGGATGATCAGGGTAGGCTCACTGCCGCCGATCACAGTGGGCGCCCATAAGTGACCATTTAAGAGCAAGACCGACTGATTATTGCGGTGGCTGTGGTAGATCCGTTCTTGTCTGCTAAAGTAATCCGGGAGGAGCTGTCTCTGGGTGTCTCTTGCGAGACTATACGCCGACGGCTGAAGGATACGGGCCTTGGCAACTACGTGGCAGCGCAGAAACCACACATTATTGACAGCCGGAGGCTTGAAAGGCTGGACTTGGCCCGGGCTGTGGAGCATTGGATTACAGACGACTGGAAAGAAGTCCTCTTCAAAGATGAGTCCTCTTCTGCACTTTCTAGGGCCAACAGCAGCGTTTTGGGCGTCCGTTGATCTTCAGGTACAAACCGGAACTGTAAAGTAGCCGATATTGAGTATTTTATACGAAACATACACTACTACAGCGTCTAAGGGATAACCTAGGAGAGTTGAACGTGACAACTCCTTCGAGCACCATGGGTGTAACCAAAAAACGTAATAGTTTAGGCCAAAAATGCACAAATGCACAACTGTAATAACTATATTTCTGACCGATGAACCTTCTATGTCCCTCTAAATTTGTTTGGTTCCGTTCAGTTGAAGCGCTATTAATGTTATTTCTGTAAGTAGCGCTTCTGAAGCGTTTATTGTTATTATTTTTAAGAAACCTTCAGGGTGCCCGCACGAACAAATCAAGTATTGTGAAATTCAATAATTGCACGCAAATTGAAACTATATAAGCACGTTTTTATGCAGGATACTGCTCTCCTGGATTGCAGGGGTGGTGCAGACTTGAGCTAGAAAATCTAGGAGTAAGTCTGTTTAAACTGTTTATTTGGAGCAAGATAAAATTTGCAGCCACGTAGGCTATCAAACGGGTGATGCCCTTTACTCCATTTAGTTTTTATACCGTTCCTATTAGAGATATATTTTCTAAATGTATTGCAGCATTTACAATGCAAGATGCTTTTTTTTTTTAGATTCAGACCCGCCTACACGCAAAGCGTTCTTTCAAGTGGTCGGCGCTAGGTTAGCGACTGGCGCGCCATGAGCGCTAACGGCCTGGGGCCCCTCGTGCGAATTTCGGGGCGATTCAACGCTCCAAAGTACGGCGACATCATAACTGCAACTCTGCAGCTCTACGTCCTCGACGGCCCGTTCGCGGACGGGTGCTTTCTTTTCAAAAGTCCGAAGCCCTGTCCCCAAAGCACGTGATGGGAGCGCTCTCCTGGAGGACTACACGGCGCATTAGCTGCGGTGGCCTCCGTGCGGGGCACACCTCAGCCCCATTGAGAATGTCTAGGGAATAATGAATACGCACCTCGCCAAAAAGAAGTGACTGTGGCCATCCGGTTGACGAGTCATGTAATGCAACTGCAGAACGGGAACGGCTTAGCTCCTGTTTAGAAATCGTAAAGTCTCTTTATGGGTCGCTTCCCCGAAACATTCGTGAGCTAATCCGCAATGACGGCAACTTTGCACACATCTTATCGATTGATTGATTGTAGGGTTCAACGCGCCTACGCAACGCAGGTGATGAGGCACGCCGTAGTGGAGGGCTCCGGATTCATTTTGACCACCTGGAGATCTTTAACGTGCGCCGAAATCTCGTACACACGGGCGTTTTTGCTTTTCGCTTCCATTAGAAAAGCGGCCGCCTTGGCCGGGAATCGAACCCGCGTCCTCGAGCTCGGTAGCGCAACTGCCGCGGAGACAGTATCCTAAAGAATCTGCAAAATTGACACCGGGGGGTGGCTTCCGAACAGGTTTCCGAATCTCCGGCAATCAGATTTTGGTCGTGTCCCAGCGAGCCGAAAAGAAACTAGACCGCCGCGACGGGTACTCACCTTTTCGGCATGTAGTAAATCACTCGCTATATCGCATGTATTCTTTTATGAAGCGAATAAACCATCGCGGCTGTTTTCAATGCTTGATTCGACTACACGTTTATCACGTAATAACCAGCACTGTTTTTTTATCGCAGACTTGCCGAAACGCCAGTTTTCGTTACAGTCAATAAGATTACAATAAAAGAAGCAGCTGACAACATATAGACGGTTTGCAGCGAGCAGTTTGGTAGACCTTCAACAGGTGACGCAAGCGCCGCACTCACCATGGCTCGACCTTTAGCAAGGGGCGGTTTCCGTTTCCGCCGTAGGCTGCCATGGTGCTCAGTGAAGTGCACAGTCAGGGAGTGTGTAGTAAGTCACGGGGGAAACTTGTGCTGTAGTCGCATGTACCTGCTGCGATCGGGACCTCAAGGTGCGGGACGAATCGATCGCCATGCGATTCTCACTGGCCGCAACTACAGAGAATTCTTCAGTATGCGGCCTTTTGAAATGCGCCGCTTTCCTCATAATGATTGCGGCACGGAGACCAGGCGTCGCTGAATCACAATGCTCCAACGGAAGAATTTTCTTCCGAGAACATCGGCCTTGGGTGACCTTTTCAGACAATAACAGAAGGCTGCTGGCAAGCGCGATGTAGCCGACACCCATCTGCTTCGTCCCGCTTGTTCCAAAGCTTACCTCTTGTTGTGCTCGCACGTCGCGGCTAAACGAGTCAGCCTGGCTGTTTAGCAAGCCGATCGGAGTGATGACTCCCAGATTCTTCTTCAGTTTTCGATAGCTCATATCAGCTTTGCCACGGCATACAATATCTGGTCTCTCATTAAATATAAAGTGCACCAAACTCCTTTCATCCCACCGCCGGCGTCCTCGGAGCCCCGCCATTAGTCTCTGCCCGCTAACCCATCCTTCCTACTCGTGACCATAGCAGAAACCTGGCTTTAGTAAGCATTACATGTGTTCGTCGCACTGCAGGCCTGGAGCGGCACGTTGGGGCAAAAATAGCTACGCCGTAGCGGCAGTTGCCTAGCGCCGGATGCTGCAGCTTCGACGTTATTGTAGCGACAGCTACACTACACAATCTGAAACTATGTTCGCGGGGTGACCTGTTTTGCCCTTGAGTGTTAGAGGTCATACCACAGCCCCTTCCATAAACGCCCGGCACGGAGCAGCGGCCCGATGGCGGGGAGAGAGAGGCGAAGAGGGAACGGAGACGTGCGCGGGACCCGTGTCCCCACCTGGCGGAAGATGGCGAGGAGACCGCCGCAGCGATAAGCATGCGCCACGAAAAAAGGTCAGGCTGATTAAACAGTGTGTTCATTGCAAACACGTCTGTATATCATTGCGAAACCACACCTTTACCACACCTCGACAATGGACCTAGTGAAGCTTTGGCTATCTACTAGGGTTAACCAAAGCTAAACAAAAGCAATTTTTCACAACTCTTGTGATATTCTGTGGGCTAATAAGTCTGCACATGATCCTGAGGTAAAAGTGTGGCAACCAGCGGCTAAATGCTGTTTCATTTACGTCAAAGATTGGCAGCCTAATGAAGTGGAGGGAGGCGTTGCATGACGAAGACACGCCAGGGGCCAGACGGCGAATAGCTTTAGGCCGGGGCACGGGGGGGGGGGGGAAGTGGGGGAGTAATGATGGTCCTGTAGTTCGTTTCCCCGAAGTTCGGTGTCGATAAGGAACCTAATCGCCCAGGCGCCGGTTGATATGGCAGGAGGCTGGTAAGGCGATGGTGTTGAAGTTCTTGGAGACGGCGGTCGAATTGACGAACTCGAGGCGTTGGGGTTGATTAAGTGAAACGACGAATTTATGAGGGGGACAGTGCACTGTGCCGGCCGGGGCGCATTAACAATGGTGTCTTGCGCGGCGCGCGCTTCGACGCTGGTAATCCCACCACCTTCGCGCGTCGCGCGGATGGTTCCCGGAATCCGGCGGCGCCATCTGCTTTCTGAATGGGGGATTATCCCTGTGGTAGGCGGTGGGCCAGACAATCCGCCTCCCGTGCTCGCCGTGACGAATTGGCGACGGCTGCAACGTAGAGTCTACAGTGCTGGGCCACCAGACAGAGTGGCGGGTTCTCACGCGCAGCCCGGGCGCCTGGCCGCTAATCTCATAAGTGGACCTTACAGGGGGGTGGACCGGTGCAATACAGGAAGTGAAGGCGTTATCTGGATAAGTGTGAAGATGGGTATCAATGTCACTGGAAGCGATCTTGCTTTAATTGTTCCTGTCGAACCCCACCTGAGGTTATAATTGCCATGTCAGCCTTCAGGAATGACAACGGAATGGAGTTTATGACGTTGCACTGGGGGCCACATAATACATCCTCGCGTAAGGCCCGCGGGCCGCAGGTAGCCACCCCTGATGTATACGTGGTTGCTGTGTGCTTAGAAATGGGAAAAAATGCCATCAAGCTGCTATCCAATGCGTGAACAGGAGTTCGGGATGGGCGCCAGTCAGAGCCGCGCTTTAAGAATATTTATGGTCCGTTTTTTCGGCATTAAGTAGTCTCTGAATGTTGCCTCTCAATGTCTAGGCGTCCGATAAGTCCTCACTTACAGCGGCACTCGAAAATAGCTGCACCATTCGCCCATAAAGCTGCTCCGGCGCTCGCCGGTCCGTCCCGGCCCATTGAAGTCCATGACGAGAAACGCGTCCGAAAAGGCCAGAAATGCTGAGTTACGTCACAACGTGCCACACGGCAGCGCCCATTCTGCCGCTCCGTAAGCCGTGTATAAGGATGAACGGCCCTATCGCGCGCCTAAAGTGCATGCCACACGCTTTCGGCCGCTGCCAAAAATCGTGCTGAGCACCGCGGAAGGCGCCAACGCCACATTCGAGAGAAACGAAGGGCTGCGGCCGAGATTAAGAAAACTAACATGCATTGACTGAACAGGAACACGCATGCGCCCTCAGTTATCAAGACAACAGGCGCTCAGCCGGAAGGCGTGGCGCCGATAGTTATCCCGCACCGCTCCCTTGGTCCGTTTTATTTTGTGACCGACAGTACGTGCACCACGCAGCGCATGCTGGGTTTCTGGGGCTTTTTGTGAACTTGAAAGAACAAGACCCCTGCTTTCATAAATGTTGGTCTTGCGTTTCCTTTCTCGGGCGCCACTAGACTTCGAGGGGACGTTTTCACGCAGATTCCTCGCGCTGCCTCGGCATACCGTCCTCCCTTTCACACGTTCCTCCTCCGTTTTCTTTCTGCCTCCGGTGTCTCTTTCGTTCGCTCGGTTACGCTGTCGACTGCGCCGTCAAACCACAGTAACGCACACTTAATTACTGCTGCCTAAAAATGAATCAGCCACGATAACTGAAATTACTCTGCAAATATTATTTATGTACTGATGTATTGCCTTAACTTTGCCAGTTTTTGTAATAATATTGTCCGGCATGATATGTGTTTCCAGAGTACATGGTTTTCAAACGTTTTGACTCTATAAACTTCTTCTTAAACATTTCATTTTAACTTACAGCCGAGCGGCAGAATTACGGGGCAGACAGACAGACATACGAACCTAATTTACGCATCTATATAGCCCAAGAAAGAGCGTTGTTTTAAGAACTTAATCGCGAGAAGTCAGGATTAGAGATCACAAGGGAATACATGAGCTTTTTGAAATTCGCAGGTGACATAGCCGTGTTCAGTCAGTCCTACAAGAACTTATGAAAGATTCCGCGAAAACTGCAATTGGAAAGCTTAGCTGTGGAACAAAAAATTTACACTAAGAAATTAGAGGTTATGTAAACATATATGCCGAAAATAGCTTTTTTTGCGATCCGTAATAAGATACTGCAACAATCAGTTTATCATTTTTGGGAGGGCAAACTGTTTGTGGTTGAGAAATTATGAGTACGCAAAAGTATGCAAAAGTTTTTTGGCCTTCACCGAACCCTGTTACTACCAAATGGGTATATAAGAAATGGAAGTTTCCTGTTACTATGATACACTTGGCAGACATTTGGGGTCTCATTGATCCCTTTGAGAGAAAACAGAACAGAACATATCAGTTCAATGACCCAGAAAAAGAAACACGCTATGAATAACAATTAGATATTTAAAAATCGCATCCGAGATTAAGTAACGAACTTCGATTAAATACCTTCTCGTTCCATATGAGTTGAAGGAAGTGGGTCAGGGCCGGGACGCGTGTTTCCGAACGCTTCGCTGAACACCCATGTGACGTGTGATGTCACTGTGCGCGCTATTCTTTTGAGCCCCGGCTAACACGAGCCCACTGTTCGGGCTCTGTGGCCTCGATGTAGAGTACGAAGTACAGGCGCTGGCAGCTTCGGTTCGAGCCCCAGCAGGCGATTTCTTAATTTCTTTAATTGCTTCGTTTTTTTCTAAATTTATTTTTTTAAATCAAATCTACATCTTGTTGTTGTTAATACAGTGGAACCCAGCTGATACGTCCCCCGGACCTACGACGACCCGCTTCTTACGACGGATCACCGCGGTCTCGGCCAACTCCCCATAGAAACAATGCATTAAAGTGGCCCTAAACAGGACCCGAAAGGTTGCGATTTTATGCCCGCAATCGTTGGAGTACTATCTAAAGAACGTCATGCCACAGAAATGGTTTAAAAGCGTTCAGTATTAGCCGAGTTATCGTTCATGAAAAAGGGCCCGAAACAAGGCCTGGCGCCTTTCCTCTTTCACCGCGCCTCCAAAGCACTGTGGAAGCGGAAACGTCACCGACCAGGTGCAAGACCACCTAGAGAAACAGGGTGGTTCGAGAAGCGCGCAGCCATTGGCTCCGCTCGGCGGTACGTCACGCTTCTTTTCTAGCAGACGACGGCCAAGCTCCGCCTACTACATCCTTTACTGCTCAGCGTGGTCTGTCGGTGGCCGGCCCGCATTGAACGGCTCCCGCGCCGGCCGTGTCCGCGTCGGCGGAAACGAGCGGAAACGAGCGTTTGAAGGCAAGATAGGGGGCTTCCAAACGCAACATGCTCGCTAACGACAATAATTAGAGATTGCCAACGACGACTATAGCGGCTCGCTAGCGTTTGGGCATGCGGCGCTGTCGCGGTGAACTCGTCGCACCGAGGTCTGGGAAAAGGCTTAGCATCGCCGCAGTTATCCAGACACTGCTTTGCGAGGCCGCGACGACGACAATCCCCCGCGCAATCTTTCACTGCACTATGACCCCCTTTCACGTATTTGCAAACTAATTTTCGGCAATAGTCTGGCTCTGGTAGGGGTGACAAGTTTTAGCTGCTGCGGTGTATGCCGGCTGCTTGTCGACCGTGCAGGCAGATGCTTGCCGCGGTCGCGCGTGTAGCGGGCGTTTGTGCCAGCAGAGACGCTCAATGTTTTTCAGCGTTACCCATACCTTGTAAACGATGCGCTATATCTGCAAACTCAGCTAAGGTCGTGTAACGGATGGCGACGATCTACATTCGTCCGTGCCGCCGGTGCAGGAGCGCTGAGCGCAACCGCGTTTCCCCCAGAGCCGGGAACGCTGATTGGCTACAGCATTTAATGGGGCCCACCAATAGCGCAGCCGTACTGTTGAGAGCTTCGTGCGTCACACTGGCGCGTCACAAGCGGTCTGTCGCACGTCAGAGCGCGGCAGTGTGGCAGCAAGGAAGCGGTAGGCGAGCAAGAAAGAAAGAAAGCATCTTTGTTGCGTGTTTGTGCAGCCCCTGCTTTACGGAGAGGTGTAATATTTGGTATACAGTGTCGTGAAGAAGTACTCTAGGGATTGCGCGATTGAAATGGCGACCTTCAGAAGCCTATTAGGGCCCCTTTGAAAACCCCGATGATATGATGCTCGGGTGCACGTGGTCCGCTTCATACGACTGACCCTGGCGCAGATAGACCGGCGCTTTTTCTATATTTTACACCATTTCGCCGCCTCGTCCTAACCTTCTTTATTCTTAACCCCCGTTTGACGCTGCTTGATGTGCAAAGGTCCGCAGGCGGGTCAGACCACTTACTGAACCGACGCAAGGAGGCGGTAACTCGTGAGCGGGAGTTAACCTACGGCGGCCCCACGCGGCCGCAGTGCGCCGACGCGGCCACTGCGAGAAGTCGAAGTTCAGGTGGCAAGTGGACCGTGAATTTGAAGCTCCCGTTTAACTGCCGAAGAACACGGAAACACATACGACGCAGCCCCATGGCGATGACCGGAAAGCCGCCTTCCCCGGACGCACGATCCAAGTTTCTTCCTTTCACGACGCTCTTTCTCCCTATATCTCTGATATCTGTTTATCAAAAGCCGCGTTGTCACTCCGTTCTTTGCTAGAGGGCTTCAATTCACGTGCGTCTGCCGCAAGGGTGTTCATAACACAGGTGGCGATGGGGGAGACACGTACCCGTTGGCACCACCATTTTGGGTCCCTCGTTGGCCGCCGCAGCAAGTCACTGTAGCGAGACCGCGCTATAATTTTCTCCGCAACACGGTTTACTCACGAAGGTTGAATTATCTTACCTATTTTGCGTTGCCACGTCTTGTGGGAAACGAAACGGGCTATGTGTTGAGCACTATGACCCCATAGCGATGGCACGGGACCGTTCAAAGGATGTTTCCACCATGTACGGCAATGCTGTCTTTTGTTCATCTCCGCCTTGTACTTTCGTTCATTTCCCTTGGCCTTGGCAGTTTCACACTCACCTTTTCCTCACTCAATTTTCTCGCCCACGTAGGCCTTAGATGGCGTAACGCGCGGCGCTTGGCTGGCGGGCCAGCTGGGCGCCATAAATGGAAAGGGGCACAACATAGGCTTTGTTTTTTTTTAACTTGAGATTTCAGCTGAAAGTTCTCAAAAAGTTCATCATCTTCCCGTAGGGTAACCCTGAGTAGTATGCGAGCAACCAAGGGGTCGACTGAAGTTCCCATTAGTTTTCAGTTCGTCGTTTCCGTTGACGTTAATTCAGCTTCGCGTGCCTTCGTTGTATCAGTAGCTTCTTTACGTAGTTCGAATGAGTGAAGGACATAAGGCGCGTTCGTAGCACATGCCCCCGTCTCGCTTTGTAGTGCAGAGGGAAGAGCACTGTTGCGACCGAGTGGGGGCACCCGATCCGAGCTCCGTGGCCTCCGGCATACGAGTGGTAGCGTGTATGATGCGAGCGGCTAGCCGCTGTTGCAGCCGTGAAGAAGTCCAGAAGCCGTAGGCTAACGTAACTCTTTACTTCATAGCGAGAGGTGAGCCGAAGCCAAAGAACAATGCCCCGACGGGCGAGGTACAGGACTCGAGCAGAGCGACAGCATCGATTCTCTGCTCTAACAGGAATGGTTTACAACGCTTGCGGGGGTTATTTATACCCAAAAGCTGTAACGGTCAAAACGCAACAAGCGGCAACACGCCACGAACGTCACAGACACACACAACGCTCTTTCCAGAGTTCGTAAGCCGTTCATAGCCTCGGCGTACGTTGAGTCCGGGAGAGAGAAGGACTCCACTGAGTTCGCGGGGGCTCTGTGTCCTTGAAGAGCGTGGAGACGAGCCTCGCCGCCAGCCGCCGAAGTTTTGAAATGCGCCGAGAGCAAAGCGTTTGACGCGGCTTGTCGCAACTTGTCACCGTCATGGTGGCGCCAGACGGAAGAAAGGCGCACGAGATGGCTTCGCCGCACAGCCATGGAGTGCTGCGGGAAAGTACGGCGGCGCTGGCCGATTCGTAACAGCTTCTCCGCCGGGGGTCCGAGATCCCGATGGATAAGGGTCTCAACCGTTGTCCGGAGGGATGCTGTCGAAGTGAAGTGTTCGGCAGACGCTCGACTCGAGGCCTGGGCTGTGCGACACCGTGCTGGAGCTTCACCGGGCGGGTCACTGGTCGAGTAGTGGCTCCCCAAGAACGTCTCTTGCTTGGTCAGGCAAGCAACAGAACAACACAGGAAGACACAACCGCATCGCCGGCAAGTGCGAAGATAAATCCACACTGAAGCTTTACCAGGCTTTTAGTTGCAAAAAAGTACGCGAATAACTAACTACTCTAGGTATATTTTTGCCCAGCAGTACTTTAGACAAGTGACAAACTTGAAAGGTGACATTTCGAACGATTGGAAATGTCCCACACAAAAAAAAACGTAATCGTAAAGGGCGAAACCTGCGTCAAAAAAAAACAATGAACTTGAGAAAGTCAGGCGTCTACAGGCCACTTCTCGCGCAGAGAGCTGTGATTTGAGCTCTCGTCATTGCCCCGAGCTTTTCCCTTTTTGTACCGCACTTTAGGTTCGGCCGTTCTCTGAACGCTGCTGCGACCGCGTGAAAGGACACCGGTCGTCTTGTTCGACAAAGGTCGAGCGCGTGGAGGAGCTTACGAGTTTTTCCAACGTTCAAACGAGAGGCGCGCACTCCTTTTTGGAGGCGGCGTTCCCCTGGCGCGATGCGAGCTCACGGCTTTGCCCCTTCGCGTGCCCGCATTGAAACGGGCGCCACAATTACGCGTGGAAGTTTTTTCTCTCTCCTCGTTTCTCGCCTTGTCGCGAACGCTTTCGGCAAGCGAACATCGGAACGCGATTACGTTCTCTCCTCTCGGCTGATCGGTTCCCGACTTCGGCTCAGCCACAGGCGCCACCGAAATCTCAACTAGCTTAGCCCATATTGGCCTATCATCGTCGGGAGCATCAGCTCGGAGTGACAAGGGCACGACGTGCTCATTGGACATTTCGTAGCTTCCAACAGACCCTATCTCGGCGTCCCTCGCCTTTTCCGCAACACCCTCAGTAAGCGAACACCAAAGGGTGTTTTCGTTCTGTTTTGCGGCTGTCAAGGCTACACTAGATCCAAGCTGCCCTGTCCCAAAAGACGGCTCAGCCGCCCGCGACACCTGAATCTCTACGAGCTCGGCTGGCCGTTGCTCGAGATCAGCTACCTGAGCTGGTGGCAGGACGGAATCGGCTTGCCCAGGGGCGAGATCGTCATGACTCCCAACTGAACCGTGCAAACCGTTTGCTGCCACGGCTGCAGGCTTTCCCACCACGTCGCTCGTTTCCGCACTACCGTCCGAAAGAACAACTTCCGTTTGGGCGGACTCTTGCGGCCTCTCGGTAACCTCATCGTTTACGCATTCCTGCGAAACGTCGCTATCTCGCGAAATGTTCATGTTCGGACCGGTAGCCGCTCCCAAGGCCTCCCGCGAATTTGAACTGTCCGAACACTCCACCGAGATCTCCAAAACAAACGCCGACACATTATCGCACTCAGTGGACACGCACTGCCCTCTGCCGCCTCTGCCGACAGTCTAAGCTAATGCGGCGTCGTTATCTCTCTCCGCAACCTTTCCGCGCTGCTGGGCCGCAACGGTCGCCTCCGACTCGCGCTCACGAGCGTCTGCTACTGGCAGCGCTGGCACGGTGCTTCCCCGACAACGAGGTCTTTTTCGAGCAACAATTCTAGCTCTGGGTTTCTCAACTTCGCTTCTTCCCGCAAGAGTTGAATCTTGTGCTCTAGTTTCTTACTCTCCCGTTGGAGTCTCTCTCGCTCGAGCTTCCTTCTTTCCCGTCGGATTTGCTTGAGCTCGAGGTCGTACCATCGCATCTTTTCCTCGTGTTTTAGTTCCAGATCGCGTATTCTTTCCTTGTGTTCCTGTTCTTGTTTCTGCCACTCGAGCTCCTGTACTCGCTTTCTTTCCTCGCGTTCCTGTTCTTGTTTCTTCTACTCGAGCTCCTGTACTCGCTTTCTTTCCTCGCGTTCTGCCTCTGCAGCCTGACGTTTCGCGGTCTCCCTGCCATTGATCAGCTCAATGCATTCCGACAGCTCGTCATCGTCAGCCCCAACAGCGAGTATATCCTGTATCAGCTCTGGCTTTCTCAGCGCGTCCGTAACATTTAAGCGCAACTCTTTTGCAAGCTCCAACAACTGCGGTTTTTTTAACGCTTTGAAATTCATGGCCGGTCTAGAGTACTGCTTTCCCACTGCTCCAAAAATGTTTTGCGCGAATAACCCGCGCGACAAAAACACACGCCCTACCAGCTATCCTCAGAAGCCTGGTAAAACTCAGTGAAGAAAAGTCCCGCACTCACCCTTGACCGCCGTGAATTCTGCGAAGTCCGAAGCCGCCTTGACGTCCGTGGTGTTGGGTCTCGCACCGCTGGCTCCAGGTGTTACGAAGTTGCCATCCCACCGCTGCCAACCAGTTGTTGCGACCGAGAAGGCCGACTGCAGCCGGGAAGATGTCCAGAGCTGATAGGCCAACGTAACTGTTTACTTCATAGCGAGAAGTCAGCCGAAGCCAAAGAACAATGCCCCGACGGGCGAGGTTACAATACAGGACTCGAGCAGAGCGACATCATCGATGCGCTGCTCAAACAGGAATGGTTTACAACGCTTGCGGGGGTCTATTTATACCCAAAAGCTGTAACGGTCAAAACGCAACAAGCGGCAACACGCCACGAACGTCGCAGACACACACAACGCTCTTTCCAGAGTTCGTAAGCCGTTCATAGCCTCGGCGCATAGCAGTCCGGGAGAGGGCAGAGAGGAGTACTCCGCTGAGCTCGCGGGGCCTCTGTGTCCTTGAAGAGCGTGGAGACGAGCCTCGCCGCCAGCCGCCGAAGTTTTGAAATGCGCCGAGAGCGAAGCGTCTGACGCGGCTTGTCGCAACTTGTCACCGACATGGTGGCGCCTAACGGCAGAAAGCGCACGAGGTGGCTTCGCCGCAAAGCCGTGGAGTGCTGCGGGACAGTACGGCGGCGCTGGCCGATTCGTAACAGCGCCACGTACCTCACGTTGCGGCCAGAGAGTCGTGGGATCAAAACCAGGCGCTGCCTAAGTATTCCTTTTTATAGTGGACTGCACTGACGCCAGCCCAAACGCTGACAGGACTGGAAAGACGCGCAAGGCGCATTAGAGTGCGGACGGCGGACAACGACAACGAGGGAGGGAGGGGCACAGCCCCGAGCATGAGATGCATCGCATCTAATAACACGAGAACGCGCTAAATACAGTAGTTTAAATAGGATCTTAACCCACCTGTCGCGTGAGACCGTCTACTAGTCCGGCATTTACCCGTACCCCGGTCGTTCGACACCACGGTCACACGACCCTTTCTCAGGGTCCCTTGAGAGTCGTATTATCGGGGTTCCACTGTAATGGTGATTTGGTATGTTTTAGGTCGCTTTAGGTTTGGGGCACAGCCAATGACCTCGTTAGATTACCGTTCTCCATCGCGCGAACAGGCATGTCACGTGGGGGCTCTGTTCAGCGAAGCGTTTGGAAATACGCGGGGCTGGGCCCGTAGTGCGTAAAAATAAAAACATGAGGACCAACCGTTTCATGTTCTGACTGCAAACGGGTGGTAGCCATTCACTGCTTTTATTTTCAAACGCCATTTTGGAGCATCGCGTAAAATTCTTTTTCGCATAAAAGCGTACGTAGGCTTCTGGTAGCACCTTTACTGATGCCCCGGAAAGGAGCCTGTGTTATCTTGCAAAAAACAAATAAATGATGCTGTTATCCTCCGCCGCAGGTCGATGACGTTGTCGCCAACACTAAGATGTAAGCAACGTTTATTATTACTTACCACGCAATTTAAATATTTGCCAGCATTAACCAAATATACAGGTAGATTGCTCTCGCACTATTGCAAATACTTTAAATGGCATTAAATCTACGAATATAATTTTACCCGTTCACCCATATACTCCGGCGGATGCCCCTGCCATCTAGGACTGAGTGCTCATTTTAAAAAATATTTACTCCTCCTTCTCCTTCTCCTCGTACTGCGGTAATTCTGCGTTGCCTCGGGCATATGGAGGGGATTGTCACCATGTTGACCAGCAGATAAACACTCCGATGACCGACCGCAGGCAGAATTCATTGAACACTCCCATGACCGACCGCAGGCAGAATTCATTGAACACTCCCATGACCGACCGCAGGCAGAATTCATTGAACACTCCCATGACCGACCGCAGGCAGAATTCATTGATGTAATTCATCTAAAGTGTTTTCTTGCATATCTTTCCTTTCTTTCGTTCATGTGCGTTTGCGCCGTTGCGCGATATAAACTTACACCAACTCGCCCAATTCGCTACTTTATTCGTCTAAAGGTTACAGGATACCTGGAAGCCTCTCTTGTGAGATTGACCCCCCATCTGTCCATGCACAAAATTTTGAAACATGACGTCGAGAAAGAAGCGTTCAGCCAGCTTCTCGAGCGAGCAATCGTCATCATCCTCGAAAAAAACGTCGCTCTCAGCAGGGACTCGGCGTCTGCGAGCTATAATAGCGTTTCTCGCAGCCCTCCGCTGCTTTGAAGGCTCCCCCAACATCATTATGGCGGATGCCGCGGAACCTAAAGGGAAGGCTGCGGGGAAGATTGAGCCCACCGCGCTCAAAGGTAAGTTTATTCCCCCAAGCAACCGCCAATTGTGTCCTCATGTTCGTTGCAGCTTGCCCGGCGTGTGCCTGCTTAAAAATACTATGACTGACTTTATACGCACGACGTCGTGAAGTCTGGCGGAAGCCGCTATACGCACGACGTGAATGGCAGCCAAAGCAACCGGCGCCGCGCTGTTGCTCCGCCCGTCCCAATCGCCCTGATATAGCGTTTTGCCGAATTTCCAAGCGGCTCTATCGCCCTTTTCCGTCGCACCACGGTTACCATACAATGGGTAGCAAAGCCGATGGTTCAAATGACAGCCGTACAACGCTCCTCGAAATGGAGTTTCGTTTAGCTTTCGCGCTCCGTATCAGAATAAAAAAAGCACAGCTGATGTTATGGATGGAAAGCAAGACATAGAACCGGATAATGCATTTATTCCACCTACGATTGCAGCTATATATGCGACCTATTTAACATGCTCTGCGCCACATTACGTCCTTGACACACCGACCATATACCCAATTACCGATGGGAAATTTGGGCATCTTAAATAACGTTCAGCACCCTAAAAATAACCTAGGTTATAATTTTCACGTATTTATTATCTCGGCTTACAATCTGCATAGTCAATGCAGTTCGGGTTGCGATCGCATCGAACCCACAACGGATGGCGGTGCTCTTATCCAGCCTCCAAATACTGTAGGATGAAAGCACCAGTCCTATATTTAGAATTAACACGTATATGGAGGATTACGTTGACCGATATCCTAAACGATGCGGTAAATTGTTCTACTCATGTGCGTTAAGAAAGTTACAGGTTCCAGTTCATGTTGCAAAAAATATATAAAGAAACGAAGTCAAATGCACCGGGAGGCGCCCCCATTTTATTTTATTCTTAAATGGATTTCGGTGGCCACATGCAAGCCAATTTTCACCATTTCGAAATGAATACCCACGACATTTAATTCCAAGCACATCCACATGTGTTGAGCAATGATAACAGCTTTCATGTTTGCTTTGGGCATTAGCCATTTACGTACACTAAAAGTTAGAAACCAAATGTGCACTGAACGTTCCAAGAAATGCTTGGTTAGTGTATACGTCGTGAAGGAACTTCCTTCATGTGCGAAGGGTTCGCGAGCCTGACCCCCCTCGACGAAATGACGCCGACACGCAAGAAACAGAAAGAACCAGTTTATTCCGGACAATAAAACAAAACGGCATGCGTAGAAGTATCAGCGCGTCATGCGAACAACCGCGACACTCAACAACAAACTGCATCAATCGTTCCGAAAATAATAGGGCGCTTTAATTAACACTCACGGCAATGTACGATTCTGTTATCGTGATGTCCGAGTCTGTTGTCGCGTTTGTGTACTTCAGTTTCTTTTGCAGTCGTTCAACTCGTACACTTAGCCGCGAATGGACGACGTCCACTGTTTTTGTAGCTTTCACTACGAAAACGGCGTTGTTCCGGAGCTGAAATTCTCTAAGGGCGCGATCGAAATCGCTAAAGCAACTAAATCGTGCCCCAAGTTCGAATGCCATGCCGCCACCGTCGAAGCCGCCAAGGGGCTTGGACATGGGCTTGGGTAAGCCACAATAGCTTGGGGAAAGCGCCAACCCGTATGTTGAGAGCGCTTTCAGTTTTCAGCAACTGCCGCGTTGGCGCCTCAGTCGCGTCGTGCGTATAATGGCTTCCACCGGACTACACGGCGTCGTGCGTATAAAGTCAGTCAAATACTATACCTCCCTACTGAACACTACCCGATAGCGAGCCATTTAAAGAAGAGCCTGCTGTCACTCACTGGCTCCTTCCTCTACGAAATAAAAACAGAAATAGAGGGTGAGATCCGCGTTACGGATGTCCTACGAGGCGCAATGTTTTTCTGCTGCCTGAATTTTTGAAATTCCTTGCGCCGTGTGATGCCCTTTTGTTTTCCCAAGTGTGCGACCTCACGATGCTAGGTTGTTAAGCTGGAAGTGCAAGTTAGACGCAGTGGAATTGCAAACAGCGTAGCGTATGCGACTGGAAGCAGTAGCAGTTTTGGTTCTTTTGACTTATCATTCACAAATAAAAAACATGCCAACCAAGAGGCGAAAGAGATGAATACACGGTACATTGTCGGAGCCACTACTAACACGAACCAAAAACAGCCTTCGGAGTTAGCTCAGTAATGTCGGTCGGTTTCCGTACGCCATGCTGGAACTAGACCTTCTACTGGTACCTTCACCAATATACAGAGCGCATACCACAAAACTGCCCGTGGTACGACGCCCCTTACATGGTCGATGCACCTGCACTTCGTCAGCACAACTGACTTCGTAACTTACAAACGCGCAACGCTAGTTCATGGTCTGGTACCGTACCAGGACAACTTCTCTTCTCTGCACTATCTATTCATGACTTCAACAGTTGTGGTCGGAGCCCAGCTAGAATAAACGTTTACGCCACATCGGCTAAACGACAATTCTAGAGTAATGGGGGCAAACAAACTCAAGTAAGGCGACCTTCTAGAATTAAAGTTGCCCATTCAAGCATTTTTAGGCAATTCTGAAGTTTACTTGAACGTTTTTCATTATTGGAGAGTTGTGGCATACCAAACTGCCATTTGACGTACGAAAAATCTGAAACGCGGGATGCTCACTTACTTCGTATTTTCACTTGTAAAAATGCCCTTGTTTCCTTCGTAGACTTGTGTCATCGTGTGTTGCCGTGGCTTACGGCATATATCAACGTCGTAAAGGGGATATTTTACAAATGTTTAAAATGGCCATTTTCAAACGATCACATGCAATTTAGAAGGTGACGCAATGATATTTTTGAGGATCTTTACATATGCGCAGGTCCTTGGTTTTTTTTTTATTTTTTGTTGTTTTTTGATAAAAGATGGAGACCAATATTCTGAAATATTGTGGCTGTGGAATAATGCAATTCGCTCTATTTCGTCTTCAAAGTCTGAAAACAAATGCCGCATGAAGACAGTGCAGCTACGTTCTCTTGGTAGCAGGTATATTAGATGTGCCAATACTTATAATGCGTAAAAGCGTACAGATGTTTTCCGAAACCCTTGCTTTCAAACGGAATCAGTCAATGGTGAATAATCCATTATTTGTTTTAACATTTGAACTTTATCCGGACTTCTTTAACGTGGTGATTTTGAAAAAGCATGCGCCTGGCCCTATTTCTTCTTATTCAATTCTTGCTGGAATTTTTGTGTTTATATGACAGAGCAGTGAAGCCGGAACCAAGTACTACGCTTTGTGGGAGGAAGAATCGGACCTTGGACTTGTTAGAACGGGCGGGCCCAAGTCAAGTACGGAATGGGCTGTTTTTTTTTTTTTTTTGGTGGGCTGCGAGGCGAAGGCCTGCACACACATAGGTGTCAATATGCAACTAAAACATAAACTGGATAACAACAAACAAAAACAGAGCCTAGTACGTACACCTTTTATTTAAAGCTGTGAAATATATTCAAGTTCTGATTGCCCTGCGGAGTATACAGCAAGCTTGAACAATGACGCCGCATGCGTGCACCCACCGTATAACCTTGTCTCCAAATGTAACGTATGCCCGTGCTTCTCAGTAATATTCTGTTAATAAAAAGCCGTGTTGACAAGACAAATGTTGCGCGACATAAAAAAACCGCCCCTGCCCTGGGATTCCACGGGATGTCTTCGCCATCCAGCTAGGAACAAACCCTGCCGTAATCAAACTAGTAAAATTTCACGTGCATAAATTACCTCTTTATAAGCAAAGCTAGTATTGCAACCTTTCGAATCATAATCATCATCATCAGCAGCAGCAGCAGCCTACTTCGGTCCACTGCAGTACCAACCCATTGTATTAATCATAAAACTTACTGACGAGTACCCTTCATATCTACTGAAATAACACTTATTGTGGGCAAGTAATCGTTTGAGCGCACCATCTTGGTACAGTTTGTTTCGGGAGAGTTCTAATGAAACACGCGTGTTCCAGCCTATTCCCATTACCACGCCTTTCCGGTATAGGAGCCCACGTATTGACAGCACGCGGGAGTTCCTAATTGTGTACAACTTCACGGTGAGCTACCTAATTGTGACAAGAAGTAACTAAACAGGTGTTATGCCCATTAGTGCCATTAGCATAGTTGTAGTGAGCGGGCACTACCGCTAGTACGTCTATAAAAGTAGTCTAAAAGGTTTCCCTGCATGACTGTAATGCTTTCGCGTTTCCGCGCGTAAGCCCGTCGGGTCATCGGCCTGATTTTGCCTTGTAGGTATAGCAGGTCTAGACTTCTTGTCCGTCTGCTGATGGTCGTGCGTCACGCTCGAGTAGAAGCAGGTTCCCAGACCCGCCGATAGAGGGCGCAGTGGTCTCGTAGGAGCGGATTCCTCGCCCTCCCGCCAGGGGAGGCAGCACCCCGCTGCTGACGTTTAACTGCCGATTCCTTTGCGCGACCCGCAGAATTCGCGTGGCGATGGCGCTGCCGTTCTTGGGTTGCACCCATTGACGTTCGACCCAACACAAGCAAACCAGAGCTCATCGATGTAGGCAGTTGCGAAACTCCGCTTCAAAAAACGGCCCACACCTGGACCCCCCCGTGCTTTGGAGCGTGCGTACGGTGGCGCCACCGCGGCCACCGCGCGCACTATCTAAGAAAACAAAGTAATTATTCAAACTGACAATTTAACGTTACATTTTGTTTTAAACGTGCATAATCCTGATTTTTGCACTTTCCAAAGTAATTTATTGCTTCCCTAACTGCGGTTTTTCGCTCGATTGTTTCTGCGTCTGCGCAACTGCCTCGACCGATTGGCACTTGTGCGGCCACTCCAGCATAGCACAGGTCCGACCTGAAGTACTAAATGTGCAGTTGTCGCTCTTACACTCTATGCCACAAATAATTCAGTAGCTGATCAAGCGGATCTAGATAATCCTTTCAAGCTAGCGTAAAGCAATGGAAGCGAATTTTTAACTCTTTTTTTTTTCTGCTGAAAGACATCAGATGACGCGCAGCAGATGACAATGCACAGGCGACAACGCATCTCGCTGACCACACGGCCGCATTTTTTTTTTTACTACTTTTGGTTTGAATGCGTACAAAACTCTAGCGAGGCTGAGCGGGTTGGGCTTCTTCGGCGCTACAAATTCACGTAAGCACCCAAATGCCATTTTTTACCCAGGTCGTCGCGCGGCGAACGACGCGTGGCCTCCGCGATCGGCTACCGGCGGCGCGCCGTTGCTCCGGCCGTTCCAATCGCTCGAGGCCATTTCGCCGTTTTCCGCCGCACCGCGGCGCGCGTAGCCTAAGGTCGTTTTCTCTGGCGCGGGTGGGTGCAGAGTCGAAAACTCGGCCTTCGCAGCCTGTGTGCGACGTTTATTTATTTATTTATTTATGAAATACTGCAGGCCATAAAAATGGCCCAAGCAGGAGTGGGAGGTGGTACAACGATAATGATATGACCAATTACACAGTCGTACAGGTGTAGAGAAAAAAAGAAAAAAAAACGGAAGAAACAGACAGGTATACAAAATATTCACAAGTAACATTAATCACACTTCAAAGTAATGTTCCAAAGATTTTAGTACATTTCCAGACTCAAAAATATGGTGCGGCAGTTCGTTCCATTCTGTTATTGTGCGAGGGAAAAAAGACTACTTGAAGTTGCTAGTGCGTGCAAAGATAGGTGTGAATTTGTAAGAATGGTATCCTTTAGTAGGACGTGAAGATAACGGAGTGAGGACGTGTGAAAGTTCCACGATGCTGTTTTTCCTGGATAGTTGAAAAAGAAATTTAAGTCTCGCTAGTTTCCTTCGGGATTCTAAAGTTGGAATTTTGTTATTAATTATTAGTTCGTCGGGGAGTCAGTCTGGCGGAAGCGATTTTTTTAATAAAAAAGTTACCGCACACCAATGCAGGTGAAAGGTAGAAGTAGTTACTGGTGCAATTAGGGTAGTTACCGGTGCTTTGAATTTTTGACGTAGACTATGCCCGGGGTGATGCATAAGTGAATTCATTGCACAGCAGTATCCTTTTTTGTAGTGACGCATGGTTCCAAAACACAACACGTTTACCGGTTTTATTTCTGAAAATCTCGTACATATTGTTTTGAACGCACGGAACGCATATTCCGTGCGTTGCAAGCAACAACCAAATTTTGGGAATTCAACCGACCGAAATGCAACCATTAGTAAACACGAAAATATCCCCTATGTCGTTTTCTTTTTTCTCTTTTAAACGTGCGGTCTTTGACAGATAAAGTAGATGACATGGCAACACTACTTGAAACGTTTGGCGTAACTTTTACCGCGATACTATTAACAGAGACGTCGTATACTTCATCATCTGAAGTGTATACTGTCCAAATGGCTGTCGGTATTTTTTCCGCAATAGGCACGGTAAAGTGCTGGTGCCGTTTATTGGCATGCATGATTGCATATACAAACGTACAGAGAGACTTCCAGTCTGCCATACATGGACGTGGTCTAAGTAATGTAATAAAAATCTTTACCCGAGTTACGATTGGTATAGTTCTCCACTTGATGTGTTTATTCACTAATATCCCGAACAACTTACTTACAGCCGATCTTGTGCATACAGATATTATTGATCAGCTTAACTGCTCACCGAAAAAAATAATTCCCTTAAAATGTCATGACAACAAATTAGCAAATCTAGAAATTCAGAACAGTCTTTCGAAAAAATACGTATGTAGAGTCGATAGCGATATGAAAGGCGTCGCGGAATATCATGATTTTTTCACTCACGGCAAATAATTTGGTAGCGTGATTGCAGTAGGTACATGAAACCCCTAAGCATATTAAATAAACCGCAAAAATGTACGTGATTGATTCGTACCCGTGGAAGCCTAACAGATTATTTGACTATCGTAGTCGGCTGCCTATAAACAATACACGAGAGCTTATCGGTATTACGCTGTTTTCTCGCGCGCGCACGCACACGCACCTACGCACGCACGCACGCACACACACACACACGCGCACACACACGCACACACACACGCGCACACACACACACACACACACAGACAGACAGACAATGGATACCCAGAGCGTTCGAAACAACTTAAAAGGCAAAAAAAGCATATTTTCGCGCAGCGATATCGCGCGAAAATGTTGTAACAGCGAAGAAAGAATTCAGCACGCTGGCATTCACTCTGCCCGAGATGACAGAACCCTTCTCGGCATTCGCTTTTCAAGCAAACGACCACTGAAGCTGCGTGCAAAGGCAATCGTGGGTGTTAAACAACGTACGTTAAACAACTTTATACTTGTAGGATCGAGTCAAAACACATAGACCATATATTCAAGTTTTCTATCCCGAAGACGCGACAACGAAGGCTGATTTACAACTCAAAGCGCAGGCAGCGTCGGCCAGACGAGCCTCGCTTCAACCTTAGGCTAACGGCGCCGCCTCGCGGCGTGTGTCGGAGTTACCGAAATTACAGGTTTTTGCTGGGGGACGCGCCGAATGGGACGGCCGGAGCAACGGCACGCCGCCGGCAGCCGATCGCGGAGGCCATGAACGACGTTGTATAGTTTATTTTGTCACTAACAGATGGCGCCACTGTACGGGAAGATCCAAAACAGCGGACCAATCACAGGGCCACTTTTTGATGCATGGGGCCTATGGGGAGTTTTGCAACTCCGACATCGAGTAACTCTGAAGGATACCACAGCTCCGCTGCTTCAGCAGATCTCACACCGGCCGGGACTGAGTTTAGTATTTTTTTTTTTTTTTGCTTTACGAAGTACCCCTACATAACCTTTAAATGAAGGAGGGGACTTGTACAAGGTCGTTCGGCCGAGGCCAAATGTGGGGATCGTTAAGGATGTGGAATTTGGCACCCCTTGACAACCCAACTAATGTGTGCTCTAACGCCGTGGTATTTCTGGCGACATGGTGATTAACCACCACACTGTCGTATCTCCGCTCGGTGCAGAAGCGGCTAGCAAGGGGAAACTCAGCCCACCACCGGGATCCAAGCCCCACAGCCCACGCGCCAGAGCGACCCCAAAGGACGACGAACGGAGCGAGTCGGTATGCGTTCATCGTGAAAAACTGCGCGAAAAAGAAACAATTTGGATAAAGAAAAGGACGACACGAGTGCTGACTACTACCGACATTTTTCTTAACAGCGACCAGAAATGTATAGGGGTGCGCGTAGCAAAATCAGAAAGATGCAAGAAAACACACCAGAAACCAAGCCTGATTACGTCCGCCTGCTCCTAACCCGTCGACGTGTGATCACTGCTGCAAGCGGAAAGCGAAAACGCCCGTGTGTCGAGATTCCGGCGCACGTTAAAGATGGTGAAAATTAAGGTGAAAATACAGGTTAAAATAGTGAAAATACAGATGAAAAACATGAAAATCGTGAAAAACAGTGAAAATATAGGTGGTGAAAATTAATCCGGAGCTCTAGGGACGAGGTATGCGAGTCGTGCGTAAGTCAGCCTTCGGTAGCCCTAACGTAGACGGAGAAACGCTATCTAGCAGCCATGTTTTCGGGCACGTACATATCAAGGATCACTCCTTGACGGCGTACGGGAACATCAACGTGGTCGCGCTTGCTTCTTGTGTGTTTTCTAGTAACTTTTTACTTTGACCACCAGCACCCCTAATAAAAAGGGCTCATCTCCCCGCGAGAGGGACTCGAGTAAATGCGTCGCATAGGGGGTGGGTGTATTGCGTTAACGTTTAGTGTTTGGGGAGTTGGTGGCAGTGAATGCGTTGTATCAGCAGCTTCTTGACGTATTTTGAATGAGTCAAGGATATAAGGCGCGTTCGTAGCCTTCCATTCTGTGTCGGCTTTGTGGCGCAGTGGGTAGAGCACCAGGTACCTTGCGTTCCGCCCGCAGTGTCGTGGGATCGAAACCAGGCGCCGGTAAGTATTATTTTTTATATAGTGTAGGGGGAGGGGTGCGGACCTGTTGTTGAGAGCGAGGAGGGTAGCGTGATGCGGGAGAAGAGGAGTGGGGGAGAGGGCGCAGCTGGAACGGCTGTTGCGGATGCCGAGGCACGCCAACGCCGGGTGACATCGTGAGTTAAAGAAATGCTCTGCATTTAAAATGTCGTTGATATTCTGCACTCTTGCCGTGTATTTATAATTGGAACATGTTTGCTTTTTGTGCAGTTTGTCACGATAACTGAGACTTCAAACCATCTCCGTCAAGCAAAGCACGTGGATTTTGGAGCGGCGGCAGCGGCGGCAGCGGCGGCTGGCAGCGGCTTGAACATCCCGAACAAAGCTCGAGGACCAATAACCCACAAACCGGTAAAGTACATCGCGGCGCCTCCACCTGTGCCTGCCAGGATGAGAGGCAATCACCCGTATTACGCGTACACGCTCGTGGTGTTCGATTGTGCGCGCCGACAGCCCCTGAAAATTGCCTTGTGAATGCCAGCCTAGGCAATGATACAACACATGCTCCCTCGTGCCCTTGACGACGAAGCCCTGCGGCTGCAGTAACTGTGTGCCTGCGCGAGCTTACAGTGGTGGGTTTCGTGACGTCAGCAACAATACGAGTACATACCACGATTTCACCACTTTTTAATTCGGAATTTTCTCTAATTTATCCTGTGTGGAGTGCCCCTACTCGAATGGTGTTGTGCCTTGTAGCTGCACCGATAGGCTTGATTGGCGATGTTACAGGAGTACTTATACGAAATTTTTGTCTTACGTTTTTTTCTTTCTCGCGGCTATAGGTGCTTACGATACCAATGATCATAGAATGGCACAATAGACTGCCCAACGCAGCATAAATATTTACTTACAGCTCCGGATATTCGTGTCAGATTCAGTTTCGGTAAAGCGAGCACCGAGGCAGCCGCCATGACAGGAAGGTGCACTTGACGTCACTGCTGTCGTCGCACCATGGCCAGGCTGGGCGCGCGCGCGCGCCAGACCGGTCTGACCGGCCGTAGTAGCAGCACGTGACGTCAGTCCCAGAAAGTGTGCGTGATGCACAAGGCGGAAAAGCGAGCGTTCCTCCTCGCCACCAGCACGTTGGGAAAAGAGAAGAAGTTAGGTGGGTTTTTTTTTCTACCTCTTCCGGAAGCCACTGGCAACCGCGTAGCATCAACGGCGGCGAATGCCGGCCCACCTAGGCGCTACGTCACAACACACCCAACCGATATACCATGGTCGCTAGGCGCCGACGGAGAAGACAGCTATGGACCGAGCAAGAATGGAGGAAGTGGCGAGTGAGGGGAAACTACAAGCATCCGAACGCCTTCGCAAAGCATGCTTTTTGGCCTGACCGATTCGCTTTCGACGTGGATACCAGGTCTACTTTTGATTATGTGTAGTATAGTCATAAGCGTCCGCGCGGCCAGGGCCTGCAACGTCAGCTATGAGGCCGCTTGCAAGTTGTTTCGACTTTAATGAGGCTTTAGTGTGTCTCGCTGAGTACGAAGGTAGAGAGCCATGACAGACTCTTCAGTAAGACTAAATAGCAGAAAATTCAAGTTCTGTTGAGTCTCCCAAGTGGTAGTTCCCCATTTCTGCGGTCTCGATATGGCCTGCAGGCGAGCGACCACCCACATCATTTCTGTGCCGAAAAAAAATGATGTAAATGATCCAACTATCCATCTTTTCGAACGGACATACATGCTTGCCGGTTGCTTTTGAACTGATATTTTCGGGAATCTTTAATATTGTTGCTTTGAGAGTGGTGTAGCAAACCGAAGAGTAAGCGAAAGTCGATTGCTACAGCTGATTCAAGCGGAACCGTAAGAAATATTGTTTAGTCATCACTGATCAGTAGTGCGCCGATGGTGATTAGGGTGTTTAGCACAGGGCTTCACGACGCCTTCGAGCGGTCCCTACCCGGTACTCGCGCCTCGGCAGGGGAGGAAAAGAGGCGTGGTGCTAACTTCTATATCTAGCACGGCAAGCGAAGTTCAAAATCAGCTCGGTCCCATTCCGGTTCCGTCAGTGACGTGGGGCACATAGACCGTCACCTAGGTCTGTTACCTTGACAGTGATTATATCAGTATTTGATGATAGTGGTGTCGACCGTAGTAATGGTGATTGGTTTCGATTATTTATTGTGACACATTTTCATCATTTGCAGCCATTTCATTTGCCGCTATTGTCCCATCATTCATTAATTGCCATAGTGCCACTATTACGTGACTATTAGGGGCCTAAGTGAAACAATTCATTTTATACCAGAAGGGGTGATGGTTTTTGCAGAAAGGTACAAAAATTCTTTATCACCCAGGATACACAAAGCCCTGCATCCAGAGCCAAGCCCCAAAGCCCGGTCACCGGCACGGTTTCCACCAGTGCCCACCCAGCAAAGCCCGTCGGGCAGGGTGCAGCCACAGTGTCGGCGTCTCGCAGCCCCTTGAACCTCAAGAAGAAAACTCTAGGACCAAAGACCCGCAAACCGGTTGGTGAAGGCCGCGGGCGTTGTCTAGCAGGACGGTTGGCAGCCGTCCAATTTCCGCGTACGCGCCTGTGGCGCTCAGTTATGTCCATTAGCGTCCCTGCGAATTGGTTTATGCGTGCAACTCTAGGGAACTGAAGGCCACGTTCAGGATTGTGTCCTTGACACTGAAGCCCTGTGGATGCACTAGCTGTGCCCACCCGCCGCGGTTGCTCAGTGGCTGAGACATTGTGCTGCTGAGCCCAAGAACGTGAGTTCGATCCCAGCCGCCGCACGTCAAAGATCCCCGGTCGAAGTTAATCCGGAGCCCATCACGGTGCGCCTTATACGCCTCGAGCTTCGCGATCGCTGCGCCGCCTGCCGCCGCTCCTCCGCGGCGTTTGCGGGATGGGCGCTGCGTGACTGATAGGGGCTCATGCAATGTTTTGGTTCTCTTTCGCTTCTTCTTGCCTTTCCGCGCCCTAAACAACTTGCTATGGCCACGTCTCCCGGCAGATTTAGGGCGCTTCAAAAAACAGCTGCGTCTTGGTAGAGTGCTCGAACGCCAACAAGAACTATCCGGGAACGCGGTTCTGCGCACTACTTGACCGCTCTTACGGGCGTCGGCGACGGCAACAGCATGTCACCAGTGTCACCACCGAATACGTCAGGCACACGTGAATTCTATTGTCGCCTCGTTTAGACCTGATACTGGCACAGTGAGAGGTTGATTTTGTTTTGCAGCGCGGACAAAAAATGCGGTTTGGTTTCGAATATATACGCCGTATAAAAATGTGTTTAGTGGCTGTGCTTACTGAAAACCTGACAATATCTTGTGATTTTTATGGGAATATAAGCTACACAAAAATTTTAAGTATATTCCAGGGCACTGCGTCATTACGTACGTGCACACTCATGCTTGATAGCAAGAACCAAGTAAGGTTAGTGAAAATACGGAAAAAGAAATGGTCTTCAAGTCGGGAAGAAACAGAATAGCTCGTACGTGAATATAAAACCCAATGAAGCTTCGGAAATGCTAAAGAAATTCGCCTAAACGTCAGCCAGGTAGGAAGAACCAGAGCAATTAGATGCAAAACGCACTGCTATATCTGATGACATGGAGGAGGGGGAGGAGACGCTTAACTATGGTTGTGTACGGATGCGAAGCAAAATCGAGAAAGTAACGTTTTAGCGACAGGAGCTGCGCGTTCAATTGATTTTTGTTTTTCGACTTAAGCGAACAGCTAATCACTCGGCGGACGCATTTTTGGAGCATAAGGTAGGCAGTTCACAAGTTATAAAAGGTGTCGTTAGAAGAATGTGGTATCTGCTAAAGCCCTGTGATTTCATTTTGTGCTAGATTCTGCAGACTACGTGTGTCATAAGATTATGTTTCGAAGAGCGTTGAATCGCGGACGCGGATTACTCTATAAGCCGTCTCCGCACTGCTCTGGGAGAACATATGCAGCAGATAATAGATGTTTGCCGGCGATCACATCCCGACAAACGACAGAGAATTAAAAGTTTTGTCATGTGCGGATCCCTGGGTATAATTTTGCATTGTTCATCGTACTTATTTCGTAGAATGCTCCTGAAATTTATGCCACACTGGCTTGTCAAATGTATATCTGTGGAATGGCAGTGGCAAGCCTAACTGTCACGCTGTCAGATATGAGCGCTCCGGTAGGTTATGTAGGCGAACAAAACCGATTTTTTACGTGGTATTGTACAGCCGTAGCATGACCATCTGAGAAAACGATGCTTGCGGACACACTGGTAATAAATTTTAGGGCAGCGGAATTACAATCAGCTCCATGCATATGCCGGTTTCGCGACGTTGGCCGGTGACACACCTGGCGCTTGTACACACCGAAATAACCCCAGTAAGATCGTTTCAGAAATATTTACGCTCTCGTAAGCGCTCTATATTTGTGAACAGAGTGACTGCTCTACATAAATATGCATTTCCAACGCATACAAACGGTAAATCTCAATCGTGAACGTGCCGCAAAAGCAGCGGCGACAGTGGGGAGCGGGCCGAATCTCCCGCAGCTGCTTTCGAAACGAGCCGCTAGGGGGATTTCAATGGGGCCCCTACAGGCAGCGCTCGAGGCGTATAGCCCAGGTGCACTTTGGGGCGTTAAACCCCGTAATCTGAACCGTACCTGCGCGGACACGCGAGCTTACGGGTGGGCGTTTCGTGACGTCAGCAACTGTACGAGCGCCGGGACCTGACGTGTTCCCACTTATATTATTTTTAATTCCTAAACATGCCTTGCTGAGTACCTCGAGGCGATCACTGAAGTGACTTGGATCTGCGCCGAAATACGCAATCGGCAAAGTTGAGATGTGAATCTTATGAAGCGTAAACTAAAGATCACTCTAAGAAACAAAACCAAAGGAAAACTATACCACAGTAATCATAAAGTCACCCAATTTCTGTCGGTAGTGAATTTTGGCAACAAGTGTTTGTTGGCAGAAGAAATAATAAATAAAAAAAGAACTTTAAATAAAATAACGGCTTCTAAACGGTGTGTCCAATCAAACGCCCTCGCGCGATTAATTTAGGGCATAAGTAAACAGTTATAATGAACAAAAAACACAAAGTGGTATTGAATTCAGTGTCCCCAAGTGACGTACGGAGCTCATAATATCACAAGGTTAAATACACCTAAAAATAATGCCCACTATAGGAAAAATCATTCTAATTCGAGACTTCTAGTAATTACCCTAGGAGAGTAGAAAAAAGACGCTTGCTGCGTTAGCATATTTCTCTAATGCAAGCAAGAAACCATAAAATTGGTAAAATAGAAAGGATGCCGTGAGCCTTCACGCATTACTAGGCAATTCTCAGAATTTCTTCAGCTTTTATTTGGATACGTTTGGAGGTATGCGCACACAACTATGTTAACCGTGTGGTCTGGTTGAACGGGCCATGAAAACGCAATTCAACCGTGTTGAATCTCTAAGGCATAACTTTTGATTACTTAGTCAGCCATATTCTAAAGGTCACTTTTTAAGCGAAAAAAAGCAGGAAATATTAATAACGTTTGAAACCTGTGCTACATTACTTTAGCAGAAACGGAATAGAGGGAGAAGCGATGCAATCGAGGGAAAAAATAAAAGCATCGCTATGAGACGTTATCATTCAAGCGATACGATAAAATGAAACTAAAAACCCCACTGCCATTGTGCAATCATGTTTTTGGCAGTGGCTTCCTGTTTTTGGCAATGGCTTCCTTCTCAATGAGACGCGCCGTAGTGGTTGGCTCAGGACTAACATTAACCACCTGGGGAGGATCTTTAACGTGGGCCGAAATCTAGAACACGCGGAACACGTAATTAAGCCTGTTCGCGCAAGTTGGGGAAGCGAATAACAACCTGCAATTTTGTGAGTAATATGCAAACTTGTTAAACTGTTCTTGCTTTTCGGTCGTAACCGACACGCTATCGACGTGCATATAGGTATACGCTTGGTTGGTACTACAAGCAACGTACGCCAAGTGCCTGCATTGTAACCAATGGAGTTACCATCACTAATAATGGTGGAGACGACGATGACAACAATAATGGCGATGATGTAAATTGTGATGGTGATGGTCACGGTGATGATGATGACGTGGATAATAAAAATTGGTGCAGATGGTTCCGTGTTATTCCCATGACCAGGACATCAAAACTATTGCATTAGGTGTTAGTGTCCCCCTATTACGAGGCGATTTTTTAATGTTATTCATAATACGCTACAACGCAATTGAAGGGCCCTCGCAGGAGGGTCATAAATAACAATTTCCTATACACAATACACGTGTCACAGTGACAGGACGAGATTGAACACATACAGGAAAGCCTCGAATTCGCAAAAAAATACTATTCATAAGTTCAATTGTTCAAGAGAGTTAACATTAGCTACAATCGATTCAGTTAGTTTATTCCAGCCGGCGATTGTGCGCGGGAAAAGGGAATACTTAAAAATGTTAGTTCGGACGCTGCACGGAGTCAGAGATTCAACGTGTCCATGCTTAGGTAGTCAGGCAGAGGAGATTACAGGTGATTAGAGGCAGAGGTGATTAACCTCTCTGCATAGCAGAACGGGTGTACCATTGACACAAAGGAAAAAAATATTCTCTGCCGTCCAGGAGGAAAAAAGCCCACCGCCGGCGGTGAAGCCCCAAAGCCCACTCACCAGCACGGCTTCAACCAGAACCCTTCCAGCAAAGCCGGTCGGGCGTGGTGCGGCGGCGGCTGGCAGCCCCTTAAACGTCGCGAAGAAATCTCGAGGACCCAAGACCCACAAACCGGTAAAGGCCAGAGCTGTGCTGCGCTGCGGGCTATGTCTCGCATGGTGGGCGGCAGCTGATTGCGCGTATACTCTCATCGTGCTATATCGTGTGTCAACTCGCCGTGCAAATTCCCATATGTATGCTACTCAAGGGAACATCCCATATGCCTCATTTTGTTCTTAACGCCTCACACTTGTTGCTGCAGTAACTATGAGGACACGCGAACTTACAGTTGTGCGTTTTGGGACGTCAGCATCAGTACGAGTACCACGGACTCCCGAATTACCCCTTCACGAATTTTTTTAAATGCGTACGCCTTTCTTGCCGAATATCCCAACGAGTAGAGCTTGTATCTGCACCAAAATACGTGGTTAGAAAAATTCGACCATTAGCCAGCATGAAGCATAAATAAAGGTCATTGTAAAAAAGAAGCAAGCGAAAAAACAAAAAACATAACCAAAAATCTAAAACCCGCCTTTGTTTCGGCGGGAAAACATCGTGGCGAGCGTAGCTTCTGGTAGGAGGTGGCCTGTGTCCTCGGGCGTCGTGGCCGGCAGACGAAGACGAAAAGAAAAGCACAACAGGGGAGTAGGGTGGTTTAAATGCGCCAACAGCCACATAAACAGTAACACTTCATATGATTGAAACTTTATAGATAATCGATATGAGTCGGTATAGAACGTAGTGAAGCGCCAACGATAAAATGTGCATAAATGCACGCGTGTACTTTGCGTCTCGATAAAAAGAAGGGACCGAGTCCGACAGCCCTATATCCTCTTGAGGAAAGGAAACGTATACTGACGAAACAACAAAGCAAGTACACACCCTGTTTAAACAAACACGAACCGGCTGGTCCACTGGCATACAGGTTCCATTTCTGGATAGAAGCAAGAATCAGGTTCAAATGCCCAAGGTGCCATTCTATTTTAATTGCTTGTTTTAATTCATGTATGGCACATTATGAAATTCTACACAAAATGCCGGGTGTTTTTGTTGCCGTTAGGTGAGCTCCAGCTCTTTTTTTTTTTACTTTTCAGTGGTTTAGGCCATTTTGGTTTCGGCTACTTTTCTTGAATATTTTTCAATATTACCATGAATTTGTCCGTGGTTGGGGGGTTTTTGGTACATCTTTTTTTTACGTTGGGCGATTCGGTCACCTTTATGTCGGTTTCAATTCAGTCGTATGTAGCTGAGCGAAGGACAGCTGCGGTAGGGATATGTGCATGATTATTATGTTTAATTGGGGTTGTTTTACCCGTTTAATCTTGGTCTTGCCTGTTATCATTTCCCTTAAGATGCATTTTACCGCCTTTAGGTAGTTTCCGCTTCCAAACGTGCCCCAATCAGGCACGGGCCCCTACCGTATTTCGGTTGGAAACACGCAGCCGGGCGAGCCGGGCCCGGGCCATAAGGTTAAGGTCTCGGACCGGGCCGGGCCTACTGCGATAAGCACCGGGCCCAGGATGGGCTCGGGCCCAAATTTTCCGCCCGTGCACAGCTCTAATTCAGGCTACTGACAGCCAAAGATGGCAACTAGCGATCGCACGCAAGAAACTAAGGATCGAAAAACAAAAATAAATGAAAATAAACTGGGAAATAAAACAACTATATCTCAAAACGTTGGCTAATCAAGAGTCTTAACGCAAGTAACTAAACACATAAAAAACCAAATGAGCAAAAGAAATCCCAAATGGATGTTTTATTCAGTGCCTTTACGATTAACACGCCTCAGAGAAATTCGAAAGATAAAACTAACCTGTTGTACCTCACAAAATCCAAAAGGTCTGTCAAATTCGGAATTCGCACGATGATGCTCATAAATAAAGGCAAGGGGGTAAGTAAGGAGGGCGTGGTCAGACTCGTATGTCCAGTAGGCCACGGGAGGGTGCCGCCGTCACCTGCGGGGTCGACTATCATAGTTTAATCTTCGCGGTGGGAGTTCAATATTCCCTGCCACTTCCTTTGGGAAGGGTGGCGTAGTTGGACAGTTATGGGTATGGAGTGCGGTCATTCAATGACAAGGTGGAAAGTGCCTAGTGTAACATTACACGGTAGAGTACAGGTGTAAAGGTAGAGTGTGGACGTAGAGTTATGCAGTCGTGTACCGCTCTAGTAGGTGTCTGCACACGCGTACCCAGGTGTAGGATTGTGCGTGATTGGGGGATGACTGGGGTGGAGGATATTTGCGGCGGATACGCTTGAACAATGTATACGGACGACTTCAGGGGTGGTCCGGGGATTCAGAAGATACTCGGTTGTTCATCTCGCGGGCTCCAGCATGGCGGCATCATTACACAGCAGGCCAGTGTGATCGGAGGTCCATATTATTGCGATGGATAGCTGTGAGGAAAGCTTTTCAAGAAGGTCAGTTACTGCAAAGGCAGCTCGTCCACGACGGTAGTGTGTGCGCGACTGGAGAGAGCCGGTAGCAATCGTTATGTTGCAGCGTGAGATAAGGCGATGTATTCAGCCATAGTGAAATAAATTCCGTGAAACGCAGCCGCCGGATGCTAGGCCTACGTTTGGTGGGTAGTGTAGCCAACTTGCAGCAAGAGCCTGCAACATAAGAAATCGAGCTGCCCGCCACTTCTCTAGTACCTTGGCAGTGATTATATCGCTTTCTGAAGACGACGATGAACACGAAAACGACGGGGATAATGATAATTGTGTAGGATGGTTCTGCGGAACACCTAGCTATGATGTCAAAACTACTTTGTTGAGTTTTATTGCCCCATTATTATGTGGCTATTAGGGGCAGATCTTATCAAGACCATTTTATTGCAGAATTTGGAGTGCTTGACTGGGACAACGTAGGATTACGGATAAACGGAGAATACTTGATCCATTTGTGGTTCACAGACGATATAGTCCTGCTTAGTGAGTCGGCAGAGCACCTGTAAAAAATGCTTGACGAACTACAATCAGAAATCTTGGCTGTGTGGCTACAAATAAACATAAATAAATCGGAAGTAACGACAAATAAACGTCACTAAAGCGTCCTCTCGAGCTTAAGAAAGGCGACGCAAGAACAAGTACAAAATTAAAAATTTCTCGGACAAATTGTCAGTGCTAGCCCAAAGCAGGAGAACGAAATCCTGAGCAGAATACGTATGCGCCGTGGTACACACGGCAAGTGCTCCCAAATTATGAAAAGTAAGCTACCTCTATCACTGTGATGGCATATCTAGCGAAACTTGCTGCCTTACTAGACAACTGGAAAGCAAACTTAGGTCGGCCCAGTGGGCCATGGAACGAATGATGATAGAAGTAACAGTTAGGGCAAGGCAGCGCGCTTCCTGGATAAGGAAACAAACTCGAGTAGATGATGTCATAGTTGAAATAAAGAAAAAATGGGACGCGCATCTGCTCCTTTCGTTGCAAATGCCGACAAAAGACGATAGTCCTTGTCGACATTTGCCAAGTAAATTCCTCAATTCGCTTTCCCGCTCACCTCTCCTGTTGTTCCTCCTGCGTCGCGCTCCTCCCAAGGTAAACACAATAAAGGTTTGCTCAAGTCAATTTATATTTACCGCGTTCCACTGCACCAGGTCGGGTGCCTCGATGCCAGCGCTGCAGTACGGCGGAGACGCGCTTGAATCGAGGCGCCCTACTTCAACGTCTATGGAACGGCGTTGTCCAAGTCCACGTGCGTTCCAAGCAGAACGTGGAACGTATCTAGTGGAACCTTTCGTAACTGTTGCCGCTTCATTTCTTGAAATGCCGCCAGAAGCTATAGTGACGCGGGCAACAGCAGGCGACAGTGTGAATTTGTTTTCTGCAGTGGATGAAGTGTATCATTTCGAAAAAATCAAGCATCTATTAATTTTTTTATAAAAGAACACTGTAATTATGCCCTGTGCATTAATTTTCTGTATTATATTTGCGTAATGCCTTGTTCTTGTTCAGCAATGTTGACAAGTATGAACATATAAACCGGACTTAGACGTTTAGATTTGGCTGTGAGTAGATAAGACTATTGCGCAGGCTTCGTTTCACTTTGGCCGGGTGGCTGAATCCAGTCCCAGACAGACAGACAGACAAACATCCATGGGGACAGGCCAAAATTTCTGGGTTTAAGTAGCCCAAGAAAGACTAGCGTGTTTAAAAGAAATGTGCTTGAGTTGGCCACGTAGTGAGACGAAATGACAACCAGTGGACCACCAGGGTAAAGGAGGGGATACCAATATATAGGTCTGAAGTAATTTGAAGGAGGGGCGAAATACGGAACTTAGGGGATAAAGAATGGGCTCGAGCAGTGCAGGACTGGGGCGGTTGGAGGTCAGTTGGAGAGGCCTTCGTCCTGCAATGGACCTAAGGAGGCTGTTGATGATGGTGGTGATGATAACTAGGATGGTGACGGCAGAATTGGGAGTAGGATGTGCAGAAAGGAAACACTGCTCTCTACCTTTCAGGAGGAACAAAGCCCGCCACCGGTATCCAAGGCCCAAAGCCCGCTCGCCAGCACGGGTTCAACCAGTGCCCGTCCAGTAAAGAGCGCCACGAAAACAACTGGGGGACCGAAGACCCGCAAACCGGTAAAGTACTTACAGAGCGGCGATTCCGCCGCCGTCTCGTAGGGTGGGAAGAAGGCGCCCAGTTTACGCGTGCACGCTCGTGGAAGGAGTGAATGAATATTCTTTATTATAAAGGAGGCGCGAAGCCCTTTGTAGGGAAGGAGGTAAGTAGAGAGGGGATGAAAGGGGACACCACTAAAGTTCATTGTGAGATTATAGGTCCTTTCGTGGGCGTCTTCGTTCTTGTGTGCCGCTGAAAAAACATCGTCAGGCCCGCGCTCTATACTGCTTTATAGAGAGCACTCTCTAGTGCGTATTGGCCTATTTCTCCGAGTAAGGATGCTTTACTCCGGAGTAGCTGTAAGCGCGCGTGAGCGTCAGATGGCAATGGCCCTTTATCAAGCAAGGCGGCTCCGCCCTTCTCAAATGTCGGACAGTGCCAGATTAAATGGTTCAGTTTAAGCGTTGTACTCTGCACACAAAAGGTACACGTGGGTGCCGATGTAAAGGAAGGGGCACCGTTGTACCATTTTCGTGTTACGTGCGGGATATATGCCGCGTTTGCGTAGGCCTTGTTAATAAAACTTTATTCTTGCCGTCTGAGGGGGATTCCAGCATGCAGGAAGCCCTGAGGGGTAATGTCTTGCAGTAGGTTACGGCTTTCTTGTTGCAAGCGTTGGCGCTGCAAATGCCACGTCATTGGAGTAGGCGCAGGCGGAGGTTTGTAAATCTGTGGAGGAGAGGTCAGGATGCCCTCCCTCGCAGCGTCGTGGGCTTGCTTACTTCCATCTCCTGCCTCCGACCATGTTACCAGGTGTCCATGCAAGTCGAACAATCGTGCCTTGTTGTTGGAGGGTCTGTATTAGTGCTATAATGTTATTGGCAGTTGCAATGTGAGTGTAGGCCTTGTTGAGCTCGTGTAACGCTTATGAGAGCCCGTAATTAGTCTGAACTTGGTGACGGTAGTTGGTGCAGAGTGTTGCAGTTGAATCACCCCGAGTATTCGAAGGAGTTCAGCTTCTTTGGCTAAGCCGTAGATGTGCGCGATTCGGCGGCGGCCATTGAGAGCAGGGTATTCAGGGCATACACAAGCAATTGCCGCTTGCGCACCATCAAGTGAGGCATCTCTGAAGATGTCCCATTCATAAGGACCTTTATCTTGCTTAAGTTAGCGTATATATCGTTCCCGTAATGCCGTGTTTCGTCGTGCGATTAGTTTCCGGCGTACGATACCGGTTGTTCGGAAATCCCAGGTTGACCCTGAAGGTGGTATTAGCGTGGCGTCGACTTCGCTGTTTTGCAGATCCCATCGTCTGAGTGCTTGGCCTTGCGGTGTGAGGTTAAGGCGTTGCTGGTGCCTAAGTTGCGTTTCCTCCAGTATGTTGGGGAGCGGCGGCAGTTGAGGAGTTCGAGGATATCAGTGGGGGTATGTTAAGGCAGCCCTGTCATTGTCCGGATTGTTGCACGGTACAGGACATTCAGGTACCGTATCTATTTTTTGCGACAAAATGTATGCTGGTTTTTTATAAGGGATTCTGCCGACCGCCACCGCTCGCGCAAGCGTAAGCCAGTCCCGTTGGCTGCATCCACCGAATTTGCTTGAACTTCGGGAAAGGAGGTGCATTGTCTGTCTGTCGCCAGGTTGTGCATAGAATACGAATCCCCGCGTTGTGACTGCTGCAGCTGCTAACTTGGACGCCGTGTAGTCAAATAGTGCTGTCTTCTGAGGTCAAAGTTTCGGTGCCCATTTGGAATGTCAGTTGTTCGGCCGGGTTTGTTAGTTGCCGTCCATCTATACTCAGGAATTCTGTTTTGCTGGGTGAAAGTTTGAAGCCAAGTCCTGCGAGGGGATTTTCAAGGCTGAATACCGCTGCCTGTACTTCAGTCTGCATATGCTCTTTACAATTGTAATGAGCCGTTTCCGTTCAGATGACAGTCATCGGCGTAAATAGCCAACCCGGACTGCGGTGTTCCGCTCTAGTGCGCGAGCAACTCTGTTTATAGCCAAGTTGAAGAGAAGTGGTCCTAGTATTGATCCTTTGGAACTCCCCCATCAAGAAAGTTTGAGGTGTCCACTGGGAGCTCTTGCTGCATATCCAGTTCTGAGCTCGCTGTCTGGGGAACGCAGCTGCAAGTTTTTGTAAAATGACATTTTGGCTGAAATGCCTTACGCATATCGACTGCCAGAAGGTAATACGGTAAGCGTTCTCTAGATTTTCTATTAATTCGGCGCAGTATCCAGATGTAGTCGTGGGTACCCAGGTTGAGGCGGAAGCCGGTTTAGTATGGGTGGAACAAGGCCGCTTGCTCGAGATGGTATTGCAGCCGGTTGTTGACGTCCCTCGGTGAGCTTGCAAATAGTTGGTGGGAGGGCAATCGGTCGAAAGTTTTCAGGTCGACGAGGGTCTTTTCCAGGCTTACGCAAGGGATGAATGATGGTACGTCTCAGGTGTTCGCTCACCGTTCCTTGCGCCCCGGATTGATTGATGGATTGATTGCACAAAGAAGAGCTTCTTTAGCAGCTGGAGGCAGATTACATCGATCTTGACACGTGATACCGTCATGGCCAGGGGCAGAGCGCGGTTTCCCTTGCCCTAGGGCCAAGACAAGTTCACCATAGTGAAGGGTTGTTCCAGATTTTCTTGTGGGTTGCGGATTAGGAGGCGAGTTAAGGGAGGCAAGGGGTCCGATGTGTGAGTTGCGTGGGGGAAGAAGGTACGGATGGATTTTTCCTTACCTATGAGGTGCTGCGCCTGCAACATTAATTCCTCCAAAAGGGGAATCGAGGTTTTTTAGTTTTCACAAGCCTTTTCCTTCCCTAGGCGGTCACATAGGTCGTACCATGTTTTGTTCTGGAGCATGCATGGGTACTCATTGATTTCCTTGTAATACTCTTTGCGCTTTATCAATGGCCGGTATTGCCTTCTGTTTCTTGGGAATCGCTCCATCACGCGCCCGGCCGTACGAAGCAGTTGTGCCATGCGCACGTGCAATGTTTCCATTTCAAGAGTAGTCGATATCGGTTCTACGCAAGGAAGCGTCTTTAATACTGGTGACAATGGCTGAGAGTGTGACATCAGGAGGCAGCTCGAAGCAGGTCCTGTACTTGTCCCAATTATGAAATTGGACCGTTTCCGTTCTTGTATTTTTTTTTAGTTTATTTCAAGGAAAATGTGATAGTGACCACTACCCCATGTCGTACTAAACGTTTTCCATTTTTTTATGAATCCTGGTTTTGAAAGAGCAAGATCAAGTGTGGTGTAAGCCTGTTTGAGGTGCAATCCAGCCCGTATAGGCATAAAAGGCTCATTTCGGAGGATACGTTTGCTGAACTCAAGGGCTGATTCCAGGTATTTTCCTCGGGCATTTGAGGTTTGGTAGCCCATAGGGTACTGCGAGCGTTAAAGTCACCCCCGACAACTACGGGGCCATTGAAACGGATGGTTTCGAGGTGAGGGATCCAGTCGCATTCATCTCTGTACCCTGAAATGCTTTGGGGGCGCTAGTATGCTGAGACGAAAAGAATAGGCCTATTGCCGGAGGGTTTGATTCGGGCCACAATTGTTACTCATTTGGTCCCACCTATATATACTGGATGGCTCCACAATCTTTCTGTACTAAGATGGCTGCTTGACCCGCTATAGGGGCGAATTGTGTCCAGGGTGCGCAATTTTGGGATCCATAAAAGTAGAATAGTTATTAATGTTACATTGTCCGCGTGTTTCCTGTATGAGGATAGCGAGAGGATTGCGACAGCGAACCTGGTGTTTCAAGAGCGGGCCATTCTGGAGAAAAATGCGACAGTTACATTCAATTATGAGCCTGTTAGAGCGTTGCGGGCGAGAGTTCAGTGTTGGGGTGGTTTTTTCTGCAGTTTTGTTTCATCCAAATTCGCGTTCCAGTGTAGGAGCAGAGTTGGTCCGTGAGATGGTGAAGGTTGCTGTTAAGCGAATGAATGTATCCATACAGTTCTTGAATCCCTTTAAAGGCTCTCTTCATTTCATTCGATGCCTCAAATTTAAGTTAAGCCTCCCTTTGTGCGAGCACTTGTTCGGTTACCCATTTACTTGGTACGTCCATGGCGGCATCGGGTTGGGGGCGCTTCTTTGATTTGGACCGGCTGCGTCGAGCAGGCGGTGGCCCTGGTGACTTAGACTGAACACGTACTGGGGGTGTCCTGGCCGGTAGAGCTCTGCTCGTAACGTGGGTAGTTCGGCTCTGAGTTCTTGTATCTCTTGTTTGAGAATCTTGTTTTCGTGCACGATGGAGTTACTGTCCTCTTTCTGTGATTGGGAGGCACTGTCTCTGTCAGGGCCTGCCACTGCATCGACCCAGGTGACACCGGTTCTTGTTTTAGATGTTCCCGTCTGACGGTGCGCGTGTTTGGCTGTGCGACTTGGGCACACGGGGCTGATGGCCAGGTGGCCGGGTACTTTGCATGCCGCACAGTATGGTTACGCACGCTTCCTCAGGTAAATGCTGGCGACCGCAATCTCGGCAGACAGTAGCTGATGAGAACGATTTCGCCATGTGCCCGATTGTATGGCAATTAAAACAGACGATGCGATTGGGTCTGCACTCAGCTACCCGCACCAACACCACGGAGCATGAGTGCAGAGTCAAAGGTAAGGACAGCGCGGTTAAACTTGCCTATCTTTAGGGCTTTGATAATTTCCGCCTGTTCACAGCGTAACCAAGTAATAATGCTCTCATTGCTTTCTGTGCGGTCGATACAGATGACACCGCGCGAGGTGTATCTATTCTGATCGATTTGTTCAATCTCCACTTCAATTGCTGCTAGGCTACCATTGCTGCGAAAAGTCAGGCGTTTTGTTCGAGCCGATTTGGTTGCGTGGTCAGAGTCGCAGAGGGTGATTATGGCACTGTTTGCCGCGTCATCGTATTTGATGGCCGCCATCTCAGCTAGCTCGGCGCTTGGCGAGTTACAGCCTATGGCATTAGTAATGGTACCATACGCCTCCACCGTCGTCGTCGTCGTTCGTCTCGTTCGTATGCTGCTCGAGGTCGGCGTCTTCGTCTTGAGGCGCGTCCTGTGACCATGCCGCGTTGGAGCCGTTGCTCAAAGGGGTCTCGGTAGGAAGCTTGGAAGCCATTCTTCTCGTGTCCTTTCAAGTGCCCTCTTCAGTAGCATTTCCAGCCATGACGTCACGGTGCTCCGAGGCAGAAGGAGCAGCAGCGCCAACGGCTGTGTCGGCAGCCACGGCAGTGGCTGTTGCTGCTGCGCTCGTATAGAATGCCGTCGGAATGCTGGGACCAACCGCCGGCGCGCAACTGCTTGGGCCGATTTTCGAACATGATGAGCGCGTTGTAGAGGACCACCCAGAGAACTTCTGGGTGGTCAGCACAGTTTGTAGACACTACTCACTCACTCAGACAGTCAGCAAAGCGGCGTTCTGCTAGAAAAGGCCCATAATTAATTACGGAGACCATACGGGGCGCATCTGAATCTCTCAGCCCCCTAGCGGCCGATCCCACACCCGTGGTGTTCAATTCTGAGCGGCAGCCACCCTCCGATTCGGGTTATGTATGCCACCCAGACAGTAATATAACCCACATGCTGCGACGTGCCGTCGACACCCAAGCTTTGTGGCTACAGTAACTCGTGCGTACGAGAGCTTACAGTTGTGGGTTTCGTGACATCCCCAACAGTACGAGTACCGCGATCTCACAGCGTCATTCTTTATTAATTCTTTTTACTCCGTAAGCATTCTTTGCCGAGTGCCCTGCGCGAATAGTGCAGTGCCTGGTCTGTGCATTCAAATATGTTTCAAATAAATAGAGTGCGACTTGGACAACGACAGTAAAGAAGGGCGGCAGGAGTGATAATACAGTGGCGATGGAGCTCTTGAAAGCGTTTTATATCAAGCAGAAAGGGGACAAGTGCGCCAGCGATAGTTCTGTGTTTTTGCGTGCCAGCGAGTTTGAATTTTTGAAACGTCAATTTGATCATGTTATCTGGTTGATGCGTTCCATGTAGTGTACCGAAGTGCGCGTTCGCATGCTCCTGATGATTCATGTATAAGTATGAAACGATGCCTCAATAAATGTTAGTTGCAAGTGAGCGCTTGAATCATAATGCACCAACTTACCCAACAGATTTGCTTAATTTAAATATGTGTTTCCCGAAGTTGAGACATTTACCTATTAGAGATTGTAAAATAAAGATCAAGAACAAAACCGAATAAAGAGAGAGAGAGAGAGAGAGCAACTTTATTAAAGTGCCTGCAGCTCGGTTAGATCCCCTCGCGCGGGGGTCTTTCCGCGACGCGGCCGTGACGTCTTCTCGACTTCTTGTCCCTCTACTTTGGCTCCGGCCTCGCTACTCCCTTCGGCTGGCTTCGCCTGCCCCTTTGTTGGGGCGGTAACCTTTCGTCGGTTTCGCTTGGTCGTTGCCTTTCAAGGGCCGCCGAGATCTGCTGGACGGCCTTAGTCTGTTGTTCCTGGTCGTAGCTTCCCGCTGCGGCTTCGAGATGAGGCGGGATCATAGTCTCTGTCGACGCTTCGCGCGGGGTTTTGGCACAGTCCCAGAGGATGTGAGCCGCTGTGGCTCTCTCCTTCTGGCACACTCGGCACAAGTCACTCTCGTACACGCTCGGACACACGTGCCTCATCAGCACCGGGGTGGGGAGGGACCCCGTCTGCAGTTGCCGGTATATCACCGCTTCCTCTCGAGTCAAGCCCGGGTGGGGTGGCGGTACCTTTCGTCTGCTCAGTCTGTACCACTTCACGATCTCGGTGTAAGTGGTCATGCTGTCCTTGGTCTCCCTCCACCACCACGACTGGTCGGCTTCTGCCGCAGCGGCGCGGTTGGTTAGTCCTCGCGCCACCGCGTTTGCCGTCTCGTTATGGTTGGTGTTGCCCCGGTCCGACACATCGATGCCCACGTGTGCCGGGAACCACTTGATGGCCACGCACCTCCTCTCACCGGCGAGGTCGACCGTGCGTAGTACTCGTGCGGCCTCCCTGCACACTCTCCCTCTGGCGTAGTTACGCACCGCCGTTCTTGCGTCGCACAGCACCGTCGTGCACGCAGGGTCGGCGATGGCCAGGGCGATGGCCACCTCCTCTGCCCGGTGCGCCTTCTGGGTTCTCACGCTCGCTGCCGTTATCGTTTCGCCAGTCGACGCCCTGACGACCGCCACGGCGTAGGCCCTCTCGCTCTCCTGGTACTCCGCCGCATCCACGTACATGGCCCCTTCGTCTCTGGTGTGGAGGTCCACGAGCGCCTTGGCCCTCGCCATCCTTCGCTCCTTGTTGAACTCGGGGTTCATGTTCTTCGGTAACGGGCATACCTTTAACTGTCTGCCTGTGGCTTCTGGCACAGGTACCTGTTCGTTTTCGGCTCCCTCCTCCATCGGTGTCAGACGCAGGTCGAGCAGTATCTGTCTGCCCGTTCTCGTTTCCGAGAGCCTCGAGATCTGGGCGGTCCTCTGCGCCTCCGCGAAGAACAAAAAGAACTAAAAATGGCAACAAAACCGAAGAAAGAACAAAAAATAACTGAAAAATCGACCAATCTGGCTACTTATGGCCGAAAATACTATACAGCTTTAGTTCGCATGGTAGTCAGGACAAACGAAAAATAAATTACAAACAATAACTCAGAACAAAACCACGAGATCTTAAGGGTCTGCCTAATCAAGCGCGTTTACGTACGCGACTCAGTAGAAAATTATGAGGATAGGCATTTCAAAACGAATAAACGAAATCAGAAAGAGGTACCTAATTGAGCGCCGCCATGCGATGAACATTCGCTCGAAAAATATAAAACGTAAAATAAAGGGAAAATAAGTAGCTACACTCCTAAAATTTAATGCAGAGACTTCATGCGATGAACTGAAAAAAGGGAAAGAAGTAGACGCTGTCTGGGTTGACGTGTTCTTTCAATGCCACCGAGGAAAACAGATGGGAAATAGAGGAGCAGTGTACGAATGCTTACGCCCTAGTAGACAATTCTCAGAATCTCTCTACCTTTCTCTCGAGGTGTTCGAATAATAAAACGCCCTTATACATGACGGTATGGGCACATAATGACGGAGGGGTTAACCATGTGGTCTGGCTAAAGCCAACATGTTTGCTACTACCGACTTCATACCTAAAAGGATGTTCCAGCTAGTCAAAAACCGGGGCGGAGTTTTATAAATGTCAACGTTTAATGTAAGTTACAGTCCTCGACACAGGTCTTCAAAAAATCAACAGAACCTCTTTTGCTATCCCTTAGACGACCTGAAGGCGAAAGCATGTGGCGTTCCATTACAGACAGGTACATCATTTACTTTCTTTTGTGTTTTTATTCCCCTTTTTTTTAATCCACCTTCCCCATCTACGAATTTATGTTGATCTTCGGGCGTGACTAGTTACATTTATATTAGAGAGTTCCACCAAAGCAGCTAGCGTACGCTACGCTATAGGTTGAACGGGTCCCGAGAGCCGTCTATGCAGGTGCGTGTTCGTGCCGCTTGCGCGAAACGGCACGCCTCACCGAGCCTGCGCATTTATTCTGATGGGGGGTGGCCCTCCTCGCCTTCCCTACGCGCGCGTGCGCAGTCGAGTCCCGCTACCCGCCGGCCCCAGCGTATTTCACACTTGCCGCTATGCGGAAACGCCCGTACAAATTTTCTATGTCACCTTCTGAAGCGAAAGAGCACGCATGGGACAGAAATTAAGAGCGTCTTTGTCTGGTGGAAATTGTTACGGAAGTAAAATATAATCGCTAGTGAATCCGGAAGCGCGCCGAAACATGGAAACATTCCTTTTCACTCCGTCCTCCGGTTATGAGGAATTTGTGACTCCTTTTCACGTTAGAGGTTTGAATTGTGCTCTTTTATAGAGGCTGCTGAGAGCCATTTTACGTCGTCTACTCCGACAATGACTTCAGGGCTAGCTGGAGACTCTCCCGTACCCCATTCGGTATTGGTTTTCCACAAGCAGTCTTATGGCGAAGAGTGTTCCCGCAACTACCCACAGGCTACAGGCCACGAGTCTGGGACTTGTAAATCGAGCAATATATAATCGACTCTCACCCACCAGCAGAAAGATTGCGCGTTGACCATTGATTCAGTTCCTACGTTAAATGGAGGCGATAACGCAGGTTGATTTTTTGCAGTTGGATTTGTTAGAAAAGAAACTGTTCTCGTTCTCAGTGGTAATAGCGTGCGAAATAGAGGTCAACACTTTGACAAAGGAGAGATTGAAATGTCAAACTGTACTTTACGTGTTGAAAGTACAACTTCAGTGACCGGACATCCAAGTCTTAGCAATCGACTTCTCAGCTGTTACGCCTTAGGTCTACAGCTCCATTCGCGCATTGCTTTACGGCTCACTGGTTGATTTTGAGAGCTATAGCGCAGCGTGGAGTTTAACTTCTCTATTGCTAATTTATCAGCATTTCCCTAGAATGCATGCATCGCTGTCGACGTGATTTATCGGTGTAACTGCGTTCGAATAACCCAATCGTGGAACCCACTCCTTTAGTAAAATTTCCCCACTCCCAAAGGCAAAAGGCAAAGTGGTCGGGTCAATGGGGATTTTCCACGAAGCATATTTTTGTGAACTGAAAAGTTGCTGCCTCCCTAACGACGCGCAACCAGTGACGTCACACGGCAGGAACCGCCTTCATCGGAGCGCCATTTAAGGGCCAGACACATGTGCGGGGAGCGACGCATATCCGCACGCGTTTTTCCTCTCTGGAAACCGGTACTGCGGCAGCCAGGAGCACGCTTGAAGGCTACAGGAACTGTTTTGGTTAGGGAAGAACGCGTGCGGAAACGCGTCGGCCTCCGCACATGTGTCAGGCCGGTAAGGGCGCAGCACACGTGGGGAGAGCGACGGGTTTCCAAACGCATTTTTCATATCTGGAAAACCGGTCCGGGAGCGTTCGGGTACGCGCACGAGGGCTTCAGGACCGGTTTTAGAGAAGAAAGAAGGCGTGCAGAAACACGTCGCTTTTCGCACGTGTTTCTTCCTTCGTGTGTGTTCCTGAGCTCTGTCGGATGGGTTTCCCGAGATGAAAGACGCGTGCGGAAACGTGTCCCTCTCCGAACGTGTGTCTGAAGCTTTGTTGTCGTGACCACATAGGGGAGGGGGGGTGAACACGTACGCCGGTCCATGCGCGCTTCTGGCCATTCACCCCGCGTGTCCAACTCTACAAAGTGGTCACAGCAAGAAAAGAGAGAACCGCTTCGTATTAAAATGCGAGAAAGGGGTCATCAGTCTTATGGGAGGCCTAAGTGAATATGCCGAAGTCTCATTTGTAGTGAAATTGTGGAGCTGAATTTATGTAATGAGTGATCCGACTGTTAGGCAGAAGTGTATATCATTATCAATGCCGTAATTTGGGGCAGAAGACAAAACATCACGCGCCGTTACCGGCCGCTGCACCAACTGCGTTTTGACGTTACACTGCGTCCCAATGTGCATTTACACTGTCGTAACCTTCAAATTCAAGCTTCCCGCCAACTTCACACCTGGGGTCAACTTTCCGTTTGTTCACGTGCAAGCTGTCCTGGCTAAACGCTCTAGAAATGCACTTAAGTATCCTTGTGGACTGGCCAGTGTGTCTCCATTGCTTACGTCAGCAAGTCGGTGGCAATGCTGGTTCGAGTGGAAAAATAATTTTGAAGTAAACACAAATTTTAAGGTGCATGCAAAATGTCCCGAGAAAAGCTCGGAACACGACATCCGCATTCACGACTATAGTGAACTAATGTAGCATTGTCCGCAACTCGATGCAGTGTCCTTCAAAACCCTGGTGTCACGCATCATTCTACAAGATTAAGTTAGTGACGAGCATGTCATCCCCTGGTCATTCAGCAACGGGTTTTGATGTTGGCGATACGCGTCGGCGTACTTACGCTAGGACGAACATTATCTTTGGAGCCAGGGGCAGATCGAAGATAATTTTCTAGGACAAAGTTGTTTTCATTCCCTAGAGAGGTGGTAACAATTATTAGTCGGCCCTTTAAACGTCCGTTGATGCAGTTCTTCCCCGTCCCAGGTCTCTGCCAAAACAGCAACCCAGAAGAGCAAAAGTGATCCAACGGATGGCGCGATCAGCCCAGTTCTCCGGCCATTCAAGACTGCAAGCAAGGAAAGCTTGAAGACACACGTCGCCAGTACCAAGGCAAGCTCCATGAGTCCAAAGACAGGCATCACGAGTCCGACGTCTGGCGGTAAAAGCACTAGGAGGGATTCACCAGATTCCCTGAATCCATCACGCGATGATGACGACGCGACGCCGAAACAGCCAACAAAAGCGAGACCCACAAAGCATGCAACCCGTGCTCTAAGCCCAAAGAAGGCCTCGAGCCCCACGCCAGTCGAGCTGCAGCCAACGAAAAAAGCCCGCGTGTCTATTTCCCCCACGAACCCTGGCGCACAGGACGATGACAACAAAAGCGAAGTGAGCGGTGCCCCCAGGCGGCGTTCCCTAGGCAGACGCAAGTCAGTAGTAGCCTCGGCTCTCTCCAAAGTAATCCGGAACTCGATTCGTCGTAAGTATGCCGTCCCTGTTAGCTGTACAGTTTCATACCAGTGTACCATACTGGTAGCAAATCTGTCGCTGCAGTCGCGTGCCGTAATGGGCACCTGGAAGCGTTCTTCTCGTAATTGTCTTGGCTGGCAACTTGCTTTTGTAGCCCCTTGGGGAAAAGGCAACTACAGGGGCAACACTGACTCCGTGTTCAGGTTGCAAGAAGCTTTTGAAACTTTCTGAAAAAGAAGTTTCTTTCTTACAACTATAACGTTGAAACAACCAGTAGTCTGCTTGGAACACTAGGTACGGTTCATGAAGCCCCAAGCAGCTTGTTGGCGAGCCATGCTGAGTGACGATAAATTGATTCTCCCCGGTGCATGATATTCAATTTCGTGGAATGCATGGCAACCATAGGAGTGCGCCGCCATATCTGTGGCCAAGCGTCTGTTGCTAGGCGACGTTGTGCGCACGGCCCCCAGCCTTCAACCCAGCGTCCGGGCTAATTGCGACTCATGCGGCATATTCTCCCCTGGTGAGCCTGGGGAAACCTTACTGCGTTGTTGTTGCCCTAGCAACGCCACCGCCATGTTGGCTTGAAGGCGTTATAATTGCCATGGCAACAATGCGAGGGCGCGCAGCTTGCGTGGGGGAGAGGTAACGCTCTCCCTTCTCATGCCGGTTGGATTCCTTCCCCCCCCCCTGTCCCCCCCCATTCCCACCCGGCAACCGCCGCCGCCACCCCGCTGCCTCCACGGCCAAGCCTCGCCGGCCTCGCTCCGCCGGCACGAAGCCACGCCGCTTGAGCAGTAACGACGCCGGCTCGAATATCACATGAACACTTTATTCGCGTTACGTGCGCGAACGCTACGTGCGGCGAGAAACACCGATGACCAATACAACACAGACAAGGTTGTCTGTCTTTGTCTGTCTTCAAGCACAGCACACGCACAACACAAGTCTGTCTTCAAGCACAGCACACGCACAACACAAGTCCTATCCTTCAGCTCAGCTTCACGTACGGCATACGAACGACGTTCTCACCTTTTGCTAACAGCACTCGGAGTCTTCGCGTTACGATTCATCCTGGTGTTCTTTGCGTCCCTTATGTAGCACCGTAATGTCCGAGGGAGCACATACGAGAAATAGCCCACTACATGAAACGCGCGTCGGCCTCGCCGTCGCGCAGGGAAACCGTTATCGCGCATGCGCAGCAAGACGGGGCGACGGGGCTGACGGCGCGACGCGGGGGTGAGGGAAAGCGCTCCGTGAACGAGCGAAGAGAAAAACGGGAGAGAAAGAGAGCATTTTATTTCCCCAGCGCCACTGGCGTTTGGCACGCAATAATAGAACCGAAACTAGAAAGAGTAGCATCGGACTGGGCACCCCTCTTCTCCTCCATGCAACCGTGCGAGTGCGCCCACGGCCGGACTGGAGGAGCGGCGAGCGTGCAAGTGCGCGCCCGCTGCTCCTCCAGCCCGGTTGTGGTGCGCCGTCACTCGTTACGTCGGGCTCCGCGGGATGGCGGTACTTGTCCATGCTAAGCACGACTGTGAAACACATGACTGTGTTTCACGTTACAAACTCTTCCGAACGCAAAGTATGGCCTCGAGTTCAATGTGGGTGTGGCTAATAACATCTCTGTTGACGCCACCGTTTGGAATCGGATTGGAACGGAGCAGATGACGGAGCACGCCGGTGTTTTTTTTTCTTCGGCGTGCGGCCGCAGTGGCCAAAGCCGCGCCGTGCCCGTGGCGCATCGGCCATGTCTGTGGCCGTTTCCAGCGTTGCCAAGCGAAGAAATTGACCGCTAAACTTTTCAACGAATACCGTCTATAGGGCCAGTTTTCATGTAGTAGTATATATTAGCATGAGACTGTGATGTAAGAGTGCGTGTGGCAGCCACTGCCTCTTGTGGCGCCTCTGCCATACTCACCCGATGTGCCGCAGCGACACGAAATAACGGTACACGGAACGAGCTTAGTACAGACACTCTGACAGGAAAGAGAATGAATTGTTATTGCGTTACCGGAAGCAGGCGTTAGCGGAGCGCTGCCCGGGGATGGCTTTGACTGCAGGTTATGCCTGCATACAAAGCGCCTACCGATGACAGGCTCGCTTTATATTTAAATTATTCCGGGGATCAGTCTCTTTTTCCAGTCATACTGCTGCTATAGGAAGGCCTGTCGAAATTTCTCTTTCCACAAAGCGAAAATTCGGTGATGTCAGAAAAAAAATTTTGTTTCTAAAGTTTGAAGGTTTTGCGCACTAATTTTTATCCTGGGTATACTGCATTACTTAGTAGACCATTCCGCATTATTAATTTCTACCACATGCAGTTCTTTGTTGTGCGCTGGAGTCTCGACACGAGTTTTTTGTTGTTGTTGTCGTTGTAGTTGTTTTACTCCTCCACCAGTAAGCCGCCTACGCGGCCGGGAGAAATAACTTCAACGGCGAGTACTACAACCCCTAATGCGAAATTTTGCATCACCTGTTTAGGTGTTTTGATTTCGCGATGTATGGAGCTGGATTCGCTGATCGCTTTTGCGGACTACGTCACGTGCTCTATCCCCCCATCTTCTCCTGCTTCGTACGTATGGAGGCACCCAGCATTTCAATTACCATATAACCCACATCCTGTCCAAATACACAAGAATTCATTATATTTACAGACTCCTTGAGTGCTGTGATAGCATTACGCACAAGAAAAACGAGTGAAAACGTGCTTTTGAGCAGAGTCCCGAAAGCGGTACGTAAGGTCGACCTATGCTTTAAAGGGGCCCTGAAAGGCATTTTGTGCACACTAAACGAACTAGCGCAATCGTTAGATTGGGTCGTCAACGTCATCTGTGCCAAGTATTACTCTTTTACGCGCAGCGGAAAGCTCACACTTTGCAGCTGATCGCCTGTCGATGCCGCTTGGGGTAACTCTGAGAAACTAGGTATATTAAAGTCGTATCATACGGCGTGTACCGTCAGATGACATCTGTATTCATGGTGGAAATGGGAATAGCCCCAAATTAACCAGCTTCGTCAGTGCCCATGTTAAGGCAAGTAGGCTGTGTTAAGGGTCCCCTCGCCCTTCACGCATTCCTATCATAACAACCACAATAATAATTATCTATAATAACGACCGGGACTAACACTGAGCTATCCTGTATATCATCAAAAGACCCCCGCCTACTGGTTTCTTACGTTTCTTTGTAAATAAGTACCTGTTCAAGAGAGACAGTGTATAGCCTCTTCCTTCCCTTTGGTAAAATTATTATCCCTTACGTCTCTTTATCACTATTAAAAAAGGTCGTGGCACTTAGTAACGCTAACCACTTACTTGTCAGAGTATCCGCTACGTACCTAGTCTGGCCATGCATAACCTAGCAAAAAGCTACGCGTGACAATGAGGATCGGCTGAGCGCACACCAAGACATAGACACATTACACACGCACATATTCCACTTAGGCAACAAATAAATATAGCAAGAAAACCAATGCGATTACAAAGAGAGTGAGTATAACTTAGTAACCTTAGACATACGTCTGCTGTTCTTAGTAACGTTAGACATACGTCTGCCAGCAGCGGGAAGTCCTATGATATTTAGTACACTTGTCGCAAAAATCAAATATTTTTGTGGACATTTCTAGATTTATGCATTTTAATGTGAGCACATACAAGTCAGCCTGTGTATTTGCAAAAACGTTTTAATCGGGATTTGGAGTGGAAATAGTGCTGTAGTTATTATGTTCAATAACTCATATATATTTGGTTACAATATATCAGTGAATGTTAGTATCAAACAACTAGCAGTTACTAAGTCCACGGTCTAGACTAGTAACGATAGCAATTAGGTCCCATACTCAGCGGCAGAACCTACGTACCGTTCTTGGGGTACTTAAGTTTGTAAGGAGTTAGTAGGTACAGCCCGTTATTAACTTTTCACCAGCATTTTTGTTGAGTGGCAGGTACTTCTTTAAGGGACTGTGTATAACCTCTTCCTTTCCTTGGGTAGAATTGTTATCCCTTAGCCGCATGTTTTGCATGTTACCCTGTGTTTCATGAGTCAGTACCCCTCTAGCTGATTCCATAGCCTTTACCTGGGCTCCTTGTATAGCATTATTCTTGTTGCGGAAAAAATTTCAATTTCAATTAGGGTAATTCTTGCTTACCCTTCCCACATTTCCACTTATACACGCATATACCAATTCCATTTAGGCACTTTTTGCTAATTCGATCAATATTTTTGATTAAACATTGTCATCCATTCACCGTAACTCATTCTCTTCCCGCTATTCGCTGCACTTGCGCCATAAAGTTACATCATTGACCAGAATGTCTTTTCTTCAACTTAAAAGTTTCCTGAGAAAGTTGAATTGGTTTTCCTTGGAGGGAATAACTGCATTAAAGGGGCCATGAAGACAAAATGCAAGACTTGTTCATTCGAATATTCCATCGTTAGAATAACACTGACACCATTTTTAAAGCAAACTTCACTCAAAGGAGCTATGGACTATAAGGGAAAAAAGAGAATGGCCATACGGCCCACTAGCTCATTTCCCGCTGTAGAACCCATGACGTATTATGGGAAGCTGTGCAATTGGCTGAAGCCGGCAAAAGCAAACGCAAGTTAGGCCTCATTCACACTGCCGTCACCTTCTTTGTCAACGGCACCGTCACGTCAAAAAACCGCGACGGAAACGCAACGGAGTAGCGTTCGTACTGGAACTCTCCGTCAGAGTGCGGAGTCGTTTGCCTAGTGATCTGTTTAGCCTAGAATTTAGCGTGCTCAATCTAAACATTAGAGAGAATGTCATTATGTATACGCTACAAGGTGACTATAATTGCTTTAATGCAAAGGAAATGACTTAGATTTTTGCTTGTGCTCACTTTCCGCTAAATTTAGCACTAAATTTTTAGGTTTTCTGATTGGCGTGTTTACCGCGGGACGTGGTCCCGCCAAGTTGGGAACTGAAACGTAGAGCTCGGCTTCCCATCGCTGTCGTACGATCTTCGACGAGAAATCGCCGAAGAAATTGTCACCCATGACGGTAGACGGTGACGTGACGGGGTGAAAAACGGCTGTGTGGATGGTTCAGAAGCGGAGCTTATAGCTGGCAGAACAAGCTCTTTACGCTGAAATTTAATGCATGATATTTTAATACCAGTAAAAATCGTGGGGAAAACAATGGAAATTACGAACATACACGTAAGCATAGAAGCACCAGTGCGGACTGCGCGCACTATGCCGGTTGTAGCGCACAGCCGCCCAGCGCGTTGATCTTCACTGGCCAATTGACATAAGCGACATTGTCTTCTGTGTCGACCATGCACGAGGTTTCACAACACGACTACTATCAACCATGACAACAATTAGCCAGGTACAAATGCGAACAAAAAAAGCCAGTGTGGACAGCGATCCTGAGCAGTATAGTAGAGCCATCTAGGAGGACTTACGGTGAACAGGGTGTTCCGCCATTCGCTGTAGTCCTAGTCACCATAGGCTCCCGATGGTCACAATTTTAAGCACGCAATCGCTGGATTACGTGTTCACGACAATACATACTAAATATCACACCTCTTGGTAAGCAGAGGCCGCACAAACATGCAATAAAAATCGTCGTTTACCTGTTAATCCTCGTCGCCCCTCTGACTTACTCTGACGTAAATTTGCGACTCTGACGCAGCCTGTATACGACGCAGCTGGCTCTGAGGACTACGGCGCCGTTATTGGCAGGTTCCCTTAAATGCTGCAACCAGTCAGCGTTCGCGCCTGTGGGGGATGCGCCTTCGGCAGTTCCGGCTAGCGGCATTCCGGCACTGCGTATATTTGTAAAGACAAACGTCGATCAACGCCACTCGTCACATGAGCTTAGCTGAGTTTGTAGGTAGAGCGCGCCGTTTAAAAGATATGAATAAGCTTATAAACGCGGAGCATCTCTGCACGCAGAAACACCGCTACATGGCATCTGCCTGCACGGTGGCAAAGATGCTTATTAGGGGGTGTATGCTCAACACCGCATCACAGCAGCTAAACGTTGAACTGCCTGCCAAAGCATGCCTAATGCTGAAAATCAATTTACAAATACGTGACAGAGGGTGATAGGGCTGTGAAAATTGCGCCGGAGAAGCGCGGCATCTTAAAGCGGAGACCGCATAACTGTAGCGACGCTAAGCCTTTTATGCGCATCCCGGCCCCGCAAGTACCTGTTCTCCGCGACAGCGCCGCATGCAGAAACGCTGGCGGTTGCCGGTGGACATGTTCGATTATTGTCTTGGGCGAGCATGTTGTGTTTGGGAGCCCCCCTTTTGTCCTTCAGAGGATCCTTTCCCCTATTCTAAAACTGACGCACCGAGGCGAGCACGGCTAGCGCGAGAAGCCGGGCTGCGCGGCAGTGCGAGCCGGTCCTCCGGGCCTGCGCAACAGTGAGCGGAGCATGCGCGTCGGCTGCTAAAAAGCGTGACGTAGTGTCGAGTGGAGCCAATGGCTCCGCAAGGCCAAGAGCCTTGCCCTGTTTCTCTAGGTGGTCCTGGGCCGGGTAGGTGACGTCGTAACTTACACGGGGCTTTGGAGGCGCGAGGAGAGGGTGAAAGCTCCAGGCCTTATTGCTGCCCGTTTTTAATGAACGATAATTCAGCTTACACTCAACGATTTTAAACAATTTTTGCGGCAAGACGTTCCTTGGATAGCTCTCCAGCGATTGCGCACGTAACGTCGCAACCTTTGAAAACCTGTTTAGGGCCCCTTTAAGTACCTGCCCTGGATACGTCATCGCAGACGTCACGGAACACACGACTCAGCGGGATAATCATAATTTTAGGTTCAGTTGTTTATATTAGCGAATAAAGCATTGTTTGCTGCCTCACAAACTCTGGAGACACTATAAAGCACCAAATCTTTCTAATAAAATCAGCTTGTGTGCCCGCGTCAAACAAACAACATTGCATCATTCCAGAAGCTTCATACTTCTCAAGAGCTGCAGCCCAATTCTACCCTGCTTGAGGGGAACAATGGCATCATCCCTAAGCTATACACTCAATGGCTGCCTTAAAGGCTGGAGGTAGTGCTTAGCGTCACTAAATAAGCTACGCTTAAGAGTTCCGCCCCTTCGTGCACCCGGAAGCGTCTCGGGGGCATTTTGTTTCTGGCTTACAGTGTTGCCATCTCTCCCAACGAAACCGCCGCCGATTATGACGGGCGCAGTGCGACCGGCCGCTCTAGCGTCCCCGCAGCAGAGAGAGAGAGTGAGGAGAGGCCCCCAAAAACAAAATGGCTGCACCCATATGTAAACAAATATCACGTGGTGCCGACCGACCAATGAAAATCCTGGCGGCACATAACAATGAGAGAAAAGAGTGCCGATACTCTAAAAGCCTTTATTTAGTGACGCTAGTAGCGCCTACTCTTTGCGCCTCTACTGCTTGCCTCAGCTTATGCAGCGCTTGTACCGACCGCAGGCCCGGGCGAGCAAAGCAGTTCGGAGAGTTCCCTCAGCAGCAAGGAGCAAATGTCCATAATGCTCATCGGCACGGTCGTCATGTTCCTCCTCGGATTCGCCCTCATTGTGCTGGTCTTGTACTGGCTCCGCAGCAGGAGCGCTCCGGAGTCCGTCTCCTGCTTCACTGATGGTGCGCGCTATACGGTCAAGCGAGCATGTTGAAAAGCAGCGCATTCGTGCGTTCATTGAGACGCGTGATACCGTCACCCAAGACCTGGTACCGTTTGTGTTCCGGGCATCTTTGCATCATATTTTGCAAGTCTATTGAATCTGGGTGGCTCCCGCAGGATTGTAAAATGCTTTGCCAGCTCATAAAAAGGAACTGAAATCTAAAGTCTAGAAGTGTAGGCCGTTTTCCTTCAGTTGTGTCTCTTGCAAGATATCTGAACACGTTCTTAGCTGCTGAAAAAGTAGATTCTTTAGCCCAATCAATGTCTATTTCGCCAGGACACCTCCTGTGGGATCCAACTAATTGTACGATATTCTTGCCTCTGCGGATAATCGGCTTACGAGCAACGCGATCTGCATTGATTTCCGCGAGGCATTTCCCGCGTTTCTCAGAGCCTACTGAAGCATAACATGGCAGTCACAAATACTGATCCCAAACGTTTATCATAAATTTGGTTGTACCATTTAAAAAAGAAATCAATGCGCTGTTGCGAAGAACGAAACAGTGAAATTTAAAGACGTGACATCCGGAGTACCGCAAGGATCGGTTTTGGGTCCTTTATATTTTTAGTTTATATTAGTAAGATTGCAACTACAGTATCATTCTGCGTCAGACTTTTCACAGATGGCTGGGTAATCTAACGCCCAGTGAGAGTCTGCAATGATGTTACTCTGCGAGAGTATCAACTCTCGGTTTCACAGGTAGCGCACGTGTTAACTCACTCGGGCTAAGCACAACCAGGTGCTTCCATATTTCTTTCACCGAAGCCAAAAAATATCAATTCATTCCTGCTGTATTGGTCCTGAAGCTCTCAAAAAGGTACCGCGAGTAAAAAAAAAATTCAGGGAAGCTTGCACTCACGCGCAAGACGTGAATGGCGAAAGCTGAGCATTGCCGGGCACATAGTTATATGTTTGAGTATCATTGTTCATTTGCGTAGTTGCGCTGCTAGTAATAGTCGTCATATTAAGCATCGAAAAGTCGTCGTCTATATCTCGGTGAGTAGTAGATGCAAAGTCATCCTAAGCACTGTAGACCTTCACCAGCTCTTCGTCATTGAATCGAGGCAGTGGTGGCGGGATCTGCAAGTCGTCTCGTGAAGGAATCGCACACTCGTAGCCATGTCTCCCATTATCCATACTGGCTGCTAGAGAACGCGGCGGTCGCGGTGACCTCTCCAACGCAGGGTAGCTTTTCAACTTTAGCATTAGCGCTGGAGATTTTTTTTTTCCCCAAAGCCACCGGGCGACCCGGGGACTCGGTGGTTGCTGCGAGGCACGCGCTCACGAGCGCTTGGCATTTTCTCGCTCCTTAAAGTTTTTGTCAGTTTTTTTTTTGTTGTTGTTGTTGTTGTTGCTGCTGCTGCTGCTGCTGCTGCTGAAGACACTGCGCATGCCGAGGACGCTCGGCGGTCGCCCGAGGCACGCGATCACGAGCTCTCGGTCTTTTTTGTATTTCTGCCTACATGGCGGACTAGCGGTTTGTAAAGCAGCTCCGCCGTTAAAATGTCTAGGCATCACACTCATTTCGAACCTGGCTTTTAATCAACATATTTACTATCATGAAAGAGGTTGCAGGACTACTTTCTACATCGGAATTTATGCAGCGCTCCTTCATCCGTAAAAAAGCCACTTATTGTTCACTGGTAAAAGCCCCTCCTAGAATATGCTTGTGTAGCATGGACCCCCCCCCCCCCCCCCGAAAAATATTTGTTAGAAAAGTGAAGCAATACGGAATCACGCAGTAAGGTTTATCCTTAATTACACTCTAGGCCAGGTGCCCCACAAATGAAAGCCCTAATTTGCGTGGAATCTCTTAGAGGGCGTCGTTAAAAGCTTATGCTATATTGCGTATTTAAAAACTTAGCAGAAATTAGCATGGACAAATATTTACAATAATTTCATCAACATATCGGAAAGGTGAGATCTTGTTATTAAAATACAAGATAAAATGCAGGACAAATTAAAGTTTCACGTTTTCCCACTGGCTACATCGCAGTGGAACAAATATCTGGCTGATATAGTCTGGCAGTATCGAGACCTCCATTCGCCTGCTTAGTAAATTGTGATGATGTTTGTTTCAGCGTTATTTTGCTGTGTGTTCCGTCTTGAATACGCTCATATTGACGAGCCATGTGACTGTATAGGGTTCCTTTTTGCTTATTTCGTCATCTTTTCCCCACTTTCCCGCTATAATCATTCGGCGCTGCAGGGTGTTCAGTGAATAAATGTTATATATAGGGCTGCGACACTTCCTGCACAAAAGAACTTGAGAGTATAAAAAGGAGACCGGCTTTATGCATTCATTGCATGCGGGGGCAATAATTTCCGCGAAATTCAAAAAAAAATAATCGGCAGTGGCTAAGCTAAGCTGTGCCAGGATATACGTAGCGTGAGCTAAGGTTCAGCTGCTTATTCTTAGGTGTCCTGGTTGTCTAGGATTAGCTGATTATCACGCTTCTAAAACGATTTCTAATCCAATCCAATCCAATCCAGTCGCGGCGGCAGCTCCAGCGTGCCAGCTGTGTGCCGTGAGACGTCACTGCTCCTCACGCATGCGCAGCACGGCTCTCCAGGCGCCACGCGAAACTGCTGAACCTCGGCCAGGGTAGCTCATGCTACAACAAATTTCAGTACTCACAAAACTGCCCGCAACATAAACATGTTCCAACACTCTCGCGGAGTTCCTCATGCGGAAGCATTAAACAACACAGGGCTACGCTTGTCTGTGCTTCTTTCTTAGTCCTTGTCTTTTGCGCTGTTGTTTAAGATCAGAATGAACCAACTGGCCCCAGTCGAGACGATAAAAGGAAGCATTAAACGCCGCCGGGTGCTGGTTCGATTGCGTACCTTGACATCGCACCCCAAACGGAATTGATAAATCCGCGGTGAGATTCTGACGACAGCTCGCATCGCTTTTAAATGGCGGAGCTGTTTTACAAGCCGTAAGCACGCCGTTGCAGGCAACAATACAAAGAAAATGACGAGTGCTCGTGAGCGCGTGCCTCACGGCGACCGCCAAGTCCCCGGCTCGCGCAGTGGGTCTAGCAAAAAAAAAAAAAGACAAGCTACACTGCTGTCGTCAAGCGCTACCGCGCATGTAAAAACAAACTCCAGCGCTAATACTGAAAATGAGAACACCACCTGCATCTCAGAGGCCACCGCCACCGCTGCATTCTCCAGAAGCCCTTGCGGATAATTGGAGACAGGGCTACGAGTGTGCCAACCCTTCCCGAGACGACTTGCTGATCCTGGTACGCAGCCACGACTCGATGCCGAAGAGTATGTGAACGCCTACAATGCTGAGGATGACTTTGCATCCACAACTTGCCGCGAAGACGACTGCCTTTTCAATACATATGGCGACGGGTACTAGCACCGCAACTATGGAAATAAACAATGATGATGAAACTGAACTACGTGTCCTGCAAGGCTCATCCAGAAAAGCTTCGCCATTCAAGTGTTGCGCGAGGGTGCAAGCTTCCCGGATTTTTTTGGCTCGACGGGCCATTCAATGCTTCCTCGTGGGCGTACGTGGAACGTACGCCGCAAAGGCCTATAGCGATCTCAGTCATATTACCAACGCAGAAAATCATGTTCTCGGCTATTTACGTCGCAACCTTTCCTTGGCACCATCGTCTGTTAAACTAATTGCGTACAAAACACTGGTTCTTTCCAAACTTGATTACGGCAACGTCATCTACGACCTAACCTCTGTAACGCCCTTGACTGCGTTCAAAACCGCGCAGCCAGGTTCATCCTTTCAGATTATTCTTAAAGGGGCCCTGAAAGGCGTTTTGAGCACAATTAATTGACTAGCGCAATCGTTAGATTGGGTCGTCAACATCATCTGTGCCAAGTATTACTCTTTTACGCGCAGCGGAAAGCTCACACTTTTGTTGCAAAGTTTGTCGTTTTTTTCTCACCCTTTCCTTCGTGTTTTTGGACGCCGCCATCTTCACATGTGTACATCATCGATTCCCAGATGCTCGTCATGAGCTAGACATCCTGCTATTGGGCGGCTTTTTCATGCACTTCCGGCAAAGAGATGAGTCGTCTGCTCAGCGTCGGCTCGCCGGCTGATCTGCCAGCGGAGTGGATTGCCGGAGTGCTTGGACATTTTACTACAAACGAAACAAGTGCAAACAAACGCTTAACCGTTTGTATTGAATGCAACACAGCCATAACACGACATGGATATTCCCTTACTTGAGTACGTTCCATAAAGAAAGCGTTGAAGCCCCGTGGCACTTCTTTCTTGCAATCGCAGAGAACGCCCTGAGCCGAATGCCCGGGTTTGACGCATACATTTTATTCAACTTCCAAACAATCCAGAGATATGTTTCGAACGAACACAACGTCACAACATGCGTTGCAAGTCCGAACCGTGACTGACAGACGATGGGTTGCCTCCTCCTGCCCCTCGTAAATTCGGCACTCACCTCGCGCGCGGTTTGCGGGGACGAACAGCAAGTCACTCAACTCTGGCGCACAAGCCGAGATGGCTTTTAGCCACGCACACTGCACATACCCCATGCGAGGTTGAGTTGTACGCCGCTCGAGAAAGATAATCCAGACCATGGGAAGCACTATCCACCCGCAGAAGCACAACGTCGCATTTCATCGCGAAACAAAGGCGTCCACAACACACACACCATCGCCTCCTGTAATGCCAAACGCATCTCGCACTTCCAAATGGGAGTGAGTAGTATGCCTGCAGTGCCCATATGCCGCGAGGTGGGGCCCCAAGCTGAACCGGGATCACGCAACCGTAACTGACTTCTAGAGCGGTTTGTGCCTTGTTGCCAGGGAAACCGATGTTTGATATTGTCGAAGAAATGGTGCTCGCTCCAGCGCTAGATAGCTCAGAGGCCGGAGCATGTTTTGCCAACGTTGCCGCTCTCCACCACGCGTCGCCCCAAGCTGAACTGGTGTTTTGTGCACGGGTTCTGTATCGGTTTAAAATGTCTTTTTCACATGCCGCCGGCAGGAATTACCACCGCCACAAAATAAGACCCGGCACCAGCGGGGCCACATCTGATACGGCGCTTTTTGGATAAACAGTGCGCTGTGCATCCAAGGGAGCGAGCGCAGGATCCTCCCCGTGCGGCTGCGAGTTCGCCGCCGATAAAAAGTCGCGTGCCGCCGATAGCAAAGTTCTGCAGCAACGTACACCGTGAAAGGGCAAGGCCAGGCCGCCGCACACATGGGGCCAGATTTTTCGTTCGCTTGAGCTGAGTGCGGGATTCACGGTGTCAACAAACCTTGCCCGTAGCAGACGGCTGTGTGAGCAGCGCAATAGCGGAAGTACGTCACCGCGGAGGAGCGCAGCATCATGGGAGGGAAGGTTCGCTCGCCGTCAACAGCGGAGAGTAAGTTGAAAGGAGGAGGAAACGCGGCTTGACGATAATGCGCGGTTTTTGATTTACGATTTCTCATCTAATACTCACCGCTTCAACAAAATTCTTGCTGGAGGAGATTGCTAATACATTGCTTTATTTGGTTACATGTACATCAACGCATCGGAGGAAGGTATTTCAGGACCCCTTTAACACTCAAGCGTTTCGGTATTAAAATCGCAACCTCATCGCCCTCCTCTCACCTCCCGTCGACAGATAGCACGCCTCTCTCTTTATCACCGGTTCTTTTATACCTTGCCCCCAAACAATCAGTTCATCCTACCCCCTCCGAAAACCTCGCGCCACAGCAATCGTAACGCTGATTACCCGCCACGCGCTCACACTACAACTTTTGAGCCTTCATTTTTTGTTCATACAGCGCAAGACTGGAACAGTCTTTCTGCCGACATCACCGTCATTACTGATAGAAGATTTGTGTCATCACCTGCAACCCTTATTGTTTACATCATTTCACTGTATTTTGCCTGCCTTTTTTTCTGCCCACCCCTCATGCAATGCCCCAAAAAGGCCCTTGAGGCACCAATAAATGAATGAATGAATGAATGAAACTTTATTAACACAAGGATGACGACTCGGCATAGATGGGGGCGGGTGGGGAGAGTGGTGTCAAATAATTAGGGACAACTTTACATTCTGAGATGGACGCCAGTGGCGAGAGCGAAGTCCCACAAGGAGGCAAACACCTGCTTGGCTGCAGCTGCGGCTGGGTAAATCCAGTCCTTCAAACACATAACAATAATATCAAAATAAGTATATAAACTGTTATTCAACTTCTTATCACGGCAAACCACTGGCTATATATACTTTAAATAAATGCAATTCCATTCAAGCAAATTACGCCAGCCCAGCATCCCTCCCCACGCAGTGTGCCCTAATAACTGAACGTCCTTAGCAACGCGCGGTGTTGCTGGGATATCAGACGTGCACTTGCTCCCTGAGTAGTCCAGAATGTTCAGGGCATCCCTCCCCCCCCCCCCCCAACATCGTTGTTTCCCTTCCCACTTGACTCGTTTCACTCTCACCTAAACACCTGCTTACACTTGTTGGATGGACATCTGGAAGCCGCATGCCAGAAGAGCGCTGGGACCGTAGCGTCGGAAAGTAGCGTTTAAAATTTAAAAACTCCGCACAGCACCCTTTAACAAACACCGCGGCCGCTTTTTTCGCTTACTCTCGTAAAAACCAACCCACCGAGTGTTCCTAACTAAATGAACGCGGGCGCTGCCGGTTAATCTATACCTATAAAAAGAAGTGCCCGACTGACTGACTGACTGACTCATCAACGCCCAGCCAAAACTGTTAGACCTAGAGACTTGAAATTTCACGAGTTTATTTGCGTCATTGAGTAGGTGCTCACTAAGGCGGATTTTTCAGAAATTGCCCTCCTAACCGAAGAAAAGGGCGAAATTGTGGTTTCGCGAATTCGTGATTTTCTCGGTCACCCATTCACATTATCGACGCGCTTTTTGCTGATATAAGCAGCCCTTAAGAATACCTAAAAAGCAGTTTTTTGGATTTCGCCCTAACCTACACCAGCGAGCTGATTCCGCATTCCGGAACTAAAACGGGGTTCCTAAGGATTCTCAAACAAATCTTTCACAGATTCAGTAATCCAACTGATTTTTGCTAGTTACATATAATTTGCCTCAAACGTACCTGCAGTTTTCTTTTCGCTAAACAACGGGAAGATGTATGACACGCGTTAGCGGTTCGCGGGTTTCGATCGCTCATGACTATATAAACCGCTTGACTTTCGAAGCCTGTGGGTTAGGCCGCGACGACAGCCGCTGCGATGCAACGCCGTGTGACTCTACTTGGGTCCAGCGAGCGAGCTACGATAAAGCGCGCGGCCCTAAAGTGTTGTGCGCTTAATAATTTACAAGCCTTCAGGACACAGCTTTGATCAGGCAAGTTTTAGGAAGATTTGGCGCTGTCGGAGCTTATTTTGGGTGTATAGAGGACCTTTTCTGGCGTCTGTCTTTTTATGCGCTACTTCGAAAAGTCTTATGCGCTACTTCCAAAAACAAAAACTCGCTGGTGCAGAGTGCGTAGTGGCCCGCCACTACCTGGACAGCGTGCTCAGCGAGTTGAAGGATCCTTGCTCGGACTTCTACGGCTACGTGTGCGACTCGTGGATCAACCGATCGTCCAGCTTCCGCCGCGACATGGTGCTGCGCGTGGTCACCGCCCTGAACGCCACGCTGTTCACGGAACGCAAGACTAAGAGTCACGACGAGGACCTGCAGGGCATGCACATCCTGCGGCCAGTGTACAGGCGAGGCGCTCGACTTCCCTATGTAGCAACTTCCCTATGTAGCTGAGATTTCAATAATTGGAGAACGCGAACGACGTATGATGGATTCACTTTATTATTACACGAAATTTGAAAAGCAAGGGAAAGGAAGATGAAAAAGGTGGAACGTCAGCAGTTGCACGTGTGGGCTGTTTCTGAAAAACTAAAAGTTACGCAAATTTGTGGTGGTTGTGGTCCCACAAACCAAATGGCATCCTAGCGTGCGCCATCTCCTTCCTCCTAACAGACTTAAGTCACGTGATATTGCTGTGCTGTGTGTACGAAGGAGAAGTTTAAACTTCAGGAGGACTGGGCGAACTAGTGAGGACTGAACTGTAGCGTGTGCAACATCGCGCGAATGGGATACTTGTTGTCGAGGATCGCGTGCGCCAATGGTTGGCTTTTTACTGGTATTCCATCGCACAAGTCAAAAGTGGCGCCCAGCAAGTGCTCTGAACCAAGTTGTAGCCACAACTACGGTTAACTCAGGACAGGTACGACGGACAAAAATCATACACGATTACACGAACGCATTTTTAACATTCCGAGCTGACTTGCCTTGCAGCCAACGCTTCAAGAAAATCATCTATGTATTTTAGAACGTTATCCATCAAAATTGTCAGCCAAACAGAAAAAAAAATTAGCAGTGGCTTAGCTGGGCTATTTCAGGATACACGCAGCGTGAGCTAAGGTTCAGCTGGTTATTCTTAGGTTTCCTGGTTGTCTAGGATTAGAGCTGATTATCATGCTTACTGCTGCTTAAACCGATTTTCAATCCAATCCAATTTAATCTAATCCAATTTAATCCTATACAGCCCAACCCTATCCAATCCAATCCAGTCGCGGCGGCGGCGGCTCCGGCGCGCCAGCAGTGCGCCGTGAGACGTCACTGCTCCTCGCGCATGCGCAGCACGGCTGTCGAGGAGCCACGCGAAACTGCTCAACCTCGGCCAGTGCAGCTCACGCTGCAAAAAATTGGACGCGTATCTGCTCACATCGCTGCAAATGTCGTCGGAAGACGACAGTCTTGTGCCGCAGCTGGCGCTTAAATGTCCCTCTTTCATTCGCCCACATGTCATGCTCTTCTTCCGTCTCGCTCCTACCACAATAAGCGCGCTGGAGGTCTCCTCGTCAATTCAATTTTCCACCATTCCACGGCTCGCGCGCGAGCGATTTTTGTATTTTGCGTCAAAACACTGTTTTCAACGCGCATTTTTACCTGCGACCGCAAAAATAAAACATCCATGTATTTTAAGTAAAATAGCACTGAATATACCACGTATGCATTGATGCTGAATATACCCCTGAATATAGGCTCCGTGCGCTGGTGCTTCGAGCGCGACCGCAGCGCCGCCGAACAGCAGCGCCGTCGAAAATCGGATGTTGGTCAGCACGAAGGAGCGGCTGTACCGGGCGGAGATTCCACAGCCGTTCTGAAAAAGTCGAGCTAGTGGTGCGTATTTCTGTGCGTACTGCTGGGTATACGGCTCCCGCAACACTTTAAAAAGGTCGCGACAAGGCTGGCGAAAAAATAGTTTATCGCGGTTCCCTTGAAATGAAGCGGAAAGGCGACAGCGATGAACCCGCGCAGTGCGACGGGCACTGTAAACAACGCCGATCGACTTCTAGTTCCTTTTGCTGTTTTGTGTGAATATGGTTTATACTCCAGGATCTTGTTTCTGCGCACACCCGCTATTAACTTCGGAGGGGACCTGCGACAGCCGGTGCCCGGCGAAACTTGCATAGGCAACGCGAACTCATCGGGAACAAAAACAGCGCGCCAGCATACACCCCACCTTTCTACCTGAGGACTACAGAATATGACGCAGAGTACCGGTTGACACGAAATTGCAGTGATCCCACAGGCAACCACCGCAGCTAAACGAATGGGTCATAATGTGCGCGTCAATCATCTTGAAGCAATGATGGTGTCGGTCGTTTTCTTTTCTTTGGCGCTGAGCCTATGCCTCCCCGGCATTTTAACATTACGTGTTACATATGCTTCAGCAGTCTGTATCGTTTATTCCTCTTCTGTATTATGGTGCTCATCGCTGCTTACCCCTTCCTAGGTGTGCGCGCGGAGCTTCTGCCCGTGCGGCCTCGGCGGCTGCTTTGACGCAGATGTCGCGGCCAATTCCATACGGCTAACATTTCGTTGATTCGGACTGAGCTGGAACATCGGCGTTGATACCGGCGCTAAAATTTGGCAATAGCTGCCCGGTGCTCACAGTTATGAGTTGACGAACATAGCAACTGCATCAGAATGTTTACGCGAGCCGTGGCACCCGGCCTTGCGCTGAAGCGTCCCCCGCCTACCTCGCTTAGGCTCACTGAACTCATAATAAAGTGCAGAGATGCGTAAGCCGCATGTTTACAACAGAACTCACAACCATTCACTGCACCCGCCTTTAACTAAACGTCGCAGCCCAGGGTCACGGCTGTTATGTGCCCAACACTATAGTGTACTAGAATTCTAGTACACTATACCAACACCATTGCTGGAAACATCGGACGGGTCCGTTGCGCTCGCTGCTCCTCCTGGACGCAGTAAACATCGTTTGCAGCGTGTAGCTGGCGACCACGTTTTGAGGTTTTCTTATATAAAGAAAGAAAATGAGCCAATATCTCCCATCTCTCCAAAACCGTTAAAGGGGCCCTGAAAGGCATTTTGAGCACACTAAATGAACTAGCGCAACCGATAGATTGGGTCGTCAACGTCCTCTGTGCCAAGTATTACTCTTTTACGCGCAGCGGAAAGCTCACACTTTTGTTGCAAAGTTTGTCGTTTTTTTCTCACCCTTTCCTTCGTGTTTTTGGACGCTGCCATCTTCACATGTCTACATCATCGATTCCCAGATGTTCGTCATGAGCTAGACACCCTGCTAATGGGCGGCTTTTTCACGCACTTCCGGCAAAGAGATGAGTCGTCTGCTCAGCGTCGGCTCACCGGCTTATCTGCCAGCGGAGTGCCGGAGTGCTTGGGCATTTTACGACAAACGAAACAAGTGTAAAACAAACGCTTAACCGTTTGTATTGAATGCAACACGGCCATAACACGACATTGATATTCTGTTACCTGAGTACGTTCCATAAAGAAAGCGTTGAAGCCCCGTGGCACTTCTTTCGTGCAATCGCAGAGAACGCCCTGAGCCGAATGCCCGGGTTTGACGCATACATTTTATTTAACTTCAAAACAATCCAGAGATGCGTTTCGAACGAACACAACGTCACAACATGCGTTGAAAGTCTGAACCACGATTGACAGAGGATGGGTTGCCTCCTGCCCGTCGTAAATTCGGTACTCACCTCGCGCGCGCTTTACGGGGACGAACAGCAAGTCACTTAACTCTGGCGCACAAGCCGATGGCTTTTAGCCACGCACACTGCACATACCCCATGCGAGGTTGAGTCGTACGTCGCTCGAGAAAGATAATCCAGACCATGGGAAGCACTATCCACCCGCAGAAGCACAGCGGCGCATTTCATCGCGAAACAAAGGCGTCCACAACACACACACCATCGCCTCCTGTAATGCCAAACGCATCTCGCACTTCCCAATGGGAATGAATGATACGCCTGCAGTGCCCACATGTCGCGAGGTGGGGCCCCGAGCTGAACTGGGATCACGGAACAGTAACTGACTTCTAAGCGGTTTGTGCCTTGTTGCCAAGGCAACCGATGTTTGAGATTGTCAAAGAAATGGAGCTCGCTCCAGCGCTAGAAAGCTCAGAGCCGCGGCGGAGAATGTTTTGCCAACGTTGCCGCTCTCCACCACGCGTCGCCCCAAGCTGAACTGGTCACATGATTGAAGCGTTTTGTGCACGGGTTCTGTATCGGTTTAATACGACTTTTTCACATGCCGCCGGCAGGAATTACCACCGCCGCAAAATATGACCCGGCACCAGCGGGGCCACATCTGATACGGCGCTTTTTGGATAAACAGTGCGCGGTGCATCAAGGGAACGAGCTCACTAAAGTCCGTCGATAAACGCCGATCGAGGGACTTTAGAGCGCACGACCCTCCCCGTGCGGCTGTGAGTTCGCCGCCGATAAAAAGTCATGTGCCGCCAGCAACGTACACCGCGAAAGGGCAAGGCGAGGCCGCCGCATACATGCGGCCAGATTTTTCGTTCGCTTTTCCAGCCTTGAGCGGCGGAGTGCGGGATTCATGGTGTCAACAAAGCTTGCCCGTAGCAGACGACAGTCTGATCAGCGCAATAGCGGAAGTACGTCACCGTCGATGAGCGCAGCATCATGGGAGGCAAGGCTGGCGCGCCGTCAACAGCGGAGAGTAAGTCGAAAGGAGGAGGAAACGCGAAGCGACGATAATGCGCGGTTTTTTATTTACGATTTCTCAGCTAATACTCATCGCTTTAACAAAATTCTTGCGGGAGGAGATTGCAAATACATTGCTTTATTTGGGTAGATGTAAATCCATGCATCGGTGGAAGGTATTTCAGGACCCCTTTAAAACGAGCTCGCTGGTTTGAGCAATCCGTCATCGCAGCGTAGCACGGGCAGTACGGGGAAGGGCGCAAGCGATGACAACATCCGATAAATGCTTCCAGTGGCCGTAGATGGCGCTAGTTGTTCAGGCGCTGGTGTCGCCACCATACCAGCGCAGGCCAGGCCACGCTTCGCACGTGGCCTCCGCGAACGGCGGGCCGCCGGCAGCAAATCGCGGAGGCCATGCTTCGCAGGAACCGGTTCTCCGACCCACTGATAGAGCGCGCAGTGGTCTCGTAGGGGCGGGATCTTCTCCCTCCCTATACCTGCCGCGGTGGCTCAGCGGCTGAGGCGTTGCGCTGCTGAGCACGAGGTCGCGGGTTCGATTCCCGGCCGCGGCGGCCGCTTTTCTGATGGAGGCTAAAAGCAAAAACGCCCGGGTGTGCGAGATTTCGTTGCACGTTAAAGAGCCCCAGGTAGTCAAAATTAATCCGGAGCCCTCCACTGCGGTGCGCCTCGTCGCCTGCGTTGCGTCGGCGCGTTAAACCCTGCGATCAATCAATCTTCTCCCTTCCGCAGGGTGAGGGAAAGAGGAAGGAGCCCCCCACCGCTGTTCAGCTACAGATTCTTTGCGCGGTCCTGGCGCTGCCGCTCTTGGGCAAGCGCCCATTGACGCCGAGCCGCCACAGGAAAACTAGATCTCCGCTGTTTCAGCAGATTTTACACTGGGGGGAACTGGGTCTAGTTTCTTTTCGGCTCGCTGGGATATGACCAAAATGTGATTGTCGGAAATTCGGAAACCTGTTCGGAAGCCCACACCTCTCCCCCCTGGTGTCAATTTTGCAGGTTCTTTAGGATACTGTCTCCGCGGCAGTTGGCACTAGGAACACCCTCATACCAGACTGAAGCGGACATTCGCTTAAAATGTGTTAATGGCACAGTGCTGACCTAAATCCTTGCACACTTAGACGTGAAAGCAACGCCACTGCTCTCCAAGGCAAAAATGGCGAGTAGCGGTGACACAAAACGGCTGAACTGCGTCCTCATCGGTACGACAACGGGGTAAAAAAGAAAAAGAAAATTCTCTGCAGAGAGAATTAATCCACGTTTTTGGTGACCTAAACAGGTATTTCCAAATCAACTTCGCTACTGGGCTGCAGAAAGCAAGAGTCGCGATATTCAGTGCAGCAGTTGTAACTGCGAAGCCTCACCCCGCCAACCTAAATATCTTTAATATACTGCAGCTATGTGGGGGCTCCTACAGCCCTTAACAAATGGCAAGTCCCTCGCACAGTGGTAGGCATTTAGCGCGAAAGAATTCCGACCCTGCCTCTTCCCATGTGTGTGAAGCCAGTAGAGCAGGGCGCCAAAGTAATTTTAGCGGCGAAGCACTTTAGGACCTCGCTCTGTCCGGGGCTTGGCGTCCGTGTACAGTGTTGCGCATGCGCGAGGAGCATTGGATTGGATTGGATTTTGATTGAATTGGATCGAAATGAATTGGATTGGATTAAATTGAATTGTATCGAATTGGATTTAATTGGAATTGTATATACTGTACACACGTGTTGTCACTCATTTACATGCGCGAGTGGGCAATGCCGCGGGTTATTTACGGTAAGAACGATCCCCAGTGCTTCGCCCACTCGTCATGATTCACTTCGTGAAGTTGAGTGAATTTTAGATGCGACGTTGAGAGCATCTCTTGTCGGCGGCCCTGTCCTTCCTGCGTGCGTCTGTCGTCGTCGGCGTCCGCACTCTCCTCCGCTCACCCCCTCTCCTCTCCGATTGCGAACACTCTCTCGTAAGGGGCATTGGATTGGATGCGATTGGATTGGCTTGGTTTGGCTTGGCTTGTATTTGGATTGAATTAAAGTGGATTCTGTTGGATTGTGTTGCGTCGTAGCCGCGGCAGACGCACTGGCGCCGGCGCGTGCCTAGGTGAGAGCGAACACTCTCTCTCAACATCTGCGGGTGTGCGGCCCAGCGCGCTCTCACTCCGCCGATGGGCGTCGCTGCGCGCGGTGCTGCGCATGTGCAGTACTCTCTCTCTCCGCGGTCTCCTCTCCTTCGGGCGCGCTGCGCATATAACCGGTGTGCCGCTCTCCGGCGGCATTTCGGTCGACGGTTGCTCTCCGCTTGCGCTTGAACCCCCCTCAGCGTCGCATCACACCAGGGTTACCGCGAGGGGAGGTGGGCGTAATTTTTTTTATCCCATCTGCTGAACCGTCCCATCTGTTGAACCTATCATCCAGGCCCACTGCCATGCCTTAAAAATTTTTCAGTGCAGTAAAGGATGAGGTTCTTTCGTTGTTGTTGAAGATGATGATCTGCGTTGGTGCCTGATGGTTGCGGCACTGATGACACGACGACGATGGTTGATGGAGGGTTTTTCAAATTTACACGGAGAGACATATACAGGATATTTACAGACTGAAGTTGTCAGAGTACGAAATAAAATGGGTTTCTAGGTCAGCTAAGACTTTGTGCCCGCGGCACCCCCGTCAGCGACGTACCCTGACCTAAGACTACCCAAGTGGTGAGATCCTCCCTAGCCTGACCTGGCTAGCCCGGCAATACGTCGGCCGTGCATGGCACATTAAAACCCTGAGGATTCGACTCCGAGTCCTCGTGTCTCGTGGTTTTAATGGGTTACTTAGGCCCCACTCCCGATACATAGGCCAATCGGTATCTGCTGGGCACCTGTTAGGATGGATTAGTAAATCCGGGCCTAAACCACGGTGAGCAACGCCCCCCGTAACCCTCAAACACTGGTCACTCTCTCTCTCTCTCCAGAAAAAAAAAGGAAAAGATCAAAAGCAAACCAAACAAACACGATAAACACTCAAAAACCCGCGAAAACACGTGCAAGCACCAGGCACACGCTTCCACGAACGCGTTCTGCATCGCCTGTTCCCACGGGACAGCTACTACTCAAGCCAGCTACTCAAGCAGGACAGCTAGTCAAGCCAGCTGAAACCCATAAACATCCGTCTTAACGACCCGGAGCGTCCCCAAGATTCTCCGCCGTTGACAGGCGATGCCCCGCTAATTGGACCGTGTGCCAGAAACAGCGTGTAGGGACAAAAAGACACGGCAGCCGGCTCAGGCGTCGCCTCTGCCGCGCCCATCCCGGGCCGCAACGCGTGCATCCTCGCACGCCTCCACTCCGCGCGCGCACTGGCCAACAAAAGGAAAGCTATCGCCGTAAATCGGCCACTGTCTAACCACAGTTGACAGCTCCACGCGCAGCATACGCGGGGGCCTTTCACAAGTGGACGGAAGCGGAGAGGAAGCGAATCGACGCGGCCATCCGCAAGGCGTATGCGTGTGCCATGGGCCTGCACAATGGCACCAAGACGACGGCCTTGCTATCTCTGGGAGCGCACAACACGCTCTCGGAGATCGGCGAGGCCCAACGTACTGCTCAATTGACGCGCCTGGGCCGCACCGCGGTCGGCAGGCGGCTGCTGGAACGAGTGGGCCTATCCTCCCCCGAGGAACAAGACCACGAAACGTCTCCACTCACGGAGTCAACCATGCGAAGACTGGTGGTGTATCCGCTGCCAAAGAACATGGGTCCCGGCGAAAGCGAGGGACAACGAGCGGCGCGAGCCAGGGCGCTGCTGCTGCAACATCAGAACGACGAGGGCGCCGTCTACGTGGACGTGGCCAAAGTCAGGAACAAGGACGCCTACGTGGCGGCGGCGGCGGTCGCCGCAACGACGGGCAAGATCGTCACGTCATGCAGCGTGCGTACGCGGAGCGCGAGCCAGGCCGAGGAGATGGCGATAGCCTTGGCGGCGCGCTCCCCGGGCGTGCGGACAATACTCAGTGACAGCAAGACGGCCATCCGTAGCTTCTCGCGCGGAGCCGTGTGCGGGGCGGCTGCTAGGGCGTTGGCAAGCGACGAGTCCAAGTCGAGGCTGACACTAAAATGGTTCCTGGCCCACATGGGTAGGGACCTGATACCAGGATCTCCGAACCGCAACGAGGAGGCAGATGCCGCGGCCCGTGGTCTCGCCACGTGCCGGACCGCGGCCGCGCCCGCCTCCGAAGACGCGACGGCGACCGAAGAAGAAGGCGAGGAGCAGCTGCTCGATTACGGCGACATCCTCGCGTGGTACAGGGAGCAACGGCGTGGCTTCCCGCCTCCGCACAGGGATCTTACCCGGTGGGAGGCGGTGAGGTTGCGCCAGCTCCAAACCGAGACTGTGCTGACCCCATCGCTAGCGCGACACTTGTGCCCCGAACTCTACGTGAGTGAAATATGCAGTGTGTGCGCGAGCGCGAGAGCCACCCTGGCTCACATACTCTGGGGATGTGACGCAGACAGCGCGGACGGTCCGGTGTTACGGCCGCAAGTAGAACAGCGTGTGGAGTGTATACGGACCCAGAAGACCAGCGAAGGGCCGTCCGGCAGCTCGAGGTCGCACTGGCGCTGCAAAGGCGAAAGGGGGACACCCTCAGTAACCCGAGCGGCGCCGGGGCACGAAGGCCTTGAGGTCTAGGCCCGCGTGACATTAGGACTTCTAGTGTAACGTGAGATAGGGTGAACCCCGCGCCCTGCGCGGCCGGAGGGAATCCCGCATGCTGGAACCCAATAAAGTCTATTCTCTCTCTCTCCCCGTCTCCAGCTACTGGACGGACCAAATGGTTTTACAACCTGCTAATGGAAACCGCGGTGGGCCCCGAGCCAGCGGCCGCCATGCCCCCGGGATGCCATTTGAGTCTCCAGGCTACCAATGTTTTCCCACGGCTACACCACGCACTCCGGCCAAAACAACGCGACAGCTCAGCTGCGACCCCAGACAATGTGTCCTCCCGCGAGCGGCATGACCCAGAGACCGCTTGCTCTTAACGAGCTGGATTCCATAAAGTCATTCATTCCCACTTCTCGGAACCGCCGCTCCCACGCGTTCGATTTTGCAGCGTCGCTGGCGCCTGGAACCCTTACAAGTGCGTTGGCACTACCCTGTGGCCAACGGGCCTTTACAATGACGGCCTTTTAAAGGGACTCCGCAACACCTCCAATGAGCGCTTTCACTCCTTTCTTCGCGTCTGGAAGCACTGCGAAAGCTATGCGAAAGCGGCACTGTGTAATTTGCTCGTCGCAGCAGATACGCCTTCCGAAGATTCCGCTTTGCTTTTGTGGTTTTCTTTTTAAAAGTGGCTACCGCACGCGGTCGTTGCTTCAACTGAAGTTAAATCGGCCAATAACCGCTACACTGCTGTAATGACGTAATTAGAACGGTCGAGGAACGCCCACGTCGTGAAAGCGAGAAAAATCTTTTGAGCAAGTTTTACCTGATGGGCGGCGACTCGTGATTTTTGGCTAAGATAGTTTTCGACCTCCTAATCTAAGTACTGGTGGTCTTGGTTGACTAGGTTCTACAAGCACTTAACATTTCTGCAAAGGTTGAGAAGAGTGTTGCTGGTTCTTTTTAAAGCCAGTACACGTAGCTTCAGTTATGAGCGGACAGCATTGAAGGCGAGAGTCCTTGTCTTACTTCAACGCAAAAATATGGGTCGGTCTGTTTGTCTGTGTCTCTGTCTGGCTGGCTGTCCCTCGATTTAGCCGCCCAGCTGGAAGGTCAATGGAGTTCTTGAAGAAGACGTTTATATAGTCAGAGCATTTCTAAACTTCTAAATCTGGTGGCAATGTTCTTACTCGTCAACGTTTTATAGCACAAGAAAACACACTAGGCGAATTTGAGGCAAAATAACAATACATAAGGGGTATTTTCAGTGTTCTTTTACTTAAAAATGCATGGATGTTTTTACTTTTTGCGGTCGCAGGTAAAAATACACGTTGAAACGCAAAAATACAACAAGCGCTCGTGCGCAATCTGTCGAATGGTGGAAAATTGAATTGACGAGGAGACCTCCAGCGCGCTTATTGTGGTAGGAGCGAGACGGAAGAAGAGCATGACATGTGGGCGAATGAAAGAGGGACATTTAAGCGACAGCTGCGGCACAAGACTGTCGTCTTCCGACGACATTTGCAGCGATGTGAGCAGATACGCGGCCTTTTTTTTTTTTTTGCAGCGTGAGCTACACAAGCCGAGGTTGAGCAATTCCGCGTGGCTCCTAGACAGCCGTGCTGCGCATGCGCGAGGAGCAGTGACATTTCACGGCGCACAGCTGGCGCGCCGGAGCCTCCGCCGCCGCGACTGGATTAGATTGGATAGGATTGGGCTGGATAGGATTGGATTGGATTGAATTAAGTTGGATTGGATTGGATTGAAAATCGTTTCAGCAGCAGTAAGCATGATAATCAGCTAATCCTAGACAACCAGGAAACCTAAGTAAGTCAGCTCGGAATGTTCGAAATGCGTTCGTGTAATCGTATGTGATTTTTTCTCCGTCGTGCCGTTCCTGAGTTCACAGTAGTTGTGGCTACACCTTGCATCAGAGCACTGGCTGGGCACCCGTTGTGACTAGTGCAATGGAATACCAGTAAAAAGCCAACCATTCGCGCACCGGTTCCTCGACAACAAGTATCCCATTCGCGCGATGTTGCACACGCTACAGTTCAGTCCTCACTAGTTCGCCCAGTCCTCCTGAAGTTTAAACTTCTCCTTCGTACACACAGCACAGCAATATCACGTGACTTAAGTCTGTTAGGAGGAAAAAGAAGGCGCACGCTAGGATGCCATTCGGTTTGTGGGACCACAACAGCCACAAATGTGCCTAACTTCATGCGTGCAATGGCTGGCGTTCCACCTTTATCACCTTCGTTTCCCTTGCTCTTCAGTTTTCGGGTAATAAACGTGAATCCGTCATACGTATTTCGCATTCTCCAATTATTGAAATCTCAGCTACATAGAGAAGTTGCTTTTCTGACTTTCTACCATACACGAGAACTCAGTTTACCATGAAACGCGACACCATGAACACTGGCACTTAAAACCTGCTCGCACAAATTGCGGCTTACAGACTCTGTCGTACTTTAACACTTCAAAAATACGATTTTCGGAACACATCAACCCGGAATGCATCCTACACGACCCTTCGGAACATGCTCACACTTTCCTCAATGCCCGCCCCAATTTGATTTAGCGGCTGTAAACAATTTTTAGTGCGCGGCACCTAAGCGCGTTCCCCTGTTGCTAAACGGCGCGGTTGCCCCTCGTTGTAACCTAGAGAACTAAGCGGGCACTGACGACAAACGAGATAGAATGAGCAGGAAAGCGGTGTAAGAAAGAATGGCAAAAATGGCTGCGCTTTAGCTCAGCTAACCTTGACTATGCAAAGCAAAAGCTTGGCTTAGTCTGATTGAGTCTTGGTTTCGCTTGGTTAAACCTTTGCTTTAACTGTATTGCCTACCATGCCTTAAAGCCGTTCGGTTGCGTGCAACGCTCACAGAAGGAGGCCGGGCGAACGCGGCGTTCATTCATGACGAACGCACCGTTCCTCTTCGCCGGGCGCGAGACGAGTCACGTTGCCCGAAACGACCCAGAGCCGCATGCATGGGAGGCTGCGGGGGTGGTTAGCTGCCTCGGCCGCAAAAAAAAAATCACGCCATATCCACGGAATGAATGATGATAAGTGGGGCGAAGCTCGAGAGGGGGAGATCATAGGTAACCGTAACTCTCCCGTGAAAGTTCGCCCATTACATCATTAAGAAAGACGTAAGACTGTGTGCGTACATTGTACAAATCAACTTTTATTTTCCGAGTCAATGCTCCCAGGCCCAGACCTGGTGAAAGACCCCGCGCCATCGAGGACTACCCCGCACCTCCGCCGCAATTTGTCACGTAGGATGGAACACAACGGTAAAGAAAGAACTTTTATTTAGGGCGAACTTGTGCCCGAACAAGACGAGAGGAAACCAGCAAAGGTCCTTGCGTCTCGTTCGACCTCCGAGAACGACTGCCTGCGTTCGTGGCGTGATCTCTTGCGTGATCTCCCCCTCGCAGTGCACGTGCGCTCGCGCCTCCGTTGGCGAACACAGACAAGCTCGCGCTTCCGGTGCCGAGTTTGCGCTGCCGGTTGCAGCCGGTTCTTGCGCGTGCAACGCGGCCCACTTTGCGACATCTCCGAAAGCATGCGGCGGTCACGTACCACGAGACACAAGGGATGGACAGACCCATGGCTTTAGGAGCTTCGCCCCTAAAAAAAAAAAGAAAATTTGTCGCCACTGCAGCAGCGGTGGCGACCACTGTCGGCGCCCGCAGGCGCCAACAGCGGGCGTGGCGAATCAGGCGATGCGCTTCGGGGAGTGTGTCTCCGATCAAAAGGTCATTTGCGCATCCTCCACGAAATCCCTGGACGAAAGTAGTAAAGCTTTGCTTTAAAAGTGAGCGGAAGGGCGGTGTGCCGAGACGGCTCACGGCGAAGCGCTACGAGAGAGAGAAAAAACTTTTTTTTATTTGGCAGATAGAGCTTAGTGGGAGTGGAGCCTTCTTACAGGTAGCCATGTGCTGCCCTTGATGCTACTGCTCTCTCAACCAGCAGGAGCTGATCGCAAAAGAAGGAGCTGGACAGCAGCGTCTCCCACTGCTCGGGGGGAACGGGGAAGGGGTGGAGGTGGCAAATCAGGGTTTTGGGTGCATTCAAGGATAATGTGCCTAAGTGTTCCTGATTGTGTACAGAATTTGCATTGGGCTTCGTGTTGATTTGGAAACATAAGGAGCGCTACGAGATCACCGAAAGGACAAACAGGCCACCCAGGATAGAGCGAGCAGGAATCCGGAGGATAAAAGTATGACGAACGGTGCGAGACATGGCCCTCCGCAACGACGCGCTACGAGATAACGCGAGCTACGAGACGTCACGCGCCTTCCTGCGTTCGCAGATGCTGTGATCACTTAGTGAAGCGCAGCATGCGCCGTCACCCAGAAGACTGCAGTTTGCCCTGCCCTGCATTCGGGGGTATCGTAATCTTTTAGATGCAAAGCATCTCTTAGTCGACCCTCCGTCGTCCGTCTTCCGGTGTCCGCACCTCTCCTCCTCTCCACACCACCTGTGATAACACTACTCTCGCCCCTCCTCCTCTCCACACCACCTGTGCGCTAGCGCGCGCTGCTCCTCCTCTTCCCTCTCCACACCAGCTGTCCAAACACGTGCATGCGCGCTGCTCCTCCTCTCCACTCCCTCTGCTCTGCAAATAAACCCGGTCCGCGCTCCGCTCAGTTGCTTCTTCGGTACTGCGCCGTCCGATGACTGGAAATGGACGCCAACAATTCCGTCAGCGAACTGGCTGGCACACCCTCAACCCTCAACTAGCGCCAGCCAGCACACTGTCAGAACCGCGAGCACCTCCGAAGACAAGGCTGCACAGAGGAGAGCTCGCGACGCCGAACGCAAACGGCAGCGTCGAGCAGCGGATTCCTCGCGTCGAGAACGATAAGCCGCTTTGAAACGCCAGCGGCGAGTAACTGATCCAGATGGCGTTCGGCAATATGACAACGCTTCGAAACGTCAGCGTCGAACAGCGGATTCCTCGCTTCGAGAACGTGAAGCCACAAAATGTTCCCAACTACTCGATAAATAAAGAAGACATTTATTACGCTACTACACGTGTCTTTACTCTAACAACCAATTAACACGCTACTACTCCGTGCACGGCTTTGCATCCCCTCAGGGTTCCCACGTGGGAAGATGGCGTAATTTTTTATTGTTGTTCCTGTGTTTTCTTTTTTTTATTGTTGCTGGTTTCCTTTTTGAACTTTTTTGCTGCCACGATCTGGTGTTTGTGTCTTTTGGGGAGGGAGAATCATCAAGCCGCGACTGCTGCGGCTTTTTTTGCCTATTCAGCCATTGCACATGTTCGTACACTAGGACGAAATGCCGTTTCATGTTAGTTTCTACTTCACCGTTTTCCGAGCTTTCCACGCATCGTCACTTTTGCAGAACTACGCGTAGCTCCATGCGCTCTTCAATGGTCACTTATACTGATTGATTGATTGTAGGGTTTAACGCGCCGACGCAACGCAGGCGATGAGGCGCGCCATAGTGGAGGGCTCCGGATTAATTTTGACCACCTGGGGATCTTTAACGTGCGCCGAAATCTCGCCCACACGGGCGTTTTTCTTTTCGCCTCCATCAGAAAAGCGGCCGCCGCGGCCGGGAATCGAACCCGCGACCTCGTGCTCAGGTCACTTATACTGTATCGTTGAGTACCGACGTTACCGTAAATTATTATCGGAGGGATTTCCCGGCGCGTTTAGAAACTATGTATGCCACGGTTAACAGGTTGAAATATTCCAGACCATTTAAGGATGCCGAGGCAATGAACTCTGTTGCTTGAAAATAAGGTTTCAAGGCATACAATTTTAAAATAGTGCGGGAAACTAGGGAGTTTTACGGGTGGTAAAACTTTACTCCAGAACGAAAATGAAGTTGTGGTATTACGTCGTCGCATCAAGCCAATATCTTCTGGCTGGTGTGTTGTATATTTGAGGTTTCTCCACATTTTACACGCGGAAAGTGCTCGTCTGCACACTATGAGGTTTGCATCTCTGTTTTTTTTTTTTTTTGAAAAGTCAGTGCACACGTTTCACACGGCAGTTGGCGGCTACTGACTTTGTTGGTAAGGCGCTGTCACGGTAGGGCAGCGACACCTTGACGGCAACAGTCTAAGTAGTGTTGCATCATGGCGGCCATGGGAGCAGTTATAGTCGATTTTATCCAAACGACCGAACTGCTTGTGCTCGCTGACTAGCCACAGTCACTGTTAATTATTGATAGTGACGCTGGCTAGTCACTGAGCGGAAGCGGTTTGGCCGGTTGGGTAAAAATCTAGACAGACTTTTCCAACCCAGTACAGCAAACCTCTTGGCAACTGCAAGTGTGCAGTCTGTCTTGATTTTACCCAGCCGGACAAACCGCTTCCGCTCACTGACTAGCCAGCATCGCGATCAATAATTAACAGTGACTCTGGCGAGTTAGTGAGAGGAAGCGATTAGGCCAATCGGATGAAATAACTGACTGCTCCCATGGCGGCCATGATGCAACACTAATTAGACTGTTACCAGCCTTGATAGCCTCTCTATTCGTTCTCTCGGCAGGGCGTGCCTGAAATGTTACCGTAGCATTTGCATTGTTTCCCGTTTTATGCAGGTCCTGTTACTCTTACATGTCGCAAAAAGTGAACCTCAGCGACGCCCTCGACGAAATGGGGAAGCTGTTGCAGATGTATCGGCTCAAGCGGGCCACTACGTTCTTCGACGTGGTGCAATACCTGGTACAAATGGCTCTGCAGGTAGAGAAAACTTACATCAGGCTTGAACGTGCCGCAGAAAGACCTAGCCCGTAGTTCACATGCTCACCCGTACTCGCACGCTCGGTAGTTTTTCCATGGCCAAATTTTTCCACCGCCCGTGTCCTGTCTGATAAGGCCAATCGTTGTTTATTTCACGATTCGCCTAGTTCTTTTACTGCTATAACGTGTTACTGAGAAAGTTTCATTCGAGGTATGCTGTTCCTATAAGAAGTGAATGATTTCCTTCCCATAATTTCAGTCGCGATGTCGATTGTGTCACTTGTGAAAGTCCTTGCAAATGAATTTCGAATGCAATCCAAATGGTATGATTACTCTTCGTTAACCAAATAAACAGTATGCTTAATTATTTGATTATTTTGAATGTTAGAAGAAAATAGGGAGCTGTTGCTTAAAATTAATATTGTTTGATTAACGACGCAGTTGGAAGAGCCGGGGCTCTTCCAACTGCTCAGTACTCAGGTGCCGAAAGAAGACGCACTCTTGTTTCTAGAACCACAAGATGCAAAAAGAGCAGTAGAGTCAACCAAAATGTGCCCTCAAGTTTTTAAAAATTATCATCAGCAGCATCATCATCATCACTAATGGTTGCTTTGAGCCCTCCCACCTTCAAAACATTTCCAAGCCCTTGCATTATTCAACGGTCAGCAATTGCAGGCAGAAATTTGTTATGCGAGAGGCTTAGCTAATAGATAAAAAATCTGGCATCTCACGCCAAAAAGATGGCACATAAAATGAGACGACGTATCGAAAAATGAAGGGCAAATTAAATGTTTGGATTGACGCCATTTTTTTCAACTGAACTCCTAAAAAGTAGATGAACTGAGTGGGAAAGAAAATTGGGAAAACTTTGGCCTGGGTGTCAATCAAAGCCGCTCCTCCGGAATGCGAGAAAAGCCCGGAGACATCACAGTGATATAAATCTAGTGATTACAATGTAGCCTTTCACTTACAAGCATGTTATGGAGAATATTATTGAGGTTTGCGGGAGTAATTCTAGCGTACTAAGCGTGTGACCTGAGAAAATATATGTTAGTGACATTTATTGAGATTTACGCGAGTAATTTCAGCAGCCTTTGACTAGAAACGTGTTAGAGACATTGAGATTTACGCTACTTTGAGCGTACTAAAACAGCCTTCCACGCAGAAATGTGTTGAAAACATGACATTTACATGAGTAATTCGAACGTATTATAAATAGCGTTTTACTTGAAAAATAATACTGAGGCACTTCGACTTTTACATGAGTAATCTGTGCGTACTATAGCAGTTTTTGACTTAGAAACGTCTGTTACAGACGTCTTTAGACATTTACTAGTGTAATTTGCAGGAACCAAAATGAAAGTAGCAATTATTCGAGTAGCAGTGAAAGTGCAAGTCCCTCTGAAGGTAATCTTCACATTTCATACTCCGTCAAGCCACGTATAGTCTCCAAGCCCAAGCTAGCTCTCTGTCATGCGACCTTTTCCAACATCGACTACTCAGCCGCCTGTGCCTCCCATACTGTCAGGTATGTGGTGGTCACCCCAACATCCATCCAACACACATATTGGTCCGGTCCTTGTGCCGCTCATTCACCGCACAACCTATCCCCACTCCCCCATCAATCCTGTGGGAGTTTGGTAACTCGTCCTGTAAACCTCCGTGCGACGTTACGACCCCAGCTCTACGAGGACATAACTTTTGGACACGCAGCTGCCTTCATCGCCGCTTGCCAGTGCTGCACCTTCACGCCCCGGCTAGGACTTTACCACCACCGCCTAACGTGCAAAGCTCCCACGTTCAGGGCCGTCAAAAGAGGGGGTATCGCTCCCCCTGCACCCTTGCCTTTGTATGTGCCTTCGTATAAAGCATTTGACGAGCAAATCTTCCGTCTCAAATGTTCGATTTCTGCGGTATTAATAAAGGAATGGATGGTTTATTGGCTTTGCCCTTTGTATCATGATAATACTATCACGCCACACTATCCATGGCTCCACTGGGCAGTATGGTCAATATCTCTTTACGGTAACCAGATCAGATTTCTTTTAAGAAACCGTGCTTTCCTGAGCGGCTTGCACTAACCGCATAATTACTCCCGCTCTAACAAGTTGCCAGAAGAGATATTAGAAGTGTGGCGATATATTACGAAGTGTGAATGGGTTTGTATCTCACCTCTAAACATTTTCTAATATTGGCACGGTTTCTGAGCTCTTAAACAGTTTCCGGGACTGCTTTTCGTCGACGTCGGGCGTCCGCCAAACCCAGTTGGTTAAACACCGAATAATTACTGCCGCAAATGAAAGACCGGTTCGGCAGAACCCCTACCGAGTGTCCGCGAAAGAACGCGATGCGATAAGGCAGCAGGTGGACCAGATGCTAGACGACGACGTCATTCAGCCGTCGACAAGCCCCTGGGCGTCACCCGTCGTCATGGTAAAAAAGAAGGATGGTAGCTTGAGATTCTGTGTCGATTATCGCAAACTGAACCAAGTCACCAAAAAAGACGTATATCCTCTGCCGAGAATAGACGACTCACTCGATCGATTACGACATGCCCGCTACTTTTCGTCAATGGACTTAAAGAGCGGATACTGGCAAATCGAGGTCGATGAGCGTGACCGTGAAAAGACCGCATTTGTTACTCCCGACGGGCTTTATGAGTTCAAAGTTCTTCCTTTTGGTTTGTACCCAGCACCTCCACCAGTGTTGCGTCCTGTCAAACAGGGGCGCAGAGAAGTTGTCTTGGCGAAGACGCAGGGGCAAAGTATTTATTAGGCGAGGTGCCTAACTTGCCAGAGGAAACACACAAAGAGCACCGGTTGGTGGCTAGCAAAATGGCGACCAAGAACCGAGCACACGAGCCGCTAGCTAACGCGCTCCTTCGTCGTCCTCTGCTGTGCCCATCACACGGCACGTACCCACGCGGGGGATTAGCATGTCTGTCCTACTTAATGCTCTCATCCCACAGACTGGCACGTGACAATATAATGGAACTAGAGTGTGGTCAGTGTGATCAAGGAACCTGTACGGGTTCCGAAACGTCTCTGTTGTCACCTTTACTTGGTCAGTGACCGCACCTTCATCTTCATAATGACACTCCCTGGAACCAGAAGTTATCAGTACAAAATTAAAACAAATAGACCCTTTGCAAAAAGGCGGGCCACACTGACCATTCAGCGGTAGCAACACTGGTGGTTGACGCGACGACGCCACGATAAAGGAAGCGTCCCGCAGGAACGCCGTTGCGGTTACACGCTTTGGTCCATCCCTTCGCCATTCTACAGCCCCATAAGGAGATATTTTTGGTTGATTTGTATACGCTGCTAGTGCTCTTGTAGCATTACAGGGCACGGTGCCTAGGCACTGCTGCGTAGCTTTTTGCAAGCGGTATGTTTACGTGCAGTGATGCTAAGCGAAAGGTATATACGATGCAAACTTTTAGCGTCCCCCGTTTTAATTTGTGAATCTCCAGGGCAATGTGTCTTTTTTGTACACTATCTTGAGAGATGCTTTTCCCGTGCCGGTCACGACTGCCACCCTTATTAACGCCGAACATTTGGGCAGCAGAGTTGTTTCGGCGCAGGTGAAGTCGAGCCTGCATTCGTGCTTCGCTCTGCCCGCGCTGATGGATATTTTGAAATCTGCGAACCGCACACGCGCTCGTATTCCTTTTTTTGAGAACTGTTTCGTGGTACAGTTTCACATGCCGATGATGACTGCCGAAGTTTTAATGCGAACATTAAGGCAGAGGAGTTGTGTCGGTGCAGCCAAAACTTCGAGCCTGCAGGCGTGTTTCGCTCTGCTTGTTTTGACATTTCAACGGCAGTAGATCGGGAATGCGGTCTAGGAGTTTATTTTTTTGTTTTCGCATTATGCGAATTCTGTTCTCTTGGGGTGTTAACGGCGCATACCGTGTAGCGAACACACCATACTCGAACTGAATTAGAATCCTGCTTTTCTATAAATCTCGATGTCAGTACGAACCCCCTGACGCGATGCACGAATTGTGCTGCTTATGTGATACAGGTGGAAGATACATTACATCACATGTTTGTAACTTGCATAACTTATTTGCATGTGATCTATCAAGTGTTTCCAACTGACATACAGACGAAAAAAGGATGGATAGCAGCAATCAAGAGAGATGAGACATTTTGCTGTTCGCAAGGCAACGAAAGTTTGTTCGAAAAATTTTGTACAGGCAAGAGCAGGGTTTTTATGTATGCCTTCGTCCTTTCCGAAAATGTTTTAGAAACTTTGAACAGTCGCAACATGAGCGCTCAACAAAGAACGGGCCCCTCATAGTGCGTTCATAGCAGCCAGCCGCCACTACGACGGAGCAAGGGCGCATCGAATCAGCACAATTAGAACTCGACGACTAAACTAGTAGGCGGTGGTAAGGCTATTCGTCTTAGAAACAAATCCTGCATTCGTTTGCTGCGGTTCGTCATCCCAGACGACGGTATTCCACTCTGAAATTTTAGGATTTCGTAGGGTCTGTCAGTGGACTACCTCACGAATAAACACACAGAATATGCTGCTCTTCAAACAAAGGAAGAGCAGCAAGAGTATTTTCCTACCCAGTTATGGGGAAAACAACTTTGAGAGAAGCGCATACCATTATTACGCCGCGGCGGACGTTACCTGCTCTGCGTTTGCTGCCTTTTCGCTGTTTTCGCTACCTTCGTAATGGCGGTGCACAGTGTTGCCGGAATGGCTTATAGCTCCTCCGCCAGCGCGCGGGCCATTTTGCAAAGGGTCTATTATTTGTAGTGCACACACGTACTCCAATAGTATAACACACATCATTCTATCTATATGCATACCGTAAATTTCAACGCACACCATAACTTCCTTTTTCTACTTATGTGCGCATTTAACTTTCTTCCTTTGTCAATACTCGTCGTGTAAGCCTTCATTTGGTAGCATGAATGTGCAGGTCTCGTAGTATGCTCGCGGTTAGGAGGCGTGAATATCAAGGTGCTGAAAGTGTGTGTGCTTTTGCAAATTCATTTTGATTTTCTTATTCATAATAGGTACACTGCTTGTTTAAATTGATAAATAAAAAGTTATAGTATATTGCGTGCTACCGTTGCCTCGTGTACAAGGTACAGTCGCGGTGAAGTCACTAACTGGCCTTTTCACAGTGCTCTCAAACATCTGTGATGTTGAATGAATATTTGATTTGGTTGTCTATTGGTGTGTTGATTGCCATTACTAATGTATACTAGTCATTGTATCGCCACTGTTCAGTCTCTGCAGAAGTATTCAAAGAAACTCAATGATAATGATATTTGACTATTATTAAAATTGGTTTGGTAATGATGATGATGATGATGGTGGTGGTGGTGGTGGTAGCATATCGTTTGCTCCGCCCCACCCCCGGGGGTAAAATAGTTCCGACACCACTGATCATATAGTAACAGAGCGTATAAGAGGAAGCCGCAAGCGACAAGCTACAAGGACGATAATTAGAGGACATATATCTCGGCAATAGGACACTGACGCGTGATAATCAAAGGGCCCTTGATAATGCTTTACATTGACTGTACCATATAGAGGACTTAGCTGCCCTTGCTATTTTTGTGTTAATAAAGCGGGGATGGAATGTTCACAGTGTTTCAAAATAAGACGCACGGATGGCCGGCGGCCTTCCCCACCCCACGCGTTTTGCAGGTCGGCGTCTTCACCGTGTTTAACCTAAGGTACGTGCACAACACCGGCCGAGTCATGCTGTACATGCACAGAGGTTCCTCACTGGAGGAGAAACTGGGCCACTCCTTCGACAGTGGGATCGAACGCAAGATCCTCGAAGGCATGCTCAAGGTACGCCTGCAGAAGAGGCCGTAGTTCAGCTTACGGGCTGCTTTTTGGCCATAACCACGGAGTAAAAAGGATAGGAAAGGAAATTCCGCTTCTAGGGGCGGCTAGGTAACGTCAGTAGCACTTTGTGGAGGTTTAGCGGCGTCTATTGCGGAAGAAGCAACTACAAAGATGCCGCAAATGTCGCCGTTGTCATCTCGTTCATCAGGTGTGGCTATGGTCTCCTTTGCCGTTGCCGCTTCCTAGTTCGCGTTAGTATTCGTTGTGGGAATATCTGGTCGCTCGCTCGCACCTGCCGCAGTGGGTGTTTCGCCTTCTAATTGTATTCCTGCTCCATGGCCATAACAAACCACACGCAACCTACTGTCTACGTAGAGGATTAAAAGTCTCTTTTTATTTCACGATAGAAAATAAATCTGCGTTAACTTGGCAATCGATTGTCCTAAGAGAAGTTCTTGAACTGCCCTGCGAAATCTGCTACTGCGGGAGGAGTAATCGTATTGTTAAAAACAGTAAATGAGGTTTATGAAGAGGTCACGTATGTTTGTCCACTTCAACAGGTAAGCAGAGCACCGAACGTTCCTTTTTGATCGCTATCATCACCTTAATTATGTCATAAGTGCTGTTGTGCATCATGACCGCCACGGTAACAATTTCAAGAGATTTCCCATCATAACAGGCACTACGGAAAGTACAGCTTGGCGGTTTAAGATGAGCCTCGTGCCGTCGCCTCTATGTGGGGGAATACAAGATCTACAAAACGGCAGAATGTGCTGCCCAGAGCGTGCTGCAAAGCGCCCGACCGTGGTGTCGGCCATGCAGATACTGGCCGCCCTGCTTACCGCGGTGGGTCATATCGTCTTCCCAGAAGGACACTAAGATACACGCAGAGGGGTGTCGCGTCATGATGGCAGGTTTTTCGGGACACAGAACTCGCGGACACATGGAGAAGCCGCCACATTGGCAACGCTACAGGTACGGTTTTGGGAATAATCGTTCGCATATTTTTAAGGATAGCGCTAGCTGTTTTAATCACAATAGCTTTGGCGGTCGTTCCGACTATCTGCCCTAGAATTTCCGTAATGCCTGCTGACGCCGTGCGAGAAAATTTATCAGCAGTAGGAGATGTGGACAGCGTCAAGTACATGGTATGCCATTACCGAAGGACATGAGTTCAGCTACGCCCCAAAGGCGCAACGTGGCCGCTAAACTCCACAGGAAGGTATCATGCAAGCTAGCCCAGGAACGGATTATCCAACTGTACAAAGAGGCCTCTCAGTTTCAACAACGCCCCTCCCCCCCACACCCCTATATCTTGCCACGATTATGAGTCGACATCACCTAGAGCTCATTGCTATACGCATTGCCATCACTCGAAGTGCACTTACTACGTTTACACTGGCCCTCAAGCAGCGTGCATTGCGTGCCGTGCAGGAGAAGCATACCACACCGTTCTTAGAACTGTTATGAACGAAGCCCGTCGCCTGCGAGAAGAGGGCTACGAAGTCGTTATTAAATTAGTCCTGCGCACTAAGGAATTACCGGAAACGAAAATCCACACCCGCAGCGCTCGCTGCAGCTCTTTGCGCGTCTTTGCCTGGTTGCGCTGCCGTTTCACCCTCTTAGGACCCTGCCGACGTGTCACATACGCCATCGCCTCCGGCGGCTAGGGCCCAGACATGGCATCGCACACAAAGGTATCACCGCAGCGTTGTCCGATGCTAGACTAACCTTGAGGAACTGCATCGCCGTCCACCCAGTGCACTCCGGAAGGTAGAGGTGGTACTTCGCCGCAGAGCCCAGAATGGTCAACTTCTGTCTCAAGCACGGTGGAACCGCATTAACCCACCCCCCTTCCAGACTCCACAGTGCCCGCCATGCCCTGCAGAGGCACGACCTAGCATCTCCTGTGGAGTTGCCCTGCTTTTACAACAATCCTGGAAAGAGCACTTCGGTCTCTCGGAGCACATCAACCTCGTACCTTGCAACAGTGGATAAACCCGCCATCGCACATCAGGCTATTGGACGCACTTCGACTCTGGCGGGTCTTTCTTCAATACTTTAAGGAAGAAGGAGGACCTGGCCGTTTCGTCGCAGAGCCGGCCTTGGGGCCACCCCATCTCGAATATGAAGTGAACACCGGTCCCCCGCCACCACCACCTTAACCCATCCTATTTCGGCCGCAATGGTCTGAACCTGCTATATGCAGAAATAATTACATACAAAAAAGTCATGTATGAGAGAAAACAAGCATGCAATAAACAGACATGCCCACTAGGAATAAGATGGAGACGAAAAAAAATTAGCAATGGCTTAGCTCGGCTATGCCAGGATATACGTAGCGTGAGCTAAGGTATAGTGCCTGGAATAGTATATTCTAGGCACTATAGCTAAGGTTCAGCTGGTTATTGTTAGGTTTCCTTCTAGGATTAGCTGATTATCATGCTTACTGCTGCTAAAACGATTTCTAATTCAGTCCAATCCAGTCCAGTACAGCCCAGTCACTGCTCCTCGCGCATGAGCAGCACGGCTCTTCAGGAGCAACGCGAAACGGCTATCAAGCGGCTCCGGCGCAGTGTATGACTTGGCTACTGCGCTACGGAGCCGACAGCTGGGCACGCGCCGGCGCCATTTCGTCTGCCGCGGCTATGACGTCACTCCTCTGGAATGCGCATACTGGCGAATGTGGAGACCCAATTCTCTACACACCCCTACTACAATTGGATTGAATTTCCAATACAATGCAATTTAATCCAATCCAAATCCAATCCAATCCAATCTCATGCTCTTCTCGCTTGCGCAGTACGGCACGGCCCACGCGAAACTGCTCAACCTCGGCCAGTGCAGCTTACGCTACAAAAGCAAAAACACCCGTAGGGCGAGATTCCGTCGCACGTTGAAGATCCAGGTGATCAAAATTAATCCAGAGCCCTTCACTACGGCGTGTTTCATAACCCTGGAGTAGCTTAATTTGGCGCGTTAAACCTCAAAACCTTGAATTTAGATTTACAAGGGGGTTTAAGGGGGTGTAGAGCGTAAAAAAGTACGAAGGAACGAAAGGGTGCACAAGGACAACTTGCCCAACAAGCCCACCAACGTACCTTATTATACCACGGGGAACTAAACCGTCGGTTGCCGGGATTTTAACGTTATTCCTATCCTATCCTAATCCACACGCGTGACTGATGTTGCGGTGAAATTGAGGGCTAAATGTGCTCGACTTGAGGTCTTGCGTGCTCAACCTGACCTGGCGGGAGCTTTCCACCGCAGTCCTGTACCTAAACGGTGAGGTTGGAGTGCCGTCGATCAAATTGGTTAAAAAATTGGCAAAGTAAAAGCTACTAGGGCCGCATTTCCCACCTCTGATAGGCAGCCTAATAATGAGACCATGTATACTCACCTCAATAGGCCTCAGTAAAAGTATCTATCCAACACAATTGTTTTTTTTTTTATGGAGGATCAGGACGCAGTAACCGGGCCTACCTTTACTCAGCTAATATCAGCAAGCTGTGGTGGTGCCTGTGTTGTGGGCTTGTTTCGCAAAACGGGGGCCCGTGACTTCAATCCCACACAGACCCTAGACGGCGAAATTGTTTTTTGGCTAGCGACATGGAGGAAACTCCAATCCCATACCTTCCTTAACCCTTATAAATTGGCCCTGTTGTACCCAAGGTCTGTACACCCCAGAATGTAGAATGTGTGAGGCCAAAAAAAATCACGCCATATCCACGGAATGAATGATGATAAGTGGGGCGAAGCTCGAGAGGGGGAGATCATCGGTAACCGTAACTCTCCCGTGAAAGTTCGCCCATTACATCATTAAGAAAGACGTAAGACTGTGTGCGTACATTGTACAAATCGACTTTTATTTTCGGAGTCAATGTTCCCAGGCCCAGACCTGGCGAAAGACCCCGCGCCATCGAGGACTACCCCGCACCTCCACCACAATTTGTCACGTAGGATGGGACACATGGGTAAAGAAAGAACTTTTATTTAGGGCGAACTTGTGCCCGAACAAGGCGAGAGGAAACGAGCCAAGGACCTTCGTCTCGTTCGATCTCCGAGAACGACTGCCTGCGTTCGTGGCGTGATCTCCCCCTCGCAGTACACGTGCGCTCGCGCCTCCGTTGGCGAACACAGACAAGCTCGCGCTCCCGGTGCCGAGTTTGCGCTGCCGGTTGCAGCCGGTTCTTGCGCGTGCAACGCGGCCCACTTTGCGACATCTCCGAAAGCATGCGGCGGTCACGTACCACGAGACACAAGGGATGGACAGACCCATGACTTAAGGAGCTTCGCCCCTAAAACGACCTAGCCCACGTTCTGTATGATTTCCCTGAGCTCCAACCTACAGTCGAATAGCATCTCTCTAACCAAATAGAATGGGAGACTGCGGTGACCAGCCCGAGCCTGAGACCCAAATTTAGGACGCGGATGGGGCTTTGGAAGTAGCCATCAAGCAAGGTCTTCTGGCCACCTCACGGAGTCAACAAGCAGCCGATCATTAATATAACAACTCGGTGTTTGTTGACGGAATAAAGTTGTTCCTCCCCTCCGCCTTCTTGCAGCTGAAAAAAGTTTTTTATCTTTTAGCCACCGGCCATTTGGTGTGTCATCCATCTGGCTTTTTGTTTGCCGTCTGAGTGCCAGGGCACCCAAATGTCGGAGGTACCGAGTTTACTCATGCGTTTGCGTAAACGCAACAGCTTTTACATCTGATGGCACTGGCCTTGTTACCTATGTCGTAGCGCCCGCATAGGTAACTCCATGTTGTAACTCCAGGTAACTCCACGGTAGCTCCATAAGTAACTCCATAGGTAACTCCGCATAGGTAACCCCATTTAACTCCATGTTGGCCCCGTTTGTCGCCCTGCCGTGAAGATGAGGCAGAAGCACTTGTTCAGTCTAGTCACAGCTCATCCCTTGGCATTTTTCCACTTGGTCGTCCTCTGCGACGCTGCTACCCTTGCCTCTCGTTATCGTCGTGTTCTCCTCTTCACCGCCTTGAGCAGACTTTGCGCGCTATTCAATGAGCTGAACGGTATAACCGCTTGCCACAAAACGTGTATCATCTCCAGACGAATACCTTTCCCCATCCCACTAAACGCCATATGTTGCAACCCACCGTATATTCCCCGCAATGCCGCTTCTGCGACGCCCTCGCGACGCTCTTTCATGTGGTAGGGGGCTGCGCCCACGCCCGCTACATCCGTGAAATCTCTCCCTTTCTTCTTACGAGCTTTCTGAGAGGGCTCTGCCCAGCTCCAAAGTCAATGATCAGCGCCTGCTGGTGTTGAGGCCGGTGGAGGCTGGGAAAGCTCAAGGGGTCTTGGACCGCGGACTCCTCCCCATTGCTTTTTGCAACAAACAGGTTTACGCTCTCTCTCTCTCTCTCTCTCTCTCTCTCTCTCTCTCTTACATGTAAGATTGAAGTGCCTCTTTTGGATTATAGTGCGCTGGATCTTTCGTGATAATGTCTCAGCACACCCTGCAGCCTAGTAACCGAGAACGGTGTTCCAGGCACCGGCTCTTCCCAAGCTCTCCACATCATCAGATACAGTCATCATCATCATCATCACCAGCCTGTCTACGCCCGCTGCAGGGCAAAAGCCTCTACCATAGATCTCCAATTATCCCGGTCTTGTGCTAACTGCGACCTATTTATCCCCGCAAACTTCTTTATCTCATCTGCCCAACTAACTTTCTGCCGCCCTCTGCCACGCTTGCCTTCTCTAAGGATCCACTCTGCCACCCTTAATGACCAACGGTTATCTTGCCTTCGCATTACATGCCCTCAGAGACATTACATTACATCAGATACAGCAGCCATGCACAAAGATAGCCCTAATTAGCATGTTACCTCCGTAGATGGTCCCTGTAGATAGTCCCTGTATTTTTTTCTGAATTACATCAGTTCGCCCAGCTTCGGGGGTGATGGCGCCGTCGCGGTGTTGGTGCGCAGGTCTGGCTGAAGAGCGACGACGTCAACGACGACGTGAAGTTTCTGAAGGAGCTGGACGGCAGCGTGAACGAAGCCTTCAGAGCCACTCCCCCGACCGAGCAGACGCTCTCCCTGGGGGACGTCGTCAAGGAAATGGTGGAAGGCGTGAGTCCCGAGCAATGGGCTGCCGCCGTGAACGCGGCGCAGCGGGGGTCCATCCCCGTCAAGCTGGAGGACGAAATCGTGGCTGGCGACTGGCGGAACTTCAAGGCAGCCATGCAGGTGGGGCAGCGCGCAAAGCAACAAAATGCATGCGCAAGGTCAAGGGTGCAGTCACAGGGCTGTCAAGTGATCCTTTATAACGCCTTCACGAAGAAAGTCATTATGGCTGAGTGCCGTATTTTAAAGCGGAGCCTTTAATCTCTCACTGGTTTCTTCTGTTGTCCACCCGAAATGCACTGCTGGAAAGCCAACTTTGGTGGACGATGATGATAATCGTAAGTGAAGTGAAAGGAAAATTAAAATGCTACAAGTGGTCGGAATAGGCCCTGGGTCCCCGCGTTATGAAGCCGACTTATTCATTTATTTATTTACAGATACCTTACAGGCCCTTGGCGAGGGCATTGAGTAAGGGGGGCTAACAAAGGCATGAGTACAAGTTTAACAAATACCACAAGTAAATGCGTAAGAGGAGCCAGGAAGCAAGCCCGAAACATTATATGGAAACAAGAACTAAATATCTATAAGTGAACATTACATATGATCACCGAACCACATAAACGTCAACTCACGGCACATAGCATTAGGAAAACTATACAATATCTGTAACTGGCCTTCACAAAACAATGTAGCATAACAAACAGCAAATGTCATAACAGCGCTTACAGGAAATCTGAACAGATTGTTCAGACTTCTACCCTATTGCGCCGTTCTGGAAGGGTAAAAGCAGTTTGTATTTGGAAAGGGGTGCACGGACGTGCAAAATTAGACAGAAAATGCACTCCGCCGTCTAACGAAGACCATAGTTGAACGCTAAAGAAAGCCATGGAATGCTTTTTTTTTCGTAAAGCATTAGAAAGCACTATCGCAGTGCATTAAAACGCCCCGATAAGAAACGGGTGTTCGCATAAAGAGCCATAGTTTTACGTCATACTGTCGACTAACAGCTCCTGGGTTGCTTCATTCGGTGTTGAACTTAATTTTATAGATCTTCGCGGTCCCCTATCGTCGTCGTTTCGAAAGAGGGGCATCTTTTTATTTCTTTTAATTTTTTGCACGGAAACACCTTCATTTACGGTGAGCATGTGTCTCACCGGGAAAATGTTACAGGGACAAGAATGCATGCAGAGGGCGTCAGCGCAAGTTGAGGGTTTCCGTAGGCTCCGGATTGGGGTTCATCCCGAGTTCGATGTGGTATGTGCCTCTCCAAGCGGGCACGTGACTTGCTGACTTAAAGGGGCCATGAAGAGAAAATGCCCCTTCGGTCCAATAAAAAGACTGCTTCGTTCTGGTAACAATGGTACGCATTTCATCGCAAAATTCCAACAAAACAAGGACATAATAATGGGTAATAATACGAAGCAGTGGCGACTCCGCTTTCCGGCTATTTCTTTGTGACGTCACAGGGTCTTGTTTGTTCGATGGGAGGCCGCCGATTCAAGCCACCACCAGGAAACACGACTGGGCGATTGCAGTGGCGCCCCTATAGTTCAGTTTGATCTTTTAACTCGAATGTTAACAAGCAGTAAACAGCTAAGTTCTTAGTGCTTGCCCATTATACGTCACTATGGCGCGAGATATGAACGTTTTTCAATATCTCTTGCGTTTCATAGTTCAAAAACGTCTTCCGTTTCCACTGAGTGAGTTCCCAACTCGTAGCTTCATGGCCTCTTTAGGCTTCAGCTTAGAATGTCACCGGTAGTAATCCGACCACCGTTGAACTTGTTACGTTGACCACGTGCCTTCTGAACACAATAGGGATGCAACTCCCTCGAAAGGTGCTCCCAGGTGATTAAGAGAAAGTAATTAGAAGCGTAGGTCGGTGAAAGTGACAAATACAAGTATAGAGCTTATAGATTGACGTGATAAGTCGAATTCGGCAAGCTTCCCCCCGATCCCAAGATTGATGTCCCGTGAACCGATTCAGTAGCAAATTACGCAAAAAATTACCCCACCTTCCCGCGAGGGGAACCCTGTGGAGATGCGACTCGTCTTGGGGGTTCACGCTGACGAAGTTCAGCATCGGCCGCTCGCTTCTCGCGTACGGCAGCGGCTTCACGTTGACGAAGTTCAGCATCGGCTGCTCGCTTCAACCGTTTGCGTTCGGTATCACGTTTACGAAGTTCGGAATCGGCTGCTCGCTTCAATCGTTTGCGTTCAACATCACGTTCACGCCGCTTCGCAGCCTTGTCTTCAGTGATGCTAACATTCCTGTTATCACAGTGATCGGTGCTTGTTACGGTTGCGCGGGCGATAGCAGAATTGTTAGGCTCCATTCAACGCATCGATGGAAATCGGAACGCCGGTGCTGGAATGACCGCGGCTATGACGCAACGTGGCACGGCTATGACGCAACCCAATCCAACCCAATCCACTTTAATCCAATCCAATCCAAACCCAGTCCAAGCCAATCCAATGCCCCTCGCGAGAGAGTGTTCGCTATAAGAGAGGAGAGGGGGTGAGCGGCGGAGAGGAGAATGGGGGAGGGGTGTGGACGGACAACAACAACGCCGTATGGAGGGACAAGGCGAGTGAATGAGATGCAGTCGCATCTAAAACTCTACCGTCGACACATCTTACGAATGTGTTGGTGAGAGCGTATGATGACAGGTGACTGGTAGATCGCAGAATCGCGCAAGTTTCATCAACTTGTTCCTCGCCAAGGGAAACGTCCCTCCCGGGGAGAGATGACGTTATCCGAGAAAGACGAAGGCGTGTGGTTCTACTGGGCTGCCCATATCTGGTGAGGAGCAGGGAAACTTTTGAGAGTTTGTTTAAGCTTTTGGTTCCGCCGTCGAGTGTTACCAGAAAAGTCAGCCGAGTGAGTGAGCGCGTCGTCAGGTGCCCCCTGTGCCGTCCATGCTTGCGCGTGGGTTTGAGCCACGTGAGGAACTCCGGAATATTACTAAGAAAAATTACCGACGCACGTAAGCATGCGCCTCGTGAGGAGAGCCGGCGTCGTCCAGACTTGCGTGGGGGCTTACGGCACGTGAGGAGCTCACAAAAATTATAAAGAAAAAATACCGTGCGCCTCGGGAGGACCGCCAGGCGTCTGCCACCTCGACCTTCGCGAACACTCTGCCAGGCATTCGTGGCGTGATCTCTCGCGTGCAGTTCTACTCGCAAAATCACGTGCGCTCGCGCCTCAAGCGGGAGGAGAAGGAGGAGGAGGAGACTTTATTGAGCAAATATCAATTGTGGGTTGGCTTCCCAGTCCGGAAGTGCATGGCCAATCCTGGCGCTGTCCGCTCGGTCAACCAAGATAATCTGGTCGTCGAGGCTCGAGCTGGATCAAATGCTCTTCCACGGCTCACGGTTTGTAAAAGGGGAGTTTAGAGTTTCGGTCGCACTCCCAGATGATGTGATAGAGTGTGCCTAAATTCTAAATTGCCGCAAAACGCACACTCCGGGGAGTATTGTGTAGGGAATAGATGATTTAGTCGTACCGGGATTGGTAGCGAGTTTGTTTGAATTCGTCTTTGTGTTTCCTGCATTTTAGACAAACTGGGTTGGGCGGGGGGAAATATTGGGTTATTTCGTGTAAGGTCTCAATCAGCGCTGGACTGTGCTCCTCCTCTGGGGACCGGTTGGTGAGACCACTGGCCAATGCATGGGCTGTGTCGTTGCCCGGGAGGTCGGAGTGGGCAGGGGTCCAAGCGATTCTGACCGTAGGAGAGGGAGGGGTTTTGCTCAGGAGGCGCAGTGCTATTGAAAAAACTGCACCAGCCGCGTAGCTTCTGCATGCCGCTTCATAATCGGGGATTATCGTAACCTCGGTCGTTTGTGTGATGGCCAAGTGGCGATCGCCACTTCTTCCGCTTCCTGGTATGGAGCGGCACCAGTGTACACTGCTGTTGAGTCTTTGCAATACCGTTTGTCAAGTGGCGCTGCTCTGGCTTTTTTTCTCCCCTCATGGGTGCATATTTTGGGGGAAGTTTGGGACGTAGACATTCTTTCTGATTTCTGTTGGTAGGGGCTGTGGTTGCTGTAGCCCCTGTGCCTGCCATTTATATATTGCCAGCAGTAGTCGCCCCGCAGTGGACAAGCCTAATCACAGTTTGTGGCTTGCGAGGTGGGCCTCCATAAGTTCTTCGGCCGTGTTGTGAAGGGCGAGACTGGGCAGGCGGGCTGTGGAGATACTCATGGGTAATCCCAAAGCTTGCGTAAGCTTTTCGGGTGACTACGTTTACTTTTTCGAGTTCTGCCTTGGAGAGGACTGTGTAAGGGGTTGCGTACATCATCCGGGAGATGACAAATGCTTGCACGAGTCGTATTGTGTCCTGCTCCTTCATGCCGCTCTGTCTGTTGGAGATTGCGCGAATCATGTGCGTTACTTATTCTGCTGAGTGCTTCAGGTGGTTCACCAGGATAGTGTTCTTGGTATCCGCTTGGATTGTTAGCCCGAGAATTTTGAGGTGCTTTCAAGGGGGGATAGTGTGGCCAATCAGTTTAATCTAGATGTCGCTGTACTACTTCGCGGTGCCCTTTTTCCTGACTAGTAGTAGCTCTGATTTTTGCGTGGAGCAGGAAAGGCCGCATTCCTGGGCATATTGATTACCTACATCGCCTGCCTGTTGAACGCTGTCTTGAAGGCCACCCAGCGAATCGCAGCCAGACCACCTTGTGATGTCATCTACGTACAAGCCGTGTTTTATATTGCGAACCTCGTTGACTCTGGGAGTACAGACGCCGAATCCGCAAAGCCGGTCGCCGCGGTTCCAGCGCGTACTAACGCGGACCACTTTGTGAGAGATGTGAAAGTTAGCGCACAAAACTAGCCGGGCCTGCCAGTCATGGAGAACTTCCAGTGGCATGTTCAGAAATCCATGTAAGGTGTAACAGCCGGGTCTCCGCCGAAGGGAAAGAGGTCGCCAGCTCGCTGTTTCTCCAGCCTCGCTCCACTAGCTGCGCCAATTTTTTGTAGCGTGAGCTACACTGGCCGAAGTTGAGCAGTTTCGTATGGCTCCTGTACAGCCGTGCTGAGCATGCGTGAGGAGCAGTGACGTCACACGACGCACAGAATGTTGCTCGCTGCTCGGAATCTCTCGCACACCCCACACGCCCAGCGTCTTCGCCGACCTCCGTTACGCACGTGGCAGCCCGGTCCTCTTGATGATCATGCGAGGGGTGGCCGGGTGTGGAACCGATGGCTCGTGCATCGCAGCAACACGGGCGTGCGCCTGTGGAACCAGCTTAGCTCTGGGGCGATTGGCCACTTGATAAATATACATGTCACATAATGCGTATACCGTGTGTGTGTGCGTCATTAAAGCAGGAGTAAGCATGATAATCAAGCTAATTCTAGATAAGCAGGAAAGAAAAGAATAACCAGCTGAACTTTAGCTCACGCTACGTATATCCTGGCATAGCCGAGCTAAGCAACTACTAATTTTTTTTCAACCCTAGTCACTAGCGTGAGGAAATGAATAATCCGACCCTACTAAAGGCGGAATGATTAGCGTTATACAATAAACTTAGCGGTTCTGAGTTATAGTCGTTGAGTTAGTGACATTGGGCTTTTTGTGTAGTTAAGGATGTTAAAAGCAACGCTGGTGTGTCGTCAGGTACGGGCTATACGCACGTGCCGACAAATCTGTGCTTGCACCTAGACCAACATCGCACTCTGCAACGCGCCTACTCGGAACCATCGGACATACTGGACTCTTACAAAGAATCGCGTTGGGTTGAGGTTCCCGTACAAATCTTGGTACTTTTCTGCTGCACAGTCCTCTTACGAAGACCTAGCCCGACTTGGAGACTTTGGTGTCGGTAGTTCGACAACGCATGCCAAGGAGGCGTCAGGCTGAGAAAGTTGCCCTTAGGGGGGCACGGGAGAGTACAACAGGAACAAAGGTGCCTACCTTCGTCTCGTTTAAAATCTGGAACCCAAGAAGGGCTTTCTTATTCCCAAGCACGTAAGCAGTGCTTACTACGTGAGCAAACAAAACTTCCCCCAGTTTTTTTATTATTGTACATTTGAATTTACCGCATTTTGAAAACAGGAAAGTATGGGGTGAAAGCAGCGCAGATTAACGGGTGCATTCATGCTGCTGATGATGGCTTTGTTTCATAGAAACTGCAAAATATCTACGACTCCCTGCTGAGCTTAAGTATTTTGTTTTAGGCACCACTCTTTTGAAGAGTTCTAAAAAACTTCAAAATCTTACAGCCTTTTTGGAGCTCCGAGGAGCTCCCAAAAATCCCGAGCCATCTACACTAACGTGAAACCTGCAGGAGGGGCTAAACATGCAATGCATAAGTCTATTCTTGGCACTTTGGCGTTTTTGCCACCGGAGAGGAAACCGGGGGGGGGGGGGGGGGGGGGGCAAGAGGTATACAGCTTCGCTATAAAAAAACTCTCGTCTTTGAAGCACGATGCTCTCTAGCGCGAGGCGTAGACGAGTGTCCCGGTGTCTTAGTACCGGGACTACACATGAGACGATGATGACGACGTCGATGGCAGGAGACGCCAACAGCCCCAGCCTCTAAGCGGCTTCATTCCTAAATGGCTACAAGATGTTACATGTTATTACCCGTACATCATACGTTGTTCCACGTGACACGGTGGTACTTTCGGGCCTCCGCAACGTTTGACAAGAGATAATGGTAGGCATTCGGAAACACGCATATTCGTGCGCATCGACGTGGCAGTTCTTTTGGGGTAATTACACGTTGAAGTAAGGAAGGCTTTGAGAGAAATGAAAGGGGGCAAAGCACCTGGTGAGGATCAGAACAGACCTCTTGAAGGATGGCGGAGAAATTGTACTTGAAAACTGGCAAACCTGTATGTGCAATGCCTAATCACCGCAAGTGTACCGGATATCTTGGAAGAACGCGAACATCATCCTAATTCATAAGAAAGGTGACATGAAGGACTTGAAAGATTACAGGCCGATCAGCTTACTGTCAGTCGTCTACAAGGTACTTACCAAGGTAATCGCTAACAGATTTCTGCAACCCTAGATTTCAGACAACCTATAGAGCAATCAGGGTTCCGTAAAGGCTATTCAACAATGGACTATATTCACACGATCAATCAGGGGATAGAGAAGTGCGCTGAGTATATTGAACCCCTATATATAGCCTTCACAGATTATGAGAAATCATTTGACTCGGTCGAAACCTCAGCACTCATTCAGGCATTACGGAAACATGGGGGTAGATGAGCATTATGTAAGAATACTAGAGGATATCTACAATGGGTCCACAGCTACGATCGTCCTCCATAAGGAGAGCAGTAAAATACCTATAAGGAAGTGCGTCAGACAAGTAGACACAATCTCTCCAATGTTAACTATATTTAGTTTTAACAGACTCTCTATTGCCTTTCTATAGGGTCGATAGAACTTCTAATGTGTAGACTGTAGTCATTAGACAGGCAACAAACTTTTTATTACGAACTCGCAGCAAGCATCTTATGGCCTTCACTAAGTTGAGTTTCCAATAGACTCTGTATTGCGTTTCTGTAGCCCACCCATGGAAGTCTGGTAGTTGATCGGTGCGTATATGTGGGGTGCTATGGAGCCGCCTGCCCCTCCACATCAACCGAGATCGCGCGATGGACGCCCCATCACTTCGTCTTGGGAGCACTTGGGAGCGGTGGCGCCTGGTTTGACGGCCATCACCACCGGACAATTCGATCCCCTACAAAGCTCCTCTGATAAAACGTGTCGGAAAACCTGACTCACATGCAACAGCAAATCACGACTATACCCAATAAGAATTTTATAGGACGCTTACAGCGATAAATTTGTAAAAACGCATGAGACATTTTATTCTTACTTAGCTCACATGTAACAGATTGGGATGTCTGGGCACAATAAGAATTTCATAGGAGATACATTTAATAGAAACCCCTCAGAAACTGTATCCAAAGCTGACTGACATGCAGCAGAATGCTACGACCGTACTCAATAATATTTTAGGAAGGCTAATTGCGGCAAATTTAATAAAACCTCATCAAAAAGTCTACTCAAACTTTATTCACACACAACAGGATGTTATGACTATACTCAACAAGATTTTATAAAAAATTAATTGCTATAAATTTAATAAAAATCCGTTAGAAACTGCATTCAAACCTGACTCACGCGCAACAGGCTGTTACGACTATACTCAGTTAGAAATGCATAGAATGCTTATTTAATTTTTTTTAAAAAACCCCACAAGAAACTCTTAAGAAACTACATTCAGAACCGATAGGTCTATTGACTTGGCTCTATAGACTTTTAATCAAAACGCGGTGGCCAATTTGTAATGGAAACTCAATAGAAATATTGTATAAAATGTTAACCAAATGTTTATGGGATTTTTTTGAGCAATCTCTATAACAAGTTTATTAAATCTCAGTGAACATTTTTGTGAGGGATAAGTAGAAAATAAGAAGAAGAAATGGACGTGGGCAGGGCATGTAATGCGAAGGCAAGATAACTGTTGGTCATTAAGGGTAACAGAGTGGATCCCTAGAAAAGGCAAGGGTTGCAGGGGGCGGCAAAAAGTTAGATGGGCAGATGAGATCAAGAAGTTTGCGGGGATAAATAGGTCGCAGTTAGCACAGGACCGGGATAATTGGAGATTAACGGGAGAGCCCTTTGCCCTGCAATGGGTGTAGGCAGGCTGATGATGATGATGACGATGACACGTTGAACAGCACAAATTGCAAATTTGTGCCCCCCTATAGTATGTGCCGCTATAACAAAGTCATCCAGGATATAGCGTTTTAAGAGCGAAAGCTCTAATACTCCAGGTACACCTCCGAAAAGCGGCTCGTTCCTCATAGTGTCAATCTGACCTCCAAGCTCAGCCAAGGTCAAGCCAGCCCTGATCTCTCGTTCGTTCCAGAAACGCTGGTGTTATATTTTGTTGCATTGGACGTAGGGCAATTACTTTAATGAAGATGAGGACGTGTCATGGTGCAGTGTACGGTAAAAAGGGAAGGAAGACGAGGGTGAACGGAAACGATGCGCATTCATAGCGATGTAATATAAATAGAGTTATTGTTTCTGTTATGGCGTCTTTGGACTCCTTTCTTCCACTTCTTATGGTGCCTGAAAACCTGGGAAGGAAGAAGTCGGGGCCACAAAGTTGGCGGAACGGGTACCAATCCAAGTGAAAGTGGCGGAGTCGGTGTACGTAAGGTGGATGAGATATCGGCAAAGATTCCAAGTCTTCGGACCATCTACACTATCTAAACCCTTACAAGAAGCACGTTAACGATGCGGACGGCGGACGACTGCACTCGGCAGAGCTACAGTGGTGCAGCCCAAAGGCGACAGACGGGATGGACACACGAGAGTGCGGCTATGGATCCTCACAGTTAGATTTCACCTCTCCATCTTCTTGGTGATTAAGACGAAATAATGAGGTTTATTTTGATGCTCGAGCCGAGAGGACGATCTCGACTCGCTCCGATGTCCGACATCCGATGCTTGAAGCAGGTGAGGGATGAGGACTGGCTTTCTTGGTGGATATTAGGTTGATTTACACTATTTACATTACTCCAAGTATTTACATCAGGACAGAATTACGGTTACACTGTCGCTCTGCCCGCAGCATCCTGTTCGGCTAAGGTCTATACTGAACTAGATCCCCTCTGCCTCGACCGACCCCGGACCAAACGCCACACTCCGGTTTTGATCCGAAAAACCACGCCTCCAAAGGGGGCGTTCAAGAAAGAGCGAAAACCCCTTTTCAACAGGAATCATATGGAGCACAGATTGGCCACAAGAACCAACCAATCCTAAACATGTCCCCACCTGCGGCCACATGACCCAACACTTTCTCTCATGCAACTCCTAGTACGTTTCCCGCGTACGTTATTGGAACCGACAAGCAAAGACAAGACATATGCTACCCAAAGTCACTGACCGCGTGGAGTGATCACAGCGGGCGGCATCTACTCAAAAGCCAAAGCCGAACGTTTAGAGAGGTTTTCGCGCGGCTAACATCTTACATTGTCCTCGTCTTGCCGCCTCGCACTTGTCCGCGCGCGCTCGCCGCCACAATGAGGCAGTCGTGGCTAACCCTCTCCCAGACTGAGGGACGCCGCTGCCCGCCGCCTGACTCCCGGGAAGAGCTGCTCTAAGCCCAGGCCACCATTCTCGAGGCGAAGGACCCATAAACGAACAGCACCTACGCCGGCTTCGCAAATCCTCAAAGCATACGCCGCGCGCCTTTTCGACACTAAGAGACGGCATCCTTTCGCTTCCCGTCAGCTCGTCTACCTTGATGGCGAACGACTGAGCCACTTCCCAGTATCGGCAAGCCGTAATAGCGGCATGCGCGCTGTCCGACGAGGAACCCCGCGCCGGAGCTGTTTTCACTGCTGTGCACCCATCCGCCGTTCACTGAGACTGCCCGGTCGAGCTGACCGCATACCAACGCAACAAAGGTACTCGGGCTAAGCACCCCCGTCTTTTGCCACACAAAAGGAAGGGAAAAAAGCATGCACTCAGCCGCCCCAACTTAGCGTCCCTCCGGTTGCATGAAAGGAACGCAGCACTACAGCTACAAGCGGAGGCAATGCCGATAGATGAGCCACTGGCGGGTTTCACTAATTAAAGGAGGATCCCGAACTTAGCACTCACCTCTCAGGATTGCCCTCGGTGGGTCCGGACAGTGAATTCGCTAATGGTGAGGTGAGAGTCGTAACTTATCGCACAACGAAAGAGACAGTACTTGGACATCACGAGCGAAGTTTCACACGGCCTAATTTGCTGCTTGAAGAACTAAAGGGGAAAAGGGACAACGAAAGGATAATAGCGCGAGAACTGTGCATCAACGCAAAAGAGACATTAGGCTTGAATGTAAAGACCAGTGATATACAGTGAAATCTCGATATAACGAACTTAAGGGGACCGTGGAAAATTGCTCGTTATTCTGAAAGGTCATTGTAGCGAAAATCGCAATATTTAAAACAAAAATTATTATTTCAATGCCTAAAACAACCAACCTGTACAGCAATGGATCCTTGAAGTCATTTGTCACGAAAAATGAACTAGTGATCATGAAACAATGCACGTTTATTTAAAGTAGTTGGCAATTTTCTTCTGGTTCGTGCAGAACAAGCTTCCTAGCACGAAGGACTCCAACTCTTCCACATTCCTGTGGACTGACTCAGTTGCCGTGCGGTTTTTCCTCGGGAATGTGCGGAGTTTTCGTATGCTGTCCAGCACATCCGCAGTCGTCACGTGCTCGTCGCACTCTTCGAGTGCTGCCGCGACACCCTCAGAGGCATGGTCGTTCATGCCGCCCTCGCTGCCTTCTTCATCCTGAACGCTCATGCTCTGAAGAATGACCTGTGGTTGTCAGCTCCGCTGATGTCCGTGAAGATCCAGCAAGCCACCCGAGCAGCGGCGGAACGTAGAAAAACTTGGGGTGGGGCGCGAATAGCGCGGCCGCGGCTTTCTGGACGGAGGAGGCCACCCGTGTTTAATTTTTTTTTCTTCTCCTCACCTTCTTTTTTCTCTCTGTCGCATCGTCTCGCGCATTCCGCGGAGCAAGCTGCAAGGCGTCCTCGTCTGCGCTGCGCTTTGCCGTGTCGTCTGCTAGCATACGTCTCCCGTTGCCTGCCGCGATTGTTCAACGGGAATCTAAGTATATCTCCGGCCCACGGTGGAAGAATATTCGGGCCTTAAAAATATGAGTTCGTAGTATTGAGTCGTTGTTAACATGGCACGGAACTAAATTAAAAGATCGTTATTTTCAAAAGTTCGCTATTCTGACGTACGTAGTAGTGAAATAATTTTACATTAAAACTATAAGCAGTAGGCGTGGGATTTCTTAAAGGTTCGTTAATCTGAAAAGTTCGTTAATGTGGTGTTCATTGTACCGAGATTTCACTGTATTCTGTATGTTGAGGAGTTTTGTGTGCCAGTTACGGAAAACTGAAGTTGCGTTGAGGTGATTAAATGAGAAACTTGAACCGTTTATCGACGTTCACTACTTCAAGCAGGAATTCATTACCAACATTTGATCTGAAGACGAGATGATTGACGTTATGAGCCGATTGTATTATCGATGGATTTGATGGATTGATTGTAGGGTTTAACGCGCCGACGCAACGCAGGCGATGAGGCGTGCCGTAGTAGAGGGCTCCGGATTAATTTTCACCACCTGGGGATCTCTAACGTGCGCCGAAATCTCGTACCCACGGGCGTTTTTGCTTTTCGCCTTCATCAGAAAAGCGTCCGCCGCGGCCGGGAACAGAACCCGCGACCTCGTGCTCAGTAGCGCAACGCCTTAGCCACTGAGCCACCACGGCGGGTGATTACAAGATGACAATGCTGGCACCACTGAACAATGCAAGATAATTGATACATTGAATAGATCGGCAAATTTCAAAGAGTTCTTTGCACTAACTAAGATGTGCTTCAAACCACTCCATGTTGAAGTGGATGCCGAAGACGTTTACCTGCCAGAAACATCGCTCCCATCAGATTTTCTACCGCAAGCAAAGGGGAAGACTACTTCAAGTCCGCTTGCTCACCTTCACATCCGAACGAAAGATGCCGTTCTTTCAAGTTCACTTGAAGAGTCCTCCGAGATAACCGGAAGCAACATAGCCTGCTCATCAAGCTCCGCAACATCTTCACGAGCCCCATATAGAAAAGGTCCCGAGCATGTCAATACCAGTGATTGTCCTGCGGAATTAGGACGGCGAGATACGATACTTGGAGTGAACGGCCAAAGAATGTCCAAAGATACAGAGACTGTCATTGCCCATCAAGGACGTCGAGGGTGGAATAAAAAAGGACACATGGGTCGTTGTCGGAAGCGTAGGAATGCATCACGCATGGCCAGACGATTCACCAAAAACTCAAAAAAGAAGCGAAAGCCACGAAACAGCTCTTTTACGGCCGCTGTGAACAAGTCCGAAGAATTTGCATCAGAATTCAAGACCGTGGAAGATTCATCCTGGGTACATCGACGGCAGAAATACACTTGGCTTGCGCCGAAATGACGGGTCCTTGTGGCAGTCTGGACATGACTGAATCAACAGATTTGACAAGAAAGCATTTATGGACATTAGGATAAGAGGCTGTGTTGTCTATTCTGTTACGGATGAACGCTCAGAAGACCTGGGAAGTCGTGGTTTTCAGGGGGATTTGCTAACTTCATTTTTTTTATGTGGGGACGGGAAGATGTTATGTTTTGTTGCGCTGGACGTAGGGCAATTACCCTAATGAAGAAGAGGGCGTCTCATGGTGCAGTGTACGGTAAAAAGGGAAGGAGGACGAGGGTTGATCGATAACGATGCGCAGTCATAGGGATGTAAAATAAAGTTATTGTTTCTTTTACGGCGGCTTCGGACTCCTTTCGTCCACAGCGGGTGCGGAGAGTGGTTCGGGGGAAAAAGTAAGGATGCGTGCCATAAAAAACTAAGAACCAGACGCCTACGTTGTTTACGCATGACAAACGTTTCCAGCGCGGAGCAACAAGGCAAAAAAGGACAAAAGAACACCAACCCTCGTGTCGTTTCGTCCTTCTGGTTGCGCGCTGTGAACGTTTGCAGTAAGAAAATTCACAAAAAGGCTCTGACGGCATCCTAATTCACCGTGCGTTTGCTTTAGAGGAACAAACTCGGTTTAACCGCGTACCACCCAGGGGCGGATTTGTGGGGGTGCCTTTCTTCGGTGATGACGATGATTAGATTACTATAGACGATATTCAGTATTATTATTTATAACATGTTAAAACAATAATTAATAACTCTTATTTGCGTGCCCAGGAACATGCAATAGGCCTTTATGGGCGTAGGTACGTATACACTTAGGTCATTCAAGTTCGCCTGGGAAAAGTGGCCGCCCCCAACCGCTTCCTTTCGAATCCGCCACTGATTTACCCACGGTATTTTTTTTTACTGACGCCGCCCGCTCTTGACGTGTGGCCGGTGTATGAGAATGGGGTCATCATCGTCGTCATCATCATCAGCCTGCCTACACCCATTGCAAGGCAAAGGGCTCTCCCATTAATCTCCAATTATCCCGGTCCTGTGCTAACTGCGACCAATTTATGCCCGCAAACTTCTTGGTCCCATCTGTCCATCTAACTTTCTGCCGCCCCCTGCCACGCTTGCCTTTTCTAGGGATCCACTCTGTTACCCTTAACGACCAACGGTTATCTTGCCTTCGCATTACAAGCCGTGCCCGCGTGCATTTATTCCTAATTATTTCTAATATGTCCTTAACACGCGTTTGTTCCCTGACCCACTCCGCTCTCTTCTTGTCCCGTGATGTTACACCTATTTTGATTGATTGTAGGGTTTAACGCGCCAACGCAACGCAGGCGATGAGGCGCGCCGTAGTGGAGGGCTCCGGATTAATTTCGACCACCTGGGGATCTTTATCGTGCGCCGACAACTCGTACACACGGGCGTTTTTGCTTTTCGCCTCCATCATAAAAGCGGCCGCCGCGGCCGGGAATCGAACCCGCGACCTCGTGCTCAGCAGCGCAACGCCTTAGCCACTGAGCCACCGCGGCGGGTATGTTACACCTATCATCTTCCGCTCCATTGCTCGCTGAGTCGTCCTAAATTTAAGTTTAACCCTCTTAGTGAGCCTCCAAGTTTCTGCCCCGTAGGTAAGTACCGGCAAGATACAGCTGTCATACACTTTCTTCTTCAGGGACAATGGTAGGCTGCCATTCATTATCTGAGAATGCCTGCCATATGCACCCCACCCCATTCTGATCCTTCTCTGTCTCATGGGTGGGATCCGGGGACACAACTTGGCCTAAGTTGATATATTCGCTTACCACTTCTACTGCCTCGCCACCTATCTCAAACCATTGTGCTCTCCCGAGGTTATTGATCATTACTTTAGTTTTCACCATATTAATTTTCAGGCCCACTGTTCTACTCTGTTGGTACAGTGCGGTAAGCATGATTTGCAATTCGTCCCCCGAGTTACTTATCAAGGCGACGTCATCATCAAATCTGAGGTTACTGAAAAATTCTCCATTAGCCCTTACTCCCACCTGTTCCCAATACAATGTTCTGAATACTTCAAATATGCTCTAAATAAACATTGGAGAGATTGTCTCCGTGTCTGGCGCCCTTCCATATAGGTATTTTACTGCTCTTCTTATGGAGGATGGTGGTAGATGTGGACCCATTGTAAATATCCTCTAGTATTCTTACATAATGCCCGTCTACACCCTGATTCTGTAATTCCTGAATCACTGCTCAGGTTTCGACCGAGTCAAATCCTTTGTCGTAATCTATGAAGGCTATATATAGGGGTCCAGTGTACTGCGCGAACTTCTGTATCACCTGATTGATCGTGTGAATATGGTTCATCGTTGAATAGCCTTTATGAAACCCTGCTTGTTCTTTAGGTTGACTGAAATCTAAGGTGGCGAAAAATTATGTCGGCAATTACCTTGAGAGAACGGGGTATCGTACGCCAAAGACGTTCTCCCTGCCCGCAGGTGGTGACCGGAAAGGGCCGGCAGAACGCCACCACCTACCTGGCGGTGGTCCTTGAGGCGGACGTGGTGCTGGTCCTGTCCAAATATGCCGAGATAAACACCGTCGAGTCGGAAAAGGCCAGCTACTGCTTCAGACTGACCCACTTGTGCTTGTCGCTCACGTGGGCCTACTTAGCGGCACGCCTGCTGTCACCCTACGGGGCTCCCGAAGTGCTCCAAGACATGTTCGAAGCTTTGAAGATGACTTTCTCTGAGGATGCGGAAACCTTCGGCTGGCTACAGGTAATGATGGGCAGTTACGGGAGCGAAGAACCTGTCTCGATACGGTAACCGACCGGCGCCACTGGGCATGCGCAGACGGGTAAGGACCGGTCGTGCGCATGCGCAGATGCCGCCGACGACATACCGGGCGCAGTTCAGTCCTGGTGCGGTATTCCCGTGTTTTGTCCCTTTTGTGTCCCTTTCAAAAGTGTCCCTCTTGAGCGAGCCCTGATTGGCTAAAAGCGAACACCCGGATGTGACGCCATGCAAGCACGGCGGAGCTATGAGCCGTGGCTGCTCGGAGCAGACGATTTGGAGCAGACGATTTTTCGTCGCCTTATTGTTGGTTCGCTCGCGGAACAATAAACACACAAAAGATACTATGATACGGTTTCAGTTCTTTAAAGTGCGTTTGCAAGAACAGTTACGGTATTTGAATCAAAGGCCCACTGCTTAACCGGAAGTACGTCACGATGAAAGGGACGCAAAAGGGACGTTTTCAAAAGGGACAGTGACGAGAATACCGCCCCTGTTGTCCACTCGGCGATAACTATCCATTACAGTGTTGCAGGACAACGGATAACCGATTCCGGTGCGGTGCGACTGCGCACAAGTTCGCAGTCGTTGGCCTCATGTGCAGGTGCGCACACCGCGTCCCGGGCGCCATTCAGGGAACGGATTACCGCTCTGCTATAACACCTTATTAAAGGCGTATAGCGTGCTACACCGCTTCCATCTTTTCCGTTGGGTGTCCACAAAACCTATTCCCCGTCACTATGCGCCTAGAACACGGTATCCTCAACCCGTGGCCAGGGTTTTGATTTCGCGTCATACTGATGACTGCCTGACTTCCCCAGTCGGAGATGAAGTCGACGTTCCACCCGATCCATTCAGGTTAAATTCAATGTAGCGTGAGTTTCGATGTTAAATTCGGTATAGCGTGAAATTATAAGTTCGATGTAGCGTGAGCGTAATTTCTTAATCGGTAAAATAAAATATTCAGACAGAATTCTTGCCAGGTCCTTAAAAATGGTGGCTCAAGATTAGCGGAGTATACACGGGTTAACGCTGTAAACAACCGCAATAGGACATCGTGGATTCCGCCCGCTTGAAATAAGTTGGCCTAGTATGGCAGGATTATAGCCGTAGGTTATTGTGTGTGGTGAGCCGCTTTGATCTGAGTGTCCTGTATAGGGTACGAGCATGGCGGGAGATCGTTGGTGGTACTGGCCACACGTCATGTCCAACCAACGGAGGTGCAAATTGCGGCTAGCATTTATAAGCCGTGAAGGTGGCTGTATACCAAGAGGGCTGTGTTGTGGGCGAGTAGGTGGACGTTCATGGTTTAAGATCAATGCGGAAAAGTACGCACGCACAGATTTCAAAATTGACAGCTTTCTCTGCGCTTTCACCACCCTCGCTTTACAGAGTTCACAGGAATTGCGGAGGAGGAGGAAAAAAACGTTTATTTCTGTCGTTGAATAGAAAGAAAGGAGCGCGGGATGGTTGTCAGTCGTCCATTGTGGGTAGAGTCCCTACTCCGGGATTCCATGCCCAGCTGCAGCTCGAATGGCCCTGGTCACCAGGCCACGCCGGTTTTCCAGGACATCGCTTGTCAGCAGGACCTCCCGCTGCTCCGGTGTCGGTGCGATAACCTGGTAGTACCGCGACGCCTTTACACTCCCACACCATGTGGTACAGGGTATTGGGCGCCCCAGAGCAGGAGTTGCAGTTGTAGCCTAAGAGCATGGGGTGTATCCGGTACAGCTGTGTGGCGTGCGGAAATTATTCTGTCGGCAGTCTCCGGAATGAAAATTTTATTTTTACTAATAACAATAGACTCACAAACTGTTTTGATGCTTCAATGCGGGCCCTATTTGACACCCGATCATACTGAGGACTCGGGACGAGGTGGGGTGGGGGGGGGAGGTGTAAGGGTGTACCATACGCGTTGTGCAAAGCAAGGTAGGTGTACCGTTTGCTGAGGTTACACTCATGCTCAGCAACTGACTCGGCGCTCCCTTCCCCCGCAACACAGACACGGAGCCCGCCAGCCAGCGCCTGCCCAGGACGTAGGCAGCCATCGCTCCCCGTATCCTCCTTTCAACTCCTCGTCGTGGTTGGAGACAATGTAAAGGGACAGCCAATAACCTCTTTTTAAGTGCAGAGCCCTTTAGGCGCTCGCCGTGTCGTCCTAGCTCGCTCGCTGGAACCAAGCATATCGCCACGGCGTTACGGTGTAGCCTGTCGCGGTCCCTTCGCCGCGGCGTAACCCAGAGGCTTCGAAAGCCAAGCGGCTATGCTACGTAGCGTGAGCTGAGGTTCAGCTGGTTATTCTTAGCTTTTTTGGTTGTCTATGATTAGCTGATTATCATGCTTGCTGCTGCGTATCATCCAACCCCAATCCAATCCAAATCCAATCCAATCCAAAACCAATCCAAGCCAATTCAATCCAGAACTCCCGCTGGCGCAGTTTCAGGCATGGGGCGCGCGAGCACTGCGAAGGCGGGAAATTTGAATTGCACGGGGTGGTAGCAGTAAGCGGATAATGGCGGTACAACCCATTATGGCGAATCACTGCTCCGCACTTCCGACAGCTTTCACATTGAGTGGAACGGCTTTACGTTTTTGCGAAGTGCGTGTGCTCCAGCTCATATGAAAGCCAACGTTTCATATAGTGCAGTAACCACTAAGAATGTCTAAACAAAAGGATGAAAACAGTTTTAGTTTGGCTCTAAACTTCCTGAATGTGGAAGGTGGTGCCATGTATGTTTAAATGTGGCGCTATACTCGGATACAACTTAAGAACATCAACGGACGTTGCCGCTGTGCACACGTAGTGCACATAGCACGTGCCGTTTTTGTGATTTTTTTAGACATAATATGCTTATAAACGACTGCAGCGACGACAAACAATGTGAGAAAAGGCAGAAGATATCACGCATTCATAGCGATGACCTTTCAAAACGCGCGCGTCCGTTGACATCCGGGTCCGTCGCTTAGGCGGAGGGATACCGTACATGAGCTATTGCCGTTCTTAACTTGTTCCCGAGTGTACCGTTCGTATGCAAAGAGCTCCGTTTTGGTTTCAATACGTGCGTCCAAAACCGCCAAAGGAATAGGAAAGACCACTTTCTTATAATTTTAACACGAACAAGATTTTACATATCTCCTTTCATCTCGCAGTTAAGAATATTGCCGTACGGATCACTGTCGTGGTTGCTATACTCGGTTACAACTCAAGAACGGCACCACCTCATGTAGTGTATCACTCCGCGAAAGCGCCGGACCCGTGACGTCAGTGCGCGCGCGTTTTGAGAGGGGTTTGCTATGAATGCGTGATATCGTCTGCCTTGCCTCACGCAGTTTGCTGGTCGTCACTGGAGTCGTTTATAAGCATATTAAGTCCGAAAAATCACGGGAACGGCTCACGCCATGTTCAAAATGTTCCAAGTAACGCCCTACTTGCGCCGGGCGGAGAAACATGCGGCTACGGTGATAAGGCACAGCGGCAACTTCCGGTGCCGTTCTTAAGTTGTCACCGAGTATAGCATTCGTTTAGGCCGCATACTAATGGCTGGTAGGTCCGGATTCTTGGGCTCTCTTTACCAGCCAAGGCTAGTCCTCAGGGTCCGAGCTGGACAATGCTCTCTCCCAGTGCTCAGGGGAGGGGAAGGGCAGGGGGGTGGGGGGGGGGTCTTATTACAGCCCCACACAATATGGTAAAACGTGCCGGGAGCCTCACAAAAGTGACATTGCGAGAAGTACAGGGTGGGGGCCAAAATGTGCGCTCTAGTTGGGTGGGGAAAGGTGTTTTTTTGGATGCCTCAAAGCCCTGTCAGTAAAACCGTTTCAATTCAAGGTGTAAGGGTTGCCGTGTCACTCGGGATATGGAGGGCATACTCCAAAAAATCGGTTGACTGTCCCTTTTGGTACAACGATTGCGATTAGTGGGAAGGGGAGAGGAGTTAGGCGTTTCTGACGGGCGGTACAATAGGTGTCGCTGCCTGTTGTGGTTAACCCTTAAATGGCAGTTATTCTGCAATGAAATAATGGTCAGGTCCGCTTGATTCTCGTGTGATAGGGGATCAACTGAACCATTTTGTTCTTCCGGAATTTATTGCTCCGTAATTACTCTAAGCGGAGACGACAGACAGTTGAGCTGCTAGGGACGGCGGCGCGTCGACGAACGCAGGGAGAGGCGCGCGTTGCCGCGGTAGCTCTGGCGGGGAGGACGTCGCTGGCCGTGGTGACGGGGAAGGCGTTCCGCGTGGCGGGCGTCGACTACAGCACGGGGCCACCCGAGCTGCCTGGAGGTTCCAGCTCGAGGTCCTTCCTGGCGGTGCTGGTGAACGCGCTGAAGCACCACTTCGTCGTGCTCACCAGGAGCCCGCCGACCCTCCTCGACATGCGCACCTCGGACCTCGAATTCCGAGGAGACATCGCCTTCATACCCGACAGACAGAGCGTCCTGGTGCCCACTCTTTACCAGGCACGTGTCGGGGAATGCAGGGCACGCCGTGCAACAATGCAATTCTATCTGAAGTAACAAAAGATTGATGAGGGCGAGTTGGTACATGATGCCTGATGGTACCGTAATTACCCGATTCTAACGCGCCCCCGATTCTAACGCGCACCCGATCTTCCTGGCAAAAAAAAAAAAAACCAAAAAAACTTGCACATCCGATTGTACCGCAAACGGAACTTTCAGAGCAAGAAAGACGAATGAGAGAAACGGGCGATTTATTTATCGAAGTAATCTCACTCATCTCACTCCTCGTCGCTCTCCGCTGACCACATCCTCTCGTCCTAGGTGCCGTCAAGCGCGTTCGCGATGCCACACTTCTGAACGAACGTTCAACCATTGTTGATGGGATCGTGGCCAACGCCTCGCACGCCCATCCCGCGAACTTCTCCAGAGGCGCACGCTTCAGCCGACCGCTCGTTTTGAACGCGTGAGAGCCGCTGCTGCCATTGCTGCTATCAAGCGCGCAAGTGGAAGGATTTGACGATTTGTGTGAACGCCGATAGAAAAGCCTAGGCGCCTATGCTTTCTGCGTCTGAAAAATTGTTGCTAAAAGCTTTGGCGCCGTCTTGAGATGGCGATGGCGATGGGTCGGACGAAATTTTCGCTGTTTCGGCAGTTTCGGTTTCGTATCCGATTCTAACGCGCGTGCGATTTTTCGACCTATTTTTCCGGAAAAAAAAAAGTGCGCGTTAGAATCGGGTAAGTACGGTATATTAAAATACCATCAAAAACCAAATCAAATACCACTAAAATATCATAAAAATACCCCTCCTTCTGAACGTGAAGCTTTCTCGTGGGGCATTTCTTGGTTGTCGTCCGAGTTCCGACTTAGACTCGCAGACGGTTCGGGCTTTGGCTAGTTGAGCTTTGACTTTGACTCGCACGCAGTATGAACTTTAGATCGCAGCGGCTTTGACTTGGACACTTTATTTCGCGCGAAGATAGCTTCGCTTTCAACTATTGTCGTCGCTAGATGGACGGGTGCATGATTTTTCTGTCTAATTTTGCGCGTCTGCGCTCCCTTCTCCAAAATCTAAACTGCTTCGACCCCGTCGAAATGGCGCAATCTAATACACGGTAACGCTATAGGGGCCCAAGCTCGATTCCGACCAGGGAAGCGTTTTTTTTTTTCCTTTCACTTCACACGCAATCATCATCATCGTTACAGAAAGCTTGCTCTCCTGTAGTGCGTTTTCGACGCGAAATACGCCATCAGTGGCACATAAAAAGCTTCGCTTTAGTATACCGTGGAAGAAAACGAGGACGAAAGAAGAAACAAGTAGAGTCACAATCCCTTTAGAGGTGTTTGCTCCCGCGGCGACCGATGCAAGCACCAGCGCCAGGATATGTCACCACGTTCCGTGGAGAGTGAAACATCAGATTGCGTTCGCCCTCTCCTTTTGCTGTTCCATGAGCAGCGTTTCCTCCATGGTGGAAAGAAAGCCTACGTAGGCCTCCGTGGCCACCGGTGCATTGGAAGTTCGAGGAAGCCACGTGGTTCTTCTTTCTCATGGGAGGTCGCTGGCGCCCTAGCAGTTGGAATAAAGGCCGGTCCACCGAGGCCTTGCGTCACTGCGCGGCGCAGCCGATAGCCAGTGGTCGGCAGGCGCCGACGAAGCAGGCGACGCGGAGACAGAGAGCGAGACTTTAATCAGAGTTGAAGTAAGCATATTTGTGGTCGGGGTATTCAGTCTAAGACTCCGCTGGTGCGTCCGGTTGTCTTCGCCCTTTGCGCTAGCAAACGCTGCGTTTCAGGACAGGAGAAAAAAGTCGCTAGGAGTCCAAGATGTGCATATGCGCTTCATGCCGGCTGTGTTATTTGTTTGTAAGAGCGGAAGTTCACCACCTACACATATGTGAGTCGTACCCCCCAAGCAGCATTGGCCGATAGCCAATCATTGGACGCCCCTTGGCTTCCCTTTGGCTTCCGATAGCTTGGCCAGACGCCGGCCTGTACGCAAAAGCCATTCGTGGACAACGAGCGCTATACGACCGGCCTTGAGGACACACATTGGCCGGTGCGCAAAAAATCACACTGGACAGCCGATAGCTTGGCCAGACGCCGGCCTGTACGCAAAAGCCATTCGTGGACAACGAGCGCTATACGACCGGCCTTGGGGACACGCATTGGCCGGTGCGCAAAAAATCACACTGGACAGCGCGCTCATTCAGACGTAATTTTTGATCATAAAATTTTATGAACAGTAGTAGCCTATATGTGACGCAGGTATTTATGAGTGCCTTTACGCACGTCTTGGCATGTTCTTGTTAGTTGAATGACCACTCAAGTTCACTCAAAATATTACTGACGTTTGCGTGTTTTTGAATTTGTTTTCACGCGCAGCGCACAACAAAAAAAGTAGTTCCAAATCATTTTCAAGCTTGTGTCAAGTAGCACATTTAAATAAAAAGTATTGGCAGGTGTAAATGCCGACAGCCTTGCCTGTTTTTGCAGATTGTTACATGAAGTCTCACTGTAGAGCACTCGTGTGCGTTATTTTGCGTGTGTACATGCGCACCCGGCGCGCAAGCAGCACCACTCGAGGGCAGCACTGCGGTCGTTGCCCGCGGCGGTTCCCCAAACGGTTAGAGCGCGGTGCACAGGCCAAAACGCAGCAAAAAGTAGTTACCTAAAGAGCCACAACACCGTGCCACGAAACAAAGCGTACTTAAACTAAAGTGCAGCTTATTCAAAACAGCGTGAGAGAGAGTGTTAAACGTTCAGTAGGAATTGGTCATTTATGTGTCCTAACGCAACGGTGAACGTCGAACTACTTCAGCGTTGTGCCTTTGCGCGTTCTTTGAACCCGCGGCGGGGCCGGTGCACGGGCGCGTTGCACCGACGGCTCCGTCTCTTTTGTGGCATTGAAACTGCGGTAGTACTCCTGTACGTGTCTGTGAGGTGCGTTTTGGTGTCGGTGGCTGTGTGAAGTATACCTGACTGGTGTAATAACATCGTTTGCCTGCTACGGCCGCCGCTGAAAACGTAAGTCACCATTTCATTTTTTCGCGGTGCGGGAGTGCTCGCGCTCGTTCCCGCCAAAACTTCAGCTGTCGTTTATAACTGGCGCTCGCGAGTGCTGCTTAGTGTTGTTGGTTCTTGCGAAGAAAAAAGTGGTCACATACATGTGCTTCCAATTGTGTGACGCCAGTTCTAGCTATCCTTTTTCCGGCTTTGTGTTTTCCGAACAAGCAGCCGTGCTCCCACTGCAGGTTCACGACGTTCAGCATGCGTTGAAGCAAGACTCGTGTGCAGTATAAGAGTTGCGGATGTATTCCGCTCAGGGTTCGCACAGGTCCTTGAAAACCTTGAAAACCCTTGAATTTAGAAGTGTCAATTTCAAGGCCTGGAAAGTCCTGGAATTTTTAAAGGGTCCTTGAAAACCCTTGATTTTTCTGGAGAGAACCAATGGCCCTGTCTTTTCTCAAGAATTTGAAGTGTTTGTCGTGGATTTTAGGTGTTAAAAATGTACAGAAACATTGTAACAATCAAGTTTCAGTGCATTGCGTGAAATTAAGAGTTTGGTGGATTATCATTATTACGAGGCAACATTGAGAGCAGCACTCCTCAATAGAATCCATGTCACGATACAATCCAGTGAAAGCTGGCTTCTCTTCTTTATCTTGCATTGCCCATCTAGTCTGTGGACGGCCGCTCATTGCCTGTTTGCTGTGCCTCATACGCTCCATCTGCGTTTGCTCTTACGTGCAAATGGTGGACGTGTACATAGTTTGTCCTACCTTGCAGCAACACTTGCTGATTTAATTTCAGCAGATACTCTTGCTGACAAAGCAGAAGATGCAGGCAACATTAATGGAGTTTTGAAATCGAACAGCCTCAGCAAAACACTAAGAAAAAAAGGAAGACCTCAAAATACCAACTGTGAAATAAAAAATAAAGCTGGGGGAGCATTCACGAACTTGTTAGCGCCTATCTAAATGTGTACTAATGTGCTTAGGTATTGGGCAATAAGAAAATTTTGCATTGTGTTGAAAAAAGTTATAAATAATCCCAGATAAAACATTAGATGGGGGCCTTGAAAATGTGTTTTCTGGTCCTTGAAAGTCCTTGAAAACCCTTGAATTTTTGCTTTTGAAGCCCGTACGAACCCTGTCCGCTGGCTTAATTAAACTCTACCTATTCATGAAGCTTTCGTTTCATTATTTTCTTGAGCAACGTAAAGGTATTGTCGAGCGACAAAGTAATTACACTACCGCTGGGCTTCTCCGTCGGTTCCGTTCGCGTCTGAATTCCGCGTCTGACGGGGCAGAAGTGAGCGAAGGCACAACAAAATTTCACGGAACCGCTGGCGTGTCGCTTTGTCTATTGGACTTTTTATATTACTTTGCGCTACTGCAATAAGAGTGAAGCCCATTTTCGGTGAAATTCCGGACTGTTTTCTCAAGAACGAGCCAAGTAACTGCCACCGTAAAACGCAGTATTGAAAAATGAATAGTGCAGTACGTTTTATGTTTCATAGCGAGTGTTAACAAGCTAGAACTTTAGGCTGAGTATTTTCACACGGATATGTGGTAAGGCTTGTATAGGTGCTGTATTTAGTAAGCAGCGTGAATTTAGCATTATAGTGAACTATTTTTTTTTTTTACTTATTACAGGCGCTACGACGCACAGGTGTTTCCCGTGGACAAGTGGCGGATGCAGCAGTGACAAGCTTTCCAAGCTGGGCTATTCTACAATAGTGCTGTTCAAAAACATATTTTGGTCTTGGCAGGTCGGCGAATTACCGGGAATGAGGGCCCTGTTTTCATTTACCTGAATGCTTCTGTTTTGTAGGCATCTCAAGCAGTTAAACGAATGATAATCGGTTCGCGCTTCATGAGCAGCGCTTTTTAAAATTTTTTCTCGGCTGTTATTTGTGTTTGCTTTCATGTTTGTGTTCGTATTCTTGCCACTGTTAAGCGAGGTTTCTCGTATATTTGATGAGAATAATAAAAAAGCTACACAGAGAGACCCGGTGTGTTGTGTTGCTCCATTGTTTTTGGCAAGTCACGTATGTATAATTGGTTCGCAAAGTTGATGCTGTTTGCTTATTGTGCCTCGCGGTCCCATTTCTGTTTTATACATGCCATTGTACAGGAAATTATTTAACGAGTGCGCATTAAATAAATAATGCGCACCCGTTTAATAATTTCCTGTATACTGGCATGTATAAAGCAGAAATCGGGCCGCGAGGCAACTCGTAAAATAAGCATTGGTCATAAGGACTGGCCACAAAGCCAAAAATGTGCATGAAAATAGCGTGGGGTCCACCAATTGGCATTATCATGGCAAGGTACCTTGCCAAGCGTTGTCCAATATTGGCCTTCCAGGGCTTGGCCAATTGTTGGCTTGTCACCTTTCCCAAACACCAGCCAATATTGGCGGCCGAGGTATTGCCAAGCTCGGACACATTGGCCACTGATGTTTTGCCATGCTTGGGCTTGGCAATTTCTGCTGCTTGGGCCAGAGGCTCGGCAAGGTGCAAGGACTCTCTAGACACCAGCTGTAAAGCTCTTCGACGATCGGATGCCGAAACATCGCTCCACAAAGACTTTTCCACGTTTCGCGGTGACCTAGGCCTAACCAGGCATAACACGCCACCGGCCCACCCCGACGCCGGCGCCGCCAGCTGCGGTTCCTCGCAACTGCCACGTAAGCACCATGGAAAGCATCGTCGAAGGCGAAGACATCAACCCGGCGGAGCTTGCCCGCCCAGGTTGGGCTGAAGTCCGCCGAAAGCAACAAGCTCTCAAGGAAGCGGAACAACCTGCCTTTCAGGGAAGGGGAAAACAGCACACGAATAACCCCCATGTAAGAGTGCGCCTCACACTTCAAAGCGCAGGCCTCCCGCAGAGCCTCTACCCCAAGACCCTTCGCCCGCATGGTGGCCTGGCACTCACGGCCGTCTCTCTAGCACGCTAGCAGACACTGTACAAAAACGAGCGGGTCTTGATCCCTACAACGCAGATCAGGTCCGTATTCAAGCCACATCGAATTTCATCGTCGTGAGCGCACCCTCGGAAGCTCGCACTCGACAATATGAAAAAATCACTTCTCTTGTGCTGAAAGGCCATCAATGATGTGTCGGCTCCAGCACACACTGTGACGGGAGTGATTTTTAACATTCCAGAGGATGACACGCCACAAGAAGCCCTCAACAGTGTTTGTCAATACAACCCTGGCTTCCGAATACTGGACGCCAAGCGGCTCAATCCTTTTCGATGGAACCAAAGTTCCCTATTGGATACGATAACGGGCTGCAACCTACCGTTGTAAGCCTTTCCGCAGGAAATCTGAAGCATGCCAGGCATGTTGGCAACCTGGACATCGCCGGGACGTTTGCCCCAACGCACAAGCACCTCAACGATGCCCCACCTGTGGACTGGTGACGGCGCCCGAGGACCACCGGTGTGTACCAAAGTGCACTGTCTGTGGAGGTCCCCATCTTACCAGAACTAGCTGCCCAAAACGATACCAACCACGCCGCCACCCGAAGTCATGCGCGCAGGCGGCGACCCAGAACACTTAAAAGTCGACCGAAGCTCCTCTTCAGAGCAACATTCAGCAAGTGTTTCAAAAACAACAAACAATGCCTCAAGGGAGAATTTTATTCCAGTAATATTCGCTTTTTCATAACAGCAGACTCGTCAATTTCCAGCAATGTTAATTTTTATGTAATCTAGGTTCATTTCACAAATAACCGCTTGGTGATCGCCAATTCCCGGATTACCCGTGTATAGTGCATTAAGCGCTAACCACATGGAGCGGTTTTTCCAGCGACGCGACGAGCGACGCGACAAGGATCCGCAGTCGCTGATCCGAAGTCGCTCGCCGAGGCAACCACATGACAGCGACAGCTCGAGCGACTGAGGACGGCGATTTCAATGTTGCCGCACTGCGCATAGTAACGCGCTTGGTACGCTGGTTGTTTACAAACATTTTTTTGTTCATTTGTCACAAAAAGCATGACTAAAAAGTATTACGCCCTTCTACCTTGCTTTTTGCACTTCATTGCATTTCTAAAACTGGTTTGGGTTAGCGATAGCGCGCGCTTTTCCTCCTGCGCCTCGTCTCGGCTCCAACAGAACACCATGAAGAATTCGCTTTCTTGACGTCGTTCTTGCCACACGGGTCTCACCAGGTGTGTGCGGGAACCTTCTCGCTCCTGCTTCAGCATGTACACAAGCTTTGCCATACAAAGCTTTCTTTGCCGCTGCATCGCAAACGCAGTCTGCGCGGATTTTGCGCGCACGCCAAATCTCCTTCCGTTCTCTTCCAAACCCGGAGGTTGCGTACTTAAGTAGGGGCTCTCCTAACGGCTAGTCGCTGAGGCCACTTCCGGGAGGCGAGCGACTGTTTCTGGCGGCCCAGAACCGAGCGATTCGATGAGCGACTTGGTCCGCGGCGAAAAGTAGTTCGTCGCTAGTCGCGTCGCTCCCCAAGTCGCTTGCAAAATCGCTCCATGGGGTTAGCGCTTTAGACCTGGTGCATTTGTAAACAATAAATTAAATCGCTAACCACATGGAGCGATTTTTCCAGCGACGCGACGAGCGACGCGACTAGGATCCGCAGTCGCCGAACCGAAGTCGCTCGCCGAGGCAACCACATGACAGCGACGGCTCGAGCGACTGAGCATGCGACTGAGGATGGCGATTTCAATGTTTCCGCACTGCGCATAGTAACGCGCTTGGTACGCTGGATGTTTGCAAACATTTTTTTTGTTCATTTGTCATAAAAAGCATGACCAAAAAGTATTACGCCTTTCTACCTTGCTTTTTGCACTTCATTGCATCTCTAAAATTGGTTTGGGTTAGCGATAGCGCACGCTTTTCCTTCTGCGCCTCGTTTCTCGGCTCCAACATGAACGCCGTGAAGAATTCGCTTTCTTGACGTCGTTTTTCCCACACGGGTCTCACCCAGTGTGAGCGGGAGCCTTCTTGCTTCTGCTTCAGCGTGTACTCAAGCTTTGCCACGCAAAGCTTTCTTTGCCGCTGCACCGCAAACGTCGTCTGCGTGGATCTTCCCCCCGTTCTCTTTAAACCGGAGGTTGCGTGATTACGTAGGGGCTCTCCTATTGGCTAGTCGCTGAGGCCACTTCCGGTAGGCGAGCGACTGTTTCTGGCGGCCCAGAACCGAGCGATTCGATGAGCGACTTGGTGCGCGGCGAAAAGTAGTTCGTCGCTAGTCGCGTCGCGCCCCAAGTCGCTCGCAAAATCGCTCCATGTGGTTGGGGTTTAAGAACACGGTTCCCTCTAGTTGGTTCGATAATTGTCTGAGTAAGCGCAAACAGATTAACGACGTTTATCATTTCAACATTTATTTCGCCGCTTCCTACCGGAAAGGAGGGCTGCTGGTTAAAATTTAGATCGCGAAGGTTAAAATCACCAGCTATAGCAATGAAGTCTGTTTTAATGGTTCCAATCTTGTGGGCTAGTTCTTGCAATACATCGGCAGAGGCTGAAGGGGGTCGGTAAAAAGAACACACAGATAAGGTTTTACCGTTTCGAAGTCAGGGTTGGCACCGTACCGCCTCGCAGGAATTGTTGTGGCTATCAATTTCGCGGGACAATGTTTTCGTCCGCTAAGATGAACACGCCCCCTCCGTGTTTGTTCCTATCTTTTCGACAGCATGAAAAGTGTTCTGGGAACACTTCCCTGCTTGCAATATTTTCATCGAGCCAGGACTCTGTACCTATTACTACTGACGGCTGCGTAGTGTCTACAAGGCTGTTAAATTCGTCCATTTTATTCTAGACGCTCCGGCAATTTACCACGAGGAATGAGATTATATACTCTCAGAATGTCAATTGCTTTGCACTACTTGGTTTGTGGTTTCATCATAAACACATTTTACTTTGTCTAAATAAAGAGTGTCCTTCCTTAAGTTAACCCTGGTATCATCATTTCTATGGGAGGAGCTGGAAGAGTTCTCCTTGAACGTAACCGCTGACCACGAATGGCACCAGCACCGGCTTGCACTTGGAGTTCTGCCTCGGGGTGGCGTCCGCTTCCTCGAAGTCTTCATCCGGGATCCGGAACGGTGCTTCCAGATGCTCCATCTCTGTCTGGCACTGCGCCTCATGGATGAGCGAGACTGGCGGAAGTGAGAACTACTACCACAGAGTTCAGGGGTGGGAGAGCGGGCCTGTCGGGAGGACTGCCGCTGTTGCCGCTGAGGCTTTCTATGCTTCACAGGCGGCAGGTAGCGTTTAGTGCAAGACTTGACCACCGTCGGGTAGGTGCCCCCGCCCAAGATGCACTCTGTGTGGCACTCATGCTGTTCCGTTGCTCAAGAGAGCCTACATTTCCCGCACCTCGGCGTTTTAGGGGTTGTGAGCAAACGTCTTCCCTGTGACCAGTCTCGTTGCATTTGCGGCAATAGGGTACCGTTCTCTTGTAGAAGTAGCATCGCACCGCGATACCACTGCAGTTGAAATAACAGGGCGCGCGTTTGCCGCAGAAAGTGATCACCATTGTTTCCGTGTTTCCAAGACTTCTGCGTGTTAGAACTAGCAAGGTACACGTTGCGAAGGACCCCTTTGCAGGAGCCGTCTCGAGATGGCACGTATGGCGCAACCTTGTAGGAGTTCCCATCAATTGTTAATTTCTTGATTTCGCTTACCTTCATAGCTGTTGTTTCAGAAGGGGTACTCAGGACAAGGACGTTTCGGTCCCCGCCTATGCGCATCTCGATGTCGACTGCTCAAACTGGCAGGTTTCCTGCCTCAGTTCCTATTGCCGTTAGTAATTTTTGGGACTCACCCTGGCAAGGCGTACACCGTTTCGTGGCTGAAATGCCAGCTTCAGATCTTCAGCAGGGAGTCGAGACTGTCGGGGCTTGCGCGCTGCGGGTCGGCTTTTGCGAAGGGAGGGCTTCTCCAGCGTTTGTGTCAACTGCTGCTGAGCAGTAAGGAGTCGCTGGTCCCAGTGGCGCTAAGCGCGGCGGGCGATGAGAATTCAGGGCGAAGTATATAGTTGTTCCGTCTTCCTCCCAAGGTGTGGAGGCGTCTTGCGTGTCGCGGGTTTTGAACTCTTCATCCTCCGAGCCGCCGTGCGGTGACAGATGGACTTCGTCAGCGACGGCGCAGGATGACGCACTCGCCATCTGGTACGACGTCCGGGTACGACGTCTGGTACGTCGTCTGGTCGAGGTCCGGGATGCGCCGCACCGCTAGCACGTCAGGCTTAGCGAGGCGGCCACCGCTTCGGTAGTTTGAATGGCCTCTAGGTGCAAAGCAATGCACTTACGGCATCGGGACTGATATCGACAAGCCCCTGGTGACGCGGAGGAGGTGGTGCGCGACCGCAAAATACAAGCAGTAAAGGGCTACCTCCTAAGATGGCATTTCCGGCTTCAGTAGAGGTGGCGTACGAGGAACACTCGTAAGCTTTTCTTTACTCCATGACTGACTCACTTAGCAAGTCGCAACTTTTCATTGTTTTTAAAGCGACACTTTCTATTCCTCGCTGACGATGTCGTTTTCCGCGCAAAACGCACTAAAGGAAAGCAAACTTTACACTTCGCTTTCAAAGTCACGTCAAGCGCCTCAAGAAAAAAACGCCTTCCCTGCTCGAAATCGAACCCGGGTCCCTCGCACATGAAGCCGATGTCTATCCGACTGCAAAATTCCGACATGGTCGCAGCAGTTTATATTTTGAGCCGTGACTTTGATTTCATGGGAGAAAGCTGCGCGTTTTAACCATGTTTCTCTTAAGAAAAAGGCTTTGATTTTTTGTTCCGCGAATCAACAGTCCGGCGCATGTCAGCTGTGGAAGACAGTGACCGCCATGTTATCAAAACCTTCAAGGACAGAAAAACACAGCCCGGTTCTTTCAGTAATTAACAATGAAAATTCCTTATCACCTATTGTATATAGATGTCATTGCGAGCGGAGGTAATGAGGTAATCATGTGCAGACACGATTGGCATGAAAACAAAACAAGCACAGAAGCACAAGCTCATGACTAACAAGCGCTGCGCCACGGGGTAGTCCGCAACCGTACCTGATTAGGGCGATTCTCGCGACGGCCGCTAGGTGGCGAGCATAAACATGGCGTCGCCAATTGCTTCAACCATGCAGACGTACGATGGGCGTCCAGCGGACTTCATTGATGGGACCATAATAAATGTCCATGCACAAACGTAACTCGCGCGTCCGTCGGACCAAATCGAACGGACGTTCACGTTTCCCAGAAAAATACATCCGAAGTACGTCCGCCAGACGTCGAGCGCAGGACTCGGACGTTCGGCTGTAAAACGGACGTCCTACGGATATCTGCGGTCCAATGGGGAGTTATCATGGGGGTAGCGCTTGTATCCCACAAGAGCTTACAAGGGAAAGAAAGCAGCGGAATCTTTATATTAGCAGTTCCAAAATCGGCCGCTATGCAGAGGCCCGCCAGTTTATGCTCCCGCGATCACCTACAAGTTGACCTTGACTGTACAACAACACTGTGCCGAACTTACATTGCACCAATGAAAGCGATATGGACGAAGCAAAGATGATGGCTGATAAAACAGGCTTCAAGAATCTCGCGCTCAGGCTTATCGCTTCCGTTCATCAAGAACTTGATCTAGCCGGGGGGTGCAGTTACATTGTTTGCAGTGCTCTGAAAGGGGACCACCTGTATTGTTTTTAACAGTCCGGCTGTTAAAGGAGGAAACCCTTGCCCACGGAGAAAGAAGTATTTCTTGCTCCGTGCCCTTGCCCTCTCATAAAACACCTTTCCGTCTGACCTATGGAAACTTCTCAAGGGCTCAAGGGGATTTCGTACACGACAGCCATGCAGCAATCAGTGTAGCGAACAGCGGGCTTTTTGGCACAAGAAAAGTCTACAAAAAACAGAAGGTGCACGCCATACCGCACACCGTTAAGAAAGTAGCCCCAAGACACGGTGTTAACGTGGTTTTTAGTGTCCCAGCCAAACTGACGAAACTAGGCTGTTCCGGTACGTCGTTTCCAACAAGCAGTATGGCTTCGGCATGTACGTGAAGGTACTTCTTTTATCCCATCGTCGACGCTCTCGTGCATCTCGTATCTTAAACACAGCAACGGGCAGTTGGCTGGCAGATCGGTGGATATAAATAAGGCCCTGTCGAATGCATACCGGGCTCGCCCTCTTTGCGTGCAGCTCGAGCACTACCTGTACACCAATCACGTCCCCGACTACTTCAATTACGGCACGATGGGGTACGTGCTGGGCAGTGAGCTGGCTGAGGCGATTGGCGTCGGTGCACTGGACGCCAACGACTCGCGCCGGGCCTCATGGGACAGCCGCACAAAGTCGGGGCATACCACGCTGCTACAGTGTCTTATGGACAAGCGCAGCAAGCTGGGCTTCAGGGAGCTGGACGCGGCGAGAGCCAACGAGCAGAAGAAATTCATGCTAACGCTGTCCCAGGGGGTCCGCATCGCCTACAGGACTCTCATGAGGACCTTTCGACTCCAGGTTAGTCTCCTTCGCTTTCTCTCTCAGCTGGCTTTTCAAAACGATAGCCTTTCTTGGCCTACTTAAACACAGAAATTTTGGTCTGTCTGTATGTCTGCTTGTCTGTCTGTCTGTGACTCGATTCAGCCACCCGGCCAAAGTGAAACGAAGCCTGCGCAATGTCGAAGTCCGGTTCATATGTGGTCATATTTGTCAATATTGTTGAACAAGAACAAGACATTACGCAAACATAAGGCAGAAAATTAATACACCAGGGATATTTACAGTGTTTCTTTACAGAAATATTCATAGATGCTTGATTTTTTTAAGTGGAATGCTACATCCACTGCAGAAAAGAAATTAACACATTTGCCTGCTGTCGCCCGCGCCACTGTAGCTTCTGGCGGCATTTTAAGACATCAAGCAGCAACCGTTACGAAAGGTTCCAGCAGATAGGTTTCACGTTCTGCTACTATGACAACGCGGCTCTATAAAAGTTGTAGTAGGGCGCCTGGACTCCCGCGCGTCTCCGCCACACGGCAGCGCTGGCATTCAGGCAGTAGTATTAACTCTATGCATCCAAGCACCCGGCTTCGAGCAGTGGAACGCGGTAAATTTAAATGGATTTCAGCAATCCTTTAGTGTGTTTATCTTCAGAGGAGCGCGAAGCAAGAGGAACAACATGAGAGGTGAGCGGGAAAGCGAAGGGAGGCATTACTTGGCGAATGTTGACAAAGATTCTCGTCTTTTTAGAACAGTTTTCTACCTTGAGCCGCCGCAGTCCCATGGCATCGGTTGTCAGAGCGCCAGCGCGAGAAGGAGAGAGAGAGAGGAAGCCACAGCCGCACGTAAATGGGCCAAACAGCACGTACGCTACATAAACATGCTGCACCGCGCGCCATAGTACCACTGATAAAAGCAGTGTTCTTTCAATAAAAAAATAGACAACGCAATTTTGCTAACAAAAACGCGTTAAACATAAGTTAGCCACAAAATAGAAAAAGATCGAGCTTGTACTCGAGCCTCTAGCCCGTGCCCTACTGCAAGAAAAGGTTACAACAGATGCCGCGCCGACATTGCGAGCGTGGGAAGATCGAATTAAACTCGGCAAACCTTCCCTTGTGTATATTATTGGAAGACCAAAACAGGAGCGGAGCATCGTCAGAGGTTGGCGGGAGAGAGAGAAGAAGCAGTTACTTGACAGCGGCGGCAGAAGTCTCTCGTCTGCCGACAACATTTGCAGCAAAAAAATTAAGCTGGCAGATATGCGGCCAATATTTTCTGCACCGTATTCTGTTCGCAGATAGACAGCTTCATGGCAGGCCGCACAATCCGTGCGCGAAAGCACTAGCGCCGTCTTCTTTTCTACTTGTTAAAACCCATCCAAGCTCGTCAAAACGACTCCAGCGAAGTGAACCCACCCCCTCGTCCAAAGCACGGCAGACACGTTTTAATGCTAAAGTGTCAGCCATATCCTATGTTGTTCAAAACTCCGGCGTTCATGGCAGATAAAATGGCCGACTGGTGGCACAAAAATGGCCGCCTGCTCACCGTATCAACAAAAAGCACTTAACGAGTGTTTAGAATGATGCTGCGTTACTCAGAAAATAAATTGAGGTAGATGTTCTGCTGGGCTGAATCCTCCGCAATGCGGAAGAAACACAAAACCCATGCGCCAGCCATGCAGCTCGATGGTTCCAGATATCGTGAATGGGAATCGGTGTTTTCCACTCAAAATAACATGCGTTAGATTCATGTGCTTAGTACAACGTTCGGGATTTGACCACGCTAATTACACAAGTTGCAGTTTTATGAGTACATAGTAGCAAAGCCCGTTCCCGCTAATAGTGCACATTTGGACCTAACAAGGGCGACTGGCCAAGCCTCTCAGCCATAATAGCTGAAAGATAAAGAAAACATTGTGGAGCTAAGAGGATGATTACGATGGTGAGATGGCACATACGCACCTCTGTAGGCACGATGTCATTAACGTCGATATAGAAAGAACGTGTTCCCTTTCACGAGACACTCCATAAATTTTATCGGAGTGGTGTACGGCGGTGGACTTTAAGTCGTCCACCCGGACAGCAGCGTTGAAAGGTGGCGGCGTAAATATCCATTCTACAATTCAACATTGGTGGTGTCGCATTCGCAACAACATAAGGAACGCTCAGGTGTCCTGAAATTTTTAAAGACTGTAGTATTTCTTAAGCTGCTTAAACGGTACAATTTTAGAGCGCAGCTTGTGCGGTTTCGCCTCGTCCATCGCCGCCGTCCGTCTATGTAACAGAGAGAACGAGGACGCAGAAGAGAGAGCGAAGAGGAGAGCGGAGGAGGTGAGCATGGCAAAAGTGTGAGGGGGAAGGCGGTATGCCGACGGTGCCGCGCGAGACGTGTTCCGCGGCGGCGACCGGCTGCAAGATAAAGCCGAAGTTGTGCGCAGCGTATTTTCCGCGTTCTGACGCGCCGATGTCGCCCCGTGTTGACGCGCGTCAGCGTACGTTGCCAAAAAGGAGACCCGAGCTGACGCGCATTCGCTGATGACGCGATCACTTCCTGAGACAAAGGATGTGCTGCCCGAGCAGAGTCTCAGCATCGCCGACGCCAGAATCCAGAGGTGTGCACCGCCGACGCAGCCGCTATGCGCAATCGCGCTGCCCTGAAATTTCCCATTAGGGAGTATTGTAATAGTCAGCCAATTTTTCGGTCTCTATATCAGTCTATGTGTGCTTAATTCCAGCCTTCCGGCCAAAAATTGAAACAATTCGTAAAAAGAGTATGTAAAGGCAGAACCGTTCAAAACTGCTAAAGCTTCTGGCATAAGTCATACATGTCACCATTGTTTAGCACAGAGAAAACCTCAGGCCGCTTTTCTGATGGACATGAAAAGGGAAGACGCCCGTGTCTTCGAGATTTCAGCGCACTTTAAAGATTCCCAGGTGGTCAAAATTAATCCGGAGCCCTCCACTACAGCGCTCCTCATCACCTGTGTAGCCTCAGCACGTTAAACTGCACAATCAATCAAAACTTCAGGCACATTTGAGGCAAAATGCGAGTACACCTAACTGGTAGTACCCATGTTTTTTAGTTAACAATAGATATTGGTCTGCTTTTTAAAATTAGTGCATATCGTTTTTACGATAGCCAGTGGAAAAATAGACAGGCTTCCAGCACACGCGAGGTGAAAACAAGCAGAAAAACAAAACGAGTTCTGCTTGTGGTGTTCCCCGCAGAACGAGAAACAAAATATATAAAGGAAGATGTACGCTGTGCCAACAGATGGCATGCAAGGAGCGCGAAAGCGGGAAAATTGAATCAGGTTGAACAAACTTCCATTCAATTTATCGCGAGAGAGTAAGACATGGAGGGGAAGAGCGTGAGGGGTGGGAGTGAAAAAAATTCACGCATCTCCATGCACGAAGTGAATCATGACGAGTGGGCGAAGCACTGGGGATCGTTCTTACCGTAAATCACCCGTGACATTGCCCACTCGCGCATGCGAATGAGTGACAACGCGTGTGTACAGCATATACAATTCCAATCCAATCCAATCCGATACAATTCAATGTAATCCAATCCAATCCAATGCTCCTCGAGCATGCGCAACACTGTGTACACGGACGCTGCTGAGCCCCGGACGAAGCGAGGTCCTAAGGTGCTCCGCCCCTAAAAGAGTTGCGTGGCAGAGACGGCAGTAGACTATCGTCTTTCAAACATTTGCTGCGAAGTGAGCAAATATCCGGCCTTTTTTTTTTCTCGACTCCATTTCCTCCACGTGGGGTCTCTCTCTCTCTCTCTTTCTCCCTTTGCAGGCTCACACGGGCAAGGTGTTCGATCAATACTGGCCCGAGGCGCAGCACGTGTTCTTCGTGCGTGCCTGCATGATCTGGTGCAGCTCCGAGACCACGGCCGGCCCCCTGACGCCACGCGAGATGTGCCTGCTGCCCCTGTACAGCATGAAGGAGTTTGCCGACCGCTACAACTGCGCCAACGGTGGCCCCTTTCCCTCCACGGCTGCCAGCGGCGGATTCTGTGCCACCTAGGCCACAAACGTCCCTTTTCCCACGCTGCAAACAGCGTGGATATAAACTGAAATATCAATGCGCGATTGGTATAGGAGCATACTTAAACGATTACGGTCGTTTTTAACCTTAACATGAAATGTGCAGTAGCATTTTTACTCTTCACTTTGCGTAATTTCCATTTTGAGGAACGACATATTCTTGAACATTTTCTTTCTGTTAATTTCTTGTGTGACTTTGTTGCTTATGCCGTATGTTTTATTTTTCGTTCTCTTTATATCTGTTACTTTCCTGTATATGATGACCTCCTTGACAAGTTTGCCAATGTGTAATCTTTTTTCCATATCTCTGGGCTGCGAATCATGTAGTGCACGCCCCACACTGCAAAAAAAGATGGGCCGTTTCCAAAGCAGCAAGTCTTTGTAATATTTCGCACATTTCGAACACTGCACCAGCAGTTCCAATACCGCGAAGAATGCGGCTAGCGGTATACTGTGTCTTATCAATGAATGCCGGTAAAAACCTATACCTTATACAAGGCACGAGCGTTCGCTTCGCAAAAACGATCATCTATGCAGCGCGACATGTGTGCTGATGATGAACTGATGCAAAGATATGATGTGATTGGGATCTGTCCTGAACAACATTCTAATGAGGAGCATTCATGCGCGTATACCTTAGCCTGTGCAATGTGTGTCCGCTTAAGTGCAATGAAATAAAAATGCTGTCATGTGAAACTGCCGCCACTATCACAAAAAACAAGAAATTTCACTGCTGACTGTTTGTATTGCTGCAGTACTGCCGCAAAAGTACGGCTATCTGGAGAACTGCTTGTGTGCATGCGAGTGCGAATGCATTTATGTGTTGGTGCTGCTTCGCTGTGCCCTGAACGCTGACAATGACAGACAGCCGCGTAGTCACCATTGTACTCTTGGCCCACGTGACCTCCGTAAGGTTAATGGCAAGTGGCTCTGAAGAACTCTGGGTACATTAGCTATGCGTTAGCTGGTGATGTAACCAGGCATGTAGCCAGGATGTTTTTTTTTTTTTTTGGGGGGGGGGGCGGCTAAAGTTAAACGCCCACTTGGGGGTTGTTAGAGCACCTTTAAGGTTTCTTACGCTGGTGACGTTGATTGTTTTATTTGGCCGTCCGTGGTTGTAAGCTCAAATATGAAGTTCAAATCCCGCGCAGGTGATACTGGATGCAATGCACGCACGGGCACATCGTGCAGGCATCACATTACGCAACTGTAGTTAACAAGATATGATTGCTTGTGTTATATAAGTGTGTGTACTTTTAAGAGTATATGTCATCCACAATCAATCTGCGCATAGGCTTTGAACATACGTCTTTATTCCGCTGTGCTTGTTCAAACGAGCTAAGCAAAATAGCAAACATTTTTTGCGTGCATGCATTTTAGGCCCGTACATCAGCATCCACTGTAACGCCAATATAGCATATTGTGCAGTGATATCTAGCGCAGGTGTCTCCCTAAATATGGGAGCTAAGAATAATGAGCACAAGAAGGTTTGTCGTACGAACAATAATTTCGAGGAAATTTCGTCATGAAACGCGGCCAAATAGCAGCCCCAAACCACCACAACAGCAGCACCAGGTTGCAAGACAGCTAGAAGATTTTCTACAGGATTTAAGCACAGCTTTTCTGGTATTTTTCTGAACGATCACGCTCAGAAAAGAACTGGACAGTTCTAATTCAAACATTCAAAGCACCACTAAGGTTCAAAAGCCACTAGAGGAAGGTGGCGGGGCAATGGCAAAAATAATAATGTAGTTTATAAAAAGATAAAAGAATAAATACAACGCCATGCGATGTGTAACTAAAAGATATGACATTCAAGTTAAAAACTGAGGGCTAAAAATGTCCATCAGCACAAACAAGTGTGGGAAAAAACTTCTTAAATCGTAAAACAGGTTGTGAAAGGATGTATACAGTGGGATGTGGGATGAAAAAATACAAAATGCATGTACAAAAAAGAAAGTGCAAGCAAAGTCATTGAAATAGTTTGTTAGGAAAGGCAATGTCTCTTCGTACCGAAAAATGACGATATTTATACAAAGGAATGTGGAGGTGGTGGAGTAGCACGAAGACCGCTACTGCAGGTCACTGCTGAACATTTTACACGAGACCGGACTCCATGCCTACCTTTAGACTTGTACAGGGTCATCAATTTCCCGACTACCTGTGCTTTTGTTGTCTTTTCTTCATATGCCGCATGGCAAAAATGCGAATTAAAAAAAGAAACAAGTAAAATGAGGCACAATAAACAAAGCAAATATCAAAAACACGCAATATAAAATAAAAAAAGATCACAAGGCCTAAAGGATATCCCGCCTTGGGGAATGGGAAGAACTCCGACAGTTGGTTTTAAAGTATATACAGAACCCCTGTGCTATTTAACGTACATACAAAGCCATCGTGGTATATACAGAGTGGGAAGCTGGAGGACAAAGCCTGACCGGTTGGGAACCCTGGCGAAGCGATCGATGACATCAGAATGGCTGAAGAGCCAGGCCGACCAGCCTGTTCTCGGCCATTGTCGAGCGCAGGTAGGTTTTTAGCCTTATCGAACTGGAAAACAACCTTTCTGCTGTGGCGTTAGCGGTAGCGTTACCAATATTTGCAGCAACTTATGGATGTTCGGGTAAAAAGTGTTGTTGCAGAGAAGAGCACCAAGAGCTGAGTTCGGGCGTGTAGGGTCGACTCTGTTGGCCTCCCACTTTGTCCAGCAGAGCCTAAATTCGCCCAGACATGCACTCTCATCCACATCTTTGGCGAACACAAGCATCAGTTCTTTTGCTTGCTCCAGGCGGACATCGAGTGCTGCTTGAGGAACTACTTCGGGGATCAGTACACTAAAACTCTCTATTAATTGCCTGTGCGTGTCAAATCGCTGGTTTAGTTGAGACAGTATGAAATCAATTTAGGGTAGGTTAGAGAGACTTGCGAAAGTAGTCCTCTGCGCTTTCCGCGGGAGCTGACAAGCTTTGGCTTTGCTATTTCCACATTGTGTTGATCGCCCCCTAGGCAAGAGGTTAAGATCGCGTCGGAGGTTAAGGGTACAGCGCCGTACCGGGCAACTAGACGGATCTTGCGGCGAGACAATGTCTCGGCCGTTGTTTCTCGAGCGGTTTCTGTACACTCCGAGAATAGGAGAGTTAGACGAAGTTGAGGAGCTCGAGTGATTTGTGCGCACTCGGAGCTAGCGTGTAGCTGAAGTTCGAAGTTTTTCTTTTCATTACTCATGTACTCAGTTTTCCTACTGTAAATACCTGTATATAAACTTCCGTTTCATTTAGTCAACCTCAACGCCTCGAGTTCGTCAATTCGACCACCGTCTCCAAGAACTTCAACACTATCGCCCTGCCAGCCTCCTGCCAAATCAATCGGAGCCCGGGCGATTGGGTTCCTGATCGACACCGGACTTCGGGGAAACGATCTTTACTACATGCGTCACCAAAGGCTGCGTGCAGAGCGCCCATTCGGCAAACATCGCCTTGCCTGCGCAGCGGCCGCGGCTGGCGTCACTTTTTCTTCGGGGCTGCTACACACTACGCCAACTCGTCCCATCATCCACTCCCAGCCTCGTCCACCAGAGGTTTCCCCTCATCCAGGACGCTACCTCGCCGACGACCAGGACAGTTCCGTTAGTCAACCCCTGCCACTTGACCACTGACTGTCCACGGACTCTTCCTGACAACGGACAAATTGCACATACCTGTACATAGTTTTCACATATTCCTCATAACGCGCAAGGGGGGGAGCCCTGTAGCGACACCGCCATCATCATCGTGAGCGCCACAGTCATCATCAGCGGTGCGTGCCCGATGGCGTCAGCCTAGATCTAGTAACGTTGGCGTCAGCACTGACACGCGCCAAGAAATCGAACACGACTGAGCGCTTGGGCGGCCGCATGTATGCACCGCTCCCACTCCTGGCCGGGCCTACGCGCACCAATAAAATGTAGGAGGCCACTGCACCCTACCGAGTCTGCCTTCCTACAGGTTCATTGAAAAGATTGCTTCGTTAGAATCATCCCGACACCACTTCTAGCTTAAACTTCGCTCAAACAAGCTACATAATTAGGAAAAAAGGGAATGACCATGTGTCCCACTATCTCATTTCCCGCAACAGAACATATATGTCATACCAGCCCGCCCTGCGATTGGCGGAGGCCGGCCAAATCAAATGCAAATTAGGAAGAGATTAGAAGTTTGCCGAACAGGCTGTTTGCACTTAAATTTAGGGCACAATTTTTTTTTTGTAGCAGTAAGAATGGGAGAATATACAGTGGAAGTTACGAAAGCACACGTAAACATAGAAGTAGCGATGCGTACTGTTGTTGGCATTGCGCGCACTATGCTTGTTTTAGCTGCAATGCCGTTTGCCGCTTTCGAGTTGTCTTGCACGCACTGGCCAATTGGCGTAAGCGACGTTGTCTTGCGTGACCCTGTTTGTCGAGGGTATTTCATGTTTCACAAAACGATTACTTTCTACAGTAAGAAAAACAAGCCAGGTGCAAATATGGTCAAAAAATTGGGCCCATCTCCCCGCGAGGGGGACTCGAGTAAATGCGTCGCATAGGGGGTGGGTGTATTGCGTTAACGTTTAGTGTTTGGGGAGTTGGTGGTAGTGAATGCGTTGTATCAGCAGCTTCTTGACGTAGTTTGAATGAGTCAAGGATATAAGGCGCGTTCGTAGCCTCCCATTCTGTGTCGGCTTTGCGGCGCAGTGGGTAGAGCACCATGTACCTCGCGTTCCGCCCGCAGGGTCGAGGGATCGAAACCAGGCGCCGGATAGTATTTTTTTTATATAGTGTAGGGGGAGGGGTGCGGACTACGACTACGGACGTCAACGCGGGTGACATCGTGAGTTACTGAAATGCCCTGCATTTAAAAAAAAGCAACGGCACACAACGGCCCGTGCACGAGTGTGGTAGCGCCATCTGGGAAGACTGATGACAAGCAGTGCTGCAGCCGAATCACGCAGTGCAAGTTCGTTCGTATACGCGCGCTTATGACTTCATTGGCGACGTCCCAAAAATGCACGATTTGGCGGGAGAATCAAAATTTTAACCTCAATTGATTAATTTCTCAGTGAACACGGCAGCAATTGCTGCCGAAGAAGCGCTAGCTGAGCACTGTAAAACACGAAATCTTTCGAATAAAACAAATTTCTATTTTGTCCTCACGGCCCCTTTAAAGGGACACTGAAGTGAATTTGTCAAGCTCCCGTTTTTGCTTGCACTGCGTAGACTGGCTCAAATTAGCACACTTTTCATCGTTTATCCGGTTGACAAATCGGTAATTATTTTACAAAGCGCGAAAGAAGAAAAACTACCATGCGCGGTTTGCGGCAGCCGCACCAACTAAGGCTGTGCCGTTGAGAGGAGGGGCGCCGTGATTGGACGATGCCCAAGGTTGGCAATCACACAAGTTTCGGTTTCGGTTTCGGTTCTGTAAAACATAACCAATGGCTTTGTTGGATGGGCATTCTCAATATCTCAGTAATCATCGTACCGCGCTTCTGCCATGTTGTCGGCTGTAAAATGCACAAGATAAGCCTCCCAGGACGGCTTGTAGTCGTAGCATTCACTAGCCGAGACCTACGCAGTACATGAACGCCCTCCGCGTACCCGCAGACGCCCAAATGTCATGCGCTTTTCCCCCATTTTTGGAGCTTGCCTCCCTCATGCCTGTATCGTAAAAAGCGTGTTCGCACCAGGCCAAGGGTCTGTTCATTCTGGCCTGTGCCCACTGCCTGCAAGCAGTCGGTGCTTATGGCAACAGCGCGCGCCAACGAGAACTCGCTAGCGCGCCAGTGCCAGCCTGCGCGCGTTTTGTGAACTAGTTCGTGTAGCCATGAACGTTGCGGCCCCAAAAAAGGTGAACTCAATATAGAAAACATCGGCGGAAAACAAAAAAGTTAACTTACAAAAAAAAAAGGACGTACCCGCGGGGATTCGAACTCGTGACTCGCAAAACATTCGCGGTGAATTCCTAGCGCCCCAGACTGCTAGGCTACGGAGCGGGACGCGAACGCTTAGCTAATATAGGGTATATATTGTACAACCGGTTCACACTTTTATTTAGTTTTGGTATTTCAAGCCGCTTAGGTGACTATTTGTTGTACTGCGATCGTGCAGTAAGCGTCGCCCGAGTTTCCACAGTAGCTCACGTCTAGCAATTGCATTTCGTAGACGGAAAAGCGTTCGCAGATGCGTAGTCGTGCTGCTGACCTCTGTTTGTTCGCCCAGCGCAAAAAAGTGCTTCCCGCGCCCTAGTTTTACGCTGTACGGTAAAAATATCAGTTGATTTTATTTGCTTAGTACCTATATTGACTTCGCTGACTCTTCTCCCGCCTTCAAGAGGCCTTATATTTTCCTACTGGCGTACCAGTCAGCGAAGCGTCGCATGTGCAGCGCTTGTGTGAAGCGACCTTGACTTGGAGCTAGATACAGTGTACAAACAAACCAAGTAAAGAAAGGCACATTCTTCCATTCACAAACGTGTCCTGGCTTCGTTTCAACTAAGCGAACGAATTGCGACCAAGCAATTTTTTTTTTTAACCTCCTTGATTGCGACGACCCGCCGGCGGCCGGCGGACGAAACGCTGGGCCGACTGACTCTGTCGGCCGGGGAGCCGTGCAGTAGCGCAGCCGTGGCGCAGCCAATTGCCAGCTCATCCCCTCCTGACGTCACACGAAAACGCCACAGAAAATGGGCGAGCGTAAAGAGAGGAGGACAGCGTTTTCGAATTAGTTTTTCTACTAAATAAAATCGCGTAAACGCGCCTAGAGTGGTCGAAACATGGCCTGGGGACTCCGGACTACAATTTGCGCTAGTAATCCCGCAATGTTTACATATCACTTCAGTGTCCCTTTAAGGCAAATGTCGCCGCATGCACAGCAGGGCTGTAAAGTTACCCTCACTCTCTGATGGGACAGTGCTTAGATCTAGTGGCCCGTTGTCATTGTGGCCACGAAGAGACAGGCCTTGCCTTCCAGCAAAATTATTGTGCCGATGACGCTTCCGGTTTCCCTTGATCAGCAACAGGTGGCGCACTACCCGAGAATGCCTTTCTGGAGTCATTTAGCTGCCGATTGGCTTCCCCAAGGGCTAATGCTAACCCGTTTTCTGGTGGGAATCGAATATTTTGAGTGCATGTTTCCAGTCCGTGCAAGGTTTGAACACGAGCGCGCCAGCGGGCGCGTGCCTCGACCCTTGGCCAACTTCAGGGCAAGAAAAGATTGCACAAACACAGCAAAACGCGCCCTCACACAAGGTGGAACAACTCAGCCACGGGTACTCTTAAAGCCACGTCAGTTGAAATTTCCACTTTCGTTTAGAGTTGCGGACGCTCTTGAAACCGTAGTTTCTACCAGGACGCCAGGGGGATTTGAGCAGCTGGTACCTTGTGACGTCGTCAATTTGGGTGTCATTTTGGTAGATGCGAATGTCAAGCCTGCTGTACTCCGTTCTCCCTTGGGTTTCTGCAATAGTGAGTTACCTTGACACGTTTCCATTGCTGGGTGCCCAGTAATAAAACTTACTTGAGGAGGCCTCTGATCTACATGGATGCGTGTACCATCCTGTGCGGGGGGGCCATCCCCTTCTAGTCTTGGTCGCGTTCCTGCATAAGGTATAGGGACCGGGCAGCTGGACGGGTGGCGCCACCACTCGGCGCTCCCCTCGTCAGTGGAATGAGCCGGTGCATTGGACTACACAGCCTACCGTTGTTTTTGTCGTGTTTGCTTCAGTGCTTTGAATGTTTTGGTGGTGTTGTGAGCGTATATGTGAGGTGAAACAAAGTCTAGACAGATGTGTTGGGTTATTAGATGCAGTAATGACTACGTAAACTTGTCGGACGCTTCTAAAGTTGGGTATCGGCTGCAATGGCAAGAGCGCATTTTGCAGTGATCCGCGCTTGGCTACACCCGTTCTGAGTACGAATAAAACTACTATTAGTAGTATTATTTTCTTCTTAAATGCACTCACGGCTACGCAAACTTATTGGATGCTTGTAAGGTTGGGAATGGTCTACATTGACACGAGCGCTTTTTGCAGCGCTGTGCGCCTGGCTCCGCGCGATCTGAGTAGGAATAAAATTATTAGCAATATTATTATTCATTTCTTCCACTTTAAATTATCTTCGCTGGTTTCCATGACTACGGTTTCCACGCCAGCCTTAGCGCTGGGATAGGCCGATACGTGTGTTTTAAATAGAAAGGCACCTGCATACGAGATGGATTACCGTGTAGCCGTAGAAATGTTGCGGTAGTTTACACTTTCTGTAACCGTGAGCTTTGTGCCTTCGGTTTTGGTGAGCGACACTGTGACAGCATGGGAGCCTGAAAGCCGAAGTGTAAATCCCATATTTGTTGTGGTTATTTTATCAAGAGCCAAAGTTATTCACCAACTCAACATCCCAAGCTACAAACCATCCACCATCCCTCCTTCCCTTCCCGTTTTACCACCTGCGTAGAAGTTAAAAAAGCTGGCAGCGTTAACGTCAGCCGGTGTTTTTTAATTCCTAAGTATTCTTTACAGAGTACCTAAAAATCGTGTAATTCCTGGTGAAGACAAGAAAAACGCGCGATCAGTTGCCTCAAATATGGGTGCATCAGCCCGAGTCTTCCAGCAGAGACACATTTCCGACACGCTGGACAAAGTTTAGATTTGGAGAGGGGGGCATGGAAGTTCAACATTAAACAGCAATATCATCTAGCCCTCCGTCTAATGATTATGATGGTTGAACGCAAAGCTTTCTTCCTGCAATCGAATGGGAAATGGTCAAAGTCAAAGACTCTGCGATCAAAAGACCAAACTGCGTGCTGGTCAAATTCGACGCTCAACTAGTCAAAGTTTAAAACCAGAAGGCAACCAAGGAAACCCATACGATAGAGCTTTGGGATAAACCCTCATCGTCGTTACACGAAGATGTGCATGATTTTTCAAGTGTAGGTGGCAGCTTGTAAACCGACCGCAGCATTCAGTTGTGAAGCTGATTACAGGTTTCGTGTACCCTCCTGTCTTGCGTCGTTCAGCCACGCAGGAATTGGTTTTTGAAAAACCATTTACCAACTAGCCAGCAACCATTGCAATTCTTATAAATCAATGCTTCTCCACGACAAGCAATAACGTTCTACTATCATGTGGTATTTATTCTATCAACGATTCCCGATGACTGTAGTAAGAGCATTTCTGTGAAATTAAACACTTTTCAGCCGTAGGTAATGAAGTTACGGAAGCGTCGTCCATCACAATTTCTGTTTTGAGGTAAATCTTAGAAGACACCCTCCAACTTTGTCTTTCGCTTGTGCACGACGTTGACGCCGTTTCGTCAACTGCCCAAGGCCAGCGCCGCAGCATTCCTAGATCGGTTGCACACACCGGCTTTGTGGGAGCATTTAGCTGCAGTATACTCCTCGATACGCGAAACTGCATGGAGGCATAAAAAAATTGCATGAAGCAACGAACTTTCACTTCCTGCTTGACTTCCAGCTTGGCGCATTGAGCGTCGTCTGCTATTTGTAAATACTGATTATGGGCGTAAATCACACACATGGCATGCCTCGCAAAGGTCTCATCCACGCTCAAGATTTACCGATCTGAAAAATGCACGTGGGGTTACGTACGCTTTGCAAGCCACACCGCAGAAAAACGACAGAAAGCCATGCAGAGTTGCTGCGCTGACCGCCACCGGCATTCCACTGACGAGCGGTTCGCCACGGGCGGCGCTGTTCGCTGAAGCGACGGTGGTGCCATACAACGGCCGCCCGGTCCCTATAGGAAGTCATTCCAAAGTTCAATATAGTATGCAGTATTGGAATGTAAGGGTAGCACAAAATAATAACGTGAATACTGCGGCGTTCGACGGGGCTCTTGCTTTAGGCACGTTGGAATTTTGTCGAAAGATTCGATGTAGGGACTACAATGCGTCTCACTGTTCTGATTCTAAACATTACAGAAGCACGTATTTCTTAGCGGGTTCGGCCGAGTACACAGCGCAGGTGGTAAAGCTAAGCCAGCGCCGCCTGTGTAAACATTGTCTGATGCGTCGCCCGCTTTCCAATGGGGACGATAGGGACGCTTATAACTCCTCTGCTATGTGGCACGCGCCGGCGGACGTCCCGCCTTACGTCAGTGCTCGTGAGTCGCAGACGCTGCTCCCATTTCTAAAACGCGTGTCTGCCAGCTTGCCCGTTGGGTTTCAACAGCCGTTTCGTTCCCATTTTAGTCGCGACGGGGCGTTAGGTCTGGGGCCACTGGTGATCTCATCCATGTCCCTCTCTTCATATACCTGCAGCATTTTTCGAAAGATGACTGACGGAGTTCTCTGCTTTGAACGGCTTCGTATTCTTGCACCTTGACACAGTTTGCGTCTCGATAAAGCGGTTTGCATCCATTGTATGGGTAGTTGTAGTAGTAGCACTTTTAATAAGGTACACGAGCAGTGGCATAGCTAAAAATATTTTTCGGGGTGTGTTATACGCCAGCGAAAAAACAAGACGACAAAGAGGGAGAGCCTGCAAGCAAACATGTCATTTCATTTCTTCTATAGTTTTTATGTTTGTTTTAACATGCCTATGAGGAGTGCGAACAGCGTAGACAAAACAAGGCCGAAATGCGGAGAGGACAGAGGGTGGAATGCACCACTCAGAAAATGTCGCGGCCCGTGATCTAAGAGGTAAGCGCGCAAAGCCGGCATCAGTCTGCGGTGCACAAGTGCTTTTGCGTGCGCCGTGGCGCTCGCAGTTTTATCATGGACACACCAATACGATAGCCGTGGTGAAAAACAAGAAGGTGTAGGAACGCCACCTGGGGAACGCTACACAAACTGTCAATTATGTTGCATAGTTTCCGAGAAGCGGCGTTGGCTGGCGGACATGAAAGCACGCAGGAATGCTACGGAGCGGGAAATGGTAGGAGATAGCAACAGGAGAGTGGCTGCATGGCCATTTTTCGCTCACGCATTAGGCAATGTTTATACAGGTGGTGTTAGCTAAGCGATGAAGCAGCACTTCACAGTGTTCGAGCTTGCGTACATGGAGCAGAAAAACATTGCAGTTTTTGTCAGTAATTCGGGTAATCAAACTGACCTTGGGCATCTCCTCGGATGACCGGAAAAAGGGCATTGGGAAGCGGTGCAAAGCCAGCTTAAGTATCTGACGTGGGTCAATGCTTGAAAGCAGTCAGCGTTTCATTTCCCGCTGTGCACCAAAAAACATTCGTGAAGGCGCTGCACCTTTTCAAACGCTATAAACTACTGCATTTCGGCATGAGGCAAACTTCAATGGCATGAGTAAGGTTGGTGGCAATAGTGATGTTCAAACTGAAACTTGATTTCAGGCCACTGAAGCTAAGACTTGCGAAATCGGCTAATGGCGGGAAAGTTAAATACCTACCAAAAACTTCGCTCATTTTGTTAGTGAGGTGATTGATTGATTGTAGGGTTTAACGCGCCGACGCAACGCAGGTGATGGGGTGCGCCGTAGTGGAGGGCTCCGGAGTAATTTTGACGACCTGAGGATCTTTAAAGGAGCCATGAAGAGAAAATGCAACTTGGTTTAATTTGAAAGAACTAGGATTTAGTATCTCACTCAGTTCCATTAGAGCCACAAAAGATGTTTTTTTAACGGAAAAAAAGCAGGAAGTATATAAAAACTTTCAAATTTCGCGCCACAGTGACGTGTTATGAGCAAGAATGACGTCATACGGGCCAACAACAAAATGTAATTTTTAGTGCGTTAACTACACGTTAGCATTTAAGTGATGCAGTCAAATGGAACTAGAGGCCCCATTACAGACGTCGAGTCATGTGTAGTCGCGACAGGTCAGTTAGGCAGCCGCCAATCGCACAAACAAGGTTCCGTGACGTCATAGAAAAGTTGCGGGAAATTGGCTAAGGGGTCGCGACTGCTTCACACGTTTTCTGTAATATCTCCATTATTTGTTCGAAGATTGCGATGATATTGGTATCATTGTTATCGGGACTAAGCAGTCTTTCTAATAAACCCAACTTGTATTTTGTCTTCATGGCTCCTTTAACGTGTGCCTAAATCTCGACACACGTACACACGGGCGTTTCTGCATTTCGCCTCCATCAGAAAAGCGGCCGCCACGGCCGAGAATCGAACCCGCAACCTCGTGCTCAGCAGCGCAACGCTTTAGCCACTGAGACTGTTAGTGAAGTGATGTTGGCTATCGTTTACGAATTACTCAATGTAACCTATGAGCGTGAGGGTGCCTTGTTTGTAGTCCCTCTCTTATGTGCCCCTGGTCTTTTTTTTTTTTTTTTTGCACTGTGAAGCTCGTGGCTTACTCAATGTACCAGAGAAATCATAAACTATTATACTATATGCAGCTGTAGATTAGGCATGCTTGCATCAGGGCGAGATCTGATGGTGCTCATCAGAGATTCATCGTAAGTAGCGCTAGAGACGGGACACAGAAGAGGAGACACACACGACGGCGCTAACTCGCAACTGACTTTATTAGGCGAAAACACAAATATATACCCAAAAGAAAGAACACGTGCCCAGGTCAAACCCGAAAATGCAGTTTGATAAACACAAAGGTCACAGGATTACGATTCGAAAAAAACACACAAGATTACACTGCACATATTCAACAACCAACCAGCGAAACATCTAAGTTAATGCATTTGACAAGAACAGAAATTCCTTTTCATTAAGTGCTACCGACGCGTGGCTGATACACTTATCCTCGTGTTTTCTTATATAAAAAGCTTCGATTACCTCGCGTGTCAATTGGTGCCTGTGTCGCCATAACACACTGGTGTTTTCAAGAAGTGGACAGCATTGCGCCTGGGTCTTATCTTTGTGGGTCGCGCAATGTGGGTGGCGCACAGGCGCAATTTGGGTGGCGCACAGGCATCAATTGACACGCGAGGTAATCGAAGCTTTTTATATAAGAAAACACGAGGATAAGTGTATCAGCCACGCGTCGGTAGCACTTAATGAAAAGGAATTTCTGTTCTTGTCAAATGCATTAACTTAGATGTTTCGCTGGTTGGTTGTTGAATATGTGCAGTGTAATCTTGTGTGTTTTTTTTCGAATCGTAATCCTGTGACCTTTGTGTTTATCAAACTGCATTTTCGGGTTTGACCTGGGCACGTGTTCTTTCTTTTGGGTATATATTTGTGTTTTCGCCTAATAAAGTCAGTTGCGAGTTAGCGCCGTCGTGTGTGTCTCCTCTTCTGTGTCCCGTCTCTAGCGCTACTTACGATGAATCAAAACCAACTAGCCCAACTGTCAATTTTATTGGGCTCATCAGAGAGCCTGTGGTGCATTTTAGCCAACATTCATTTAGCCAACATTCAAAAAAATCTGCCAGAAAGACTCCTGTTCCGCTCACACAACTACAAAGTGTAGTATCGCGGCCGACGGCCGATACCGGAGTAGCCTCAGCGCGTCAGCGCGGGAGCCACCACTGCAGAAGACAACAGATGACAGCGCCATCTGTCGTGGCAGAACGTAATTACAATACAACATATCCCCTTCCTTATTTCAGGTGTATGGGTTAGTGGTTCACTCAGGTTAGTACTGTTATAGTACTGTTAGCAAACACTTGAAAGAGATATGTACAGAAAGTTTCAAGCACATTCACCTAAACTGCGCACAACGATATATCGTTGTGCGCAGTTTGCAAAATAATTTCCAAAAGGTCAGGAATCACCGAAGAAAAGACTTGTGCGCAAAGTTTGCAAAATAATTTCCAAAAGGTTAAGAATCACCGAAGAAAACACTGACTATACATAGTCTACATATCTGTTGGATGGCCTTCTTGCTCTAGGTAGTTGCACCCGACGTGCTGGTGGCTCGCAAGGCGAACCAGAGGTAGCTTGCACTTCCTCCTGACTTGGCACTTGTTGCAAAGTCACTGCAGAACTGTGCTCACTACACACGGGCGTTGTAGGTGCTGTCACTCCTAGAGTAGTTGATCCAGAAAAGTAATGAATGGCTGACGCTTGCGCCGGTGTGCGAGGCGGCGTTGGCGTATGCTCAGTGTCACTCGGAAGGGAAGGCGTCGAGAATGCCCAGTATATCGCTCCGAGCTGAAGGGAGGTTTGAACATGTTGGGGCGGCATCTTGGCCATCTTTGATGCGTTCCATGTCTTCCCGTCATCAAGACTGAAGGTGGATGGTCCTTTCTGTTTCATAACCTTTCGAGGATGGCTGAAGGAGAGGTCCCCCTTAAACCCAACAGTTGACCTCCTGGCGCGGACCCCGTCGCCCACAGCTGTGTTGGTGTTCTTCGCTGCCCGACGCCCGTCGGTGTAGATTTTGCTGTATGCTTGCTTCTGCTCCACTCTGTACCTCAGCTAACGAAGTTCTTCGATTGGGTCAGTGAAGAATGACGGAAACGGGTGACCAACAATGTCTAAGCGAGTTCGAGGCAATCTCCCATGGAGAAGCAGTGCTGGTGCAACCCCAGTGGTGGCATGCGGTATGCAGCGGTAAACCCCTAAGTGGTCCGTCACGGCTTCCTGAAGTGTTCTGTGCTCCAACAGAGCCAACTGGATGAAGTTCTTAAACACACGGTTGAAGCGTTCAACCTGTCCATTGGCCTCAGGGTAATACACTGAAGAGTGTGTCAGGCGAATTTCGCGCTCTTTGAAAAATCGGGCAACCTCTCGGGAAGAGAACTGAGGCCCATTGTCGGCGACCACTTCATCTGGGCACCCCTCCCGGGAAAATACTTGAAGCAAAAAGTTGGTGACTGTCCTTGTCGTGACCTCTCTGCTGTACTTCACCTCGGGCCACTTGGAGAAGTAATCAACTAGTGTGATGGCGTATCTGCATTCCTGCGGAGCTTTCTCGATCGGACCAATGATGTCGATGGCCAGCTTCTTCCACGGACGGTCAGGTAGCGAGATGGGTTGGAGGGGAGCAGCAGCGGTCTTCGAGCTCTTATCTGCACTTTAGCACACACTGCAGTTCTGTATGACGCCTTCTACTTGCCGATCCATACCGGGCCACCAAAAGCGTTGTCGCAGGCTGCCTTCGTTCGAACTATTCCAGGATGCGTTTCATGCGCTATGGCAACTACCTGATGCGAGAGAGACCTTGGAACAACAAGTCGTTCTCCAAGCAGGAGTAATTGCCATTGACGACAGAAAGTTCTTTCCGCATAGTGAAGTACGGCTGGACTTCTTTTGAAATTAACTTGTGCGGGGGCCAAGACGCCGTCACGTAGCCTTTGACGCCTTCCAAGGTGGCATCGTCACGCGTGGCCTGCTCAAATTCCTCTTTGGCAATGCACAGCGGCTCCACGAGGAGTACGACCTCTTCCTCAACAGAAATGTCTTGCTGTGGCAGCAGAAACTGGCAGGCGTGAAAGCGCGTCTGTGACCTTGTTTTCCGACCCTCTCTTCGAGTCCACCTTGTAGTTGTAGCGAAAAAGTCGTTCCGACCACCTTGCAATCCGAAAAGGTTGTCGCCCCGTTCCCCGTGTAGACAGCAATGTCGTCTGTCTGCAGCGTGAAAAGTTGTCCCCATAAGTAAACATGCCATTTTTCACATGCCCAGACGCATGCTAAAGCTTCACGCTCAGCAGTAGAGTACCTCCTTTCGGTCTCCGTCAATGTTCTTGACTCAAATGCAACTGTATGAATGCGCCGGCCGTCTCTGTGCTGCAAAACTGCACCCAACCCGTACGCAGAGGCATCAGTACTGACAATGACTGGGAGCGCTGGATCGAACATGCGCAATACGTTGGGCGAGGCCAGAAGCTATTTTACCTTTAGGAAGCTGGCTTCCGAGGCTGCATCGCAGTCGAAGGGAGTGTCCTTGTGGAGCAGGCGGCGCATAGGCTCTACTTCGGTAGCAAGGTGTGGGGCAAATGTCGCGTATACTATAGTACTTGATGAGGCCCAGGAAGGACCGAACCTTGCCTGCGTCAGTCGGTGTTGGGGAATGATTGCGTCAACCTTTGTTTGAAGGGGTGTTATTCCTTCAGCACTGACGCGATGTCCGAGAATACTAAAAAGACATCCCCCTCGCGAGGGGCACGATCAAATGCACAGCATTTCCGAGGGGGTGCGCCGGCAAGTCGTATCTCTCGATCGCGGGACTCGTGTCGCCATCTTTTGGAGGCGCGGGACAACTTGTGGCGCTTTCGAAACAAACGAGAAATGAGTGAAGGATATAAGGCGCTTTCGGTGCATCGAAATCTGTGTCGGTTTCGTGGCTCGGTCGGTAGTGCGCCGGGCACCTTGCGCTCCGCCCGCGGCGTCATGGGTTCGAAACCGGGCGCCGGAAACTGTTATTTCTTCCTGGCTGCGGACTACGACAAGGCGCGCCTGCGGACTACGACAAGACGCGCATGCGGACTACGACAAGGCGCGCATGCGGACTACGACAAGGCACGCCAACGCCGCGTGACATTGTGAGTTACTAAAATGCTATGCATTTAAAAGACAGTTCCTTGACATCGAAGACACATTTGTCATTTAACTTCAACCCCGACCTCGAGATGCGCTGCAGGACTTCGAAATTTCTCATGTGCTCTTCCTCAGTCTTTCCGAACACAATGATATCATCGATGTAGCAAAGAACGCCCTTGCAGCCTTGAAGAATTCCAGTCATTAGCTGTTGGAATGCTGCAGGGGCTGATCCGAGGCCGAAGCAGACCCTCTTAAATCTGAACAGTCCCTCATGGGTAATGAACGCTGTTAAATCTCTGCTGTCGGAATGAAGAGCAACTTGGTAATATGCTGAGGCCAGATCTAACTTCGAGAAATGATGTGCTCCCCTCAGGGCATGCAGAAGCTCTTCTGTGTGGGGCAGTGGGAAGTTGTCAACTACCACATGTTCGGCTCTCTCAAATCGACGCAGTCTAATGGTTCCACCTCCCGTTGTTACTGCGACGATTCGTGACACCCACTCAGATGCGTTTACCCTCTCGATAACGTCGGCAGCTAGGACACGTTGCAGTTCGTCAGAGACCGACTTCCTCACGGAAAATGGCAGGCGTCGAAGTTTTTGCGCAACCGGGGCCACCTGTTCTCTCAATTTCACCTTGTGCTGAACACCTCTGGCAAGTCCCAGGCCCGGCGATACCAAGTGGGCGAACTTGGCCCATAACATGGCAGGCATGCCAAACTTCGGGGGGTCCAGCTGTCTGTTCCCAGTAGTAGTTTGTGGCTACTTGCTCTCTTGGAAGCCTGCCCCAGCATGGGCCTCAAAATGCCCGGGCGTCTCAAAAATTGGCTCGGTGGCCGTGTTCAGGCAGCAGAGTTCAGTGCCTAGAATCTGAAGTCCCAGGGCTTGCACGGCGTCGAGACCAAGGAGCGACGTTCCACTGCGGGTGACATAAAAAGCCGCGAAAGTTCGTTATTGTGTCCTGTACACCACTTCGGCTTGGAACAGGCCGAGTACGGGGTTCTTCTTGCGGGAGAAGTCTAGCATGGTTGCACTGGGGCTGTGAAGGTACGTTGTCGCCAAACAAGCTTCTGAAGTGATTATCTGCCAGTGTCGAAACCGCTGAACCCGTGTCAACAAGGAAAGTAATGACCTGTGTAGGTAACGGCAGTCAACGGCCCGGACCCTGACATCCACGTGGATTCAGGTACACTTGCCAGTACGGACAGTCAAGATGCTGCGCTGTCGTAATCTTCATCATGGAGAACCTCGCGAACTTGCGCCGGCCGTTGACCCCTACACCGTTGAGAACTCCGGCAGACATACTTGAAATGGCCGCGGCGCCCTCGCGCGAAGCAAGTCCGGCCGCGGGCGGCGCACCGAGAGAGGGGAGGAGAGTTGCGCCAGTTGCGCGTCCATCCGCCATCTTGAGTTCCAGGTCGTGCGGGAAAGCCAGCCGTCCCGCGTGTACGGCTGCCGCCGGGCCGGCGCGCAGCGGCAGCGGCGAGGAGCGGCGCGGACAAAAACTTCCCCCGCATTTCCCCGAGGGGGAGAATGTGAAAGTGCGAATGCACGGTTGTCGGCCCGCTCGCGGCGCTTGCGCTCGGCCCCCGCTGCCCACCGCCTCGCCGCCTTCTCTTCCATCTCTTCCATCGGGTTTGTAGTATCACGTGTACACCACGCAGTTATCAAGCCGCTATAACACCGCTGAGTCGCCAACGCACGCCGCTGACGACGTAGTTTGAGTGCGTTAAAGATATAAGGCGCGTTCTGACACCGATATCAGCGTCGCGTCCGTGGCTTATTCGGTAGAGCGTCGGGCTGCGGCCCGCAAAGTCCTCGGATCGAAACCTGGCGCCGGATGCTGTTTCTTTCTTAAATATAGAGGAGCACTGCGGACGCCGACGCCGCCGCCGGCGGTGGATGGTTTGGGGTCGCTTATAAAGAGCATTCGCTCTTAAAACTGGCGCACGATTCTCGGCTGCTTATCAGCTGAGCTGTCGCCGCTGCAGCCGCTTCCGCAACCGCCGATGCTCAGTTGAGCAGAACTGACTCAATACGGGGTCTTGTGCGGCAGCACTGAAAGCGGGCTTTCCTGTAGGATTGGAACCCGCGGCATGTGGCAATCAGACGCGCAACTCTTGCGCTAAGCGATATACAGGAACTCTAGGTCGCATTAACTCGGTGACAACTTAACGGCACTGGAAGTATAGCCGGATGTTTCTCTGCGCGGCGCAAGTAGGGCGTTACTGGGAATATTTTGAACATATGGCGTGAGCCGTTCCCGTGATTTTTTTTTATAGGGTGCCTCGATTCGCGAGGCACCCTAGGTCGCATCTTTCTGCACCGCAGTTGTCGCAGCCTTCGGGAGAACCGACGAACGGTGCAACGGTAACATCGGGCGTGCGGAAAAAACGGGAGTGCGATGCGTCGTCGTGGCGCTGGCTTTGGGGGCGTATCTCGTTCCCGTGATAATGGCGATCGTCTTGTTTGCTTTCCCCTGCTGCGCTGCGGCCGCGCGAGTTCTGCGCATGTTGCTGCCACATGCGCTGCACTGGCTTTCCGAGGTGGTGTGCCGCACGGATTGCTCGGTCGCTCAGGAAATTTCTACCGCTCGGTCAAACGTCGCAGAGTCGCCTTCGAGCAGCAGCTTCTCTCGCAACCGCGGGCATGAAACTCCCGCGACGAATTGTTCGGCCAAGTTTCCATCAGCTACAGTGCCGAAGTTGCAACGTGCTGCTAGCTCACGCAGTGCAAGGGCGAAGTCGGTGATTGACTCACCGGGAAGCTGGTGACGCTCTAGGAAGCGGTGCCGTTCCGAATCGAATCGAAAGCAGTTGTCTTTTAAGTCGATTAAAAGACGTCTGGGTATACACTGCAGATACTGCAGAGATTGTGAGTGTAGGCCACTTTTCGATAAGACTAGGCCTGTATCCCGACACGAGGATCAGTTGACACGAGAAATCATCCGAGGCCTACCAGATAGTTTCCTTAAAAGACAACTGCGTTAGCACAGCTTCTCTAGCATTGACAAAGAAAGAACTGCAATTCTTATCCAATCATTAGATTTTACCGTGCAAAAGCGCCTTTGTAACGCGATCGTTTGAAATGTCATCCTTCACTTTTTTGGTTTTTTTTTGTACTTTCTTGTGCTCCTCCCCCTTTCCTCCTTTCTTTCATTAGCTGTGTATCTTCCCGTATAAAATCGGGCATCACAGTGAAAATAAAATGAGTTGATAGTAGCGCCGTGTCCCGTTCACTTCGTTCGTCCTTGTTCAATTCGCGCTTACTTACACGAAAATTGCGCAATTGCAAGAGTGAAAATTCCTCTTCCTGCAAAACCATCCTCGAGAGGGGTCCCGCCATAGGGGGGTGTGGGGACCGCTTGATACAGTCAGCACGGGGAACAGCACCCTTGCCGGTTCGTAAGAAACAGGGGAGAGAGGGGTCGAGGGGTGACCCACACAGGGAACAGGGGCACCTTTCACTGCGTGCTTAATCCGCAAAACATCCATGGATTTTGCCCGCGCTCAACTCACTTCCAGCTAAAGCACCCATATTGCTGGAAACATTGACCCATTGCTTTTCTGCCGCCTGGGAGCTCTAATTGGCCAATTGTTGCAGCAGTCTGCTGGCACCTAATCTTGTACTCTACGTAGTGCTGCATATACAGGGGAAGATTACCCATCCCCTTTGGAGCATTTATCGCAGCGCTCTTCAGCGATCAATGACAGGTGTCCCTCTCTTCCAGATGGCTCCTTGCTTCCCCCTCCAAAGCGTGGCGTGCTTCTTCGCTGAGATGAAGCTTCACGTTTGCCTTCACGGTATGTCCGGTGGCACGTAGCATCGCTGAGGTGTGGTATCCAGCACGGGCACAACACATTACAAGAAGTGGGAAAAAGCAAAATGACGCCCAGGCAAGCCCATCTCCCGACGACCTCCCCGCATCTGCCTTACGTGAACGCCAAAGCGGCAAGCAAGACGATATCCCGAAATTCCCAAAAACGAAGGCCTCCTTGTGGCCCACAAAACTGTGTCAACACTGCGATAGCATGCCCAAAGAAAAAGCGCGAGGGGCTATTTACAAAATTCCTTTGGGCGGTGCCGTGCCATTTACAGCGGTGAAATGCAAAACTTCCCGAAATGACTCCGACGGCCCCAAAATGGCGTACGGATGTCAAGCAGCGCAGCCGATTAGCTTAGCACTGTGAAACATACGAACACCGCATATACTTCGGAAGAGCGCGGGTGACTGACACTGAGAGAAATTATTCCGAGGCATCCTCCTCGAGCCATGGCACGTATACAGGCAAGTCGGGGAAAGCTGGATGGTAGTTCTCTTGGTGCACCATGAAGGGAAAAAAATTTTAGAAAGACATTTTCGGTATTATACTGCTGTTCATGGCCAAATCTAGTCACCTCTGATAAAGAAAACCGATGGAGCTTCGAAAAAGTATTTGGTTGGAGTATATTTATTTGTTATCATTCATGTTGTGACCCGACCACACAGTGTTCTGTACAAGACAGTCACCTTAGAAAAGCAAACAGTGCTTTGGTGTCCCTTGCACTGAGCATGGCCGTGGCTGAGCTGACCGAGGGGACCGTCGTCCGTGCGGCTGCACCCCGCCGAAATTATTCCGATTGCTGTGCTTCGTTATTTGTAAGCCCATGCATCTGATAGGTGTTTAGACGTGAATTCTACTAACTGTTGCACATCCGAAGAAGCGACGACGTCGATTTGAAGGATATGGGTGCAGCCAAAAGTTGGAGCATGGAAAGGGTTCATTAACTAGGCATGAACCCCGCTCCCCCTTTTCTGTTAAATGTCACTCAATGACCTAGATAACTAGAATAAAGTAAGAACACGAAGGCTATGTTCAAAATTTTACAGGCTGATTTAGGCGAATTTATTATTGTAAAGTGCATTCAAAAGTGACTTTTCCCTTGAACCCTTCTCCCCACCAGTTTGATGACATTGGCTAAGACTCCAGAGGGGTAGACTTAGTAGATCGTTAGCATGCTCAGCCTGTAACAACCCATGTGCCAACAAACTGGCAGTTGAAGTTAATCACACAAGGAGTGCAAAAAACAAATTTTGAATGCTGGATCACCTGCAAACACGGTGCAAAGCATTGCAAAGGTGTTGCAGTAGCTAGTGGGGCGGCTGTGAACGGCGCATACTGCCTTATGTTCTTCACCCCACCACAGTTACACCAAGGTGTCCAAAACCTCTGCTAAGTGGACAGAAAATTATGGATTAGATGGAGAGAGAGCGCAACGCAGCCACAAAGCACGATGCAGCCACAAGTACTACTTTAAACAATTCAGTGCCCGTTTAAAAGCGCCTTTTCAATACCCTATTGATGCATTTTCCACCTCCTCTTCTGCAGTGAAAATTGCTGGCAGGGAGAGGTCACGTTACTTTTCCCACCGCTCCACGATTCCTGTTTTGCTTCCCCCTAACCCGAAATGAGAAGTTTAGAGATGAGGAATTTCGCGCCAGTTCGGTGGCACGCAAGCCTGGCAAGTCCTCCTGCAAACTACTGTGAGGCAAAAAACTGTATATTAGTATACGAAGCTCTAGTTTTTATAAACAAGATTGAGAAAACTGTTTCTACATAACTTGGAAGGTTCAAGAATAGAACATTCATGAAAATGTTGCTTGACAAGGAAGTAACTGAACTTTGCAGCAGAAACTAGTTCGTACCGTATTTATTCGAATCTAGGCCGGCACCGATTCTCAGCCGACCCCCGAAAGTGCGAAGCCACAAAAAAAAAATATTTTCTTCGAATGTAGGCTGAACAAAAAGGCGAGGTCAGTGTTCACAAAAAGAAAATACGTTTATTGAACATAAAGATGCAGTGCTGGAACTCAATCAGTTTCTCTTAAAAATCACCGGGCAACTTCTGGGTGATTGAGGTTCGAGGACGGAGGCTAAAGCCGAAGCGCTTCATGAATTTCTGTAGCCAGCCCCGACTGGCTTTGAAGTGTGCCCGCAATAAACCTCGTTCCCTTGAAAGCTCCCTTGATTTTGCCTGGAGCACTGCCATCGTTACTGGAAGGGCAGCTGCTCGCTGCATCCGAACAAAGTCAGCCATTGCCATCTCCACTTCATGGTCACGGCCTTCTCGTGGTCCGGTGAATGCCATCCTCGTTGCGACGCACGCAAATATCCTCTCCCGTTGCATCCTCCAACGTCGGACATTTTTTTCATCCACGTCAAAGTCCCGCCCGGCTTGAACGTTCGACGACAACTCCGCGGCTGAAACAACTTTCTATTAAAAGCGGCACTATAATGGCACCGCTTGTTTGGTGCCGTTGCGCTGTCAAAACCAAATGCCACACCACACGCAGGCCACTGACTATCTGCACAGTTCAAAATGGCGGCATTGCCCCCAGCTATGGCCCCTTAATAAGTGGCTACTGGCTCGTCTAGTAATGGCTACAATACTTTCTTTTCTGGGTGGCGCTAGCTGTGCGCCACTTCCCTCAATTTCACTTGGAAATTGGTGGGTGTTTCAAAATCCTCGAATCCAAGCCGACCCTGGAGTTTGATTATCAGTATTTCAAAAAAACTATCGGCTTAGATTCGAATAAATACGGTACACAGTCTCAGTAAAAAGAACTTAGGCTTTGTCCAGTGCTCAGGCTCTATGGGAAATGGCTAACACGAATATCTGCAGGACCTCTTTCGTACTTAATACACCCTTTACATAGCTGTACCAGTAATGATAGAGTCACATTGGCTACAATTTGATTTTCCGCTGCGGCACTTATATTTGTTGAAACACAGAAGAATCTGCTGAGGTGTAAAATGAGTGGCAAACACGTGGGTGTGCAAATTCACTGCCCAATGCAGCAGCCAATAGGCCAATGTTGGCTGGGGGGTGAGAAGGAACCAACTGAAACGCTTGGATTACAAAATAACGTTTATTCCTAAAACAGTCACGAAGACGCGAGCAGGTAAGGACTCAAGGAGTGTGCGCACACCCAACAGGCAATTGAAGAGTTTTTTTTTTTTTTTTTCGAAATGGGTGAAATCCATTTTGGCAATGGGAGTGTACTTTTGGTTTAACGGCATATAACCAACACGGCAGCCTTATTGTGAGTTACCGTCTAAAAGCTTGGACTGTCAGGTGGGATTCATTAATTAATCAGAATATCAGTACGTAATTAAGTAAACAATTATTTCGTAATTGCTAACTGCTTTATTTAACATATCACATAACAGCTTTGCAAGTGTAGTATTTTGGTCCCGTAACAAAGTTTTGCCTTTTTCCTTATTTCTGTTCAGGTGGATTTAGCTCATTTCGAAAAAAAGAAAAAATCCACACTCTCCAGCCTGTCGGCCCACTGGTGGTGTTATGAACGTGTGGCCCCTCAGTTTGCCTCCCTGAGCTCTGGCGGGGTGTCGGGCTGTCGGGAGGGGTGGGCTGCCTTGAAGGCGGGCAGGCTCTCCAGTGCTGCGGCCACCCGGGACAGCACCGGGAACTGGCCAAGGTCCACCTTGAAGCGGTTGGCATTGTAGACTTGAGGCACCAGGCAGGCGTCCGCAATGGTCACCTCGTCGCCCACACAGTACTTGCCAGCTGTTGTGGCAAGCAGGGCCTCAAGTGCTGCGCAGTGGGAAAGCGAGGGTACCCCCCACTGAGAAGCAAAAATCACAGGCGACAGACAACAATATACGCATTGCGCTGAGGCTGGCTGTGTGGGTAGGAGGATGAAATACTCAGGGGCGAAACAGGGTGCATGGGTTTGGGAGTAGTTCTGGACGCACGCAAAAGTGCCTTTTGTAGCAGGCTTGCACCAGCCAGAAAAGCTTTTTTGGAGTATGTTTGGAGCAGCCAGAAAGGCCCCCTGCCACTTACATTTATTCTATTTATCTACTTGATTGATAGTACAGTAGAATCTCGATGATACGAATTCGCCGGGAGCACGCGAAATATTCGTATCATCGCGAATTCGTATGGGCCAAACAAGCTAAGAAGAACAAGAAAATGAACACATACATACTTTATGGGGCATAACTACTTGCGGCCGAAAAAGTCCATAGTGTTCGTTTGCACACTTTCCTGCCCTCTATATCGCCAAGAAGACCTGCCTGAAAGGAATAAAACCGTCTAGCGGTTTCGTCGCTTGCGCTGCCGGCACTTACGGTGCGGCGCAGAACATCGACAGCGACAAGGGCTTCCGACGTCGACGGCAGTTGGTCACACACGTCGACGCTTTCACCGTCACTGTCACTCTCCACGTCATTCACTTCGTCGGTCTTCGATAGACTGTAACCCACAGGTCGCAACGTTGTCGTCGGCGGTGACGAAGTCTTCAGCAGAAGCTTGCGTTTCCAGACTCTCCCAGCCTTCAATCACCAAGTCCCCATCGGGTTCTTGATTGCCTCCTGTAGGAACTGCGTCCGGTCCCGTACGAAACCCACATTTGCGAAAGCAGTTCGCGATTGGTTTCGGGAGGTAGGTGTGGAGAGGAGGGCCTGTGGCCGCTGCCGCTCGGCCGGCCGGCAGAGACTGGAGGTGAAGGGAAGCGGGTATGAAAAGGGGCGGCAGCCCCGCGCATTAGCCACGGTCGCTTATCTTCCCCTGCGAGACGAACTGCGCCGCCTCCGGTCTCCTCGCAAGCGCGCGCCGGTCAGTCGCGCGTTCGTATCATCCGCGAAGGCTTAAGAAACTGTTCGTATAATCCCGAATCACAGCGTATTCTTTATCACATAGTCCGTCCAAAACATTCTTGAAATTCGTATCATCCCGAAATTCGTATCACCCAGAATCGTATCATCTAGATACTACTGTAGTGTTTAACGTGCCGACGCAATGCAGGCGATGAGGCGTACCATAGTGGAGAGCTCCGGATTAATTTTGACCACCTGCAGGGGATCTTTAACGTGCGTCAAAATCTCGTACACGCGGGTGTTTTTGCTTTTCACCTCCATCACAAAAGCGGCTGCCGTGGCCGGGAATCAAACCCGCGACCTCATGCTCAGCAGCACAACACCTTAGCCACTGAGCCACCGCAGCAGGTCTCTATTTATCTACTATATCAGGCATTCTACCGTGCACTAGAACCTACTCAGAACCAGGATACATCATTCTTATCAAGGCAAGTGCGCCGTGTTATCACTGTTAAAGGGTAAACCTCACGTGCGCAGTCGAAGGGGATCAGATAACAGGCCTCGCCTTGTGTCGAACTCACAGATGCATTCCGTAAAACAAGGCGTTTGCTTGCATCTTTTCTATCAGTGCATGCGAAGCAGAATATAACTTTGTCTTCGCCGTCACGGGGTGGCGAGAGTCGACGAGCGTACGCCATACTACGTAACGAGAGCGTGTTAGAGGGCATAATTATTGCTGGACGATCCTCCACAAAAGCAAAGCTATAACCTTAAAGTTTACACGCAAAAATGAGTATACAGTAGAATCTCGGTAAACGGAAATCGCTTAAACGGAATAGCCGCTTAAACGGAACAGTTGCCTGGAATTTGATTGGTTTTGTATTCAGATAACATAAAAAAACTCTCGGTAATCGCAACTAAAATTTCCGTATCACCGTGTAAACGGAACCAGAAATGGAACTTCTTGTGAAATCCACTGGCATGAGAATCAGCTTTTTACGGTTCCGGCTGTTTCGTTCTTGTTGTTTTTTTAAATGCGAATGCATTTCTTAGTCGGGGGTTGTCGTGCGTTGGCCGGCGTGCGCCCTAGCAACAGCTGTGGCGCGCCTAGCAACCGGAGCAGGTGGTAGCTCGGGCGGGAGTAGCGGAGGGCAAGGAGAGAGGAGGAGCGCGCTCGGCGTGTGAGGGCGCTCGCATCGCGGAGCTCGGGCTTAGGGAGAGAGAGCTCGCGCTGACTTGTGCCTTGATAGCGATGGAAGTCGGTGAAGTCGAATCCCTCGCGGCAACGATACCAAAGCAAGAAGAGTGGCGAGTGGCTGGTGGAGTACATGCAGACCAAGTACTCTATGCAGTGTGTCTCTGCCGGCTCCGACACGTGCCCCACTACCATTCACGGGTGTTGCATTGATCTGGCCTTTACGCGAAACTGTGACGCGCGTATGCTTCTCAAAGACCCTTTGACCGTGCACTTCAGCGACCACAAGGCGGTGATTGTGGCCGTCAGGTACAACGATAACACAAACAGGTGCTGATGAATGAATAAATGGTTACGTTCACACTCTCGTCTCTCTTCATTTAGTACGCCATTAATAATATTTACTCGCAGCGCACTCATCGGTGCACCCAATGCATTCGCATTTCCGCACGATCCCCTTCGGGGAGGTGGGGGGATTTTTTTTTCTTCCTCCATGCTTTTTTAGCCTTGTTGGCCTCGTAAGCCTCGTCTCATAAGTGGTCAGCCGTGTTAGCGCAACGAATGCAACATCGCAGTTCTTGTTCCAGCCGTTCGGTCTCGATTCTAGATGCCGAGGCTACAGGGCTCACCTCCTGTCGCCTCGTTCGTGCCATCGTTGTGCTATTCGTCCTTCGTTACCACGTTGCCGTCTTCTAAATTCGGTGGCTCGTAAGCACTCACAAAGTTGAGGTCTTTTGCCTCCGTGAAGATGCAGTTGCAAGGACTCAAACAAAAATAATTGACGCATTTTGTAGTGCACAGCGACTCATTGTTGCCAAATCAACTTTGTGAGTGCTGTGCCTACGCCTCATGTAGTTTTCTTGCTTTCTTAAAACTATCAGCTACAGTCACTTTCTAGTGGTTAGAGTTCCATGAATGCCCTTAAAAGTGTGTAGGCACATAAATTTGCACCTTAGAACATCTCTCCCAGTAAACGAAACTCCTGTTAAACGGAACTAATTTTTCCGGTCCCTTGAAGTTCCGTTTATCGAGAGTCTACTGTAGTTACTCCACCCCAAAGAAGAACCGAATTAACGAGCAAGGGCAAAGCGTCCACAATCCTGTTTGTTTAATACATGCAGCTACGCTCATCTAAAAAAAACATCAAATAAACCGAAGTTCACCTCCATCGAACTACAGCTTTCATGTGAGTATTATTCTGTTCTCTATTTATTTCCAATGTGACAAAAAGAATCCCACTCGGTTTCGATCATTTTCCATTGACTGTGGCGCAGCGGTCAGCACCGGCACATGAAACCGTGAAAAAATTAATGTGCCACAAAAAAATCGAAAGTGAAGGTGGACAAAGCGCGTAGTGCCTGTGGCCTTACAGCTAAGCAAGAGCTAACTTCCATAGCTGCTCGTTGATGAAATCAAAACCATAACCGCCTTGATGAAACCGAAAACGCGATGTTTTGGCTGTCTTTTTGGCCACACGGCATCGTGGCGGTTGTATCTCGTAGCTAAATTTGGGCTCTGCAGCGCAGGATGGCACAGGTAAGCAAGTTTGGCGCTAAACGCAGCTGTTCCGCCCCTGAACATTTAGAGGATTCCAAAAGCTTCCCTATTGGAACCTTGAAACAAAAGCAAAAGAAAGGACTGAACCTGTTGGCAAATGTGTGAAAAGCCCCATCTTTTAGGCCTCCCTTCAGCTAGGGGTCCCAAGAACAGTAAGCCCCCTAGCTGATAGTTGGAAAAACCAAAAGGACATGTTGGAGGCACTGCGAACCTAGCTACTCGCTCCTATAGTGTCAGCGAAACGTGCCCTTTTTTTTTTTACTGCAGAGTTTTAGCAGTGCATTCTCTCATACCATATGCTGAACATACCTCTAAGGGCCTTGAATGCCTCGCACTGCTACCAACTACATTGCTCACCTTTGAAGCCCTTGGTGATGAAGTGAACGGCCCACTCGTTCCTCTTGGATTCGTCCAGCCGCAGGAGAACGTTCAGGTTCTGCAGGGGCTGGATTCCTGACGTGATCAACTCGGCTATGGCACGGGCCTGTCGTATGATAAGAGAAAGAAGTGCCGCTTCTCAAACACCGAGCTTACACTAAACACACGCGGCATTCTTCAAATATTTTAGTACTCATCCAAAGCAACATTTTCAAATGCACAGGGGCCCTCCGACAAGAGAGCAATGTTGTAGGCATATACACATGGCAACAACCCCCCACCTCTTTCCTCCCTCTCTTTCAATATTGTCCTGCTATCGAAGCGTGGATGTTGGCACTACTCCCAAATCATAGTGCCTCCTAGTTCTGCTTCAGATACGACTGAGGCCAGAAATACCTTACTTCCCAGTCTTTAAGTTGCACTGCTCTGGAAGTTTCACCAGAGAAAATTTTGCAGCCCAGACTTTTGTAATTTTGCACCAACTGTAATTACAGACTTCAAATTATGGACTTCCGTAAATTGCAGAAAATTATGGACTTCTGTAATTTCTGTGATTTGCAGCAAAGGCCCCGTGGCAGCACTGCTGTCTAATTGATTGTAGTGTTTAACGCACCGACGCAACGCAGGCGATGAGGCGTGCCGTAGTGGAGGGCTCCGGATTAATTTTGACCACCTGGGGATCTTTAACGTGCGCCGAAATCGCGTACTACACACGGGCGTTTTTGCTTTTCGCCTCCATCAGAAAAGTGGCCACCGTGGCCGGCAATCGAACCCGCGACCTCGTGCTGAGCAGCGCAACGCCTTAGCCACTGAGCCATCGCGGTGGGTAGCACGGCTGTCTAGATTCCCTGGAAGCACTTGTGCAAGTAAATGTCGCATAAAGTTGTTTCTCTAGCTTCTAGAGGCAGTCAAGCAGGACACCCCCAAAAAAACGATTCCGTGCCCTTCCACTCTGTGAAGAAGGATGACTAGCGAAGCCTTTGTGCCAAGCCTCAACATGAGCGACAATAAGCTTTGACTAGGACGTAGTCCAAGGGGTGCACGAAGCAAAAAACGCTTGTAATTTGCGATTAAGCGTACTTCCTGGTTAATTACCTCAATGACACAGAAAAACTAGTTTTATTCCAGTGAACAAACACGAGGATGTCCGTTTCCCTCCCGTAGAAGCCCACGTTATTGACAGCGGATGGGAATTGCACAATATTTACAATTTCGCTGTGAACTATGCAACTTTAAAATATACATAAAACTCAATATAATGGTAGAGTCATCTTAGTGGCTGATTGTCATATACTCTGTTTCGGGATTGTTTCAAAGATGCTCTTCCATGCAACATGACTATTCTTGGTTTGCAATTGCCTCTACGGAACCTCCCACAATTCTCAACAGACCTCAGCTGGATGTTTGACTCTCGAATCACCATGCTGCAGAGGATCAAAACTTTTCATACGCTACAGGATGTTTTTATTAGCTTTTACTATATTGCTTGCTGAGAGCTGTTCTTTAACACTGTCAGACACAGCTAGAAGACAACGCAATCTGTCCAGATTCTTTTCTTTTTTTTCCCCTAGAAATGTTTTAATTTTTTTCCTTCTCTTTATTAATCATACACAAATAAATAGTTTGCTATCATAAGCGTGCACAATCATACTCCAAATGTGGCATTTAAGAGTGCAGCTGACGTAATCAGGGGCAGTGTAGGCGAGTTAGTTAAAGATTGATTTCATAAAGACATGGCTTTGGGCTGTGACTGTTCTAACCCTAAAAAATTTCCATGGCTATACCTAAGTAAGGTTGGGGTTTGCATCCATGTTTCTGACAACAGGGAAATGACTCCACTTTTCCCGCCCCTTCGCAGTCACAATTAAGCACTGGTGGACCCAGAGAGTATCAGGAGAAGGGAGTTTTTCGTGAAATAACTGCACCGCCTGTACCTCCAGCATTGCTAAGTTCTTGTATAGCCCTTCCTCTCTTAAACGCTCCCCGGTCGAGGGAAGGCTGAAATACCCCTGGAGAGGAGTGCATCACATGCCCTCAGAGATGATCCTCATTAGTACGGGCAACACCATAACATTTCTGATTGATTGATTGTAAAGTTTAACGCGTCAACGCAACGCAGGCGATGAGGCGTGCCGTAGTGGAGGGCTCCGGATTAATTTTGACCACCTCCAGAGGATTTTTTTTAACGTGCACCGAAATCTCATACACACAGGCGTTTCTGCTTTTCGCCTCTATCATAAAAGCAGCCGCCGTGGCCGGAAATCGAACCCGCGACCTCGTGCTCTCGTAACATTTCTGCCCCTATCATCAAGACAAGACAATACTCCACTGTGCCACATGCCAGAAGACGTCCTTCCAGTCAATGTTTCCAGCATATACAACTCCACAGGAAACAACTTGCGTGACCAGATTCAGTGTGGTGGCCGTTACCTTTGCCCGCTGGGCTGGCTCCTTTGGCAGTAGCCGTGGCTCGGGGTACGTCTCCTCCAGGTACTCAATGATGGCAAGCTGGAAGTGGCCGGGAAAGGAGAATGCATGGGAAAGGGAACAGCCTTCAACGCAAATGTTTTTCCCCATGTTAGGCTCGCAGTCGGCCACAGGATAAAAAAAAGGCAGTTTCAAAGATGCTACACCTTTCAGTTCCTATCAGGCCTGTCACGTCTTAAGTTGCAACCAGTCGACGTGAACAGTCTTTTAATGAACACAGTTTTCCGTAAGCTACATGACGGCAATGCAGGTTGCCTTCTAACCACAGACAGATTAAACCTCCTGCTTGAATGATAATGTTTTTACATACGGGAATAAAACAACACACATTGTGCTTTAACTAGTATCACTCAGACCCACGCATCCCTCGAATGATGAGGTTTTGATAAATTGGACAAGACTGGGCAGTCAGCTGTCAAGAGATACTATGGATAGTCACCACTGGCTCTCAGATGACAAAGCTTTTAACGGTGAAGTGGGAACACGTGAGCTGGAGATCACCTCCTTTGCTTACGTTTTTATCTCGACTCCCTGTTTACTACCCAAAGCTTTGTGATTAAAATTAGCATGTTTTAAAAAAATTCATTAGCTGTGCAGCTGCTGATGGAATGCAGCACATTTTTGTTCAGTTTCATCGGGCAAATTTCAACTCTAGCCTACGGCCTCAGGTAATGCACTCACCACCTGGGGCCCACTGGTACGTTTGACCTTTACTTGCTTGCATATAAGACAAAAGAAGCTACAATGGGTTGACGGATACCATGAAATGAAGGTGCTACACAGCTCGATTCAGTGGGCCCCTTTTGTTGAAAAAAATTTTAAACCCAAGTCAAGGAATTCGCGCACCAAAGCTACACGCGGGCTATGTACTGCGCCGAAGTGGAGGGCTATGAATTTATTTTTAACACCTGGGGCTTATTTAATGGGCGCCGATATAAGGCACACGAGCCATTGAGGTTTTAAACTATCCTTACAGGAAAAGCCACCGTAGCCATGAATGGAATCTGCGACCCATCTGGTAGGCATTTACATATACTTCTAGAATGCGCCCCATTTGCCAGTGAAACAAGAAAATATCACAGAAATTCTAGTTCGTGCTAGCCGGTAAGTAGTCTCACGTAACTGGCTAGGATCGTCTGAAACCTGTTTGAGATTGACTCAACGGGTGCTTTTCGCTGCGAGCAACCATATTATCACATTATAAACACAGCCTTTCTAGAATTGCAATGCAATCACACAAACATGGATGATGTCTGGCAGTACAGTAGAACCTTGTTACAAGAGACATTTGGTTATAAGAGACATTTGAAAATCGTTCGGTTGGTTTTCCTATGTTCACCATGTTAGCAACATTGTATACAAAAGACATGGTTAGTTACAAGAGACACTCTGTTACTAAGGGCAACTTTTCGAGTTTTCTGGAGTAAATTATTCGCTATTTAGAAGAGACACGACGAAAGGGAGCCTTATATGAAGGACCTTGTGGAAAACTGCCCTGAAGATGAAGCTTGGGCCTGCATCCAAAGGCCACAGAGGTTCCAGAAGCTTTTGAGGAAATTGTGTTTCCAGATGTGGACCTTGTGTACTCAAGGAGCCTGCACATCATGCGATTCTCGCGCAAGTAAATGGTGCCTTCGAGGACGAACCAGAGGAGTAGGATGACGAGGGTATTGTGGGATGACAGAAAGCGTCGCAGTTTAAGGCTGACAATTGTCTAAGAGCACTTTATTCATAGTGTGAGAACAGGGACACTTGCAAAGTGAAGTACTTTACCTAGGAAAGTTGGGAAGGAAGCTAATACAATCTGCAGTCCCTAACACTAATACGAATGACTTAACTCTTTTGTGACTGCTGGAAAATTTACCGATTTTTAGGGGTCCAAGAAAACTTTTTTTCTGCTAAAAAATTGGTTAGGCACTAATTACAGGAACACAAAATGCAGAATATTGCAGGAAATGCAGAATGCAGAATAACACCAGTTTTTCTTTTAATATTTTCATACATCATAGTTGCAAAAAAAATAACAAAATCAAAATTTTCATCAAGTTGTCGAAGAAAGTGATAAAAAAGGAGTTGTGTATAACAGACCACCGGTAGTAGAAAAAAATTAGAATTACATTTTCTAGGGAAACATTTCAAAAACATGCCCTAGAAAGAATGTCGACTTGCGCAGAACAGTCTGTCAGATATAAAAAAAAGTTAGCATGCGTGGTGCTCGTGCCATGCGGTGAAGCCCAACCTCCCTTTCAAAATGTGCAATTTCAGGTAGTTCCCTGGAAGAAATCTGGCGCTTTGACATTATCAGAGGCACCAATTTGCCCCCACATAACATAAAAACATCCTGTCAATGACTGACTTTGCATTTACAGCCAGCACAATATTTGGGACAAGCACGCGATGCGGAAATACATGCATGAAGCTGAAAACAGTACTCCGTGGCTGATGCTTGTTGACATTCACAGTCAGTTATCTCTCAAAACATAAATTTGCACTTTATTATCACCTTCTGATTTGCTATTGTGGCCTTGTTTGCAGGAGTGAGGTGCGATGTGCTAGAATCGTGCCCTGCAAACGTTGGCCAAGTAGCTGTTGCGCGATAAATAAGACCAGCACTACGAGCCTCCTGCACTTCAGCGTCACCTAACATTTTTGAAATGAAACAGTACAAAAACTTATCGGAGACTCTGTCCGAATAGACAGCTCAACTAAGCAGCAACACTAGACCCCCGGAGATACCCTCGTATGGAAACAAAACTGGAAGGCACACAGCTGGTAGTGTGTAAGGCCAGTTTGAAGCGCTGTCCTCGTCGGAACAGATATCTGGCGACGGCGACTGGGTGCGGTCTTTTGACTTGCATCTGAAGTTCTTATCGCAGAAATCGGGTTAGGGTTGGGTGAAATGAGGACCAGCATGCTTTGTTCGAGGATCAGTCGCGGATGCTCAAGACGCCTTGGCAGGTAGCCTTGAAGTTGGGTAACTGTGTAGTAGCGCTAAATATGAATTTCGCGATGCAGATACGAAACTGAAACTGTTGTAAACTGTTCGCGAATGGTTCCAGGGTAAGTAGAACTACCACACAACTTAGAACAACGTGCGCAAAGGCAATAAAACTGCCTAAAATCATAAAGTAGCTTTGCAAGCAGGCACTGCTCGACATTTTCAGCCGATTTCTGGGATTATTACTGTCAGAGTGCAAACCTGACGATTGAAAATGGTTTGCTGATTCACCATTTGTGCCCTGATAACAAATACCAAACGCTGATGCAGAGTAATTATGAGTGGCACGCATTCTTCATTGGTAGCAGTGACGCGCGATGACCAGGCCCCATATCTACACTCAGGCTGATGCAAGCGCGCATCGAAAATCCCGTTTTTGTTGCAAAAACGAAAACAAAACTGATTTTGAAAAGGCATTGTCTAAGCTAACTACTAATAGCTTTACTTGTTCCAGGAACGCCTGGAATGCTATGAAAACGAGCTCCCGAAGTATTGTTCAAACTGAACGATTTTGAATAGGTGCGGTCACGAAAGAGTTAAGCCATAGTGATCATTTTCTTGGAGACCTGTCTGAATACACTTTGATACTGATTTATAACAAAGTGGTTATGTTCAACTGTGTACTCTTTTTAGAATTTTTGGCTACAAGAGATGTTTATCAGGTCCGTTGAGTGTCTCTTGTAATGAAGTTTTACTGTAATGCTAGAAGCTTAAAACAAGGGCCATTCGACGAATTTGTGGTCAAAATAAATTGAACTCTATCAAAATAAGAATAAACAAGATGCAAACTCGAAACTGGTTAAAAGTTTCTGTAATACAGACTTGGCGAAAATTACTTATCAAGTAAACAGAACAAAAAAGTTGCAGTTCCTAACTTGCACGTTTTTTAAGATTTGTTTTAAGGTATTTTTGTCTCAAGATTGCCTTCAACCTTGTTCAAATTTTAAATTTAACCTTGTTGTAAGTGCTAAAACAACAATGCAACACTACAATGCCACAATCCGCAATCAATGTAAGCAAAAAATGTTCACCTGTTGCACTCTTAGGCTCAGCAACTTAGTGTTGCTCCTAACAAGCTTAGTGGAAAAGTTGCAACAGGTAGATGTTGCTCATCTTGAACCAAAAGCACAGCACTGCAAAGTGATTCCACCAAAAAAACGGGTAAACTGGGTTAGAAAAAGTCTAAGGAAGTGGGTGCTCACAGATTGCGTGAATGTCTCTCCCTTGTGCACCAAAGCCGGAACTTGTGCCATTGGGTTCACCTTGGCATATTCAGCTGTGTTCTGCGCAATGTACATGGAAAGAAGTAGTACACACTTCTGAGCACAAAAAATTTGTTGCAAACACAAGCACTCTGGTCACCTACACACAAACATCATTAGCATGTTTGTAAAAATATACGCTATGAAGAAACACTCACATTCTTTGCACATACAAAGCAGCAGCATCGTAACAATGAACAGCACTAAGTGTAACGATGGTGATCAACCCCAGACAAGAAACAACACAGCCCATTGACCACCTTGCGACATTTGAAGCACATAGCTGTGCATTTGTCGTGGCTCAGTTTCAGTTTACTGATGCGTGACCGTGTTAGGTGTTTCAAGCCATGTAACCGCTGATGAGAAATCCAAGCAGGCTGACAGCAGCGCACCTTTCTTGAGTGGAACTTACTCGATAAAACAAGGCAGAGTCGAGCCTACACAGGGACAGCCACTGAGTCCCTTGTTTTTTGCATATAATTAACATAAATGGAAAAAAGTAGCAGCCCCAGTGCAGCGCCTTGTGGAACGCCTGATGTCAAAACATACGACACTGATGAATACTATGAAGCACGACCTCCTGTGTGTGTCCTATGAGGAACTGTGCAATCCATTTTGATGGGGGCCCATGAATGCCTAAATGGGTGGCCTTTTGTAGAACAGTTGGATGTCCAAAGTACCAAATGCCTCGCCATGGCCAAGCTGAGAGAGACCTGTGGGAGTGTGACCATTCAACACACCACTGCTGTAGTATGTGATGGTGACCAAGGCTCTTTAGCAGTTTTTACCTAGTGTGAACCCATGCTGTGAAGGTGACACGGTGCTGTTGTTAGCAAGCCAGTCTAGCAGGGCCCAGTTAAGCACCCTCTCAAATTCATGCCATTGGTTCTGCGTGAAAGGAAACTGTCCAGTTGGAAAAGAGCTTGTTTGTGAGCTTGTCATGACCCAGAGGATACGGGCCCCCAGTGCCTACTGTATAAGTCGGAATATAGGTAGAGACTTTTTACCAAAAAATTTGCAGAAAAGTAAACCCTCGACCTATATACTGGTCAGTGTCATCTGGCAACCAGGCAGCCTATAGGGTTCACCCAAACTGCAAAGGAACCATTGCCGCTGACATCAATCAGACATGCCGCCACCGTTTTTTCTTTCTTTTGCTTGCCTCATTGTCAGTGAGTGTGTGCACGCAATTTTCTTCTTGATAAAGATAAGTTCAGGCACTTGATGCCACTTCACAGCATTTAAACGAAATGTCATATTACAGTATACCCAAGCCAACACCAACATGTTCGACTAGCGCCACTTTGGTGGCACTTAAAAGAGTGCACTCTACTGGTGTAAGCAAAAGGGGCATCTCTCAATATGCAACGGTCAGAAGACCTTGTTTCATGGGTGCCGCACCGTGCACCTGGAAGTGAAGGACAAGGTGGCAACTTTTGTTCGCGAGCGTCGTACGTCTCTATGAACGGGTGGCTGGCGACAACCCCGAGTCACCCACTGGCCGCCTGCACAAACCAGCTGTCGCGATAGTCCACACTGGGTGTTTCATGCTTGGTGCTTTCTTTCTGATGACATGGTCTTGTAAGTGTTTAAGAAATGCCTTATAAGCAACTCCCTGGACTGCACCGAGGATGACTTGCTGTGTGGGAAGCAGCCACACAGAAGCTGTCGTCCGACAAAATTTCAGACCGTTATTATGAGTAACCATAGAGAAAACGAGTGCTTATAGCTTCCACAAAACAATGTTGTGGACCTATTTTTTCCCCCATCTCTTGGTCGCAAGGTAAGGGGGCCGACAAATATTCCAAATCGGCCTATATTCAGGCTTATAACGGTAGTCCTAGAGGACCGGATCAATGGCGGTATCCGCAACCAACTGGAGAACTGAAGCCAAGGCTGGAGGTGCGTACAGCGCAAGCATCTTCAGGAAACACAGACTGCAGCTATCAGGACCTGGTGATAAGGAGGAGCAAATCTGATGGAAAGCCTCATAGAGGTGGTCCATTGATATAGCCAGAGTGCTCACAGATGCAAGACATGTGTTGTGCGAGACAGTCAATGCCATCAATGAAAAAATCGGTGTTGAGAGAAAAGTGGAGTGAACTGCTGCACAATGTACAAAGGCAACGTGAAACAGGAACCACTAGACTGCAGTCTGTTCGCAAAGGACAAAGACCACATTAAGTCCTCTTTAGACACGAGTAAAATTTGACAGCTGTCGCTAGTGTAAGTGGTGTGCACAATTGATTTTAGGGTCTGTTTAGAGACTTTCAGCCCACTGCAGCCAGACTACTTTCCTAACCAACACTCATTTGCAGCTAGCCATTTTGTAGGTCTCTAGAGTGCTCCAAGGAGCCCATTGGCACCATGCTGTATAGTAACAGCGAAATCATGCCACAGTTCAAATTTAAAACGGCAATCACAGTCGCACCGAGATGCGAGATGAGCCAATTCGGCACGGTTTGAGTGAAAAGCTTCGTGGAACTGCCACACTCCACGCCGAGGTAAGGATTCCTGGGAGAAAACACATGCCTAAGGCCATGTGGTCACTTCCACCAGGACCTACACATGAGTCACAGGAAAGCAGCGTCATAATGTTCGCAGTTAAAAGGAGATCCAGGAAGCTAGCCTGTCTGAGTGGCATACAGTGTCTAGCACCCGTCACCTGTGGAGTCCCCTGCCACTGGTTTGTTATGAGCCTACCAGTCTATGTGGGCTGAAGTCGCGGGGCGGCAAATAGTCACGAAACAATTTCGCCCTGGCAGGACTGCGAGAGGTATCCAGTAACTTCTACAGAGAATCAGGCAAAGAGGGCCGGCAGTAAACCCACTACTCGAGCAGACTGATATGGAACGCAGAGTTTAAAATATATCGCACCCAGGTCAGTGAGTTCAAAGGTCATACCAGTGGTTAACGGTAAGTACGGACAAGGCAGCAATCAGAACTTGGCCTCCACGCCTCCCTTGTCTCTCCGGTATACATAGCTTGCACATAACGTCGCCATCACTCTTTCCGGTGCATTGCACTTGGCTTTCCCAGCACTCTCCATGATAAGAGCATCAGATAAGTGCACAGCCTTTCGCCATGCTTGTGGCTCACTAATGTGGCATCTAAGCTCATGTCAGTGCAAGTCATCTATAGATAGCTTTCCCTGACATCACTGTAGCAGCCATGTTAAAGCATCGCACGCACAGTGGAGTTATCCGCCACTCTTATCTCTGCCAGTGCTGGGAAAGCCAAGAGCAATGCACCACAAAGAGCGATGGCGACGTCATGTGCAAGCCACGTTTATGTTATACGATGTGCCAAAGAACTCGCCATCATTCACGTCAAGCCAAGCAGAATAAATGTGACATCAGGCAGCCAATTCACAGAAGCCCGAAGCTGCTAAACCTCACTTTTTTTGCAGCAACAGTTCGCAGGAACATAAGTTGCGGACCTTGTTGCTGCGTGAAAATCTGCTTGAGGTGCTGCGCTACCTATAAAAACCCGAGGAGCCACCATCACTGATGATGTATCGCCAGATGCATTTGTAGCAATTTGGGTGGTAAGAACCATCGAGTGGCTCTTCAAAAAAGCCACCAGAGGACCACAGCATGGAAGAAATGAAGCGCATATGCCATGATGCTGTAGAAAGACTCAAGCAGTTATACTCGGAATCTGCTGGTGAACACCATTACCACGTCTGTCCCACAAAGATTGCCTGTACACATCCCAGGACTGGTAAATACAATCGGTACATGGCCGCTCCCTGTCAATATATCCAGCGATGACTGTGAAGCCCGCGTCAAAGCGCGATAACTGCTTGGAAGACAAGGACAACGGTAAATGACAGGACGAAGTTTGCCCACCTGTTCACCGCCATCCTTGATAAGGTTGACAGTCTTGTACTCGTAGTCAACATTTTTCCATGCCAGGGCTGGCAGAGAATATAAAGAAGACAGTGAATAGTCGTTAATGATTGTTATATAGTCCCAAACAGTGCAAAGCAGGCACTGAAGTGCAACACAACATGTGAGGAGATGCATACCAATGCGGACCCTGTAGGCGCAGGAACTCCGGAAATAGGAGTACAGCACGGGCTGGAAAACACATTGCACTCGCTTATACATGTTTTTCTCTTCTTGCGAGCAAGTGAGACACTTGGAATGTGAAACGCTTATAATCACCAAACTCGGCCCAGATTTGGCTGGGTTCCTCTTACATGTTTTTCTTTTGTGCACGAGAAGTGAGAAATAATGGTTAAGATCCGTACACACGAAATATGAGACACTTATCTTTAGATTAAATAATCCAATCCCAAACTCGATCCGCACACAGGCTGGAAATTTCCTCGAGTGTTGAACTCAGTCCGCCCGACCACCGGCAATTCATTTGCTCCCACCCACAACACGAGACATATCTTTGCGCGAGGGGGGTGAGCCCGAGAGATTCAAACTCGGAATTATTTACGAGAGGTATGAATTGATCTGTAAAGGCTGGTTACAATACCTTTGAAGACATCACTACAGACTCGACTCGGCCACAACGCACTGTCAAAGCAAACGAGCTTGAAATTGACGTGGACGCGGCCCCAACGCTTGGAACGGCAACAGCTAATCTGCAGCGAAAGACGACCCGCCGGCGACTGGGAGCAGCCTTGAAGATCTTCGCTTGCTCGGCAAGGGAGCGAAAAAAAACCAGTCACACAGCTCTTTCCTGCCCCTCACCAATCGGTTGTCGCAATCTTTCCAAGCAGATAGGATGCTGCATTCCTTAGCCCCTCATTAACGCGTCAAGCCCAGGAGCCCTGTCTCGCCGGGCTTAGCCAGTTAATCTGAAAACTTCGGTGGCGTTATGATAAGCAAACCAGTTTAGCGCAGGTGTTCGAACAACTTTGCTGAAGTTTTGCTTTTACTAGTACAGCTCGTAGAGCTATTAAGGCGGTGAAATACATTCAATTTAGATGCACAAGTCAACAACATACCCTGAGGCTGCTCATGACACAGAACACTCATGATACGGGTGGGTCGCCAGGTAGCCACTTGAAACAGTTGTTGAACGTGCAGCTGTTTTTACATTTTGCTTCCCGGCGGCGGGAACCGAAAACTTCGCTCTCAGTGCGACAGATGGCAGCACACGTGAGAAGAGTTTCACAAGATGGCGGCGCCCACAAAAATAAACTTCTCGCGCCCTCCTCTCTTCGGCCCGTTCTTGTCCCGTTGCTCGGAAGCACGGAACCGGTCTTCCCTTGCCGAGCGGCTGCCACTGAATTCATGATTTCCGTGCTCGCCACCGTTCCTTCTTTCCGGGTGTCTGTAGTGCTTCACTCGGCGGCGTCACAGGGCTGGTCGTCACGGCCGGACAGCATCTTGTGCACGGCATGCCCACGTCCGCAGGATGACGGCCAAAACGCCCGCAAAGAGAAAAGCGGACGCCGCTTCTTCCGCGGCGGCCAGCGGTGCAGCAGGCGTCTCCGTCGGCTGCTTCGATGACATCGGACGCGATCACCTGCGGACCGTCTTTCTCGTGGTGGTGTGCCTCTCGCTGGCGACGCGGCTGTACAAGATCACCGAACCCGACCATGTGTGGTGAGGGATGCTTTCGGCGCGACGTAATCCTCTAGTTTCGGACTGTGGTTATGACACCTGTTGTGGCAGCCTCTCAGCTACGTTTCGTGCCGCTGCGAAAGCATGCGTATGCGTTCCGATCGGTGCTTATGCGCGTGCGATGGCTGTCAAAACCAGCGCGTGGCACGTGCGATTTCGGCGGCCAATTAGCAACGCCTGCATGCGTTGCAAGGAATTTTTGACGCTTTCAAGCTTCAGACGTCAGCGGTCGCCCGAAATGGCCTTACTATATGGATCGGTGGTTTTTCAACCGAAAAATTTTAGTGCTGCGCCGCACAGTTCGACTCGATACACTAATTCCTTGCCATCAGTCGTCTGTGCACTACTACTAGTTCGATAGCCGTATAAATTTCATAATTGTTAAAAGAATTCCGTTTTAGCAAGTTCATTATTGTGCCCCGCAGATACCACTTTCCTTTTTTACCTGATATGCGAGTGATTGCTAAGCGTCATGCACAATTTTTAATACAGTGAATAATTATAGCAGCCAGATACATCGTGGCCGTATCGTTTTCTCATATGGACGATGCTTTCTCATATTGCCTGTGAACGTCAGTAGAAAGACTATAGGCTGACATAATTCTGAGTATTAAAGTGCTGATGGGTGTGTCCGTTGTTTTCCAGCTGGGATGAGACCCATTTTGGCAAGATGGGCAGCTGGTACATCAACCGGACGTTCTTCTTCGACGTCCACCCTCCGTTGGGCAAGGTTCGGTCCTTCACACTTTTCTCAGTGTCATCTCACTCTAGCCAATAAGTATCCCACTTCAGTTGCGTTTGTGCCATGTAATTCTTTTCATGGTGGCTTCTTCCACACACACTTGTTCGAGGTGCAATCGAGGGGACCTTCCATTAAACTGACACTGCAAGCAAGAAAGAATTAGCCCTTCAAGAATCACTAGAGGTTAAATAACTTGTTGTATAAACTGAAACTTCAGACCTTGTGTACCACACTCGGCTTTTGTTCGACAACAAACGGTGCTTCGTGCAAAAATAAAGCCTACCTTTCCCTCTTTCGTTTTGCACCCATATTTTAAGTGACTTAACGTGGCACAAATTCAACTCAGAAAGAACTGAATGGCATCAAGCACGCCAAATGATGACATGTTTGAAACCTGCTTTGCAAAGAACTCATTCTTGAGTTCTGATGGAGAGTTGTTTTGATTCGCAGTGCACGCTTGATTACATAAGTATGTTTAATATTACGTAAACATAAGTGTAAACATAAACATAAGTGTATGTTTAATATTAAACATACACTTATGTTTACGTGGTGGCCTGATCTTACTGCCTGTGATGAGCTCATTAGGAGAGACCATGATAGTTTATAAACTAAGCAACATGAACAGTCTGCAGATTGTAATAACTTTGGTGACAACTAATCGCAGAGCAAAGTATCTGATGCTGGTAAGTGCATTTTTGCAGTCAACGGAGCAGTTGGTTTGAGTATTGTGGTGCGGTTTCTCAGTTGTGTTCCGAGAGCAAATCCTGCAGTAGATATATATATATATATATATATGGGTACAGTAAAATAAGAAGCATGTGTGATGTCACCTTTTATTTTACGCTCATTTTCAGTACAGCAATGCCTGTTGTATGGGGCGTGAGAAAATGTGTCAGAGCTTTCCTAACGACGATTCTTTGAAGTCTGTTTGTTTCTCAGTGTGCAGGGCTGCAAATGCAACCAAGCTTGTTTTTAGCCTAAGAACACTGTGCGTGCTACTGACAGGCTTTGCCCAGTTCGAGTCAGTTGTGCTTCCATTGCTGTGGCACAACTTGCATATGTTCTGCATCAATTGACTTGTGTAAACACCCCTGTTGTTTAATCCATGGCCTCTTACATAAAAAGGAAAGCATTGCATCTGGAATTTGGATGCAAGTTGCTTACACCGAGTGTAACGATGATCTTTCCGGTATTCCAGATGCTCATTGCCCTGTCTGGCAAGCTGACCGGGTACAATGGAACTTTCCCCTTTGGGAAGCCGGGTGACAAGTATGAGGATCACAACTACGCCGGCATGCGAATCGTGAGTTGCCACTTCCTCAGTTGATGTATTCATCTGCATCATGAAGGTGTGGGTTGTTCATTCTTGCACCGTGCGAGGCTCTTGTGCACATAACAGTTCATGCGGAAACTTGCTGGAGAAAGAGGTTGGCCATCCCTTGCACCTTTCTGAGCTATCATGAAAGCACACAACTCTGGAGTCACCGCACTTGAGTGTAGCAGACATGTTTCTCTATACGGGCACGAAAAGCAAAGTGAGCTGTGGAACTGGGAGCAGTTCCTCGCAAGAAACTGTGCCGTATCATCTTTCCGTTTGTGTTCTGTCATAAATTTCTCCTTCCATTTTCTTCTTTGCGTTGCTTTATTTGTTCACTTTCCAACACAGGTGAGCTGTTTTTGGGCAGTGCTGCTTGAGCCTGCTCTTCACATGCTTGATCTGCCTACTACTTTTTAAAAGATGAGTACATAGTAGTGTTTTGTCTTACATGCTCGGGAATCTTTACCAAGTAATTAGGCGATCATCATCATCATTAGCCTACTCAGGTCCATTGTAGGACGAAGGCCTCTCCCATTGACCTCCAACAGCTGATGTCTTGTGCTGCTCGAGTCCCCTCTTTTCCTCTGAATTAAGTTCCGTATTTCATCCCTCCATCGTGTTATTGGCCTTCCCTTTCTTCTAGACCTATCTGTTGGTATCCACTCTGTCACCCTGCTCGTCCAGCGGTTGTCGGTTCGCCTCACTACATGGCCAGCCCAAGTCCATTTCTTTTTCTTTATTTGTACTAGGATATCTTCTACTCAACTTTCCTCCCTGACCCAGGTAGCTCGTTTCCGGTCCCTAAGTGTTACTCCTATCATTATTCGTTCCATGGCCCGTTGAGCTGATCTAAGTTTGCTTTCAAGATGTTTAGTAAGCCATTGTTGTTTAGTAAGATTTAGTGAGAGGAATTGTTAGTAAGAGGTGAAGCATAGTGTTATTGTTGCTTGAGATGTGCAGGGTGTTTGGACATGTTAAGGTTTTGAGCCTGCAACATACTCAGGCTATCTTAGATTTCTTTTTCTCTGTTAAGGTTTCACCCATACGTAGAGGTGAAAGGAGTAACCTTTGAACTAGAACCAAGTTTACCAAAATCAGTGTCTTTCCTCCTACACTCTCCTTTGTTTGGAGCGTGTGTTCGGTGACCACTACAGCATTTTGAGGAAAGGGGAACAAGGTTACGATGACCATTTTGGCAAGTGCAGCAGTGTTGTACAGGTTCCAAGGTGCTGCACTTCAACAAAGGGAATTTGCTGCTTCAAGGAATGGCAACTGATTGGGCAGTAAACGGGAAACACAGACAGCAGTCGCATCCCGAGCATTTAGTGTGCCTAGTACCTTAGAGAAGCCTGGGTGACAGCTTTGGTGCATTACAACTCCGAAATTGTTGCTTTACTGTAAGGCTTTGCTCCACTGAGTTGTTTGAGGGTGCCTAATCTACAGAGGTTCAGTGTGGCAGCCCTGTTCTCTATTAGCGATAGCTTGGCTGGGCATGGAAGTGATAAACGGGTGTACATATAACTGTGAAATTGCGCAGTGAAGGTGCACGGCAGATGCAGACTTTTATGTTCCACACAGCTGGAAATTGGATCTCTGTAGGGTGGAGCTGCAGGCGGCATACAGTCGCTATTTCAAATCCCCTCGCTGTCACTCTGTCACTGCATGCCCATTGACTGCTGGGTTGTAACAAGGGCTGGTGTTCTCTGGCGGTGGTTCCAGTTCTGTGCCCTGCTGGGAAGCATGGTGGCCCCCTTCTGCTTCGTCATAGTGTGGGAGCTCTCCCGATCCCTGCCGGCTGCCACCCTCGCATCGCTGCTGGTCATCTTTGGTAAGTCTCTTTGGGGGGGGGAGCACAAATCGCGGAGGTCTCCTTCGAGCTGACATACCACCCTTGGGTGGTACCTTTGTGAACGTAGGCAGATTGGTAGATAGAGGAGAGAGAAGTGACGCCATTTCAGACCAGTGAAGGACTGAGGACGAGCATGTACTCTGTTGTTCACGGGAATAGTTTTGTGAGGATTTTCAGGTGGACAGAATTAAACTGCCCCGATGAAAAGATGCTACAGATGCTAGTCTAACGTTACCAAAAATGGTTTCTCTTGTAGCAAGGTTAACAGCTGGAGCACATAACTTTGCGATGTGCGAGAAACCCTCCACCACCTGCTCTGTGAATGTGCTCGATTTAGTGTGCAAACAGTGGCCCTCGCAGTGTCTTTGAGACTGCAGCTTTCCGTGGATATTCAGCTAAAGAACGTTTTAGGACCGTGGGCATGTTCCAGACGTGCTTTATGGGCTACAAGAGCTCTGATCACGTATCTGCAGCGCACAGGTTTAGACCAATGTCTGTAAATAACTCAATGCCTCTGTACGCATCAAGTTCTTCCAACATGATCGCCATCATCTTCATCACATCATCAGCTGGCATTGCAAGTTAGGCATTTTAGCCCGGCTAACATCACCAGACTTCATTAAAGATCGTTCCCTCTCTGTAAATATGTATATATATATATAACTTTGCGAGTGACTGTCGCATAACCACTTCATCACTAGAGGCCAGATTTGGGTTCGCAGTAGCGACTGCCCCCACCCTTTGCGTGCTTGTGGCGAGAAGAGTCCCGGTCTTGTTCTCATCCTCCTCGTCCTCTCTTGTCTCCTGGATAGATGTGGGGCTGGTGACGCTCTCCCAGTACATCCTGCTGGACCCCATCCTGATGTTCTTCATTGTTGGCGCCTTCATGAGCATTGTCGTCTTCAAGGCCCAAAAGGACAGGTCAGTCTCACTGCAACCTCGCGTTGCACTCTTCTTCTCACTTGTGGCTTTCGCAGTGAGTGACAAAATGGGCCCTGTCCTGCGTGCCATTCTTCATTAGTTGTAATTCAGTTCCAGTGCACTCTGCTGTGAATTACTGCATACACACTGCATTTGCAGTTCGCATGTTGTTGTATGTTGGAGATTATTTTTTAAAAACCTGGTCAGGTTGTCAGCCACACTTGAGGGACAAACAGCTTTTCTCTGTGGAAGGCCCCTTGGCAGCGCTCGGTGTACTTTCTGTTGAAAAGAGTTGAAAGGAAGGAAGAAAATACTCGATAATTGGATGAGAAAAGAGGTGTTTCAACGTGTCGTTGATAATTATGCTCATACTTGCTAGTGGGCATCAATGCAAGGAGTAGTTTGCTCCAAACTAAGTTGAGAAAGATAAACTTTGTTTAACAAAGAGTAAATTAAGTTAAAAGAGAGCAATATAAAACTTTCTTTAACCAAGTGTTGGTGCAGCTTGGTTGCTCAAGAAAGTAGTGCTTCATAGCTATGGCTGCCCAACCCACGTGGGAATTCTGAAGTCGACAAAAAAACAAGATAGCATCACACGAAAGGTGTATTTCAATCACTGGTCATTTGCAGCACTGCTTCGTGAGCTATCAGTATGAACCACCTGGCCTGACTGGTGGATTTTGGTAGGCGCAGCTATAAAACTGTCACTAAGCCTCTTCACTTGCGAAAACATTAGGACAAAACGTGTTGCGCATAAATCAACGATTCACAGCTGTCTAACAAACAAGCTTTCCTGCGAGTTGTTTTTTTTCTTGTGGTGACAGTGTGAGTGGTTGACTGGTTCTTTGATTTTATTTATTTATTGACTTATTATTATGATTAATTTTTTTTATGTGATGGGCTCTCTCTAGAGCTTGCTAAGTTGAGGAGTTGATGGTCTGGAAAATTGTAAGCTTTGTTGCTTAGAGATACCAAGAAGAGGTGCTGGTAATTTTCAAACACTGGTTTTGCCATACATTCTACAAGTTTACCTTAGTTTTTGTCAAGCACCTTCTGAGGCTGTCAAATAAATGAAATGCACCCCTGAATAGAGGGTGGGAAGGACTATTAAACAAACAGAAGCAAAATGGTCAGGAAGGTGAAAGTTAAAACAAGGCACACATTGGCATGATCTACCTTGATGCAAGACTCCAATTTGTCACACACAGGCCCATGAATTAAACTGTTTGTTTCTTTTGTTCTTGGTGTGATTTCGCGTGAAAAGTGCGTTCTGGTTCCATTATTTCTTGCCCCAAGGGTATCCCGAGTTGTTGAACAAATGAGTGAATGAAAAATCTTTACTTATTTATGTACGTTTATGTACATTTATGTGTGTTTCTTCCCTCAGGCCCTTCTCACGACCTTGGTGGACTTGGCTAGTGGTCTCGGGCGTCTTTCTGTCCTGTGCCATTAGGTGAGCATTCCCCTATTTCGACTCTCCTGTGCAACTTTGTTTTAGCTAAATACAGTTCAAGCTGTGAGGCTACAAGAAGAAGAAAGAATTTAAGTGTCTCACAGTGCATTTATGGGCTTGCATAGTCAGTGGTGGCAGCAGGTGGCGTTTGGTGTGCTATTATATTAAGTGAAGCTTACATGGCTAGGGTTCTATGTATTATTCACGTCTAGGAACAGAACGTGCCCAGGTTCCACGTGTCCTTGAAGCATGAAGCGATTTATGAGGCGAGCCATTGGAAAATTAATGTCCCAGTGTGTGTACTACTAGCTCACAGTCACCACCAAGCTAATCAAAGCATGATTTCCACCTTAAGCTGATATGTCTCGTCACTTTGATAAGCAGTTGCAGTGGATTGGTTATCATTAATAGGCACCATTCTCGAGATCAAAACATGACTGAGACCTCAAGATTATATGTATCACCTCTTGGATTTGTAGTTTGAGTTGATAAGCTGTCGACAGGCACCATTTTCAAGAGTAGTGAAGTTAAAGTCAAGATCAGTATGTTCGTGTGTCTTGCTTATTGCATACTACAGTCCTTCAACTGGTTTTTGTTATTCATTGTGATTTAAACTCGACACTGAGTAAAAAACAAGAGGCACAGGGTGGAAGGATAACTCGACAAGTGTCCCTGTCTCTATTTTTAGTTTCTGCCCTTGCCTTGTTCATTGGTGCACTTTCAAGTGGGGCATTAATGATGATGTAATGGAACTGGCCACACCAGTTGTTTGATCAAATTTCTCCGAATTGTTTTTCTATTTTAACTGTTCCAGTGAGGGCATTGGTAAGGACTAATGTTGCGTGGACATGTAGCAGCAAATGAAACACAAACAAAGTACGAACCAGAAAAAGTCAACTGAAAAATTTTGGTTGCTGATGGCAAAGTAGTCGTAGGATCGTGGCATATAGCTATGGCAAAGAAAAGTGCATTTCGTAGAGGAGCCATGCCTTTATTTTGAGTTAAGCGAAAGCAAGGGTTGAATTTGTATGTTCCTGTTGATTTGTGCCTCTGTGGATTGTTTTTGTGGGTGTTAAGGGAATGCTAAAAGAACTCAAGAAATCTGGAGGGGTTCAGCAAATATTGTTGGCATGTTCAGCACAGCTGTGCTGTTGTTTGTGCAGAATCACCCTATTTATTCGGATATAAGTTGACCTGTTGTTTGTTTTTTTCAGGAATATTGTCCAAAACCAAAAGGGGGAAGGGGAAGGAAATTTATAATACCAGTAATCCAATAAACTTGCCTCGTAATCATGAACAAATGAAGTTTGTATGGAGTTGCCAAATGCACCGTGTAGGCCCATAATTTGTAATATTTTTTTTTTTTTGCCTTCGAGGGGTGGCTCAAAATGTTGGAGGGTTCGAGCTGCATTCTAGGCTGACCTATATTCGAATAAATATGACAGTTTCAAAATTAATGGGTTTTCATATTATACACTGGGCTTAAAAATGGTCATCATTGCAGTGCACTGTTGTTAGTGAGACAGACTGGAGATGCAAAAATTGTGCTTGCAGAGTAAACGGTTACAGAAATCCGCACGCACAAACAATTAGATCGAACAGTCAGCCAGTAGCATGTGCACTTCAGTTAGCATTATCAATGGGACACTTAACTAGAAAGTGAGCAGAAAGACGCTATAGAAAGACAGAATGCATTTAAAGGTTGCTTTTCTTTTTTTTTTTTTTTTTGCTTGTAGTCTCGCGTTGTTCTCATGGGTATGGTAATTTAAAAAAAAAACTACCCATGAATCAAGCCCAGTCTAACCTTTCCTATAAAAACACGTCAGCCTTTGCTTTCTTCACTGTTGCAGTTTTTGCAGCCTGTGGATTCAATATCTGAGCATTGAAAGTGATTCTCTGGTCTTATGTCGCTCCCACCTTTCACAGAAAGAGTGCCTGTACATCCTCATTGGTGAGAATGATAGAGCCAGAAAGCAAGGTTCATAAGAATTATACCATAAATCATGATCTGTGCAATTGTTTTGAACCTCTGCCCATGCTGCCTTGTGTCCGATCGTTGTCTTTCGTGCCTCCCCCTCTCTCTCCCTCCCTCCCTCTGCCCCCAGTGTGAAGTTTGTGGGCCTCTTTGTGGTTCTGCTGGTGGGCCTGTACACAGTCCACGACCTCTGGGAGCACCTGGGAAACCTGGAGCAGCCTCTCGTGAGTCTCCTCCGGCTTCGTCTCGTGAGATTCCGTACAATGCCTAGGGGTCACTCTGCCGTCTGTGTACTGCCATACACTGGAATTGCAATTTTCAAGCATTTGAAAGGGAAATACTCTAGCTTCTCACTGTTTGCTCCTGAGATGCTCCCTCCAGGGGACTTTTGCATTGATAGATGTACGAAAACCTCCCTAGAAAACGAACCATGAGAGAACGTGAAAATTTGTTTACATTTTTGGAAATTCATCTTAATTAAGCAAGGGTTGCATGTCAGAAGAGCACGAAAGCTCTTTTGTCATAACCGTGAGGCTCGCCGTAACCCAGTTCGTCCTAACAAGAGTGTACTGTGTGAATAAGCTATTTAATTACAGCTCCTGGTGCAATATATGTGCACATGGATGTTCGGTAATCATCCCCCGTAACTTTTCCTGTTTCCGTTCACATTTCTGTGGAAGCCCCGTGTACAAAGTCCCCCAACACTCCATCGGGGTGGTTTCTGAGAGGAGCTCGTAATGCAGTTGTGCCTGCATATAGTACACATCTGTAGGACGGCTCAACGGGCCATGAAATGAACAGTGATTGGAGTAATGCTTAGGGACAGGAAACAAGCTATCTGGATCAGGGAACAAACTCAAGTAGACGATATCAAAGTTCAAGTAAAGAAAAAAGAAATGGACTAAACCTGGCCATGTAGTGAGACGAACCGACAACCGGTGGACCAAATGGGTAACTCAGTGGATTTAAGAGACGGGTCTAGAAGAAGGGGAAGGCCAATAACACTATGGAGGGATGAAATTAAAAAATTCAGAAGTAAACTGCCGACTCAAGGGGCACAGGACAGGAGCAACTGGAGGTCAGTGGGAGAGGCCTTCCGTCCTGCAGTGGACCCGAGTCAACACCCTCTCTATTTTGCTAAGGCCTTTCCACCCGTCCCATGACGTCACGCTAAGGGACCTTTCGGGCGCTTCGTTCCGCTATTTCAGAGCGTCGCGCCCGTTTGGCCTGTAGTTCGGTTACTGCACAGTTAGCTGCTAAGTTCTGAACTGTTCGGTGTAGTGATTCCGCTCATATTTCTTTCTTGGTTGCTGTAAACATTAAATGGCCTAGTTTGTTCATGCTTAGGACTACCATTTCATGTGCTTTATTTATAGGTGTTTACTTTACAGCGGAACACATCATACTGTATAATACTCCACCTTTGAGCGCCTATTAAGTTTCTTTCTCCATTAGTGCAAACAATTTAATATACCTAGCCACACGACAACATTGCACATTATTTGAAGTTTTCACAAATTATTCTGCTTTGCTGTTAAAACTCATCATTCAGATATGACACAAACAATAATGCTGGGCTGTAGAAGTTCTACAGTGTGTGTTAATGGGTGCAAACTACAGTCATGCCATGTCATATATGTAGCCTTTGTGTGCACCACTGAAATACTGGATAGCTAATCCAACCATTATAAGAAACCAATGAAGTGTTCGCAAAAACATTTTTATTGCGTCGGGAATAAAGCTTTACTTCTTCAGAGTTGCTGCTTTGCGGGCTGCGGCCTTCTTCTGCGCATTGTCTTGTATGATGTCATTTCTGAGCTTGCAAAAGTTGTTCAAAACTACATTGGTTGCAACGCGAACTACCAAGCCCATAAGCGTTTGTGCAGTGTGGCCATTTTCACACATCTCAATGTCTGGTTCTCCCAGAAGTGAAATCGTCTGCGAAGTCACAACGCCATGTTGATTACTACAGGATAGAAAATCGTTCGCGTTTTCTCCAAAGGACAACTTTTCTGCAACTAGTTTTGTCATCAGTACCATATGAACTGTCCATGGCTGCGGAAATTTCAGGCCTCCTCTCGTCAGGTTAGCTATCATGGCAGTGTTTTCCGCTTCGATCTCGCGGTTTTCAACAACCAACGTGCTGAAACATGTAGAACAAGAAAGCTTCTTTGAAACAGAATGAGCCGCGTACCCTGCAATATAAACTATAGCATCCATATCGGAGTGGCCGCTTGTTATATCATCGTCAGTAACCGACACAGAAAAGTTGCACGCCAGAAGATCTTCGTTGGTGTCTCCACAGTCAGCCTCCTCACGAGGAAATATCAAAAGTTTTTGAAGACGAAGCTTCTTCTCACACTCATACAGTTGGCGCACCGAAATGTGGTACAGTTAAACCTCGATGTAGCGAAGTCGGTAAAATTCGTAATTTACTTCGTTACATTGAAATTTCGCTACATTGAAATTCGCGGTTTTAATGGAGTGTTTATCCCGTGAAGCATTTGCTGCAAAAGAAAACGTGGCGTGCATACACGGCTGGCGCACTCTTTCTGTTTCTATCGGAGCTTAATCGTCTACGCGGGCATCAGAGTGAACCGCATGGAGCGTTTTCTCCCCGCAAAAGCGCGCCCCGCAAGCCACAGGCGCGACGCAGCTGCGGAGACAACCCGCGCGATGTGAGTAGCTCCAGCGACCGCTTCCGCTCGCTGAAACGCAACTAGAGGGGCAAACGAAAAAGGCATGCAAAAAAAAAAAAAAAAAAAAAAAGGGTAACGTGGACGAAATTTTCAAGCGTCATACGCGCCGCTTACAAAAGCGCCCATCAAATATCCTCGGCATGCCCGAGCGCTTCGAAGCTCCCGCCATAGGGAGCGCGCCTCCCCATTGGTGAAACTGGTCAGGCTCCTCCCACTGCCGCGTGCAGCGCGAGTCGCTTCCTGGCGCAGAAGCCGCCGCCGGCGCGCAATCGCGGATGCGGGTGTGAAAAAAAAAGCGCGCACACGGCTCATAAAGATTCACAAATGCTTGCTGGAACGGTGAAACCCAACAAGCATGAGCGAACTCGAACGAAGGGCACATCGCAGCTTCGCAAGAGGCGATTAGGCTTACCACCGCGGAGGATGTTTGATGGGCGCAAGCGGCGCGCATGACGTTTTACTGTGAAAATTTCGCCAACGTTATCCGCTTTTTTTTCTCGCGTGCCCCTCTCATTTGCCCCTCGAGTTTCATTTCAGCGAGCGTTTGGAAGCGGTCGCTGGAGCTACCCACATAGCGCGGGTGGCCTCCGCGGTAGCGTCAGCGCGCCTGTAGTTGCGGGGTGCGTTTAGAGTTTTTGCGGGGAGAAAACGCTCCATGCGGTTCACGCTGATGCCCGTGTAGACGATTAAGCTCCGACAGAAACAGAAACAGTGCGCCAGCCCAGCCGTGTATGCACGCCACGCAGTTTGTAGGCAAGGGGCTCGCTCGCTGTATCCGCGGCATTGGGCGGCCCGTGTTGCCGTTCGCGTTTTATTGAGACCCCATTTCGGCGCTTGCGTCTTCCAGAATATACCTCTACAACTTAAATTTCGTGCCTAGTTCTCCATGGAACTTCGTTACATTGAAATTCCGACAAACGGGACTTCGTTACACAGAGGGTGAAAATACATGGTGTGCATACACTTGAAGTTAAAAAAAATTCCGTGGTTCGTTACATCGAGGGTTTCGTTACATTGAAGTTCGTTACATCGAGGTTTAACTGTACTGCGCTCCTGCTAGCTGACGGTAACGGCCAAAGCGGTCCTCTAGCGCGTCCGTCTGAAACTTTCCCAGCAAGACGTACTTGAAGTGAAGTTCTTCCAAGCAGTAGCGCGAGAGTTCTACCAGAGAATAGCATGTCAATCGCAAAGCACTGTGTGTTTCTTTCATCAGTGAGCCACTGCTGGTGTTTATGCTCGCCCAAGCGTCCAGCCAGTCGACAATGGAACACAGGAACGTCAACTGTGTATCGTCAACAGACCTTACAGGGTCTTGCAAGCTGTCTCTTAGCCTCTGGCCTTTGCAAGGTGTCTTAACATTGACTATTCGCCACCATGTGAGGATAATGTCAATGAAAAGAGCGGTAGACTCAGCTTGAGCAATCTTGAACGTGGAACCATGCGTCCTAAGTGCGTTTGACACAAATGAATTTACAACATCCAAAACAAGCTTTACATTCTGCCGCTCCAAAGAGGTTGGATTCACGGCTTTTGCATTCAGTCTGTAGCCGGCCTTCACAAGCGACGTTTTCTCTGAAGTATAAAGCTGCCGCACAGCTGCAAAAGAAGCAGCTTTCATACGAGGAGGCCCTTCAGGCATTTTCCCACTCAAGTCCATTTCAGGGAAATAAAGACATGTTCCAGGATTTTTCTGGTTATTCCAATTGTTCCTCACGCACTTCAACAGATGCACAGGATCGACAACGTAGAAAAGTGGGCGAGTGTTATCCGCTGGATGGGGATAAACAATGCTCACTTGAGGTCTTGTGGCGAAGAAGGACATCATCTTGCGGTTTAGAGCATTGTTGTCAGTTATAACAGCGATGACTTTAAGCCCTATCTTCTCAACACTTAGGATTATGTGTTTGGCATGCTCATGCAAAACTTCTGCGCTCAGTTTGCTCACAGGTAGTATGTGGATGACGTCCTTGTTTGGAGAAAGTAGCGACTGTATCATGAACACATGCGCTGTGGTGGCTGGTTCCGTGGAATGGGCTGATGATCCCACAATTGTGCCCCCTTTGTAGTCGAAGTATGGTTTGATATGGATCTCGTCAATCATCATGGTCACTGTCTTCTCGTGATCTTGCATTGACTTCACTCTCTCTCGGATGTAGGAAAAGGAATGCATTTCACTTTGCTCCAGAAGGGGGTCAGCTTTGTAATTTGAGCAAACACGACGGAGTGTGGAAGGATGGGGCAAAATCATCCCTGATGCAGCTCTTGTGAAGTTATATGTGTGAGGTGAAATCGAATGCATAATGCTGGCAAACACCAGCAGTTCTGCACTATACACGCACTGTTTCGCGAGGAGAAGCTCTATCTGCTCAACCAGAAATTTCAGCAAATCTCTGCGTTCTTTCGGAGTGTCACTGTCTTCAATGACGTCCAGAAGAAGTGAAGTGACAAACTGCAATACTTTGGTCCCCTTCGAGTCTTGCGTCACTCCAGGTACATCCCACAAGCGTTTCTCGAGCTCCTCTAGCAGCGAGGACAAACTGGAGGTATCGCATACTTTATCTGGCAGAGCGCTGCCCGAAGGAAGCGATTGAAGCTTCACTCCATTCAGGAAAACGGAAAGCGACAGATCTGGGAGAACTACCAAGGCGCATTTCACACTAGGTGAAGGATCGTCCTCAATGAGAAGAAACCTAACCCATTGCTCATTTACAGAAACCGTCCAAAATTTTGTGTTGCAAATCCCGGACAGCTTAGCTTTCAACTCTTCAAACGATGAAACTTTGTTTCTTTTCTGTTCAAGTTCATTAGATTCAAGCGATTGTCGAATCGCCTCCTGCAGAGCAGCATTTTCCCTCCTTGCTTTCTTGGACTCGGGCGACTCGCTGCGAACTTGTGTTGACGATAAGTATTTCGGACAGTTAGGGAAGACCGAAGGCACGGCACCTTTCTTCAAATACACTCTGTCGCGCTTCACCTCTATTGTTCTGCCTGTCTGTTCATCTTGGTGAGACAATGCCGTGACAAAGTCGTCTTCATGGAAATGCAGCTCACACACCTGTACACAGAAAGTTATATTGATAGGTTAAGGGTAATTTCAATTTATACGAGCTTAAATGTGAGAATGACGTTCGTACTAGCTTCCGCGGAACTATACCCATCTGTGTACAAATGTATCGCACAGCCTGATGCATCCACGGAAATAAACGCTTGCTGACAGACCCACACGTTAGTTATAGCAGTGCTCTCACTGCCTACGAAGCGCGCATTCCCGGGAGTCACAGTTCACAACAATCGCTAAACCTCACAAATATTCCTGGCTCCCATTAAACAAAATTGCAGTGTCTTACCCTCGAATGCACTGTAGGTGTGAAATCCTTCCGTGGAATGGCCCGCAACCACGCTTTCTTCTGCAGTTTGTCGCTTGGGAAGCAATAAACACGCACTTTGGGGCCATTGTCATAGTTTCCGCGGCACCCGGGAACACAGCACCGGCCCATGTTTCACGAAGTTGCCCTCGTTGCGACACGGCAGGTGTTCAGCGTTGAATTCTGGGCACGCTTTCCATTCGAAGGCTTCTACACGCACACACGCCACAAAAGGAACAGGACCGACAGACTCGGGCGAGTAATGAAATACTGCACGAACAGCACATTGAAAGACAAAGGCAGCGGCTTGCCGCTCACCGAAAGATCGAGTTCCCGCCAGAACTTGCCCGTATGAGCCCGCCAGCGGATAGCGACAACAGAGGGAGCCGTGCGTCCGTGGCGGCTCGCGCCAGCCGAGCGGTCGGACACATAGCGTGACGTAGGGCGTGTGGAAAGGAGGGGCTGGAGAGGCCTGAAGAAAATTGAGAGGGTGTTGCCCGAGTAGGCTGTTGCTGTTGATGATGATGATGTGTTTTTCAAAGCTGGCGTTATATTGTCTTGGCGCGCATTCTGACCATCCATCCCCCTCCCTTCGAGTGCAGGTGCAGGTGGGCAAGCACTTTGTGAGCCGGGCGCTGTGCCTCATCCTGCTGCCCGTGTGCCTGTACATGCTCTACTTCTACGTCCACCTGCAGGTGCTCTACAAGAGGTGGGCACTGCCTCCCGTACAACGCAGTACTACCTATTCTTGTTGCGAGCACTAGCGGGCACTTGTATTCAGCCTAGCAGAAAGTCCTGGGCCGATGTCAGTGGTTGGCGATGACTGGGAGCAGTCACACCAGCTGCAGCTCCCTTACTTACAGCTCAGTTTTGGGATGGTCAGTAAAATCTGACACTGTCTTTGTCTCTTTGCTAGTTCCCTCTGTTGTGGGGATTATTTAGTTGCATGTTTTTTCATTTTTGGACGAACTGGTTGTGAACTTAGAGCGTTGCAGTTGAGTAGCCCAGCTTCCCTCGTTGAAATATATTTTTGTGAGTGTTTTATACTCAAAAGTATCCATCTTACATTGCCAGCCTGCCTTTCCGTTTCAACTGTTCCCATGAATGCTGGTATGTTTAGGAGTTGTTTCATCCTTGTAGTAAAAGAAAAGCACCATATAATCAAGCAGTTTAAAAATTAAAACACTAATTTGTTACTTGACAGCTCCAGCTAAACGATCTGTAGCACTGAATGTGTACTGTATCAGCGCTAACCGGATTAACGGGCCATCTAATGGGGACGCGTGGTCATCTATGCATGCATCAATGTCAAGCCAAGCAGTGACACAGCTTTCATTCTTAAAAAAACTAACCTGATTGTAAGTGTCGTGTGTACGCATGATTGAGGTATCTACAAGTGAGCAATATAGCTTTATGGATGTATATGTTAATGCATTCACATGTTCTTGCATGTATTCAGTCAAGACTTCAGCTAAAGGACATCATAAATTTCCTCATGAGCCCTTTATTGTAGTTGTTCTATAACTGCAATCCCATATTGCTTGTATTACAATGCAAAGATGCGTGCTGTTTGTCTATACACATTAGCTGAAGTTGAGTCACCTGAAACCAGCAAACAGGGACTACAAGGCTGCCGGTAAACGCATTGTAATTGTGGGTTGCATTGTCGAAGGATTTTTTGCATTGTCGAAGGTTGCATTGACGAAGGATTAGTTGCATTGTCGAAGGATTTTTTTTACGCGCTTTTTTTTTTTAAGGCAGCAGTTGTGTTTCTCAGATTTCACTGGAACAGTAAATGGCTGGAGTGTAACATGTCTTGTGCCGGCCCATTCATCTGTCTCTTTTGTGGTGTCGGGCATTGAGTCATTGCTTGTTTTGCTCAGCTGTCATGTTTATCTGTTGGATTGCAGTGTGAAGACGAGTACTGTGGTAAGTTCCCTATGCATGAGCATGCAGTCTGACGTCGGGTGAACTTTTTTCCTCCGCTTTGATTTCCGCTTTGTGTATTTAGATCTCTGCCATCTGTGTGTGTTTGTTTGTGTGGGGCGTGAATCAAAGTTCGGTGCACTGATCTTGCCGAGAGCAGTGCACACAATTGTGTCTGAAACCTTTCAAGGGTACTCTTTTTATATAAGTCAAGGCAATGATCTGCTGCGTGAAGTTGTTCCATAAACTGCTGCTGTACTGGAAAAAAAAAAAACATGTCAAATTGCACAAATGGCTGCTTTTCTAGGTCAGCATACCGCGGGTTTGTAGTTCCAGCGTTGGCATGGTGATTGATAGTTCTCAACCTGTGTACCAATTGGTGGTATTCATTTTCTATACCTCCTGTGTATACAACATTCCAATGACAATTAAGTTGATCTGTAGCTTCTCTTGTAGCCTCAGGTGAAGCTCCAGGCCATCCTACACGAGTTTTTAGGAATGGCCCATTTATGAGGTGGTGGACGGGAAAAGGAAGTCGAGGCTAGAGATAGGAGCACCTACCTTGAAAGCAAAGCTGTTTGAGGCCAGAAAAGACAGGGAAATGTTTCAAGGAAGGAAAGAGAAGAAGGGGGCAATGATTGTAACACATCCTCATTGATGTCGTCATTACGCTGGCTTGGGGAGGGGCCATTCGGCTTAGTGGATGGCTTGCTGACACGTGCAACACTCACTTTCTGCTCGATGCGTTGCTCGAGTGCACCGAAAAGCACCATGAACCAGCCTTAAGGTGTGAAGCCTTTACTGAAAGGATTAATAATGCAGCTTCAAGCTCTTCATAGGAAGGAGTTGTGGGAGTTGCGTGTGTGTATATACGTAGAAAAAGTCGCAGAAATTTTCCAGAAGAGTCCGTTGTATTGGAAGTTGTTCACTTGATGGCATCACTGCTAGTGGTGGTAAAGCAGAGAAAATTGAAAGAAGAAACAGTACTGTTGCTTTATTGGGTAATTTTAATGGCATGTTGAATGTTGCAATGTGTGGATAGGTTTTCAACAGGGGATGAAAATTGCTTCGGATGGGTAATTGTGCAGCTTTTGGGCAACACCTTTTCTTACGTTCTATCTAGGGGATTTAGTTAGTCTTAGGAAGGGGGGCATTGAAGCGTAGTGCACATTGTAGCTAGTGCTCTGTGGAACATTGGTACAGAGTGGAGCTGTAACAAACGCAGTGCAAGGAACCTGGTTTCTTGCTCAATGCAGCGGTAGCGGTGATGGCTTCTTCAGCTCCGAGTTCCAGTCCCGGCTCAAGGGGAACTCCCTGTACATGGCCAGCATGCCTAGGGGTAGGTACACGTTGGTGGTGAGGCCTAACATGGCTGCACTTTCTGAAGCACGGAGTTTGTTTGTGCTGGAAGCTAATCTCCTGTACACGCTCACTCTATTTTGCTGAATGTGTAATGGCAGTTGGAAGATTACAGCTATACATTGCAAGCGTAGGGGAAACAAACGGCTTGGACATTGTTGTGCATTAGTGAGTAGAGTAACACACTAGTTAAACAGGATTGGTTACTTTGAAGTACTGTGAAATTCAATCAGTTCCCATGGTTCCTCGATACAAAGTGCCTGTGATTGCTTAAGGCCTAAGAAAACGCTACTTACTGATGCATTTTCTTTTTTGTGGTTGGACTAAGTTTATGTACGGGGTCTGCCATGGCTTTAGCTTACTGCATTTTATGTATTCTAGTCCCGTACGATCGGGTGCGACTTCGGGCCAGTTCCAGTGACAGACCGTTGTTTAGAACTGAAAAATTTAATCATCTTGTTCCAGAAGTCGTAGAATTGAGTCACAGGAAATGGAGTGCAAGTTTGTGTGTCAGTTCCACTTGCCTCTTGACAAGCCAGCCACCTTCACAGTTTGCTAGAGCCAGCGTACTGAAAACTGCAAAGCCCCCCACCACAGTGTTGCCAAGGTCCCGTCAACTGTCGTTGCCATTGCAGAGGTGGCGTATGGTGCCCAGATCACGCTCAAGAACCACCGGACGGGGGGCGCCTACCTCCACTCCCACTGGCACCTCTACCCTGAGGGGCTAGGCGCCCGGCAGCAACAGGTGAAGTCTTCTGTGTGCAGTGTTTCCGATTCCTCTCTAACGCTTCCTCCTTACAGAATGAAACAGAATCTCATTTCGTACTCACCATCAGAAATTTTTTTACACATTTGACCCCGAGCTGACATCAAGAAGACTCCCTCGCCAGCTTCCACATCACCTAGAAACCTTATAGTACCATTGGCTCTGACTCAATGCAGCGTACACTGATAGCTACCGTATCCACATGTGTTCACTTTTGATAACTATTGCAGCAACTGTGCATCGGAAGAGACAATTGAGCATGTCTTGCTGCACTGCCCTGCTTACGCCAACTCCAGATCAACTTTGCCACGCCGCATAGTACGTGTAGGTTATCTTTAAGAACTTCAAAAACTATCTTCCCGTTATCAGGAGCTTCAAGCCCTGAAATGTTTTTTCACATACCTCATCAACGTCAGGTCAAATTAGAAAGCTTTAGATCTTTTCACTCTGAGACTTTTGCAATAGCCGTTTGTGCCATAACTTTGTTAATCTCTCTGTCAGCTTGTATGTATTTTCTTCCCTTTTCTCTCTTGCGCCTTTCTGCACTTTTCCCCTACCCTAATAGAGTAGCATGAAGACAATTTTGTGTGCTGGTTGGAAACTAACTCTGTTTTCTAATAAAGAGCTTCTCTCCCTCTCTCTTCTCTCCCAAATCTCAATCTCTCCCCCTCCCCTTCAACCTCCTCCTGTGCAGGTGACGACGTACTCGCACAAGGACGACAACAACCACTGGATTGTCAAGAAGTACGACCAGGACCCGGACCCCAAGAACAAAACGGCCGAGGTGGTCCGCAACGGGGACATGATCCGGCTGGAGCACGTCGTGTGGGTCTCCCATCTTTCACTCAGGCTCTGTCTCTCCAGGGTTTCTATTTCAAGCGCCAAGAATTTGGAATTTTCAGAAGTTGTTGGTGCTTACTCCCATTAGTGGAACTTTTCTTCTCTTCCACTCCCGCTTAAAATTAAAATGTCACCAGTTTGAATGTGCGTTTGGTACTCGTGAGGCATGTGCTTGTTTGTACCTTTCTTCCGCACAGCGTTTGCCCTTTGACCTTTGACACGCTAAGGCTTAGGGCTGGCTGTCGGTGCAAACCTCACACCTGTCGCCAATAGGTGACTTCGCACAGAGACTGCCACTGCAGCACTGTGGTGTGAACAGTCTTTCCATAATTAAAATTAAAAAAACTAAATGACAAAGAAAGGATTTGGGAACTAGGAAGTTTATAATGCGTCTTCTATTCCCTCTTGGTCAAGATTGAGGTTTGCCATTATGTGCTAGAATGGGAGCTTAAAAACAAAAAACTGAACAACAAAGGAAGGACTTGGGAACTGGGAAGTTTATAATGCGCCTTTCATACCTTTTTGGTCTAGATCAAGGTTTGCCATTATGTACTAGAATTGAGAGTGTTTCCTGCATGGAGATGCATCGTTAGTATACTTCACTGTAAGCTTGCTAGTACTGTCACTATTCAGAAGTGAGACCTACTGGTTGCGCCTGAAGTGAACGGCAGCATGCCCATTGCAAGCAAGAGGAATTTTCTGCCCCTTTGACAGAGTATCAAATGTGTATTTTGGGCGCTTGTCAAGTGCAGCTTTTGCCTCCAGTTTAATTCAGGATTGGCTGTTATATAGGAATGTGTCAGCTGCACATTGGGCCCACCCTGCAGTAATGGTCACTCACAAAAATTATCTTGATGATTCATTGTAATTTGCCTCTATCATCATTGCTTACATTCCTCGTGCAGCGGCAGTAGTTAGGACAATTTACGATGATTTTAGGGATAATTTGTGAGATGCGTTCCCGGAGACGTGTTTCTTCTTGTTCTCCTCAATCACTGTGGTGCATCGTCTCCTGTTCTCTCTGTGAGCTTGAAAACAATGAATTCCAGAAATTTGAATAATTTTGTGCTCAACTTTTTGGATCCAAAGCTGGGGCTTCGAAAGCAGGGAACCAACTTAGATGGGGCGGGGCATTTCTTATTCAAGTACAGGTGCTGTCATTAGTAATTGGAAGAAGGATTTGGGAAAATCACAAAATATTTGTCTTACCAGCTTTATGACAGCCATTACCGGTTTACAGGAACCTTTCTGTATTTGGGGGGACTCCTTTAAACGCACACCAGTGCAGCCAGGAAGTTTCCAGAAGAACAAATTTCTGTAAATTAACGAGGCCGTGTTCCAATTACTTTTGGTGGCACCTATATATAGTTCAAGATGGGGTGATTGATGGCCATGAAGCTACAGGTCAGCAACACATTATTGCTCCTAGTGGGAACAGTAAAAATTGACGTGGCGGTGGGTCATTACTCTAAGACTGTAATTCCCTCTGTGCAGTTGTGATATTCTTGCAGTGACCACTTTTGCTAGCTCATGTGTTCCTGACTCACAACTGCTCAAACACTCCCCGTTTGCTCGCACTGAGTGTGCAGCTTTTCGAGTGAGTTGGTAGCAACAGACGGTGAAGTGTGACTACAACACAGCCCCAAAGGCTGGATAGGAACTGTTCTATCAGTTTCGACCGTCGACCACCATGTTTCTTGTGACAGGCACTGCAGTTGCATCCTGTGGGGGAAAAAAAAAAGAATGAAATGACAGCAGGTGGGAAAATGTTTCTCCTTTTGTTTTGTTTTGTTAATGCAAGAATGGATGGAGTTTGAAAGTCTTGAAACTTGGCATTGCAACAATGTGAAACTTCTGTCTTGGCAGAGGGGTGGGAGGGTGTCTCCAGTGTTGTGGAATTTATGTGTATGAGTGTGTTTAGGTAGTTGTCTCTGGGGCTTAGCACTGTGCTTCAAGTCGTCGTGAAGATTAACCCTTGCTGCCCCCTCAATAAAAATGGGGTCAGTATTGTTCATCAAAGTCCTCAGAGAGAAAGTGCAGGCAGTTTTCTGCAGTTTGGTAATAAACCGGGAATTCCACATCCAAATCATGCTGAATGCCACATCGATGCCGTTCAGTCTCACGAACGCAGAAAAATAAAAGTGAATCAACAACTGACGCTTGGTAGCTGATAAGTCTACGTTGTAATCCAATGCATGGAACACTGCAGTCCTCTCCTGTAATTTCTAGCTAATCCGTAATCAAGACCCATTTTACCGAAACTCAGTGCAGCTCTCACAAATAGTTTGTCCTGCAGATAGAACATCAGGAAATGCAGTGTCTGGTCACACATCAGGCTGCTGTGTGTAGAGCACCGTGAAAGAAGGCTGTGCAGATAATCCCTGCACAACTTTTTCTGCCGACATTGTCCCTCAGAAGCAACTGCAAGGCAGCATTGATGAGGCCATTATCAGTTTATTTGTGATAATGACGTCGCTTTGTGTTGTGCAGGACGACGCGCAACCTGCACTCGCACAAGGAGCCAGCCCCCGTCACGAAGCGCCACTACCAGGTCACCTGCTACGGAGAGGTATGGATATACTGGCTTTTGCTTAGGCTGGCAGTCACATGTCATGTGAAAAGAAAACATGGCCACATACCTGCTCGCTTTACTGCAGATGCTGTCGAAAGACGATAGTCGTGTGCGGGCCTGCCATGCCACTCCTTTTCCCGTTCTCTGCTCTCACCTCTTATACCCTTCCCTCCCCTTCTTTCTTGATTAATTAAATGAAAGTTAATTGCCCAATTAGGTTCAGTTTTCCCGTGTTCACACTCTTCACACTGCCTGGGGCAGTGTGCATCTTTATTTTTGTTTTGTTTTTCTCCCTGGAACAGCATGAACAAGTGAGCTCTGTTCTCTTTCCTCTTGTACATACTGGAGCCTGTTTGTGCTTATTTTAACATGTTATTTTTTTTCACTTGATATCATTAAAAGCAACCCCACGTTCATCCTAAAAGGACACAAGGACCCTAAAAGGACACAAGGACTCAGGGTTATGCACTTAAAGTTTGCCTGAAATGCACCTGAGGTTTTCGCTGTGCTAAACAATGGGGACATGTATGACTTAGTCCAGCAGTTTCAGTAGTTAAGAATGGTTTTGACTATATACACCGCATTTATTCAAATATAAGGCGAGGTGTTTTTCCAAAATCTGTAGTCTCAAAGTCATACGCCACCTTATATTCGAAGCTCAAAATATATATATGGTGATTTGTTTTTTTTTTTTTAATATTCAAATTGCACCCTCACCTTATAATCAAAGCAATACGGTACTTATTTTTGACAAATTGCTTGAGCTGTTTGCGGAAAGGCTCAATCAGGGTACAGGCAGACCAAAATTTTCTTGTTAAAGTAGACCAAAAAGGACTACTATCATATTTAATAATGGGCTGTGTACCTGTTTACTTCACTGGAAATGTCACTGGAAGACGATAGCCTTCTGCCACGTAACTGCCTCTCTACTCTCCTCTTCCTCACATCTTTCGCTTCTCCCATGATGATTGCAGTGGAAGTTCACGCAACTCTATTCTCCCTGCATTCGTGCCTTTTGTTTTAGTCTTTGCTTTTATCTGGTTCTCTTCAACACCATTCATAATGTTTTTTTTTTTTTTCCAAGTTGTCATAACTAGCAATAAAAATGTGTATTCTTAAAATTAAAGGAACGCGGCTACTGTCAGTTACGGATTTAAATTTTGCCTCAAGTATACCTGAGGTTTTCTTTGTGCAGGATAATGTGGACATGTACAAGTCATGGCTGGAATTGTAGTAATTTGGAGCAGTGTCTTTCATATTTACTTTGTGTTCAAGCATTCCTTTGCCCGTTATTTTGGCCTGGCAGTTGAATTGGGCAACAGACAGACCAAAACTCTTGTGTTTCTAGGTAGCCCCAGAAAGACTATCGCCATTAAAACACATCTCTGGGATTCAATGCTGGCCGCAGTGGCTGGTTTTCAGATGGAAGTGCAAAGTGAGGAGCGAAAACTCCCGTGTGTGGAGATTAAAGATGCCTGCAGGTGGGGGAAATTAATCCAGAGCTGTCCACTATGGCACACTTCATAGCCCAGATGTAGCTTCGTCATTTAAAGCCCTCAAAATTAATTAACTGGAACATTGTGGTCATCACCACTTGTAGTGATGGTTCAGGGATGTGAAGAGGTGGTGCACTGGGAGGCTCGCTGTCCTCCCCCCTTACATGGTCACGTGTTGGTGCCTGCTCCCCCTTTGTATTGCGCGCAACTGACCACTGCCACCGCCCCGTGGTGCAGAACGGCACGGGTGACGCCAACGACGTGTGGAAGGTGGAGGTGGTGGGCGGGGTGCCGGGCGAGGTGGTGCAGACGGTGACCAGCAAGCTCAAGCTCATCCACTACCTCACGGGCTGCGCCCTGCACTCGCACAACAAGCAGCTGCCCAAGTGGTGAGCGCCGCGTGCGGGAGGGAGCCTTCCTATCGAGGGGAGGGGGTAGCAGTTAGTTCAGCCTTCCTATGCTGTCTTCAGCTCAATTCAGTTCAAACAACGCGATTGAGGAAGTAGAACTGGATGTGTTGGACAGCTTGCGGGGGTTGTGCTTTGAAAACGCGTGTATGTGATGTCTTGTTTTAAGCGCTTTTTTTTTTTCTCAGCAAAGCCGTATATGTGCCTCAGTTTTCACATGTAGCACGTGCAGATAAGCCCGCAAAGAAGTGATATTCTTCACACGCAAGAGGTAGTGTTTTGTGCTTCCTTCTTAAAGGGCTCCTGGTGTGGTGTTTTCGGAGGTTTTTTTCCCATCCAGCTGGAACGGTTTCTGGAGTGATGTTTTGGCTGGCATCTTTTATGTCTAAGCACACAGACATCACTGATTGCTGGTTATGCGTGCGTATGACATGCCCGTTGTGCTGGTGAGAGATTTAAACACGGTCATCTCACGGCCCTACGCAATCTGACTGCTCTCCTCTATGGACGAGTGGTTTGGGTTGGTGTGTTACACGGACACTAGGATGCCTACGACACCAGAGGGAAACTGACAGTTCCATGTTTGTCCCCTAGAATAAAACTATACCCCTTCCAAATTTCATTCAGCTAATTAGCAAGGAAGTCAACATCATCAGCCTGCCTATGCCCACTGTAGAGCAGAGACCTCTCCCATAGATCTCCAATTATCCCGGTCCTGGGCCAATTTATCCTCACAAACTTCTTGATCGCATCTGCTCACCTGACTTTCTGCCGCCCCCTGCCACGCTTGCCTTCTCTAGGGATCCACTACAGGGATCCACTAGGGATCCAATCAATTGCCAATTCCAAACGAACGTGTTTTGTTTCGTGCAGTCGTTGCACTGTGCCCAGCTTGGCTCGTCATCCTTCTTCGCAGAGTGTAAGAGCACTGAGGTTTTCTCTTATGCTTGACCTTGAAGGGGCTATGAGCAGATGGAGGTAACGTGCAACCCCAATGTGCGGGACAAGAACACTCTGTGGAATGTGGAAGACAACCACTACCCACACCGTAAGTCGACCCAGAATTTTCCTTCAGGCCTTGGCACGTGATAAGCTGGCATGGCAGATATGGGCTCGCAGACTGACTTGTGTGCCTTTGTTTCCAGTGCCCAACGTGAGCTTTGAGGCTTATGCCCCAGGTTTCCTGAAGATGTTCTTGGAGTCACATGCAGTCATGCTTCAGGTACGGAGGTGTTGGTTTTTCTCTTCGGGCCATTGTATCAACTGATGCTTGAGTGGTCAATGAAACGCACATGCCACAGTGCAAAAAGCATCTTTTCACATCCTGATAACATGGTTGCGGTCAAGGTGCCCTAGTCAACACGGTCTGGATAAGAAAGCCCTGCGGTCCATAGGCATTGCCTCTGTGGCACCAGTTTGCTAAATTTGAGCTCTTTTTTTTTTTTAAGACTGTTCTACACTTTTTTTTTTTTTAATGGGACGTAGGAAATTTGTTCGCTATGAGAGAAGCCCAACGGTGAGGTTGTCCGATGCCAAGGGGATGCAAGGTGCTCCCCAAAAGTGCCTTCATTGTGCCGTTTGGCCACATTTCACCGGAGCAGTGCGGGAAAGCCCATTGCTGTGAGCGGAGAACGCCGGTGCATGTTTTCAAACTTCAAAATACTTCAAAACATTATTTGGAATTTTTGAATTGTGCTTTTGAGGAGCCGAATCAAATATTGCATTATATGCCGCAATGTTCAAAAGCTTCCAATATCTGCACACCCCTAATATTTCGGGCAGCAATTGGTCAAACGACAAAAATGTTAGGTGGGAAAAAAAATGTTGCACAGGTAAAGATGGTCATTCAGAGAGCTTCAGAGTTTACTGGTTGTGCATATATTCAAGTTGTTACACTTACCGTTTTTACTCGCATAGTGAACCCACTTTTTTCTTCTTTCTTCTTTTTTTTTTCATAATATTCGGCACGAATTTGGCAAGAGGGTTCATTATGCGAGAGAAAATTTCTACAGATTTTTAAAAGTTGAAATTTTATAAAGATGCTTAGAGAAGCACTGTCAAAACTTTGCATTTTCAGTAAACAACATGTAGGCAATTATGTAGCCAAATTTCATTTTTATTCACAACAAGGTAGTGGCCCCCCTACTCGCGATCGTCTCCCTACTTGCCATCAGAGCTGTCCTCCTCACTGAAGTCGCTTGCAGCTTTACATTCGTTGTCGGCCCACAGCGCACTGTCTTCTTTGCCGTCAAAGCACTCCAAAACTTCTTTTCCCATGCCAGGAGACTTCCTTTCTTGGGCCCCAAAACACGCAGCGATCCCTGTTGATCGCCCAAACCTCTCGTTTTTGCCGGTAGCTTACATGCACTGGGTCAGCACTTAAAGTGCTGCCCAGCCGTGTGGTTTCCATATGCTTCAACACATGCCCCAAAACGTTCCGTTTAAAACACTCTGTGCAGCTCATGTACTGGCCAGTCGTACACTGTGCACCAGGAGCAAGAAGAAAGGTCGGAACACAGCTCAACAACAAAACCATGCAGTGTAATGAAGAAGTCGTGGAACAGCACAGAGCAGGGAAGGAGTGCGGAGTACGTTTGGTGCATTGTTTGCACACCGCAGCGCCTTCATGGTGCTATATCCGAGAAGGTTTCCTTTGTGTTCAGCCGGTAACGCACCGCAAGCACACCATTTTTAAATTGTGAGCCACGGCATTCGCGCTCGTGCCTCCGGCTATTGTTTAAATTTCATTTTGTTAGAATGCATTTTTAGAATTTCTCTGCGTACTGTGGCGTGATATCAAGTTACTACGATCATCGACGGCATCAGCAACCATGCTGAGATAAAAACATATTGAACAGTACCTGGTCTATTCTTGCTGCTTTTTTTATGCAAGGTAACAAGAAAGTGAATTCCCGAGAAGAAAAGTTGGGGGATGATTAATTATGCGAGTTAATACGGCATATTTTGCAGGTGCCTTCTTTAGAACTTTGAAGTTATCAGTACAAATAACAAACTTAGGAGTTCTCTTTTTTGTGAATATTTTTTTTTGCCTGAAAGACCTGAGCCTTCCATCGCAAACATGTCTCATAAGTTGCCTCAGATGCAGTGAACTGCTTTGGATAATTAAAAATTCAAAGCGAAAAGCTATTCCGACTTCAAAGCCGGGCCTGTGCTTAGCTGGTGTGCAGTTAAGGCTTGCTTAGCCATTCTTTTCTGAATGAGTGACGATCAGGGTACGAAAAAAAGGAATCGGTGTAATGTGGAGTAAGGCTGTCTGCAATCACTTTGTAAATAATGAAGCAGTTAGGGCTCATCAGCTTGTTTTCCCATTGCTGTTGTTGAGGTTGCTACTAGAGTTTGATGAATTCGTGCCTTAGAATGTCTTTTGGGTTCAAACCCTAAACCTGGGTTCTTTCTACAACATAAGCGTGACAAAAACCTCTGTGTAGTTTTTTTTTATATCTGCATGGTTGAATTCGGTGCTGGTTATATTTGGTTTTAGTGTCGTGCTTCGTAGAGGCGATTCTGGTCTTGGGACATTTGTGCCTGCAATGCTTGCCAATGCCTATACATAGTGATTGTATTTTGGACTAGCTAAATAAATTGCTGGTGAAGGTGGCAATAAGACAGCTGGTGGCGTGACAGATCCTTCGCGTTGAGCAAATTAAATTCTGATGTGACCTTTTTTGGCTTTTCAGGGCAATGCAGGGCTGAAGCCAAAGGAAGGGGAGGTGACTTCACGTCCTTGGCAGTGGCCCATCAACTACAAGGTATACTTGGAAGCGCCAACCATCTAATTGTCAAATTCTGCAATTTCTCGCACAGGAAACATGCCCCACTTGGTGCGCACTTGGTGTGCACTTGGTGTGTACTTAGTGTGCCCCCCTCCGCATTGTTGCTGCAGGGCCAGTTCTTCTCGGGGGTGCAGTACCGCATCTACCTGCTGGGCAACCCTGTGATCTGGTGGGGCAACCTGGTCTGCATGGCCCTGTACGCGCTCATACAGCTCCACGTGCTGGTCCGCCAGAAGAGGGGACACCGGGGGAGCGCCCAGGCGCAGGGTGGGTGTCAGCGATGGTGGACCACTTGCGCTCTCTTGCTAAGCTGTAGGGGAACTGTTAGCCCGGGAATTCATGTAGCAGTGCTGGGTGAGAAACATCATACAAACGATTGCTGATAGAAGATTGTGGGGCATTTTGGCGAATAAGTGTGCCTTCCCGAATGTCCCTTGAATGCCAGGAGCACCTTTGACTGATAGTAATGGAATAGCCTGTGGCATCGTCCTCATGCGATTGTGTTTTCTTCTTCCTCCCCCTGTTACAACCCCCAATGAAACGACACCAGAGCGGGACCGCCGGCTGACCCAGTCCTCGGTGTGGCTGGTGGTGGGCTGGGCGCTGCACTACCTGCCCTTCTACGGCATGGGCCGCGTGCTCTACTTCCACCACTACTTCCCCGCACTCATCTTCAGCTCCATGCTCTCCGGTGGGTCCTCCTCCTCCTCTGTCCACACACCACCGCAGCGGTGGGGGCCTTTTTAGATGAGCGATGCCAGCTGTCTTTGCATATCCTGGCATGGAGTCCGCAGTGTAATGTGCCTCACTATACCCAAGTACTGTGTGCTAGAAGAGAGAGGTGTGTCGTTCGGGGCTGATTAGGGTGGTCCCTGGTCCCTTTTGCGATGAAAATTTCTGCTGAGAAACTCCTGTTGTAAGCAGCGCCCTTGGCAGCCGGTGCTTACCTTTTGGTTTTAAAAGGTTGGTTTGTTAAATTGGTCATTAGTCATTACTTATTGCTTTAAATAGTCCCATTTTCTTATTTTATGGTATCAAGTTATATAAAAATCATCACATAACTGTTTTGTTTAATTGAAAAACTTATAAATAGCGCTGGCTGCAACAAGAGTCCTCTGGAGACTGCCTGTGCTTCATGCAATTTTTTTATCGCAAAAAAGACCCCCACGCTCTCCATTTGTTTTTCCCCCGCACAACACACCTCTACCTTCTAGTGCACTGTAACCCAGGTACAACTTAAGAACTGCAACAGCTGATGTAGTGTATCACTCCGCACCAAAGCAATGGACTTGGATGTCGACACACTCGTTTTGAGAGGAGATTGCACTTAATGCATGACATCGTCTGCTTTTTCTCACCTTGTTTGATTGTCGTCACCGCAGTAGTTTATAACCGGACTAAGGCTGAGAAATTGCGGAAACAAGTCGTGCTATGTTCAAAACAGTCGCAGTAACGCATTCTTTGTGCTATGCAACTGGCTGCACTGGTGGGGCGCTGGGGCAATTTTTGTTGTCGTTTTTCAAGTTGTACCCAGTATAGACGTAGCTGAGTGACTGAGTTGCGGCCCGTTTCTGGTTTCTAGTTTGCAATAACCAAAGCGAGGATTCTCACGTAAACCCCATTGTTCTTGATCGTTTGCCTCTGTAATTTTCTAAAATGATAAGTGGGAGCAGTGTTTTCAGGGGTGAGAGGGCAGGCTGTGGTTTGTTTTATAGGAGAGGGATGCACTGCAGCAATAGGGGATACCTTGGCTGCTTGCTAACTCACGCCTTAGGATTTTTAAAGTCGTAGTGACTACTTATAAGAACTTTTAAGCTGTGTCTGTGGTGTTTATGTAACATAAATTTGTGGTGCATTAAGTTGCACTATATGATGCCACCTTACCGATGGCCGGCAAACACCAGTGTTGCATGATGACACACAAGTTGATGCCACAACACAGCCTGAAGGCATGGCAAGATCAATAATTGCCACATTTTCTGCCCCACTGCAGAAACATGTTTCCCTGTGGGTTGATGAATTTGTCTAATCTAAAGACCTCACAAACGGTGGACATCTTCCAAAATGGCAAAAATACGAGGCTCATCAAGCAGAAAGACGCAATCACTGCCGGTACTCAGTGCCTCGTTCATTCGTAACGGAGTCAATTTTTCATGCTGCTCAAGGGGGGCAGTGGTGCAGTCGTTTTGTTCCACTGAGCCTTGTACGAGTGCCTGCTGTGCTGTAGTGGCTCGCAGCTCTCTTATAATCACGCTGGATTTCCCATTGCCTTCACCAACACAGGCATTGTGCTGGACTACATCCTCCAACTGGTCCCCACATTCCTGCCCGAGAAAATCCGGCAGTCGGCGCACCACTGGATCCTGGGTTCCTACCTCGCTGTGATCGTCTACAGGTGGGGATAATGTGCCCTTGCTTTCTTTTTACAGCAAAGCTGTACACAGTGTGGGATATTTGAGGGGTTCCTCGGGGGCCTTGCCAGCACTCTGGGGTAGGCCCCCACGCTAGCTCCCGGCGTGTCAACCACGCGGGCTCCCATGGCTACGGCAGCCCAGCGAGGTTCGCCAATACGAGAACACAGTAGACAGTAGTGCCGAAGCACAGCCGTTTATTTGGGGAATCCCAAAGCATGCGAGCACAAGGCTCGACGGCGTTCACGAATCACGCCGTCCGGATCGTGACCGCGAACGGGAGGTAGGCACTCACGGCGCGCGACAAACAACAGTTCCCACCTGAGAGACATGGTATCCGCAACGGCCGCGATGTTCCGCCGATCTCGCCCCGACCGGGTCTCCGACGAGACCCCTCCCGACTCCTGCGTACACACGCTCGCGCCGCCCGCCCTCGCGCACCTTGCCCGCACAGATCGGATCGGTGGTGCCATCTCTCGGGGGACGCCGACAACCAGCGGAGCGCCGGACCGGTTTCAGCGCACAAGTCTCTCCCAAAGCGCGCGCCGGCTCGGGATCGCGGGTCGCAGTTCTCCACGATTCCCACAACAGCTAGGGTCCCAGGGTCTCGCGTCGCAGGCAACAATTTACTCGGCAGCATGTGTTCAGCGTAGAGAAAAACTCATACAAAATGAAGATGAAGTCTTAGGGGCCCCATATTTTGATACAATAAGGCTTAAATTGCCACTGGAAAAATGCCCTCTCAGCAGTGCATTTGTGTTTAGGGGCGAAGTGGACTTTAGGGGGATCAATGATTGGCGCAGCCTTGCTATAATAAAACGTCATTGTCTCTGCCCCACAATCCTTAGTCTGTGATGTAGAGAACAGGTCACTGTCCTCATAATTCAACAAGGCATACCCCCAATGTAGCTGAACCCCAGCATAGCAGATCCCACCAGAGCGCCAGCTTCACTGGGGTTCCTTCTTCACAGGGTGGAAGGGCTGTGATTTTCTTTTTCTTGTGTTCAGCATTAAAGTGCAGTCGAGGTAATGCCCAAAAATAGAAGGTTGTCTTTTCTTCTTCTTCTTCTTCTTGCCAGGTGCCGCCTTCTTCCTCTGCTGTAATTTGAGTTGTTTTTGTGCCATTAGTGCTGGAATTTTCATGCTCAGGACAAGTACACACATGCAAGTCCACACTAAAAAATGTTGTCCATCATCAAAAGTCGTAAAATGATCCTAAAAACAGTGTACAACCTTGCATCTCTCGAAGTTGTCGCTTATGTACTATAACGGCTCAGAATGACTTGCAGATTCCATCACAAAATAGCAGCACCTAAATACACACAGTCACCATTCGATCTAGACACCCACACACAAGACACGTCTGCATCGACCGAAAATGGCGACACATTTGTACCTGCTAGTCAAGAGAGGCAGAAAGACATGGGCATACACAGGCTAATAGTGTCTATACTTTGTGAATTTCCCGTTCTTGGGAATGAAGAGTAGGTAAGCACAGTTGAGTAACATATGTAAGAGCCTCCAATCAAGCACAAGTTTGGTTATAGTTGGTGAAGGTACGAACGCTTGACTTACACGACAGAACCTACAAGGAATTAGCCATAGTCTTTTGGGTTTTCTTGGTATTCTTTCTGTTTCTTTGTTATAAATTGTCAACTTGAGGAAGTGGCACATAAAATATTGTCATTTACAATGGGCCTTTTCTCAGTAGCGCTCTGCGCATGCGCTGCCCTCGCTCCCAGCGACCGATCCGCCATTCTTGGGGGGCAAAATGTAAACAAAACGACGCCATATTGGATTGGCCAGCTGCGAACGCCGACCCAGCTAAGTGCTGCTTTGTCCTCTGAGCCCTGAAAGCGGCCGACAGATATGCGCTACGGCTGCCATCTAAAAATTTCTCTGCCACCAAAACCATGCATGCCGCCTGGGACGGCTTCCACAACCGCACAGGGCAGGCGGAAAAAAAGGAGGTGTGTTCTGCTATAATCCCCTGAGTGTGGTTAGGGTGGCCGCGAGAGGGCTACGCTACTGGAAAAAGGTCCATTGTTGTAAAATCGTATAGCACCTGTACACCAGCAACTGTTGTCGTAGGTTGACATTACCACGGGGTGATTGGGTATGAATTTTTTGTTCACCACTTTGAAAAGAGCACTTTCTGTGGATGGTTCAGTCATGCCCAAGGAGTCTGCAAACTGTGCCTGCTTCCTTTGCTGTTGCATATCCTCTCCCTTTCTCTAAAAGAGGGGGCACATTTTACAAGTGCGTGTTCTTTTCTCCTCTGTCCAGCTTCTACCTGTTCTCACCGCTCGCGTACGGAATGGACGGATCCATTTCGGTCCACGAGAACAGCACCATGCATGGACTGCGGTGGCTGGAGACCTGGGAGTTCTGAGGCTGTCTCTCCCGACACCCTGGCTCCTCTCAGACGGGAGCGGGGATTATCACTTCACACGCCTCTAATGCACCCACCATGAACGAATAATAAAAGGATCAAACTATGCCTGATAACTAACGCCACACTTGTTCCAAGTGTCTTGCTTTTTCCAGAGAGAGTGTGTTGCGCTAAGAAGCTGACAAAGTCAGTACAGTAGAACCCCAATGATACATTCTCGGTTCATACAATCTCCCAGTTAGTACACTCTCAACTGTGAACACTGAAAATTCCTCGCGGTATGTTTCTGACCGGATAGCACGTTTTCCTGGGTAGTACGTTTGTCTCTCGTGTTTTTTTTTCTTCTTTTTTTTACGTATCAACGAGGTTCTACTGTACTCAGTTGACCATTTTCTAGAGGGATTGTGAAGATAAAATACAATTTTTTTTTTTTTTTTTCAGTTTAAATAGAACTACTAGCCTTTCGCAACTCACTCAGCTGCATTCCAGCCAGGAAAGATGCGTTTTAGCAAAAAAAAACACATGAAATGTTGAAAAACTGTCAAATTTCTTGCTACACTGACATACTATCGGTACGGGTGACATATTGCGAGCAATAATTAGAAACCTGGTTAGTAGTGTGTTCATTGCATGTTAGCAGTCGAGTGATATGATCAAATGGAACAGTTGGTATTTAGAAGTGTCGGCACCTAGGCAGTATACCAGCAATTGCTTTGCTGATGCCCATTTGAAAGAGCCTGCAGTGAAATTATTGATGAGCGGAAGTTTCGCATGACGTACAGTGTCAAAATACGTGGGTAAAATATGCACCTGCACATCTAGTGTGCATTGAAAGTGTGTATAAAAAGTACAGTGCTCTAACTGTCACTGTGCTGAACAAAAACGTCCCTGCGACGAGTGCAAATGTGAAAATTATAGTTAATGTTGCAGTACAGAGGCTAAATAAAGTTGTGATAGGTTGATGCAGTGACTACTATGTCAAAAGCCTCTCGTATGTGTAATTCTTGATTTCAGTCTAAGGAAGGTAAAATAGTTGCTGGCAAGCTCTGTAAAGCCACAGCACCAGTTCAGGGCCTTTGTACACTGGAGCAAACCATGGACTATGAAGGAGTTATCCGAGCTCATGTAAACAGAAATCTCTGGAAGCGCATACACAGACTGTGTGCTACAACACTTCTGGCGTATCCTCCACCCATAATCACCAGAAGTGATTTATACAGTCTGCAACATTGTAAATTACCACAGATAATTGCATAGTGATCCCAGCTAAAAAATGAATCCACATGATCTATGTCATCATCACGGCAAAGCAATCACAGATGAGAGTTTCATAAACAGCACCATTGGTTTCAAAGCAAATGCCATCACACTGTGACCCCCATGTACAGCTACACTACACAAGTGCAGTTTGCGCCAATGCTTTATACTAGCAGTGGCGCCACCTCTTTAAAGCCACGGTGCCTTTTGGTTCTCAACTTGTTGAGTGAGCTCGTCTGGCCATAAATGCATTTCTTGCAACCTATTGACCCAATACATGTTCCCAGTATGTCTCAGTCAAAGATGTCGTTGTAAATGGAGTTCTGGTGCAGGCAGGGTAAAGACTGCTGGAGGATGGTAGGGTGACTTTCAAACAGTTGAAATTAAACTGTAAAGGCACAGGAGATGGAGGAAGTCAGTGAAACTGTCGATTTTACGGTGCAAGACAATGCTCGGTCCGAATTTACAGCTAGGCAATGCACTGCATGATACACGGCCTGTAAGCTACTGCTATTCAACAATGTTTACATACGGTTGCTGTATCGCTGAACTTTGAGCGTATCTGCCTGTCTAGAAAGAAAGAAGTTTAGAAGGACAATTAAGACTGCTTATGTGTGAATACAAAAGCATTACATTATATTTCAAGCTATGCGATCCTTTATGTTTACTTGTAGGTCTGTTGTGATTGTTGTTTTCTGTGGCAACAATGTCTTTGAATTCAGGGATATGTGTCTGGCATGCACTATTTTTGTCATAACTGTAGCGGTAGTGTCAGCTGCAGCTGGTAATGGTTTTAGGTGCACCAAGTGCTTGCCATGCAGAATTTTTGTGTTCCCTTGCATCTTCTTCCAAGTCGTACTTCCATTGCCGTCCATGTATCCCATGCCTCTTGGGTTGGCACATCGGGGTCAAAAGCAGGAACGTGCCCAGTGGTGCGATTGCGTCGGCACCCATTGTCATAGTCCTTTCCCTTTCCATCGTTCTCCTCTCTCCATTACCATGAGTAAGAGACTTGGCTGATTGTCTCGTCAGCCCAAATGCGCGCTATTAGGAATGTGAGCTGGTTTGTTATTGGCATTCTCAAATTTCTCCTGTAAGCCTCCAGTGGCGCGATTGTGCCCTCTCATTAATTACCATCATCGTGATCCTTTCCCTTGCGTTGTTTTCTTCTTTTTCATCGCAAGCTATACATACACAAAATATTAGCGGGAATGTACTTTGCTGCTTCTGTATTGGCGCATTCAAATTCCTCCTGCATACACTCCATTGGGGCTATTTGTATGCTTTTGGTTATTGCCATTATCACAATCTTCTTCCCTTTCAGTTGTATTTTTTTCTCTGCCCTTGTAAGCCATTATATGTACACACATACGCTGTTGCTATGGTACTTTTTGTTATTGGCTTTTTGCAATTGCTGTAATTGTAATTGTTGGAGTGAGTTTGCTGCGGAAATTGCCCACTTAATTCGTACACGCCCTGCATTAACAGACTGATGAAAAAGCGTGGAAAAGATACGATACACCGCTATCTTTATCATGTTCAGCAGATTGGTACGTACTCTACCTCGACCAGTTCCAGAGCCAACTAAAATGCATGGTCGCTTCAGTGTATTGCAGGTGGTTTAGAAGCAAGTGGTATAAGTTTGTGTGGGAGCAGTCTATGTAGTGGTATTGTTTGTATATGAACCAAAGAAATAAGGTTGAGTTCTGATACGCTGCCTCATGTGAATGGCAACCCTGGATACGAAAACCAAAAAGTATGTTCCGCAGTTCACTGCACAGGTTGTTTGATGGCGAAGATGCCAAGCGAGTGCATTGGACATAAAACATATGCAACTGAACGTGGCAGACTCCTATAACGAATGATAGAATCAAGGCACATTTTCCTTTTGTCAATTCATGATTTAGTGCATGTTTTGAGTAATTGGCTTTATAGGACGACTGGAATTTTATTCTGGCAAACAAACGTATATCTGCCCGTTTCACAGTGGCTTTGTGATGCTTGCACGAAATAAACGATTTAGGAGTGGCTTCTGTTATTTGCATTAAAATTGCATCTAATGTAGTTACCAATAAAACTAGATGAGACAAAAACTCCCCACACTTATACAGTCATCTGAACAGTCAAATTTGACAATTTCGCGGAAGCACAATTACAGCCGTTTTCTGTAATTAGCTGTGCTTGTACTGAAGCAGCCCACATATTGACGGCAGATGGGAATTCCCAAACGATTACAACTCCACAGTAAAATGAATGGTACGCCACAAAGTGAAGCATTATCTGATTTATGAATGGTTTTGACACACCCGTTAAGACTGATAAAAAAGCATGGCAAAGATACGAGATATGCCGCTATCTTCAATTATCACGTTCAGCAATTCGGGATGTGGCGTGATGGTGTTCTCTCATTACCGTCTTCGCGCCCGTTTCGTTTCATGCTGTGTGTACAGCAAACCTGTCATGGGTAGGATCGAGCAGATTCTCTCCGGCAACAGACCAAGCACAGAGGAACAATTTCCACTGCATGGAAAAGAGTTAATTGAAAGTGGTAAAGAGGCCTTAGGCTCCACATTTTGATATCAGATGGCTTGTATATGCCCCTGGAAACATGCCTTCTCAGCATTGCATTTTTGTTCAGCCGTGAAACTGGTTTTAAGGGATCGATGCAAGCTAGGAATTTGTAATCTGTCCTTCCCATGTTGTGTGTTGCACAGTGAGGCGTGGTCAAGTAAACGGAGCAAGCACAGTTACAGCCCCATTGTACATTGTAAAACTACCAACTGGCCCAACAGTACACCTTGCTAAGCTTTATTTCCCACTGTACACTTTACTCTACTGTTGCCGCCTCTTTCCCGGGCCTTCCCTCCCCCACCTAACATTGCGCAATGGTGAACACTCTTCGGCGGTCACGTGTGTGCCGCACCAGAACCTGCGCACCGTGATTGGCGCAGCCGTGGCACTGCACTAAAACGTCATTCTCTCTACCCACCAGTCGCGAGTGTCCTTAGTGCAGGACGTAGAGGTCGCGCAGCTGTTCTTATAGCTCAACGTAGCAAATCGCCATTATAGCTAAACCCCAAGATAACAAACCCCACTAGAGTGCCACCTTTACTGGCTGGTTGAGAAATCCCAAGAAGCCAGATGGACTCAAAAGTGTCCTGGAAGTGCGTTTCCAAGCGCTTCGCTGCACAGAGCACCCACGTGACATTTGTGATACTATCACTGTGCGCGCTATTCTTTTGAGCTCCTGCTACAACAGGCACACCGTTCGGGCCCTGTAGCCTCAAAGTAGCGTACCGAGTATTGGCACTGCCGGCTTGGGGTTGAGCCCTAGCATGTCCATGTCTTTTTTTTTAATGCCCAGTTTTTTTTTAATTTAATTTTTTTTTCTGAAATCAAATCTACGCGTTGTTTTTGTTAATAATGGTGATTTGGTATGTTTTAGGTTGCTTTATGTTCGGTTGCTTTATGTTATTCTCCATTACGCGAACAGACATGTCACGTGGGTGCTCTGTGCAGCGAAGCGTTTGGAAATATGCATCCTTTGAATGAGGACTCTGCCCACGGCTCACTGCTTTACAAGAACGTTTATTCCTCCTCCTCTTTGAATTGCTCCGTATGCTCCAGTGGTGCGATTGTCCTCTTTATCAATATCACAGTCGCAATCCGTTTACTTTTGCATCGTTTTGTCCCTAGCAAATCCTGCATGCCTGCGTTATTAGAAAAAATGTACCTTGCTACTTTAAGTAATCAGCTAATCGACTCCTGTAGGCTCGCATGGTGCGATTGTGTCCTCTCGATCATTTTCAGCATTGCGATCCTTTTCCTTTCGCGTCGTTTTCTTTCCTTTTGCTGTAGTAAACCTACATTCACGTGTTGTTAGCAGAAACGTACTTAGCTACTTTTGTTATCAGCACGCTTCAAGTACTCCTGTAGGTTCCAGTGGTCCGTTGTCCCCTCTCATTACCTCCCTAATCATATTTGTCTTCTTTGCCCTCGTAAGCCACACGTACATGCTATTTTTACAGACATTCTCAAATTACTGCTGTGGGCTCCGCTAGTACGATTGTGCTCTCCCATTATTGTCATGATCTTTTTCCCTTTGCATCACCTTTTCCCTTGAAAGCCCTACGTACTATTATGAGCAATATGAAAGGGAACACAGGAACGCGTGGCAAACAGCCTCGAAACAGACTCGGAGCGATACACGGATGGCGCTGTGAAAACCAAAGGGGGAAGGAGGGTGCTCTTCCACTAACTGTTGGCACTCCCACCACACTAGGATTTCTACAAAGCAGCAGCTTACGTTATTTCGCCGATAATATGGTATCGTCCGACAGCCAACAAGATGCACGGCGGGAATGGGGACAGTTGTTAGAACAGCGTCCCCCTTTCCACTTCGTTTCCGACGGCAGCCGCTGCGTATCACGCATAGCTGGGTCTGAGGGTGTTTTCTATGCGTTACTGTGTTCCCTTTCATATTGCTCATAATAGTACATGCCATCAGTAGAATCGTGCTCGGCTGCTCTTGTGACAATCATCCTCAAATTAACCCCGTTTCCTCCAGTGGATATTGCCCTCTCATTACCCTCCTCATAACCCTTTTCCTCTTGTTCTTTCACGTTGTAAACCCTACATATTCATTAACATAGGCCTTGCTACTTCGGTAACGACCTCCTCAAATTACTCCTATAGGCCTGGGCACATATCTCTAACACTCGTTTTCCAGTTGAAGGACACAATGGATTGCCTACATCCATCTTTTGTTGGCTGGAGCCAAGAATCGGTGTTGCACTTGCATTCTGTAGTCCCTAGGTTCAAATCCAAGACCATGTTTCCAAATTGACCATGTTTCCAAAACAATTGCGAGTCACAGCGACAGCGGACTTTCGCGCAATGGGTCAATCACGTCCTTTGCACTGAACTAATCAATAAGTGACAACTTTGTGCAAATCAGGAGCCACACAACTTTTAAAAGGGCCATGCAGACAAAGTACAAATTTTTCTATTCAAGAGATTTCGCGACTTCAGTAGTGCCCCCCAGCACTTGTCCGGAAGCAAACGATGCTTTATTCACTTGGAAATTAATTATTCAAGTTAAAATTTTGATTCTCCCGCAAGCCTTCCGTTTTCATGACATCTGCAGTGACATCACAAGAGCAGGTCAAGCTAAACTAAGTGTGCTGCAGAGCCTTGTTTACCGTTAGTCAACCTAGATGGCACAGCCATACCGTGGAGGGCTGTTTTCTGCCTTTGCTTTTAAGTGCGAATGCACTTTATAAGCGACCCCAAACCATCCACCGGCGGCGGCGGCGGCGGCGGCGGCGTCCGCAGTGCTCCTCTATATTTAAGAAAGAAACAGCATCCGGCGCCAGGTTTCGATCCGAGGACTTTGCGGGCCGCAGCCCGACGCTCTACCGAATAAGCCACGGACGCGACGCTGATATCGGTGTCAGAACGCGCCTTATATCTTTAACGCACTCAAACTACGTCGTCAGCGGCGTGCGTTGGCGACTCAGCGGCGTTATAGCGGCTTGATAACTGCGTGGTGTACACGTGATACTACAAACCCGATGGAAGAGATGGAAGAGAAGGCGGCGAGGCGGTGGGCTGCGGGGGCCGAGCGCAAGCGCCGCAAGCGGGCCGACAACCGTGCATTCACACTTTCACATTCTCCCCCTCGGGGAAATGCGGGGGAATTTTGTTTTCAACCATACTTGTACCTGGCCTCTTTTTGTTACTGTAAAAAGTAATTGTTTCGTGAAACATGGGGTATGCTCGACAAACAGGGACACGTAAGATGTCGCTTACGCCAATCTGCCAGTGCCATCTCAGACAACTCCAAAGCGGCAAAATGCTGTGCAGCTAAAACAAGCAGCAAGCGCCCAGTACCAAGAGGAGTGTGCACCGGTACTTAAGTAACCTCCACTGTTTGCCCCACCATTCTCACTGCTGGAAAAAGAATGTGTCCTTAATTTAAGCGCCAATAGCTCTTTTAGCATGCTGATAAGCTCTGCCTAATTTGAGTTTGCTTTTGCCGGCCTCAGTCATTCGCCGAGCTGGCACATACGACATCGTAGGTTCTGTTGAGGGAAATGAGCCAGTGGGACGCTTCGCACAGCCATTCCCTTTTTTCGCAATTATGCGGCTTATTTGAGCGGAGTTTACGTTAAGAGTGGGGTCGGTACGATTCTAACGAGGCAATTTTTCGAATTAACCAAACTTGTGTTCGAATGACCCAAACATCGAGACACCGGTCCCCCCCACACACACACACAAAATAAAGTGACACAGGAAAGACGCACCAGCTCAGCTTTTTTTTCCTCCAACAAACGCGTGGGAATAGTCCTTTATTTTTGCCCACAGCAATAGCAGCAAGTAGTAGCAGTACATCACAGTTCAGTTTCTTTCTCTTTTTTTTTTAAACTTTTCAAACTGGCAGCATTGCGAGCAGCAGCACTAGCGCCGGCCAGGTCCACTATTATAAATTAAAGAATTGTACACGCTACGGACACCGCGGCACCAACACCGGCCTCTGCTCTTGTCTCGCCAAAGCTCTCGCATTAACACCACACGCAAGCACTCGAAAAAGGGAAATCAAACGCAAAACAGGGAAACCAAAAACGCTGCTAGAACAGGGAGGCCCCACAGGAGAGAAGAAGAAAACTGACTCAAACCCAGGCAGAAGGCGCTTTGAGACCACAGTCGCTGCTGGGCACGTCACTTCGCAGCGCGCAGCGAAGTAAAGGTACACGCAAGTTCTCCGTTAATGTGTATGTATGTATGTATATATATATATGTATAGATATCGTATAGATATTTATATGCTCTCGCGATATACCTATGTATAGAGTAGTAAGCTGTCGGGCGTTATAGACTTCGGTATGTACACAAAGCTACTTCAACTACGACAGACGACGGCGCTTTTTTTGTCCTTTTCTCTTTTTTTGCGCATTTTTTTACTTTTCCTTTCTCGCTCGGCCCACACCGAGGGTGAGAAACTCGACAGACCAACAAATGGGGTGAAATACAAAGAATCAACTTTCGAAAAATGCATCTTCCGTTCAGAAAAGGCAAAGCGCTTTTTGTAACTGCAAGGAAACCTTGCAGTGGACTTCCTTCCCCTCCTAGGCACTTGGCAACAGTAACTGCGCGATGGAAGCAAGATCGCACAGTAAAAAAAAAACAGGAGGTGGAATTGCGGTTGGGTTAGTCAACTGCATTCTGCTATCATTTCGTGCAACGGGGGGGGGGGGGGGGGGGGGGGGGGGGCTGTTAAAAAAATAACCATGCAGACATTACCTGCGAGACATCAAAGTCAACCAGAGAGGCCCCGGCAAAAAGGGTTATCTTCAAACATTACAAATCAACGCCTGACAATGAAAAAGAAGAAAAAAAACTTATTTAGACAGAAACTTCAGCTCAGTAAAGAGAACTGCTAAACCTTTTTGTGCCAACTGGTTGAAGAATTTCACATGTTCAAAAAGGAAAGCTACACGCACACACCGGGCGTACGCCAGAAAACCCAAACGGGAAGAAAACACAAAAACGAGAAAGTGCACTACATATAAGGCGTAGTTTTTTTTTTTTGTTTCTTTTTCGAGGCAAAGAAGGACGAAATCGAAAAACACACCGTCCGCCAAGTAACACATAACCGGCACGTGCCGTACGTCGAATCTTAGAGGTACAAAAAATATCGACACATCGACCGCGATGCGCGGGAAAGAATGAAACATTTTGGCGCATATCTCTTCTGTCGTAACACAGACGCTACGAGGAATGAAGTTGAACGCCGCGTTTGCAAGTGCGCCCCGGCCGCAAGCGCGCACACGTGGGACATTTCCGGCAAGAGTTCGTTTGTCTGGGACGCAGAAAAATGACGCCAGCGTTCGTGGTGAGCTGTCTGACGGACAAGCACTGCAGGACTGCACTGGGTCGTATCGTTAAATACCAGCCAGTCGTTCGGTGGCAATTTAAAAATTTTAGAAATCCAACTACATCAGCTAGTACAAGGAGATGGGGAAAAAAATTCCATTTGAAATGCACTCGGGTTCACAAAAGCGGGAAGCTGTACTACGCGGTTCCACCGGGTGGAGGGGGGCAACCCTTGCACCAAGGTCTTGAACTTCTCATCAGTGCCACACACTTTTAGGTCCCCCACACTTCCTTCTGTGTCATTAGCATTGAGTACAAACTCGCACCTTGCACCTGAATGCGCCAAACATTGCGCAGTGACCCCTTCCGTTGTTCAGAGGAACGCGCTACACTGCTTGGAGTACAATATCAGGACGTTTGCAGAGTTGATGGCGGCCAAACGCGTATTTTTCCCGACAAGTCGGTCACATTGCACAGAATTTTCTCAGACGGTGGCAAGCCTGGTGACCAAAGAGACTCGACAAATGAGATTTAAGCTGGACGACCGAAAAAGGAGTGTCACGAAAAGAAGACACGTAAATGGTAAAAATTGAACAGGCTGCATACGTCCCAGGTTTCACCACAAAACAGTTGCTACTTGTGCCTAGTAATGGCCGCTAATCCTTTCCCAGGGGGAAAATAAGCAAGTGCTGTGAGCCAAAGTCTACCGGAATGCCTACACGCTCAACAAACCAGCCCTGCTCGCTAGCTACAGTGCACAGTGCAGTTCAAGTGTGAGCAACGATTTGCACTGACAGCACTGCCTAGAGTGGAATCCCTGAAGCTGCAAGATAAGAAGCAAGCTCTCTGGCACACAGCAAAAGGCTACGAGTCGCGGCTAGTGGCGGCTGAGATGGCCACGGGTGAGAGCTCACAGACAACTACTGGCTTCAAACCAAGCCGTGTTAAGCCTGTGCTACGGCTGCTTACAGCTGCTCAGAGTGCAAGCTCAACGTTTTGGTGCGAGACAGCCTCCACACTTGCTTCCCAATCCTAGCTAATGTGACGACAACGCCACAAGGCTTGCAGGCTGTTTCCACTACAAAGCAGGCCATCTGTAGGCAACCACCTCTGCTGTTATCTCGGCACTTAAAAATCTTCCTGTTTTCCTTGCAAAAGACCCAGATAGCATTGGGTTTGCACGGTCCCTTCCACTGCACTTTGGTTCCAACGTCCCAGCATGCTGTGCGAGCGTTTGCACTCGGCTTGCACCCGATGGACCCGTTCTGCCTTCGCACCCGCAAGAAACAAACGGCACACCTTTTCATCTGCACTCCTTCGCCACCGACACACCGTCGGAGAGATAACACCGCTTTGCTTGTCACCAGAGAAGGCAGGAATAAAGTCAGCGTCACACTTCAAAAACCGGTCCCACTTACCCTCCCCCGTCCTTCAAACACAACCGGGAATTCCAGGAAGAAAGGGTGTGACACACGCACGCGCACACTCACACACAACACCTCTTTCATGCAGCACTCGCTTCCAGTCTGAAGAGGCCGAAAGAGAATCGGCGTTCCTCGGTCGAGGTGGTAGCCCGCAAGGAGCGCCTCTGTGCCCCCCGCTGTTCATTCACTCAGTTGAGGTGGAAGCCCTTCTCGCGAGTGGCCGCCAGCAGGCGCTCCCGCAGGAGTGCCTCGGAGGAGTAGTCGGGCAGCTTGAGGTAGTGGGCACACGTGTTCACCGAGGGGAAGGAGCCGTCCGAGGCGTCCACCTTGCGCACGACCGTCAGCCGGGGATGCAGGTTGGCCAGGCCCCCGGGTGGTAGGGAAGAGCAACCCGTGGTGAACTGCAAGAAGGCCTTGCGCTCCGCTCCCGACATGGCCACCAGCACATTCACGAAACGCTGGAAGCCCGGGCTGTGGAAATACAAGAACAAGAGACGCTTTATACTCCCGAGAGTTATGTTTTACCTCGATGGTAGCATCTATAAACAGCAACACATCTCCCGCATAAGCATTCCTTCGCAGGCACACCCATACACAGACGATGTTCAACCTTCGACTACGCACATTGAACCTTCTCTAACACCTACGGTTTAGCTCGTTCAACATGCTCTTCACAAATCCTTCATGTCTCTACCAGTTACCACCAGGACTTGTAGTATTGCTACATCCGCTTCTTCACATGCAACCTTGCTAAGCAGAAGGGTTGACCCAACTTGGAACCAAAAATTTTAAACTAGAATGGTCCACTTTCCAGCTAAAAATAATTTCTCACCATTCTAAGCAGCCCGCATCACCTTATGCTTACATTTCGAGTCAACACAGAAACGTCCGAGATGGAAGAGTTAACCAGCCAACGAACTACTAATCTAGCTGAAAATGTTCAGTTACAAAAAAAGTTGGGAGACTGCTGAAGTAATGAGTGTCCAGTTTCCGAAGTGTGGGGGCAAATCGGCACAGCCAGCAGCGCACCTGTCGCGGGTGTAGCCCAGCTTGGGCTCAGTGTAGTTGAGCACGTCCTCGCGGCTCCAGACGGGGTTCTGCTCGCCGCACAGCATGAGGCGCACTTCCTCCGGGTTGAACGCCCCCAGCTTCTCCATGGGGAACACCTTGCAGAAGCCCGCTGCACGAGGGGGAGAGGAGAACACAGCCGACTTGAGTGGGACGCACTCTCTTACCCACCCCCACCGAGAGGAGCCCGGATGACCACGTCGGCCAGTGCACACGTCTCAACAAAGCGTCTGTGTGCAACTTCCCGCTATTCTTCTCAAGCATGACAATTTTGGGCGTTTCACGTGCCGGAAGCAACACACCTCGGATACGAAAATCTGCCAAGTAGAAGGGTTGTGGATTAATTAGAACAGCTGGTGATCCACAACATGTTCCAAGCCTCCATCAGAAAAGTAGTCATGGGCCTGGTGTCAAACTTCCACCCTTGTGCTGAATGCCACAACACCTTAGACACTTGGCCTAGTGAATAACATTTGCACATACCGTATTTACTCGCGTAATTCTCACACTCGCGTAATCCTCGCACCCCTAATGTGAGCCACCGAAACTTGAATTTTTTGGTACCTCGCATAATCCTCGCACCACCAACTTTGCAGCGGCGAAAGTTGCCTGCTCGCGAAACCCGCATGGTGCACGCGCTCTCCAACGCACGCCCTCCCCGCCGCCTCTCCGTTCGGCGGAGAGCGCTGTGTATCCAAGGCCATCCAGGTTCCCTAACAATAGTATTAACTCTATGGCCCTAACAACCTGTATGGCTACTCCCTAACAGGCGCCCTAACACGCTCCTCACACTGTCTTTGAGCCGGTTTCGCGCGTGTTTCGCGTGCGCGCAACTAGACGGTGTTCGCGCAGCCCGCCTGTCGTGTCGTCGTCGTGGTCCCGCCGTTGAGCGGCAGCAGTCAGTGAGTCACTCGCGTCAGTGGTGGATAGCTCGCTGCCGTTTTGAGAACTTTTTGATCTAATTATTTTGTGTTCGGTGCCGCTTCGCCATGGGGAGGAACGCCAGCTACACCGCCGCTATCAAATTGAAAGCGAAAGAGTACGCGATCGAACACGGCAACCGTGCCGCAGGCAGGCACTTCGGCGTCACCGACTTCAACGTGCGTTACTGGAGTAGGGCACGCACATACGACGACGAGATAGGGCGCGCGCCAGAAAGCAAAGGCGGCAATTTCATGATCGCTGATCGACGGGAGGTTGTTTACGTTGTAAATAATGAAATAAAAAGAAATAGCTGCTGTTGGCAACACTGAGCTTACCTATACAAAAAATGACCGCTACATTTAGCGGGATTGGCATAAGGCAAATTGGCAACACTGTGCACCGGATATTTTTTTTTTCCCGCATAATTCTCGCACCCCTAACTTTGCATTGATTTTTCCGAAAAAAAAGTGCGAGGATTATGCGAGTAAATACGGTAAAGTCTAGTGCTATCATGGACAGTTTCTTTTTTCAAATGTTACAGAAGCTATTGAACTAGGGCGAACAAATGACCGAAGCAGCAGAGAGAGGGTGCTGATCACTCACCGCGGAAGGCCTCCATCTGTCGGCGGATGCCCGTGTGGAGGCAGAAGTCGGCAAAGAGCTCGGTGTACTCCTCAATGTTGTCCAGTGTCACCTCTTCCTGCTCCCCGCCGGGCTTCAGCTCCACCGCGTCAAAGCCGTACACCTTGGACGATGGGCAGAACTGGAACGTCAGCCTGCGTTTCGATGGGGGGAAGGAGGGGGAGCCGATGAACAGGGCGGCACTTGCTCGCACATTCTTCTATGTGTTCTGCTAGAGCAAACAAAGAGTGCTCAAACTGCAGACGAGTTGGGCTGGTGAGGGAGGTGCACTCAAGATCACCTGCAAATACGGATACCCTAAAGGCAAGCATTGTCATCAAAAGGTCGCACCGTGTCAGAAGCTTTCACACAAAGCCCTTTCTCTCTCCCTCCCTCTCTCTTTTTCGTTTTTCCAGAACTATAACGTCACAGAGGGAAAAAAAAAACAATTCTAGACTGTCACAGTAAAGGGTTTGAAGACAGCAGGTGTTCATGGAGCGGTGCTCAACCCTGTGCAGCAGCAGCCGCAGTGCTACTTTCTTAGCCCCCACGACAGCAGAACCGAAAGCTCGTACAGTTGGCACTGGTTCGTGTTGTGACAAAGCAAAGACAACAGGACAAACCCCATTGCTGCCACCCCATCCCGCAACTTCTTGTTCCATTGCATCGTGCATCGTGAATGTTCCCCGGCAAAAAGGCCTCTGTGGCCAGACAGTCTTTCCAACATGCTGGCACTCTCTTCCCCCCTCACATCCAGGAGCCACCCCCCCAACCACACGGTGTGTTGCACGTCCCCCATCCACCCCCCCCCAGCGGCAAACAGGGGCACCCACCCGAGGTCCTCGATGCGGGCGGGCGGCAGCGGGGCGGTGCCCCCGTGGTGCGGGGTGGGGAAGGCCAGGTTGTGCAGCTGGCGCAGCTTGTCCTCCTGGCTCAGCGAGTTGTCCCCCAGGATGTGCTGCTTCTGCGCCGACAGCTCCCGCAGCTGCTGCAGGAAGCGCGCCTGGTGCGGGTTCACCTGCATAGCAGCGGCAGTGGGGCAGTGGGAGTCACGACGGGGGAGTTGAGGGTGACACAAGGGCACACTGGAGGGGTAAGCCTGCTCTGGCCTCCTCACACTCTCCGGCACACCCAATCTCGGTGATTCTGGTCACCCGGGCATGAGAAAGAAGATGGCCCCACAGAACTAGTGGGACGGAAAATGCGCTAGGCATCTGCAGGAAGCAGGCGCCTTGCTTCCTGACTAGGAAGCAGAGGTTCCCCAGGGGCGGAGAAAAAGAGCGCCACCAGTGAGGAGAGGACACCCACCTCCATGAAGTCCTCGTGGGTGAGGATGCCGCTGAACCAGGCGGGCTGCTCCCTCGGGCTGCCCTGCTGCTGCTGCTGCTGCTGCTGCTGCTGGGACGAGGGCTGCTGCCTCCGGGTGGCCGCAGACAGGGACTCCTCTTCCGCCAGGCCTCCCACACTCAGCTCGTCCCGGGTCATCAGAGAGTTCATCTGGTTGATCGACTGCTCCCTGTGCAGTGGGAAGGGGAGAAGAGGAGAGGCAATTCACCTCAGGCATGACCAGAGACGGGAGCTTTAGGCAAAACGCCAATTTTTCCCTGGAGCCTGTATCAAGCCTACTTCACATACAAGCATCAACTAAGTGAACAGAAGCATTGTAAGAAATCATTTGTTGTGCCGCTAAGTGCCCACTTCGAGTTTCGTGCCAACACGGTCAAACCCCACCCCAACAAAACCCCACAAGTACAAAATTCCCGTGGCAATGAAGTATTTTCAGATCCCCAGTGAAGGTCCACAGACACCCATGTATTTCATATCTCGTGGCAACAAAATGTTTTTAGAAATCCATCCTGCATTAACAAGATTCGCTGCAAGTTTGGTCAGCATTTTACCTACCCACTTCAGGCTAACAGCGTCCACAAAGTGCTCGGATGCATTTCTTTCCTTTTTCAGGCTCTCGGCCGTGGAGGTGGCCTTGCAGCGACACCACCAGGGGGCAACACATGGCGACTCACGCTAGGGTGCCTCGATGCCAGCGCCGCCGTGCAGGGTGGAGACACCCTTTGAGCGGTCCCGTGCCGCCGCTATTGGGTCAAAGTGCTCAATGCTCTGTTCTCTCCATTTCCCACAAGACCCAGCAACGCAAAACAGATAAGATCATTTAAACTTCCCCACTAAACCGCATTAAAGCGATGATTATATCACAATTTTGACACGACTTGCTGCGGCGGAGAGCGAGTGACCCAAAATGGCAGCATCAATGCATACGTGTCTCCACCCTGTACGGCAGACGCGTGAATCGAGGCAGCAGCTTTTGCTTCAGCTCTGGTAGCCGGCTACCGTTGAACAGCCCCCATGCGTTTGTTGTTTGCGCGGCGATCAGCACGTTCGCTCTCAATAGATGTCTCCGCCAGCTCAAAAGTGGAAGTTTTTATGGCTGCACGATAAGGCAGCCACCATTGCCCAAGTTGGAGGCCCAAGTGGATGAAGGGAGGACAGCCCCAACGAGTTGGGAGCCGCCTGCAGCTCACTCTACCTCTTTGAAAAGCAATGCCCCACTCTGGGTGTCAACAAAGCGGCGCTGACTTTGTGAACAGCACTGCGATGAGGTGCCACTGTCTGTCAAAATTCATCAGCAGAAGAAGCTGTACTTCTCTTGCAAGCTCGGAGATACTTGGTGCCAACTACCGAGGAGGAAAAGAGAAGACTACCCGCCGCATGTTTTGGATGCATTTGGCAAGATTCGGTCGTTCAGGTGCGCACGATGACTAGCAACGAAGCACTGTTTGCAGTATGAGAGCCGAGTTATGAAGTTGCCGCGAGGTACTATGACCGACCCTCAAAAACAAAATTTTGGTTTGTCTCATAATCACAGCTACGAGATTCCCGCAACAGCAATTTTTCTGGCTTCCCCTCTTCGATTTGTTATTGTGGGGTTCAACCGTATTTGCGGCTGAATATTCGGAGGTTTGTGCTAATTTGGAGGTCCATGCCCGACGAACGTTGTGACGGTTCAACACTCGGCAACTGAACCAATGCAGACACAATTAAACGACTGACCTTTCATTCCACTTGCACCAGCCCTCCCTTCCCTGTCTACCCTCATTCCCGATGACGATGTATGGTGTCAACACACAACGCTCTCTCTTGGCACTCGCTGCTTCAACGTCATTGGCCCCACAACACCCTCGCAGGAACCGAGACCGATACAAAGTGGGAATGCCAAGCTATCATAAGCGTTACAGTAGAACCTCGTTCCCAGAGACACTGTTACAAGAGCCACTTGGTTATAAGAGACATTTGAATGAAGGCAGTTTGGTTGGTTTTCCTATGTTCGCTATGTTAGCAACATTGCTTACAAGAGACCTTGGTTGCAAGAGACACGTTTCTTGGGTTCCTTGAGTGTCTCTTGTAACGACGTTTTACTGTAATTTGCACCCACCAAGAGTGAGGCTCAGCTGCGCCTTGTGATGCAAAAGCACAAGTGTGTGCTCGCACCGATTGCCGAGTGTGCGGACGTCGCGATACCTTGTTGTCGGCGCCCATGTGATCATCACTACCACTCATGTTGGCGCAACTCACCGTGCCGTGGCCGTCTGGCGCCCGGAGGACGTGGAGCCTGCCCCACCCACAGTGGCATGCACGGGTGCCAGGACGGCCTGGTTGTGGTGGCCGTGCCCCGCTTGCCCCTGTCCCTGCTGCTGGAGGGGGGCAGAGGCGGAGGCGGTGGCGGCGGCAGAGGTGGGGCCCTGGCAGAGCAGGCGCAGGAAGGGGCGCGAGAGGGGCAGGTCCACCAGGCGGCCGTCCTGCAGGGCCTTGGCCAGGAAGATGCCCAGGAAGTGGAAGGAGGCGCACACCCGCGAGCACGAGGCGCCCCCCTGCGGCAGGGGCGCCGGGAAGAGGCCGTACGTCGTGTGGATGTAGTAGCCGGGGGGACGGTTCGAGCTCTCCGGCCCCACTCCGCCCAGCCCCAGCCCCGTGGACGGGGGCGCGAGCAGGGGCGGGCAGCCCTCGTCGTCGTCCTCCTCCCCCATCACGGCCCTCGTGGGTCGCGGGGAGTCCGACGAGGCCGCCACGGGCTGCAGGGAATGACGACAAGGGGAAGAAGGTCAACAAGTGTCCCCATCAAACCGAAGGCCCCCCCCCACCCTGGCCCGTGCCGACAACACGCACCTTCTTGTCGACAGTGGTGGGGATGTCCTCGCAGAGCCACATGCCCAGGTCTCGCCGCTGCAGCTCTTCAGCCACCAGCGCGTAGAACTCCAGGGTCGGGCCCAGGCCCGTGCCCTCCTCGTTCTGGAACTCCACCTAGTGGCAGAGCAGGGGAAGAATGGAGGGTTAGTTCATCAGTACACGTGCTTCGCATCGTGCACACTTGCAGAACGGCATCAGCACAGTAGCGCCCCCAAGAAAAGGGGCTGCCGCCCCGCCATCACTAACGCCCCTTTCCCAATCAGCAATTGCACTTCAAACTCGCCATGTGACGAATGCATGCCTTTTGTTCGGGCAAAGAAGAGCGGGAACTGAAGGAGTGCCGGCACGCTCAGAGCCACAAATGGGCAGGAGAACAACAGAAAGCCACTGCCACCCCAAGTTTCACCTCATCAAACAGCTGCACATCTCTCCTGGATGAAGAGCAACCTGGCCGCTTGGAACACCCACGTGGGCCAAGAATGATAATATATAAATTCCCCATAGCAAAACCCAGCTAGAGCAAAACCGACCACAACTACAGCTCCACAGCCTTCCATTATTTGAGAATGGAAGGACGCTGAATTTTTAAAAGTGCACGGTGCCAGTGACCTTGCCAGGCAAACAACTAATCCCAACCCCCCTCACGTTGCATGCCCAAGTCATGCAAAATTGGAAGTGCCTGCCTTTCGGGGTGGCACAAAACACGGAAATCTTCGAGGAAAACCAGAAATAATAATTCTTTAGCTTCGACAACGCCACACTGCCAATGGAGCTATAAAAAGGGCCTACACGCTCACTGAACTCAAATGGCTCGTATAAGACTTCTGGCGATTTCGAGTGGCTATGAAACTATGAATGGCAATTACAATGCAGCGATGCTGCCTCTTTTAATTTTTTATTTTTTTTCCCTCCCCTCATGGAGCGGCTGGGAGGATATGTAAAAAAATTGGGATCCTCCCGGGCGAATCGGGACAACTGGCAGGTGCGCTTTAGGAAACGACCGCCCCGAAACGAAGCCCTCCCTTTACGGAGCAGTCACCTCGAGGACGGTCTTGCGGGGGGCGTGCAGCCGCATGACCTGCAGGGCCCAGTCGAGCAGGCGGTCCCCGCGGGGCACCTTCACCCGCTCGTGCTTCAGACGGCCCACCCGGAACTCGTGGGGGTCCTCCCGGCGGGGGGAGGGGCCCCGGTGGCGCTCCGCACTCGCGTCCCGCTGGTTCTGCAGCCACACGATGGACCTGCACGGCCGGTCGGGAGAGGGAAGGGGGGGAGACTCAGTTTCTCGTAATCACTCACGTGGAATCCAAGCACACTCGGCATCCCCAGCCCGAGCCCCCTGCAAGCAACAAGGAGGCCAGTCAGTGGCGACCGACCTGGAGGCCCCGAAGGCCGTGCAGGAGAAGTACAGCTGCCGCGTCTCGAAGGGGAACAGCATGGGGCAGGTGTAGGTCAGGTGCTCGCACCAGTCGGGCTGCGAGCCAGACGACAGCACCAGGGGGTCCTGCACACAGAGGGGAAAGGGTGGGGGGTGATTGAGGTGTCTCTCTCTCTCTCCCTCCCTCTCGCACAAGGAAGTCACACAACTCGTCGTTTCTCCTTCTCCATGCTGCCACACAGTGCAGTGTGGGAAAGGTGACTACAGGGCAGAAAGGCTTTGCAGCAGCTTGGAGTTGAAGAATTTGCACAGCGCTGGGCAAGCTATGTGCTGGGTGCAAACAGGCGAGGCGGCACAGCCTTCCACAACACTAACTGCTCTCGGCCTGAACTGAGGTCCCACAAAGCCACTGTGGATACCACAACGATTTCCCCCCTCCACAATGTGGCTTCTATTCCCAACAACAAGACCACCCTGACCATGCCTTGCCAGCTGAGAGAAGTATGCACCTTCAACAAGAAGCTACTGCACTGCACACCCCCAACTCCTTTTATTCCCCTGCACTGTGTTGTTACACAGCATCCAATATGCGAAAAAGAAAGAAAGCGAGGATGGGGGAAAACAAATAAAGCGAGAGAGTAAGGAAGGAAGCGAGCAAGTAAGAAGCGGGGCCCCCTACCTGAATCTGCTGCACCAGCTTGTTGGTGATCTTCTTGCTGAGGAAGTCCTCCATCGTCACCGTGTTCAGGATGTCCTCGATGCCTGCACAAGGAGCAGAATGACGGGAGAGGTGCGCCACTCAACACCCACCCCCAGCGCACTACAGAACTTCACCAACTGTTGTAACAAACACACATGCATAGTCGCAGCGAGTCTGCAAGTCAGCCTGAAAGTTCAAGCAGAGCTCACTGTTGCCCAGCTACATTCCAGGCCACGCATGAGGCTTCAGAATTGCAATGTAACTATGGCTGGAGTCGTACAACTGATTTCAAGCCACAGCCTTATCTGAGGCAACCAGTGCCTTTAAGCCTGCGAAAGTGTTATATTATCTTTCATGCCACTCCCACCTTTACCACTGCTATTAATCTTCACTTCAAGCAATGAGCTTCAATAAAGAGAGATGGATTTCCAGCAAAAAACCACCAAGGTTTCTGCTAGACTGCCATAAAGAAAAGGCGCAAAAGATGACACTACTGCACTACAAGCAGCTAGAACTCTGCTCCCCACTCTCCTGCTGTGTGCAAATGGACAAATTACTGCACCTTACAAGTAGTGTGGCTTGCCACTCAAAAGAAGGAGACCACGAAAAAGACACAAAGTGCAAAAAAACGCCCATCACTCAATATCAACAATTAAACCCATCAACATACAGCGACTGCCTCAGACAAGGCGTACTCCCAAAACCACCAAACAGGACAGGTGCCCCAAGTAGCACATCTACTAGCTAAGATCAACCATATTCCACCACAATAACAAGAAAGGAAGGAGACATTCTGTACGCTGGCGGTAATGCTGCTACTTCCCACTTGCATGCAAAAAGTACCACACTGCCCTCACACCTCTTTACTGCCACCCAGCTACCAAAACTCAGAGAAGGTGTGGGAGGGGACAGCAAGAGATAGGTATTTGCACAGCAAGGGGCGCCCCGCTCCCTCCCCTCACCGATGGATCCGTTGCTGGCACGGCTGCGGTGGGTGCTGAGGAGCCGGAGCAGCTGGAGCACGTCGTCCACGGAGCAGCCGCCCTCCTCCAGCGCAGAGCCCTGGCAGTAGGCCGACAGGCTGCTGCCGCCGCCCTCCCGGGTACCACTCTTGCCGCTCGAGGCCGGCCGCGCAACGGGCGCGGGCCGCGGAAGCTCCTGCAGGCAGGCGTAGCCATAAAGCAAGCAAACGTGAATGCACAATCTCTCCTATGTGCCTGCCCAGAGCAGTTCCTGGTCAGTCCAGAACTGCACTCGCCATTGAAATTCTAGGGGCACATAAAACACACAGCCGCTGCTCTGGGATCGTTCTGAAAAGCCGAAAATAAAAAGAGGCACCCATGGTACATATTTATGTAGGTCAGAGATGTAGGATTTTCAAGGCAAACTTTGGAGCTGCGAGACTGTTTGCCTTTAGGAGCATTCTCAACGCTCTGCCAATAGCACGTGATAAAGAGCTGCCCTTCTCAGATAAGCAGCGGCACATCACTAGGACCACCGAGGAATCCACCTACCCATATAACACGCAGCACTCTGCCAACAGTCACCCACCAACACACTGGAAGCCTGTTCCACAAACACACTTGCCCGAACTTGCAGTTTACGCTGGCACTGCAGCCGAACATATCCCATCAACTCGTGTGACAGCAGCGACAGCTGCACTAAGCCCTCTAAAGGAAAACACGGCTCTCACCTCTTTAGGGGATGATGAGTCCTCTTTGGCCGCCTTGTAGACAATTCTGCGTGAAAAAAAAAAAAAAAGCAGCCTTTCAAAAGGAATGTCCCCAGAAGCAGTCAGTCAGCCACTTTTTTTATCCAGGCCAACTAGCACGACAGCTCAGAGATCCGCCCCCTGCTTTTTGAAGCCTCCCACTGACAAACTTCCAGGCATCACAATCGGCGAAATTTGTAAAGTCAGCTGTGAACTTCTTTTGATTTGAAGCACCTACAGAACAACGCTCCCCTCATGGTATCCACATTCCACAGTTCTGCGAAACTCCCGGAGCCAATCCGTTGTCCCTTTAACCCCACAGGGACGGCCCCCTCCCGCTAAACAGTAATTCACTTTCTGTCTAGAGAGTAAAAAAACGCCACAGCGACCCTCTACCCCATGTCCTAGCAGAAGACACAAAAAGGGGGACACTACTCACATGTACATGGGTTCCCAGATGCGTCGGATCTTGTCCTGCTTGGAGCCCATCTCGGAGCTCTGGATCAGGTGCTGCACTGCCCGGAATATGGTCCACTCAGGGTCTGCCAGGTCGACCTCCAGGTCAGGAACCTGCACGGGGCGCGGTACGGTACTGGTCACGCATCGGAACACAGAGGGCTGGACAAAAAGGGCACCATTCGGATCTGAACTACTCATCCAACACTCACCCCTGGCAGGTTGGGTCCCTTGAGGGTGAGCTGCAAGCGTGGCTGAAGCGTCGATTCCCGGACTTCCTCCGCATTCGTCTCGTCCGTGCCTGAGGAGGTGGGGGGAGGATGGGGGAGGAAGGCACGGTATTAGACAAAGCCTCGCTGCCACAGGAGAGTATTACACGTCCCCTGTGCTCCAAGGTTGCACTGCTGGCCCAACAACATTCCTTTACAGACACACGGCACACTTTGCCCCACAGGGTGGAACAACACAACGCTTATTCCGGTTCAAAGCTAAAGAAAGTGTGCAACACTCCTTACTTGGGACATGAGATGACAAGAAAAACGATTATTCAACTGCAGACACAGGCAGAACTCAACCACAATGCATACAGAGAGCTCATCGTGAACTTGGAAAGAGACACCACAGGCAACCAAACGTTACATGTGTTAGCAGTAGTGCAAACAATGGAGTGATCGTAGGCGGTACGAATAGTGTGAACTTTGTAAAAGACTAAGCAGCAGCACATCACCCCTTGTGGGGTGATGTGCTGCTGCTAAACTGCTGCTAAACTAAACTGTGCTGCTGCAACCTTTGGCTAAAAACTACTCACTCCTCGTCCCAGCATCCAAAAAAGTGACAAAATTTGCTTCCTCAATGAAACCCGGACATACTCCGGGAGGTTTCGCACCCCACCTACATTTGCTGCACAGACGCATAGACAAGAGGGGTCACACACACCAGGTTCAGAGAATCAAACAACGTTAGGCCTAAGTCAGGCAAATGCCACCGGCACCTGTCAGTCATGCCGCCCACCATTCCAACCGATCACGGGAAGGTTCTACAATGCCAAGACAAGTCCAAATAAGTCCACAGCCAACGAGAACGGAGGGAGAAGAGAAGGGAAGTAAGAGAGGGAGAGTCCAGGTCCCATTCACACCCGCCGCTGCCGTTCCATTCCAGCGGGCGTCGCAAGCCTCTGCCGCACTCGCAACCTACCCCGCGGCGAGTCTCTCCCCTGCTGTTGCTGCTGCAGCCGCTGATGATGATGATGGAGGTGGGGAAGCTTGCGGCCGCCCGACGACAGCAGGGCAGAGGCCGCTCCGCCGCCGCAGTTGCGCGCTTTGCGGCGAGACTGAACGGGCGACACGGGGGACAAGATTGAGGAGGAGGAGGCGGGAGGGGACCGACCTGGGGGCGGGATCTCGAGGTCCGAGGTCTGGTTGACGTTGGTGCGGCCCGGCCGGGGGTCGAATGCCGGGATCAGCGCCGAGAACTGCCGCTTCAGCACAAACTCGTCGTCCCAGCTCCGCCGCTTGCCGCTGCGCAGCTCCATGCCATCTTCCTCCTGGACCAGGAGGAGCGGAGCGCGCAGTGAGCCCCTTACTGCAGCCGCAAGTCTAGGACACCCCAGCTGGGCACAAGGAACCACAGGGAAAACTCAGCGCCCTTCTGCCCATCTGTGAAGGAGCACGACCACTGAAACGGGGCACAGTCCAAGGAGTGCGCAAAACAAGACATTTGTTTGAAATTGGTGACTGAGCATACTTCTTAGCCAATATGCTGGATGGACCAGGGAAGGACTCGAGTTTTATTCTAGTTGCTTGTTTCCCTCTCATAGACACCTTTGTAATGACACCAGGCGAGAATTGTGTAACGTTTACAACTTCACTAATTCGAACAGGTGGATGGAACTCGGTGTGATGACAGAGTGGTCCTAGCAGCCAATTTCAGTACCATTTTTTTTAAACACACCTCATTAGAATTGAGAGCTGCAGGGCATTCAGCAGAAAGTTGGCTTTGCCGCAAGATTCGGCTTTGTAAACACACCTTTTTCGTAGCCACCATGTTGACGCAAGCCGCTTTCATCAGAACAGAGAGACCATAACGGCTACGCTACAAAATTGCGCCGTCTGGCTCAAGTTTCTACGAGGAACTCCCAACACTCGACACTGAGCGGCCTAGCCAGAAGGAGGCAGCACCCACCACGACGTCCTCGTAGTCGTCGTCGTCCTCGTTGTCGTCGTCATCCTCATTGTCGTCGTCGTCGGGCAGGTCGTCGTCGTCCTCCAGGTCGGCCATGAGCGTGGTAGCGCGGCAGGTCTCCAGGAAGTCCTGCTCGCTCTCGCTCGACATGGACGTCAGGCTCACCGTCAGCCCACCGCCCCCGCCGCCGCCCACCGTGCCGCCCCCACCCGCCGTGGTCGTCGTGGTGCTTGTCAGGCTCGGGTAGCTCTGTGCCGTGCTCAGGAAGCCCCCTGAGGTGTAGAAGCACGTGCAGTGCACAGAGGAATGTGTCACAATTCAGCACTCAGCAACTCAACATCCCGACGATGACGACGATGGTTGTGTCGTCACACACCGCCCTCTCTCGAAGCTCAGTGGCACCACCCTCACAAATGAAGACTGCTCATTTCATTGCATCATTCCCCCCCATCTAGTCGGTCCCTGCCACCAAACACACCAGTGACCAGTCACCAGTCATCTCCACAATTCTACCTCACCATCGACAGGCAGCGTGGCCCTAGCTGTGATAATTTCAGAAACCTTTGAGTTGATAATGTGGCAACCTTTGTTGGCACATTCACTATGACATCAGAGAGACAAGCTTAGCCCCCCAAGTTTAGCAATATCTGTAAATTCATGCCTAAATGGGCTTCAAATCTCTGTTGCCATTCAATGTAATACCGGAGAAAACCAAGTTAGTGGCCTAGTTTCAAGAAGATACCAAGGTGGAGTCAGTTATACAGTGAGATCCCTGAAATATCTGCAGGTAAGCCCGCTTCCCTGCTTCCAACATGTGCCACAGCTAGAGTTTTCTAGCTTACGGGACAGAACCTTCTAGGGACAAAGTTGGGGACGAAATCGGGGAATTTTCCCGCAAAAAGGTACGGCTCGTCCCCAAGAACAAAGGGGCCACTACTCACCAGCCACAGGGTGGTTGCCTAGCTGGGAGGAGGCTTCGTTGCCCACGGCAATGTCCCCCAGCAGGTCAGCAAGCACCTCTGTCGGGACGGAGGAACAACCACGCTGACACACAACCCATAACAACCACACTGACACACAACCCATAACCCCGAACAGTGCAGACTCGGAGTGCAACACAGAAGCTCTTTGCCTTGGCTACAGCACGAAATGTGCAGACACAGACTTTAAAATTTGTTTACTTGTCTAAACAACGACAAGTCCACACCTCCGGCATTCCCCTGCCGGGGCATAAAGCAATTTAGAAAGAACTACTATAGCACTGATCTCAGGTCTCAACCAATCACTTCTTTTTCAAGTGTTTGTTTAGAGTTTGTGGCAGCACTTTGCAGTCATGGCCAGCTGAAAATAAATTGCCATTGTAAGCCCATCCCCTAGGACAAAAAAGAAAAAAAATCCTAGAGGGCCTTCCCTCTATAAGTATGCATAGAAGTTCAAGAGAAAAAAATAAAAAGGAGGAGGAAGAACAAGGAAGACGTCAGAAATTAAAAAGCTAAGAAAGAAGAGGAAAGAAAGAAGAAAAGAAAGGGGGGAAGACAGCAAAAGGGAAAAAAGTCACGAGAAAGAATAGGGAAAAGGGAAAAAAAGGAGGAGAATAAAAACGAGGAGGAAGAGAAAGAATACAAGAAAAAGAAAGAACACAATCACCATCAGGGACACAAAGCCAAATGGAGAGGGAGGGCAGTACGTAGAGGTTGCGAAGCGAGATAAAGGAGCATGTTGGTCCAATGTGGCTCAGCTGACAAAGAGGAAGAACAGGGGGAGAAAGAAGAAGGAAATGAATAGGAGGAGGAGGAGGAGGAGACATGCTTTGCTTCCGCCGAGTGGGTCAGTTTCACCTGGCAGTCACGCCAAGCAGGCACAACCAACAGCAGCGCTTCACAAATACCACACTGCACAGTGTCATGTGAAGTGAGGGTGCAGCGTTTGCCACACCTCAACAGTAAAAGTTTCTGTGCAAAAACCAAAACTGAAAGGCCCCAACGTCCCCTCCATCCGACGTGGTCGCAAAGAGAGGGGACCCACCGGGGAAGTTGGACGAGAGGGCGAGGCGCACGAGGGAGCTGACGTTGTTGGAGCCGCGCGAGAAGAGCGACCCGCCCGGCACCCCCTGGCTGCCCGGGGGCCCGCCCGCGTTGGTGTTGCCCGCGTTGCTGCCCGCATGGCTGCTGCCGGCCCGGCGCACGGCCGCAAAGGTCTCCAGCAGGCTGGCCATGGACTCGTTGCTGTGGGCCAGCGCCAGCGACAGGTTGGGCACCGACACCGACATGCTGTTGGACGAGGCCGAGCCCCCGCCGCCCACACCGCCGCCGGCCGAGGCGGCCGCGTTGCGCGACTGGTGCAGGGCACCGCTGCTCTCGCGGTGGCGGCTGCTGCTTTTCAGGCTGCACGAGGGGGGAGGGGAGGAGAGGGAAAGGAGGAGAAAGAGGTCAGGCTTCTCATTTAACGCCACAAAGAGTGCTATGACAAATCTGCGCTCTGAACATGCCGCTCCGTAAGGATGATCCACATTGCATTCTCCACAATTTCCAATATCTATTCGCCTTCCTGGCAACTGTTTGTTGCACAGTTTTCTTTCTATCATTCTCAAGAACAATCTTGAAATTTTTTTTTATTATCTCACAAACTAAATTTAACCTTACATCAAAACTAACTGGATATTCGAAATCAGCTAAAAAAAAACACTGGTTCAAAAGCATAAAAATCTTTCTAAGGCCAGTGTACCCCCTTATACACCACGCACAAAACTTGTCCTGAGCTTGTGCAGCCTTGTGGAGTATCATAGCAATACTGCCTGTATCTGCAACAAATTGTGCTGTACTGCTACCCGCAATCACTGCCGCAAATTGAAGAAAGAAGGAAAGGAAGACAGGCGTGAGTGAAATATTCCTACTTGTGGGCTAGTTAGCCATGGCTACTAAACTTTAGGCACTGCACCTGAACACAAGAAATTCAATACAACGCCAGTAAGGGTGGTCTGGCGTCACATTCAGTCACTGATGTGGGATAGCGAGCCTCACTGGTCGGCCACTTGTCAGGGGACCAAAGTAAGGGCACATCGCTCAAGCACAAAGGCCTGGCACTTTGCGAAGCAGAACTCAACCGTGCCAACCCTTGTGGTGTGCTCCTACCCAAGAACGGACACAAACTGCCTTAGTACGAGACAAGAGTTTCCTGGACGCTTGTCTTCGACCCACCAAACACACTACAACACGCATGCAGGTTGTTGATAAGGGTGGCCTGACAAGTGACACTAGGCCGCTTCTATTACTACTTCTGGCCTATGGAATATTTTTGAGTTGCAATGTGGCACTCTCATATCACATGTACTGACTACCATGGTGTGTCATGTCCAACCAGAGTCCTCAGACCACCCGCTGACTACCAGAGGTTGGTAAACCCAGAACACTACCTCCCTGACTGCAAGCTGTAGCACCCTTCATTCATCAACTATGCATAAATAGCACCGATGATGAAAAGGCTGAAAGTAGGGTGGAAAGGGGTAATCCAGCGACATCCAGAAAGGGAGTGTTCAGACACTGAAACAGCCCGCCTGGTGCCCATTCAAAAGAGGAACACACCCACACCTGTGGCCCATGGACATAGTGGTCCATGGGCCACAGGTGTGCACAGAAAACAAAGCTGACCGACTATGGCTTCCTTTCTGCAAAGAAGTAGTAGTGTGACCTTGCTTGCATGCAAATAAAATCGTGTAAGCTCTGTTCCGTCTTTTTATTTTGCAACCCGATTGTAACAATTATTAGTTGTAACGATGGGATTTCCATGGCCGTTGGATATCGTTATAAGAGGACTCGACTGCAGTGCCCATTCGCAAGAGGAAAAACACCCCGCACACACCTGTGGCCCGTGGACGTGGAGGTGGAGGTGGCGGTGGATGCGGGCGGCTGCTGGCCCTGCCCTCCCCCCGAGGGGGAGTCCTCCGTCTCGGGGTCCTCCATGGTGGGCGACAGGCTGTTCAGGGGCGCCTGCAGCACCCGCGTCTGGCTGCTGCTGCTGGTCGTGGTGGTGGTCGTGGTGGGTGGCACCAGGGGCAGCTCGGGGAGGTCCGGGTCCGAGCCCGTTGTGGCCAGGGCCGCCTCCGCCCGGGCACGGATCAGCATGTTCTCCGCCATGGCTTCCGCAGCCGCCTGCACAGGGGACGCACTCTCCGTGTAAAGGGACAGCCTCCACTATAGAATGGCTGAAATCTGGGCCAGTGGCACGGGGTGAGAACAAGACGGGAGGGGAAACAGTGCTTCCAGAGAACGGCAAGTGCTTGTCATAGGTTGGGCTAGCCGCATGTGTTACGAGAGACGAAACTGCATGGCCGCCACGACCGGCACGTCACTAGACAGCCACAGAATCAGTTGCAGCCACTACTGCTTCATTTATAAGGTGCCGTCGCCCTCTCCCTCGTTGTCGCGGCCACAAAGCTTCGTAGCCTGCATTGGTTTTTATACTGACATCTGTTTCCTGCCTGCACCTGCTGCAATGGGCCATCTCACCTCCTTATCAGTACAGTCAAACCTGACTATATCAAACCCATTTACACTGAATTGTCCTTTTCTGGACACGGCGCATTTACAATAAGAGTATATAGAAAAAACTACGCTTATATCGAACGAAAATACCAGCGACAACCAACATACCGAACGGCAAATGCCACAGAAGTGCCCCCTCAAGTTGGCTTTCCCTTGGGGCAGGACAAATTACACCGGCACACCCCTAAAAGTGGGTTAGCCCGGCCACCCATGGACAACGGGCAGCTTTTTCCCCTTCCTCACTGCACTCTCCCCATCGTAACTGCGCCATTGCAAGCGGCAGCCCCCATTGAAAAAAATGAGCGTGGCCTGCCCGCCATGCTTTTTTGTTGTTGCTGTTGTTCGTTGCGTTTGCGTCGTTTGCACTTTGTGGCCTTTCTCGGAAGTGTAGCTGAGGTGGCTAGTGCTAGTGTCACTAAATAAAGGCGTATTCAGTTATTCTAGGTAGTGCGAAACAGCCAAATTTGCCTTTTGCCGTGAACCTGGCAATTGTAAATAGAGATCAGGCACAAGATTGTGTACTGTACGTACACAACAAGCTCTATGTCGGTAGTCCTTCTGTACTGCAATGTCGTATGGTGGGCTTACACACCCATTTGCTGCTTATAGCGTAATGCAATCTTTGGATGTATTCACAATTGAGGGTCCCCATATAGTCTGTTAACTCTGGGACCTTTGTCTGCATACTGAAGTCAATTGTTGGAAGGCATGCCGTCTGGTCAGGTAGCATAATGAAAAACGTAGAACACAGGTCACTAACTGAACCAAAAGACAAATAAAAATGACATTTCGGGAATGCTACGGCTTCCTTGTTCACTGCCAAAGCATCCTCGAAATATCCTCCAACTTTTCTTATTTGGTCAGTGATCTTCTGTGCTCCATCTTTCATGTTGTATTGGTTTTATGAAATAAAACTTCGACTTTTACTTCCACGCTCGTGTCATCAGAGCGAACAACCAACTATGACTCCATTACAAAGAACAGGGGTGCCCGCTTGCCTTGACGGAGGTCAGGTTCTCGGCCGACGCAGCCGTCTGCTGTTCCATCGGCTGCGCATTCGAGGACGAATCCGGCACCAGGCTGGAAGCCGACGAGCTCTTGCGACTGGTCAGGCAGCAGGCCGCTGCGGCGGGCAGGCTGCCCCTCGCTGCAGCGCTGTCCGTGGTCACCGTCTTGGCCGGCTTGCCCGTGGCAGAGGATGCGCGGGAAGCCGCAGCCGAGTCCGGGTCGTAGCCGGGGGCCAGCCGCAGGTCGTACTTGCCCTCGGCACCCATCCGGTACGAGTTGGAACCGCCGTGGTCCCAGGTCACGTCGATCCAGCCTGCAGCGAGCCAACACAAGGCGGGAAGGAAAGGATGTCAACTCCGATGCAGCAATGACACCAAGCTGCTGAGGAGGAACAAAAGTGTTCTTCTCATTTCGACAGCCCCAGGTGGTGACAGCAATGGTGCTACCTTAGTGAGCCAGGGGTTCAGCAAGTTTCAGCCATTAGTAAAACGTAAAATATCCTGAAATTTATTATTAACCATTTGAAAATACAGCAAAACCTCGTTACAAGAGACACTCAGGGGACCTGAAAATCATCCCTTGTAGCCAAAATTCCTTGCATGCAATGTTGCCAACATGGCAAACATTAGAAGACCAGCCAAACTGTTTTCATTCAGACGTCTCTCATATTCTTGTAACAGTACCTCTTCTAACGAGGTTTTTCTGCACCAAGTATTCAGTCTTTTTGAGCATGCAACAACAGGGTCCAATAAGTATAGTATACATAGAAAAGTATTTGATGTAAAATTTCTTAAAGGTGAACATTGCTGCTTCACTAAGCATTAAAAATGCACAATATTTCATCTTAGTGAGACAACACAACCACATGTACCCTTCCCATGAAGGCCACCAATGTCACGGGCCCTCCTCTTCAGCTAACTCCCTCATGCGAACGGCCCACTGTTAGTTTACAACTAAGGGGACTGATTGTTGGTCACTGAACTAAGGCACTGGGCAGACCATTTTGCCAAGCACCAACTCTCCGGAGTGACCAGAGTGCCAGCAGTCAGCACTTAGGACGTTGCCAGAACGGCTCCATCCTAAAACGACGCAACTGGCACCTTTTCGTCTCCCACGAGTGTAACTCCGGGCGCCCACAGGGGCGTGCTCGGATGACTTAACACGTGGTTTCGCTGCATGGCTAGGTCAACTCACATGCGCCTCCAACCATCCCAAATCTCATGCACTCTTGTAAAGGTCACAATCAGAGTGGCACCCAATAACCCACCTCTCAAACCCAAGAAATTTGGAAGAAAAGTGCGGCCAAGAGAGCACATCACAGAATTAGGTCATGCTGTTGGTTAAAACGGAGGCACCGACTGCACAGTATTAACCTGGAACCCTGCACAACTAACTGGTAGCTTCCCACTGTGCAAGAATGAGCCCAATTTTTTTTTTCGTGCAGGTGTGTGTGATTTAATTTTTGAGCTCCTAGTTATAGGAGTTGGGAGTGTGAAAAAAAAACAAGGGCTGTAGACAAGGACGCTTGAACACGGTGCAGCCTGCCTCCTTACAAAACCAGCCTTCCCGTATGACACAGTGTGGCCCATCACCGAGACCCATCTTTATCCACGCCCATTCAAATGAAGTGTGCTGTGAGAACTGTTATGAAGCAATGCCCACATCCTGGCAAAAAGTACTCGCGACAATTCTGGCCCATGGCTCTGAAAAGTGCTGGTATGCTACCATCTCAAGTCCCGCCAGAGTGCTCAGCACAAGCAACTTATCCAATAGCAAAGACTCAGAAAGTATCACAAATACGCGCACATAATAAGAGGAAGTGTGCCTCATATTATAAGCGGGCCCCCATGACTTTCTATTTTGCAGCGACCGCACATGACCGAGGTACATTGAAAGACCCCCATTACTCATAGTCGCTCCTACCAGACAAGTATCGACCATAGCTGCTACCTCGAGACTAGAAGAATAAATAAGATAAAAAACCACACTAGGTAGTCGTTTTATTGAAAAATAGAAGTGATTTATCTACAGCATTGCCTTATGAAATTCAATTCTGGAATGAGAGCTCAGGGCTGACGCACAGGGACACTGAAACCTTTACTTCTTTTGTGTTGCAAAACTGCCCCGATTCCAACCACGCTAAGAATCAGAGCCTACCGCCACTCCCTGTAAAAGCTACCTCCGCTGCCATTCTGCCATGTACCTCTAATGGCTGTACTGCAGTTTCACCCCGAATTGCCAGTCTGCCGAGGCAAGGGTTGCCACCCTTAGAGTGCACATGTCACATTGGGAACAAGCGTCTCCTGCTTCTCTGCCCCCTCCACATCTCCTCCCATGTTACTCTACATAGAGGGCTTCAGGTAATGAATCACCATATTCATCCCAACTTTCCCCCTGTCGTCAGAATGCAGCAGCCACTGTAGCAGCTCAAATGTCATGCTACAGGCCAGGTAGGGGGCCAGCAATGGCCTCGCCAATGTTTGCCACCCTGGCCTGATTTGACAGAGGGGATAGGGAGCAGCAGCAACAACACCAAGAGCAGACCGCCAACAACGCACCGTTGTGCAACTCCCCAGTGACTGTGCCCTCGCCGGCGGGGTTCCCGTCCTGGTCGCGCCACTTCCAGTCGGGGCCGCGCACCACCCGGGCACCGCCCACCATCAGCTTCAGCATCTGCTTGATCTGGCGCCGCTGGCGCCGCACGTTGGCCTCCGCCTCCTTGGCCGCCTTGCCTGCACATTCCAGGGGTTGGTTGGGCGGTCGGTTGGGGGCAGAGAGGGTTACGACTGCCTCGCACCTTCTCAGCAACTTCCCATCATCATTATTAATCAGTGCCCAAAAGGGAATAACAGACAGCATGGCACTGCACCCTCTAATAACTTGTTTTTGCAAGGAACACAGCTTACGTTCCCAATTTCAGTCACACATGTGGTGTGAAATCATCATCATTATTCTCAGCCTACAACACCACTTTCATTCAAAGAGAGTGCAGGAGAAAAAAAAATTAAAGCAGTTTGGCTCAACGTGAAAACTGTCAAGTGCAGAGCAGTGAGTCACCAGAGGGGCTGTGGCGCCCTCTCTTGGGGAGTTTCAGTATCAGCCCGGCGTAGATACCGAAAGTAGTGAAGAGAGGGCGCCGCAACCCCTGAAAATGCCTATAAAGAGACACTGGATTGAGTTTTCATCATTTTGGGGTAATCAATGCGTCATTTCATGACGCTTTCCATACTATCACCCCCTACACTCTGTGGCACAATGAGATAGACATCGACTTCGTATCACAAGAGACCCAAGTTCGATCCTCATCAGGGGAAGCGGTGATCTTTTCGAAGCCCCTGTTTGGGTGCATGACGCCGCGTGACAACAGTGGCTAGGTACCATGACACCAGATGCTACGATGACAAGCTTGGCCCCCAAAGTGCTCCGAACTTAGAGGAGGGAGATATGCTGACCAGGGCCTTGCCTAGACTAGCACCCAAGTCTCCGCAGAGAGGAAAGCGTGAGGTATTCATGAAGGGCACGTGTGAAGGACAGAAACGTGACCACCACCTGTACTTCCCTCGTTCGCAAGTTACTTGTAAGCAATGTAGCGCTTACAGCTCGCCCAGTACTGAATAAGCAGTTAGTTCCAAATTCACAATTGAATGGCACTTTGCAAGCCACAGGAGGCACCCTCGGGCAACGTAAAGACTGGTCAACTTGAACAGTGACCGAGAGACACCAGCAGAGCAGCGTCCCCGTCCCCTCCCTCACCGAGGTCGTCGCAGATGCCCGTGACGGTGCCGTACAGCTCGAAGCCCGAGAGGGAGAGGTAGTGGGTCTGGCCGGAGGCGTTCTTGCCCGTCTGCTGGAGGCGCACGTGGCGCCAGCCTTGGGTCTCCTGCTCGGCCCCCGTGGGGCCCGGCAGGGCCCAGGAGGCCGTGGAGCCCGGCTCGTTGAGCGAGCAGTCGTCCGTGTGGCTCCACAGGGTGGTCCAGCTCTGGCCGTCCTTGGACACCTGGAACAGCCAGTTGCGCAGGGCCGACCTGGGAAGGGAAAGGCTCGTCACAAAGCAGGAATCAAGTGCTCCCTCCACCACGAGACAAGGTCATGCATGGTTCCAAGAAAGCATTCGCAAGAACCACCACACAGCCCACCATTTTCATCACGTCACCAGTGACAAAAAATTCTGGGAATGTGACGAGAATGATGACGCCTTGCATGCATGCGTGCATCACGACAGCACCAGCCTTCTATGTCATTAAGGGTCATCACTATGTCATCACTGGTCTTGAGGACGGAAAATTTGCCAAAAAATCAATTTTCTGTATTAGTTTTATTTGCAGTCTACAGGTTCTAAAGAATGTACCTGCAAAATATCATAGCTGTATCATAAGTATTCACAAAGCTGTCGCCCTTTGAAGTCGCCTAAATGACCGTTTTTGCCTATGTTTGCAAACTTTGTGCCCTGTTTTCTCAGAACCAATTTTTTTCCCACATGGTCAGCTGTCGGGTACAATATCTTGGGATGTACTGGTTCCATTTGCATCATTTTTGCTGCATTCGAAAGCTTATGAACTTAAAAGTGCAATAAAACCGCAAAAGTACAGAATTTCTTTTTGTTGGCACAAGATTGTATGCAGTTAGATTTACAAAAACATTGTAAATTGATGACCTGACAATTACGAATCTTACAGCGTTTGCATAAACCGTGCTAAAATTACTGCAGTGGTATAGTTGCACTCCGTGGTCCTTCTAGAGCACAAAGGGATAAAAGCTATTTGAGTATTTCATAGGTACACAATGAAAAAATTGTCCGAAATGGAGTGACATAACATGTAGCACAACTCTAAACTTACACCCCATAGACGAAAACTGACTGCATGCTCAGGATGTTGAAATATACTCCATGTGTAAATCTCAAGCACATAGGTTAAAAAATAACAAAAATGTCCTCAAGACCAGTGTCCCCCCTTAAGGGGGGAGGTGGGGATCGGAGCAAACTTTTTTATTTTTTGACATAGAGTAATGAAATTTGGTAGGCGCATTGGAAAACACTCCAAATGGTGAATTTTGAAATTTAAGAATGATACCTTCAGTAGTTTTTGTGTTACAGAGATGTACATGTTGCCCGCTCGTGGAAAGCCTACCAAGGTATTGACATATGGTAGGAAGTTCAGAATACTTTTGAATTGTAGTCAAAAGAACACTACAGGGTATGACATTCTTCGAATTTTTTTTGCACCCTTCATTTTTTTTACAGAAAACATTATTTTCACCTGTACCCAGTAGTATACAGCTGACTTGGCCGTAAATGTCACTTAAAAAAATATCTAGGCCCTAAAATAAAAATCCGAGAATGTCATACCCTGCAGAACTCTTCAAGGATTGAAATAAAACAAACAGTGTCAAAATCCGCCTAGTGGTTGCCATGCTATCCTTTCCACGAGCAATGAAGAACTCGTAAAACGCACTTTTGAGAAAACGGCTCTTGAAGTTTACGAAGACTTCGCGATTTTTCAAACTGCACCAGCAACATAGTCCTTGCTGTCCTTGCTTGGGGACAACCTCAAAGACCTTTGCCCTTTGATTTGGTGAATCTGGGAGGCCTTCCTGGCCAATTGAAGGTTTTCATGTACAGGCCTTCAGATGGCAGAAGCACCAGTTTTACACCTAGTGTACCACAAAGTTCGCTATGGGCTAATAGGGTACCTATACTTTACTTGATGTATGCCTAATGCATAGCTGTCTCCAAAATGAAAAGTAAGGCATGGTTTTGTTTTATATTCCAGCAGACTTTCAGCAGATTTCTGGGTATCATAACATTGCCAAAGCTACAGCTTAGTACATGGAGCTGGTCGGTGTCAAAAAGTTATATCTGGGCATCACAAGCATAAGATGAGCTATTTGAAAGCAGAGTATAGTTTTTTTTACACATTTACAACATTGATTATTATTAGCATACCATGCTCTTCACCTTCAGGAGAATCAATCATTGCAAAATAGACAACAGAATTGCAAACATTGCGAAAATAGAAAACCCAATAATAATATCGAATTGTGAACGCTGCACCCTTACGGCGTCTTTTCTAATTTATTTAACACTGAAAACATTATTTTGTAATCCCAGACTTCGTTGTACGAACTAGCTTAGAGCCACGGCAAAAGTTTCTCAAATGAGCTAGGTGACGGTTAATTGCAACCCCCCCCCCCTGCCCTACAATCCCCTACGCGTGCGTTCCCCACGATCGTAATTTAGGTAACCTTGATATGGTTGATAACTTCGCTTTTCCCATTAAATTTCACTTCCCGTACATCAATTATTATTATTCGCGTGCAATAGCAACCGATCCCGCTATCGGTCGCTGCCCGAACACGTCGCGCCAATGCAGCGGCGCCGCAACTTCTGGCGAGTCGGTCATTCCATTCCCGCAGCTCGCGAGCACGCTGTGCAACACAGCAATAACTCAGCGTTTTATAACATCGCAATGCTCACAGTGCGTCCGAAAGTTCGCTTCACGAACCGCAATTGTAGGCGCACGCACCACGCTTCCCACTCAAGGACAGACCACGGCGATGTCGCGGGCACGTTTTCGATGCGTCTTTCGAGCCGCGCACTTCCCTATCTGGCGCACGATCTCAACATTATCGCCGCGATAGCAGTAATGTCACTGTTCAGTACCGCAACAGATAAAACGAGTAACTGCTACCGAGTCGACCGGGAAACCTTGAAAACATCGGGAGCGCAGTGCGCGTAAAATGCGCAGCAGCCCGGCGGCCATGTTTTTGCTGGCATGGCGGCGCCCAATCAGGAGAGCCGTATCTAAAAACGCGGCCGGACAGCCAATCGCGTGTTACCATCTATCGGTTGCTTCGTTTCACTATCTTTCTCTTTCTGCCGTTTGTGCGTTTGTGAGCGAGTGATGACAAAAGGAGCGACCGGAAAACGAAAGTTAACGAGTCGGCCGATCTAACGCGACCAAGATGGCGGCGCCCGGTAGCGTCGTTCCGGAGATACAGCGCTGCGAAAATTGCCGCGTTTTCGTCATTTTGAGGAAATATTTTGCCACCTCAGTTGATATAAATATTTTTCTTAGGCACTTCGCGATCGTTTGCGGCGGGGAAACTTTGTGAACGCATCGAATATAAACCGTGCAATCCGAAAATGTGGGTTCCGAAAAAACGATTTTTTGGTCACTTTTCGAAATGTGATCCCCGCGTCCCCCCTTAAATAAATCTTGATTGCCCTCCCGAGACAGCTTTGACCACAGCCCTCCCTGCCATCTCTAACGTGCATCGCAATCTGGTGTGAAATGTTACTGACAAAACAGGCACTGCCTCAACCAGCCACACAGGATCTACTAAAGACAAGGTGTTGCACCCTGAAGCTACACTTGGGCTGTGAGGCACGCAGCCAGTCACCGAACCCTGTGACATCAGGCTTTGCTGCACAACGCCATAGCCACCTAGTTGGCGCAGTGAAAGCACGCACATGCACCCCTTCTTGCAGCACGACCACAGCCCTGTTGCATCCCGACTCTGAACGTGGCCAGAAGAGAGGTGCACTCACCTGCCGTAGCCCCGGGCGTGCCGCAGGGTGTAGCAGTTGGGGATGATCCACACGCCCAGGTCGATGGAGAACCAGGCACGTCTGCACAGTGCAGGAGAAGAGGGGGACAGATAACAGAGAGACACGTGAGAAAAGAAAAGGCTACAGTAAAGCCCACAGCACTTCTACTTGGACAGCTTGTCCCAGTGCCTCAAAAGGGCTCGGCACTGTTGACTCACCCCGGCATCTCATATTATTTCATGAGTGATACCACGTGGACGTTACCACCAGGATTTTATGAAGAGCTCCGAATGCTTCTTTATTAAAGAGCATTCCATTCAGGGAAAAAAAATCCAGAGAAAAGTTCAAGAAACAAAAAGCGAGAAGATGATGGAGAGTGCAGCACTTAGAATGCAGCACTAGTGAAGGGAGAGAGAAATTTTTCTAAATAAACCCTTTCAGAAGGTGTAGCGCATCATACAATGTAGCAGCCTTGCTGTAACTTCAAAAACAAAAACACTGGACACTGCTGCTATTCTGTACGGAGAAAAGCCCGCAGTTAGTACCGCCACTCTTTCTTCAAAATCCCTGAACATGCGGTCTCAACTTTTCTACAAAATCTTCTCACGAACCCCTCAATGCCAACGACCTGGGAACGAGTGTTGGTCACTGCACTAGGGTGCAAGGTCCATACACACACACCGAAGCACCTACTCTCCAGAGTGACCGGCGCGCAGGCGAATTGCATTGGAATCCGGCCAGAACGGCAGGACTCCGACACAACGTGGCCGCCTAACGCTTCTGCTTTCCCACCAGCGTAACTCCGGGTACACTCCACAGATATACCCGGATGACTAGACTTGTGGTTCTGGACTTTACTCAGTGGCATGTGGCCACACCAGGTAGAACAGTTATAACCCACTGACCCCACCCTCTCCAGAAGGGCAGATGCATGATTTTGTTACCCCCTCAAAGTTTTTGAGCAGTCTTGAGGTGATAACCACTTACAAGTTGCACACAGAAGTTTAATACGTGGATACTCCACCCCCCTGCAAGGATGTGAGGCACAAAGCTTGCCATAGGAAAGGGAAAGTACGGTCACACAATACCTGGGCAATGGCATCCTTGAGACACATACTGCACGTTGTGAATGTCATCGCCATCGTTCTATCTTCTAGCTGGGGTCGCATGCCGCATGCTGTGTGCACTCTTGTGTTTGAATTGGTCTGAGACACCTTGCAAGTGCCTGCCTTGCCTGGTCCCTTCAATCGGGCGCTTTGCCCGATAAATAGGTTCGCCCGCCTCTCATCAGTCTAGGGTTTACACCTACGCTCATCAGGACGTGAAAGGATGTTCTGACCGGCAATCAATATTCCACTGTCACAACACAGGCATCTATCTACGTTCGAGGAATGGTTGAAGAGTGCCCAATCAATATTCCACTGTCACAACACAGGCATCTATCTACGTTCGAGGAATGGTTGAAGAGTGCCTCTATCTGGTGCGATGAGCCCCCTCCCCCCACATTCCCCTTGGAAAGGAAGAGGACAGGCCGTGCGGCAGGCACCCACTTGTCATCATTGGTGTGGCAGTTGAGGGCTGAGGGGTCCCGGCTGAGGATGTCCTCGACGTGCCCGTAGGGCAGGTTGCGCCCCTCCGACGAGGAGACCACCACCAGGCCCACCTGGGCGGGGTTCACCCACTCGGACGACGTCCTGGGCAGGTGCAGAGGGGGAGGAAGGAGGCGGGGGAAGGAAGGGAGAAAAAACAAGGATAAAGGTCAGATCCCGCTTCGAGGGAGTTACACGAACTTCAAATTACTCATGAATGCGCTCAAGACACACACAAAGAGGCAAAGGTGCAGTACATTTGGTATACGTGCCAGCACAAGGCAGAATTGCTAAAAATACCAGAACTGAGATCTCAAAGCTACTTTGCAGAGCACTTCACTCGCAACAGCAAGCATCTGAAAGCACAAAAAGGTTAAAGCCGTTCTACTCAGTGAGAAAGCTGTCGTAAGTGCAGAGCAGTGATGCCCCTCAATGGGCTGTAGCGCCATTATCCTCCGCTCACAGCTGCCACCCCTTGCACTCTTCTTCCCCTCCCTGTCTCACTCCTCTCTTGATGGATGGAGTGAAGGTTTGTTCAATGCCATTCAATTTTCCCGCCTTCGCACTGCTCGCACCTCTTGTCCTTGATGTACAATTGTTTTGTATACCTGCAACACAACCACTCCCTCCTGTAGCACCCTCTGGGCATTGAAGGTATTGAAAGAAAGAAAGAGACAAACAAACAAACACCTCGCATCTTTTTCTTCATCTGTTGTTTCTTGTTCCTCCTCGAACAGCCCGACTGGGAGTTCGGTTCTTTTTGTGCTTGCTTTCACCTCCCACGTGCTGGAGCCTTCCAGTGCCATTCTGAACACAACATTTTTTAAGTGCGAATGCACTTCTTAAGCGACCCTGAACCTGCGTCCACCGGCGATGTCCGCATAGCATACCCACGTGGGGGATTGGCCAGGAACCTCCTCGTCTTCCTTGGCAACGGGGGGGAGATGGGCGCGCGCTGCCTGGCCGCTGACATGGCACATACCCACGTGGGGGATTGGCCAGGAATCGGGCCTGAGAAGGGCTAATGCACCTGCTTAAAGGAGTACTGACACGAAATTTCAAAGCTGAGATCCGCTCTAGCAATCAAGTACAACGACAACACAAATAGGTGTCTGTGAATAAATGCATCTTTCTTTCTTTGTAGTTGTGTGTGTGTGTGTGTGTGATCTCTCTTTCGCGAACATTACCGAACCGCGCAACTTCAACTCGTGCATTCGCACTTTCACATTCTTCCCCTCGGGGAAATGCGGGGAATTTTTTTCCTTCCAGAGCCACTTTTCTTCCGCTTACTATCGTAAACACCAATCGAACGAGCATTTCTGACTCACTTGAATTTCCCACTTGAGTAAATGAACGCGGGGACTGCCGGTTAGGCACAGATATTTTGCCTCAAATGTACCTGCAGTTTTCTCTGCGCTAAATAACGGTAAATGACCAGTGGCAGCGGTTTCATGTGTTTAGAACGGTTACACCTACACAAACTTCTTGCCCAAGTATCCTGTTAACTTGATTCAGCCTGGAAGGCTCAATCAAGGGAATAGTGGGTAACCTTCCAAAGCCTCTGTTTGGGTGCGTGACACTCTGACACCCTGACCGTGGACGAGCTGCTGGGCCCCTAAACTGCTCCGCACTTAAAATGCATGTTCAGTGATATGACAGACAACCAATAGGCAACCAAGACTCTCGAACCGGCATACTATATAACCACGTGTAAGGGCTGCACTTGTGTAAGGTCCACATCCGCAAAGTACGAAGTGGGAGATTACACACGCATGGGCTGCGCCCATGAACCAACTGTGCCGTGCCCTACTCTTGAGCAGGGGCCCCCTCAATAACCCCAAGTTCTGCCCCCTTGTCTGCTCTTCAAATGCAACCTGCAAACACTGCCCATCGCGTCAGCTGAAAATGGTGAAACAGCCACTGTTCTGGTTCCCTCTCCTTCCCTTGCCCACCCGCTAGCCTCTCCAAAGGCACTGCTTGATGGGGACTACAGTGTAGGCCACTTATAACGCGACTGCTTATAGTGTGGGACCGGATATAACGTGGATTTTTCTGGGCACCGGCTGGCCTCCAATAGAACTCAATGCGCAAGCGTACTGCTTATAATGCGGTTGCCCGAGGCACAATACCCTTTATAGTGCGGGTTTTCAATGGGCCTGCTGATCAGCAGCTAGTGCAGCTGCGGCATCGTCTTATGCTTGCAGAAAAGAAAAAAAAAAAGTGGATTTAGGTATCTGACGGAGCTCGCACTCCCTTCTCTCATCTAACTTAGACACAGAAAATAAAAACTAAAAAGGCACCCTTTAGTGTGCGTGTCCCGTTTGCACTTGCATGATAGCCACGACTGCCCTCGCTCTCGCCCCACCTCTGAAGACAGCAAGATTGGCACTCACTTTCCGTTGGTGCCAATCCAGTAGATGAGGCCATTCTCGTCAAAGTCCCGCACGTGGTTGAAGACAAAGCGTGCCCCCGGCTCCCTGAGGCGCTTGACAAAGTTGAACGTCGACCGGTCGTAGTCGTACCACTGCTTCGCCACCTGTAGTTGTTAAAAAGGGCAAAAAACGAGGAGGGGAGCATTGTCTGGAGCCAAGCTCTTGCGAAGAAGCAAGTCTTCCTTGTCAAAAACAAGCTTTTTCCAGTAACCAGTGCCCCTTATTTACTGAGTACATTATGTGCCACTTCTGCCTTCAGTTTACTACAGAAGCAATGACTACAGGGATAAGTATTGATGAAGAGACTCTTGGAGGGTTCACAGGCTTTGACAGACATGGAGACCAGGCTTGAACAGCCCCCGATTTTTTTGCCATTTTTTAAGTGCGACAAGGAAGCAACACTTTTTCCATGACAGCCTCATCAAAGGCAACCCGTCAGGTAACAACCTCTACCTACAGTTAAAATTCAAAGCAGACAAGGAAATCCAAAGTCAAAATCGTAAGACCCCAGAAAGCACAGAACCGTTACTTACAAAATGTGGCCGGGAACAAAGAGAACAAACGTACTTTAAAAAAATTTCTCCAAGAACATCAAGGCGTAACTTGACCAAGGTAATAAAACGGCACAAGGTGACATTTACTACAGTAATCCCCGTGCTTCTGCAATGCAATTTATCGTCACCATTATTTCCACCTTTACAGGAATAAATGTCTGCACCATCATTCATCGAAGCCTCCTATATTCACCTCTACTTCACTCGCTGCACTGCAGTTACCAGTCTCAAACTACACCTACAACCTATGCGAGTGACACGGGATCCAAGTTGTCCCTCTCCCCCCACACTTCCCTCACAAACAAAGGGCACTCACCATCTTGACCAGATACTTCTCCAGCTGGCCGACCGTCGTGAGCGGCTCCATCTTGAGGCCCCGGCCAGTGCGGTCGATGAGCGACACCTCGGCCGGCGCCCTCTCCAGGCGGAAACGAAGCCTCCTTGTCAGCACCTGGCCAACGAAGGATGGGCAAAGGGGAGGAGCGGCCATTAGCAAGCGCCACCCAGCAGGTGCCAATGCGGCAACCAGTGGCGCAAGAAAGCGAGTTGTTCAGGGAAGAACTGTCGGAAAAGGACACCACACGAGACGCGGCGTGGGACGCCACTGAAGAAAAGACGGAGGACGTGATCGGAGCCCGGCCCGAGAGCAAGGAAGGGTGCTCACCTGGAGGCCATAGCCCGACCCGGGTGTGTCGTACAGGTAGACGGGCAGCTTCTCAATCGATTCCAGCACCATGACTAGCTTGCGCAGGAGCGTCACGAAGGGGGAACGGCTCCTGCAGCACAGCAACGAGAAGAGGAGGGAGCTGTCAGATGCATGAGGGGAGAGGAGGACGTTCCTCAAACGAGCAATGCGTCCACAGTTTCCACTTGTAGCTGGACACATTCCCCACTGATCTTCATTTCTCCCCTGCCCAAGCAAACAATGCCTTAGCTCAACAACCCAGAACAAGGCAGTGCCACTCAGGTAGCGCAGAGAGAACAGCCGGTGAGAGAGGGGAGTACCCACTCGTTCCCGTAGGGCTTGTCGTGGAAGCAGTTCTTGAAGATGTGCACACGGTCCTTGAGCATGCGGTTGGCCCTCCATGCCAGGGGGCCGCCATTGCTTCCTCCCTCCAGGCCCTGGGAGAGGCACAAGAGGGGAGTGAGGAAGACAAAGCAAGACTGCAATAGCTACTGCACACCCCTACTAGGTTTCATGTTGTGTAAGTAAGACTTGAAGAATCCACCAAAGAAACAGACCATCAATTGCGTTTTTCCCTGTGTGGTGTTTTCAGAGTTTCTGCACGCTGCTTTTTCCACTTATGCCTGTTGCACGACAACAAAATTGTGCACAGATTTTGCTTAGGGTGCATAGAGGGAAGAACCTTGTCAAGCATTCACTTTCCAAAATTCAAATACTTATTATGACTGTCATAAAAAAACAAAAAAGAAAATACATGCACACTACTGGCCCATACTTTTGCCTGCTGAAGATGAAACAAATTTTTGTAGCTGGATAAGTCTATCTTGAAGTTCATAATGACACACCTAGACTGCTTAAAAACCCTCAGTGAAGATTTTAGTGTAAAAAATAGTGTGCACAAAAAAAAATTTTTTTTGCATGTCATGCCATATAAAAATTCATCTGATCACACGTATGAGAAGAAGAGTTGTATAAACTACGCAAATTTCAGTGTTCTAACATCATTATTCTCAAAAAACAAAGAAAAGTTTTTTGAGAAAAAAAAAGCATGCTCAAGGAGCATGCAACTGAAATAACGCAAGCTCTTTCTCACTGCACACACAATGCTACTGTGGTGCCGACTGGCTAACAGATCCCCACAAATTGAGATTGGTCACAACGACGCAGTTCCTTTTTGCACACCCCACGCCTGCAGAGAATCGTGTGTTGGCAAAGAGTGCCTTGTACACAGCATGCTACTATGCCAAGGTACAAGTAAAGAACTGCAATACCTCACGTAGTGTATCACTCCGCCGAGGCGCCGGACTTGTGATGCCCATGTGTGCACATTTTGAAGAGATTGCGCCTGATGCGCAACATCATGTGCTTTTTCTCGCAGAGTTTGCTCGTCATCAATACAGCAGTTTGTGGGCAGATTAAGCCAGAAAAATCACGGAAACGACTCGTGGCGTGTTCAAAATACTCGCAGTAACGCACTCCTCGTGTTACGTGAAGAAATGGCCGGCTGCGGGGATGAGGCGTAGGGGAAAGTTCACTGTCATTCTCAAGTTGTGCACAAGTATAGGTCCCCTACTGGAGTGGCGATGTGCCCTTTCAAGGTGCCCCCTATTACTTCCCCTCACTATACTCATGGAGCGCTGTCCTGTCCACTTCTCATTCCTTTTTTGTGCTGTGTTTTTTCCGTGCGGATTTTCAGTCACGAACGTTCACCCACTCGCCCAAATCACAGTCCTCTCGATACTCACAGAGGGTCCCCCCCGGCCGAGCAGTCGGAGCAGGGCCTGGACGAGTCCGCTGGAGTGCAGCTCGTAGGCCGACACAGCCCGGTCGTCCTGCAGCAGCTGCACCAGCTCCTGCAGGGCCTGCCGCAGCTGCCGACCCCACTCCGAGTGGGGCTGCATTGCGAGGGGAGGAGGGTGAGGGGAAAGGGAGAAAGAGAATGAGCACACAGCGGGAGGACACTTCTCTCACAGTCTCCAGGAAGAAAAAACAAAACACTTTGCCCAACTCATCTACGACTCCTCTCTAGCGAACAGCAAGGGAGACAAGGTGGTCCCCTGCGGGCTGCCGTAGCATGCCTATCCCTGGGCTAACGAGATTGTGGACGCACAGCATGTCGAACTCATCCACTGCCTTCTCCAGTGCGCTTTGCCACAAATCCAATGCCACTACCAGTAGCTTGCAGGGTGTGGCCACACTAAACACGCACCGAAAGAAATTGTTTTCATGCCATAGAAAAGCAAAGGGAAGAGTAGCTCCCAAAGGCAAGGGCACAGCTCCAAGAGTGTTGGCCACCATACTAAGGCAACGGGCACAGGTGCCCCTCACCAACTCTCAGAGGTGGCCCTGCATTGGCGAGTCGCAACACGGCGTCACCAGAACGGTGGCCACAGTGAGGCGACAGGTTTGCCAAGCGCATTTATCTGCCATGGGCGTAACTCCAGGCATCGTGTGTGCAGATATGTCTGGATGACTTGACCCATGGGTTAGGCAGAAACCCTACGCTCAGTGTAGGCCTACCCCGTAGTAACCCATGCCCATCACGAGACCACGAAGCTCAACTGTCAGAATCAGTCTGCAAGGGCATCAACTCCAAGCAAAACAAAAGTTCGTACAGCAGTAGTTATGTATGTATGCCCCACACTACCTTGTAACCGAACAGTACTACAACATGTACCGGCATTACTAAGTCAAAACCCTCTGTCTCCCTCTCTTTGCCGTCCCCTACTGACCTCCTGCCAGCAGGAGAGCTGCTTCTGGCAGGCGCGGTCGATCTGGTCCACGATCTTGCACAGCCGGGTGACCACCACCCGGGGCTGCGCCTGGGCACTCCGGAAGTGGGCGTTGTAGATGTCTCGAGCCTGCACCCGCACCTACACGTGCACAACAGGAAAGGAGTTGGGTCGGTGTTAATGGTACGTAGAAGATTATACACAACCTGTGTCAACACGAGTCCCAATTTCGCATGATAAGCCCCAGCTATTTGTGCCTCCAACCCTCTGCACTGGCAAAGGGGGACTTCCATGTGAAGAGACAGAAACCCAAGCAGTTTAGAAGACTGAGGTGGAGGGGAAGAGGCTAACCACAACTGCTCAAGCTGATTTGGAGCTAAAGGCCCAGAGAAGCCCCTTTCCAGCTGATGCAAACACCCAACGAGCCAGACACTCACCTTCTGCTTGAGGGCCTCCATCTTGGAGCGCAAGCGCCTGCCCCTCCGGCCGGCACCTCCCCAGCCCTGGGCGAACTCGGGCCCCAGGGAGGTCTCGGCGGTGAAGGAGTGCCGGGTTCCCCGGTTGGACTCGAAGACGAAGCCGGGCAGGTCCTCGCGCAGCAGGGTGGCCTGCTGCTGGCCGTCCGAGTTGTGGATGCACAGCTCGCCCTCTCGGCGGCAGGACAGCGACCAGTTGCCCACCACCAGCCGCAGGGCCCCCGGCGAGGACAGCAGCGGCTGGCTGGCCGTGTGCGGCTTCACCTGGCAGGGGCACCGAGTTGTTAAATCGGAAGGTTTTTTAGTGGGACTGATAACATTCTGCCAAAAAACTAATGCATCCCCCCATAGACCAGTTGGCCGACCAAAAAGCTCCAAGAAGATCTCTGGACACACATGGCGCACGTGTGAAATATCCAGGCTTCTTGCACCGAGTCAAAACAATTACTCAAAAATCGTGAAAAAAGAACAGTAATCTTGGCAAGACAATAGTAGACCTATCCATCATGAAGGAGGAGTACAATAGCGTATAGCTTCATCTCATAAACCGCATATCGGTATGCATTTAGCCTGTTCATAGATGCAATTGCTTAGTGCAAGAAAATTGTTTGCAATCTGGCTCTCTAGGTTTGGCAATCACCTGGACGCACTTATAGCTTTCGCACTTTGCTCAACCTTGCTTAGGAAGGGATGGCAAAGTTGCTCAGAGCAAAACCAAAGTAAAGGCAGTTGAAGTGGAACATTCTACCCGAACTCAGCCGTGGTCCACCGCCAAAAGTCCATATGTAACAAGCAAACAGAAGAGAAACCAACGCCTGCATGCGTGACCACCAGAGAGAGCCTGGGGTCGCAAAATTTTGACACATTTGCAATGGGCGAGATCCAAATTCAAGAAATCACCAACTCTCACTGAGCTGCGACATTTTATATTCTCTGCTGTTCTCGACTTTTTACCATTCCAGCACAGCACTGGTCGAAAAGTTGCAGTAACAAAAATATTCTGGAAATTACTACAAAGTTTAGCGAGTTTCAGCCCTCTTAGATAAAAGCCCAGAGACTGCAAAACTTTAGCAAGGGCTGCATACTTGAAGAATCTTTAACCCACCACCCAGGCAAGGCAAAAACAAAAAATCCCCCACATCCTGTCCATTCCCCCCTTCCACTTATGGGCCCTGTAACTTCTTTCATTTTTTTTCATATAAGCAAAGCACACTTCAACGTATTCATACTCAAATAGCGTAGCAGTGTAAAGTAACCAACAGTGTAGCACATGCATAACACAGAAAATACACCAACACTTAGAGACAAAAAAAAAAAAAAAAAAAGAACAGGCTGTGTGCACCTCAATACAGAATAAAAGTGTTGGCAACCCTTCAGGCAATGCCAAAGCAAGGCCAACCTCAATGCAGAGTTTCCTTTCATTTTTAAACACGGACCATTACTGCCTCATGGAAAAAGCCACTTTTGCGGTACGCGTTGCAAAAGTTAAGCATTGCAGCAGCTCCTGCCATTCAAATCAGCACTGGTACCAAGAATTCTCTCCCCCACCATGAAAAGAGTAGGAGAGACAGTTCACACCCTTTGGGAACGGCCCCCCTCCCTATTACCCGCTCACCAGGGTGCGGGCACGCTGGAGCTTCTCGAGGAACTCTCCCCGGTTCTCGGAGGAGTCGGAGCCCCCCTCGGGGCTCCCGCTGGAGTACATGGTGGCCAGCTTGCCATCCAGGATGAAGCGGAACCACCCGTTGGAGCCGTGCGAGAGCTCCAGGGCGGCTGCCTCACTCCACAGGTAGAGGCAGTCTCGGCCCCGCACCAGGCTCCACTCCCGCCAGTGGTAGGGCCTGCCCGCCACAATCTCCTTGGCGTCCTCCTGCTGGGCAGCGGCTACAGGGGCCTGCTGCTGCGATGACGGCGCCGTCGGCCCCGGTGGTGGAGGACTGGCCTCTTCCTCCTGGCCGGTGGTGGTTGCTTGCTGCTGCTGCTCACTGGCCTGCATGTCGGGCAGGGGTTGAGGATGGGAGGTCACACTTGTAACAACCCCGCCCAGCAGAAGACGCACACCAGTCTGACAGGCATGGGGAAGTCAATCAGAGGAACCACCTGCTCAGACTACCCACACCTCGAAGACAGGGACAGCGGCCCCCCTCCCCCTCTACCATAAATTCCCCCCTTTCTGTCGCAAGGTTTATAACCAGGGTGTCTAGCAAATTGCCTGATTCAATTTCCCTGACTTTTCCATGTTTTCCATGACCATTTTAGTCAAAATTCCCTGACCTATACAACAGGCGCCATTCTATGGAAATGGTCCGTGAAGCATATAAAAAGCGTACAGAAAACACATTCTATAGTAGGGAAAAACACATCTGTTGCAAGTGCCCTGATTCTCAAATTGCATTTTGATTAACTTCAGTTCGTTCAGCTTGAGGTTTGCTTGCCTTCAGTTACGGCTTCAGGGAGTCTTGCGGGATAGAAGCTTCAAGTCGCGCTTCAGCGAGTACCTTTTGGTTTTTTTTCTTGATTGTCCTGGCTCGACATGCAACGTGAACCGCATGGTGCGTTTTTACACGCGATTCGGGCGCGTCGGCGTTGCGCGTGCGATTTTTTGACGCCCGCGTCGACGATTCGCGCGCGCGGCAGCTTCTGCCTCGCTCAGTGGAGGAGCCTGACGACTTGCGCCAATGGGGTGCCGCGCGCCTCATGGCGGCAGACAGCCGGCTGGCTCCGCCAGATATGCTTTGGCTTACCACCCCGGGCAGGTATTGCATGGGCGCTTTCACGAGCGGCGCGGATGATGTTTCATAGTAACGTTTTCGCCCACGTTAAAAGCTCCTTTACCGCACAAGCAACTTCGTGCGTTCCTTGTGCGGCATTTTAGAGAGCGCTTAGAAGCGGTCGCTCGAGCTCCGCGGACGAAGCCGCCGCCGGCAGCACCGCGCGCAGCGCGCGGGTAGGTCCGCGGCAGCGTCAGCGCGCCTGTGACGTGCGCGGCGCGTTTTCGCGAGCAGAAAACGCCGCATGCGGTTCATGCTAAACCATGTCGTGTTCCTTTTTGATTATGTAATTCTGGCTCCTGATGTCATAAGAAAGAAGTTCCTTCAAGATTAGCTCCCGAAAAGCGCTGCCTTTTAAAATTCGCTGAAAAAAAAAAGCGCGTTGTGCGTGTGCTTTGGGCGCCACACACATCGTCCCTAGGGTGGCTAGGGACGATGTGGACGATGTGTCGTCCCTAGCCCCCATCGTCCCTCTGCGCAAGTGCACCCAGCAACCTAAAACCAGCTGCGAGCTGCGTGAACCGCACGCCGAGTTTCTGCACGCGATTCATGCGCGGTATTTTCACTGCCTCGTCGACGATTTCGTGCATGCGGTGGCTCCTTTCCTGCACAAGTGCATTTGTGCCTTGAGTAGCATTTTAAGATTGTAATAAGCGGTAAAAGCGGCCGTTGGAGCTACCGCACTACTTTGCGACCGGTGCTGCCGCCATGTTGCCGGCGCCTGCCGCTCGGCACACACCGTGCCGAGAAAACGTTTCATGCGGATAACGCTTTCGTCGCCCGCGAACGTGTTGCGTTCGTGTATCTTCTTGGGGGACTCCAACACTGGCTTCCCCTATTCTAAAACAGTGTGGGCAGGCCCCGAAGTGGTTTTCCCTGACTGGTACTACTTTATTGAAAAATTCCCTGACAAATCCCTGACTTTTCCCGGTGGTTCAAAATTCCCTGACTTTTCCCGGTTTTCCCGGTTTTCCCGGTTTTCCCGGTCGCTAGACACCCTGATAACCTGTACAAAGCAGAAATAAAGACGTTATTACTAAAAAAAAAAAAAGAATCGCGCTCCTGCCCTTCATGACAAACACACTAGAGCACGGAATGCAAGCATTATGTCAGAGCACTCATCGAACACTTGTTTCACTCCTCAAGGGTGACGCTACTGTAATCTGAATCTACTCAACAACTGCTGGACGACAGGAGTTCCAAGGGGTGGGCAGTAACTCCCCTGTTGGCAAGCAGCAGGTCCCGGTGGGCGTAACGGGCATCGATACAGACAAAAGCTTCCCCTCAGAGCCAGGACCTCCCACCAAGAGGATGGGGGGGGGGGGCCACAGGGCCGACGGTGTAGTATGCACCAACTGTAGTGTGCTCTTCACCTCGCCCCACTTTTTCAAGCTTCCCGATCCTGTGGGGACGTGCGTCTCTGCTCTGAGCATATCGTGATGCAGTTGGGGGAACGAGAGGCCTAACACAGGGTGCCGAAACTCACCCCTTCATCGCGGGTAGAGGCAGCGGCTGCGGCAGATGAAGAGGAGCGCACGGCGGAGGCGGAGGAAGAGGAGACGACGGAGGGGGCGGCCTCGTCCGAGTCGGCCGACAGGGTGGCACCAGCCCCTCCTCCCCCTCCGGCCAGGGCCTGCACCTTGGAGAAGACCCCCAGGCGGGCAAAGTGCTCCAGGAAGGTGGCGGGCCCCTTGGTCATCACCTCCTGGATCATCTGCAGGCACACCAGCAGGCTGTCCTCGTCCTCCTGCTCGGCGCAAGGGCAGAAACGGGGGCGAGTTGGGGGAGGTGAACAAGAAAGGACTCAACTTGTGCACAACTACCTCTTCACACGGGTGGCCACCCCCTTGTCGGTAAACGTGTCACAACTAGGCACAATGCTTACTCTGTAGAACGAGTTCTTTAGCTTGAATCTCGAAACCATCTTAAGAGGGAGACTGATTCATTAAAAAAACTGCGCACCGCCATCACGGAACTGGCAGCTCCTTCATGCAGTGAGCACAGGACCTAAAGCTACACCAGAACAAGAACTTTTTCAATACTGCGCAGCTCGTATGTGCCACCTTGTGGGTGAAGGGCGGGTTTAACTGAATGAACAACCTATTGGCACAGGAGAGGGTTAGAAAGACCAAACTCACAGTGCACCAGAGAATCTATGAAGGTTATAGTTAACACAGTTCACAGAGGAAGGCAGATTAAGGAACAGCAGAAGCACGAGGTCTAAGTGGAGAAAAAGAGAAGCAAACGAAAAAATAGAGCCCTCGATGAGCGGAGATCTGCTTCCAGCGACTAAGAAATGGTTCCAAAGCAGTACACCGTCGCCTATTGACCGAGCGGAGGTCTGTCGGCAGCGACTGTCGGCAGCGTCTGTCGGCAGCGACGCACCCATGCATCAACACCACCCTCCCTCTCACAATCTCCCGATTAGCGAAGCAGTGACACCGTACTGCACCCAGTTCGAAATATGTTGCCCCGCACAATACAAAATGCCACTCATTAACATAAAACACACACAAAAAAAATCAGATTACAGCATGCATAATTCATGGCCTTGAAACTGAACATACATGCACCTCTCTCAAATTCCTTGCCTCAATATATATCAAGACTAAAACACCAAACATCTGCAATCAAATTTGGTGTCAGGGATTATCGCAATCATTAAGTTATTTTTCCCCCTCATTTTCAGATGCCATTCACGTCCCAGCCCTGATGGCACTAGCAAAGACCCCGTCTCAGGCGCATAAAGGCCTGCTACCCGCAGCGAGAAATTCTCAACGCCTGACACAGCGGGCAGAACAATTTGACGAATGCACCAATTTCAGCCAAAAGTGAACACCACGTGGCAATGTCCCCAGCCGGCATGCGCACCTCGGAGTCGAGGACGTTGGCGAGCACCTCGACCACGAGGGAGGCGAAGTTGGGCACGCCCTTGTCGGTGCCCCCCATGTCGTTGAGCAGCGAGGGCTGGATGTAGTGCAGCATCTTGCGAATCAGGTTCAGGCTGGACTTCCTGCATGGACGGGAAGGAAAAGAGTTAGATGCATCCAGTCACGACAGAAACAATCGCGCCCCTCACATGTCATCTTGTGAAGGTTACAGTTAGGAGAAAAAGAAAAGCTTCATATGCATCACATCTTGATGCAGTGAATAGTGATCTGATATGTACACGGAGTCAGTAAAACGCAAATCTTTCCTGCTAAACAAATGTGTGCCAAATGGCAAGCGCAGCGAGAAAGAGTTGGACACATCCAACCAGGACCGTAAGAAACACTCCGCTCCACATGTCATCTTGTCAAGGTTACCGTTGGGAAGCTTCCAGTACACCACATCTGGGTGGAGTAAACAGTGACCCTTTCACTACTGCCTAAAGTCGCCACCATGCAATTTTCTTCTGCTCCACACACAACAACCACGTGCCAAATAGAAACGTTGTCTTTGTGGAACAACGTGGACAAGCTCAACCGTGACCGGCCCACACACCTGACGGATCGGATGAGCGTGTGCTGGAAGGTGAGACAGAAGACGGGCAGCAGCCGGCGCAGGTACACGGGCGCCATCTCGGGGTCCCCCTTGGGCTCCCCGTCGTCCTCGGGCTCCCCGGGGGTGGTGGCACCCCCTCCCCCGGAGGACGAGGCACCTCCGCCTCCTCCTCCCGTTCCTCCTCCACCTCCTCCCCCTCCTGCTCCTCCCGTCCCTGTCCCGCACGACCTCTTCTCTCCGGGTGACTCCCCCACCGGGCACATCCACTCGCCTGCACACAGCAGAGGACGGTCCATGAGCACTGGGACATCTCGACCACCCTAGATAGACCGCTATCTCCCCCTAGATAGACCACAAGCACGGAGGAACTGACCGGGTGACTGCAGGATGGCAGCCACTTCCCGGTGGCCCTCATCGTTCCTCTCGCGTGCCTTGTCCAGGGGCGTCTTCCCGTCCTCGTCGCGCAAGTCCGGGTTGGCACCGTGCCGCAGAAGGACCTGCAACGGGGGGAGCAGTGAGGGAGTGGTGACGACCACAGTTTCCCCACAGGACGTCACACGGAAACCGACAAGTCAATCGGTCTGACATTTTGGAAAAACCACAGTCAAGGAAAGGACAACACACTCGCCCGACCAACAACTGAACATATATTTGAAGAATGATACATCCCACGATGAACCGACCCCAATCAATACGCAGTTTTCAGCAAATAGGCACACGTAATATTCATTGCCTTCGGTGGTTTTTCCAAAACGTCAGAATGCACCAACTTTGGGCTAGCAAGCTACACTTCAATCGGTCCCTTCTGCAAGCCTTGAAATGGGAAAAGAAGGGATGTTAGCAGAAGCACGACTGTGGCAAGAGCTGTCAGTCATCTCAGAGGAAAAGGGGTCCTGCGAAGCAGTGCATAGGCTCTGCTATTTTGAGGGTGCTGACTGGGCCTGCCTCACTCCAAAGCCTCTTCCTTTGACCCTCAAGCTGAGAAAACAACAGCCAACGCTCCAAATGATACGTTGCGACAATGCCAGTACTGCTGCAGTAACAGCATATTGGTGCATCTATAAAATTGTGAATATTTTGGAAAACTTGTCAGTGCTTGAATACCGCTACAGCCAAACCTCAATGCAACAAAGTCGGTAAAGTTCGCAATTTAATTTATTACATTGAAATTTCACTACACACAAATTCGCAGTTAAAATTAAGGATTAACTGTGTGAAGCGGTACCTGCAAGTGAAAACACAGCGCGCATACTTACGATTGCAACGATTACTCACAATTGCAAGAATGGAACTCTTCACTTAAAAAAAAAGGGGGGCTACGCATTGTCGGAGCTCAACTGCCTACGCGGGCATCAACGTAAGCCGCATGGAGCATTCTCTGCACACAAAAACGCACCGCGCAAGCCACAGGTGCACTGACGCAGCCGTGGAGTAAACCCACACGGTGCGGGTAGCTCCAGCGACCGCTTCTAACCGCTCGCTAAAACACAATACGAGGGGCTAACGAAGCTGCCCATGCGGGAAAGAAGCGGATTACGCGGGCAAAATATGCACTGTAAAGTGTCATGCACACCGCTTAGGAATGTGCCCATCACATTTCCTCCATGGTGGTAAGCCTGATCACCTCTGGCGGGGCCAGCCAGCTTTTTGTAGGCGCTTTGAAGCTCCCACCATACGGTGCGTGCCTCCCCATTGGCGGAAGTTGTCAGGCTGCTTCCCGCTGCTGCGCGCAGTGGGAGCCACTTTCTGGGCGAGGAGGAAACTGCCACTGGCAAGCAAATGCAGATGTGTGCGTGGGGAAAAAAAAAAAAAGCGAACTCGAACGAAGGGCAAAGCGGCGGCGGCGATGGCAGTGCCGTACGCAGCTTGTAGGCAAGGAGCTTGCTCACGGACTCCACGGCTCATTGCATGCACAGCATTGGGCGACCCGTGTCACTGGTCATGTTTTATGGAGACCCTATTTCCGCGCTTGAATCTCCCAAAATCTACTTCTACAACCAAAATTCCGTGCCTAGTTGTGCATGAAACTTTGTTACATTGAAATTTCGGTAAACGAGACTTCGTCACATAGAGGGTGAAAATACACGGTGTGCATACACTTGAAGTTAAAAAAAATTCCATGGTTTGTTACATCGAGGTTTGACTGTACTTTGCTACGTTAACAACATCCCCCCAGAGGAGTAAAGAGTGAAAGAGACGCAAAGAGGAGCACCTTGGCCACGCCCGGGCGTCCGAAGCAGGCGGCGTAGTGGAGCGAGGAGGAGCGCTGGCCCTTGTTGACGTCCGCGCCCCGATCGCACAGGAACTCCACCATCTCCTGTGTACCAAAGGCCGAGGCCCAGTTGAGCAGCGTCTGGCCCACGTCGTCCATGAAGTTCACCTCGATGCCTGCAGCCCAGAGGGGAGGGAGGGATGGAGGGTCACTTGCAGAAAACCTCTGCTAACTACTACATAATCGGATACACCCAACACTCGCATGGCAGTCTCTACACATCCCTTCTGTGTCATCTGCAAGAGGCGACGCTTTATAAGCATTATGCCGCTTTTGTACTGCTTCATGCGGCCTCATATTCGCACCCAAAAAAGGAATCCCCCCCCCCCCCCCCTATTTTCCCGTTTCAACTCATTTAGGTGGCCTTTTAGAAAGACTCGTCAAGTAGGCCCATGTTATGCTCAATATACGCAAAGATATACAAGATATGGAAGATTTTAGAGATATCCTTGCAAGATGCTAAATATGCAAGATTTCAAAGATACGTAAGATTTCAGAGCCTCAAGGCTCCACTTCCAAAAGGCTGTGCAAACATAATAAAAGAGGTGTTCAGTGACGGTTAGGGAAGAGGTTTTCACCATTTCACAATTCTTCCACACAAATTTCTCTAAGAGCAATTTAAAAAGAAATCCTCGAATTTCACAGGTATCAGTCAACACAGCTACACTATAGAATCGGCACATCCTGTGCTGTGCCCCATTCCATGCATTCACACAGAGGGTATGCCAGCAGTGCCAGCCTATATCCGATGCCGCAAGAGCATTCCAGGGGCAGCCCGCGATAACCTGCGCTGATCCAACAGCCCGACCCTTAACCAATCGAGGAGGCTTACCGCCAGAGTCGATGGCGTCCACGAGGGCGTCGGTGTCCTTGCTGCGGATGCAGTCGATGAGCTGCCGGTGGGTGCGCTCGCCCGCACTGTCCACCCGGCGGAGGGAGTTGAGGCGCGTGGACACCGAGGCCACGCCGGCCTTGGGCAGCGCCTTGCGCCCCTCAAACAGCAGCACCAGCAGCAGGTCCACCAGACGCATGGTGTCCAGAACGCACCTGTGGGGGACAGGGGGCGAACCGGCAGTTGACCACAGGCGCTCGTTGGGCGGAGGGACCTCAACCTCTCGACTTAACACTCACCGCTCGTCCCCTTGGAGGGCCGACTCGATGGCGTCCGGAAGCTCCGACCTCAGCAGGTCCTGTCCACGGGAGACAAAAGAACACAGGAGTTTACTTTTGTGCAAACAGCAACGAAGTTTATGTATGCATCGAACGACAAGTGTGACCCTATTCACCCACTAATCTACCCAGCTCAAATGGAAGCGAACGGTTAGTTGTCTATTTCTTCTTAATGGGAGTAGCCCTGTCATGATGCTCCCTCCTTTCGCGCTGCTAATACTGCACTCTTACCCCCCCCGCCTTTCTGTGTCAGTCAGCAGTCCATCATGAATGCTTCCCTGCACAATGGGCGACGTGCTTCTACTAGCAGAGGGCATTTTCCTCCCCTTATACTGGCTGCCAAGCAAAATATAGGGCATGCAGGACAAACAACAAATCAATTGCAACAGATGTTCCACCCAACCCAAGAAACAGAGAGGCTATCAAGGGGAGATATATCAGGGTCACGCAGGTTCATCGCGCACCGGACACTGGCCGGGTGATGAGTACACGTGCAGGCTCAACGAAAGCCGCCAGTACTCACGTGCGTGATGGCGGGTGAGCCCCGGCACAGAGTGGACAGCAGGCTGATGATGGTGGACACGGTGGGGGAAGACTTGGGCTCGGCAGGCACGGGGGTGGGCACGGGCTGGCCCCCGCTGCCACCCCCACCCTGGGTGCCTCCCCCGCCGGAGGGTGGCGCCAGCAGGGAGGACACGGGGGCGGCCGCGTGCGCCATGCGGCCCAGCAGCTGCTGCACCAGGCCGTGCTCCGCCAACGGAGCCGGATCCAGGCCCCGTCGGGTGAACCGGTCCGCCAGGGAAGCAAAGCAGCGCAGGGCCCCGTCCGACACCTGCAGCAACGCAGTTTCACACGGTTGTTCTCTCTCAAGTTGCTAAGGGAGAAGTTTGGCATTGAATTTCGCCCAGTTTCCGCCATTTCTCAGCAACGATAAAAGGGTTTATTGCAGTCCCCCGATATGTTTCCTTCGCCGTTTGGGCAAACGAATGCCTCTGTGGGGGCACAGGACACCAGCGACAGATCAGCTATCACTGACACGATGGAAGCTACCAATGTACTCGCTCTTGCTTTTCTACTGATGGCGGACGGCCAGCTGTGTTATTTGTTGGGTCATTGGTGGGACAGCTGTCATACAAAGATCAGCTGTTCAGATAGACTCAAGTCCCATGTTTGAGCCCTCAGGACCAGGACGAAAATTCTTAGGCAAAACACCTTTGCAAACTACACTTAACACAAACGTCAGTTTCGCACACTTGCGGACAACAAATATCCTGCGATTTGTTCCAATTTTTATGAAATCATGAAACTAGCTCAAGAAGACACAGTAAAACCTGGTTATAAGAGATACTCAAGGGACTCAAGAAAAGTGTCTCTTGTAACCAAGGTCTCTTGTACGCAATGTTGCTAACATGGCAAGCATGGGAATATCAACCAAACCGTCTTCGCTCAAATGTCTCTTATAACCAAGTGTGTCTTGTAACAGAGTCTCTTGTAACGAGGTTCTAATGTAACTGTTCACTGCTAGACCTATACACACAATACTTCCCATTAAACAAGGGTTCCATCAACACCAGTAGCAATTCTCAAACTACTCTCGGAGCTGCCTTCCACATACTCTACATTCTTCAGAGTCCTTTTTTGAACCTAAATTATTCAAAGCAGCACAAAATGATGCCTGCTTTTCACAACACCCACTGCTTACCTAAATTTCCCGGGAATTCCTACCAGTCATTTCCCCGTGGCCTACTGCACACCTACTGCCCTACAGCTCGCCGTGAGATCTGATGAACGCATTTCACAACACTAGCAAGGCAATGAATGGCAATTACAAGCTCTCCTTAAACAGCCCCCAAGCTCTTCTGAAACCCCTGCCTCCCCTACCCCAAACCCTATCCCTCGAACCCATTCCCCCCAGATCCCAGAGTAGTCAGCCCCCACGCACGTGAGCGTCCTCGTGTCGCAGCAGCAGTGAGAGGGCCTCGACGCAGGCGGGCAGGCCGGGGTCCTGGGCGTCCACCTTGCCGCACAGCCGCGACACGACGGCCATGGCCGAGTGCAGCGTGTCCTTGTGCACCAGCGAGCCCTTGTCGCGGATGAAGGACAGCACGCACTGCAGGCCGCCCGCCTCGAACACGGCGCCGGCCTCGCGCGTGCAGATCAGCTCCAGCACCTGGGACAGGGGCAATGGGGGGAGAGGGTGATGGGGAGAGGGTGATGGAGAGAGAAGTGGGGTCAGCATTTGCCTCCTCTCCTCCTTCAGCGCGCCCTCTGCCAGTGTGCACAAGCACGTGTGTTGTACGGGCAAAAGCTGTCGTACAATACCGTTAAGCAGAAAAACCTGTTAAAAGAAAACAAAGAGGAACAGATGCAAGAAGGTGGACGGTAAGCACAGCAGAGGATCAGTGCTTCGGCAATGAAACAACAGACAGCATGAGAAAAAGTAAGGGGCAGGCAACGTAGCCATACTTGTGAGAAAGCAGCAGCCTGCATGGCCGCTGCTCCCTCTTCGCAATCGTGGCCCTTGGAGCCTATTCAGTGCAGTGAAAGGGGCAATCAGCCCTCTGGCCCCCTCTTTACATGTCACTGCGAGTGTCTTGTCACTGAAAGTTTCTCAAAATGTCCATTCCTCAACTTCTCGTATACACGTACTTCTGCGTCATCTGAAGCCCCCCTAACTGACCCCAATTACCCCCTTGTTGCCTATCACCTGTCCCCCATCACCAGCCCCCCCTCCTGCCCCCTTAATTTGGGCAAGGATGCCTTCAAGACGACTTTGTTCCCTAGCCTACTCCCCTCCTCTCTCTTCCCACAGCTTGACAGACTGACCAGCGTTGTCTTTCACAGTGCTTAGCAAGACCCCGAGTTCCATCCCCTGTGTAAAAGTTTCTGGCGTATCCTTTAGCAGCGGCTCTCGCAAGATGCCATCGGCAAAAGCGATGCTTGGCGCTAGCCTTACCTTGACGCACTGCTCGGCGAGGTCCTTGCTGGTGCGCGAGGAGACGTCGGCCACCACCAGGCGGTTGCACATGGCCTTGACGGCACCCTCGACGGCCACAATGCGGCGCGTGCACTCGGCCGACACGTCCAGGTAGTAGGTGATGGCCCGTGCCGTCACCTCCAGCACATTGTCCGGCGCACCCTCGTCCAGGAAGATGCGGCACAGGGCCGGCAGGAAAGTCCGCGGAGGGCAGCTGTATCACAGAGCAAGGGTGGCAGGGGGAGGAGAGACGTGCTTAGAGAAAAGGCGGCTCTCTTTCGGTCAGTTGTACACTGTCTAAGAGGCAAGCAGGCAATGAGCATCCTCCCTGGAACTGGTAGGTATTTAAGTTCAATTTTCAGACAGAATTTCACTGCACTGAACCTTGGTTAAGAGGTGCGCCATGATGAAGAGTGTTTGTCACACCTAGAAATTTTTAACCCGAGCCCTTTGAGACAATGTATGCTGCAGCTAATTATTGGACTCTTGCTTTCACACAACCACTATCTTGACCTCCTCGATCCACATTTTCTAGTGTTCTTAGAACATCGACCACCTTAAACCATAGTTGTAAATTATTATCCCCTACTCCTAAAACTGCATTTACTTCTCACATTCATATATGCAGAATATGTTTCGACGGGGCTTCGGTAGAAGAATGCACCCATTCACGTCTTGTGCTACAACAGCCCAACTGCAGTGGTGCCACACATTTAGACGCCAGCAGCATTTTCAGAGTTCCAGAACATGGAGCAAGATGTCATTTATTCATTACTTAAAGGTGACCCCAAAGCTAAGGGCTACCGGCACTCAGTGGGATAAGAGGCGACAAATAACATACACACGTAGCGAGAACTTCCCTTTACACAGGTACAAAACTGAGGGTTCGTACAGGATTCAGGGACAACAATTCAAGCATATTCAAGGACTTTCAAGGCCTGGCCAAGGCATTTTCAAGGGCAAAGGGGAGCACGTGTACTAACGTTTCACAACTGTTTTCACACGCTAAACAGTCGCTTCTTTACACCTCAAAAAATGACCTCAAGAAAAATCTCCTTGGAACAGCTCCACCCTTTGGAATACTGAGGGAGCTTTACAAAAGCCATGCCATCTTGAGCTTTTTTCGAGCTCTGCAAATACTCTTAATACAGTCTCGGATAGCAAGGAACATAACTTAATACCCCCTGCCATTCTCATCCCCCAAATTTCCGTGTTCAAAAGGGGGGATTGACGACTCCCTGCCCACCATCGCACCTATCAAAATAAAATATTCCAGTAAAGCTTATGAGCTAGACGCACTGTGTTCTCACATCCAGAGTTTCGCTTATCTGTGCTCATTTTTATTTCAGTGTGGAGGCAACATTAAATTTCGAAACTTAGTGGGGCCCAGCTGTGCCGGGCACAGCACCGGGGAAGATATGCAAGATGAATAACAGGACAAGGCAATGCAGAAAGCAGCATGGAAAATTGGAAGGGGACCTACACTAATATCTGCCTCGTCCGATGCAGGGATTTCGTTTGACGCAGGGATTTGGGAGCACGCCTGTGCTCCCAAGCACACTTTAAATTGTAAAAGCTGTATAAAGCAGCACTACTGCACTTCCAAGCTGGCTTTAAATTATAAAAACCATGTTTTGGACGGGGAGTGCGCAGGCCCAGGGCCACACTGATATACGCCACGAAAACCCGGACATGTAACGGGTCTCCCCTTTGTTGCCCAAAAAAATCAAAGACAAAATTCCAGACTTTCAAGGCCCTTGAAAGCTCAATTTTCAATTTCAAGAGTTTTCACGGTTTTCAAGAACGTGTACGAACCCCGATTTAAACTGCTAGTTACCGAAAAACACAATTCCACTCAGCTACCAACAGCGATCACCGATAAAACGTTCCAATTCCTAGCACAACACTCGCTAGTCCAAGCTCAATTTCCCATGCACAAGCGTGCTTGTACACAGAAACAAGACAGGCTTACAGTGCCAACGTCCCATCGTTCACACAATGCACGACAAACAACACTTTAGACCCCACGGATAAGCCCAAGCCTGCTGGCTAAACAAAGCCCCTGGCCCCCTGTGTGGGCAAAAACAATCCCAGCAAGCGCAAACACAGGCAAAGCCAGGATAAGGACAACAATGGAGGCAGAACACGACACTCAAGGAAGCCGGCTTCACCTCATCCATTCCACGCTCTGAGAGGAAGGACGCATACACTGCTACTTTGCCCTTTGGTCAGGGATAACCGCACTATCTGTGGAGGGGGGCCCTGCTGCTGTTTCATCACCCACAAAAGGCGGAACTACTGAATGCGCTTAGCCTTGCAGTTCAGATAACTCCCAATGAGGTCTTTTAACGTTTTTTTTTTTCTTCCCCCAGATATTTTCCCCTCGTCACAGCCCCCTCACGAAGACCACAAACAAGATGATGCAACTGCCCAGAGCAGTTGGCTCATTAAAATGCACACATGAAGGAACTTTCTACCAAAAAAGATCACAGCCGACACCACTACAGCTTCACATTGCCTAAACGCTCCTGCATCGAGTAACGTTCCTGTCACATCTAGTGACATTTACAGCGAATGCCAGCTGCGAGTGCCATCAGTTTGGCACTACGTGATAATACCAAATGGCATTCAATGCGAGTGGCATTCAGCGAGCAAATGAGTTCAGGTAAAACATTCCTATTAGCTTGCATACCGAATGAGTAGCATCAACAGCAGCTGCCCCTCATTAAACAGAAAGTTTAATCAACCGAATAGCACTGTGTATAGACACTGTCAGCCAATCAACATTCTTCCCAGAGTGCCGTTTTACATTGAAAAAAAAAATCGCGAAGCTCTGCCATGTTTCTGCTACACAAGTGTGGATTTGTTGCTTACTTGTCTCAAGTTGTGTAATCTAATAGTATCACCGAGTTGATACACTTTTTTTTTCCTTAGAAGAAAGATGATTTGTTTTGGTTTTAAAGCCTTAAAGGGACACTGAAGTGAATTTGTCAAGCTCCCGTTTTTGCTTGCACTGCGTAGACTGGCTCAAATTAGCACACTTTTCATCGTTTATCCGGTTGACAAATCGGTAATTATTTTACAAAGCGCGAAAGAAGAAAAACTACCATGCGCGGTTTGCGGCGGCCGCACCAACTAAGGCTATGACGTTGAGAGGAGGGGCGCCGTGATTGGACGATGCCCAAGGTTAGCAATCACACAAGTTTCGGTTTCGGTTCTGTAAAACATAACCAATGGCTTTGTTGGATGGGCATTCTCAATATCTCAGTAATCATCGTACCGCGCTTCTGCCATGTTGTCGGCTGTAAAATGCACAAGATAAGCCTCCCAGGACGGCTTGTAGTCGTAGCATTCACTAGCCGAGACCTACGCAGTGCATGAACGCCCTCCGCGTACCCGCAGACGCCCAAATGTCATGCGCTTTTCCCCCATATTTGGAGCTTGCCTCCCTCATGCCTGTATCGTAAAAAGCGTGCTCGCACCAGGCCAAGGGTCTGTTCATTCTGGCCTGTGCCCACTGCCTGCAAGCAGTCGGTGCTTATGGCAACAGCACGCCAACGAGAACTCGCTAGCGCGCCAGTGCCAGCCTGCGCGCGTTTTGTGAACTAGTTCGTGTAGCCATGAACGTTGCGGCCCCAAAAAAGGTGAACTCAATATAGAAAACATCGGCAGAAAACAAAAAAGTTAACTTACAAAAAAAAAAAAAGCACGTACCCGCGGGGATTCGAACTCGTGACTCGCAAAACATTTACGGTGAATTCCTAGCGCCCCAGACTGCTAGGCTACGGAGCGGGACGCGAAAGCCTTGCTAATATAGGGTATATATTGTACAACCGGTTTACACTTTTATTTAGTTTTGGTATTTCAAGCCGCTTAGGTGACTATTTGTTGTACTGCGATCGTGCAGTAAGCGTCGCCCGAGTTTCCACAGTAGCTCACGTCTAGCAATTGCATTTCGTAGACGGAAAAGCGTTCGCAGATGCGTAGTCGTGCTGCTGACCGCTGTGCTTGTTCGCCCAGCGCAAAAAAAGTGCTTCCCGCGCCCTAGTTTTACGCTGTACGGTAAAAATATCAGTTGATTTTATTTGCTTAGTACCTATATTGACTTCACTGACTCTTCTCCCGCCTTCAAGAGGCCTTATATTTTCCTACTGGCGTACCAGTCAGCGAAGCGTCGCATGTGCAGCGCTTGTGTGAAGCGACCTTGACTTGGAGCTAGATACAGTGTACAAACAAACCAAGTAAAGAAAGGCACATTCTTCCATTCACAAACGTGTCCTGGCTTCGTTTCAACTAAGCGAACGAATTGCGACCAAGCAATTTTTTTTTAACCTCCTTGATTGCGACGACCCGCCGGCGGGCGGCGGACGAAACGCTGGCTGGGCCGACTGACTCTGTCGGTCGGGGAGCCGTGCAGTAGCGCAGTCGTGGCGCAGCCAATTGCCAGCTCATCCCCTCCTGACGTCACACGAAAACGCCACAGAAAATGGGTGAGCGTAAAGAGAGGAGGACAGCGTTTTCGAATTAGTTTTTCTACTAAATAAAATCGCGTAAACGCGCCTAGAGTGGTCGAAACATGGCCTGGGGACTCCGGACTACAATTTGCGCTAGTAATCCCGCAATGTTTACATATCACTTCAGTGTCCCTTTAACAAACATTACGGACGCATTTACATCAGCATCTTGCTGTTCAGCGAGTTTCCTCATTGCCACCACAACCACTATGAAACGATATTTTCTTTCTCGTGTAGGCTGGCCGGCATGGCCAAAGCGAACGTTATTCACAGCCCCAATGTCATTCGCTTTCAATGTCATTAGATTTTCCTTGTGACAGGGCGAGTCTGGATGGACGACAAGCTGCTTCCAGACTCAATCGTGCGAGAAGTGCAACATTTGCGAATCTGTTGCAATAATACCAAAAATATCAAAGAAGTTACGAACCACACACTCGCATATCGCTATTCTTTCATCTACGAAATACGCGCGCGTTAATACAGCTACAGACGCAATGCGGGGATGTTTATCGAACACGAAACAAAACACGACCACCGGCCAACTACAGGCACACCAGCTTCCACAACGCGTACGGCGCGCAAGAACACGCACTTGGCCAGCTCCATCAGAGAGAACAGCCGCCGCGTTCCCACCCTCAAACAACCCTTTCGAGCGACAACACACTAACGAGGTCTCCCACGCTCCTCTTCCTAAGCAACCACTCCGCACGCATTTTCTCCACTTCCGCCCCAGCAGCGGCAGATCGGAGAGATCTCTCAGCCGGCGGCCGCCTCAGAGAGACCCCCGTCGTCGCCGTAGTTGTTGGGCGCAGCGGGGCGGGAGAAAGAACGGGGGGGTTCGGCCGTCCCCGAAAAGCCGTTCGGCGTGGCCGAGTCAACGACCGACGGATGGGAGTGCGTCGAGAGCGGCGCGAGCAACCCGCTGCCCGACCCCGAACCCGCGTGCATATCGTACAGGACAGGTGCGCGTCGGTATTAGTTGGGTCAGATAACTACGAGTCACGCGCGCGTTCGCCCGCTAGCGTGGCAGCCGTTACCACGGGGCCACATCACGGCGCATGCGCGGGTAGAGAGCAGCGCGGACGACGTAGCAGACGATACTCCTGGCCTGGGAAAGCAGACGACCGTTAGCGTACGGTGGCCGCCGAACAGGCTCGAGACGGAATGATTGCCGCTGCTTCCCCCGTCCTCTAATAAAGGCAAACATGAAAAGGTCGCTCGCTTCGCGTGCTTTGAAGGCGAGCGCCGAACGCGCTTGGCCGCCGAACGGGCCCTGCCGGGGTCATCAAATGGGCACGAGTTGCATCTCCTGCCAAAGAGGTCGAACGACCCGCATGCGAGCACGTGCCAACAACACGGGCGCTTCGGTCCGGCTTTCTGACCCTGTCTGAGTATAGCACGTGACTGGCGCGCTCAGCTGTCTTAAAACGTAGCACTTATAAGAAAAAAAGGAGGCCAATGTGCTTTCGGAAAGCAAGGGGGCGGGTCCGTCATTTGTAGGTACGATGGAGCGATCAAAAAATGGCAACGACGAAAAACCGTGCACGTCACTTGCCGCGGAGCTTTTTCCCCGAAAATCCTCCCCGCTTTCTCGCACACCGCCGTGGCGTGCACTCTTATTGTCTCTGCGCACACAAACTCAGCGCGCCGCACGCTACGACGATTTTCGTTCCCAACGCGGCGTGCACGAACAGAAAAGATACCGGTTCGTGCTCGACGGCAAAGTACAGCGGCGACGAAGCGGCACGGAGCGCGAAGAAAACGGGCCCGCGCATCGCTGACGCTGGGTGGGCCTGCATGCAGGCAATTCGCCGGTTTTACCCGCTCCAATGGGCGAGTTCAGGCACACGGAAAGGCTTAGTCACGACGCACCGTAAAGGCGGAGCAATTAATTCTGTGCACCGTTACGAAAACCGGTAAAGACACCCTCGACCGGTTGTTACTTCCGGGTCACTTCGGGCCCGCAGTTAGGCTTAGTCGGACCCGTCTCCCGCCAAATGTGACGGCCACGTGCGTTGCCATCTGAACAGCCACAACAAGTCATTTCCGTACACCGTCCGGGATTCAAATAGCCCCTCTGGGAGACAACCGAGGCCAGGACCTTGAAAGGAGACACGGCCAGACACCCCAAGGATCCCAAGACTTCCTGCTGTGGGAACAGAGTGACAAGTACCTCCTCGTGCTCAACAACTGCGCAGCACGCGCACTGCTGCTGCTACGTCTCCGACGGGGAAGTTTGGACAATAAAGAAAGCCCCGGGCGAGGGTACAGCACATCTGTGGCGCGTTGCTCTTTCTTGCCGGGGCGTATAGTTACATCATTAAAAAAGTGGGAAGCAAATTTCGAGCCAGCTTTCTTTGCTTTTCGCATCCATTCGCCCAACGTGCCGAGATGAATACCAAGTTCTCCGCGCCACGCGACGTCGTACTTGTGCACAGGGCGCACTTTCTCCGCGAAGCCCGCGCGCAGGATCTCCGCCGGTGACGTCACTCTTCGAAGACGCGGAAGCCCAACGCCTCCAAGAGGATGGCCTGCCCAATCCAGGCGAAAGTAGACGCGGTGAGACGCTCTGGAGGCTCCACCCGGTCTGAGTCACCTACTTATATGGTGCATGAACCTTGCTTAATTAACACAGAAAACCAGTTCTGATGCAGAACTACGTGACATGACTGAGATCGAGGACACCCGCTGCTCTGGCCTCTTTAGAGTTTAAAAAACGAAGCCCTACGAGTGCGCAATTATACAAAGCACATCCGCAAAAAAGCGATTGGTAGAATTCGCTCCGGTACCCCTTTGCAAAAAAAAAAAAAAAAAAAACTAACGAAGAGCAGTCCACGGCATGTTAAGGAGACAGTGGAGTCACTTTGCGTTCTCCCTGAGGGCCACTAATTTGCAGCGACCGCGGACAGATTTGCAAAAACTCACTCGAAAGGCCTACGCATCGCCTTAGAATAGCAGGCACACCATGTCGAACGCTGAACTGGCCAAACCCAAGCGCCACGGCGTTCCGCAAATATGCGGCCCGGAGCAGCCGGGCACGCAATAACGGTATAAATCACGCGGACCCGCAGAGGAAATGGCGAACGTCCACACGAACACGCAATGGCAGCCGTCGTCGCCGCTGCACAGTCTACCTGCAGTGTATATGCTTTGGCTTTTTTCCTGTTTGTCGTTTCCTGCATCCAAGTGGCGGTCACTTGCACGTATGCGCACTAAAGCGGCCCGCAATGGCATCGCCCGCCGAACCATGACGTCACGGTCGCGGAGTTTTTTCCGTCCTCCCGTACTTCAGTGTACTGCCATAAAATATCGTCAAGGCAGCCGACCGCCCACCGGACACACGAACGCGTTCGCCCATGCGCATATATATAGCACACACTCGGCAGCAGCCATTGCGTGCGCAGATGGAACGGCAACGATGTACGCGGGAAGAGGAAGGAGCCGTAACAACCAGGAAACCAAGAACCAGCTGACGCCAGAGATCAGGCTCCGGACAGCGAGCCAAAACAGACGGAAACCCCGAACACCACACAAAACACTGAGGCACCGCCGGGAATCCGCTGTACTCGGACAGATTCACACAGACAGGCTATGTTCCACTGTGTACACCTCACACAACGATTACAGCGATTACCCCAAGTGTCCTAACTGCGGGGTCTACCCCAGCATTTATCATACTCCCTGGACGTGCACACAGAAACTCCCATTCAGCCGACTCCAGCGCGGAAGTGCAACGGGGATAGGTTGAACGCGCAGAGATGGCCCTGTCGACCGCTCCGGGAGCTGCTGGCATAGGGGTTCCTTGTGGGAAATAGCGTTACTTTCTCAGTCTTCTCCCGGCCCTGTTCCTCCTCGCACAATCGAGCAATAGCCAAACCGCTCTCACTCAGCCCGAAGGCAGTGCGCGGATAATGATCACCAGTTTTCGTGGCGGAAGCCGCTTAATCATGCACTACCGGGCAGCCATTCCATCTAGGGCGAAAACAATGAGAAGCCTCGTCCACCGCCAACATCGGGGCTTATTGCTATGCGCGTAGCCGATACATTCGCTCGCGCACAGCTCCGCCGCAGCCACGGTGTAGTGCTGCGCAAAGGCGCGCAGCAAGGCACTATGGTTTCGGCGGCTGTAAGCCATATCGGCAGCTCGTCTGAAGCAGCCAGTGCAGCAACAGTACCTCCCAACACTACCATCTCGGGAGGGATGAGAGAATGAAATTAGGCTACGGGAATCGCCCATTTCCGGGTTCTCGAGAAAGCTTAGCTCGCGCCTGCCACGCCATAGGCGGTTACCGAGAAGCCATTCATCACGCGTCCAACAACTAATACTACTATGTGCAGACACGCGGAACGGAGGGAACGCTACAGAGCAGTGTTGTTTGTCGACGCGCAGTGGCATGTCGGCAGTGGGTGCTGCCTGGGCGTACGTTCAACAGACAACACGAGGAGCCTGCGCCACTGAGCTCCGGGTTCGATTACCTGCACTTACTCGATGGTGATGAGAAATCGAGATTCCTGCGAGCATTGGCAATGCCCAGGTGGTACGATTATATTTAGTAAGCCCTGTAGACCACGGAGCGTCTCCATAGATTGGGCTAACGTAACTTCGGCGCGCGTAATACCCCACCCCCCGTAACTTCTTTTTAACGCATTAGGAACGCACTCGATGCTTGGGTGCCGATTTTGGCCGCCACTAAGCATCGCTCCTATTCACGCACTGCACCAGTTTCTCGCGAAGAGAGGCGCTGCAAAACCAAGTGACGGCCAGAAGAAAAAAAAAAAAGAGCCTAACGCAACTTCACATTTGTCCCGGTCACACACAACGCGACGTATGCGCGAAGGCCAAAGCAAAAAAAAAAAAAAACATATCCGCGCTTACTCACGTACACGTACAGTCGTGGCCAAATGAAACGCAATCCCGAAACTATGAACCAGAGCACACAAACAGCGCGATTTCTTTTCGTTCAAGTCAAATTGTCGCGAGGCTCAATCACGGCAACAAACGTGGGAAATGTGGCTTTAAAAATACTATACCAATAGCGCGTCATGATGGGACCTTCACGAACGGTATTTTTCAATTTTGCGCGTTCTGGTTCACATTTTCCTGTTCGCACTCTATTTGCATACGACTGCAGCCTCACTGTCATAGTCATAAATGCTGAGCCCCGGAAGATATGAGGAAAATTGCCGTTTCACGGAGGAATTGGTTACACAATAGGAGCGGCAGTTTGGTGCGAAGGAGGAGAAGGAAATATTCCCTCATCACATGATAAATGACTTATAATGATGCTGACGACGACCCGCATGTGCAGTCACGTCTGGAACTACGAACGCACAGGCATTTTTTTTTTTTTTTTTCGATGGCACGCTGCTGCCCGAGCGGCATTCGAGACCTCCAGGGAGTCAGCGGACTCCATTTCGGCGTTCCTCCGCAAACGGCAACGGAAAAGGAGGCACGTGGTCGCGGAAGCGATTCGTAAACATCCCGCAGGACGCGCGCAAAGCAAGGACCTTGGAGAGAGAGAGAGAGAGCCCAACCTGACGTCCTCAGCAAGGCAATCGCGGGGGAAAGAGGGAAGGCCAGCGACCGAAGGAGCCACTGCAGAGTTTCAAAATTGGCGCCTGGGAGGGACGTGGAAAGCAAAAACAACAAAAACAAGAGCAGCAACAGCAGCAGTCACGAGAGAACGGCCAGGGAAGGAAAACTTGCGTCACGCGGAGGAAGGCACATCTCACGTGCACCTTTTCTCAGAGGGGGAAAAAAAAGGTCGCTCGGAAACGAAAACAAGCACGCAAAAACCGCGAGCCGCCGCGCTGTTTCCAGAAGCAGCAGCACGAGACCCGCTCTGCTTTTTTTTTTTTTCCTTTTTATCCCCAACCCGTTCCTTGCAGCAATAAAAACGAAACAAAAGAACGCGCGAGCAGTAAATTACTGTAGCGGGCACAAAAGCGGCGCCTTTTTCGGGAACTCGGGCGGCTTAAGTCGGCCGAGTCGAAAGAATTGCCCAAGCAGAAAGGGCGCTGAATTTACGGCGTCATACTCGCTCGGAACGAAGGGCTGCAGGCTCGCACTGCTTATTTGAATACGCGTAGGAGGCAATAACGTTCTCCTCGCGATAGGCTGACATCGAAAGAACTCTTCTTTGTGGCAGACCGAGGAGGTACCTTCGTCCACGATTATTGTGATGATGATGATGATCTTCCCATTCGTAGCGGGGCGACAGTTGGGAACAACCGGCTTACATGCAGCCTCATTGCAGTAGTTTGCGCTATCCCTATAGCACTATAAGTCGAAGAGACTTTATAGACTCTGGTCCGAATAGTGGGGATCATAGTGCTCGACGGAAATCGCAAGACACAACTTCAGAAATAATGCGCCACAGCCAGCCCACAAAGCATACGTACGCGCATGCGCAGTACGCTCATCCCAGTCTTATTCTGGTTAGCGGTGACGCATTATTTCGCGAAAATGGGATGAAAAGACGGGAGCAAATAAACCCTCGGCTCACAGCTAAGACCTCCATCAGAAGCACTCCCATTTCCAACCCTATAAAGCGACACCCCTGCCACAGGAATACTCAAACACGGTGGCGTAAAAGCTTTCGAAAATGGTCGCCTACATATACTTGGGCACATATCGTTCTGTACCCATCCCGGACCATTAGACTGCGCACTTCTTAAACCAGAAGGCAAGTGAGATGGTTTGCGAATGCGAGAAATGTGCAGATGGGTGCACAAGGTGAAAGTGCCGAAAACGGCGAAAACTGACGATAATGGACGAAAACAAAGGCACGAAGCCATGCACCACAGCAACGAAAACAGGGAGACGATCCCTGTCAGGAATTTCCCCTTTTCCGGGACATTTTCGGTCGTAATTTCGGTCTAAAGGGAATAACGGATAGATGCAGGGAATGGCTACGAGGGTGGACCTCGCTCCATTTATCCATCATAACACGTCATTATGAGAGCGCGTTATAAATTACGAATAAAAAGCCTCACTTATCCAAAATTATCCAGTCCTCTTTCCTTACCCGTGCAGTTGCAACTTGAAGCGCTAGCACGCTAAGCAAGCACGCTGTTTTGACTCAAAACATGGAATGCATATTACCGCATCACCGCTCTGTAAAAATTCGTCAAACGCTGCTCAGCACTAGACGTTAGTGGACTTTGGTTCACGCTGAAACTAAACGGCGTTTATCTACGTCGTAAAGCGGACATAGGCGGCTGCGTACCCCGCTAAGCTAGAGCCGCCACACGCTTAGGCGAACAGGAATCCGTAGCTGCAAAAAGGGCATTCGGAGAAACATACAGGAATTTGTCGAGGAACCCGCGGAGGAAAGCGGTAAAAATGGCTGTTTTCGCATCCAGAAACCAGACTTTTTCTCGGCAGTATACGTAACATCCCCGCGACGCTTCTCGGCACCGGAACGAACACGCGCGTGCAAGCCTTATCGACCCCTGCGCACCCGTTACGAACAAAAATAGACCTCGCGAATAAATACTCGCACACACACTCGCGTCGCAACAACGTAAGCGACTCCCCACACAGACCGCACACACGCAATTCCCGTCGACTCGCGAGACTCCGCTCGATTATATGCCATTACCACTGACACCGCGCCGGAGAGGAATACACGCGCACACGTACACTCTCATCTCGGATACAGAAGAGACTGCCCCTAATAGGCGGCCTAGAGAAGACGCCTGCGTGGTGGCCTTTCTGCATTATTCAGCAATGACGGGAAAAAAAGGGGGGAGAGGGGGAGAAGGGCAATCGCATTCAGCAGCCGCAAAAGCAGCAGGAGCTACTCGACTTTTTTCCCGCTCGAAGCAGTGCGCACTGCTCCACGGCGCGTGCCAAAGCAGCGGGGAGGCTCTCGCCTGCTGTGGACGCGGACTGTTTGCCATGTGGGGAGCCGGGGGAGAGAGAGTTAGCTTTACAGCGCAGGCTTCCTTGCCCCGTTATTTAGCGGCAGCGTCCCGCTGCGCGAAATAACAAGATCAGCCTCGCGGCAAGGCTGTGGGAAGCGTCTCCCCCTCCCTCTTTCTCTCTCTCCAAACCTGCCGAAGAAGCAGCGGCAGGTGAGAAAGCAGCACCAGCAGAACTATGACGGCCCCCAGGCGATGCGACCACGGTGCGTGAACGGTGGCTGGGCACGCCTGGTTATGCATTATTTAAATGCGCGCGCACGGCTTCCGCGGGGGTCGGCTGCACGCGTCGACGCGGAAGCGGAGGAACCGGAAGTGCCCGTCGACTTGACCCCGGCAGCCGAACGACCCCTGACCTACAAGCGTACTCGAGCGGCGCCGGACGCTGCACTAAGGCCTCGGCAGTCACCTGTCACGCCTCTTTTCAGGAGTCAGATGCGTTACGTTCTCGGGACTCCACTATCAAACTATTTCTGTGAGAGCGAAAAACCAACAACGCGACAAAGCATAACTATTTACGCAGTCCAATCTCTACCACGATTTGCATATAGAGTAGCTTGAAACAGGCAGGAGGCCTTTTGTGGAGTATTTTTCAAGGCGACAGCTCTGAACACCTTTCACCAAGGTGAACTGCCCCAATTAAAAGGTTGCAAAATGTCCGAGGTGTAATAAATCAAGAGTCACGTGCTCAGTGGCACTCCTTGACCTCTAAATGAAGCATAACGGTTCTGTACATGCGTGTACATGGCGAGAGGTGGGGGAGAGAGAGAGAGAGAGAGAGAGAGAGAGAGAGAGAGAGAGAGAGAGAGAGAGAGAGAGAGAGAGAGAGAGAGAGAGAGAGAGAGAGAGAGAGAGAGAGAGAGAGAGAGAGAGAGAGAGAGAGAGAGGAAAAGGGCAGGTTCGGTTTTGCGCCGTCCAAAAATCGCCCCTGAACTGCCAATAAAGTAGCGCGGAACAGTCAGACAGCACTGATACTACCAACTCAAACAAACACCGTTTCTGAGAGCCACAGAGAACCTGTAGGGACAAAGCAAGTGACGCTTCTCAATTTCCGATGCCGCAAGACGGGCGTGATGGTTGTACGGTGATACGATGTGACGCAACGACATCACCAAAGGGGGCATCCAAATACGACGGCAATCCAAGGCATGTCTGAGGCAGGCGACACTCGGGGAACGACAAAACTGCTGGTTAGCTTAACCCACGACCGGATTTATATTTATAAAGCCAGTCGTGGCTTAAACAGAGGACACAACGCCGGCCCAAAAGGTCGCGCAAACGCCTAATAACGCAAAAGCGGAACTACAAGGTCCGGAAGGCCTTCTGTCAACGGAACAGTTGTACAAAGGCTCTTTAAACCCTTGCGACAAAATCTTGCCAGGTGGGTTCTTTTACACGCCTGATCTCACCAAGTCCATAAACAGCGAGCACAACGTGTAAAAAAAAAAAAAAAAAAAAGGCCAGGGCAAGAAAGTATCAACCGGTGTCAACCGGAAGCCACCTGATCCCAGCACCTCCATAATCCAACAGTAGTAATCACTAGCGAAGAAGACTTACGAGCCACGTACCACAGTTACAACCCAAGCTCAATCTAGGCCAGCATGAATCACCCGCGGAAGAGCGGCATCGCGCCGCCTCACGACACCGCACCAAAAAAAAAAAAAAAAAATAGAGAGAGAGAGAGAGAGACCGAGCACGCAACCTCCCTCGACGTGCCCGCGGCGTCTTCGTAACGGACGCGCATTCCTCGGGCAACCACCAACTGCGCTGGTTTCCGCGCAAAAGCTGAGACCCCCCCCTCGCCATCTAATGACTTCGCCCGAGGATACACAATCTATGCGGCGGCAGGCGAACACGTGCAAGGAAGAACAAGCCCACGAGCTGTAGTGTTTCCTCCACGCCCGACCGCTTCTGGTAAATCAGCCTTAAACAGCTTCGAACGGCGACGTTTGGGACACGCGCCTAATAAGCGGGTGCCAAAGCCAGTCATCACGCAGACGACGACGGGACGACGCTCTTGCAAGGCTTCGCTCGGCGTTGTGGAAGGCGTTGCTGTCGCGTGTGCAGCGGGAGAGCCTCATCCGTTCACCGCCATCCATCACAGATCCACGCGGGAGTAGACGCATGCAACGCGCGCGCAAGAGAGACCATGATCGAAAGCGCCGACGGCGAGGTCCCGACGCTCACGGAGACTCGATTTACCCAGTTCTTCCCGTCGTCTACCCCTGGAAATCACGCAACGAATGCCGGCGGCATCGCTTCTGTCGAGAGAGTTGCAAGATGCGCCACACGGGAAGACGCTGCGAACCATCCGCGCGTATATGAATGAAGTGGCACCTTTACCGTTCGGTATTGGCGATGCTTTCCGTCATTTTGCGCCGAGAAAGGTCGTATACAGCGATGAAACGTAATTCGGCCGCAATTTATGCGTCGGATCCAGTTCAAATGCGCGCGAAACTGTTTGCAAAAGCCAGCACCGCTAGAGCATGCTTTAGCCTCTGGCGGAGCAGGTTGTTGAAGTTTACGAGTGTGGATTATGGAAGGGCGACTGAGAATGCATTAACATAGCGAAAGTGGTCGACTTAATCAAGCCGAATATCCCGCATGGTTTTGGAAAACGTAGACAACGCGCAAGTTTAACGCTGGTACTTCGACTCCTCAGCCTTTGAAAGAAAGAGAGAAAAAAAAAACGGGACAGCAGAGGAGCCACCACAACCGGGTATCCTGGACTAATTTCGACACGTTACACCATAAGTGACCAGTAATATTCCACCTTTTATCATTAAATAGGGGGGGGGGGGGGGGGGGGGGGTTGGGAAGTCCCAGTTCTTGCGTGCATTCCATTATCTGCGATTGGAGCTGATGGTGGCTTCACCAGAGGGAACTGAGACGTTGAATGTTTCGTACCTTTACAGCTCGTATTTTTCTCGGTGCACCCGCCCCTGCTCACCGTTCTCAATAGCCAGCAACTACGCAGTGAACAATAACACACTACAAAATGCCAAACGCAAGTTCATTCCAATCCTGGTATACACGAGGAAAGGAAGATGCGCGTTACGTCGACCCCCCGCGTCTGTGTAAGATGCGCCATGTCCTAAAAAACAAAACAAAAGCAAGACGCCACGGCCTGCGATCGAACAAGCAATCGAACCCGCGCCCACAGGAGTGCCGCATGTGGAGGAAATACGCCCGCAATGTTTGCACAGACAACGGAGGCCGGCCAAGAAACCCGAAACCTGCTCGGCATGGAAAAGGTACGCAAAAACAAAAATCTCGCCCGCGCCGCAGTGCGGCAGAAGTGCGAGAAAGCACGCCCGTTACTTTCCTTCTCCTCCCAATCCCTCGTTGCCCCACACGAAAGCACGCAGGACTGAATCCGCACAAGTTGTCCAGAGCCTACCGCCGTTCGCGCTCACACCTGGAAAACTCACGTCCAGTGGGTAACGCGGGAGAAGGTTTCGGGACATTGGGTACCCCCCGGGAGATGAAGACAAGCGGCGCAACACCACAGCAGGATGTGCAAAGAACACGGGGGAGCGGATTCCGGAAAGCGTGTCTTCCGGCGAGAGGTGCTGCTGCCTCTGCGTGTGAGCATTATTAGAGAGTTGATGCAGAGCGAGAAGCCGGTCCCGGTACGGTACCCAGTACACTGCGCATGCGCAGAACCAGTTTTTCCGCCCCCGCGCAAGCGCAGTAGCGCCGGTAGCCTACCGGGTACCGTACCGGGGCCGCTTCTCCGCTCTGCTATAACTCTCCACTATCTCGCGTACCGTGTCCGCGCCCGACGGAAGCCAGAAAGAGGCAAAACGAAAGGAAGACTGCATCGCAACGTTCGCCGGCGAGAAGATGATTACGCAAGAAGGGAGGAAGAAAACCAGGTAGGCCGCAAAAGAAAAGGTCTTCGTCTCCAGATAATATCATTATACGACGGTGACGTTCACCGCAACGTTCCCGGGTTCCACAAAAGCAGGGTTCACTAGTTCTATAAATCTTGGCGCACCGCAGCGAAGTGCGACAACGGAAAGGAAAGAAGCAGTAAATAAACTGGAAGAAGAAAAGTAAAACAAAGGAACGAAATAGGGGAGCTGCAAACATTAGGATACGTAAATACATATACCAAATGGAAATTCGATGGCCGACGTGACCAAGTAAAAATGAAAACGAAAAAGAGGGTGCTCTTCTGCAACCCCCTCTCCAACGGCTTCGCAATTTCTCGACAGTCGGAAATCAGCGAATTATGACACCGAGTGCTCGACACATATTGCCGCGAACTATGCGTCGGGGTGGTTTGTTTGTTTTGTTTTTACCGACCGGCTGTGTTATCTGTGTCCCAAGCGAACGCGTGTCCCATTTTTTATATTTATGCTGCACCGGTTATCTCATTAGTACGGAGAGCGTTTCGCCCTAACGTCACTAGCCTGAAATAATCTCCTTTGACCTACAATGTTCTGGATGTTAATCGACGGTTCGAGAAACATTCGCGCCGAGAGATAAGTGACCGCAGAGCAGACGCCACGGCATTCGGCACGCCGAGGCTCACCTGCACACGTCACTTTGTTGATTGCTGCCTCGCCGCCTGTGTATAATTTCAGTTGTTAGGGGAGCACAAGTTCGCTCCAATAAACGTGTTTTCCTTAGCGTCGTCTTTGGCTACGTGACAATATTGCTCCTGCTGCCACAAGCAAGCACCCGCAGTAGCCGATTCCATTTCACCCTATCCGCAGTATCGCACTTTCCGTACCCGCCGGCACCAGCGGTGGCCGGACGTGGAGTCTCGATTGCTCACCGGTAGCGACACAGCGCACGCGCCGGTTACAAGCGGTCGCAGGGATACGATTACGATCGCGTGACGCACGCGTCAGAGATGCGCCCGCGTGTATACGGTTACACGTATATACCACGCGGGACGACGACGGATGTAATAACCGCACGTACGCGCAAGCTAGACAGACGGAAACTTTTTTAATAAACACGGCTGCTGCGGATGAATCAGCCGCTGCAGGGTCTGATGATGTGGGCCGCTAGGCCGAACTTCCCGTTGTTCTGGGAGACTCGCAGCATCAGCCAGCCACACTCTGGTGTAATTGCGTAGTTTGTTTTTTTACAGCTGTGAGGGCAGTCCCCCTGAATGCGCGAATGGGTGAAGACTGCACGGCCAGTGCAAGAAGAGAGCAGACATGTGGCATCGGCGGTGTCTCCAGTTAGAACACCCCCGAGATAAATCTGCACGTACTGGCTATTTTCAGCCACCACAACGGCCGACCACTTCAGCTTCCGTATTGCTTCAAAATGACAAAAAGAGAAGGAGAAAAGCGCCCGAGTAGTAACACCAGTTGGAATGACAGGAAGATTTGTATCCAGAGGGCTCGAAGTATTCATCGGCACCTGACCCGTGCCCATCTGCTTGTGGACAGCCGCACGCTAAAAACCAACTGCCCGAGAGACCTGCCAGAAGACGACGTTCTGTGTTCCAGCAAAAACAGAACAACACGCCGCGTACAGTGCACGATATGCGGACTACGCTATACTTCCCCGCCACGCGGAGGAGGAGACGGTCTATGCATCCACGACGACACGAGCCAAGCAAAAGCGAATTACGACTGCCACACGGCCGGTCGGAGAGGAGCGGACCACGTCGCATATAATAGCCTTTCGATCGCTTACAGCCTACGCGCCAACCCGTCCAGGGCTGGCACAGACGTCGACCCGCGCGCTTCCATAATGGTCGCGCACAACTGATTGGGAGTGCCAAATCAGCGACGCACACGTTCCTCGGTATACAGTCGCATCGGAAGGGATAGACGACGCATTGGCAGCAGCCCCTCTCCGATCCCTCGAGAAGCCAGAACCCGAAACGGGCAGGCCGTTATTACGGCACGCCCACCCGTTCTCCGGCGTCATTACGGGCCAGTACGGCGATATTTATAGCCGCCGCCTATAGCTCGTGCGTGTACGGGTGTGTGTACAGCGATAAGCGAGCGTTGCCTCCGGGGAGAAAAAAGCAGTTGGCGTGCACGCGCATACATTGTCGCCGCTCTCCCAAAGGCCGAAATCACACGAGCGCACGGTAGTGACTGCACAATCGACATCGTGTGCAGCCTCGGATGGAAGCGATCGAAGCCAAGGCTGAGCCACGCTAGCGGACACCGCATGAAGCCCGTTCTGCGTGGTGCGAATTCACCTCCGAATTCGCATCTGCGGCGAAACAACGTATTTTCGTAACTTTTGAAACAAAAACGTATTTTTTTTTTGCCGCACGAGCGGTGCGGCAGATGTGAATTCGCAGGTAAATTCACACCACGTCGAACGGGCTTCACTGTCAAACCGTCGCATACGCGAGAGAAAAAAAAAAAAAAAAACTCATAAAATGCGCTAATCGAGTAGACATGATAACGGCACCGCTGTGATTTATTTGTGATGTTTGTAAAGTAGTGCGTCTTAAGTACTGATCGCTACGATCGCTATACTTTTTGACAGCAGTAGCAGGTATAGCACTCCGAGGGAAGCAAACCTGACAAAGTTTAGGATTAAATTTAGCGCCAACCGACGACGCGTGCTGGACAACTTTAATAGCTGTTAGCTGAGCTTCGATGATACTTGTAGATGCTTGATAAGCCAGTCGCTTACGCAAACAAGCCACCTCTCAAGGTTTCTTCATCATAACACCCCGGCAGAGCTAAGAAATACGGCTCGAACAGCACAAAAAAAAAAAAAAAAAAAAAAAAAAAACTTGCGTACCACAGCAATAGAAACGAGTATGACGGTACGGCAACACTGCAAAGCGTATACAACTAAAATGAGAAAAGAACATTTAACACCGAATCCGGAAGCAGAAAAAGGGGCCGTACCAACCTCGTCCATTCGCGCTCGCGATTCGATCGCAATAGCCCTTGTTCGAGGCGCCAAACCCGTGTAACTTACAACAGGCGCGCAGATTCGCACCGGCGTTCCGGCGAGTATGTTCAGTCGAGACTCTCGAAGCAAATGCAGCGCGACCACGAACTGTCAGATCATATGAGATTATGTGGCAAGATCGGTAGGCGCCATGTTACGGGTAAGGAAAAAAAAAAAACGTTCTCTGAAGCTTTGATAACGAAGTCCTACCTTGCCCAGCAGCGCTTGTCCCGTGTTTCGCTTAGCCTTCGTCTGTATTATACTCCTTTGCGCTGCAATGCGTTCCACAGAATCCCTACCTGCCCGACGCTGTAATTTACAACAAACGTGACTCTGATAAAATGACTGCGCCTGCATGCAAGACGAATTCAGAAGCACTGCATGCTATAGGATCAGCTACCAACAACCCGTCCACTATAATCATATGCGTAGTTCTTTTAATCTCGGCGTCAAACGGGGAGGGGCACAAATGTATGCAGTTTCACGAATACGGCCAGCGCTCGGCGCGCGAAAATTACAGCGACTACGCGGCGCTTTCCGTTCGGCGTGCAACACGCATCTAAGCCCGGACTGACGAAAATGAAGAGGCCAGATCGGTCCGACGATCGATCGTATGCACGCACGCTTCCACCCCGAAGTCCAATGAACAACAAAAACGGAAACAAGGAGCTCCAAACAAAACTGTGAACCCACGCCGCCCATATTTTATAGCAACACTTCCCACCTATGCAAATAAACGTGCCGGCCTCGACGTTGTCTTCCCAGAAATACAATCGAGGCAGGAAGGCAAGATTTATGCTCAGAGTAGAGATGCAATCACGGGAGAGGATCGGCTTTCGATGCATGGTCGCCGCAGGACAGGAGTATAGCTGGGGGTATATGAGGACTGGCATGAATGGGGATAAGGAAATTTTAAAGAAGTAACTAAATTTCACGGATATTAAGGTTTCTCGACATAGCCGTAGTCCCAAAGACTGTGGCTGCATCATGCACCAACTGCTACAACGTCCTCGGGGCACGTCTTTCATTCCTGTTGCTGGGGCGATGCCCGCCGCACGAGCGAATAAACGTGGAGAGACTCCGCTGCCGTTTCAAGTTTTTTTTGTTTTTTTTTTCACTTAAATTGCGCCGGGGGGCTGCAATGAGATGTTAAAAAAAAATCCCCCCCCCCCTCACTTTGTCTAGCGACGACGATGGCTGAACGCGAAGCTTCGTCGTGAGGGATTCCTTGGTTGTCGTCTGAGTCTGTCTTTGACTCGCACGCGGTTTTGAATCTCGATCGCAATAAAACGCCTTTGACTTTCACGTACCTTCGCACGAAGAAAAAGCATCACGTTAGTCGTCGTTAGACGGAAGAGAGCAAGATTTATCCAATTTTGCGTGTTCCTATTCCTCTGTACTCTTTCCTCCCTATCCCACCTCCCCTACACCAGCAGGCGTTCCAGTGTCCGCCCCTAGGCGAGACAATTTACGCCTGTTGGTGGAACTTCCGTTCTTGTTTTTTGTGCAATAAATACATACATACATGTCCACGCACCCCTCTCCGAATCCTAACTGCTCCGACCGGTTCGGAATGGGGCAACCTGATAGGGGTAGGCTTCGTTACGGGAGGGACATACGTTCGATTACGACCACGGGAAAGCGGGTTTTCTTTTTCTTCTTTCAATTCACCCACGATCATCATCATCGTCAGACAAAATTTAATTTCCCGCAGTGCGTTTTCGACGCCGCATACGCCGTCAGTAAGACACAGAAAGCTTCGCTTTAAAATAAATTTCAAAACAAGGAAGAAGGGGGAAAGGATGTCCTCGAAGTTACGGATGGGAGGACCCCCCCGCGCTAACATCCACTGCGCTGTGAAACTGCGGCTGGTGCGCGCACCGCGACAAGGGAAGTGCAACTGCCGTGTCAGGGCTGCCGCTGTGTTCGAACATAGAATAGCGCATGTTTGTGCAGGTTGTGCAATGGCGCCAACGTAGCGTCGAAGTGCCCACGATAAGGATTGTATCTGGCTAACAACGCAATATGTTACCTTGTTACAAATTAAAAGAACAGAACTGAAACCGTCACATCACCGCATTAATCAGGTGACTTCAAAATACGACGTCATGCACCCAGAATGATCGTTCAGTCGCGTTGAATGTTCGCTTTATCGCACAGCAAAAATCCCGCGCCAATGTTATGTGCGCTTCCTCTCCGCATAAGCATCAGTTGGGCAATTCCGTACGCGATAAAAATGAAAATGCGCGCAGAAGGCGACTTGCGTAAGCAAGCCACCGGGGCCCCGTTCCCGACATGTGCTTCGCCCGATATCTCGCTCCCGGTGCTCGTACAATAAAATAGCTGATTCCTACGGGTTCTACGAAAGCTCATAACGTCAACGATCAGCCCCGCATATGATAAGAAAAAAAAAAATCAAGGCCCTTTACTTAAGCAAGAGAGAGCAGGCTAAAACGCGAAGCTGCTTCGACCGTGCTGGAATATATGGCTCCATCGGACCGACGTCGACTTCACAACGCGAGGGACTGAGGTTCGATTCCTACCATGGGAAGCTTTTCTTTTTTCTTTCGGCGCGCTTGACGTGCCTTCGTCTATCATCATCATCACCATCATCGTTTTGTGAAACACGCTGTGTACAGTTGGCTTTCTTGCAGTGCGTTTTGGCCCGGCATCGACCGGCATCAGTGAAGCGTACATACATATATAGAAAACTCCGGTTAAAAAGAAACAAGAAAACCAGCAGACCGCGTCGTCTCTCCCGGCAACAACTGCGCCGACCTTTTCCGACCTCGCGCGCGTGGGTCGCTTCCACAGTTTCGCAAAAGCACAAAGGTCGCCACTTTGAAGCCCCGTCACCGCCAAATGGAAGAGGCGGAAACGAATGCGCAACGCTTCCTCTTTCCCTCTCTTCCTCCTCCTCCTCCCGGCACAGCACGGCTTCCAATTGATCCGATCAGGGGGTGCATTTACGACACGAGGAGCGCCGATGCGTCTGACAGGAGACCGCCGCCGCGGGCTGCGTTCAAGCGGCTCGTAATCGCTGCACAAACAAGCGGCCAAACAAGTGCAGGATTGAACGGCAAAAATTGCCGCCGCCGACCGAAGGATATTACTCGCTGCCTTAGGGGGAGAAACGTACTGACTGCTCGGAAACACGTCACCAACGAGCGGCACGATCGAACGCCCCGACCGAAGTCTTCCGCCAGCTAGGAACGGTTCATCAACAGAACTAAATAGAATAATAGCCATTCACGCTCCGACGGGGAATTCAGACTTCCGAAAGCTGTAAGCGCTGTTCTTTGCTGCTGTACGCGACTGTCACGGCCAGCCAAGTATCCCAAACTTTCGCTCGGAACCGCTGAGAAAAAGAGAAATGGCAAGCACGGTGGTGCGATGAAAAGGCACGACGCGTTGGCTGTGGGAGACAAGGAACGGGTTTATTATGTGCAGCGCATGCAGTCATGAACTTGGCGCGCGCGTATTAAAAAGTGGGAAGAAGTAAAACGGCTGCTTTGCTAGCAGACAGTACACGATTCCGTTTTATAGCCTGCGGTGTCGTTCTGCTCGATTTCTCTCTCACTCCGTCGTTCTTTCTCGCTGTCGTTCTGACTCGCTCAGGCTTGCAACGTTTTTACTCCAGAGTTAATACGGGCCGGTAAAAGCTTCCTGCTTGTGCCGTTGCCAAGCGATGAAACGTGGACTGGAATGAGGAGAAAGGGAGACTTTCCCGCAGATGGTGAAAGAAAAATTCCCCGAATTTCCCCGAGGGGAAGAATGTGAAAGTGCGAATGCACGAGTTGAATTTGCGCGGTTCGGTAATGTTCGCGAAAGAGAGATCACACACACACACACACAACTACAAAGAAAGAAAGATGCATTTATTCACAGACGCCTATTTGTGTTGTCGTTGTACTTGATTGCTAGAGCGGATCTCAGCTTTGAAATTTCGTGTCAGTACTCCTTTAGGCGGGTGCATTAGCCCTTCTCACGCCCGATTCCTGGCCTATCCCCCACGTGGGTATGTGCCATGTCAGCGGCCAGGCTGCGCGCGCCCATCTCCACGTGCGCAGACATCGCCGGTGGACGCAGGTTCAGGGTCGCTTAAGAAGTGCATTGCACTTAAAAGGATTGGACGGACGGTTCTGGTAGCCTAGCTTAACTGACACGAAGGCGGAGAAAGTACACGGGGAACGAAACCGCCGGCGGCGGCAATCGCAACAACGCAAAACACGCCGCCGCCATCCTGACGTCAAACGATTTCGGCTTGGCCGCGTGCCTGCAAAATGAGCTGCCCGCTTGCGCCGCAAACAGCTTTAACAACGCAATTGACAGCAAGGCCGCGCGGCTTCCCTCTTGGCCACCAGGTGCAACTCTTTCAAAAGTGACACACACGACGAGGCCGTTTGCCGGGCGCGGAGGGGGACATGCTAAGAAACTCGCACGCAGCTCATCTTTGCATTTTGCCCTCATCAACTCTTATCAACTCCCCTCCTCTGCCAAACCAACAGAGGGAGTTCCCCAGAAGGCCAAGTGCACGCGCCAGATCCACGGTTGCCGTGGAGCTGGCACGGGGCGTTCCGGAGGGTGCGGAGCACGTACGCAGTAACAACGTCTGGAAACGGAAGTCGCTGAACACTTAAAAGTGCCGCTCACAACAGGCGAATACTGACAGTCCCGGCGCAGCGAACGCTCGAGCTTAGGTCAGCCAACGAGCAGAGCGGATCGCGAAAACGTTACGGGTTTGGGCGAGTTGGTGACTTTTGGTGAATAAAGACGGGCTTTGCGGGAAAATGCAACACATACAGTTCCACGTGGGACACTATCTTGACACGTGTCAGTAGAGATGTGATGGAGCTGCTTTTAAAGATTGCTAAGGTTGTAGAAAATGCGCATGGGCGACCTGATAACAAGTGTATTTATTTATTTATTTATTTATTTGAATACCCTAAAGGCTCCGAGAGGCATTACATAGGGGGGGATACTATCCATACAAGGCATACGTCAACACGCGTAAAAAGATCGTTGTGTGATCCGCCCAATAAGGTTTCCTTGGAAGCTTTCCGCTCGTCCCGTCCTTCCTGTACGTGCTGTCGTTTTCGCGCAAAGCCCGTGCTTATTCACGAACGTTACGGGTCACGCGCATTAAAGAGGCACGCAGAAAGAGAAACACCCTCCTCCCAGCAGAAATCGAAGCGCTGCTGCCATGCGACACGCGAGGCTTTCCGAGAGAAGCAGTGCCCGGCCTTGCACAACCGAAGAGAAAAGGACAAACAACTCGGTCGCGCAGGCACAACAACAACAAGGTCGACGAACGAACGCGCCGACAAACAACATGGGAGCAAGCAGGTGCCACCACCACGGGACGGGAGGGCGTGCCGGGGAAAGGGCCGGTGACAGGGTCACGGACATCATTGCCCGGAACGGCACGCGACCCCGTCGCGCAAGCGTCACGAGACGTCGGGCCCGCACTATTATTTTGCTTTTCGCCTGCTTGTCGAAACAGGAGCCCTGCGCAACTATTCACTCCCCCCCTGTCCGTAAAAGGTGGAGAGAGAGAGAACGCAACGGACCACAACGACGACGGAGGGGGAGCAGAAGCTGGCAAAAAAGCTAAGCTATGTACGGGCCTGTCGTCGCGTGCACGCCACGCACGCCCAGCCGACTTCGGGAATCACCACCGGGCCGGGCAACAACCATCACGCGAGAACAGCCGGGGGTGCGCACGACAACGGGCCAGCTACACACGGTGGAGGAGCACAAAATGAACCGCACTTTGGGGCGCCCTTCGTCTTGGCCGCGTCCGAGAGGCTAAACAAAGTCGTCCCTCTCCTTTCGACACTCTGGCGTTGCTGCTGGCCCAACACAAATAACAAACACGAACGCATGCAGAGTATATATAAGCTTAGGGCGCCGCATCACCAGCTTTTAGCAGCAATGGTCATCTCACTCGGACAGCAGCAGGACCACAGCTACGCACACGACAGTTGGGTGCGCACGAACGTCTACTTCGAATAAGCCTCGTTCTGGGAGACGGCCGAGTCACTCATCTCCGACTAGGGACGAATATTTATCCCTAAACCAGACTGCACGCAAACGTACAAAGCTGCTGCAGCTCACAGGACCACTGCCTAAACAAAGAACGCAGCGACTTCCCTCCATCAGGGTATCGAACGAGCTCTCGCGATAGCGCACAGCAACATTGAAAGCATGGAGGAAAGATTCTTTCCTCCATGCTCAGAAGTTACGCTACCACGACCGGAACCTCGCTGCGCACCTGTATGTGAATGAATGGACGTGCATTCCAGGAGGAAAGGATGGACATGAGGCGCTGTCCTGACCGTTACTCTTACACCTACCAGATCTCTACTGATTCTCGCACTTTTCTAAGGGGGAAAATCATATCGATTACCTCCTCAACGTCTCTTCGACTCCCCTCTTTTCCTGCACCCTACTCGCGTTGGCGAGACGCACTTCCCCTCCGTGGCAGTGATCGCATCCGAAGCCGCTCATTAGAGTTTTAGCATAGCGGGTACCGTCCGCTAACGCTACGGCGGTGGGTAGCGGGGCCCGACTAGGGAGAGCAAATTCGTTACGGTGGGGTGGATTAGTTCCCCGGGCCTGCCTTCGCCATGCCCGCTCATTCCCTCCGCTGAGGGGCAACCTCCTCGCACCCCAGCGCGCGCATGCGCAGTCAGGTCCCGCTAACCCGCCGCCGTAGCGTGAGCCTCCGCTAGCCGCCATGATAAAACTCTCTTACTGTCTTACTCTGGACTGGAAAGGACTTTATTCACATCGATCCTGCAGTGGGCGGGGGTTTGTTATGACCCCCGTCCCGACGCGGCCGGTCGTCGCATTCCCCAAAAGTCGTCCGCTACCCATATGGGGCCGCGTGATCCATAGTCAGCGTTATGGGGCCTATTCATCTATTCCCACCGGTGATTTAAGGCCCGCAGCCAGCACCACCCGGAGCCCCTTGGACTTCCAACAGGACTCCACACATCGACGTTCCCCGGGCCGCGACCTCCCTCACGCCTTGCGACGAATCTTTCGAACAAGAACAAAAGAATAAGCCCAGCGTCGCCCGGTCATGCCCTCCGCAAGCCCCGCGACAAGGCAGGAGCGACGACAGCCGGGGACAGGAGGGAGCGGACGACGGAGCGTGGCGCGACGCCAGCAGCCCGACGCAATCACGTCTCCCGCTCGTGGACAGCCAGGCGTCCCGCGGAGAAGAAGCCCCGTGGCACTGCCGAAATCGCGCGCTCTCGTCCACGTCACATGGGCCCCGCGTTGCGTTGGAGGACGGAGAGAGAGAGAGAGAGCCCCATGATCCGAGCCAAGACCGCACGTGAGCGGCGCGAAAAGATTACCGTCCGGGGTTGGCACCCTCGTCAGCCGAGGAGACCGCTGGGGGCCGCCGACGAATATACCCACACAGCGCGCCCTTGAAAAGCGCTCGAGAGCCGTCAGCGCGCGCGCCGAGGCGCGAAGACAAAACGTTGTCTCCGCGTCGTCTCGTCTAGCCCCAGAGCACGATACGCTCGCCTACGCCGCGCATTTCGCGGAAATTGAAGATCACGGCCGACGAACTTATTCAGTAGCGCGACAGTTTAGACTCTCATTTCAAGGAAAAGCGATGCGATAGTGAGCGGTAAAAGGACAACCAACTTTTTTTCTTATTTTTTGTGCACTGCACGTCCTCTCGCTCATATCAAAGCCAACGTTTTATTTAGAGTTGGGTAGCCACGATGAATCTACACAAACTGGTGCAAATTATTCCACTCTGGCAATAAACTTCCCGACATCTCAAAGGTGGGGCCACGCAGTGTATAAACGTGACACCACCGGCCGTTCGTATACTCCGTCGGTTTTAATGGGTGACCCAAAAACCGTGTGTGTGACACGCCCTCCCCCCTCCCCCCCAAAAAAAAGGAACGAAAAAAAAGACTGCACATCCGTATTGTTTTAGAAAAGGTTTTGTTGAAAATATGTTTCCGCGCGGCCTATTGTCATGCTTGTCAGCATTCACTTTAACAGCACGCCTATCTAAAAACGCTGCTTCCAAACGTTCTAGGCCCTTACAGGGAAAACCGCTTCGGGTTAAGTTTTGAGTGATGTCCCTCCATTTGGGATGAGATCGATACTCCTCAATAATCGGTCGGCTGTCCCTTTAAGCGCCACCACCGTCACCAGGCGGCAGTTCACCAGAGATCACGCGACACGATGACTGAGCGCACAGCGGCGTGACACGGTGGCGCAACGGGATGTGACGGCCGATGAACCGATTCTGCCAGGGACGACTGCTGGCGCGTCTCTCGACTGCGAAGTGGGTTAGCGGATCTGCAGCCCTCGCAAAGTCGTGACGTCGGCGGCCCGAGGCTCGCGCTTCCAAAGCGGCCGGCCAGTTTGACGCTGTCGGTCAACCCCTGACCTTCACTGCCAGCCACAAAAAAAAAACGATTCGGGCCGAGCGAGGCTATTATTTGCGTGCGCTATTCGCATACCTTCAAACAAAAAGGAAATACACCACGCCACAGATAGATAGCCGCGGTCCCTCTCCGGGAAAGACAATCACCAGCCCGCACCCGGCCGCCAATTTTTACCCCGTGCGTGTAACATATAGCTTACCGCAAAGTAAGTGTAACCGGGGAAAAGGAATAGGTCGGCCTGGTCAAAGCCGCAAGCCCACTTCCACGAACCATTAGAGGTCGATCGAAACGGATCGAACCTTGAACGGGTAGTCGAAATAAACGAAGCACTATACGGGGCTTCCTACAACAGGCCGGACGCCTATTTCCTGACCTCACCACAACCGCAGCTAAGGAGTAAGAAGAAGAAAGGAAATGCGGGGGAGAATAAGCATCCTCGGTGGGTCCGTTCGAAGGCGGTGCTTGCGCAATTTCCTACTCTCGCGTGCGTCCGGCGGTAGACGACGAAAAGAAATAACGATTCGGGTCACTCGCCGCTGTTTACACGCTCCTCGAGCGATACACGGGGGCGGCGGCCCATTGGGAGAGCGGTTTAAGACCCGCCAAAGCGGCCGGCTTGCCGACGCTTTTGTTCTCCAATTCCTTTTCCCGTATACGCTCTGTCTTCGGGACGGTTCTTCGAGCGCGCTGTGTTTCCGAAGGACGCGAGACCTGTGCAGACGGAAGAATTAAGTGACCCGCGCCGACTATACAGTTGTGCAAGGTATGGCGGCGTACCACACACGGCGCCGCATTGTCGTCTCGAACAAAGCCGGGGATAAAGACCGGGTTTAATGGACATCCTTTGCTTTGTGCCTGCCTGCTGCTGCTGGTTGTGTAACACGCTTTCACGCTTTTCAACAGCGCGCCCGTGTTTTTGTCAGCCTTCTCCGCGTCCTTCGGTCCCGTTTCTTCGGGGTGTTTATTAGTATTTTTTTTTTGCTAAATTATGAGCCAACTAGACCGACTTTTCGCCTGTGAGCACATTAGCGCGCTAACGAAGAAATTCTGTTCCCGCCACACATACTACCGCCACCACCATTTCTTCCCCTATCTGCGCGCTATTACTGCCGGGCCCAGTGCGAAAAAAAAAAATGAAACATGCCCGGTGATTACCACGAATATAAAAATGGCCACGCAGGCATACAGAATGAAAAGTAAAAAGAAAAAGAAGACGTGACAGAGTCGGCCATACATCGTTGGCGGGGTAAACCAATGCCCTTGTTCACCAGATATTTGTACGGCGGAAGTGCAGCATCAGTCTATATATAGCCCGCCTGTCGATACAATTTGTCGCATTCACATCTCGAGCCACGTCGCGAAAACGGTTCGAAGAGAAACCTGCTAGGATTAGCGAATGGCGGGAGAGCGAACTACGCGCATCAGGCAGCAATGAAAAAGAAGCAGCTATAGGATGATAATGACGATGGTGGTGATTACTAAAGCCTTCCCCTTAGAATCTGGGTGAAGCCAAATGCGATCTTGTCTAGGCTAGTCATCTACAACAGTGGTATCTATCTCTCTCTCTGCGCTCCGACTCAAATTTTGTTGTAAATAATGTCCTGACGCTAGATGAGGCTGTGTCGGCCCCTTCCCCGCTTTTTCTCCACCATTACTGTAGCCGCGCCTCGGCAGCAACCCCTGCCGACCTAGTGCTTCCCTCACCGGCAAAGCCCACTGTTTCAAGAAGGTCAACTGCCCCTCCAACCAATCGAGGAGGAAGGATACTGTGGCAGGCCATTACTACGTGCTCGACCGTGATCTTCTTCACAGCTCACAGACACGCATATCCTGCTACGAGTATTTGCTCACACAGGTCGCCGTCCTCAATCAGCCAGCTCAGGCCTCAAAAAGCAAGGAACTTCATCTGCTGTTATCTTAAAATCTCCGGATACCTCAGCATACAGTCAGCGATTGCGTCGGTGAGCACGACATCCTCGAGCCCTCAGCACAGTAAGTGCTGCGCGTAAGGGCGCTCTATTATGCCGAAAATCGTCGCACGACGGCGCCACTCAAGCCTTTCGAGAGTACCCCATTTCCGCTTTAACAACGTCCACCGCTACACGAAGTCTTGACTAGTATTGCGGCTTCAAAATTACTATTTGAGCGCGAGTTGTAACAATTCCTGATCACGGTCTAGTAACGTTGGGCGCTGCCCTGGGACGTCGCGACAGATTTCGCCTGCCGCCAGCAACACGAGCCACGGGGCCCGCAAGCCGCTGTCAGCGCTGGTGGTCCATTCATGAGACAGCAACAGTTCGCGGAACCACGACTGCCACATCCGCACGATTCCTGTACGCCGCCTCCACCGCCTTTCCCAAGAAACGTCTCAGGCACAAAGGAGCCGCTTGTGCTCCCAGCTGAGCTTTTTTTTTTTTCCTTTTTTGGTAAACAAGCTGTTTCGAAATCCCCCGCCAACAAGCCCCTCACCGCCGTTGCAGGCGCGCTTTGGTTCAACGACCTTTCCTTTTACTCACGAGTTCAGCGGACTTTTTTGGCGACACAGCCAAAGCTTTGCTGGACTCCTGCAGTGTCTTCTATCCCCAACGGCCCTGGTTTTATTATTGAAGTTTCAATTTTAAATATATGCAGCGATGCAATTCATGCTGTTCGCCTTCTCTTCTGGCCAACATCGTTTGTGCAACCGTCGCGTAGCCATGGCTCGAGACGGAACTACATGCCGGGTGGGGCCTTTCGTTTCCTCGCCTCCCCCCCCCCCCCCCCCCCTACCAAAAAAAAAACAAAAAAAAAACAGGGAACTCAGTGACCACGAGCAGTAAGTACGGCGGACAATAGGAGAGCGACTGGCATGAACCAGCCTTTTATGCACAGCAAACAATAAAAAAATAGGGGGGGGGGGGGGGGGCAATGTTCCTTGTTCTTCGAAAACGAAGTTTATCTGCACGGATGTACGCGAGCATTAATTACACGAACAGGAGCAAACACCGCGGGGCCAGACAAAAAGGCGTGCAGCAAACCTTCACAGACGAAAAAAATGAAACGAAAGCGTGCACCTGAAACAACACACAATGATAACAAAACCATGACGCTACACGCCATGCGACAGCATGTGAGTCATGCCCTTCTTCCGAATACGCACGCATACGGCGGCGCATTTCTTCGGTTCCCCGAAAACCAGAGGCATCACTTGAACTTCAAAATAAAAATAAAAAAGCGTCAGCGGATGGGAGAGATCAGATCGGAAGACCGTCTACCGTGTTGTCCAACAAAGGCTACACACACACACGTGACGATGACGGCTGACCCCTAGCTCCGGGCACGCCGTCTCGCGAAAAGCGAAAACATTTTCCGCAGGAGAATGCCACTGACAGACGGAAAAGCGAGGGTGATAGAGAGAATGTCAGGACGCAGGGCGACACACTATAACGGCGCGACAAGCAGGAATGCGGTGCGGCTGAAGCGAGCAGCCGGAATACAGGGAAACACGGCAGCCGTTCGAACATTCCGTCCGGCTTTAAATCTCCCCTCCCGAATGCCCGAGCAGATGAATCACGCCAACGCAGCGAATACGGACCACCAGCTGGGTCGATGATGTCGCTCGAAATTAACCGCCAAATTAGGCGTCTCGAAGGAACTCCGAAGTAGGACTGAACTTTCAAAGAAACGGAGTGAACTGCAAAACTCATGATTACGCGCTTTTTAAAATTAATCTGCGCTGCATTCGCAATAAAAGTATCGACCGATCGCGGCACCCACCTTGAGACATGATTTTTGCTAAGGCCCCCGCCCTACAGCATGCACTAGCGGACACACAATGGGGACTACTTCTGACTGCTAATTATATAGTGCTGGTCGGTGTTGGGGGGTATTTGTTGCGCAGTAGTGGTACTGATCTAGGCTGGCGCTCCCAATAGTGCATTCCGCGAGACGGACGGACGGACGGACAGAGAATGGAGGGAAGGGTGGAAGGGGAGAAGGTGGTGGTTCCCATTAATAGGCGCGGGGCTAAACTCTTTTTGAACGATTAAAGTTGCCGAAACGCGTCTTCGAAACAACGGCGCGGCAACAACTGACCGCGCCATGACCTGCGGTCAGGTCTAAATTGTTTGTTCCCGACGTGACGCAGACTGACTCGGGCCTCCTGACAGCCCGACCGTTCCCCGCCGGACAGCGAGCAGCGCTCTCAGATGGCCCGTGGCGGCCAAGCAAACCACAAATCCCGACACAAAGGCAAAGGCTGGACTTCCTCCTGGAGTCGACATTCCTGTAGAGGACCTCCAACGGCAGGTGAAGGTCGGCAACCGAATGACAGCGCTCAGAGCTCAAGTAGGGAGCACCATCGACGTGCTTGCAAGCGGCAGCAATACGGACAAGTTAGCCCTCGGATGAGGCTTCGTACACACGTATGCGCGGCGGCGGCGTGCGCACACGGGCTCGGCGCGGGGTCGTCAGGCCCGGCCCTGAGGAGACGATGACGGCACGAAGCCGCCGCCGCCGCCCACGCAAGGACACACCTCTGCCGAGTCAAGTGTCGCCACGGCTGGTCTGAAGAACTGCGCGGAATATTAATCGCGAGACGCGTCATCCCGCACAGGGACGCGCCCTTCCTTCTCGCCGGTGGGAATCAACGAGCATCTTGCAAGACGGCCGCTTCTTGTTTGCAAACAATGCCGCTGAGCTTCGTCATTCGCACACTTGGCCACTTCCATAGGTCAGTCTGGACCACTGCGGTGAAGACGCCCTGAAGAGACTTTCTTGGAGCGTACCTCTGCGCAAGCTCCTAACAAACTGGAAAATACGGGAGGCTTCACCGAGTGAACGATTTTCTTCGCCAGCTGATTTGGGCGAGGTAGACTTGTTTAATAAGCGCGCTCGGCAGAAAGGATTATCGACTCTCGGACACGCTCACTGATTAGCTAAGCTACTTACACAGAAATGAAAATGGAATTACGAAACGAATGGTACAGCCGCTTTGGATTGCAATGTGACTGACCGCTGCGAAAGCCCGACGAGTGCAAGAAAGAAAGGATTGCTTCGAAACGAGTCTTCTTCTCGTCGGTCGGCTCAGTGGTTCAGGCCCACTAAGATTCTTTTCGGCAGCGCCTACATGTTATGCAGCAACACTATCCGCCTTGTGCCTACAAACTGCATCACTGAAGGCGGATAGCATTCCACGCCTGAAAAACAATCCGCGAAGGACACGCCGAAGGGGTTAGGGCGGCCGCTCTGAACTCTTCGACCTTCTCACGACCCAAACGGCGAACAACCGTCCAAACAAAGCCGACGAAAAAGAAAAGATTCCACGGTCGAGCGAAAAAAGAAAGGAAGAACAGGGCGGGCCGGTCGATGAAGCACCAAGACGGCTCGCCCCAAGGGCTGCTACTGAGTGCACTTCTGTCGCAGGCAGGGACGCGCACTCGGGGGTCGTGGACGGAGACGGCCGCCATTGAGCAATGTTTACACACGCCGGCGTGTTCTCGTGAGAGCGTAGTACCCCTTCCAACAGCCACAGAGGCAGCGATTATAATAGCGAACCAGCCCCTCCCCGTAAAACCGGTTGCCGCTGGCACAAAGGCGAGTCACCGACGACGACAAAGGGGCGAAGAAGAAGAAACGAAGAGCTCTCCCACCCCTCCTTTGCGTTCATTTTTTCCTCACCCGTCACAGGTCCCGGGACGACGCTCCACGTGTTTTGCGTCGCGCGCGTTCGCGTGTATCTAATTGCCGCAACTGCACGGAGGCATCCGTTATGCGCTGCTGTACGCTTTCGCGACTGCCACGCCCGGTGGTAGACGCGGAGTCGTAGACCCGCCAAGGCCAATCAAACGGGAGCGACCTTCTTTTTGACATAAAGGACCCGTCGTTCAAACGCCTTGCCTGTACGTTGATCTCTAAACGCATGCCCGTCAAACTTCAAGCAGCCTATGGTAGGGGCAGCGACACGTACAGGACTCTATCCCTTTATTAAAAAAAAAAAAAACCACTAAGGGCACTACAACATAGGGTGAAGTAACGGTTACGGTGATATCACAGGACACAGCGCATAAATACACATATAGCAAACAAAAACGTGGCAAGGAGAGTTACACTACACCACCATGAACGACGCAGGAAACGCAAAAAAAAAAAAGAAAGTTAACCAGAAGACCAAGTATAGCCGAATGACTCGGGAACCCGAGAACTATCGAGAACTTCATTGAACGCTTAATTTATACCCCTGCTACACTAGCGTCCGAATGTCATTTGAACCAAATGTCATTTGACTCAAATGCCAAGATGTGCTGCTGGTTTTGAAATGCCATTCAGCTCAAATGACATTCGAGCCAAATGAGCACTGAGGGAGAAGACATTTGGGATTTCAAATGCCATTTCTAGCACACTCGCGCACAGCGTTCCAAGTCAGCATAAACAAATACATTACTGGAGTACTTAAAACGAGGAAAATATTCTTAATTGTGGGACTTTGATAACTTCTCGTTCCCTTAAATCGTGATATCGGGATGTAATAATTCCGTACTCTCAGCACCAGTGCGAGCAAGCAACGAACCAGTGTGGCCAGACAGCACAAAAAAACCTCGATTGGGATTCAGAATTAAGCAAAAACCGTGACAAAGTTTACGTTATTGGTAATTTCATATTTTAATACGAAAGACTGGCGCTAAATTTGATTGTTGCATTATTGTGTAAAAACAGGACTCGACAGCAGCAGCGCCATGCAGCACGGCGAGCGAATGCTAAAGCTTTCAAATGCCATTGAAATTGTAGTGTAGCACGGCGGATACTGAATGGCATTCGAAGCACCCCATTTGAGTCAAATGACATTTGGTTCAAATGACATTCGGACCCTAGTGCAGCTGGGGTATTAGAACATCTGTATGTTTCGGGGCGACTTGATTACCCGACAATCACGGAACGCCATCGCAACGCGCTTATTCGGAGATCGGCAAACGGCTGCGACAGCATGTGCATCCTGTACCGCCCAAACAGCGCCGGATCTCACTCGTCCTCTCCCCCGGTGGCGTCAACTAACGGACGACACTGCACGGACATTCCAGCGCGCCGACTGGCCCTCGCTAATGCTACCGGACTTTTGCAGCCGCACGTGAAAGGCCAAGCGAACAACGAAGGTCGCGCGTCATTCCCACGAGCAATAAAAGGGGATGGACGAAGCCAGGCTAACGGCAAGCACGTGAATACCCAAATGGGAGCCAAGGACGCGGCGTCGCTTGCGAGACAGACCCAAGCGCGCGCTTCGACCGGCACACACCGGAGCCAGCCAGGTCCGCGCGCACCAAGGTCGAAGCAGCAGCAGCAGCAACACGGGAACGCAAGATCTTGGCGGTTACAGCAGCAGCAGCGCCAGGCAGGTCGCCTACGCGGCCGCAGCCAACAACAACGCATTCTTCGATCCCTTTCTTCTGAACCGCCCCGAGTCGACGTCCGGCCGAGTCGTTTGCGCGTGACCGTGCAAGCCGCGCAACCGTATACCTGCCGCGTCGAGCTCCTGCCACGGCACGGCAACGACAGAGTGCCATTAGAGTGGACCTAATCGCCGCTGCTGGTTTGCTCAACAACATCAGCCAAGAGCGGCAACTGGCAGCAGGCAACGGACGCTCCAAGGACACCTACACCTCCAGGGGAAAGACCTCCAAATGCAACCAATGTGTCTGACTTTTTTTTTTCTTTTTTTTTCTGGCCGATGCGAAGGCATAACAAAGGCATAAGAAGCATATGCGACGGTGTGAGAAAACTTGGAGAAAAGGAATTAGGCCATTTTTCGAATGCCAATTTAAAAGTTATACGAAGCGTACAAACCTGCTAGGGCAACGATTCCATTCAATTGCGGAATTGCAGGCCAGAAGAACCGACGATCACGATAATGAGTGGACAACGGCTTTGCGCCAGGTCGTCTGACACACCATGACAGCTTCCATTAGCAAATTCTGCGTCCCAACATCCGCACGTAGTCAAGTGAGATTCACATCACAAGGGATCTATCTCCAGAGCTTACACTAACCGCCCTCGTTTCCTCTCACAACGGGGTCCTACTGGGATAGAATTTTTCCCTGGCGCACGTAAAGACTCGCTGACGTTACGGCCGAGGTGTGCGTCTGCACTTTTGCGACCAGCGCGTTCAACTCATTCTGTGTTCACACTTGGCAGAAATGTGTACTCTCGTCCCTTTTACTTTTGTGTGGTTTCTTTTTGTGCGGTTTCTACTTCAAACAAAAATCCGGGGGTCGCCCGCGCGTCCAGCCTTTACAACTTGTTTTTTTCTCAGCGAACTTAGCATCTATAGAGGTATCGTCCAACGTAATTGGACTGAACAGCCAAAAAGACGAAAAGAAAGAACACGAACGGCTCCTCTAAAACGCACAGATGACGAAAACTAGATTTCTATTCGAAAAAACAAACGCAACAGACAAGAGGAGAAACTGGCAGCGTATTTCATTTCAACCCACCGCGAAAGAGATTTAAAAAAAAGGCAGCAGGAAGTTCGCTAAGTCATGCAGCTAAACAGAACAAAAAAAAAAAAAAAAAAAACGAAGCGGCAAGCATTGATTGATTGTAGGGTTTAACGCGCCGACGCAACGCAGGCGATGAGGCGCGCCGTAGTGGAGGGCTCCGGATTAATTTTGACCACCTGGGGATCTTTAACGTGCGCCCAAATCTCGTACACGCGGGCGTTTTTGCTTTTCGCCTCCATCAGAAAAGCGGCCGCCGCGGCCGGGAATCGAACCCGCGACCTCGTGCTCAGCAGCGCAACGGAAGCGGCAAGCACTTCCCAACCACACAAGCACCTTCGCAAGCCTGGAACATTCTGGCACGGAGTTCTTTTTTCCAGTCTTTGCACAGGGCGTTCTTCCTCAAAACCACGCGCTTCTTGGCCAAGCCACCACCGCGCAGCAAACAACGCCACGGACCTCCACCAGGCAATGCCGTTCGGCCCGCGCGGCTACCCAAGCCAGCTTCACATCTCAACACCTTCCGCTCCTCCGACTGGCTTGCGTTTATAGACGTCGTCGCACAAACTACAGCACAGGCAGCCAAGCAATCACGCGTAGGAGAAAAAAAAAAAAAAAAACGGAAAGAAGCAAAAGTTCAGAGTCCTTGCCGTCGCAGGGGCGTTTTTCTTCTGGGCACTGTTTCAAACGACCGTTTTCGAAAACTGCCTTCCTTCAGGCACGCGAAGACATAGAGGGAGAGAGACAAAGCTCACTGATGGCGCAGGTAGCAACAGCGACCAATTTGCCAACACGCGAGGCTAAAAAGACTAACCAAGAGACGGGGGGAGGAGGGGGGTGAAGAAGCAAAGTGGAGGCCAGGGCGAAAGGAATGCAGGAAACACATTCGGCGCAGCAACGAACGGTGGCGAAACAAGCAAAAGAACAGCCAGCCAGCGGATTTCACCACCGTCTGGCGCTCCTAACAGCCTGGTTCGTGCGCACTTGCACTGGTGCACTGCACAAGAGGCGCCTTTATCTCCCACACACAGCCTCATTATAACAAAATCGTTTTCCTCGAAACGCTTAATGGTGTGCTCTGTGTACGAGAGAAAATCTTATCCGACTGCAACGAAGTACCGTTACAACGAAGCCAGTTCTCTTCTGTTTCGAGGGTTTCCGAGGGCGCTTCCTCGAGAAGCACCGGCTGTGGCCGCTGAACTGAGTGTCTGGACCAAAACGCGAGATAAATTTGCCGAGGGGGGCCTATCGCCAATCACAATGTTTCGACATGAGCCTCGCGCGTACACGTTCATGGGCGAATGAAACGCTACCACGAAAATATGAACCCAAATACACAGCGCGATTACATCGCGTGCAAGTCAGATTGACGCGTGGCTTAACGGCAGCAATGTTGGAAGATTTGGCTTTCCAAGTATACCGATAGCGCGCCGTTATTGGACCTCCACGAACGCAATTTTTCTCTTTTGCGTGCTCTGGTTCATATTTTCGTGTTCGCATTTTTGTCCACGATCCTTCCCGCGTGAAGGGTGGTCAGACGCTACGAGGCTGGAAATTTTCCCTCTGGAACCTCAGCCCGGCAAATTTAAGGTTGACGTCTGAACCTCGAGACTCAGCTGGTGTTCAAGAACAGCGCTTTCTCGATTGGCGCAGACAATGGACGTAAGCAGGATTTTGTCTCGGGAGGTCCCAGAAAAAACGCTTGCAAACGAGTTGCTACCTCTTCTCCTAATGCCCATTCTGTAAAATGTCGCACATCATCCGTTCAGCGTACTTTGTTGTTCCGTGGATTGGTCTTTCCCACGGTAGATGCTACGCCGAATGTTTCCGTACCTGCACAGGGATGAAAGCAGCAGCAGCGGCGAAACGGATGCGCTGGGAAAAGACATCCGCATGCGTGCTAAAGACAACTCGGGTTGCGCTGCTGAGCACGAGGTCGCGGGTTCGATTCCCGGCCGCGGCGGCCGCTTTTCTGATAGAGGCAAAAAGCAAAAACGCCCGTGTGTACGAGATTTCGGCGCACGTTAAAGATCCCCAGGTGGTGAAAATTAATCCGGAGCCCTCCACTACGGCGCGCCTCATCGCCTGCGTTGCGTCGGCGCGTTAAACCCTAAAATCAATCAAGACTACTCGGGAAGTAAGCTACACGTTTGGATAGACAACGCTGGCGAGACGGGACCTGTAGTACGGCCAATCCGCGCCAAACTTAAAGGGACTCTGCAACACTTCCGATAAACGCTTTCACTCTTTCCTTCGCTTCTGGAAGCACTGTGAAGGCTACGATTATCGCCAGCACTGCGTGATTTGCTCGTCCCGTTTCTGCTTTGCTTTGGTGGCTTTTCTTTTAAGGCGGCTATTAAATGGGTTTATCGCTGAAACTGCAGGCAAGCCGGCCGGTAGTCGTTACACCGCTCTAATGAGGTAATTCCAGCGGCCTAAGAACGCAAAGACAAGGAAAGAGAAAAAAAATCTTGAGCAAGTTTCTATGTTACCTGATTTGGGCATAGAAAATTAGTTTTTTTGCGGAGGTACTTTGTGACCCCTTATTCCAAGTACTGAGTGTGTTTGTTGAATACGTTCTGATAACATAAAAAAAGCTAAAAAGAAAGTGTAGCAGGGGCCTTTAAAAGCACGCAAATTAGAGAGTAGTGGGAGAAACGAAGGGGCTAAGTGGCGCCTTTCACATAACAACAAAGCTTTCGCGCTGCCTCGAAGTAGCGCAAACAACACGCGCCCCTCTCGATATTTTCAAAAAAAAAAAAGAAGGAAAACATCGCTACCGAGAGACGAAAAAGTGCCACCACGTTGGGATACATGAGAAGGCAGTCTTGCGTTATACACACATGGGCGCTGCCCAAAGCCGCCAGAGAAGCGAACGTCGCCTATCAACGTAACGCAAAACCACACTTAGCGCGCGCACACGCGCCGTTTTTTATCAATTCCAGCAGCGAACTGCCGCGAGGATAGTGATAGTCGCCTGCACGCAGCACCCCATTCGGCCACGAGTGGCTCGACCGGCGCCTGGGCTGTCGTTCCACAAGGCCAGGCAAAAGAAGGCAAGTTTAATAAAGCTGCAAATTCCCTTGTTTTCTTTGTTTTGTTTTTGTTTTTTTGCCTTAGCGACGCGTGCTGACCGCTTTAGAGTGACGTTATCGACGCTCTTTCTCTTTTACCTAGTTACGACGAGGATTTCGCAACCATTCCCACTTAACACGGGTGGCTTTTAACGTCGGATCGGTTACTGAGATAAGGAACACCGGGTGGGGTGCCGCTACATAGGTAGGATTAGGTCTTTAGTGACACTAGGTACGGTCACGGACAGAACACGAAACTATGAACCAAAACACACAAATAGCCGGATTTCGTTCTATGCGAATCAACCTGTCGCCTGACTTTATTACTGCAACCAATGAGTCTTTTTCAGATATACCAGTAGCGAGCCGTTATTTGACCTCCACAATCCATGTTCTTTGATTGTGCGTGTTCTTGTTCATACTTTAGGGTTCGTGTTTCATCTGTCCACGACTGCACGTCGACTTTAAAGACCAGCGTAAGACCTTCGGAACATCGTGGCGTTATTCACTGCCTTGGGAGTGCCTCTATCGAACACCTCCCAAAGCGACCATTTAGGTCGTACACTCGACGCAGACGGATGTTTGCGGGTCCACACGCTTTCGCGTCATGTTGTACACTGTCGCCGAGGTTGGTTTCGCGACGCTTCACTGCAAGCAAGCGCATATAACGAGGGTAAAGGCAACCGGACGGAAGACGCGACAGAGGGCGGACGCCGGAACAAAAGCAAGCCCTGCAAAAGCATTTGAACGCAAGAAAACGGGGTTCCAGCCGGTGTGCGCAGCTTAGACGAGACACTCCCCCGAGCGGATCAAGACGAAGGTCGAATATAAAAAAGCAAGCCTTTCCGTGAGCAGGTCGACGCGAAAGTACGTCTCGTCGCCAGGTTCCTCTATCTCCGCCAATCCCGTCGAGGGGCGTGTTCCACACTAAGTTGTGGCATTGCTATCAAACCAAACCAGCACAATTTCCCCTTCCCCCTCCCCTCACAATGCAGCGGTTTTGAACCCCTCGGGACAAAATACTGCCACACTCATGTGCATTGCCCAGAATTCTGCGAGTGCTTGCGGTAAACAAATCTCCATAGGCCTTCACGCGCGCATGCACTCGACGAGGATCCTTGGGACATCCACAGCATTAATTACCTCCCGCGGTGGCTCAGTGGCTATGGCGTTATACTGCTGAGCCCAAGGACGCGGGCTCGATTCCCGGTCGCGGCGGCCGCTTTTCTGATGAAGGAGGAAAGCGAAAACGCCCGTGTGTTCCAGACTTCGGCGCACATTAAAGATCCCCGGGTGGTCGAAATTAATCCGGCTCCCTCCACTACGGCGCACCTCGTTGCCTGCTAAGCGTCGGCGCGTTGAACCTCGTAATCAATAAATCAACAGACCGTTAATTGTAGCCGCTGCGCCGGCGACAAACTTGCGGGGTAGCTTGCCGATACAGCCTTGGCGGGCGCCAGCGGCATTTCGCTAGTATACAAACAAAAAAGTTTAAACAGTACCGCATAGCGACTTTCAGTTTATGTGACCGCCCCGAAGAAATGCTTTCCCGATTAACACCGTTACACACTATAGGCCCTTTCTGTCCTCACCCCTGAAGGACCCTTTTTTTTCTTTTGCTTCCCCTCGATACGGTGAACCCGCGGGTGTTACCTCCCAGAGCTCTGCGTTGTCACCCGAATGAGCCTTCTGAAAGGTACACCAGCCCCCTTCAGCGCACTTAGGACACACTCCATGAAGGAGACGCTTTCAGCACCGTATTTTCATTGTCTCGCTCTATCCGTTTCTAGTAAGCTCTGTCCGCAGTTTACACCGTCAGCAGTCGTCGTCCACTACATCTGGTTTCTTTCCCAGTGACGTCCTACCAACACTGCTCTCTAGCCACGCGGACAAGGAAACAGTGCGAACACGATGGAGGAATTCACGTGAGCGGAGAAAGTACCGCCGTCGGCTCAGAAGAGCTCATCCAGGGCGCCCAATCACCGCGTCGGCTCGTATCGACTTATCTCATCAGAGCGACTAGATAGGAATGGACAGACGAAATATAAACATGCGGGTCGATTAGAAGAGGTGAGAGAGAGGCAGGTATGACAGACGTTTCACTCCGGCCAGCAGCAATCAGCTCACGTGGTCGCCGCAGTCGACAGGTGCATATAATTAGGCAAACACTGCGGAAAGGAGGGGAAGATTCCGCCACACACAAAACGCACGCACTGCGCACGCAAGGCCCTCATGCGCGGCGTGACAACACGGGTTTGCCACGTGGCGGAACATCCCCCCCCGCCCTCCCTCCCACCGGCCCCGACGAGCCAGGCTGGCCGAAGAGAAGGAAACGGGCCACGCTCATATTGACGGAAAATGCCAGCGTGGCCATCAATCACGGCTGCGGAGGGCCTGTTGCTACCTGCATGCTCATGCGCTCGAGGCAGGGGGAAAGCTGCTGCTGCTGCTGCAGGCAGGCGGAGGCGACGTCGCTAAAACGGCTGTCACCCGAACGAAGGTAGACGGCCTATAAAAGTCGGACACATGCTCCGAATGGCATGGAGTTCTGAAGTGACCGTAAGCAGAATGAAATACAAACAGTAGCAGGAACCCTTCAGCGCAGCCTTTGGCTTTTTCCCGGCAACTGGTTCGCTCCCTCACTCGAAACCCCTTTGCATGCATGGGTGGCAACTCTTGGGCGAGTTGGCACAGCATACTTCTAAAGAAAGCACAAAATGACAACGGTGACAACAGATTAAGTGCTCTGTGGAGTGTCCCCTCCATCAGTTTTCTTTTCTATATATTTGCGCTTTCTTTTTGAAGTCTGAATGCGAAGGGGGGTGCTGGGGGATGTCTGTCATTATTAAAGCAAAGGCTGAAAGGGGATGAAAAGTCCGTGCCATGGCCAAGTGACGGCCACGAAATGGCCCATGGTTCAGAGAACAAAATACAGATAGACGAGCGGGCCACACTGATGCCAAATGCCTCAACGAAGGTCCTATAAACAAAGTGAACAACTCGAGTAGAAAAGAAAGTTGGGTAAACTTGGCTCAGAGAATCGAATGTCCAAAATCATGGCAGATCCCCACTTCCCATTGCCTAAAGGTGGACACAGCGGAGGCCACAGGCGTAAAAGTAGATCACTGCCAATGGCGCACACGTGTGGCTAACAAGGGGCAATCGGCCCAGCCTCTTTGTCATAGCAACCGAGAGAAGGAAAAGATACAAGGGAGAAAAGGTGGTAATGATGATGATGATACTGAGGACACAATCGCACCACTGGACATGTGCCTTTCTAATGGCCCCACATCATGACTACGCAAAATAAGTGTGGTGCCATCCACGCAGCACTGGTTCCTCAAATTCCATCGATGCAGTGTGTCTGCGGCAAAAAATACCTCTACCTCGACAGCCACTGAAACGCGGTCAGCAATGGCAATTCGATGCCAAAGAGCGGGAGAATGCAGCAGAGATCCAATTCACCATATCTGCTCAGCAATCGACCTCGTACATGTTTTCGCATTCAAAGTGCCTAGGTGTCTTACAATTTTTTGTCAGAGCTTCAATTTTTTATACTGCGGATCACTTGTATCTGGCTGGCTCACATCTGCCATCGCCATAGCAACACCATCATTATGAACACCCCCCTTTTACAGGGCGCAGGGTCACTGTCATCATAAGAGACAGCGGTGCGAGTGAGCAACGTAACGACAGTGTTCCTTTTTCAATGAAGGTTACAACAATAACTCCCCTCATAAAGGTCACCGATGTGTCCAGCAGAAAAAGGTGCGGTGTACCTCCTTTGGGGGTAACACAGTACTTCGTACTCTCCTCACGGCAATGAGACGGTTCAAGATCAATCTGCGTGCATGTGCTTGCAGGCATGTGCGAATGCCCCCTCCACACCACGCCAAGATACCCTCCCCCCTGATGCAGACTGCCACGGCCCGATCACAGAGGAGACCTAGCGCCGTCTCCATGGTTATAGGGACAGCGTGCAAAGCTACGTGGGGCTGACCGCCACTGTAGCAAGGCGCAACTCTTCATGCCACAATGGAAGAGTCCTCGATCGTACACTAGCAACCCCAAATCGGTTGCCAAGTAGGTGCCGTGGTTCGCTTAGCACAGGTGGGGTGCTTCAGGAGCAGTTCAGTTAGTGATCGCCAGCAATGGAACAATGGACAACCTAGTGCATGCAGTATTAATGTAACATCCCGTGCCAAGTGAATACTTTTTCTACATGAGTAGAAAAAGTGCACCCCGGCCATGCAGATCTCTGATTCTGAGGAAACTGTGGTGTGTTATGTTGCGAGTCTGTCTGTAGGGGGTAATCTATGCAAAAAGATGAAAAAAGATTCAAGCACAATAAAGCAGTAACGAGGTTTTCAGTAAGTGTTACCATGGGAAGCCATAGTGCTTCTGCATCTAAAAAACATAGGCATACTTAAGTCCCCACAGGAACTTTTTCGTGTCCCTATGGTACCTAACCACCCTACACAGGGCTCCTTAGGCAAGTTACAAAGCTGATTAAAAATGTTTCAGAACATGTGCACCTGCTGATGTGAGACAGGCGGGGCTTTAATGCTTTACAGTAAAGGTGGTGACGATCATTTCGTTGCCAAGACTCAATCCATACACATCTGTACCATGTAGATTCTGGCTGACTGTAGTCGCAGCATGCGAGCCCAAAGTTGTCCAAGACAAGAACGAGAAACCAGCCCGGCCCTTGTGTTTCACCATTTCGATGGCATGTCTAGTTGTTGATGGGTTGATTGTAGGGTTTAACACGCCGACGCAGCGCAGGCGATGAGGCACGCCGTGTGGAGGGCTCCGGATTAATTCTGACCACCTGGGGATCTTTAACGTGCGCCCAAATCTCGTACACATGGGCGTTTTTGCTTTTCGCCTCCTTCAGAAAAGCAGCCGCCGTGGCCGGGAATCGAACCCGCGACTTCGTGCTCAGCAGCACAATGCCTTAGCCACTGAGCCACCGCGGCGGTTGGAGTGTCTAGTTGTTGCTGTAGTCACGCAGCAGTTATGCGTGAAGGCAACAATGTTCTCTTTTCTTGTTTGTCCAACTTGGGATGCCATATAGACTGCGAAGGTAGGGATTCTATCACTGGCGTTTACCCCAAAGACATGCATACTGTCAGTGGCACTGGCCTCCAGCTCCAGCAGACATTTGCTTAGTGTTATGTTTTGGGGCTTGCATGAAGCAGTCACAGGAAAAGTATTGGCCAAAAAATTCTGGTGGGTATGCACTATTTTGTGGGTATATAACAGCATGTGAGCTTTGAGAATGGCACAAAATGTGAAAACCTGGAGCTAAGCACTAGCCGATTCAGCACTGTGGGTATGTCCTAATTGTGGAAGTTTTGAGCATTTGCACAAAACAAAATTAAGGTGGAAAGTGTTTCCCAGTACACCACTGCACATATGTGCCACTCGGTGGCTATGTAACATTGCACGCATATTGGGACTTACCCAAAATGTGATGAAACCAGCGGTGAGCATTGTGCAATACACCGCTACGGGTATGGGTTCCGCTGTGTGCGAGTTTTTGGCGGCAATACATTACTGCAGCTATGTGCTGCTTCTGTGGGTATGTTCCATTGTGATAGCCTTTGAGACTTGTGCGAAATGTAACATGTAGTGTCCAGAGCATTGCAGCCATGGCTGGAGTGCTACCTGATGATATCTGAATATGTAAGATTAAACTGGCACAAGAAACGGCATCTGCTGTTGTTTCGTCTTGGCATCCTGATACCAATGATGGTTGTTTTGAGTCCAGTTCTTGCCTCCTCCTTGTTCTTGTTTTTCTTTGTTTTTTCATCTTTAGCTTCAATTGAAATTTTCACGGCTTTGGTTGGTTTTATAAGTTTTAAATTACTTTATGTTACTATATGATCGGTTAAATTACGTTACATTACAAGGTGCAAAGCACAGTGTGACACGCTAATTTTCTTCACGAAACGCCAGTGGACATCGCTTCAGTGGAGTGCTTATAGTACCATGGGGCAGGACTTTAGACACAGCCAATGGCGGCAAGCATAGGTCAACAACCTGTTGGCAAGAACTGGCCAGTCAACTACTGTGGGTACACAACAGCACATGAGTCTTAAGATTCACACAAAACGAAAAACCAGGGTTGCCCAATACACCGACTCGAGTTTTGGGATTCACACAAGACGTGAAAAAACCAAGTGGTAGGCAACAGTCGAAGCACCACTGCTGGCATGTGCTACATTGTGGGTACGTGCCACCCTGCAAGTTTTCAGGCTCGCACAAAATGTAAAAACCGCAAGTAAGCCCTAAATGCGCAAGTTTTGAAATTAACAGCAACAAAAAAAAAAAAAAAAACAGGGTGGTGAGCGCTGGCCAGTACACCACTGCACGAGTATTGCGACTCACACAAAACGTAAACAAAAAATACAAAATGGTAAGGATTGGCCAATACACCACTCTGGGCAGGTCACAGTATTGGCTCGCACAAGGACACAAAAAATATCGACAAACTAGAAGCTAACAGCTTCCCTCCCTCTGAAGCACCTTCCCTGTTTCCTGGGGACCTTGCACCGTACAAAGTAACAGTGCAGGTCCCTTATTCATTGTACAGCTTAGAACATGTGCAAAGAGTTGCTCAGGGATATCGGCCATGACTTGGTCAGTTCATTGAATGAAGGGCCTCGCATCTCATGCTCGTCCACCGTAACTTCGGCTAGCCAGAAGTATGAAGAATGATGCAATCCAGTCACCTGGTTGCATAATCCCACAAACTTGCAGCATGGTTAGCAAAGGACTCCCAACATACCATGAACACCTCTTCGGGGGGAGGGAGGGCCAGAAATGACGCTACCAGAGTGCACAGTCTTTGTCAAAAACTGCAAGGCCATGATGAAGGATCCCGAGCAACACAAAACCGATAGCAGAAGTACAAGTGAAGTGCAACTGACAACAGACGAGAGTATTTTCAATTGTCCTTGCCATAGAAATATTCCCCTTAAACTCGGACGTCCGGCTCAGTTTGATGATCCTTGGTTTGTTTTCTCACCCCAAAAAATTTGCCATAGCGTAGGAACAGGCACCTAGCACACACCTCCGCAATTGTGCGACAAAGAGAACCCCGCCAACCGGGTAGGCCTCTCGTATAGCACAAAGGCTGGGTGATGGGGTGACGTAAGATGCAGAAACAAGAAAATTAGGGAAAATCGAGTATGCTCGGGTAAGGTGGGACAAGAGTAAATGCTAGAAAATTATGAGGGGTTCCTGTGCGGCTGGGGACATCAACAGGCTTACGATAATGGCCATCATATGGAAGCACGCAATCAACTGTTTGCTAACACAAGCAGACCGAAGCAAGCATAGCGGACTTGGACCCAACGAGACGCTGTGCTATCTGCAACCACCTCAGTTCACAAACAGGAAACACTCCCGCCCGCGGCCCCCAGAACACAGTAGATAGGCCCTGGCATTTCGAGAGCTGACAACGACGAGAAAGTGAAAATAAATGCAAGAAGAGCCGTCCAATCGTGTCCAGCAGCACGCCCGATAACATCTCGTTTATGGGTATGTCCTCTCTCCACCTTCCTTGTCTTGTCTTCCCCACCGCCTCCACCCAGAGGCACATTGAGGGACGGGGGGAGGGAGAGGGCGCTTGGCGCGTTTTCTAATCGCGACCAATAAGCACACTTCGCCGTGGGAAAGAACCGCCGCGCCCAATCGAGGGAAAATCATGCATAACACGTGCTGGTGGCAGTCGCGTAGATTTCCCGCATCGATAATACGCCCGGCGATTCAAAAAGATAAAAAAAGGCGCGCGGTCGGTAGCGGCCAGCCGGCACGAACCAGCGCAAGTTGTTTTGGCTGCGACGGAGTTTTTTAGAGGCGGCATTTTAATTCTATCTCTCTCTTCCCCGTCGCGGGCGTCAAGGTCCCCCGCGAAGTCTCGTGTTTCCCCGTACGGGCGTCCCCATTCCAAACGCCGAGCGACGACGCAGGGTAAAGAAAAGTCAACTTCCTCGTAGTCGCGTTTCCCGAGCTCAATTCTACAGAAGACGCCTGCACTGTCTCGAGAGAGAGAAGCCCCGGAGACGGATGCCTTTTTCAAAACGCGTTTCTGGTGGCATGTTTGTCCGCACACGACCAGAGTCCGCAGCTAAGCAAAGATGACGGTGGACGGGCTACCTGATTCAAGGACGAGTTTTGAGACAGCGTGAGAAACTCGCTGAAAGAAACGGCCTTGCTTATGTGTGTTCGCGCAAAAAAACACGCCCGTTGCACGCGATGTCTAGCTTGATGGCAATAGAAAGCATTTGCTCAACGCCGCGGCAAGAAAGAGCGAAAGGCGTAATCGTGCTTCTGATTACCACTACTGAAAGACAACAGCTTTTTATAGTAAAACACCCAATCATCAACGACAGCCAAGAGCTGAAAGTTTTCAAAAGAAGAATCCTGCACTTAATTAAGGACGGAAAGTTGGGCTAGATGGTTAATCAGCCTGATGTCTACAGAGTCCTTCGTTTACCTGTACCGCGGCAACGTCGCTTTTTCGTGTTTGTCGGGGCTTGTCGAGACACGCCTTGTACTAGGGAGAATGACTCATCACCGTGCGTTCAAACACAAACCGAAGGTTATTTTCATCAAACCGCACGGTATTTCCCGAGCGCAACACACCTTTGGCGCTATTTTCAGCGTCTAAGCGTTGATGACAGTCAAGAATAGTTGACCTGTCCCATGACAATGTTTTTCGTTTAAGTCGTGGCCTGGAGAAACAGGCCTTGTACTAGAAGACTGACTCATCGGACAAACCAAACGACGTTTTCATTAAAATTTACGGTACTCCCCCTAACGTGATACATAACACCTGCGTTACGCCGAGGAATCAAGGCGGCCCACCTGGAAAAGACTAGAGCACGGCGTGTAAATCGCCGGGCGACGCGGTCACTATTGTGAACGCGAAACTGGAACATCAGAGAGCTCGTCGCTCAAGTTTTGCACGTTTTGCAGGCCGGGAAAGCAAGAGAAAAACAAAGTGGTGCTGCTCGCCGAGGCGCAGCAGCTCCCGGGATCATTACAGCGCGCACTCGACGTTCTATTTTTCCAGGCCACTGAGGGGCCGCAATTTTGCGCACTTGCGCAATTTTCCTCCTCAAATTTAACTCGTTCGCAGGGCTCCTCGAAGGAACCCGAGTTTCTCGAGTTCGCAGACGACTGTTAAATTCAGCCAGGCCAGAACAGAAGGTAGCCCGGATGTTGCGGGGGGCGGCTTGGGATGCGACTTGTGACGGCACGAAAACATACTTGCTCCGTAATGTTTCGAAAGACGGAAGAATGTCCGAATCAGACTGGAAATCTAAGTTTGAACATAAACAAAAAAACACCATGTTTTCTTTTCTACCATGCGCGGTTTTTACGTTCAAGCTGAAATCTCCACGCAATTCCACAGTCGGTAGTTGGCTCGTCTGCCTACAAAACTTGCAAGCGGTAAACGAAACAGACGACCACAACATGGAGCCCGAAAGCAGCACGTCCAGGATCAACTTCGCGAAATTCGAGAGATAAATTTCTCAGATAACATTCGAAACGATCCAATGCGCGGTTAGTGTTAAGACCTTTAACGCTGTTACGTCGGAATCGGGCACTCCATAACGCAGTCGAAGAGGCACTAACTTCACTGCCCCGGAAACGGGGGGCGAACGCACAGTAGCGGTCTTTTGTTTCCGCTAAGATTCCCAAAGATAGCAACGGGGAAAAACAGGGGGATATAATCTAGATGAGCCGGCCCGCTACAAAAGCCCAACCAATGACCCCGTTAAAAACACCCACCAAAAAAAAAAAAAAAAAACATTCATCGCCTGCTGTCAAACTTGGCGGTCTTCCGCGTCGCGTCCAGAACTTTCCGCGAGATTGCTTGCGCAGATTGACGCACACGTTTGAGTTGAGCGAAACCGCGATACAAACAACACAAAACGGGTTCTTGCGACCACGTTCGTAACAAGCGACGCTGGACTCTCGCGAGTAAAGCAGCATTTACAGAGGACGATTAGGGCTACGCACCTTTCGAAGCATCTGTCGACGTTGTCCGACATCAGTAGCAGCATGCAAAGCTGCTCGAGGGCTATGAGCTGCATGTCCCGCTCGTCGCCCTGGCCCATGTTCAGCCATTCGAGCAGCGTTTCGGGGTCCGCGTCCGCCATATTGACCACCGCCGCGGCCGAACTCGCTAAGCGGGAGAGAACGCGAAAGAAGACACACACTACTTCGCTGTTTCAGACGAGCGACAACGGTGAACTGACCCCCGGCTAACCGCCGAGGTGGGGGTTGACCCGCACACAATCACATATCCGCGGGCGGGCCACGTTGCGTCTTCATGCGGCGGGCTGTCTCGAAGAAGGCACGGCAGAAACGGAGGCGAACGCAGACGACGAGTTCGGTCCGCAGGCACAACAGACGACGGCACACTTGAGCGCTAGGGCCCGCGGCACCATTCACACAGCATGAGAACGACCCCGTGCGCGGACGAATCGACGACGAGGAGGACGACGTTGCAGTTTATCCACGATGGGGGGAAGGATCGCGGGCCTGAGAAAAAAAAAAAAGTTAGGTGCCCGATCCTTCCTCCCAGGCGGTACGCGACACCGAAATCGAAAAGGTCTCGGACACTTGTGTGGCAGTGGGAAATAAAAGAGGTCTAGCACACCAAACGAGGGAAGAGACCGAGTGCTAGGCCTAAGCGCGGCGCCACTGATGCTGCTGCCGTCGCGGAGTCAGCAGATTGCAGCAGAGTAGTGGAAAGTGCGGAGAGGTGAACGACGGTGCGTCACCGCCGAGTCACGTGACTTCCGGTTTCTCCCGGCGCTGCTGGCGAAACAGCTGATGGACGAACTTTCTGGATCGCGCTCGAAGCTGGTCTTCGCCGCTTGCACGAGCTGCGAGTGGGAACGAATCCAGCGCTACTCCGTCATCACGGCGGTACTTGGCCGGCCACCCTTATCGCTGCGTTGCGAAGGCACGCGGTTTTGCAAACAGCGACGGCGGTCACGCGACCGAGGCTGGCCACAGCGCGCGCTTTGGAGCAGACATAGAGAGACTCGGCACTTTGCAGGTTACCTTCTCTTTGACTTATAAAACGGAGTTTGCAAATGTGGCGACGAATAAAATTACATTGGAAGTATACTAGCTTCTATATAAACAGTTTCCTTTACGTCATTGTGGACTCTGTGCATGCGGTATGCATATGCCTACATCAGAACAATTCACTGCTTGTTTCCCAATACGCCGCAAAAACTGGCCAAAGAATTATTAGAAGCGACAGCAGTGATAATAAAACCGAAGATACAATTTTGTTCTTTGGATGCTTCGATCAAAGCAAAAGGCTTGCTCGTTTTGTCTGTATGTGTGCACGTTTCTGTGCACGCTTCTGTGCACGTTTATCCGGGTAAATTGTAAGGAAGGAAGGAATAGTACAGGAAAGGCAGGGAGGTTAACCAGAATACTGTCCGGTTGGCTACCCTACTCAGGGGGGAGGGGATACGGGAAATGAAAGGGAAAGAAAGGACAGCGGTACATATTAAGAAAAGGAGAGAAAGAAAAAACACAAGGCGTGACCAGGCAACTAGAAAGGCGGTAAGCTAATGAAAGCCGTTGGGCTGCTGGTTTGAGCCTATGATCGCGATATAACTGGGCATTCTTCCGCTGGTGATAGCAATGCCTAATAGTAGCTGGTCCCCGGTTAAATTCCCAGCTGAAGCCTGCTGGTCCGAGCTGGCACCAGCAGGGAATATAACCATAAATAGTCCATAAATTTGCTGGGACCAGCTACATTTTCCCTCGAGTGTAGCGTAATACTGCACTCATTATTTAATGCAATTTTCATTTAGGCCCCGGTAGACCGTATTCTTCCCACGATTGCATTTGTTTACCACTTCCACGCAAGGTGCCGCCCCCTCTCGACTAAAACGCGAAAGTTTCTTGGGAGCGCGCATTTGTTCTTTTACCTGAACTTGCGCCGTTGCCTTTGAGACACAGCTGGGCTGGCTGGGCATTAATACTAGCAATGGCATTTCAGCAGGGTGGGGAAAAAGCAGAACTGCTATTTTTAAGCATGGCTGCATTGCCTTTTGTTGGCAAACATTTGGGCTGGCTTTATCTCATTACGCCGTGGTTGTGGAGAAAATGCAGAGAGGCATAAAACGTGTCAGTGCTTCAGAAAGGACCATAGAAAATATCTAAATAATAGATGAGGTCATCATTGATTTAAATTAACAGGTTAATTGAAATCACTTTATTTGCCATTTCATCTTACCGTGGCCAATATGAGGGCAACTAAACACTGGCGCTCCTCAATTTAGTACTGGACTCACCATGGACTCTCCGAGACGCAGTCCGGCATTCGATTTTCCCATGTATCCCTATGGCTTCCAGGAATCTTCGAACTACCTGCGGACTATCCATAGTGAGTCCGAGACTGTAAATCGAAGAGCCCCACTGATCCTGTGAACTGAAGCATCAGGTGAACCTTGAACTTACTAGTGATTCTAATTCTTGTTTGACTTAACCTGATTGATTTAATGTTTCATTGAATGATATTATTTTATTCGCAATTTCATTTTGCCTTGGCCAAACATTTTTTGCAGCTTGACGCTATTTTGCATATGTATACAAATGTACTCTGGCGCATACCAAACTAGGGCATACATGAAATCTGCTGCTAAAAATGCCACACATCACTATCACAGAAACTCTAGCACTGACAGCTCTCAAAGGCATTGGTATAATAAATGTACATACTACACTCCCATTTGATTCCTGTCTGCTTTGCCACCCAGTTATGGCCCAGCAATCCCCTGCTCAGCCCTTAAAATACCAGAAAGAAGATGACACACACAGTCAAACAATTTATTTCAATTTCTAAATGCCAACATGGGTATACATATCAATCTCAGACTCTCGCACAAAAGCCTTTGAAAAATACACCATCGCCACACAAAAATATCACACTTTTGGGTACACGGAGCAAAATGCTGCATACATGGAATACAGTGCAGACGGGAATGCTGGAGCTCCCGCATAATAGCTGCGCCACCCAGCCGCTAAACACGCATCTTCTCAACAGTAGTGCGGCAACAATCTGCCCAAATGTCCACTAGCGTCTTTGATAAATGCAAAAGAATAATGCATATAATGTGTCTGTATACATATAACATAGCAGGCTGCCACGTCAACTGAGCCTGTTGAAACTGCCTTCTTGAGCGGCGAACTGGCCACTCTTTCACTCAAATTACACACGAAGGTGGCATTTTGTGGTCAATTTGTTTAAAAGTAGCATAGACAGCAACAATCCTACAGTTCCTCTGTAATAGAATACAACCCACCACTGCGTCAAATTCACATTATCTCCTGCCCTACGGCTAAAAATTCCATCATGGTCTAGTAGGCGCCCGTAAATGAGAATAAGTAGGTAATAGATTGTGAAAAAAGCAAGGAATTGCTAGTGACCATGCTATTTTTATATTTTGATAACAAAATGATACGCTCATGCTAAATTTTAGAGCGAGCAAGCCAACGGTTTTGCTCCAAAAGGTTTCCGAGGTGGCTCAGTTGATGTTGCAACTCACGGTACACATATATATGCGCATGTATATGTATATATATATCTTTGAAGCGTATACTGGTATAGTGCATTTCATAAAAGTTTAAAGGTTAAAACAACTCGCAAGTTCTTTAGCTCACAAATAACAACAAGAACAACGCACAAAAAGAAAAAAAAAAAAAACAGGCACACCTTTATAGACTGTACTCAACTCAAAATAGATTACATAGCATCGAGAAAGCATACGTACAAGCATCCACACAACAGAAACAAATTTCTAGCCCTGTGTCAACATCTTGCTGCACATTTTCTTTACACCTTCTGAAACTAACTAGGAACAGACCTAAGTGTTCAGGTACAGAATAGTTTCCTATTTTTTACCCTTAATTATCTCACTTACAATCACATATTCAACAAGTAGGCTACTCTTTCTGCCATGAAGCATCGTGTAATACCGCACAATGGCGGTAAAATGTTATTTCAATTTTCATTAAGAAGTTAGCAATTGCAGAGAAATTAACCACCAGCAGTACAAAAAACACCTTCGAACTAGCTTGTAAGCCCCGTACACTAAGTTCCACCTCGCTAACGTCCAGTATATCCCTTCAAAATGACACTTTCGCACAAACAACATTTAACAACACCATGTGATATAGGTGTAAGACCAATAACATGTGCCTGCACTAATCAGCCCTTAACGACATTACAAGCTCAATAAGGGATCCGCGACGCACGTTCACATGAGTATCTAGAGTAGGTGGCACAATCAGCACAAGTTTCATCGCACAGTAAAATGCAACATGCCTACGCCACCTGACTGAGTTGTTGATAGCCACGAAGGTTCTAAACTACAACAGCTGTGGTCAAATCAACGAACTGACCAGAGGTAGGGTCCAAACAACTTCGCTAGTCATTAATGCCCTTATTCAAATGTGATTAACAAATCACAAGTCGTATCACATGACGCACTTTGAGAAATATACTGCATGACCTTCGTGTAGTGGCGCGCACACAAATCTAATAGTTTGCATTTAATGCCTCTATTGGTTCAAGTAGTCTCTATCAACTCATCTGCCCTGAAATTTTTGTACTCACGGGTACAAAGCGTTGAAAAGGAAAAGTCGCGACATACCGCACAATGTTCACAGATGCAAAATCACCTTACCATGTTTTAAATTGACTACCATTTGCTCCTTACTTGCAGTGTGATCAATGTTACTGTACCAGTTCATTCATTCAAATAAAGCGGTCCTGTAGATACATGAAGCGATGTATTTCAACTCCAATTAATTTGGTTTTTTGCTTAACTTGATCACAGTTGCACAGACCCACCATAGTCGACCGCATTATTTCGGTACATAAAAGTAAAAGTGTGCAAATACTCAAAACTACACATACTGTGCGAATAGCATTAGCAACTCAAATGGACTAACACTGCAGTTTTACCATTAAAAATGCTCAAGTTGTGGTAATTTTCCAAATCTATGAGCAATAAAAGAATAGAAACCTTGGAGAATGCTTAAGCTTTGCCTGAAGGAGTGGAAACCAATGACCGAGCAAAATCAGACACAGATGCGACTTCCACCTTTAACAGGATGATGACTCAAAAGAGGGCGTCGCTCTGTTAAATGGCACTGCATCAATCACACACGTGCTTTTTCCCAGTGGGTGAGCAGTTGCCTTAAATTCTCCACAGTTAAATGATGGCGTCGGGATAGCAACGCCAAATGCCGGACTTTAGGACGGATGGAAACTTTCTGCTCATCCGTGCAACTCGCATTCATGACCCTAGCAAACAAATCAGGATTCTGATGTCTCACCACTGAGAACATTTCTTTTTCTTTTTGCAACACAAGCTCCTTAATGATGTCGTGTTTAAAATTCGCTCCAGAGTGTGTGATTCATGTTTTTCAAGGTTCATGGAGGCACCCGCGCTCTTGGGTTGGTTTTACCGCACAACGCCATGGCTGTGCAGGAAAGCTTTACATGCATAAAAACCCACACAAATGAAACTTGCACCAACTTTAGCACTTCGTAGATAAATTTTACCCCTAACCACACGTGAAGTCTACATTCAAGAACGTGCATTCTTAACAAAGCCACGAGTGAGAAGCGTTGAGATGGTGCCAGTTGGCTACGCTTGTAACAAGATAGCTGATCTCACAAGCAGACTTAGGAAGTCGGTTTTCATTTTTTGTTTTTTATTCGCACTCAAAATTTTGATATTCGCACACTTCCTGGCACTTTCTCACCCTCCCAGGCCTAACTTACTTCTATTCAGTAAAAAAAATGACTTAGCCACCTCCCTCGTTAGTGAGGCGCTCATCATCGTCACACAAGAGCTAAAGACCTCACAGGAACACTAGTGGAAAATGGCCCCACCCCCCTCTATTCAATCCTGCATGTTACACAATGTAACATCATACTAAAAATGGTGGCATAGCAGCCACATAAAATGTAGCCGTGACTGACAGACCAACCACCTTGACTTCACAAGGCATTTTCTCAAAGTATATGTATATATATCCTCAGTGACTCAGAAGCCGTCATGCGATATTTCGAGGAAACAACATTTAATGCTGTCTACATTTGGACAGGAAAGATCTGCTGCCCCTTTCTAGAGAGTTTATAAAAAAACTGGCGGGAAAACCTTAATGCAGATTACATCACTTCCCACCATTGTAGCTCATGTTGAAGGATACAAAAGTAGCGATTTTCTGACTACGTGCCCTCAAAGACGCATTACAAAATTCAAACCACCAGCATCGGAATCACGCACCCATTGCACAAAAAAGACCAAATGCGGCCATGCTTGCACAAATGGTGCAAGCAGGAATTTCAAAACAGTGTACAGCGCAATCGAGGCACCTTACACGGCAGTGTCGCTAAGTTTCCCCAGATTTCCCTAAATTTCCCCCGAAGTCCCAAAATTTTCCCACTTGAAAACACATTAGTGAAGCTGTGAAACAATGCATAAACACCCCTGTCACAGAACCAGGCACTCGAGGATCTGCTTGCCAGGAAATAGGAAAAAACAAAACATCCGTAATATTTCAGCCACACATCTTCCTGGGTGTTATTCGTGCTGCTCTGTTTTACGTACATCATGGCTCTCGTTTAAAATGTTTCTACAATGGCTGCGCTCCCGTTTCAAAGAGTATGACTGACAGCGCTCATTACACAGCTAATTAAGGCACTCAAAATGTGCTCGACCTAAAGCCATTCAGTGGAGTTTGGAAAACAGCCTGGAATTGCAGGAGCAGCCATTGGAATACTTTGAAGAAAGCCTGTGCTGTTTAGTATTGGGTCTGCTTTGAAAACAGCGGACCCCCCTCCCCTAAAAACCAGACGGTTCTGAAAATGTTAACGCAGCCGAAACTCGTGCCCCCCATAATCGCTCTTACCCAGTGCGAGTTAATTTGAATAAATTAAACAGCAGTATCAATAGAAGCGGAGTGAATCACTTCTTTCTTGGTTGTTTGGCTGCGATGATGTCGCTAGTGCAAACGGAACTAGTAGCTACAAAATTAACTTTTCAGGGTGAATACTTAACCCTGCAGATTTAAAAAGGATGTTTTTGCGTAATATAAGCCCTCACTAGCTCACCATTCTATTATGACTCGTAAGCCTTCTACCTGTTCCACGTCCATTTACGACTTACAAAAGTACAGCCCTAGCAAGCGTGTTCGGTAAATGTGCCCCACACAAACATTGCACATCTTTGAGCACCCTGCCTTACATAAATGCAAAGGAACCTTTCAAAAATGAGTTGGCCCCAAAGGTGACCAAATGGTGCACCCCGAAAAGTGTAATGCCACACTCAAACCACTGTGAGCAGACAAGCTCTTTAAATGCAAAATGTAGTGTGTGCCACCAGTACTACTTCACCTGATGTGAACTGTGCAAACTTCAAATCACATCAGTGAATATTTTGGTGCACGGCTCAGCAAACATGAAAGAAAAGAGAAATAATGAGTGGCTATCAATGTTTAAACCTCTACAACGGCTAAATAACTTTATGTTGCAACTTTTGAGACATGCACATTTTGGTTCACGTACGCGCAGCCCCGAATACACAGCTAACCAAGCGTGGTTATCACCTGTGGTTATCACCTGTGGTTATCACCTGCGCATGATAACCACGTAAGCAAATGTGCTCACTCCTCCCTGATGAAGGCCAGCACATGACTGCCGTAGCACTCTTGTGACTTGCACTTGTAAGTGCACCGATTCCACTATGCGCATCTCTGAAAGACACTTCTGCTAGAATAATGATAATCAAGATCGAAGCACCTCTGCACTTGGTTTCTGTAGTCGCTCCAGCCACTAAACTGCCAATGCCACCATCTGTTCCGACATCCAACCCCTACCACGCAGTTCAGTGCGACCATATTATGACCACACGTATACAAGGTTGTACTTGAATGACACGAAGCCCTCATAATCCCTTATCAGTGCTTACAGGAGTACTGTAGGCGAACCACGCCTAGTTTTATCTGTTTTAAAATAGTACATGTTTAAGTTGACGCAAGGTTAGCAGACTTACATGTGTAAAGAGGCATTAGTGCTTGGTATATACGTGCACCAGCAAACGTATCCAGGCAGGTTGGTACGTAACATAACTGACAGTGTGGCTATCACGACACTACAGCATGCCACAGCAGAGAGTCTCATATCTGTCGTACAGATGATTTGCTGTAACCAGAGTGAGACACCTTGCAGCTCTTAGTAGACAGCCCCCTTGCCAGTGGCGATGTTGGGCATGTGTTGCTACGAACCTATTTTGCAAAGCCACAGCCTCTGGAAAGCATTTGCTAGTGGCATAAAATGCAAAGTGGCAAAAAAGTGTTCAACATTAGTGACCAACTGGTATTTACAACCAATTAAATCAGTGCACTGCCACCACACCCTACGGAGGCAAGCTGATGACGGCAGCAAAGCATACGACGACACCAGCCTCAACGAATGGAAGATACCACTTGACAACAAGGCGTGCGAGATAGAGGTACTTATAATGAGTGCGAGGTAAAACAAAAAAAGCATGTCCTTCCACCTCCTTTTGGACATCTTCTGACTTCAGCACTTTCATTCTCAATGGGTTCACAAGTAGAGATCTAAATCACCATCCTCACTCACACTTATGTTTGAGTAAATACCGTGTGCTCCAAAGTTGTCAAAGCTCCATTGCACGAAATGACTTCTGTCCTTAGGGGAAACAAAAAAAAACACCACCCAGGGATAGGGGTGGCCCAGCACTTGTCATGTAGGTAATCACATCAGGTCCCGTACGTTCTCACACCTCCAGCTATCACTGCAGGGTTAATTTCACGAGGCAAGCACACTCTAAGCTTCCCCAGAACTCCCTAGTTGCCGCCATCTTTCAACTACTTGAAAAGATAACGCAGCCGAATGCAATCTAATCAACTACTAAATGCCCCTTTGAACACTGACTGAGTAACAAACATGTAAACCATTCAAACATGCACACAACAGCAGTCAACACTAAATGCCCAGCACTTTTTCACTTCTCTTACAATAAAAAGCTACAATCCAAAAGCAGAAAGAAAAGTGTAACTTACACACACCAAAGAAAAAACATATCTACCCGAAGTATAGCTAGGAGAAAATCTACTCTATTCTCCACATTTTTGCACCTGCTTCAGCCAGCAGACAGCTTTAAAAGTAGAGTATACAAAGCATGACTGCGTGGCATAACGTAGTACGCATAAATAACATGCTCCAAAAATGACTGCGCAGGGCATGACTAACACTCGCGAAAGAAGAAGCTAGTTGCGTAGTAGGCAATCTCACTACCGAAACGTCCAAATAACCGTCAAGACAATGGGTAAACTCACTAGAGAGCAAAATACTCGAGGGCAATATCACGAGCTGCCGGAAAACACATACGTAAAATATTACATATGTAAAATATTGCAGACATAAAAAGCTACAGCTAGGCCAGAGAAAAAGCCACGCTTTGGGTGCCAGCCCATTAAACTGACTTATATAAACAACGACATAAAAGTTAAAACAAAAAGCTTCATGAAAGAATTGGGTGCTGACGCAAAAAGCTCAGGCACGACTTCCAAAGCTCTCCCATAGCTAAAACTGCGAAATGCTAAAATCATTTCTCTTAATTTGCTCATGTAGTACGTATTTTATGAGCATGTTTAGCCCTCCAAATCTCCGCTTCATGGTGTGTTCCCAATAGCAGCACGGAGTGAATCAAGAAACTGAATGAAAAGAAAGAAAGAGAAATCCAAAAAGACACCATGTGGTTGACAATGAGTGCGAGACTAGGTGACAATCACGTGTTTTCTAACTTGCATGTTGTTCTGCACACATACTACTAAAAGCAGCTGTCTATCGGCATTTTTCTTTTCTTCTCTCCTGAGCTTGGCAGCTAAACTAGAGCAGCTCAAAATATGCTTACTCAGTAACAACTGCTATGACCTCGCCTTTGACAGCTGACTCCCTCGGGTTACAGCAGATGCCCAAGGTCTGCAGTAAGTACTTTTATTGTTTAGCTCCCGGCAGAGACTAGTGAGGGGGCACTAGTTTAATGTCTGCCGGACTAGCTCAGCAACTTCAAGACACTGCCCCGAGCACTTCTATAAAATCGTCAGCTCAGACGAGTTGAAATGGCGTTATCAAATACTGGGCACAAGCTTAGTACGAGTGCAAGGAGGGGTCAAGAACGCAAGGCTGACTTCCAAATGAAAGGCCATGGCAAGCCGCTAGTCAATGCTTTCCTCACAGCTCATGTGTGTCACGTAGTTGAACCTGCATAACCTCTTCTTATGCTACTCAGTGGAAGTTTAGTTTAGGCTCAAAGCGCAGAAGAGAAGCAAACACCAGGCGCCATTCGCGGCTGCTTCACGAAATGCAGCAATGTCGAACACTGGCTTGCTTTCACACTTTTACTCCGACAGTTCAACAGTGATGCAACTGCGAGGTTCACGATTGAAGGAAGAGGCGTAAATTTTAATTCCTTCTTTTCAACAATAAATTTGGGGCTTGTGTAACTTCTACAAGCTATAAGCGTGAAGAAACTACTGTTGCACACCTTGGCTCCCCCAGATTGCTTTAAAAAAGATCATAGGCATCTACTTAACCGTGCTTACCACAACTTTGCCAGACATTTAGCAAATACATACTTCTGAACTAATCTCTGCATGTAAAAAATTATCCAGTATTTGGGATCCGCACACTGAACCCAAGTCTGCCAGTTCCTGTAACAATAGCACAAATATTTTTTGAAAATAAAGACAACTGACTTCCTTTAAAGGGGCTCTGAAGACAAAATACAACCTTGTTCTATTTGAAAAATTGGCTAATTGTAAATCACTCAGCTCTCTTCTCGCCACGAAAGATGTTTTTTACCTGAAAATATGGATGAGGTAATGACAAGCCTTCAAATTTCCCGCTATAGTGACAGGCAAAGGAAAGTTTGACACCCACCTGTATGCAGCCGTACGGCTTTCTCCCCTTGGGGATTTCCCCTAAATCTGGTCGATTTACAGTGACATAATATGGGCAGGAGCGACGCCATATGGGTGGACCAGCACTCAACCCATCGTTATCTGCGTGCCAACTGCATGCTAGAACTCAAGTAATATACCGTATTTATTCTATTATAAGGCCATTTAATTATAAGGCAAGAGTGCAGTTTGGAGAGTGAAAAAAATCGCCATATATATGTATATATACTGAGCTTCGAAGGAGGTCCCTCCTCGGTCTATGACTATGGGACCTCCTACGGGACCTATGTGACGTGTCGACAGCAAAAACCGAAATTGAAACTGAATATAAAGCGGGGTACGACTTTTAGACTACTGATTGTGGAAAAAAAAAAATTCCTTGCCTTATATTCGAATAAATACGGTAGTCAAATGGAACTAACCGCCCCACCACAATCACCCAGTCATGTTTCTTGGCGATGGCTCAGCTTGGTGGGGGTGCCAATCGCACAAACAAGATTCCGTGACGTCACGGAGAAGTTGCCAGAATGTGGATGGGAAGTCACCACTGCTCGTTATGTTATCGTTAGTATCACGATCAGTTGTTTGAAGTTGGCGATAAAATTGGTACCGTCGTTATCGGGACAAGGCAGTCTTCGTAGTGAACCGAGCCTGCACTTTGTCTTCACTGCCCCTTTTAAGCTATCATCATCATCATCAGCTTATCTGCACCACCTGCAGGGCAAAGGCCTCTCTCTCCATGGCCCTCCAATTATCCAGGTCCTGTGCTAACCTGTGCTTCAAGCTGTGCTTTGTAACAACAAAGCTGTCAGTCATCACCCCCTACACCCTTTCCGCCGCACTTGTACCAAGCCTGCGCCCTGCCCCTACATGGCGCGGGTGGTGGTGGAGAGCAGGGCGCTGCTGAGCTTCATGGGCCTTCGGCGCACAAACTCGCGCTTGGAGGCGATGCCCACCAGGACTGGGTTGAGGAAGAGGCCCAGCAGGCGGCTGCGCGCCGAGTACACCTTGCACTGGGACACGGCCGCGAAGTGGGCCGAGTCGCGGATGCCGTCGTGCAGCTCCCGCACCAGGCTGCAGCCGTTGAAGAGCCGCCGCCACAGGGGCTCCGCCAGGGCCTGCACGTAGCGGCGCCAGTCGCCCGCCTCGTGCCGGCAGTGCTCCACGTAGAAGAACTTGCCCCCCTGAAACGGCAGTGGCAGCGGGACAGGTCCAGTCAGCACAGAGAGTCATTCAGCAGCTGCTTTACCACATTACACTTACTAATTACTGTAAAGTTAAGAAAGAATGCCCACCCAAGGTACAGGGATATCAAGTGAAAAATACCGGATGGGCGATCTTTCGGGTCAGGGGCAAAAAACTAGAAAAAAGTGGCCGCACCGCCAACCACAACTGTGGAGATATCAAGAAAAAATATCAGACGGGCAAACTTTCGGCTCAAGTGCAAGAAGGACAAATAAGTGACCGCATCAACACATGAATAGATACTTCGCGTTTATTTTGTTCACTCATCGGCACTAAAGCCATTGATTTTAGAAGGCAGGCAATCTTTGGGGTCTTTCAGAAAATTGAATATCTCACCCCTAAACAGGGGTGAATCATGTTTCAGGGGTAGGTGTTCGTTCGGAACTTTACGGTAATAAGCATGCATTGCACAATAAATATTTCCTGCACACCTATTTTGCTATTTCGATCTTTTTGGCTGATGTCTTTCTTTTTTGTGGGTGCGTTTCATTTATTCGTTTCTTCACTCTGTATTTTGTTCTTCTTCGTTTGAGTGTGTATATCATTACAGCGCATAACTTCTGGGATCTTTATTTTTTTTTTACATCTAACACGCATTCTTCCTAACTCAACTATTCCCCCTTGTAAAATCATTTTGTACACTCAACTAAACCACTCCCTTTTGCAACCCCCTCTGGACATTGAAGGCACAGAAACAAATAAATCAATAAATAAGCTAATTAATTGATGCAAAGACTAATTGCTATGAATATAATAATTAATGTATACTAATTGCATTGGCTTAACAGTTGCAATGAAAGGTGGAAAGTGGAGAGGTGATGTGATGGGGATATTTGCCGTGTAGTTGCTCTTACTTGCCCGTCCTGAGCGGTTTTGAGCAGTTCCTGAGCCGCCCAAAACTGCTCCCACCATAGAGATTCTATAGGGAAATAAAACACACGGCTCCGTCAGGGCAGTTTCTCAGAACTGCTCTGAGCAGGCAAATAAAAGAGACATATCGTAGCACACTAAGTGCAACACACCCAAGTCCTGGACGTATTTAGCTCAAAGAAGACACAGAAACAGTTGGCTATGATCCTTATTTCGATATGCAACATGCGCAACGTATGGCACCAAAATTTTTTCAAGCCACACGGGTTGGACCAGCATCTGCACATAGCATCACCAATTGCCCTATCATGTCGCGAGGGTTACACATAGCCACTTCCGCCTTGTGTTAAGGTTGAAACGCAGCTTAGCTGCTACTATGAAAGGTTTAACAGTGCAAATGAAACGCAAGAAGTAGAGTTGTATTTCGTTACATCAAACACTCACACTGCAAATTATCTTATATATTGAACGAAATTCAAAATGTGGTTGGTCACACTGCTTTTCAATGGAGCTTGGACTGTTCATAACCCAACAGTTTCAGTTATAGGACATAAACTTTGGTCACCACATGGCTAAAAATAGTATTCAAGCCAGTGCACAGAGTCAATATTTCTCAAAAAAAAAAAACATCCTTTGGTTGAATGGTTGCATTATACGGTCGATATGTGGGGACATTATTTCATTTTTCCCTGCAGGTACAACATGGGGGCACACGTTATTTGCAGGGGCTGGTTATATGCATGAAAATATGCTACTATATATTTATAGTGTGGCACAGGTCTTAAAGTAGTGCATATAGTACCATTTCTCACCAAAATGTGGGTATGGGGCAAGTTAGCAATCCACAGTAAACGTTCACCACACGGAAAAGAAACAAAGAACATAGAACGATGATACACAATGCGCACATTCAACATCGTCTCCTGTATCTTTCTGTGGTCTTTATTTCTTTTTCATGCAGCGAAGATTTAGTTCTAGTCCATCATACGTGGTAAGTACATCCTCCATGCTGGGCTCAACTGCAATTCTGTATCTAGCAACCTACGTGGGTAGTTTTGTAATGAATGTCGGGTGTAATAAATGAACTCTCACTCATCGGCAAATCCAGGGGGGGGGGGGGGGGGGGGTCAGGATGTCCTGACCCCCCCCCCTCTAATTTTTGAATTGAAGCCCCTAAGAAGATGACCCCTCAGGTCGTAGAAAAAATCTAGTTGATGATTTTTTTCATTCCTCTTATTTTTGGTTTTCCAATATTTCGGTGAATAAAAAAGGGACACTATCCCCATTATTATCATCATCATCCCTGACAGAAGCTGACCCCCCCTCCCCAAGAAAAAAACCTGGATCCGCAACTGCTCTCACTCCCTATGAGCTCTCGTCACTGTATTTACCATGGTAGTGCTGAGCTCAAACAAGATGGGAGCTAGTCTGCTGTAAACATTAATTTGACATAAAATGTGCACCAGCATAACTTTCTCAGGGAAGTTTGGGGTGTTTCGACATAAAAAGTAATTTGAAATATCAGAATTCGATAGACAACAGTTCGTGATTAATTCGTCAATTTGTTTACGCATACGTGGTGGAGGGGACCCTCATCATTGGGCTCACAAAAAAAGCCATCCACAGTGTCGAAGGTGCAGTACAAGTATTAAATCTTGTTTCTCTGACAGTTGGCACTCAAGTACGACCATGGACCTTGGAAGCGAAGAGACCTTACCCTTTATCAGCTTGAGGCCATCTTGAGAAGCCAATCTTACCATAATGTTTGCACTGGACAAATAGTCATCAACAGCTTGCAGAACATATGCACTTTGTTCTGCGAGCTGTTGGTGACTATTTCCACAAAAGCAATTTGCTTTTGTGGAAATTCGTTTAGTTGTGCTTTCGGCAAAGCTAAACTCTGAATACCCAGTAACTAATACAGACAAATAATACGATCCTTGTAGTTGGCACACAACTATGATGTCCAGCAAAGGAAAGCTACTGCCTACAGTCTCAAGTAGTCTCTATGAAAATCTCTATGAAGTAGTCTCTATGAAGTAGTCTCTATGACGCTCAAGTAGTCTCTATGAAAGACGCTCGAGCATTAATCCATGCCTGGATTTCCGAGAATATCGCCTAAATAAACGCGACTGCAGAAGAAAATATCGAATGTGTGCGTGTGTGTGTGTATGTATATGTATATATGTGTGTACGTTTGCGTTTGTATATGAATATATGCATATATATGTGTGTAGTAGGCATACATATATGTATATATATATATATATATATTAGAAGGTCTATTTCATGTTCTCTATTATCACTTTGAGGCTTCTGTGGGCTCAGCTACGCATATAGAGCAAGATGTGGGATTCTACCCTACGGTTGATGTTTTTGCAATAGACGTGTGTTGTTATTGCATGGTACCCGTCTCCCTCTGAATCCATGGGTTAGTTACGCTTCACTCAATTATACTGAAGGCTTGTATTTGGCGTTTTTTTTTTGTTGTTTATATGGAACCTCAACAATATGTGTTATGAATATGCGCGTTTGGTGACCCTGTGTTTGTAGACGGTTTCGTATGTATTGCATGTATGTATATGAATGTATGTGTATATGTGTATGTATGTATATATATATATGTGGGTACATATGTGTGTGTGTGTGTGTGTGTGTGTGTGTGTATATATATATATATATTGTTTATTATAACAGTAGAAGTTTTGGACGTTATTTCGATTTGATAGCAGAATGTATTGTGCCTTTATTATCTTCTTTTTTCTCAAACCGACTGCCCTGCCCCGCATAAAAGCAGAGGTTGCTTACGCGGGGCTGGCACTTGTATCTGTTTGTCATGAAGATGAAATAAAATGTATGTATGTATGTATGTATGTATGTATGTATAATTTTACGCTGAAGCGTGAAGTTGACATGCACAGCTAGTAGATCAACATCTGACTATTCATGTGGAAGGCATTCACAGCCAGTAATTGAACTCGTTAGGCCACATGCTACAAATATGGAAAGCAATTATCAAATATGGAAAAGAATAAGGAACCAATCCTTTTTCCCACTTTTGTTCGAATTGGCAGTTAGGATCGATACCACATAAATACTCATTCTCAGCCTCCGTAGCACAGTCTGCTACAGTGGTCTACATACTCACCGGCACCAGCACTCTTGCGATCTCTTTCAGGATCGCGTCCAAGTCTCGAACACCGCACAACACATGGGTGGTCACCACCGCGTCCACGTAACAGCTCTTCACGTTGTTCAGGGAGCCGCTGTTCTGCACCAAAAACATCTCCAGGAGCACGGGCACGCGCGTCAGCTTGCGCCGGAGGTACGGAGCCGTGTACGGGTTGCTATCCACCGCAACCAGGTGACAGTTCCGCGGGTAGAAAGTCAGGTTCGAGCCGGAGCCGGCGCCGATCTCGAGGATGCGGATGAGCCCCAAATTGCGCAGGTACCAGTCACGCGAGACGATGGACTCGAGCTTGCTGAAGAGGATCTCCTTGGCCTCGAGCATCGCGCCGGTCTCCCGGTACGACATGTAGTTGGAGAGCCACGCTTGGAAGCGGAGCCGCTTCGAGGTGTAGTCTTGCTGGAGCGCGTACTTGAGGCAGACGCTGAGCACGAACAGGGGCAGGAAGACGTCGTGCAGGAGGGAAGCGAGGACGGAGTCGATCCATGCCATAAGAAGGAAGGGGGGACCAGCTGTTGCGCTTGTTTACTAAACACGGGCGAGCGTGGTCGGCGATCGAGGAGATGAGTCGTCGGAGTCGGTCGGAGCAGGCGCCGATGTTCGGACGATCGCGTGCGGGAAAGCGGGGGTTGGCGCGTGATCTAGACTGCGCGTTTTCCTTCGCCGGGGTCGCTTGGTCGAAGGCACTGGTCCAAGGTCATATTTGAACATGTCGCTCGTATCTTCCTCATCCCGCCGTCGAGACTCCACCCAATGCGCGCTTGACCGATGCTGCGCGCGCGCACTCTCATTGCTCTACGCGCTTTTCCGTTTCTTCTGTCTGTCTGTTCCGACTTGTTGCAAGAGAAGAGAGCACACGAAGATGCGGCGGTGTGCGCGCGCGTGCCCGCGCTGCTTTCTCGTAAATAACTTAAAACCATCGATCGGCTCGTATTCATCTCTTCATATTTCTAAAAAATTAACATCACCTGTTTGATAGCAGTTGTTGGTACTCTCCATTCAGACACTGAATGAGTCAAATAAAAACTTTTTGTGTGATATCAACGACGTTTATTTTATTGATATATATTTTGTGATTTTATATTATTGTATTGGATATTCAAGGTTTCTAAAACAATAATAGTCATATTTTGATAGCGTTGATGTTTTTCGTTGCCTCGTCGGTCCGTTGTCCGTGCTCTGCCGCGCCGTGTGTTTCTTGTATGGTGCAGAAAAATGGCGCTTCCCATGCGCACCGTCGTGCAACGCTTCGGTGAGGATCTTTTTTTTATAATAACTAGTGTTTGAATCTTGAGTTTACTTTGCATATCAATCACTTTGCGTTCAAGGCGTCCATTTAAATTGTAATGGTGTGTGGACTTGCGCTAAAACGCCATCAATGGCGTTCGTTTCAGTTTTGCGTTGCTGGCTAGGTCACACAGTGTCGGTCACGCTTTCGTCTTACCAGCCCGTTTTATTACAGGATCATGTGGGTGCTTGCACAGAAGTGTGTTCCCTGCGCGACACATCAGCGCTGGCAGAACTGTTGGCCAACAGGCCGCTCCACAGGTGCAGACAGAAGGTGAGACCGTGGCACGTGCAGTTACGGGGAGTGTTTGAATGCCGTTAGTTTCCATGCATCGTGCAAGGGAACAGCAAGATAGTGAGAACTGTTGAGCGCCAAAGTAGTGCAAGCGAAGGCACGGCCCTCGCGTTTGGTACCATTCCACGCACGGCGTTGAAGCAAAACAATATCTTCAAGCGTATAATGCATACATGAGTGATCGCTTTATGAGCTAAAACTGGAGCTTGCTGCTTATTCCGCGTGGTAGTGAACTGAAATTAACACTGATTCATAATGATAGAACAGCACAAACTTGACTGGATGAAGAAAACACAACACGAGCCTTCACAAACGACCGAAGTTGTATTATCTTTGTAGTGTTTGGCTGTGCCTGATTGAATGCTTTTCTTGTTCAGGGTTCTTTCTAAATTATTTGCAGTTGTGTTTTCCACTTGTTTGCTTCCCTGTGTGATTTGCGTGTTGAATTGATGTTATGCCGAGTGACGAAGTTGTCGTCTTTGAAGTTCCCCGTTCTTTATTGCTGTTTTATTTTGCCACGCGAACAAATGCGTTCCTCTGTTTGTTCTATGCGCGTTATTTCCCGCAGTTGTCTAAAACTACTCCTGTTTCCCTGTTTTTGTATCATTATGTTTATCCACTCCTGCCTAGGGCTTCTTAAATGAAGCTGGCAGTACCCTGCAAATAAATAAAAAAAAAATAAAGAGCTGAAAGAGATAAAGTGCTGTGCACTAAACACAGGTGTGATGTTGATAACGCGCATTACACAAGAGAACACTGTATAACGGTACAACTTGTTGTGTTCTTTTTCCCCCGCGAAGTTTGTACTGTTGTACCATTACGAATGTATAGTGGCCCTGTTCTCGGCCCTTCAACGCTTCGATCTTGTAATAAACATGTTGAGATAGGGATAAATGATTTATCGGCCAAAACTTCCTGTCGAACAACTCGAAAACAGATTTGGGCCTGGTGCCTAATGTGTCCAGTGACCTCTGGTTGCCTTCGCAGAGCCCACGAGTGCGCCGAAGTCGGTGCTGGACCCGCTGCAGCATGCGGACTACTTTGGCCTGGGCAAGCTACTCTCGGTGCGCGAGCTGTTCGAGGCCCGCGTCCACCTGGGCCACAAGGAGGGCCTGCTCAACGACCTCATGCGGCCGTACATCTTCGGCTCGCGGCTGGGATACCACGTCATCGACCTGGACCAGACCCTGGAGCACCTGTTCCGGGCCCTGAACTTTGTGGCCCACATGGCGTACCGCGATGGCCTCATCCTCTTCGTCACCAGGCACCAGCAGGTACCGGGCGGCCCACCCACCTCGGCCGGGGTTCCAAACGGACACTTGGGTGAATGGGTGGTGAATTCGGGGATTGCACTTAAAAGGGGTCGTGAAGACAAAGTACAACCAGAGTCCTTCAATGCTTCTTTGGTCATGAAACTCCCGGCCAAGTTTCGTACGGGGACAAAGGCTACTGCGAGGGGCGCCACCGCAGATCGGAGGGCATTGGGCGGACGCTGCTGCTCTGTAGCCAGACCGGCAGGCAGGAACGCAGTAGCATCATGCTCGTCCGCGCCAAATTTTTCCGCCACTCACAAAATGACAAGTCCATTTGAGCGGCCCACGACACGTAAAGCAAAAACGCACTGCTGATAAGGCGGCGAGCATCTGTTTTATCTTACTCCGTGGTTCATTCCCTGCCAAACGCGCTCTGACCACGCCCCCGGCTACCCTCCGATCAACACCAGCGCTGCACTGCGGCAGCGTACAAAGCTCTCCCATAGCGTGATGGCAAAGTTTCATGACCAGAAAGGCATTGAAGGACTCTGGTACAACTTCGTTCAGTTTGAAAGAACTAGTCTCTGGTAGCTCACTCAGCTCTGTTCCAGCTACAGAAGACACTTTTTTTATGGTTAAAAAAACTTGAGAACTATAGAAAAGCTTTCAAATTTTGCACTACAGGGACATAACATGGGCAGGAGGGATGCCATATGGGCCAGCACTAAGAATATAGCTATCAATGTGTTGAATGTGTGTTAGCATCTGACTGATCCGATCGAACGGAACTAGAGGCCCCACTGCTATGGCCTAGCTTTGTTTCTTGGTGGTGGCGTAGGCCGGCAGCGCCTGGTAGAAACAACCCGCAGTGCTGTGGCTGACTAGTTTCAGAGGTGCACAAAGCGAAAATGCACCTTGGGCTATCACGTGACTTCAAGTAAAGTGCACAAGCAAAAGGGTGCGGGATTTTTTTTTTTTTTTTGTTACCAATTTAGAGAGGAGAGGCAAGCAAGCACTGCGTAAAACAGCTAATTCCTTTTTTCTTTTTTTGGTGACCCTGAAACAATATTTCTGCTGCTCTAGTTGATCAGCAGGCCACCCAAAAATTCTTATTATAACCGTTATTGTGTTTCAAACAACTGCATTTTAAGCAGTATGTTTATGTTTCGAGTTCTGTGGGAAGCAAATCGTTGGTCCTGAAAAGAGCCGTTATATCCAGTTCCGCACTATAAGCGATTGCATTATAAATGGTCTACTCTGTACTTCCAAACAATGTGTGTAAAACATGCTTTCCATTTACACCTTTATTAAGCGAGAACAATATAGTACACAATCGAAACTCTCCAGGTCTGAATTTTGCCGTCAGGCAGGGCAAAAATGAGAAGTGTACCCGCAGCTTTGAGACAAAAATGAAATGGGCCATGCCAAAGGCTGCACATTCTGACACATATGCTCGGAAACCTAATTTTCACAGTGCTGGCTTCTGATATTGCTGACATTCGTCTGGAAACTAGTAGCAGTTCTTTTGGTTAAATATAGCCAGGCATTTCTTTTCTGTGTGGTGCCTGTGTTTATGTTTACGGTACCAATGACATGAAGGCAAACGAGAGGGAGCAGGAGTGCTGTCTTCGCAGATGCAACCAACTTACCCAGCCTTCCACTGTCATAACGTAATAGAAACAACCTAGTTTTCGTGGCGACATAATATCTGCACATATCTGCGTGAATTCCATTTGGTTTGTGAGAAATTATTTTTCAAAAAGCATGTGGGGCAAATATCATTGTTCTAGAAACAAAGATACCCATGAAGACACTTGCTTCCCTTCAGTATTGGTCTAATAAATAATGCGGGATGCATTTTCAGATATCTTCGTGTCACTTCTCTGGCTTGCGAATGACGTAAGCTGTTGCACAGGAACGAAATTTTTGTGTCACTCGGAAAAATTCCAGTGCGCTTACAGAGTAGTTGCAGTCAGCCCTTGTTTGCACACAGAGCGTCGATTAGCATGCTTTGGTTCTCTTCCCTCCTGGCAAAAGTCGAATTAAGGTGGAGTTCACAGCTAGTTCAAAGTTGATGCCCATAAATGCTCTGCCATTCTGTCTCCCAGTTCATCTTTTGCCTGTGACGATTTATTTTGTGCCGCTGTTTTCTGCGGCCTCCTGTATTTTTCTCCGTTTCTTTTCTCATCTTGCAGACGGCGCACATGGTGGAGGAGACGGCCAAGGCGTGCCGGGAATTCGCCCACGCCCGGTGGTGGCGGCCGGGCCTGTTCACCAACTCGACGCCCCAGTTTGGCACGGTCACCCGGCTGCCCGACACGGTCATCCTGCTGTCGACGCTCGACTCGGTCTTCGAGGAGCACCTGGCCGTCAAGGAGTGCAACAAGATGCTCATCCCCACGGTGGCCATCGTGGACACCAACTGCGACCCCCGCCTGGTCACCTACCCGATCCCGGGAAACGACGACACCCCGTCCGCCATCCAGCTGTACTGCCGCCTCTTCCGCGAGGCCATCCTGCGGGGGAAGGAGCGGAGGAAAAAGGATGAGGAAGAGGCTGCGGCCGCCAGGCAACGAGAGGCGGACGCCGCGGTCGGCACTGCGAGCGCGTCACAAGGGTCGGACAGTGATTGAGATGGACAGTGGCCGCGTGAGCAATGTGTAAAGTTATGTAATGAATCGAGTGTGAGTAGTCAGCCATTGAAGCGTGACGTGATTGGCTTGGTGTGCGGCTTCTGCGCTGACACACTGTTTGAACACTGCACACAGACCTGCACAGTTTTGAACTTGTGTGGCCATGAACAGCCAAGTCAAGCATTACGTGTCTACAGGGGCATAGGCAAACCTATATTTCACGCTAGAAGAGAGTGCCAATTTCCTGCAGCTTGCTGGAAATTAGGCGTTATGTGGGGACATATCAACGTCACTGTGGCCAGAGCTGCTTAATAATCAGCTGCAGCTTGTTAGCATAATGGTTACTAGATATGCTAACGTCATAGCTTAAATGTTATGTTTAGTATTGCGTGAGCGATAGACAGTGTGTGTTAACAAAAATCTTCACCCCCAGTTTGCAGACATGGAAAAAAGAAGAAAGAAAAATGGAGAATAAGAAAGCTTAAGTGGGAAGGCTGACATCAGCCATGCCAGTGATGGCATTGGCGGCAGTAAAGCTGTGTTCACACTAATCGACCAGATTTAGGGGAAATCCCCAAGGTGGAGTAAGTTTCTGTAAAGGAAAGTTTGACATCCACCTAAATGCAGCCATTCGATTAATTAACACCTGTCCTTCACTTCGAGTTGTTGATCAATTCGCTTTCGCGATACTAACGACTAGCCTCCTGGTTAGCTCAGTTGGTAGAGCGACTGCTCCAGTTAAGCAGTGCTCCCGGGTTCGAATCCTGGACCAGGACGAATTTTTCTTCAACTGCGAAGTTTCAGAGAAAGCTGTATAGCTTTCCTTTGTAGCCGTATGGCTGCATTTAGGTGGATGTCAAACTTTCCTTTACTGTGTTCACACTGTTGCCAGGTTCATTGCCACGGAAATGCTAAATTAAAGCGCAGCTCTTTTTCTCCACGTGCCTGTTGCCGTTTCAACGTTATCTAAAATAGAGCGTATAGCAAGTGCAGGACCAAGTAGGCGACAAAAGAAGGCAGAATGGAAATGATAGCAAAGAGATGCTTATAGTTGTAAATAAACATCCAAAGGAGCCACAGGGAGCCAATGCCACTGCTGAAGCGAGCAAATGTGACCGCCGAGTTGGTAAGAACGCAAAGCAGGAAATGCGAGGGGCACGTGAGAAATAGCGTGTGACGAGCTTCTAAAGTTGGAGCCTCAAGTTTACAAGTGAGAGGGTTATGATGCTCATGTATTCTTTACAATCCATTATTGAATTTTTTTTTAATTTTTTTTAGAGTTGTAACATATAATGGTTGGAGGTAGAGTGTGAAATAAAGTGCGTAACAAAGAGCTTTGCCCTGCTTGCACATCCATTACACCCTATTACACCATTACAGTCCGTGAAGTCAACTGACTTTTGTACACATCTTCACGTGACATTTCTGTGTACCGTGTCAGCACAGAGGTACCAACCAGTCTACCTGGTCATCAGCTTGCATGCACCACCATATCTATTTTATGGCATAATGCAACACAGGGGAAACATCACGCTCTTTTAACCAACAATCATTGGCGAATAATTTTAACCTGCAATTTCTTTACCTGATGCCGTAATTTATAGCACCCCCCTGTTGTGGTCAGAGAACTTCTTTTTCCCTAAGGAATACCTCAGGTAAAGTCGTTACACTTGTAGCCTACGCTTTGCAGAGAAGAACCGCATTCTTGAAACGCTGCACAAAAGACCGTTTTAATGAAACAACATGATGAACACATCGTGCCACTAGTGTTCCATCTTTTTGTTTGTGCTATGCCATTAGAATAAAAAGCCCCAGCCATCACCAGATGTTTTTTTTAACAAATTATGGGTGGTGCTCAGTCATTTGAGGATGAGCCCATGGTGTTGCCTGTAGTAATGACAGTGATGAAGTTACTTCCACTAAGACCATAATGTGATTGCATTACTCTGCAAACACAAGCGCCTGTAGACGGCCGTCTGCTGTCCGCGCCATTGCTGCTGCTGCTTCGCTTAGCTTTAAGAGGCTCCACGATTTAATTTCCTAGCTTACCCATCTCTTTTCATCACCCCCTTTTCTCCTCTAATCTTTCATCCCCTCCTCCTCCCCTTCCCCCCGCACTGGGTTGTATGCAGGTGAGCCCCCAGCTGGGCTCAATAATATCCCCAGTGCATTTCCTTTCCTTTTCTCTTGAACCACTTAGTAGTAGTAGTAGTATTACTCTGCAAAGCTCTAAAGGCATTTTCACTGATTTTTATATGTAGATAAATATATATGTATAATTTGGGTTTATTTCCCAGGAGGCAGGAGCATTTGAGAAGCTGTTGTATGTGGTCATCGACTCCATATGGCTCGGCTGCAGATACTTTGCACAACCAAGGAAGAGGCTGCACTTTGCGAGGCTCAGTGTGCTAAGCATCCACTAGAGACGATAAGTCGCGCTTGCAGGGTGGTGTACGAAAACATCAACCCAAACAATGAGCTCACTCTGACCTTGTTCATCATAGGGCCATTGAAACACCATGCCACCGACAACGCCACAACGATACTAAAATTCCACTTCGGGTCCGTCAGTGATCACATACAACGGCTTCACCATTCAAGTCTTGCGCATGAGGGCAAGCTTCCCTGAATTTTTTTGCTCCTCATGTGCACTGCAGTGTATGTATGTGTGTTGTGAGAGAGAGAGAGAGAGAGAGAGAGAGAGAGAGAGAGACATTTCACAAATGGATGGTGCCGTGCAGTTAACTGCAGTAGGACATCACCTAGAAATGGTGTGGTGAGACATGGTCGAGGACAGGGAAGATGGCATTCACAATAAAGGTCTAGGTTCTCCCGACTGCTATGTCTCCTGCTTGCTGCACGCACACACGCGTTCTCTGGTTTATGCGACAGCCAGGATTGTTTGTGCAACTTGTAAAGCACATCCACCATCCCTACAATGCCACTGACGTTGGACCCAACGGCCTAAGCATGGAGGCTAGGCGTACAACCACGTGAAACGCAACTGGTAAGGAAAAGGGATTTGTTTCTGATGCCATGAATCACGATGTAATCCAACATCAACAACATTTTGGCCACTATTGATTCTTGCATTATATTTTGCAGGTTACTAAGGGCTCATCGAAGCAAAAGCACCAAAAGACACCAGTTTGATTTCAGCCCACTCTTTATAGCAGCAATCAAGCAGCGGCTTGTCGGTAGCTGCCGGCAATATGCGACTGCTGAACCAAATGAAGTGCAGTTAGGTAACGAAAATTGTAGCTCAAAGGCTGTCAGCTCCATGTTAATGAGGTGGGCACCAGAGCCGCCAGTTCTTGATTGAGTGAGTTTTCTGCGTCACTCATGGTGGTGATGAATGCGGTATACCGTCGAAGGTAGAGTAGATGCACCCAACTCGGCTCAAGCAGCGTAGACACCTCAACTGGGAGAGCTGCGGTCGCGCAAGCAGCGAAAATGGGGTGGACAGTGGGTCTAGTGAATAGTAAATAAGCTACGCTGCAAAATAGCTAAGCCAAGTGTGCTAGGCTAGCAGGTGCATGCCGATAGATAGTTTTGGAATAAGGCATCCCAGGCGCTTGGGGGTCCGGTAGGGGGACCCTAAACACTCTCGCCCATAGATTTTAGCATGAAAGTGTTTCATTCCCGGATACACGAGGATTTCGCTGACGTCATACCCGTCACGGAAGTGACGCCAGTACAACGAAGCAAGCGGCCTGTAAAGGGTGCACGCCTGCACACACGGTCTTCTTGCGGGGAAGCAACCTTTAGTACTACAGAGTACGTTTTCGAGTTTTCTATTTTAACGCAAAAGTGTTTATGCCGGAATACACCGAGATTTCACTGACATCATATCCGTCACGGAAAGGATGCCAGTGCACCTTTCCCGAAGCGACCCGCCAGCAGTACGTCGCTCGCCAAGCACACCCGCAAGACAGCCGCCGACCCGCAAATCATGCTCAGATGCAGATTTCGCTGTACATTTCACTTTCGTGGTTGGATTACTGATTCCTATAACAGAGAAATCAACCACAGCTTTTTTTAAGGACGACAGTCTTTCTTGGGTTACTTAAACCTAAATTTTGGTCTGTCTGTCTGTCTTTCTGTCCCTCAATTCGGCCGCCCAGCCAAAAGGTATAAATGTTTAGAAACAAAAAGGTTTGGCAAAACCTTTCCAAACAATATACCAAATATGCTGTCACACTTCGCACTTGTCAACGTTGTTGAGAATTTAGGCATATTTGGCGCAAAACATCAAATAATGATTAATACACGCAGTGTTACTGGAACTTGAAAATAGATGCGTGCTTGATATTTTCGATCCGAAGTAAAAATACACGTTGAAAACAGTGTCTTTAAAAAAGGTTTCAATGCATACAGTGCAGCTGTGGAACGCGGGAAAGTTGAATGTACCACTTGGGCTAACCTCCATCGTGGTAGGAGGAAGACGGGAGGGGAAGTGCGTGAGAGGTGGGCAGGGGAGAGGAGAGGCTCTTGTGGGCCAGGGGCGGCAGATCATCTTTCGACGACATTTGCAGTGAAGCGGGCAGATACCCGGCCATTTTTGTTTCTTTGTGGCTTTCCCGCGTCAAGTTGCGCAACACGCGAGAGTGGCGGAGACACCCGGCGACAGTGTATTACCAGTGCTGCTTTGTCGCCCTGGCCCACACTGCGCCTATTTAATCACGTACATTGCATGGCTCGCCAAAATTTGTTTATATAATTATCTCGAAACGATGTAATTACGCTCCATGTAGTTACGTCACACGACACTGAACAGACACGCTCGCACACGGCAGGCAGCGCGGTTAGGTGACCGCATGCGCTCAAAGAACTTCCGCAAAAAAGGAACGTGACAGGGGTGTATTTTGCGTCAGTTCGCTGTTTTATTTTTTGTGACTAGCTAGGCTTCAAGATCGTCAAGTGAAACTCCGTTCTTCTTTCCTCCGTGTATCAAAGCAGCCAACCATGGGCTTTTTAAAAAGCGCGCGCATCTCGTCATCGGAGCGTCTGTCGTCTGCAATGGCGCGCGTCGTCTGCTAACCGAAACTCACTTCGTACCTTGAATGCTAAAACTTCAACGTGCTTTCCCACCATAAGTTTAATCGAGGTCGTAGTGCCTGAGCTCACCTCGGGTGTTGCATTATTCCTTCGGTTCCAGTGGAGAATACAAAGGCGAGTTCACTCGTGCAGCAACCGAGCGTACGTCTGACGCTCGCAACATGGCGCCGGCCTCCTCTCTTGCATTGCAAGCCTTCTAACGTCGGTGCAGTACTTAGACATTCTGGGCGGTGTACCGAGACCTTTTTGTCCAAGTTTTATGTTCCCCGGTGGCGAAACACAGCCATTCGCCGGTTCAAACGTTCACGACAAGAGAAAATGACCTGGCGCAGCAACAGATATTGCTTAGGCTGATTTCTTCGGCCACTGAAGAGCAGGTGTTTGATCGCCGACGCAATAAAAGATTCGTTCCGGCCTTCTTCAGGTCACTGCCATTCCGTACGGACGAAGCTGCAGTCGTTGAAGTGAATGGGGGAGATGACACGTTACTAAAACACTTGCGGTGTTATGTCCCCTACGTGCATGCATTATAAACATTTAATTGCGTCGATGCAAGCTTGTGTGTGTATTCAAAATTCGTTGGTCGGCACTTGCAAAACATAAGCTCTTCTAAAAATATTTTTATTCGAAGTCTGCAGGAAGCAAATGTGCGCCCTTGATTTATGTTGGAGCTAATGAACAAACTACCGATCACTGGTCAACATTTTCTTTCCGGTTCCAGTTTCAAGGCAGTCATACAGCACCTGACTGTCGTCTGATCGCGTCATAGGAGCGTCTGCTCGCCGTTAGCAGACGGCGAGCAGACGCTCCTATGACGCGATCGCGCTGGGCACCCATAGCGCATGCGCGATGCTTCGCGCAGCCCCTTATGTGCTACCGTGTTCGCGGCCACAACGCCGCGCGCAAAAAAACCACGAGCGAAGCAGCAGCTAGAAGAGGTGGTGTTGCTACAGCTAGAAGGTACGGGGAAAGTGGAGACTGGTTTAGACTGGTTTAGGCTGTCATTTTTTTCGTGCACGTGTGGCACGGGTATTAGTGACACTATAGTTTAGGCCACAGAAGAGGGGCAAGGGGGCAGTGTCTTCTCTCTGTAAATGCCGCGCGCCGCAGAAGCCCGTCCGCGTGGTGTACAAGGGGTCTAGGACGTTTCGGTGCGGATCAACGGTGCACGGACATTTCTGTGCATGGATGTTTCGGTGCGCAAACTTTCCGGCAAACGAATTATCTGGTGCTTACTTGTTTTAAACAGCCATTTACATTGGTTTACATTTACATTTTACATTGATGCCATATGTTTGATTTTTGCCAGTTTTTTTGTATAAACTGAGCATTTCTTTAGTTCTGTTCAATACCTCGTTCAGGAAACACCTATTATGCCGCTAACTAATTAAATCCTTTTGCAGTCCTTTTTATTTACGACAAGGCTTTCTAATGTAAATTCGCTCTTTTTCGCCCCATGCATGCACATCAGCTAAGAAAATCAGCCGGTGTTTACGGTGCATTTTGCAAGTAATTTTCTCTAAATAAAAGGCACACTCCCACTACCGCAAGAAAGCAGCTTTACAAACATTCTGTTGCCCCCGATAATGCAGAAAATCTTATGAAGTGTTTCATCTGAGCAGCGAAAACTTGCAGGTACTGTTGTAGGCAGCTTTTTTTTTATATTAATATCGTCGTGGAAGAAGAATGGTTCTTTTTGAAGACAGCTGCAGCTACTATCTTTCTTAAATCCTGCTAAGGGCGCGTGTATGGATTGTGCGTACAAATACCAGCTCACTCCCGTGTTCAGGCAAAAGGGCGGACCTAGAGTCATTTATTTAGTGACGCTATAGGTGGACCACGAAACAACCCGAACGCCTTTTGCCTGTCTCTCTCGAAATAAACTGGCTATTTCCCCTCGTGTTCAAAATCCCTCCTCTCATACGCTCATGTTAGCCCTCGGCCTCCTCCCTCTCCTGAACGAAAACGAAGGTCGGGTCGGCTTTTGCTGCCGCCAAGACGAACAAAGGGGCAGTGGCTGCCGTGGGGCGCGGAGCGTACAATGCATGCGCGGTGGGGGGATCGCTTTCACTGATAAGGCGCCCCTGCCCTTCGATCTTAAGCCGCGGAAACACCGGAAACATAGGCATCGAAAAGTGCCGTACAGAGGAAGTACAGGGACGAAATAATTATCAACAATAGCGTCGAAATAAAGGCGGAGTAACAACAAGCAGATCATAGGCCCGTTTACATTGACCCGACGAGGGCGCGTTGAGTCGAAATAAACAGGTTTTTTGGACTCGACACCCCCATGTATAAGCGGACGGGGTGGGTCAGAGAGCCGTCGCGGCGAGTCCAGTCAACTCGGAGGCAGGGGGTGGGTTAGCTCGCTCGTCGGGCTGAGTCGGAGGGCCGCGGGGAACAGAATACCGTATTTGCGCGGTTCTAACGCGCCCCCAATCGTAGCGCGCGGATAACTTCGCGCAGGAAAATTCTAAAAAAAAAATGTGACACTGACGGTACTGCGCAGATGGAAAGACATGACACCACGTACCTGAAAGAGGGAGATTTTATTTGGCATGCAGCTCTAGAAGCCAAAAATGAATTGCGCTTCACAAGGTTGCTTATCCATCTGCTGCTGGAAATAAAGTTATAGCGGGGAACACTGAAGTTGCTTGCGATTTCAAGTTGCTTGCGATTTCAAGTGCCTTGATCTTCATAATTCTAAGCGTTAGGGGCTAAGTAGAAGCACAAAAAAATGTGCAACAGCTGACCAGGGTAAGCGGCATGCCATTGAGGAATCAGTGCGCCGAAATTCACTCACGTGGTGTTGACGGATTGTTTTTATTGGATTGAGTTGGATTTTGCGGGTACTTCGTGTCCGTTGCGCATGGCAATGCTGCTGGTCGCTTTAAAGCCTATTTCGGTTTTGAGCCCGATTGTAACGCGCACACAAATATTAAGCTACCTTTTAGCAAAAGAGGGCGCGCGTTAGAATCGTGAAAATACGGTAGCCCCTTTTCCGTGAACCCCGCCGCTCCCCTCACCTCGACTCTTTGGACGGGGTTCATATAAACTCGGACGCGTCGAGGTAAGCTGAACCCGCCACTCAACTCACCCCGCCCCCGTCGCGTCCATGTACACGGGGCTCATGCCATGAAGGAGATAGAGAGAGAGACAAGAGCTACCGAAGAAACACTCGCGCCGAACACTTGTGTTGTGCCGCTGTCGCCTATGTAATGCCCCTCCCCCCCCCTCTTTTCTTTTTCTTCTCTCTCTCTCTTTTCTGCCTGTCTTTCTCTCTCACGCCTTTTCTATTCCACCCCTAGCCTCCTCCCAAGTCTGTTATCCCCTCTTCCCCTCCCCACCGCACTGGGTTGTATGCAGGTGAGCTCCCTACTGAGCTCAATAATATCCCCAGTGCACTTTCCTTTCCTTTCTTCCACCAATTAAATCACCTCTCACTTCTCTCTCATCCCAACATTAAGGATGGAATGCCGTTATATGGGACAGTCACAGGAATGACCTGGACGAAAAAAGACTCTCTCTAAAAGTGTCACCTGCGCCATGAACCTTATTGATTGATTGAATTTTTATTGGAGCAAGGAGGGCGTGTGCCGTACGGTGTCACTTGCATGCCTTTAACCCCAAGCACAGAAAACACCAAGGAAAGGGTCCGCAGTTTCCAAGCTATATATATGTCGGTTCTTTTCTCTTGCTTTTTTGTGCCCCGCGGGATAACGGGCCTCAGAATATCTGTAAAAGTGAGTATGCGCACGTGCTTGTGGTGTCGTGGATTAGTACGAGCGCTAGAATGTTAAAAGAATTCCTGGGACATTCCGTGCACCGGATGGTCCGAATCGAGATCCGAAATGTCCGTGCACCGAAACGTCCAGCACCGAAATGTCCGGATTCCGGGTACAGGCAACGCTTTCCGTAGGCCGTCGCGCCTAAGGTCTCCCCCTTACAAGACACATCAACTCTCTGAATCACTCATTCGACCAGTTTACAGCCACGGTGCTCCAATCGGGATATAGAACCCATTACGACAGGGAAGCCTGCCAATCATCTCTGATCCACAAATTTAATACTCTCTCATCAAGGGGCATTAATGAGTCTCCGGGTAGGCTATCGTGCCGTCGAGCCTATTCAATTGAGCAGTCCGTCTGTTCCGTCGTGTTCATGCTGACCGGGACCCGTCTGGGCTCTTGTGCATTCGCCGCGGTAGGGGGATTAGTTCAGCGCAACGTTGGTTCAGCGAGCCGGCCCTCGCCCTGCCCGTGCATTCGCCTCGGTGGATTGCGCCTCCTTGCCCTTCCTCCTCGCCCTTCTTCGCGCGCATGCGCAGTCGGGTCTCGGTAATCACGGTAACTACGTACACGATGGAACAGACGGACTGCTAAAACTCTATTGTAGCAGCACGAACGTATCACATCATTCTACTTCCCAAGAAGTACTGACACGAAATTTTCGTGTTACGTTTTTTGACGTCGGCAGTTTGGGGCAAGTAGCAGATGATGTCGTGTCGGCCCGCTCTGGGCTTTCTCGTGCGGCGAAGATTAAAATGGATTTAAAATATGTTACGCCGAACGGTTGCTGTTGAAACTTGCTGGGAGATATCTCGTGATAAAAAGGAAGCATTTTACATAATTATCTCAGCTTTGAAATTTCGTGTCAGTACTCCTTTCAAGCACGTTGGTTTAATGCTGCGAAAGTGTTACTTTCCCGTGCGCTTTTTATGGTCGGAATGTCACTTTGCCACCTAGTTTTGTTCACAAATCTGGTTCCCATGTCCTGCTTTTTGTACGCACTCATTCTTTGTGTGTGTTTTTTTTGCTTATGTTGTGCGCGAATTCATACTGGGGCTCTTCAATTTACAGTCCCGGACTCACCGCGGACTCACCGCGGACTCCCCGAGAAGCAGTCCGGCACTTGATTTTCCCATGGCTTCGGGAAATTTTCGGACTACCCGCGGACTATCCGCGGTGAGTCTGAGTCTGTAAATCGAAGAGCCCCACTGCCACCGATGCCCGGCTGCCCGGAGCCACTCCAGTGGCGGTCCCAAGGGGGGGGGGGGGGCGATCGCCCAACCCCCAAAAGAGGTCCTAAGCTTCTTACTTTTTTGTTTTTTGAGCATACCGCTTGTGCGAGGTCGCAAACGTGTTGCGACCGTCAGAAATGCGGGCTCGAGCCAGCCGTTGTACCGCCTAAGAGGAGCCAAAAACCGCTGTGCCGCAAGTGATTGTGCGCAAGCGGGTTACTCCGCATACGCGTGCACGCCGTCATGGTTATCACCTCCTCCGAATAGCTGGGGCAAGGCGGGGAGCAGTTCTTTATTCCCCCCCTTCCTCGTCCCCCAAAAATTCGCACCCCCAAAATATTCGCCCCCTCCAAAACCAACCTCTGGGACCGCTACTGAGCCACTCGTCGGTCCTTTGGCCACTCTATACTAGACGGTCACCGTCGCTACTCAGCTGCGGTGGTGGTCGCCCTGTTCCCCGGAGGGAGGATGACGCCCCGCAGCTTTCACTCCGGTGCTGCCGTTAGAGAGCCGACAGGATCTGCTGGACAGCTGAAAGTTGGTACGGCGGGAGGTCGGTCCTGGTTGAAGCCTCTCCTACTTTCATCTCACAGTTCCACCATAAATGGGCAGCAGTCGCTCTGGCGTTGTTGCACAACACACACGTGTCGTCTGGGTACAGTTCTGGTGATATGTGCCGCATTATGACCGGGGTCAGTAATGAGTTGGTCTGCAGTTCTCTGAATATTGATGCTTGCTCCCTAGTTAGCTCGGGGTGTGGCGGTGCCATCACCCTTCTATTGTTTCTGTAATACTTGGTTACACCTTGAAAGGTGTTGAACGTATCTTTTGTCTCCATCCACCACTCTGCAGACGACAAAAAAAATCTAAGCTAGGCTAGTCAATAAATGAAGGTGTGAAAATGTTATTGGTGCATTAATATTACATATGATGTGGTTGTTAAATACCATGAAAAACTGTGAATTATGGCAGTGTTTGGTTGTACAGCCGGTAAAACGCTTGTCTATAACAGCGATTTCAACTTTAACCATGCTACATACGAAAACTGCCGAAACATACTCGTTCCAAAGAATGTCGGAGGCAAAAGCGAAGGGCTAAGACTTCAGAATTCCGCAGTAGTTTTATTCAAATCCCGCTCCGGCGGGGCAGGATAGGGCTGAGAGTACGAACGCTGTGTTATAGACAAGCCTTTTACCGGCTGTACGTACACGAAACTGGCACTTCCAATTTCGGTTTCGTAGGCGCGGTGGGGCTGAAAGAAAGGGAGAGAGAGAGAGAGAGAAAGAGAGAAATACTTTTTATTTTCTCGAGCAAAGACTGATATAAGTCTCGCCCTTTGAAAGGCATCCCTAGTTTGGGTGATTCCTTGTGAAATAGTAAAAACAAAAATTACTTCCTGTGTGCCGTCAATGCATGGCCATTTACGAGAAGAATATGGCAAATCATCTGTAACTCCCGTTTCATCAGATCGAGCTATCCGGAAACAAATCATTAGGCGGTTGGCTGCTGAGACGACTACATAACCACGAAAAGTTTCATCTCAGCCGGTATCATGGGTATTATGAGTTACACTTTGAAGTCGCCACTCCTAAGCCGTCACAGCAGCATATATATTGCCGCGAACCATGCATTGGGTTTGTTTATGTTTTGTTCTTACTGCACGGCCGCGCCCGGCTGTGTAATCTGTGCCCCAAGCGAAGCGCGTGTTCCATTCTTTATTTTTATGCCGCACTGGTTATCTCATTCTGATACGGAGGGCGTTTCGCCCGAACGTCACCTTCCTAGAATAATCTTCTTTGATGTACAATGTTCTGCATGTATGGACGGTTCGAGAAATACTCACGCCGAAAGATAAAAGCCTGCGGAGCGCAGGCGCCGCGGTATTCGATTCGCCGACACCAGTCTCCGCACGTCACTTTGTTGACTGCTGTTTCGCCGCCTGTGATTTTTTTTAGTTGTCAGGGAAGCACAAGTTCGCTCCAATAAACTTCTTTTCCTTGAAGACAACTGCGTCGTCTTTGGTTCGTGACAATATACACAGCCAACGTGAAATAGACAGCTGAATATTCTCCTTCTAGCATGAAACTCTAGTCCTTTAAGTTTCACTAAGCTAACTGACCAAGAACTACGCTACATTTCAAATAAGAAAAAAAGTGTTTCGTTTTTTTATCTCGCGTTTATCCTAGCTGTGGCCCGGTCCGCACACCCGAGGTGTGGCCAACTTTCAATTCAAAGTGTATTTGTAAAAGCGTATACCAGTGCAGATTTGTCGGTATGTACTGAATGAAACTTAAAACGAACAGGCCGTCTTCAGCCGCTCCTTACGCGCACGCAACGCCATGGCTCATCTTGGCTGCCCGGTGCAGCAGCTCTATGGCGCCAGCTCCCATCTGACCACACTGGAACATTCCCGCCCGATGACGACGACCTCAGGACTATAATAAGAACTGCCCAGCGGACTGCGTATACTGCAGCACTGGGGTAGTCAACAACTCTGTGGTGAATAGCTATGAACATTGGGACCCAGGCTGGGCCCGCAGGCCTATTGGTATGGGCACACTGCCTTCTGCGGCCCTCGCAGGCTTGGGTCTCCCAGAATATGTATGCTAATAAAGTATTATTATTAAACGGGACAGCGGAAGGGACAAGAATAGGCGCTGTCTTGTCGCTGTCGCTGCAGCGCCTAGTCTATAGCTTGCCCCTGAGACTTCTGTCCCGTTTAAGCGCTGTTGTTTCATTCAGTATTTGCAATTCATTTGGATAGCTTGCCCCTGAGACTTCTGTCCCGTTTAAGCGCTGTTGTTTCATTCAGTATTTGCAATTCATTTGGACATACAATTTTCATAATGAAAACTATGAGCGCGCAGGAGGAGGTAAAACGTTTATTGAAAAAAATAAATAATGACAAGTGTAATATTATACTTAAACAGCTTCGTTGTGGAATGGGTTTTTTTGAAACTGTATTGACTATTTGGATTGGTCTATGGTGCGCTGTTTTATTACGTTCTGCCTGAACCTAAATCACTACAGAAAGGAAGGATTCAATGTTTATTCCTCAAACTTCATTTAAAAAGAAACTACAAAACAAGAGCACGTACACACGCAAGGCGTTTGAACCCGCCCCTCTCCTAACTGCTGCCGATGGCGTTGCATGGAAACAAATTTGGCCGCGTATCTGCTTTATTCACTGAAAATGTCAAGGGACGATGGACCTCCAGCGAATATCAGTATGAAAGTAAAAAAAAACAAAAAAAAAACAAAAAACAAAAAAAAAAGAATAATAATAATAAAAAAAAACACGGATGGTAGAAAAGGAAACACGGACTAAATGCCGGGCCTGATTATCAGTCCCGGATGGTCGTCCCGGGTCGTCTGCAGTCTGCCTGAGACGCGATCCGGCACTCGATTTTCCCATGTATTCAGTTGGTCGTATTAACCCTATGTGTATATATGTATAACCGTCGACCAGGACTGGTAAATCGAGGTAACCCGCTGTCTGCAGTTTTATTTCTCTTCTTACCCGTGGCTTTTTACGTTCAAGCTGAAACTTCTAGCATGCCTTTCAGCGCCCTTGCCGCTCAACTCCCTTTCCCCTCCTATTCCCAAAACACATCCTTTCCCCTCTCTGCTCTAATGCTGAGGGAAGGAGGGCTAGTTCGTATTGTCGTGTTTGCGCTGCGCGAATTGTTATTCGCATAATCTTCCATTTTAGCAGTATACGCGTTTGGTTGGTTGTGCACACCCATCCTTTGCAATGAGGTGCGCCGTAGTGGAGGGCTCCACAGACGCCTGGATATCTTATAAGTGGGCAGAAATATTGAAACACAGGCGTTCAATTCGCTTGAAAGTCACGATGTCGTAAAAGAGCAAGGCACTCATGCAAGGACAAAAAAAAAAAAAAAAACGAACGAAGGCACAACGCTAATCTCGCAAATGGAATTTTATTGGAAAAGATCACCTTTTTATGCAAAAAAAAATCACATACCACCCAAACCATCGACTACAAGCTAAACCCCCACAAGAAAAGTTCCCCGTGCGATATGCTTCGCATCCGGGAAGTTCTTGGCAGCAAATGCTACGCGTCTTTTACGCCCACCATTAAGGTCCCAGAAGGTAACAAACGGCGACCTTCCCAACCCCACTGAAGAACAGGAGAGAGAAGCTGAAAAAAATTGGGCCCATCTCCCCGCGAGGGGGACTCGAGTAAATGCGTCGCATAGGGGGTGGGTGTATTGAGTTAACGTTTAGTGTTTGGGGAGTTGGTGGTAGTGAATGCGTTGTATCAGCAGCTTCTTGACGTAGTTTGAATGAGTCAAGGATATAAGGCGCGTTCGTAGGCTCCCATTCCGTGTCGGCTTTGTGGCGCAGTGGGTAGAGCACCATGTACATTGCGTTCCGCCCGCTGGGTCGGGGGATCGGAACCTGGCGCCGGATAGTATTTTTTTTATATATTGTAGGGGGAGGGGTGCGGACTACGACTACGGACGTCAACGCGGGTGACATGGTGAGTTACTCAAATGCTCTGCATTTAAAATTTAATGTGCGCTGTATGCCGTCTTACTATTCGGGGGCCAGCGCGACCACAGACAAAAAGGCCTTCCAGAACGGCGTGTCAGCCCTAGTCGGTGTTGGTCAGTCACGCGCGCAGCCACCGTCTCCCTCTCTCTCTTTTTACGCAGCCCGGCTTGCCGTACTACCTCCGCATCTCCCCTGTTCATGGGCCCTTCGGCGCCAATGGCAGAGGAAGGAACCCGCGGGGTCGGGATAGACGTGACGGGCGACACAGCGGGGCGCGGTCAGTAAGCCGCGCCCCCCCTCAAGGTCGTCGTTCCGGCTTCCAGGAGCGCCACAACAAAAGGCGCATTAGGATCGCCGCTTCCCCTCGGGGAGATAACAGAGGAGCGCGACGGAGGATTCCGGCTGGGAGGGTTAAAAGAACAGAGGGCGCTGCAGGCAGTCCATCTGTACTCCGCATCTGGTCCGCAGGGCTGACCAACATGGCTACTGTTTCTGGACATAAAGGGAGCCTATGACAACGTAGATAGGGGATTGCTGTGGCATATACTGGACGAAGAGGGGATTGGGTCAGAATTTGTGGGGCTGCTAAGGGCAATATATGAGGATAACAAGGCGCATATTACATGGGAAGGACGTACAGGCACAGAGCCCGTGTACATTCGAAGAGGTTTAAAACAGGGGTGCCCCCTTTCGCCATTGCTGTTCACACTGTACATTAGAGGAATGGAAAGACGATTGGAGGAGAGTGGATTAGGCTTTGACTTGTCGTACCGAAGCAATGGAGAGTTGGTGGAGCAACGGATTCCGGGATTGATGTACGCGGACGATATAGTGTTGCTGGCAGATAATGCGGAAGACCTTCAAAAACTGGCCGACATTTGTGGGGATGAGGCAACGTACCTAGGCCTACATTTTAACCCGCAGAAATCTGGAGTCATGGTGTTCAACGAGAAAGCTCATACAGCACCAATAAGAATTCAACAGGAAGCCATACCATTAGTAAATAAGTACAAATACTTGGGGATCTGGTTTATTGAAGGAAAAGGCTACCTGAATGCCCATGAAGAACACCTCAAACTGAAAGGGAGACGAAATGCAGCAGTAATGAAACATAGAGCACTTTGGGGATACAATAAGTACGAGGTAGTGCGAGGCATCTGGAAAGGGCTAATGGTGCCGGCGCTCACGTTCTCTAATGCCGTATTATGCCTAAAGTCCGATATCCTGTCGGGACTGGAGGTTAACCAAAAGGCAGTCGGCAGATTAGCACTGGGAGCTCACAGTAAGACTACAAACGAGGCGATACAAGGCGATTTGGGTTGGGCTTCATTTGAGGCGAGGGAAGCGCAAAGTAAGATACGTTTTGAGGAGCGGCTTAGACATTTAGATGAGAAGAACTGGGCAGCCAGAGTGCACAGGTACATGTACCTTAAAAGTGTGGACACCCAATGGCGAAAGAGGACGCGAAAGCTGGCGACTAAATATACCTTGACCGCGGCAAATAAACAAGGGGGGGCAGTTAAAAAGCAAGTGAAGGAAACAGAGACGCTCATGTGGAAAGAGAGGATGGAAAAGAAGGGATCGCTGGGAATCTACAAAGCAAGCAAAAAAGAGATCCGGAAAGAGAACTTTTATGACAACAATAAAGGTAGTGCGTTGCTCTTTGAGGCGCGGGCTGGCTGCTTGAGAACTCGAACCTACATGAGCAAATATTCGTCCCAGGATGAGACATGTGTTGTATGTGGCAGGGATAAAGAAACAATCGACCACATAGTAATAGGATGCGAAAAGATTCAGCCGGATAGAATTGGGGGGAAAGTCCTACTTCCTGAGGCACTGGGCTTCGCAATTGATGGAAGCATTAACTGGTCAGCAGTAGGTATTACTAAGCAGCGGCTAGAGTATTGGTGGAAAAAAAGCAGGGAAGTCGACAAAATAACATCCCAGCCGGGGGTAGCGGCAGGGCAGAATTAAAAAGAAATCCGAGTTGAGGGACTAAATTTAAATTCAAACTACTAAGATAGGCTAGATGGCGCACGCCGTCACCCCGATCCAAAGGGGAGGCCTTTAATCATCATCATCTGTAGAGTTTCTCTATGGTGCTGCGTGCTTTAACAACCACGTGACCCCTGACGTCACTGCTCCGCCAGTTTTTTTTTTCCTTCGGGGCGCCGTGCTGTGCGTGTGTGTCATTTTCCTTTCTCGAGTGCTCGTCGTGTTGCGGCGAGGTTTCCAATTTCCGCTTATCGTTGCGTGCCCCGTGGGTGTTTCCGTGGGTGTTATTGCGTGAGTGTGATGTGTTGTCGCATGGAATATCTTGCTGCCGAAGACGCCGTTGCAAGCTTTTGCAAAAGCGATGCAAGCTTTTGAAGGCTTTCCTCTAGTTCGTTTGGGAAACGGGAGGAGGGGGACCGTTGACATTTTGACGACCGCGATTACCGCCATGAGAAAGCCCGAAGTGGACGGGAGCTGAAAGTCAGTCAAGGGGTCAAACGTAGGAAGGAATAGGGCACCAGACGTTCTGTCTACGACCGTTGCACTGCTCAATTAAAGCTACTGGGCGAAGTTCCCATTCGTGACACGGCTGACCCTGGTGACACGGCGGCTGGGGTGCGTGTCAATGGGTAGGTGACCAGGCTTTGTTAGACGCTCCACGTGTTTACAAAGGAAAGGAATTTTGGCGGCGAGGAGCACAAAAATAGGCGTGCATAGTATGAGCAATACCTAAAGACGTGCCACCCGCCACGGTGGCTCAGCGACTAAATTAGGCGCATAAATATTTTTGCGAATATAGGCAGGCATTTATCTAATGATAGGATGATAATATTATTAGGGGACTTTAACTGTGTTTTAACCGCACGTGATAAGACAAGCAGCCGGCCTTTTAAGGATGGGAGCACTGAGCTGTTACGTCAGCAGATTGTATACGGGATGGAGGATGTTGCTGAATGTATGCAGGGAGCCAGAAGCGTACAATACACCCACTTCCAGGGTACAAGCCACGCCCGACTGGACCGGATATACATAACTTTAGAACTGGTTCCGAAGTGCCGCAACTACAGTGTTCTGCCAATGTCCTTTTCTGACCATTGTATGGTCAAGTGTAGGATTGGGTGCAAAAAACGGAGTAATAGTTTCACATGGGACCTATGGAAGTTAAATGCAAAGCTTTTAAAAGACGTATCTTTCACTAGCTTAGTCACGGACAAACTTAGCAAAATTGAACAGGATGGCCAAAATACGGTGGCGGCAATGTGGGAACTAACTAAACAAGCAGTCAAAATTAAAGCTATCGAAAGGGGCAGCTGCATAAAGTACGAACAAAATAAGAAGGAAACAACCCTACGAGCTTTGCTGCAAAACATAGAACAAGAAAGCAAACAGCCGGGGGCTTACAGAGACGACATAAGACAAACAAAACAAAAACCAGAAATAATAGATGAGGAACGCTATCAAGGAGCGCTAGTAAGAGCAAGAGCGGAACAGGTGATAGCGGGCGAAAGGGGGTTGGAGAAGGCGCACGCTAGTCGCAACCATATAAGCGAGATTGATTGGAACGGCGTTACATCAGACGATAACAACCACATTGAGCGAGCGTTCTTCGAGTACTAAAAATCGCTTTTCGCTTTCAGGGAAGTTGATATGGAAAACTTCAAGAAAGATTTCCTTGGCAACATGCCGAGACTGGATGATGAAACGAAGGAGCTGTTACAGCAGCCAATAACAGTAAAAGAAGTTGAAGAGGCTATTGACAATTCAAACTCGGGAAAGTCGCCAGGGCCGGATTGTTTAAGTGCGGCATTCTATAAAGAATTTGAAAGTGAAATAGCTACGGTTCTAACTGCCGTTTTCAATGAAGCGTTTAATTTGAATGTCCTGCCACCTTCTTATGGATCCGCTCACATGATACTAATCCCAAAAACAGAGGATGGGGAAAAACTTAAACAAGTGACTTCATACAGGCCCATTTCACTCACGAATGTTGATTATAATTTTTTTATGAATATATTAGCAAGTAGACTCCAGGGAGTGATCCATAAAATAGTAGGCTCTCATCAAACCTGCGGTATACGAGGAAGATCTATATGTACTAACAACCACAAGGCCAGGTGCGTGCTTGAGTGTAGCGATGCCGCAAAAGTAGGTGTCGCGGTTCTTCAGCTGGATCTCGAGAAGGCTTTTGATTGTGTGTCACATGAAGTGTTGCTTTGTATACTGGATTATATCAATGTAGGTTCTGTTATCAAAGATGGGGTGGCTCTGGCGTACCGAAATTGCACCACGCGGTTAGTGGTGAATAAGACATTGGGAGCGCCCATTGGCGTGCAACGCTCGGTGCACCAGGGATGCCCACTTAGCCCACTACTGTTTTGTATTTACATTCAAACTTTGTGTTTGCGTATCCAAAAAGACGTAGAGATTCGTGGATTCCGCCTCCTGGAGAACGAAGTGAAACTGCTGGCTTATGCGGATGGCATTGCTGTGTTCTGTGAAAACAAAGAGAGCATTTATATAGTAGTCCTGGTCACAAAACGGTTCAGTACCACAACCGGAAGCCTAGTAAATTGGGGAAAATGTCTTGGTTTCAAGCATGGCGAATGGCAATCCACCCCCAGCGTTTTTGCCAACGTAGCATGGACAACAACCCCAGTTAGGTATCTGGGAGCCCCCCAACAGTTTTATAGGGATAGCGAACCATATTGGCGAGAACAGACAAAAGAAACTCGCGCGAAAGCGGACAAGTGGAAAGGGGCTTATTTGTCCACGTTTGATAGGGCGACCGTGTGTAATTTGTTCTTAGTATGCAAACTGTGGTATGTGATGCACATGTTGCACTGCTCACGCACGAACGTGCAAAAGTTGCATAGAGTGTTCGCTGTTTTTGTTTGGGCCTCGAATTGGGAGAGGTGCAGTCGTAACAACTTTTTTAGGCGTGTGAAAGATGGAGGAGTGGGGCTAGCGCATTTATTTGTGCGACAACTACTAAATAGATTTCTTTTTTTGAGAGAAGTAAGGGGCCCTTTTCTTCGTACAGCGTGTCAATTAAGGCTAGGCAGGGTTCTCCTCGATTTTGTGATTACGACTGAATACATGACGGGAGGTATCTTTGGATATTTTAAGGAGGTCGTTGCCAGCGTGAAGTTTTTAAACGCAAGATTTTCAAAAGAGTATTTAAGTACGGTTGCGCGTAAGAAATTGTACCATGATATTGTCGATGTGTTGTTCCCTGTTCCCATGTACAGGGCTATGTACTGTGGAAGGCCTGGTAGCGATGTGCTTAAGAGGGTTAAAAGAATGCAGATTCAACCAGGGGTCAAATCCTTTATGTTTAGGCTACATACAGGAACATTATTAGTACGAACGTTTATGGAAGAAAGGGGGTTATTCGTACCATGGGGGACAGATTATTTTAGTTGTGAATCCCCCGAGACAATAGATCATGTATTTTTGCATTGTTGGGAGGGAGTATATTTTTGGGATGTGCTACAGAGGACATTACACGAAGATTTGCCACTAGATCCTCACGGTATACGTTTCCTTGCGATAGACAATGAGGATGGAGTGCCTTACGATTTAGTCATGGCACTGGGTCTCCATAGTATATGGCGCCCTCGTACAGCAAGGTTGTATAATGATGTTGATGCGCGATGTGCAAGGGAGTATTTTAAAGAGAGCATTGGGCGATTTGTTGAAGTTATTAAGTTCCACCAGGAACTACCTGATTGGCTGCCGCAAATAGAGGAACTAATCAATATGAGGGCATTTTAAATGGACGAAGTCAGCCCTGTAGTGGCTGGCAACTCCACCTCTTGTATGTGTACATATTTGCAATGTTGAGATGTAATCTGTTGTGAATTGTCAAAGACAGGCAATAACTACAAAAAAAAAAAAAGCCACGGTGGCTCAGTGGCTTAGGCGTTGCGCTGCTGAGCACGAGGTCGCGGGTTCGATTCCCAGCCGCGGCGGCCGCTTTTCTGATGGAGGCGAAAAGCAAAAACGGCCGTGTGTACGGGATTTCGGTGCACATTAAAGATCCCCAGGTGGTCAAAATTAATCCCGAGCCCTCCACTACGGCGCGCCTCATCGCCTGCGCTGCATCGGCACGTTAAACCCTACAATCAATCAATCAATTAAACGCATATGCCGCCCGAGATCCGGTAGCTCAGCGGTAGGTTTGCTTTTAGTCTGTTTTTCATTTGTGTCATATTTGTGTTTTGCGGAATACCTCCTGGTTTCTGTACGCGAGTGAAAGAGGTGGATCACGTGACTATTTTGCGTTCACCTAAGTTTTTTGGTCACTGGACTGGACTGGAAAGGACTTTATTCACATCGATCCTGCAGTGGGCGGGGGTTTGTTATGACCCCGTCCCGACGCGGCCGGTCGTCGCATCTTCTTCGCTATAGGCGCAGGTCCCTTTACGGAGTCAGTGCTTTTCGAGTGCAGTGAAGACGTGCTGGATGGCCCACTCTTGCTTCGTCTTGTCTCTTGATTCGATGGCTTCCTGTAGTCGTGCCGGGTAGTCTTCGAAGCTGGCGCCTTCTGGGTCGGTGGCGCAGTCCCACATGATGTGCCACCGGTTGGCCGGCCCCTTTTTGCATACCTCGCATAGGCTGCTTGTGTACTCCTCTGGGTACATGCGGTGTAGTGCCGCCGGCGACGTGACCGACGCCGTCTGTAGTTGTCTGAGAATCGTCGCCTCTTCGCGGCTCAGGGCCCGATGGGGCGGGGGGTATTCTCTTCTGGACAGTCGCGCGTTTTTTAGTTCTTCACCGTAACCTCGGGCCCTATCTTTGGACTCTGTCCACCATTCCCACTCGGGGCGGCTTTCCACTCTGGGGGCGCGGTGTGTTAGTGCGCGCGCCTCCCTGTGGGCCGTCTCGTTGTGGTTCGGTGCGTGCGACGAGCATTCGCCCGCGTGCGCCGGAATCCACCTGACTTCCACTCTTCTCGGGTACCCGACAAGGATGATCTTGATTGCTTTGCTGCTTACGCGCCCGTTCGCCAGGTTTCGTACGGCTTCTTGGGAGTCACTCAATATTGTGTCGCAGTCGGCTTCGGTCATTGCCAGGTCTATGGCGATTTCCTCGGCCTCCGTGGCGTTCTCGCACCTTGCGCTCGCTGCCGTGGCTATTCTTCCTGTTCTTGCATTGATCGTGACCATCTGCCTTTGCCGTAGTCGCCGCGTCGACGTACCTCGTTCTCGGGTCGTCGCCGTGTTGCTCGACAATGTACTTGGCCCTCGCACTTCTCCTTTCTCGGTTGTATTCTGGGTGTACATTCGTCGGTATGGGGTTCACGCGTATGTTTGCGCGCGTTTCTGGGTCGAGTTCTTGCAGTTGTCTTCCCATGGTTCGGCCTGTCTTGGTTGACGATAGCCGCTCTCGCTGCGCCTCCAGTTACGCCTCGATGAGCTCATCGACCATGTTGTGGGTACCTAGTTGCAGGAGTATTCTTGTACTCGTTATGACTCGCTGAAGCCCAGCGCTCGCTTGTGCATCCTCCGTATCATAGCGTCGATTTTGGCCTTTTCAGTCTGTGCCCACTGGTGGTACGCGACCGTGTAGGCGACGTGGCTTATTGCGAAGGACTGCACCAGTCTCGACAACGCCTCCTGTGACCAATCAGTGGCCTAGTGTGGGCTAATCAATGAGCCATGCTCAATTGTGACGTCGCGTTTGTGGGCGTGGTTCTGGTGGCAAAACCGAGAAGTTTGATGTTTTGAGAGGGACAGGAAAGAGAGGTGGATTATGCGATCATGAGCCTTGAAAGTTGTAAATGCGCAGTGTAAATAAAGTGTACATATGTACATTTTGGCGTTTGCTTGGAGTAGCTCATCGTTTGCCACGTGCTGTGGGCCAGCGAGTCATCGTTTCAGCGATCATCGCTTCGACAATCGACTTCGGCCAGATATATCCACCTCATTTTAACTCTAGGGGTCCTGACTGTTTGCTTTGTAAGAAGCCTGCGACCATAGCACGCGTTCATAGATTGTTGGGATGAGGTATTTCTTTGGGATGTTGCGCAAAGGATACTAAAAAAAGGATTTCCCGTTGAATAGACATGGCAGTGGCGTAGCCAAGGGAAGGAGGTGGGTGGGGCGCTTAAAACACTAGCAAGTGACGGGATGGTGCTTTTTTTTCTTTTGTAGTGTGTTTTGTGACTGGTATGTTAAAGCCAAGTAATTAAGAAAAAGTACCAGAATGGCACAATCGGATAGACATCGGCTCCATAACGTGAGGGACCCAGGTTCGCATCTGACCACGGGAAACGTTTTTGCCTTCACTTCTCCCACGGTCATCACCATCGTCACCGAAAGTTGGCTTTCCTGCAGTGCGTTTTGAGTGGTCTACAGACGACGCCAGTGAGAGGCCGAAAGCGTCGCCTTAAAAATGTTTCCAACAATTGTGGGAACGCGACCTTAGCGCGTTCCCTTTGGTTCGGCTTCGCCACACCGCTTGCTCCTCGCGGGAACTTGCTCGGCAAGACGTCGGCGAGGGGGATCTACCTCCTCGCCGTAGGAGTTGTCTTTAATTAAGCCGGCGAGCACGCGCGGGAGGCAAGCTGCGCGGGGGGGAGTTGGAGCTCGGGAAGCGAGGCGTCAGGACGCGCCTGGTCATCTCCTTCCTTCGAGGATCGGGCAAAAAGGAGGCCGACAATGGCTGCCATCGGTGTCCCAGCGAGGCAAACGCGAGCGCGCTGAGGCGGCGCCCCGGCGATGACTGTTGTCGCGGTGAGTCGAACCTCTCGATTCCCTTAAATTGCCCGGGCGAGGAACTAGATCCCCGCCGTCAACCAGCTAGCCTGCATGCTCTTTGGATGTTTGTTATTCAGTAATAAATGTCAATGAGCGAAAACACTTGTCGCTTCCTTTGTTCCGGTGAGCCACGGCCCGCCGCGGCTGGCGCGGTACAGCGCGCAGCCGCGGGGTGGGGGCAGATAGCTTGATAGCTGGGCGAAACGAGAAGACGAAGACGGATTAGTCTCTCTCGTCGCTGGTTTTGCTATTGCAGGGAAAAGTAAACTAACCTACTTTAACCCCCCCTCTATAACCCCACATCTGGCGCATCAACGTGGGGCTGGCTCTCGGAACATGGAACATGTCTTTGTTCGGTGTGAGAAAAGTTCTTTGTCCGAACCTGACAAGTGTTACTGCTAGCGTGAATCAGATCGCTAGCGGAGGCAGGCGTACTTTCTTGAGAGCGGAGTGAACGTTGCTACATTGTGCTAGAACATGTGAGCGCCGAGTTTTCTCAGTGCGCCGTATAGGCGGGACGTTTCTGCCGCGGCAAATTGAGGCACTGAAATTCTTGAAGTCCAGCACCCATGACGCGCTAGGGCATAAGGCCCGCGCTGTAATTGCAAGCCCGAAGTGAGCGAGTACGGAAGCTGAGTTGTATGGCCCGATTTTCTTTTCTCTGCTGTCTCTTTTATGGACTCTGGGAGTCGGGCTCTGGGAGCCGTGTGGCCAGGGGCCACGGGTGCCGTTAGGGCTGTCTGGTATTGCGGCTCGGCACCGGGCGTTCCGACATCGCGAGACGCGATGGGCGCCGCCGCTCATTAAGCTGTTTGTATAGCAGCGAGCGGGTAGGGCCGACGACAAAGCCGATGTCTCCTTCACGGCTTTGCGAATGGGGCAGTAGAGCAAGCCTCTGGGTTGCCGGTCGTTGTCAAACATGCGTGTTGCCCGAAGGCTTTTCGGAGCCGGCACCGCGTGGGAGAGGGCACGACCGAGGGGGACGTAGCTCGGTAGCAGACGGACGGGAAACGGCCCCTCTTCTCCTCTGAATGGCGGGGTGCGTGTCGTCGGAATGCTTGTTTTAAGTGGTTCTGCACGTAGCGGGGAAAAAAATCTCCTTCGCCTCGAGAAAGTGAGTTTTTGTGCGCTATCGGAAACCGTCTTTTGACAGCCGCAATTGTTTAGCGTCGTGCCACGCGGCCGATGCTGAGGAATAGCATTTCTTCCTTGCCTGACTTCATGGCTTGCGGGAATGCCGATGTGATACGCAATGCGAGTTGAGTCACCCAGGCTTGCTTGCTACGCGATGTCTGTGATGCCACCTGCTGCTCCGGGTCGGCGAGCGTTCGAGAGCTGGGGACCACTGGCGGCTGCCCTGGCGTGGCAGCTACTTGGAGGCGGCCTAGACGCGGCGCCGTGGGAGCTCCCTACGGCTGGTGTCTTCCTCCATGGAGGGCGTGTTGGTGCGGGCGGCGCCGTCGTGTGCTTCATGGCTTGGCGTCACTTCGGTGCTGGGCCGCACTTTGCGGTCGCGGGGCTCCTGGACCTGCTGATACGTCCTCGGTGCGTCCGGGCTGACAGCAGCAGCTGTACGGACGTCATCTATCAGCGAAGTCGCTACACTTGCTCGGGCTGGCTTCAGCACTACGCTTCGACACCCTGGCCTTCTGTCTTCGGCCAGGGCTGGACGGGACCTGCTGATCCTCACCACCGACTGACAAGAGCGCCAGTGCGAGCAACGATGCTCGTGTTTGCCTGAGCTGTGCTGCGCTACGTCGAACCTATGGCTGAGAACTCTGCGGCCCCCGTTGCATTGGGCCAGCTGATGCCTTCTCAGCGGGTCTTGACGAAAGCAGCCCTAGGCACAGCTGTCTACGACGAAACTGCATCTGTGCTTGGCATGCCTATTCGAGCCAACGTGTGCACCGTCACCTCAGAGGTGTTACCTGCGACACCTGAGCGTTAAATTGTGCATGGGCGAAAGATTGTGCATGCGGCTGACGATGCATGTTTGATGACGGCGAGTGCGAGGACAGCTACTACGCGGGGGCGAACCTTCATGTTCTGTATAGTGTTACGAACATTGCGTTTAGATGTCCCCGTGTGCTATTCTTTCCACCGTACGGAAACGTTTAAGGTTGGAGGGATGTGGGAACGCGACCTTAGCGCGTTCCCTTTGGTTCGGCTTCGCCACACCGCTTGCTCCTCGCGGGAACTTGCTCGGCAAGACGTCGGCGAGGGGGATCTACCTCCTCGCCGTAGGAGTTGTCTTTAAGCCGGCGAGCACGCGCGGGAGGCAAGCTGCGGGGAGTTGGAGCTCGGGAAGCGAGGCGAGAGGACGTGCCTAGCGACCTCCTTCCTTCGAGGATCGGGCAAAAAGGAGGGCGACAATGGCTGCCATCGGCGTCCCAGCGAGGCAAACGCGAGCGCGCTGAGGCGGCGCCCCGGCGATGACTGTTGTCGCGGTGAGTCGAACCTCTCGATTCCCTTAAATTGCCCGGGCGAGGAACTAGATCCTCGCCGTCAACCAGCTAGCCTGCATGCTCTTTGGATGTTTGTTATTCAGTAATAAATGTCAATGAGCGAAAACACTTGTCGCTTCCTTTGTTCCGGTGAGCCACGGCCCGCCGCGGCTGGAGCGGCACAGCGCGCAGCCGCGGGGTGGGAGATAGCTTGCTAGCGGGGCGAAACGAGAAGACAAAGACTGATTAGTCTCTCTCGTCCCCGGTTTTGCTATTGCAGGGAAAAGTAAACCAATCTACTTTAACCCCTCTTCATGGAGCAACACCCCACCGACCCCACCATGTGGCGCACGTCGTTGGGCGAAGAGGCGGCTGGAGTGGTGGTGGAAGAAAAGTAGGGAAGAGAGTTGAACGTGATTAGAATTAGAATATAGCGAAATAGAATCAGAAGTTAAGGGGGGGGGGGTAAACATGGGTGCAAGGGCGGGAAGGGGGGGGGAAGCGATGGGAGTTTAAAACCGGGGGGGGGGGGGGGGGGAGTAGAATAACACAGGCAAGTTGGTTGGTGACAACCGAAGTCCCGATACAAAGGAAGGGCCTCTAATAATCATCATCATAAACATAAGTAATTTTAGGGGCCTTAGTTGGACAAACAACTTGGGCAAGCAGGGAAAAACAACCAACGAAGCAGTGCCGGGAGATATGGGCTGGGCGTCGTTTGAAGTTCGAGAGGCGTAGAGTGAAATATGTTCTGAGAGGAGGTTGAGAGCAACGGATCATTGTAGGTGGGCAGCTAAGGTGTTTAGGTACCTATACTTGAAAAGCGTGGACACGCAGTGGTTCAGGAAGACTAGAAGGCTAACGATGAAATACGGAAAGAACAGTGGAGAATCCAAAACAGCCAAGGTAACCAAAAAAAGAGGCAAGGCAGATAGAAACGGATAAATGGAGAAAAAAAAAAGGAAGCTAAAACGTCGTTAGAGATGTACAGGGCGGAGAAATTGGACATCAGAAAGGAAAATTTGTACGACAATTCCCAGGGCAGTGCTTTGCTTTTTGAGGCTAGAGCAGGTTGCTTGAGAACGAAGAGCTTTGTGGGGAAGTATTCACAAAATGATCTGGTACGCGTGGTCTGCGGCAAGAAACAGAAACTATGCGGCACATAGTGTTAGAATGCGAGGGTATCCATCCAAATCTACATGAGGGAAATGTTCGGCTTCCACAAGCCGAAGGGTAGCACAGATTTAAGGGATTCAAGGGTAGCACAGAGGAAGTTAACTTAAGGCTGTCGAGGCGACGAAAAGAAGATTAGAATGCTGGTGGACGAAAATCAGAGAGGGAAATATTGCCTGGGACAGTTGCCACCTGTAACCGGAAAAAAAAAGTATTTTGTGCCTAATACGTTTTTTGTGCCTGCCCTAAGCAGCGCTAGTATTAAACCAAGAGTGTAAAACGTAGGCATACTAGTCCTTTTTGCTAAGATGACATGTCATCACCCCACTACAAAGGGGAAACCAATAGCAATAATCATCATCATCAAGGGATTATTTTCTTCTTTTTCATTGCTGCTTCCATATTCGTAAAGATAAATCAAGAATGCGTCCATAATTAAATTTAAACATAATTTTAGCCATATAAACGCTTCTTCTTTATGTCACTTTTCCCGATTTTTCACCCCTGCGGCCGAGACAACTCACTCGCGAGCCGGCCCGGGTAAAGTGAGTTTCGGGAACACACTCAGCTAAAAGTGCGTTCGGTGGTACGTGTCATTCGCGTTTGCCTGAAAGCTGCGCCTGAATGACATTTCAGCTGAGTGCACTCTGTGGAAGTGCACTTAAATAGGCGCGTTTGAGCAGGGCTGATAACCACACACCGTGCTCACCAAATTACTTGCGCAGTCATGATTTTCACGAATTCTTCAATCCAGTTGAAAAGGATCATACCGGCAGTGCCAGAAACGACGCCATAGTTTTGAAGCAATAGAAATGAAACCAAAGCAAAAAAAAAAAAAAAATCGCGGAGGGAGAAGTAGGGGTTGCATGCATAGTCCGGTTTTCTTTGCGTTTATTGCTACTCTCTGTTCTTCCCGTGGAACTTCCTCCTTCCGCGGGTCCCTCGGGGTGAACGGGAAAGAGAACTCGCGGGGTCTGGATAGGCGTGACAGCCAGGCGAGATCAGCGAGGTCAGCAGGCCACCCCCGCTCAAGGTCGGCTCTCAGGCGCGCTGCAACTAAAGGCGCGTTAGGGTCGCAGCCACGTGGTCGCAGCTTCCCCGCGGGTAGGTAAGAGGGGAGAGAGCGCGACTGCGGTGCGCTCTTGCCGGCTGGGAGGAGGAAAGTTGTTAAAGGGTTAAATGGCCAGAGGGCACTGCGGGCGGTCGTGTTGCGCACGAGCCGCGCGCTTTGACAGCCACGTGACCACTCTCCTCCCTGTTCGTGTGCCTGTCAGGTGCTGGAAGAGGTGTGCCAGGTGTGCTTTATTTCTCGGGTGTCCGTTGGATTACGACGCTGTTAGTGATTGCCGGCCATCGGTGTGTGTTTGTGTGGGTGTCCTTGGTGCCTGTGATGTGCTCCCGCATCGGATATCTCTTTGCCGAAGAGGCTGCGGGCTGCTCCTGCCCTGGACACGTTTGTCAACACACTGCGGGAAGGAGGCTTGTCCCGTTGACGAAGTCAGTCCTTGACAGCTCTGCTTGGGGCTCTGTGTAATGTGTGAGTACCACGCGAACCGCGTTTAATTCCGCCTATTGAAGTTAGTCATGACAGCGCACCGTATTTCGTTGCGACATGTTGCCCGGCCGCCGTGCATGGGTGCAGGCATAAAGCTCGGGCCAGTAACTGCGTATTAAACGTGTGTGTTGTCATCATTTCGAACGTTTGGTGAACGCAGAGTCGTGCATATTTTGTGTACACTTGTGCGAAATGTTTTAGGTCCGTAGTTCTAGAACGCTGTGTCCTGGGTGCGCGCCACCTTAGGTGTTAAAAACCCTGCTCAATTTCAGCTACCCTCGACTTTTGTGGGCGTCCGAATAGGGCGTCATCCTCGTTCACGCATGTCATTCGAGAATGTGTTCGCATTTAACGAATTAAGGTGCTGCTTTTCCTGATGGTATTCACATCTCGCTCCTTTGTCATTTTGGGCGATTTTTTGTTCGCCCTCAATGTCGTTCGCGGCACCCGTGGCGTCATCTAGCCGCCGCTCCTTGAAACGGCGCAGCCAAGCAGAAGTTTGGCGGAAAGTTCAAAAATATTAAAGAAGTTAGGATTAATGAGCCCTGTCCAGTGGACGTTTTTAAATTAGACGAAAAAAATTTGGCACATTTATGGCCCAGGCAATGGGTTTGACCTTATTTTGTGAAGACAAAAACAAAAAAATCTGGCCCATGTGCGCAGTTTAGGCAATTTGACAAATTATTGAAGAAAAAGCGAGTTGTGCTTTGTGAATGATGTCTTTATCTTCAAGTGGATGGAGTGAACTCATAGCTGTGTTGACCATTCTTATTTTCTGAAACGGCTACATGTGAAAGTAGTGTATATGTTTCCAACGAAGTCCCTTCTGTAGTGCTTTTGGTTTGTGGGTAGCAATGTGTGTCTGGTGGGTTCTTGACGTGTTCGCTTTGCAGCAAATGCTTAACATAAGTGCGATGCCCTACAGTGCAAACAAAAAATAAGAACGATGTGTAAAGGTAAATTGAAAGGTCCAAAAGCAATGCTGTGGTATGACTGTGACTACTGTATATTTGGTGCCTCTGATCCTTCCCTTTGCCAAATAACACCAAGAGTGCAAGTATGCTTAAAGAAAAATTCAGAGGAAATACCTTCACTCTGTTCTTGGTACGTTGTGCACTTACAGCAAACAGACAGCACAAGCTAGTGAGAAATATAAGCCTGTTTATTTGATTATTGGAGCTTCAGAACATGTATAATCTTTCATTCTTTTCTTAAAAGTGCAGAAGTGGTTACTGTGGGTGGGGAAGTTCTTTTGTTTCAGTGTTTGTAATTTTTTGGGAGAGCTGTAAATGTAATGTTGATAGCTTGGAAAAAAAAGCGTAGTGAAACTGACTGAGAAGGTTCTTCCATGCCTGTTAGGTCGATCGGAGCCCTGTCAGTGGTGGTACAATAAGCTCCGGTTGATGTGGCAGGTGGGGCAATGGTCAAGTTCACCGAGATTTGTCTGAAAAATAGAAGAATTGGAGATGCGGTTGGTACAGTGAAAGGAACAAAGGGCTTTGCACAGCTATTTACGGTAAGCTACAGAGCACGTGAGTAATGAAATAACAACTTCGAACTACCAAGTCTAGCTCCAAGTGCACATAAATGACTTGAGCACCTCGAACTCCAAGTCCAACTCTCTAGCTATGGGTACACACAAATCGCCCCAGCAACATCGGACGAGAATCGGCTTTTCTCCGAGACCCCTCTAGCTTTCAAACATGCATACGAATCACCCACTGCTGATATAAAAACGCTTCTCGCCGTCGTATGGTGTTAAAAGATTTTGGTGTCTTTGCCCTTTGGGGAATGTGTGGTAGCACAGGTTTCAACTGCGCTTATTTAAAGCAACATGGTAGGTTTTCTCATTCCTAAGCCACTTGTGCATTCTCAGGGAATGACCCCTCGAGTGACCCTGCAGCCAGTGTCATTTTTGCAGTATCAGCCACAGTTTCAGGTCCGTGAATTATGGCGGATAATGTCATAATTAGTTCCTGAATTGCCATCTGTTGTCAGTACATGGACTTCTACCAGAGAAGTGTGGTTACATAAAAACAGCTGTTACTTGTTCAAGTTGAGGCTTGTACTAGTGGGTTTTTGATTGCAAACAGAGAATAACAGCTCAAAGTTTAAAGAATGAACATAGCGCTGTATTTTATGTTGCCGAATGTCGCTCTACTCTCTTGTTTCTGTTCCTCGTGTTTCACCAGAATTATCCTGGAACAAAAACGTTTCGCTACTCCGAAGGCTACTCAACCGTGGGCACTTTTATCTGGGCCGGTATCACAGATAGTTAGCATTGTGGTATTGATGCTGATAACATGAGGTGGCTGCTCCAAAGCCATTTCAGCAGCATCACAAAGCCACCGTGAACTGGACAGCCTTGTGTTCGTTACAGAAATCTCTAGCCTTTCGTGTGTTTTGTTTGTTGTGCTCGTTCATTCTGCCCCGCAGTCGTAACTGTCACGATTGGTTTTTCAGTTGCTTTGATTCGGATAATTTCATTAGAGACGCATAACGATTTTTTTAATGGGCAAGAAAGAAACCAGCGCACACAGTGCTGTCCACAAACGAAAAGCGTGACAAAAGGGGCACGTGTGTTTTACTTCATCTTTCATAATTCTTGAAAGAAAGCGCAATGCCGTATTTGCCGATTCTAAGCGCCCTCCCCTACTTTCGGGGAAAACTGGAAAAAAGTTTGCATGCCAATCTAAGCGCCCCATTTTCCACACAACCATCACAATGTGGATATCGGCAGTGGGCCCAAGTTGACGTTTTGGTCGGGTCATTTATGAAGGGTTAAATTACAAACCACATCAATAGAACAGACCACCTGCTGTGGAGTACTGAGAGCGGGGGCCATAGCGGCACAACAGAAAAGAACAGTAATGAGGGCAACATAGGCGGTGGGTTCACTGTAGGTACGTCTTTTCTTTTGAATGCTTGCCAGATCAAGCATTATTCCTTGCACCTGTCTCGTCGATATATAGCGTGGAAAAAAAAAAGTGGCAAAGAGGGGGGTAATTATGTTTTTCGAATCTAGGCACCCCCCTGACTTTGGCCATTGCAATTGTGGAGAAAAGGGGGTACTTAGAACCAAGTACACACAATATATCTGTAAGTTCATTTATTTCACAACCTTTAAGGCCCCCAGGGAGTGTATTACATGGGGTGAATGTTACATTGGTCTTACAGAGGACAGTGCATAAATGTGAATATAACACAAAAGATGGCAATAAAATACATTACAGTCAAACTGTTAAATAAAAAAAAACACCAACAAAACTGTAGAAACCAGGTAAACAAAAGAAAATAAAAAACACCAGAAACGAAATAAAAATAGTGATCAGTGCACTATGTCACAAACTGACATCACTGAGACATTATTTACTGGTGCATGGAGGAAAAGAAAGAGATATAAAGTTTACAAATGAGGCAGTGAAATTTTATATGAGGCATGCACGTTACCGTGCTGGGCATCTGTTAATTTCGAGCATTTGTTTCTGTGACAGTGTGCGATGGCAGGTTATTCCAGTCTGTCATGGTGCGGGGTATAAATTATTAAGCAAATGCGAGGGAATGACATGCAATGCATTTGACTATACAATCCAAAAAAGTGGCTGAAGGTTCTCACACGAAGTCATTATGAAAGGGCATCTGATTGTAAAGCTTATGAAATAGTGTTAAATGAGGTACACAACAATGATGGGATGAGGCCTCAAGCTCAGCATTATTGTTTAATGCTTGTTAAACTGGCATGTTGTGAATAATACGTGCACAGCTCGGTTCTACAGAGCTGCCAAGTCGGTTATTAGGTATGCTTGGTGAGGATCCCAAATGGCTAATGCGTACTCTATTTTGCAGCATAGTAGTGTTGTGTAACACAATTTGCACAAATGTGCAGGAGCATTTTTGAGGTTACGTTTAAGAAAACCAAGAAAACAGTTTGCGGATGCAAAAATGTGGTTAATGTAGTTATTCCCAATTAGGTGTACGCCAAGGTATTTGTAGGGGGAAGCTTGTCCACAGGTTGTCGTGTAATATGCGAAATGTTGAAGTTTCGGGTGCCTTATTAGTAAAAGACTAATTTTGTTTTAGGAAGATTTATGCGTATTGCCAGGTGAGGACCATGCATTTCTTGCATTTAGGTCAATCTGAAGAATGCCACGGTCAGAGTTCATGAAAATTATCCAGTCACCGGCAAATAGTCTGATATTAAATTTGACGCCATCTGGTATATTATTAACGTATGTTAGGAAGAGTAAAGGCCCAAGCACACTACCCTGCGGTACACCAGATGCTACAGGAACTACAGATTAGTTGATTGTTAATTGATGTAAATTGCATCCTATTAGAAAGAATTTTATCGTTGTGACAACAGAAGGGTGGATTTTAAGTTGCGTTAGCTGATGGATAAGTCTACGGTGAGGGACACATTCAAATGCTTTTGCAAGATCAAGGAAGATTGCATGTACTTTTTTTCTGGCATCTGTTGATGAGTATAGGTCGTGAAATAAGTCAGCGAGTACAGTGTCACATGAATGGTCTGTGCAAAAACCCTCTGTTTTTTGAGGTAGTAAAATATGCTTGATTAATTTAGGAATAGTACTTGTTAAAGAAATTGGCTGATAGTTGAGGGTGGGGAACAACCAGCTGATTTGAAGATTGGCACTACCCTGCCCACTGTCCAATTGTGGGGTACTACGCCTGTTGATAGTGAGTGCGAAAATAGGGCTGACAATATTGGGACATCACATATAGGGACATTACTAGGGCTATATTTTTTAGGATTGTTTTATTTAAGCCACTATGGTCAGCGGAGGATGAAACATTAAGCTTAGTAAGTAGGAAATGAATTCCAGAATCGCTGATTATTTCTGCCGTAAATGAACTAGTGCGAGTGCATGTGCAGGATTGACACGTGAATCCTGCACACGCAACATGCACACATGAATACCGATGAAAATGTTTGTTTACACTTCACTTTCACAGGTAGCATTTTGAAAAAGAAAAGGGGTGGTTCTTGCCTACAGGTATTGAAAATCTTGATTGATTGACAAGGTTGGTATAATTAGAGAGGTTTAGCATATCGTTACCGTGTTTCGTTACTGCTTACCGTGTTTTCGGGAGTCGACTGCGCAGCGCGAGACTTACCGCGAACGATAACTCACCGGCACAGGCTTTACCGTCGACAGCGGCTTCCGGTAACACGGTAAACGGTAACGCAAACACGGTAACGATATGCTAAAACTGCCTATTATGCATACTTTCAATTTTGTACTTGAGACAACAGCTAGAAAGCTGAAATTTGACACAAAAAGTGGAAATGACTCAAGTAATACATGTAACAGAATCCAAGTTCACATTTAAAGCTCCCGACGCATAGTGACCAAATTCGAAAATAAATATTTCGTTTACGAAGGAGAGAGAGAGAGAGAATGCTCTTTAATGTGAACTGGTGAGGTCAGCCCTGCTAGGGACAAGGCTTGCTACACCAGATGGGGGGTGACTACGTTGATGAGTGGTGCGTATCAGACATCAGGGTTACAGTAGGAAGAAAACAAACATGAAGCGTTAAAAAAATGAAAAAAAAGGGACAAGAAAAACAAGAGATTGCTGCCAACAGAGTCCGGACAAAAAAAAAATACAATTGAAAAGAAAATCGTTAATGGAAACACTCAAACAAAATGAAAAGTAAACGACGGGAAAAAAAGTAACAACACCAACCCAAGAAATATTGTGACACACTAGCTCTGTCTCTGATTTAGAGAGATTTGTCCAGTTCAGTCTCTCGTAGGAACTGGAGCAGTAATAATTTGGCAAAGTGTCTGTGCACTGTTAGGGGACGAGTGTCAGATTAAAAATGTCGACTAGACGTACACGTAGTTTATTTTGAATGAAATTACATAGGTGTATGCTCTACAGGTATTCACGTCTGCATTTTCTGATTGCAAGGCGACCAAGTGAAATTTGAGTGCGCAGACGGCGGGATATCCAGCTTGTTTACTGCACTGTATTCGGGTCAAGGTGTTGAGCGAGCGTCAGTGCCAGTTTTGGTTGGTCTGTCGCCTCGGGGTTCAAACCCGCCTAACATGTCGCCCGACAAGTTTACGCTTGCACAGGTTCACACTTCGTCGTTCACTGAAATCGTGCCGATGTGCAGGCACGCAAGCTGACAGCGGAGTGCCTTGCAGGCTAGCTACCGGCTACTCCGGTTTCGCTTTCGAAATAGTTTCCGATCAGACGAAGCATGCTGTTTGAAGCGGTAATGCTGCAGTCGCAACTGTCCTTGCCGATCGTCTGTCTCTGTCTGTCTGTCCATATCTGAAGCTCCTAACAAGATTATATGGATCAGCTAAAGCTTCAAGTTAACTTCATTTGAAAATAAATATTGCATTCACAAAGTACAACCTTTTCCCTGTATTTGCCAAACTGCCACAGTCAGAGGACGAAGGCCAGAGACGTAGGGAATTGGTTTTTGTCCTGGGTACATTTTTTAATACAAAAGAAAGTCAAACCTGTATTTTCGGAGTACAACTGTATCATTTTTTTTTCGCCTCATCTAGAAATGTCGACAGGACATGGTGGTTGGCCGAACTTTAATGAAGTTATCCAGGTGTATGCTCAACTGGGCTTCGCGTTTTCTTTTTGCGATGAGAGAGAAACATAGCCGTTTATTTAGTGAAAAGTCAGTTCATTTTCTGGCGAAACTGACGCCTTCTTCTTTCTGTTGGCGCGTAACGAGTACGGAAAGTTAAATTTCAGTGCGCAGACGCTGCGATGTTGCTTGTTTACATTCTGGCCAAGGTGGTCAAGCTGGACAGCGGGGCTAGGAGTTACTTTAGCTGCGCGTGTGCATAGTTTACTCTCGTACAGGTCCACGCTTCCTTCACACGGTATTAGAGCGGCCGTGCGTTAAAACCGTGCCATGAGCAGACACGCAAGCTGACAGCGGAGTGCCTTGCAGGCTACCGGCGACTCCGGCGGTTTCGCTTTCGAATTAGTTTCCGATCAAACGAAGCACGACGTTTGAAGAGGTAATGCTGCAATCGCAACTGTCCTTGCCGATCGCCTGTCCCGTGAATGCATTGTGCAGTACGAACATGAGTACGAACCTCTGTCGTCGGCGGCCATGTTGACGGCGTACGGGGGCGTCGACGTCCGGTCTCCGGTCGCGTCCGCTCTGGTTTCGTTTCATTATAGTGGGTGGGTTTCGTCTGCTGCGTTAATTAGCGATTTTAAATTTTTATTTAATGAAAGAAAAATGCAACACCTGTTGCATCGGCGGGGCGATCGACGTATTCCGTGCCGGCCAGGCGGGGCGCCGTGGGGGGGCTGCTCGTTGTCGAACTTCGGTTCGCCTTTTCGCAGACTGGCCTCTTTAATAATAATTTAGCGACATAAAGCGACATTTAACGCGCATTTTTAACTAAAAGGTGCGTGCAACAGAGTCGGCGTCACCCGCGCAGGGCGGCCTGCTCGCGGCGGAGCCTCGCTCGGCGAGTTGGTTTCGCTTTCGCCTGGCCGGCCCATCGGGGCTCGTCGGCTGGTACTTTTCGAAGGGTTCTAACCCCGGTGCAAACAGTGGTTATCGCTTCTCGGCCTTTTGGCTAAGATCAAAGTGTAGTATCTGTTCTTATCAGCTTAATATCTGATACGGGTCCTATTTGGACCCAAGATATTAAACTTATTTTTGGAATGCGGCGGAGTGCTTGAGGCTTGCCTCACCTCCGCCACGGGTTGGCCCGGTATTGCACTGCCTCCGGGATCGGCCCACTCACCCCCACCACGGGGGTGAGACCTTTACTAATCCAAAATCAGACCTGAAAACCGCACCACTGGGCGCGTAAATTGTGTCCGGCTGCGACCAGATGCACGAGCGCGAGTCGTTGTGGGAGCACGAAACTTGCGATTGTCTCGCTTGCGCCGGCATGACTGCAGGTAGCCGCTAAGGTTTACCGCTTGAGCGGAGTGCTGTTTAACGTGGTTTTCGAGCCCATCGAACGAGCCGTGCAAGTTGGTGCAGGAGAGCGCATGAAACTGGCATACGCCGACGGCTTAATACCGATCGCCGAAGACCCGGACACACTTTAATACAGAATTAATGTTGTCGCAACAACTTGTACTGGCCCTAAATCTTGCAAAATGCCCATCGGTGTACATTCATGGTGCAAGGTACAGCTCTGGAGAGTCCAGCCAAGTGCTGGTCGCCTCCCGAGCTCTGGCAGTCGCGGCCACCCTTCTCGCAAACCGGGTTATCTAAATAGTTTTGTTCTATCTCTATCTCTCTCTCTTAGCTTGGCTGCAGTTAGAGGGGCCATGCAGACAAAACACCAGTTTGGTTCATTTGAAAGATTGCTTTTTTAGAATCACACTGATACCACTTTTAACGTAAACATGTAAGCTATTTAATTACGAAGAAAGGGAATGGTCATGCCACCCACTAGATCATTTTTTACACTATAACCTTAATATGCCCAGCTGTGTGATTGGCTGAGGCCGGCAAAAGCAAATGCAGCTTAGGCAGGACTTATAAGCTAGCAGAACGAACTGTTTTCGCTTAAGTGTAATGCATATTCATTTTGTAGCAGTAAGAATGGTTGGGTAAACAATGGAAGTTGCAAAAGTACACATAAACATAGAAGTACTGATGCATGCTACTGTTGGTACTATGCGCAGAATGCTTCTTGTAGCTGCACAGCAGTCCGGCACTTTGGGGTTGTCTGATACGACACTGTCCGATTGGCATAAGTGGCGGTGGTGTCTGACGTGACCCTGTTAGTTGAGCATACCCCAGGTTTCATGAAACGATCACTTCCGATCGCACCAAAAACAAGCCAGGTGGAAATATGGTTAGAAACGAAGAGAGGCGGGCAGCGGTACTGCATAGTATGGTGGCACCATTTAGGAGGACTGACGGTGAGTGAGGCGTTTTGGAGTCCATTGCAGACGTAATGGCGTACATGCATTCACTTTCAGACGTGTCCTTGTTGCGTCATCGCAGACGTCATGCAACACATGATTTGGCCGGAGAATACAAATTGTAACTTAAATTGATTAATTTCTTAATGAATAAAGCGTTTGTTGCCAGACAAGCGCTGGGGGCGCTGTAAATAACCAAATATTTCAAATAAAACAGACTTGTATTTTGTCTGCATGGCCCCTTTGAATAGTAGAGATACAGGGTGTTGCGACGATAATTGGAACACTTTAAAATTTTTTTCTGAGGGGACCGCCGCTCTGTTCGCGCTCAAATTTGCCACGAAGGTCGCATTTTGTGGTCTATTTTGTTTGATACCGAGAACAAAGATGGCACTTACCTGTGTATTCTGAAAATAAATAAAAACGATTTTCGCCTATGGGAAAATGACGGTTGATTTGGACGGGCGAGCCAGCGCAAGTTGATGTTGGAACGACGGAACCACCTGCAGACTGAAATGCACGTTTGGGATTCACGTACGGAGCCAAATGGTGCAGCAGACGATCAGAAAATGACCTAGAAATGAGCTAGCAGACGGTCATAAAACCCGGTTTTCGGGCTCGCACGTCCAAATCGCCGCCATTTTCCCATAGGCGAAAATCGTTTTTATTTATTTTCAGGATAAATAGGCCAGTACTGCTGTTGTTCCCGGTGTCAAACAAAATAGACCACAAAATGCGACCTCTGTGTGAAGTTCGAGCGTGAACAGAGCGGCGGTTCGCTCAGGAAAAAAAATTTAAAGTGTTCCAATTACCGTCGCAACACACTGTATGTTTTTATTTTTTAACATGAGGCAATCACTTGCTGCAGATTTTCAGTTGAGCCCATTTAGAAAGGGACTTTGGTTAAAGCAACATTTTACAAAACAAACCTACTAAGACATTTTATTTGGAAGAGTTGATGCGAACTTAAAATCTGTGTGAAATGGATAACATTTAGTACAGCGGAAGTGTATGATATTTTGGATCAGTGAAACCTTCCTGATCGTGTGACAAGCAAGTGTAAACATTGGAGCTGTATACCATTCATGTGTCTACAATGCTTGTAGAACCAAAACACGTCACGATAAAATCTGCTGAGGCAGGACTTTGGGAAGAAATCCGGCAGTTCTTTGGTGCCAGAAGATAATCAGTTTCAAGTAATGTTTTGCCATGACATTCAAATTTTTTTATTTCTGATATTTTTTAATACTCCTATTTAAGGCTAAGTATACTTTTCTACAATACGCTGCTGTAATTAAGGCTAAATGCTTTGCTTTGTAGATTGTGAATGCAATTTCGAGCCTGTAGTCGTGTAAATTAATTGTGCATGGAGATAAATTGAAAGCAATGTGCAATGGCACCAATGAAAGTGTGTTAACCTCAATATCCCGGGCTATTAATATAGTATTTGTTTCGATGTCAGTACAGATATTTTAACATCAGGCAATGTTGAAATACCCAGAAAGGATGGTGTGTGTAATTAAATAAAAATAAAATACAATATTCTTTTTAAAAAGGCTGTAAGTGCATGCCAATGTGATCTAAAATGAACACTCAGAAGTCTAATTCCTAATCACGATGTTTTACTTTTTTTGTGATGCAGCATGGCCAACCTGCAGAAAATGCCCTGCATGCCGGCATGTTCGTGCTGACTGTTCCTTGGTATCTGCATGCAGTCCTGTCTCCAGACATTGCTGATGCCATCTACTGACAGAGACTGCCTAACCTGGACGAAGCATCTGTTAGTTACAGACCAGAAGGAAGTGAGTAGGACTGCTGAAGCTTTGCATTGAATGCAAACTCATTGTCTTCAGGTGAACTAGACATCTCTCTGGGAAATGGAAAGAAGTAAAAGTGAGCTACAGAAGAAGCTTTTCAGGTGCAAAAAAAAATGGGGTTAGCTGAAAGACAAGCTACGAAGCTGGAACCTTGAATCTTGCCACTGACCACTAACTTGCACTTACTGAGTACTGAGCGATTTTTGAAAAACTGTTCACGCTTGAATAAGCAGTGTCATGTGTGGAGTGCCGACACGGTGAAGAATGCACTAAAAGTTAATTCTGCTCATGGGGAAGTGGCCCAAAGCCGTTCCTTTTTTCTAACCAAGGTAGCGTGGCCATACCATTGTTACCACCCTGAAACCAAAGCGCAGCATGTGGAGTCCTGAGACTTGAGTCTGCATTCCTTAGACTGGGGCTGCCCATGCCACGGTGACTACTGATGTGGTGGCTGCTGTTCTTTTGAGCAGTCGACTGTCACCGTTGAAGCTACAGAGAGAGCGAATTTTTCAGAAGACAAATGATTCCCAGTGTGTCTCTGTGCGTGTTTTGGGGAACAGGTGTGTAAATGAGAGTGCAACTTTCAGCAGCCCGGCATGGTGGCTCTTTGTTCAGGGAGAACATGGGAACTGGATCCATGTTGGGGATCTTGCCACTGTTGAGTCATTCCCCTAGACTGCGGTGGCAGGGGCTCTTTCTTGTGCACACTTTGTTCTCTAGACTGCAGTGAAGGATGCTGTGGCAAAGGTTCGCCTTCAGGCAGTTGTTCTTAGATACTTTAAAGGCCAACTGCACTTAAATTTTCGTCAATGCAAAAACAGTGTCACCTAATAGTACTCATAAAAAGAATACGAAATGCAAAATACTACGTTTCAAACAGGAAGTGAGCGACGCAAATGCCTCACGGCATTGGCGTTTTAGAACCGAAACTGAATAGAAAAGGCAGCCATTACCGGCGGTCGGACATGACGTACGTGATGGAACGAAAGCGGCCGCGCTAGAACCGGCGGCCGCTCAGAGCTGCCTTCAAATGTGCGTGGAAGCTTCACGTTTCGCACTGTTATTTCCACAGAAAAACTTCCACGAATGTTTGCCCAGGATAATGGTGTGAGGCGCAGTTCCAAGATCGCATTGCTATCAATCAAAATGAAGTAGACCTTACAACAGTTATTTTAACATCAGAATAACTGCCGTTGTAGCAATCCTTGGCATTGCGAGTAAAAAAGTGGGCCCTGATTTACAAAGCTAGTTGTTTGTACGATATCGAAAAGCAGCTTTGGTTAGCCGGCGTCTCGGCGATCCCATCGCTCTCTTTGATGGGAGCAAACCGCACGCGGACGAGATCAATCACTATTTTTACTGTACGTTACGTGCAAGCAGCTTTGTGAATATCACCCCGTAGTTTTCGCCTTGCTGCACACCAAAAATCGAATTATAAAAGGGATCTAAAACAATAAGCCACCTTCCACAGCTAAATGATGCGCTAAAACGAAAAAAATTACCTATCTACCACTGTTTTCTACTTTCACCCAGACATGGGCTGTTGAAAACATTTTACTTTCTAGTAAACTAAATCTAGCGCTCTACAAAAGCAAATACCTTATTTTGGGAATTGAAAAAATATCTAGTTTATTGTTTATGAGCGGAGCAGTTTTGTTAGCTTTCGCACTTCGCGAAGACGATGGCCGATATTTGTGCGGATGTATTTGTTACCACGAGCAAGCCATGAACTTGGTGCTTAGAGGTGTCTGAATAGGCATTTATGTGTCTTATTGCAATGAGCAGCACAAAGGCTTCAGGATACTTTCCTGGCACTGTGACTGCCAAGGAAGCATAAACATTATTTTTCAACACATGTAACATTTTCTTTGCAATGAATACTACCAGCAATACAATTCTCTTGGAAGCCAGGGATGTGCAGAAATTACTTACGTCAATAATTGACCCAATCAATTGTGTTTAGTGTCAAAGCATGTTAAGTGCCAAAAAGTGAATTATAATCAAAATGCGTAGCGCTGTTTTGAATTTTCCGGGTTTTGGTTTTCCTTGTGTCGAAAAATACCCCAACTAAAATGTATTTCTTGTTTCTGCGACATTGAATGAAGGCGGTTTCACTGTATGTGGGTTTGACTATATCCTCGAGGGCAGTGCGAACACTTGCCATGGGCAGCATTCATGTCACACCCCACATATCTGGGGAAGTGCGAGAGTTAAGAGAGCGGAAAATGTTTATTTTGTGAATTGCATCCTGCAGGTGCCGCAGGCATTCATGGCTGACAATTTCGCAGCAGAAAAAGCAGCGTTGTGCACTACCTGGTCTGAAGACATCCAGCTTCTCTGCCTCTTCCACGTGGCCCCAAGCAAACCGCAGTAATGTCAGTCCAGACGAGAGGTGGGAGCTGATGACGGCATTTCAAAAGGTGGGTTCAGTTATTTTGCTATTGTATCAGTGTAGCAGCACAACAGTAAGTTTTTTGTGCTGGTGCAGCTGCATTGAGGGTAAAAGTTGAGTTGTTATAAACCATGTTTGTGGAGGTGCAATTTCTTGTGAATTTGTTAGAGTATTTGGGAGTGCATTCTAGAAAGCTAATAGTATTGATGGGACCGAAAGCGTGACTTCGCACAGCAATGCTGTTTGCATCTGTGAACTGGGGGGCAGTGGGGCCAGAGCACAGATTCACTGGCTCATGGCAGGACGACCAGTTCACGAGCAGTGCTGCAGTTTCCCCATGTGCTTAAAATGATCTGCTGTGTACTTGGAGCTACTAACATACCGTATTTTCCGGCCTATAAGTCGCACCTTTGTATAAGTCGCACCTACTCAAAATGACAGTTTGTCAAAAAAAAACGTATATAAGTTGCACCGGTGTATAAGACGCACCGGTGTACAAGATGCTCTTGTTCATTAGAAAAACTCGTGGTGAATCAAATCGTTAGAAAGTACGGCGAAAGTACGTGGTTGCGGCGGCGGCCGCCAATGAACGCATCCCCCGGTAAGGAGGCTAGATACGTGCATCTACCTTCCGAAGTCTATACAGAACAAACTTCCCAAAAATGGTTTATTGATGCGCATACAGATGGCATGTACTTACAGACGGCATTTAGGCAAAACCATCGAAGTCTTCTTCCTCCGACTCGCTAACAAAGAATTCAGCAACTTCAAGTGGGAGTTCCGCCGGCGCGTCACTGTCGTCCTCCAACTCACTGATATCTTCTTCGCCAACCTCATAACCACTCACGGACCGGATCGCTCCGGCCTTTATGAACCCGGCTACAACTGTTTTTGTAGAAATAGTCCCAAGAGTCGGACACCCACTTGGCCACCTCTCCAAACGTCGCGCGTCTCTTGCGTGCTGTCGTAAATCAGCGCCTACACCGTGATCAGCGCAATAAAGGTGTCATAACGAACGGAACTGATGCGAACTGAAGCGGCCCGAAAATCGAAACTTATCAGCAAGCTGTCATTTTAAAAATTAGCATCACGTTTACCTCCTTTGAAGTAACTCTGTAATAATTTATCAGCTGCATTTTATTTTTGCTACCTAGTTTGATGTTACTTTGAAATTATTATAACTGTAGTTACTGCGCACAGCAGAAAGTGGCGCGCGGTTGTCGCAGGCCATTATCATTGTTTTTGACTAGAAAAAGCTGCAAATTCTTTTGTTTAACGTCCCAAGGCGACATATGAGCTATGAGAAACGCCGTAGCGGTGGGCTTCGGATTTATTTAGACCATAGAGCTGTGTTTCTTAACGTGCGCTGGCCACACGCGGCCGCGCGAAACGGATTTATTCCTTATGTAATTCACACCGGTAGATAAGACGCACCAACGAAAATTTCAGAAAAAAACCGCGACTTATACACCGGAAAATACGCTATTCTTCCCCACCTTTATCCATTCACACGTTTTTTTGTATCCTAAAAGTGCACAAAGTTTGCCTTGGTCCCCTTACAAGTATGTCAACCCACCACGGGAATAAGCAAGTTCGTGAAAGTTACAGCATCTTATTGTGGGGTGAACAACTGAGCAACACTGCTAGTGAACAACACTGGTTCAGGTATATGTATCGTGACTCGGTGGCCAAGGCATTGTACTCTTGAGCAGAAAGGTTTTAGTTTGAAACAGACTGCGGTGGCCAATTTTTGGGTCAAGGAAAAAATGAAAATGTTTACGCGTTGAGGTGCCAGCATGCATAATAATTCGTCAGGTGGTCTAAACTAAGTCGTAGCCTCCCAGTGGATTGCATAACTCAAATTAAAATATATTTGCAAACTGTTTTCTGCTTTAACCTTGTCACAATCAACTGTATTTGTGAGCCAAGTCTGGTCACTATTTTTTATGAGTAACATTAATTGTAATTGCCATATGCATGCTTCCCGAAACAGGGCTTGTATTGATTTGGCGGTGTTGGGCTCGGAGCAGGAACATGATTTCTGATCTTCTTTGAAGAAAGATCCGAGGTAAACAACGTGGAGTTAATCTTATTTAGCTGACCCTCTGCCTCAAAATTTATTTCTACATACCTATTTTTACCAGGTGTCAGGCTAGGAGACACAATCTCTTTCAAATGTATTAGGTCTGTCTGGAGGGGGCATTTAGTCAACTGAAAAAAAAAAAGGATTGTGGGTTATAATCAACATATTCATCGTCTTGGTCTGCTAAGTGTGGCTTATCGCAGAGGATGTTCGGATGCAAACCCAGTTATTGCCAACCGTTTTAGATTATCAGGTGACATTTTCTTATGGAGTCAGTCCCACTGGGTTCAGGCAAAATATCTCAAAATGAGTACTTGGTGGCTTGGTTGGAAATAAGAAGAAAGAATTCGAAGGCAATGCTAACTGACATGCAAAGAGATGCCCATTCAGGATACATAATGCGGTACACTGGAACAGGGAGGAGTATATGATCATTTAAGTATTTCGGGAAAATTGTTGTTGCTGATCTAATTGAATCATGATAACGAAATAAGGTGGATAATTATTATGGGCTGGCTGCATTCGGAAAGTATACCAAGATGTTCTGCAGCAAGCTACCTTTGTCATTAAAAACTCACCCAACCACATCAAAGGAGTACTGACACGAAATTTTCGTGTAAGGTTTTTTTTGCTACTATGGGTGCCTATTAGCCCATTAATCATAGAATGGCACATTAGGCGGTCGATCACAGCATAAAAAATCATTTGCAGCGTCATTTATTTGTGTCAGTTTCGGTTTTGACAAAACGAACGCCGAGCGGCTACCATGACAGGAGGTAGCACCTGACGTCGCCATTCTTGTTGCACCGCTGCCAGTCTAGACGTGCGCGCGAGCGAGCGCACGCGCTTGCCCAGGCCGGCTGAGGACTTCACCATCCCTGCGCGCCCGGGCAGCATGACATCAGTCCCAAAACCATGACGTATACACACAGTGTAGCAGCGCGCGCCAACTGCAGCCAGCGCGTCTGGTACGTCACGGGAGCCCCGACGTCGGCAGTTGGGTCAAGTTGCAGATGTCATGTCAGCCCGCTCTGGGCTTTCTCGTGCGGGCAGAGATTAAAATGGATTTAAATTATGTTATACTGGACAATTACTGTTGAAACTTGCTGGGAGATATCTCGTGATAAAAAGGAAGCATTTTACATAGTTATCTCAGCTTTGTAATTTCGTGTCGCTATTCGTTTAACGGTGCAAGGTACAGCCACACCTCGGATGGATGACTTTGGAGACCACAAGTTCCTAGGTCGTCCTGTCGGGTTCCGTGTGCTGCCACTGGAGCCCTCCCTTAACGATGCGATCGACCTCAGCAAGAGCGTGCTAACAGTGATGCTTGTGCCCTGGCAAGGTATCAATGCTCTGGAGACCTTTCTCTCTCTAGACCCGCCGCGGTGGCTCAGTGGCTAAGGCGTTGCGCTGGTGAGCACGAGGTCGCGGGTTCGATTCCCGGCCGCGGCGGCCGCTTTTCTGATGGAGGCGAAAAGCAAAAACGCCCGTGTACGAGATTTCGGCGCACGATAAAGATCCCCAGGTGGTCAAAATTAATCCGGAGCCCCCCACTACGACGCACCTCATCGCCTGCGTTGCGTCGGCGCGTTAAACCCCACAATCAATCAAATCAATCAAATCCTTTCTCTCTCCACAGTGGGCACCCTGGGTGAGGATAGCTGGAAGAGACTAGGCGATGCCCTTCGACCGCCGATCAAGGGCATCGTATACGTCCCTGCAAACGTTGTGAATGATTACTTGTATAGGAGCGCTGCTGCTGGAGCTGTTGGCAGCCCAGTAGCAGCCGAAGTGAGCAATGCGTGCCGGAGGGATATTGCGTTTAAGCTGTTGTCCTCCGCAGATGCGGAAGTGTGACAACTTGCCCTTGACGCAGTCTCGGAGGTGACCTCGGAGCGCCTGCGGAAGCCAGCCACTACCGAAGACATCGAGGCGTACCTCTGTGGCGAATTGGAGGGTGAATTCAGAGCAGCAGCCACACAAGTACACTCGATGTGGACTGAGGTGAGAAAAGCTTTGTGTTGGCTGAGCTTCTCCTGGACGGTACAAGCAGACAGCGCGTACATCCAGTGCGGTGGCTCATTGCTAGCTCCATGGCACTGACGCAAGGTAGTACGCATGCTTCGTCAAAGTAAGGCATCAGGCCACAATACTTCGGTCCAACAAGGCCTAGCCAGCGCAAAAGCATGGATTGCGTCGCAGCAGACCTGGCAGGGGCACACTTTCAAAGGTCGGGGAAGTACACACGCTTCTGTGGCTGGCATTTCATCCACAGGGGATGTGTGAACCTGCTGCCCCTGAATGGTTCCTGCCCATGGCCTTGGTCCACTCACTCCCATGACCAGCGTGAGACCTCTCGAAATGCAAAGTCAGACCACAAAACTGCATCTCTGAACGGGAATCCGTGTCCGGCTATGAGCAGATGCGTGAGCGTGAGTTGTTGTGGAAACACGAAACTTGCTGCCTTGCTTGCTTGCGCCGGCAGTGTGTGCAGCGTTTGAGTGGGCACCAAACGATACCACGAGTCTTGCGAATGAAGTGGGCTGTGTAGGGTTTGCTCTCTTGCCAGTGGAAGCGAGACAGGCACCTCAGACTCTCTCAAGGAACTCGGAAGGTATCAAAAAAGGTTTCATCACACTCAGCCAGCATACGAAGCGTACTTCCTTTTTATGGGTATTCCCACAGCTCCAAAACGTGTAACGCTTTCTATTTGCACAAAAAAATTCTTAATTGGTGGACTTCACACACTTAATCGTTATAATAACCTAATGGAGCTAACTGGTCAACTAAAACTTAAAAAAACCAAACAATACAAAGAAAATATAGAGTATAAAACGGAATTTACGAATGAAAATAATATGAATCTTGCACATCTTTCTCACATAAAGCAAGCGAGAGCTGTTTTATTTCAGTTCAGAAGTGATATATTTTTAAAATAGGCAAACTTAGGCAGGTAAAAATGCTTTCATAAAACTAAAACTTCTCGTATTGCAGCATGATTGTTTTTATGGGTGGAGACATGAAATGGTAAGTCCCATACAAATGTTGTCAGGTGAGTCCCCTTAAAAAACATAGATTAATCTTCTGTATTTCCGAAAATTTATTTCATCTTTTTATGAGTTACGCACAAGCAGGTTATAGCCCAAAGTCAAGTTCATTTTGGCATAATGGGCGTGTTTTGTGAGAAAGCAAAATGGTTAATGTGTCATTAGCATCAGGCTGTTTTTTGGCCGCTGCGGTTTTTTCCAACTTAGTGGCTTAGTGGACTCCAGGAAGCAGCAATCACTGGCTCATTTATTTCCCCTAAACCTGAGGAATGATTGAGAAAGGGTGTATGAGAGAATTTTTCGGTACTGTATTTAGTGCAAGAAGCATGCAGGGTATGTAAAAGTATTTCAAGGACATCAAAGTACCTAAGGGTCGTGAAGGTGAATGCACTGAGCAAGCTATAACGAAATTTTTGGGCCATTGAATACAATGTTTTCTGACAGTGTTACCTTGAAAAATGCGCAGTGTGGAGGCCCTGGTATGCAATGCGCCCTGCATTCCAAGTGGAAACCAAAAATTGCCCTTTTCCGAACTGAAACTGCAAAAAGGCCGGTCTTTATGGCCAGTAGGAAGGGACATGGGAGAAAGGAAGGCAGTGGGCGGGATTGGTGGGGCCACTGCAACTGCCATTCTTGATGTTTCAGGTTGTGCATGTTGTACAACTCTAATCATGCACAAAAGGCGTTGTGGGCCTCGGGCCTCAGGGGAGGAGGGTTGTAAATGGGGAGCAACCCCTGAGGATATACGATTGGTGGTCTAAAATTTTAGGATAAAATTTAGAAATGCCAAGGTAATGGAGGCGAAAAGCGAAAATGCCCGTGTGTACGAGATTTTGGCGCAAGTTATGAATCCCCAGGGGGCGCCCTCCGGAGCCCTCCACTATGGTGCGTCTAAACGCCGTGTTAAAACTCGTGATCAGTAATCAAAAAATGACAAGTTACTGGCAAGCTTAAAAAAGACTGAATTTTGCATTAAACAAAAAACATTAAGTTTATTTATTCAAAATGCAAATAAAAAATATTGCGTAGTCAAGTGTTTGTTGAAACTTCGTCGAACACCCGTCTTTTCCTCGAGTCACTCATTATCCAAACCACACCCCATACTGCCTACCAGACTGATGACAACATGCCTGCAATAGAAGTCATTGCGCCATATCATGCATATAAATTGACGACGGCCTCTTGCCCGCTTCATTGTGAACAAGGAACCCGTATGGTTCCGAAACGTCAAATTTTTTCCTTTTGACTGGGTCAGTGACCATGGTTAGATACTCGCAAAAAAATATTACGCATATGGGGCCCACAAGTGCTCCACCCTTGGCGAAAGTGATTTCACGAATCACGCCACACGTGAACGAGAAAAAAGGATGGTCACACAGGGCCACTCAGTGTACCTCGGCCCAAACGAGCGCAAAGTTAAGATGTACGCATATGGAAATCTGAAACCAGCTAGCACAGCTTGAGGGGAAGACGGAAGGTCCGGAGAGTTGATGGCGTTCAAGTAAGGGATAAAAATAAGGGTCAGGGCTTTATTGTACTATTGGCAACAAATCACAGTTTGAAAGAACGGGGTGAAGGAAGAGCGGCCTGGTGGACAGTGAGGTTTCTTGCCCTATCCTCTATTGCTTCAGAAGTCTCAGGATAGGGTCGTCAGTCGCTCGTGAGGAAAAAAAAAAAGAAGGAACGCATTACTAAACAAAAACAAATAGAGAAGTGGTTCACTTCAGAAGTCTAGAATAATGTCTGCACTCCTGTCCAGTCCGCCCAGGTGCTTCCCCTCTGTCTGGCGTCCCCTTCCAACCACAAGGACCCTGCACCATGTTAGCAGCTGGTCCTGTCGATCTCCGAAGACAGCGCTTTCCACGTTCCCGGGAAGTGTCGGGTGTCGGCCAGTGGTGACAGCCATCTCGCGACTGGGGTGTGCCACATGCGATTACATGCTTTGCGTGGTCGCGCTAAATTTTTGGGAGTTGTTTATTTCGAGTTCGCAGAAACACACTCCTTGATTCCTCCCATGCAACCAAATGCAGCTGTGACTTCCGGTGCATTGTCCACCCGCTGATTGATATTTTGCAGTCCTTCCAATGAAGACATCCTTGCCCCACAGGGACATTCACAGGTTGTTTTTGTGAACAAACATCCTTCTTCCACTTTTTCCTCTGATTTATTTTCTTTGCTTCTGCAAGTCGCATTCCCCATCACGGTGAAAGCTTCTATGCGTCTAATTGTAGTTCAAAATTCTTGGTTTCAGGGTCTCGACAAATTAAGCAGCCGTTTAGCAGCGCTTGGTCAAACTAAAAAAAAAAGGGTCCGTAATTCCAAGGGCAGTTGCCCCTGCTTGCCTCCCCCCTCTCCAGACGTCCGTGTTTGTGGAGTCTGTACAGCCATGAGTGCTTCACTGGGATCCAATAATCTGCTCAATCGTGTCTGATGTTGGTGTCGGAAGACAAAATGCAGTTCGTGCGAAAGCCAATTTCTCCTGCAAATGATTTGTGGCGTATAGCATTTGCGTTGTTGGCACTTTTGAACTGACAGGGACCCTCACTTTTTGTAGCAGGCTCCCTTCACATGTTTTAGTATGCATAACCAAAGCCTGACTCCAACTCTGCCTTTTAGCTGCCATCTATGTGCAGTAATTTTCTATTGAGGCGATGGGTTGCGATATGTTGTAGATACGGTTTGCCTTCACTGAACACACATGCTCCTTGGGATAAAAAGATATCCCATTGTATGAGGTGGAGGCAGTGGTCATTTCGTGGGTAGGTGGGCTTCATGTTTTTCTCTGGTGCACTGCAGTAAACTAACCACTTAGGCATGTAATGATGCTGACCATACGAGGAGTGGAACAAATGTAGCGCTCTTGGAAGTGACAAGTATTTTGTAAGACATTATTTTTCCTCTAAAAGTTTTTCATGCCATTGCTTGGTTTAATATAAAAGTAGCGCGATTGCTTCTTCTCTTTATTCCAGGATGCTAAAAAAGAGTTGGCCTGCCAGGATCATGACTGCAGCTGGTGGTGCAAGTCAGGAGTTGGAAATAGCATGCGTCATCTTGAAGCACAACCGTGATACCGCACGAGGTAGGTTTTCTTCATACTGAGAGTTCAGGTGGTTCAGTAACAAACAAAGTTGCATTCGTTGAGCCTCTAATTCACAAAAATAAATGTGTGGCCAAGCTCAAATGCTCTTGAAGAGCTGCAGACGACTAAATTGCCACTAAAGCCCCTGCTGCCTTTTCTTTGTCTTCACAGGCAAGGTGATCACATTCAGATTTTCAAAACCTCAAGAGTAGTAAGAACAGGGCAGATGATGTGCCAAAGCTTAGGGTTGATTAGGGAGCTCATGTAAAAGAAAATGCAAGGGTTGTCATGACAGCGGATGAAAACTGTGAGCTACAAATTCTGTTGGTCCAAGCAAAGGAAACTCAACGAATGTTGGAAGGCTGCCCAGACGTGTTGCTTCTAGGTGCCACATACCGCACAAGCAAGCAAAAGATGCCTGTCATACTATTTATGCTTGCAGATGCAGGTTGCATTTGGTCAACAGCATATTGCGACGAAGCTTCTGCAAGCATTTGTGAGAAACAACCAAAAGGTGTCAGAAACCGGTGGGATCATTGTTGATTAAGATTTAGCCGATATCGGCGCCATTAGGGAGGATTTCAATCTCAGCCTACTGAACAGCTGTGCTAATTCCATGTTGTGAAAGCCTTCACAACAGGTGCTGGGCAAGTTTCAGTCTTCTGAGAAGAGAGACTCAGTGATGTGACAGCGGCGCCAATTGTGCCTAACTGCGCGGAGAGGTAAATCCTGCTACATCCTGCTACATTTCAAGCAATCTGCGCCAATCTTGCACCGAAGCTTCGTTTCGCCGGTCTTCCTCAATGTGGTGCGCTCTAGTGGGAGCAGTCTCTTTTACGTCCCGAGCGTTAAAAAGGAGGGAATTTCTTACTATCTCCTTTGCAATAAAGCTTGCCAGCAGTTCATTTGACTAGCTCCGAGGGGTCGAGATGGAGAGGGCCTTGCAAGGGTAGCTAGCGGGAAAGGGGAAAGGGACGAAAGTTCAAGATGGCTTAATTTGGGACCGGCTGTAAGCCGGTTTATTAAGCAGTTTCCAGCTTTGAAGAAAATGATCTTGTCTGACTCAACACGTCGTTCAGGAGGACAGCTACGGAAGTGCTTCAGGAAAGCATTTTCTGATAAAATGTTCTTTGCAGAGGTACTTTTTGTGAAGAATGTGGTCGAAGTTTTTACTGAAGTTTTTGTGTTTCAAAGAAGTGAGCCGTTGGTCCACCTACTCTATGGTCGTCATAGGTGACCCTCGTTCACAAGCTGGGGGACGCATCATAAAGACCGAGTCTTACTGCTCGAAGAAAGCCAAACAGTTGCCGTTGTTGCAGACCTAGTCTCCTGCAAATTGGAAAGCGGAAGTAAAAGTCGGAGGGGACACATACTGTGCAGTTTCATCTTAGGAACCCGAAGAGAAACGCATTCAGGTTTGCACTAGAAGCTTTTACATAAAATGCGCTAAGTACCTTCTATCGCGGCTGTTACTCGACAGTGTCATTTTGCAGAGCCTGCGCTTCTTGACCCCACAGTTGAAGGAAGAGGAGTCATCTTACGCTCATTTTAGTGTGCTAGTTGCCAGGCTGCCGCAAGTGTTCACACCCTGCGATGTCCTTACTTTGGTGGATGAATACACCCTCCTCCAGCCTGAACATGTTGAATCAAATCTGTCTGCATGGATTGATGAGTAGTGGCAGTAGATTTTTGAGCAGGAGGAGGCTGGCAACAAAACTAAATTCCCTCTCTTGGCCAGGCTTGGGAAGACGTTGCTTTGCATTCCACATAGAAATGCAGCTGTGGAAAGGGGCTTCAGTGAGGACCACGGGGCTTGGTTGACGATACAAAATGTTAATGGCATCAGGCGCATCGTTTCGTTCTTTGAGCGCTTTGAAGGAGATCAAGTCGCTTCAATATAACACCAGAGGATTTGATTGCAGTACGAATGTCGAGCAAAAACTAACAAGAGCGCATTGCAGCTGAAGAAGCTCAGGCAGCTAAGCAGCGGTGTCTTGCCGCAGCCAAGGCTGGTCCTAGTCACTGTGGCCGGGGCAGGCAGGCTCCAGCGAGAAGTGGAGGCCACAAAAAAAAAGTTGGCTGTTGGTGAATGCGGAGCATCTAATTAGCCACGGCATAAAGTCTAAGAGCTTCAGTGATGTCGAAAGTGAAGTCTCTTCTAGCTGAGCGTAAAACAAGAATGGCAGTAGCACTGAACAAAATTCCACGAAAGAAAACTTTGGACCAGTCACGATAGTTATTGTTTCATGCATATTTAACCAGAGAAACATGGGTTTAGCACAAGTGCCTGTTTTGTTTCATTACATATTCTGCTTATTCAAACGAGTTCAAAGGCATTTTCAGTGGATCTAGTCATGTTGTGTTTTATTGCTATGTAGTCATTTTTAGCTTCAAAATGTCCTGTTTTGTACGTACAGTCATGGACAAGTGAAATGTGAACACGAAAATATGAATCAGAACACGCAAAATTGAAGAATACTGTTCGTGGAGGTCCAACAATGGCGCCCTATTGGTATATTTAGAAAGCCAGACTTCCAAACTTTGTTATTGTAATTAAGACACGCGTCAATTCGACTTGAATGGAAAGAAATCGTGCTATTGGTGTGTTCTGGTTCATATTTTCTTGATCACCTTTCATTTTTCCATGAGTGTACATCAAATTGTCCACATTATGTGACTGTTTTGTTCATTATGGTTTCGTGAAAAGTTCTGTAGCCTACCGAATTGAATGCTACCCCGATAGTCATTTTTGAAACTTCAAGCTCTTTCATGATCTGTTGGCTCACGCAGTGAATATACACACTTGCACAGACTCTTTCGGTGCTGGTCTTGAAGCATTTCATAGTCACTGTTAAAAGACACCTGTGTGGCAGAAACTTGTCTGCACCGTAGGCATTCTCAGCCTTTTGGCCAAGAACAAACTATCTCTTCTCAGCCATTTGGCCAACAAGCTATCGCTTCTCAGCTTTTTTTACTAAGAGCAAGCTATCGCTTCTCAACCATTTGGCTAAGAACAAATTATAGCTTCTCAGCCATTTGGCTAAGAACATACTATTGCTTCTCAACCATTCGGCTAAGAACAAACAATAGCTTCTGAGCCATTTGGCTAAGAACAAGATCCCGCTTCTCAGCCTTTTGGTTAAGAACAAGCTATCGCTCTCAACCTTTGGGATAAAAACAAAATAAAGCTTATCAGCCATTTGGCTAATAAGCTATCGCTTCTCAGCTTTTTTGCTAAGAACAAGCTATCGCTTCTCAACCATTTGGCTAACAAAAAATAGCTTCTCAGCCATTTGATCACGAACAAACTATAGCTTCTCAGCCGTTTGGCCAAGAACAAACTATAGCTGCTCAGCCTTTTGGCTAGGAACAAACTATCTCGTCTCAGCCATATGGCCAACAAGCTATTGCTTCGCAGCTTTTTTGCTAAGAACAAGCTATGTCTTGTCAGCCATTTGGCTAAGAATAAGCTACCACTTCTCAGCCTTTTGGCTAAGAAGAAGATATCGCTTCTCACCCATTTGGCTAAGAGCAAGCTACTGCTTCTCAGCCTTTTGTCCAAGAAAAAGCTATCGCTTCTCAGCCATTTGGCTAAGAACAAGCTACCGCTTCTCAGCCTTTTGGCCAAAAACAAGCTAGTGCATCCCAGCCTTTTGGCCAAGTACAAATTATTGCTTCTCAGCCATTTCGCCAAGAACAAGCTATCGCTTCTCAACCATTTGGCTAAGAACAAACCATAGCTTCTCAGCCATTTGGATAACAAACTATAGCTTCTCAGCCATTTGGCTAAGAACATACTATTGCTTCTCAACCATTTGGCTAAGAACAAACAATAGCTTCTCAGCCCTGTGGCTAAGAACACACTATAGCTTCTTGGCCATTTGGGTAAGAACACACTATCGCTTCTTAGCCATTTGGCTAAGAACAGACTATAGCTTAGCCATTTGGCTAAGAACACACTATTGCTTCTTAGCCATGTGGCTAAGAACACACTATTGCTTCTTAGCCATTTGGCTAAGAACACACTATTGCTTCTTAGCCATTTGGCTAAGAACACACTATAGCGTCTTAGCCATTTGGCTAAGAACACACTATTGCTTCTTAGCCATTTGGCTAAGAACACACTATAGCTTCTCAGCCATTTGGCTAAGAACACTATTGCTTCTTAGCCATTTGGCTAAGAACATACTATAGCTTCTTAGCCATTTGGCTAAGAACACACTATAGCTTCTTAGTCATTTGACTAAGAACACACTGTTGCTTCTTAGCCATTTGGTTAAGAACATACTATAGCTTCTTAGCCATTTGGCTAAGAACACACTATTGCTTCCTAGCCATTTGGCTAAGAACACTATTGCTTCTTAGCCATTTGGCTAAGAACACACTATAGCGTCTTAGCCATTTGGCTAAGAACACACTATTGCTTCTTAGCCATTTGGCTAAGAACACACTATAGCTTCTCAGCCATTTGGCTAAGAACACTATTGCTTCTTAGCCATTTGGCTAAGAACACACTATAGCGTCTTAGCCATTTGGCTAAGAACACACTATTGCTTCTTAGCCATTTGGCTAAGAACATACTATAGCTTCTCAGCCATTTGGCTAAGAACACACTATAGCGTCTTAGCCATTTGGCTAAGAACACACTATAGCGTCTTAGCCATTTGGCTAAGAACACACTATTGCTTCTTAGCCATTTGGCTAAGAACATACTATAGATTCTTAGCCATTTGGCTAAGAACACACTATAGCTTCTCAGCCATTTGGCTAAGAACACTATTGCTTCTTAGCCATTTGGCTAAGAACACACTATAGCGTCTTAGCCATTTGGCTAAGAACACACTATTGCTTCTTAGCCATTTGGCTAAGAACACACTATAGCTTCTCAGCCATTTGGCTAAGAACACTATTGCTTCTTAGCCATTTGGCTAAGAACACACTATAGCGTCTTAGCCATTTGGCTAAGAACACACTATTGCTTCTTAGCCATTTGGCTAAGAACACACTATAGCGTCTTAGCCATTTGGCTAAGAACACACTATTGCTTCTTAGCCATTTGGCTAAGAACATACTATAGCTTCTCAGCCATTTGGCTAAGAACACTATTGCTTCTTAGCCATTTGGCTAAGAACACACTATTGCTTCTTAGCCATTTGGCTAAGAACACACTATAGCTTCTCAGCCATTTGGCTAAGAACACTATTGCTTCTTAGCCATTTGGCTAAGAACATACTATAGCTTCTTAGCCATTTGGCTAAGAACACACTATTGCTTCTTAGCCATTTGGCTAAGAACACACTATAGCGTCTTAGCCATTTGGCTAAGAACACACTATTGCTTCCTAGCCATTTGGCTAAGAACATACTATAGCTTCTTAGCCATTTGGCTAAGAACACACTATTGCTTCCTAGCCATTTGGCTAAGAACACACTATTGCTTCCTAGCCATTTGGCTAAGAACACACTATAGCGTCTTAGCCATTTGGCTAAGAACACACTATTGCTTCTTAGCCATTTGGCTAAGAACACACTATAGCTTCTCAGCCATTTGGCTAAGAACACTATTGCTTCTTAGCCATTTGGCTAAGAACATACTATAGCTTCTTAGCCATTTGGCTAAGAACACACTATTGCTTCCTAGCCATTTGGCTAAGAACACACTATAGCTTCTTAGCCATTTGGCTAAGAACATACTATAGCTTCTTAGCCATTTGGCTAAGAACACACTATAGCTTCTCAGCCATTTGGCTAAGAACACTATTGCTTCTTAGCCATTTGGCTAAGAACACACTATAGCGTCTTAGCCATTTGGCTAAGAACACACTATAGCTTCTCAGCCATTTGGCTAAGAACACTATTGCTTCTTAGCCATTTGGCTAAGAACACACTATAGCTTCTCAGCCATTTGGCTAAGAACACTATTGCTTCTTAGCCATTTGGCTAAGAACATACTATAGCTTCTTAGCCATTTGGCTAAGAACACACTATAGCTTCTCAGCCATTTGGCTAAGAACACTATTGCTTCTTAGCCATTTGGCTAAGAACACACTATAGCGTCTTAGCCATTTGGCTAAGAACACACTATTGCTTCTTAGCCATTTGGCTAAGAACACACTATAGCTTCTCAGCCATTTGGCTAAGAACACTATTGCTTCTTAGCCATTTGGCTAAGAACATACTATAGCTTCTTAGCCATTTGGCTAAGAACACACTATTGCTTCCTAGCCATTTGGCTAAGAACACACTATTGCTTCTTAGCCATTTGGCTAAGAACACACTATAGCATCTTAGCCATTTGGCTAAGAACACACTATTGCTTCCTAGCCATTTGGCTAAGAACATACTATAGCTTCTTAGCCATTTGGCTAAGAACACACTATTGCTTCCTAGCCATTTGGCTAAGAACACTATTGCTTCTTAGCCATTTGGCTAAGAACACACTATAGCGTCTTAGCCATTTGGCTAAGAACACACTATTGCTTCTTAGCCATTTGGCTAAGAACACACTATAGCTTCTCAGCCATTTGGCTAAGAACACTATTGCTTCTTAGCCATTTGGCTAAGAACATACTATAGCTTCTTAGCCATTTGGCTAAGAACACACTATAGCTTCTCAGCCATTTGGCTAAGAACACTATTGCTTCTTAGCCATTTGGCTAAGAACACACTATAGCGTCTTAGCCATTTGGCTAAGAACACACTATTGCTTCTTAGCCATTTGGCTAAGAACACATTATAGCTTCTCAGCCATTTGGCTAAGAACACTATTGCTTCTTAGCCATTTGGCTAAGAACACACTATAGCGTCTTAGCCATTTGGCTAAGAACACACTATTGCTTCTTAGCCATTTGGCTAAGAACACACTATAGCGTCTTAGCCATTTGGCTAAGAACACACTATTGCTTCTTAGCCATTTGGCTAAGAACATACTATAGCTTCTCAGCCATTTGGCTAAGAACACTATTGCTTCTTAGCCATTTGGCTAAGAACACACTATAGCGTCTTAGCCATTTGGCTAAGAACACACTATAGCGTCTTAGCCATTTGGCTAAGAACACACTATTGCTTCTTAGCCATTTGGCTAAGAACATACTATAGCTTCTTAGCCATTTGGCTAAGAACACACTATAGCTTCTCAGCCATTTGGCTAAAAACACTATTGCTTCTTAGCCATTTGGCTAAGAACACACTATAGCGTCTTAGCCATTTGGCTAAGAACACACTATTGCTTCTTAGCCATTTGGCTAAGAACACACTATAGCTTCTCAGCCATTTGGCTAAGAACACTATTACTTCTTAGCCATTTGGCTAAGAACACACTATAGCGTCTTAGCCATTTGGCTAAGAACACACTTTTACTTCTTAGCCATTTGGCTAAGAACACACTATAGCTTCTCAGCCATTTGGCTAAGAACACTACTGCTTCTTAGCCATTTGGCTAAGAACACACTATAGCGTCAGCCATTTGGCTAAGAACACACTATAGCGTCTTAGCCATTTGGCTAAGAACACACTATTGCTTCTTAGCCATTTGGCTAAGAACATACTATAGCTTCTTAGCCATTTGGCTAAGAACACACTATAGCTTCTCAGCCATTTGGCTAAGAACACTATTGCTTCTTAGCCATTTGGCTAAGAACACACTATAGCGTCTTAGCCATTTGGCTAAGAACACACTATTGCTTCTTAGCCATTTGGCTAAGAACACACTATAGCTTCTCAGCCATTTGGCTAAGAACACTATTGCTTCTTAGCCATTTGGCTAAGAACATACTATAGCTTCTTAGCCATTTGGCTAAGAACACACTATTGCTTCTTAGCCATTTGGCTAAGAACACACTATAGCGTCTTAGCCATTTGGCTAAGAACACACTATTGCTTCCTAGCCATTTGGCTAAGAACATACTATAGCTTCTTAGCCATTTGGCTAAGAACACACTATTGCTTCCTAGCCATTTGGCTAAGAACACTATTGCTTCTTAGCCACTTGGCTAAGAACACACTATAGCGTCTTAGCCATTTGGCTAAGAACACACTATTGCTTCTTAGCCATTTGGCTAAGAACACACTATAGCTTCTCAGCCATTTGGCTAAGAACACTATTGCTTCTTAGCCATTTGGCTAAGAACATACTATAGCTTCTTAGCCATTTGGCTAAGAACACACTATTGCTTCCTAGCCATTTGGCTAAGAACACACTATAGCTTCTTAGCCATTTGGCTAAGAACATACTATAGCTTCTTAGCCATTTGGCTAAGAACACACTATAGCTTCTCAGCCATTTGGCTAAGAACACTATTGCTTCTTAGCCATTTGGCTAAGAACACACTATAGCGTCTTAGCCATTTGGCTAAGAACACACTATAGCTTCTCAGCCATTTGGCTAAGAACACTATTGCTTCTTAGCCATTTGGCTAAGAACACACTATAGCTTCTCAGCCATTTGGCTAAGAACACTATTGCTTCTTAGCCATTTGGCTAAGAACATACTATAGCTTCTTAGCCATTTGGCTAAGAACACACTATAGCTTCTCAGCCATTTGGCTAAGAACACTATTGCTTCTTAGCCATTTGGCTAAGAACACACTATAGCGTCTTAGCCATTTGGCTAAGAACACACTATTGCTTCTTAGCCATTTGGCTAAGAACACACTATAGCTTCTCAGCCATTTGGCTAAGAACACTATTGCTTCTTAGCCATTTGGCTAAGAACATACTATAGCTTCTTAGCCATTTGGCTAAGAACACACTATTGCTTCCTAGCCATTTGGCTAAGAACACACTATTGCTTCTTAGCCATTTGGCTAAGAACACACTATAGCGTCTTAGCCATTTGGCTAAGAACACACTATTGCTTCCTAGCCATTTGGCTAAGAACATACTATAGCTTCTTAGCCATTTGGCTAAGAACACACTATTGCTTCCTAGCCATTTGGCTAAGAACACTATTGCTTCTTAGCCATTTGGCTAAGAACACACTATAGCGTCTTAGCCATTTGGCTAAGAACACACTATTGCTTCTTAGCCATTTGGCTAAGAACACACTATAGCTTCTCAGCCATTTGGCTAAGAACACTATTGCTTCTTAGCCATTTGGCTAAGAACATACTATAGCTTCTTAGCCATTTGGCTAAGAACACACTATTGCTTCCTAGCCATTTGGCTAAGAACACACTATTGCTTATTGCTTCTTAGCCATTTGGCTAAGAACACACTGTTGCTTCCTAGCCATTTGGCTAAGAACACACTATAGCTTCTTAGTCATTTGGCTAAGAACACACTGTTGCTTCTTAGCCATTTGGCTAAGAACACACTGTTGCTTCTTAGCCATTTGGCTAAGAACACACTATTGCTTCTTAGCCGTTTGGCGAAGAACACACTATTGCTTCTTAGCCATTTGGCTAAGAACACACTATGGTTTCTTAGCCATGTGGCGAAGAACACACTATTGCTACTTAGCCATTTGGCTAAGAACACACTATAGCTTCTTAGTTATTTGGCTAAGAACACACTATATCTTCTCAGCCATTTGTCTAAGAACACACTATATCTTCTCAGCCATTTGTCTAAGAACACACCATCGCAAATGGCTAATAACACACTATATCTTCTCAGCCATTTGTCTAAGAACACACTATATCTTCTCAGCCATTTGTCTAAGAACACACCATCGCAAATGGCTAATAACACACTATTGCTTCTTAGCCATTTGGCTAAGAACACACTATAGCTTCTCAGCCATTTGGCTAAGAACACACTATTGCTTTTTAGCCATTTGGCTAACAATACACTATTGCTTCTCAGCCATTTGGCTAAGAACACACTATTGCTTCTTAGCCATTTGACTAAAAACACACTATTGCTTCTCAGCCATTTGGGTAAGAACATACTGTTGCTTCTTAGCCATTTGGCTAAGAATACACTATTGCTTCTCAGCCGTTTGGCTAAGAACACACTATAGCTTCTTAGCCATTTGGCAAAGAATACACTATTGCTTCTCAGCCATTTGGCTAAGAACACACTATAGATTCTTAGCCATTTGGCAAAGAACACACTATTGCTTCTCAGCCATTTGGCTAAGAACACACTATAGCTTCTTAGCCATTTGGCAAAGAACACACTATTGCTTCTCAGCCATTTGGCTAAGAATACACTATTGCTTCTCAGCCATTTGGCTAAGAACATACTGTTGCTTCTTAGCCATTTGGCTAAGAATACACTATTGCTTCTCAGCCATTTGGCTAAGAACACACTATAGCTTCTTAGCCATTTGGCAAAGAACACACTATTGCTTCTCAGCCATTTGGCTAAGAACACACTATTGCTTCTTAGCCATTTGGCTAACAATACACTATTGCTTCTCAGCCATTTGGCTAAGAACACACTATAGCTTCTTAGCCATTTGGCTAAGAATACACTATTGCTTCTCAGCCATTTGGCTAAGAACACACTATTGCTTCTTAGCCATTTGACTAAAAACACACTATTGCTTCTCAGCCATTTGGCTAAGAACATACTGTTTCTTCTTAGCCATTTGGCTAAGAATACACTATTGCTTCTCAGCCATTTGACTAAGAACACACTATTGCTTCTCAGCCATTTGGCTAAGAACACACTATAGCTTCTTAGCCATTTGGCTAAGAACATACTGTTGCTTCTTAGCCATTTGGCTAAGAATACACTATTGCTTCTCAGCCATTTGGCTAAGAACACACTATAGCTTCTTAGCCATTTGGCAAAGAACACACTATTGCTTCTCAGCCATTTGGCTAAGAACACACTATTGCTTCTTAGCCATTTGGCTAACAATACACTATTGCTTCTCAGCCATTTGGCTAAGAACACACTATAGCTTCTTAGCCATTTGGCTAAGAATACACTATTGCTTCTCAGCCATTTGGCTAAGAACACACTATTGCTTCTTAGCCATTTGACTAAAAACACACTATTGCTTCTCAGCCATTTGGCTAAGAACATACTGTTGCTTCTTAGCCATTTGGCTAAGAATACACTATTGCTTCTCAGCCATTTGGCTAAGAACACACTATAGCTTCTTAGCCATTTGGCTAAGAATACACTATTGCTTCTCAGCCATTTGGCTAAGAACACACTATAGCTTCTTAGCCATTTGGCAAAGAACACACTATTGCTTCTCAGCCATTTGGCTTAGAACACACTATAGCTTCTTAGCCATTTGACTAAAAACACACTATTGCTTCTCAGCCATTTGGCTAAGAACATACTGTTGCTTCTTAGCCATTTGGCTAAGAATACACTATTGCTTCTCAGCCATTTGACTAAAAACACACTATTGCTTCTCAGCCATTTGGCTAAGAACATACTGTTGCTTCTTAGCCATTTGGCTAAGAATACACTATTGTTTCTCAGCCATTTGGCTAAGAACACACTATAGCTTCTTAGCCATTTGGCAAAGAACACACTATTGCTTCTCAGCCATTTGGCTAAGAACACACTATTGCTTCTTAGCCATTTGGCTAAGAACACACTATTGCTTCTTAGCCATTTGGCTAACAATACACTATTGCTTCTTAGCCATTTGGCTAACAATACACTATTGCTTCTTAGCCGTTTGGCTAAGAACACACTATTGCTTGTTAGCCATTTGGCTAAGAACACACTATTGCTTCTCAGCCATTTGGCAAAGAACACACTATAGCTTCTTAGCCATTTGGCTAAGAATACACTATTGCTTCTCAGCCATTTGACTAAGAACACACTATTGCTTCTCAGCCATTTGGCTAAGAACACACTATAGCTTCTTAGCCATTTGGCTAAGAACATACTGCTGCTTCTTAGCCATTTGGCTAAGAATACACTATTGCTTCTCAGCCATTTGGCTAAGAACACACTATAGCTTCTTAGCCATTTGGCAAAGAACACACTATTGCTTCTCAGCCATTTGGCTAAGAACACACTATTGCTTCTTAGCCATTTGGCTAACAATACACTATTGCTTCTCAGCCATTTGGCTAAGAACACACTATAGCTTCTTAGCCATTTGGCTAAGAATACACTATTGCTTCTCAGCCATATGGCTAAGAACACACTATAGCTTCTTAGCCATTTGACTAAAAACACACTATTGCTTCTCAGCCATTTGGCTAAGAACATACTGTTGCTTCTTAGCCATTTGGCTAAGAATACACTATTGCTTCTCAGCCATTTTGCTAAGAACACACTATAGCTTCTTAGCCATTTGGCTAAGAATACACTATTGCTTCTCAGCCATTTGGCTAAGAACACACTATAGCTTCTTAGCCATTTGGCTAAGAATACACTATTGCTTCTCAGCCATTTGGCTAAGAACACACTATTGCTTCTTAGCCATTTGATTAAAAACACACTATTGCTTCTCAGCCATTTGGCTAAGAACATACTGTTGCTTCTTAGCCATTTGGCTAAGAATACACTATTGCTTCTCAGCCATTTGGCTAAGAACACACTATAGCTTCTTAGCCATTTGGCTAAGAATACACTATTGCTTCTCAGCCATTTGGCTAAGAACACACTATAGCTTCTTAGCCATTTGGCAAAGAACACACTATTGCTTCTCAGCCATTTGGCTAAGAACACACTATAGCTTCTTAGCCATTTGACTAAAAACACACTATTGCTTCTCAGCCATTTGGCTAAGAACATACTGTTGCTTCTTAGCCATTTGGCTAAGAATACACTATTGCTTCTCAGCCATTTGACTAAAAACACACTATTGCTTCTCAGCCATTTGGCTAAGAACATACTGTTGCTTCTTAGCCATTTGGCTAAGAATACACTATTGCTTCTCAGCCATTTGGCTAAGAACACACTATAGCTTCTTAGCCATTTGGCAAAGAACACACTATTGCTTCTCAGCCATTTGGCAAAGAACACACTATTGCTTCTCAGCCATTTGGCTAAGAACACACTATTGCTTCTTAGCCATTTGGCTAACAATACACTATTGCTTCTTAGCCGTTTGGCTAAGAACACACTATTGCTTGTTAGCCATTTGGCTAAGAATACACTATTGCTTCTCAGCCATTTGACTAAAAACACACTATTGCTTCTCAGCCATTTGGCTAAGAACATACTGTTGCTTCTTAGCCATTTGGCTAAGAATACACTATTGCTTCTCAGCCATTTGGCTAAGAACACACTATAGCTTCTTAGCCATTTGGCAAAGAACACACTATTGCTTCTCAGCCATTTGGCTAACAATACACTATTGCTCCTTAGCCGTTTGGCTAAGAACACACTATTGCTTGTTAGCCATTTGGCTAAGAACACACTATTGCTTCTCAGCCATTTGGCTAAGAATACACTATTGCTTCTCAGCCATTTGGCTAACAATACACTATTGCTTCTCAGCCATTTGGCTAAGAACACACTATAGCTTCTTAGCCATTTGGCTAAGAATACACTATTGCTTCTCAGCCATTTGGCTAAGAACACACTATAGCTTCTTAGCCATTTGACTAAAAACACACTATTGCTTCTCAGCCATTTGGCTAAGAACATACTGTTGCTTCTTAGCCATTTGGCTAAGAATACACTATTGCTTCTCAGCCATTTGGCTAAGAACACACTATAGCTTCTTAGCCATTTGGCTAAGAATACACTATTGCTTCTCAGCCATTTGGCTAAGAACACACTATAGCTTCTTAGCCATTTGGCAAAGAACACACTATTGCTTCTCAGCCATTTGGCTAAGAATACACTATTGCTTCTCAGCCAATTGGCTAAGAACATACTGTTGCTTCTTAGCCATTTGGCTAAGAATACACTATTGCTTCTCAGCCATTTGGCTAAGAACACACTATAGCTTCTTAGCCATTTGGCAAAGAACACACTATTGCTTCTCAGCCATTTGGCTAAGAACACACTATTGCTTCTTAGCCATTTGGCTAACAATACACTATTGCTTCTTAGCCGTTTGGCTAAGAACACACTATTGCTTGTTAGCCATTTGGCTAAGAATACACTATTGCTTCTCAGCCATTTGACTAAAAACACACTATTGCTTCTCAGCCATTTGGCTAAGAACACACTATAGCTTCTTAGCCATTTGGCAAAGAACACACTATTGCTTCTCAGCCATTTGGCTAAGAACACACTAGAGTCTTAGCCATTTGACTAAAAACACACTATTGCTTCTCAGCCATTTGGCTAAGAACATACTGTTGCTTCTTAGCCATTTGGCTAAGAATACACTATTGCTTCTCAGCCATTTGGCTAAGAACATACTGTTGCTTCTTAGCCATTTGGCTAAGAATACACTATTGCTTCTCAGCCATTTGGCTAAGAACACACTATAGCTTCTTAGCCATTTGGCTAAGAATACAGTATTGCTTCTCAGCCATTTGGCTAAAAACACACTATAGCTTCTTAGCCATTTGGCAAAGAACACACTATTGCTTCTCAGCCATTTGGCTAAGAACACACTATAGCTTCTTAGCCATTTGACTAAAAACACACTATTGCTTCTCAGCCATTTGGCTAAGAACATACTGTTGCTTCTTAGCCATTTGGCTAAGAATACACTATTGCTTCTCAGCCATTTGACTAAAAACACACTATTGCTTCTCAGCCATTTGGCTAAGAACATACTGTTGCTTCTTAGCCATTTGGCTAAGAACACACTATTGCTTCTTAGCCATTTGACTAAAAACACACTATTGCTTCTCAGCCATTTGGCTAAGAACATACTGTTGCTTCTTAGCCATTTGGCTAAGAATACACTATTGCTTCTCAGCCATTTGGCTAAGAACACACTATAGCTTCTTAGCCATTTGACTAAAAACACACTATTGCTTCTCAGCCATTTGGCTAAGAACATACTGTTGCTTCTTAGCCATTTGGCTAAGAATACACTATTGCTTCTCAGCCATTTGACTAAAAACACACTATTGCTTCTCAGCCATTTGGATAAGAACATACTGTTGCTTCTTAGCCATTTGGCTAAGAATACACTATTGCTTCTCAGCCATTTGGCTAAGAACACACTATAGCTTCTTAGCCATTTGGCAAAGAACACACTATTGCTTCTCAGCCATTTGGCTAAGAACACACTATTGCTTCTTAGCCATTTGGCTAAGAACACACTATTGCTTCTTAGCCATTTGGCTAACAATACACTATTGCTTCTTAGCCGTTTGGCTAAGAACACACTATTGCTTGTTAGCCATTTGGCTAAGAACACACTATTGCTTCTCAGCCATTTGGCTAAGAATACACTATTGCTTCTCAGCCATTTGGCTAAGAACATACTGTTGCTTCTTAGCCATTTGGCTAAGAATACACTATTGCTTCTCAGCCATTTTGCTAAGAACACACTATAGCTTCTTAGCCATTTGGCTAAGAATACACTATTGCTTCTCAGCCATTTGGCTAAGAACACACTATTGCTTCTTAGCCATTTGGCTAAGAACACACTATTGCTTCTCAGCCATTTGGCTAAGAACACACTATTGCTTCTTAGCCATTTGGCTAAGAACACACTATAGCTTCTTAGCCATTTGGCTAAGAATACACTATTGCTTCTCAGCCATTTGGCTAAGAACACACTATTGCTTCTTAGCCATTTGACTAAAAACACACTATTGCTTCTCAGCCATTTGGCTAAGAACATACTGTTGCTTCTTAGCCATTTGGCTAAGAATACACTATTGCTTCTCAGCCATTTGGCTAAGAACACACTATAGCTTCTTAGCCATTTGGCTAAGAATACACCATTGCTTCTCAGCCATTTGGCTAAGAACACACTATAGCTTCTTAGCCATTTGGCAAAGAACACACTATTGCTTCTCAGCCATTTGGCTAAGAACACACTATAGCTTCTTAGCCATTTGACTAAAAACACACTATTGCTTCTCAGCCATTTGGCTAAGAACATACTGTTGCTTTTTAGCCATTTGGCTAAGAATACACTATTGCTTCTCAGCCATTTGACTAAAAACACACTATTGCTTCTCAGCCATTTGGCTAAGAACATACTGTTGCTTCTTAGCCATTTGGCTAAGAATACACTATTGCTTCTCAGCCATTTGGCTAAGAACACACTATAGCTTCTTAGCCATTTGGCAAAGAACACACTATTGCTTCTCAGCCATTTGGCAAAGAACACACTATTGCTTCTCAGCCATTTGGCTAAGAACACACTATTGCTTCTTAGCCATTTGGCTAACAATACACTATTGCTTCTTAGCCGTTTGGCTAAGAACACACTATTGCTTGTTAGCCATTTGGCTAAGAATACACTATTGCTTCTCAGCCATTTGACTAAAAACACACTATTGCTTCTCAGCCATTTGGCTAAGAACATACTGTTGCTTCTTAGCCATTTGGCTAAGAATACACTATTGCTTCTCAGCCATTTGGCTAAGAACACACTATAGCTTCTTAGCCATTTGGCAAAGAACACACTATTGCTTCTCAGCCATTTGGCTAACAATACACTATTGCTTCTTAGCCGTTTGGCTAAGAACACACTATTGCTTGTTAGCCATTTGGCTAAGAACACACTATTGCTTCTCAGCCATTTGGCTAAGAATACACTATTGCTTCTCAGCCATTTGGCTAACAATACACTATTGCTTCTCAGCCATTTGGCTAAGAACACACTATAGCTTCTTAGCCATTTGGCTAAGAATACACTATTGCTTCTCAGCCATTTGGCTAAGAACACACTATAGCTTCTTAGCCATTTGACTAAAAACACACTATTGCTTCTCAGCCATTTGGCTAAGAACATACTGTTGCTTCTTAGCCATTTGGCTAAGAATACACTATTGCTTCTCAGCCATTTGGCTAAGAACACACTATAGCTTCTTAGCCATTTGGCTAAGAATACACTATTGCTTCTCAGCCATTTGGCTAAGAACACACTATAGCTTCTTAGCCATTTGGCAAAGAACACACTATTGCTTCTCAGCCATTTGGCTAAGAACACACTATAGCTTCTTAGCCATTTGGCAAAGAACACACTATTGCTTCTCAGCCATTTGGCTAAGAATACACTATTGCTTCTCAGCCATTTGGCTAAGAACATACTGTTGCTTCTTAGCCATTTGGCTAAAAATACACTATTGCTTCTCAGCCATTTGGCTAAGAACACACTATAGCTTCTTAGCCATTTGGCAAAGAACACACTATTGCTTCTCAGCCATTTGGCTAAGAACACACTATTGCTTCTTAGCCATTTGGCTAACAATACACTATTGCTTCTTAGCCGTTTGGCTAAGAACACACTATTGCTTGTTAGCCATTTGGCTAAGAATACACTATTGCTTCTCAGCCATTTGACTAAAAATACACTATTGCTTCTCAGCCATTTGGCTAAGAACACACTATAGCTTCTTAGCCATTTGGCAAAGAACACACTATTGCTTCTCAGCCATTTGGCTAAGAACACACTATAGCTTCTTAGCCATTTGACTAAAAACACACTATTGCTTCTCAGCCATTTGGCTAAGAACATACTGTTGCTTCTTAGCCATTTGGCTAAGAATACACTATTGCTTCTCAGCCATTTGGCTAAGAACATACTGTTGCTTCTTAGCCATTTGGCTAAGAATACACTATTGCTTCTTAGCCATTTGGCTAAGAACACACTATAGCTTCTTAGCCATTTGGCTAAGAATACACTATAGCTTCTCAGCCATTTGGCTAAGAACACACTATAGCTTCTTAGCCATTTGGCAAAGAACACACTATTGCTTCTCAGCCATTTGGCTAAGAACACACTATAGCTTCTTAGCCATTTGACTAAAAACACACTATTGCTTCTCAGCCATTTGGCTAAGAACATACTGTTGCTTCTTAGCCATTTGGCTAAGAATACACTATTGCTTCTCAGCCATTTGACTAAAAACACACTATTGCTTCTCAGCCATTTGGCTAAGAACATACTGTTGCTTCTTAGCCATTTGGCTAAGAACACACTATTGCTTCTTGGCCATTTGACTAAAAACACACTATTGCTTCTCAGCCATTTGGCTAAGAACATACTGTTGCTTCTTAGCCATTTGGCTAAGAATACACTATTGCTTCTCAGCCATTTGGCTAAAAACACACTATAGCTTCTTAGCCATTTGACTAAAAACACACTATTGCTTCTCAGCCATTTGGCTAAGAACATACTGTTGCTTCTTAGCCATTTGGCTAAGAATACACTATTGCTTCTCAGCCATTTGACTAAAAACACACTATTGCTTCTCAGCCATTTGGCTAAGAACATACTGTTGCTTCTTAGCCATTTGGCTAAGAATACACTATTGCTTCTCAGCCATTTGGCTAAGAACACACTATAGCTTCTTAGCCATTTGGCAAAGAACACACTATTGCTTCTCAGCCATTTGGCTAAGAACACACTATTGCTTCTTAGCCATTTGGCTAAGAACACACTATTGCTTCTTAGCCATTTGGCTAACAATACACTATTGCTTCTTAGCCGTTTGGCTAAGAACACACTATTGCTTGTTAGCCATTTGGCTAAGAACACACTATTGCTTATCAGCCATTTGGCTAAGAATACACTATTGCTTCTCAGCCATTTGGCTAAGAACACACTATAGCTTCTTAGCCATTTGGCAAAGAACACACTATTGCTTCTCAGCCATTTGGATAAGAACACACTATTGCTTCTTAGCCATTTGGCTAAGAACACACTATTGCTTCTTAGCCATTTGGCTAACAATACACTATTGCTTCTTAGCCGTTTGGCTAAGAACACACTATTGCTTGTTAGCCATTTGGCTAAGAACACACTATTGCTTCTCAGCCATTTGGCAAAGAACACACTATAGCTTCTTAGCCATTTGGCTAAGAATACACTATTGCTTCTCAGCCATTTGACTAAGAACACACTATTGCTTCTCAGCCATTTGGCTAAGAACACACTATAGCTTCTTAGCCATTTGGCTAAGAACATACTGTTGCTTCTTAGCCATTTGGCTAAGAATACACTATTGCTTCTCAGCCATTTGGCTAAGAACACACTATAGCTTCTTAGCCATTTGGCAAAGAACACACTATTGCTTCTCAGCCATTTGGCTAAGAACACACTATTGCTTCTTAGCCATTTGGCTAACAATACACTATTGCTTCTCAGCCATTTGGCTAAGAACACACTATAGCTTCTTAGCCATTTGGCTAAGAACATACTGTTGCTTCTTAGCCATTTGGCTAAGAATACACTATTGCTTCTCAGCCATTTGGCTAAGAACACACTATAGCTTCTTAGCCATTTGGCAAAGAACACACTATTGCTTCTCAGCCATTTGGCTAAGAACACACTATTGCTTCTTAGCCATTTGGCTAACAATACACTATTGCTTCTCAGCCATTTGGCTAAGAACACACTATAGCTTCTTAGCCATTTGGTAAGAATACACTATTGCTTCTCAGCCATTTGGCTAAGAACACACTATTGCTTCTTAGCCATTTGACTAAAAACACACTATTGCTTCTCAGCCATTTGGCTAAGAACATACTGTTGCTTCTTAGCCATTTGGCTAAGAATACACTATTGCTTCTCAGCCATTTGGCTAAGAACACACTATAGCTTCTTAGCCATTTGGCTAAGAATACACTATTGCTTCTCAGCCATTTGGCTAAGAACACACTATAGCTTCTTAGCCATTTGGCAAAGAACACACTATTGCTTCTCAGCCATTTGGCTAAGAACACACTATAGCTTCTTAGCCATTTGACTAAAAACACACTATTGCTTCTCAGCCATTTGGCTAAGAACATACTGTTGCTTAGCCATTTGGCTAAGAATACACTATTGCTTCTCAGCCATTTGACTAAAAACACACTATTGCTTCTCAGCCATTTGGCTAAGAACATACTGTTGCTTCTTAGCCATTTGGCTAAGAATACACTATTGCTTCTCAGCCATTTGGCTAAGAACACACTATAGCTTCTTAGCCATTTGGCAAAGAACACACTATTGCTTCTCAGCCATTTGGCAAAGAACACACTATTGCTTCTCAGCCATTTGGCTAAGAACACACTATTGCTTCTTAGCCATTTGGCTAACAATACACTATTGCTTCTTAGCCGTTTGGCTAAGAACACACTATTGCTTGTTAGCCATTTATGCTAAGAACACACTATTGCTTCTCAGCCATTTGGCAAAGAACACACTATAGCTTCTTAGCCATTTGGCTAAGAATACACTATTGCTTCTCAGCCATTTGACTAAGAACACACTATTGCTTCTCAGCCATTTGGCTAAGAACACACTATAGCTTCTTAGCCATTTGGCTAAGAACATACTGTTGCTTCTTAGCCATTTGGCTAAGAATACACTATTGCTTCTCAGCCATTTGGCTAAGAACACACTATAGCTTCTTAGCCATTTGGCAAAGAACACACTATTGCTTCTCAGCCATTTGGCTAAGAACACACTATTGCTTCTTAGCCATTTGGCTAACAATACACTATTGCTTCTCAGCCATTTGGCTGAGAACACACTATAGCTTCTTAGCCATTTGGCTAAGAATACACTATTGCTTCTCAGCCATTTGGCTAAGAACACACTATAGCTTCTTAGCCATGTGACTAAAAACACACTATTGCTTCTCAGCCATTTGGCTAAGAACATACTGTTGCTTCTTAGCCATTTGGCTAAGAATACACTATTGCTTCTCAGCCATTTGGCTAAGAACACACTATAGCTTCTTAGCCATTTGGCTAAGAATACACTATTGCTTCTCAGCCATTTCGCTAACAACACAGTATAGCTTCTTAGCCATTTGGCAAAGAACACACTATTGCTTCTCAGCCATTTGGCTAAGAACACACTATAGCTTCTTAGCCATTTGGCAAAGAACACACTATTGCTTCTCAGCCATTTGGCTAAGAATACACTATTGCTTCTCAGCCATTTGGCTAAGAACACACTATTGCTTCTTAGCCATTTGACTAAAAACACACTATTGCTTCTCAGCCATTTGGCTAAGAACATACTGTTGCTTCTTAGCCATTTGGCTAAGAATACACTATTGCTTCTCAGCCATTTGGCTAAGAACACACTATAGCTTCTTAGCCATTTGGCAAAGAACACACTATTGCTTCTCAGCCATTTGGCTAAGAACACACTATTGCTTCTTAGCCATTTGGCTAACAATACACTATTGCTTCTTAGCCGTTTGGCTAAGAACACACTATTGCTTGTTAGCCATTTGGCTAAGAATACACTATTGCTTCTCAGCCATTTGACTAAAAATACACTATTGCTTCTCAGCCATTTGGCTAAGAACACACTATAGCTTCTTAGCCATTTGGCAAAGAACACACTATTGCTTCTCAGCCATTTGGCTAAGAACACACTATAGCTTCTTAGCCATTTGACTAAAAACACACTATTGCTTCTCAGCCATTTGGCTAAGAACATACTGTTGCTTCTTAGCCATTTGGCTAAGAATACACTATTGCTTCTCAGCCATTTGGCTAAGAACATACTGTTGCTTCTTAGCCATTTGGCTAAGAATACACTATTGCTTCTCAGCCATTTGGCTAAGAACACACTATAGCTTCTTAGCCATTTGGCTAAGAATACACTATTGCTTCTCAGCCATTTGGCTAAGAACACACTATAGCTTCTTAGCCATTTGGCAAAGAACACACTATTGCTTCTCAGCCATTTGGCTAAGAACACACTATAGCTTCTTAGCCATTTGACTAAAAACACACTATTGCTTCTCAGCCATTTGGCTAAGAACATACTGTTGCTTCTTAGCCATTTGGCTAAGAATACACTATTGCTTCTCAGCCATTTGACTAAAAACACACTATTGCTTCTCAGCCATTTGGCTAAGAACATACTGTTGCTTCTTAGCCATTTGGCTAAGAACACACTATTGCTTCTTAGCCATTTGACTAAAAACACACTATTGCTTCTCAGCCATTTGGTTAAGAACATACTGTTGCTTCTTAGCCATTTGGCTAAGAATACACTATTGCTTCTCAGCCATTTGGCTAAGAACACACTATAGCTTCTTAGCCATTTGACTAAAAACACACTATTGCTTCTCAGCCATTTGGCTAAGAACATACTGTTGCTTCTTAGCCATTTGGCTAAGAATACACTATTGCTTCTCAGCCATTTGACTAAAAACACACTATTGCTTCTCAGCCATTTGGCTAAGAACATACTGTTGCTTCTTAGCCATTTGGCTAAGAATACACTATTGCTTCTCAGCCATTTGGCTAAGAACACACTATAGCTTCTTAGCCATTTGGCAAAGAACACACTATTGCTTCTCAGCCATTTGGCTAAGAACACACTATTGCTTCTTAGCCATTTGGCTAAGAACACACTATTGCTTCTTAGCCATTTGGCTAACAATACACTATTGCTTCTTAGCCTTTTGGCTAAGAACACACTATTGCTTGTTAGCCATTTGGCTAAGAACACACTATTGCTTCTCACCCATTTGGCTAAGAATACACTATTGCTTCTCAGCCTTTTGGCTAAGAACATACTGTTGCTTCTTAGCCATTTGGCTAAGAATACACTATTGCTTCTCAGCCATTTTGCTAAGAACACACTATAGCTTCTTAGCCATTTGGCTAAGAATACACTATTGCTTCTCAGCCATTTGGCTAAGAACACACTATAGCTTCTTAGCCATTTGGCTAAGAATACACTATTGCTTCTCAGCCATTTGGCTAAGAACACACTATTGCTTCTTAGCCATTTGACTAAAAACACACTATTGCTTCTCAGCCATTTGGCTAAGAACATACTGTTGCTTCTTAGCCATTTGGCTAAGAATACACTATTGCTTCTCAGCCATTTGGCTAAGAACACACTATAGCTTCTTAGCCATTTGGCTAAGAATACACTATTGCTTCTCAGCCATTTGGCTAAGAACACACTATAGCTTCTTAGCCATTTGGCAAAGAACACACTATTGCTTCTCAGCCATTTGGCTAAGAACACACTATAGCTTCTTAGCCATTTGACTAAAAACACACTATTGCTTCTCAGCCATTTGGCTAAGAACATACTGTTGCTTCTTAGCCATTTGGCTAAGAATACACTATTGCTTCTCAGCCATTTGACTAAAAACACACTATTGCTTCTCAGCCATTTGGCTAAGAACATACTGTTGCTTCTTAGCCATTTGGCTAAGAACACACTATTGCTTCTTAGCCATTTGACTAAAAACACACTATTGCTTCTCAGCCATTTGGCTAAGAACATACTGTTGCTTCTTAGCCATTTGGCTAAGAATACACTATTGCTTCTCAGCCATTTGGCTAAGAACACACTATAGCTTCTTAGCCATTTGGCTAAGAATACACTATTGCTTCTCAGCCATTTGGCTAAGAACACACTATAGCTTCTTAGCCATTTGGCAAAGAACACACTATTGCTTCTCAGCCATTTGGCTAAGAACACACTATAGCTTCTTAGCCATTTGACTAAAAACACACTATTGCTTCTCAGCCATTTGGCTAAGAACATACTGTTGCTTAGCCATTTGGCTAAGAATACACTATTGCTTCTCAGCCATTTGACTAAAAACACACTATTGCTTCTCAGCCATTTGGCTAAGAACATACTGTTGCTTCTTAGCCATTTGGCTAAGAATACACTATTGCTTCTCAGCCATTTGGCTAAGAACACACTATAGCTTCTTAGCCCTTTGGCAAAGAACACACTATTGCTTCTCAGCCATTTGGCAAAGAACACACTATTGCTTCTCAGCCATTTGGCTAAGAACACACTATTGCTTCTTAGCCATTTGGCTAACAATACACTATTGCTTCTTAGCCGTTTGGCTAAGAACACACTATTGCTTGTTAGCCATTTATGCTAAGAACACACTATTGCTTCTCAGCCATTTGGCAAAGAACACACTATAGCTTCTTAGCCATTTGGCTAAGAATACACTATTGCTTCTCAGCCATTTGACTAAGAACACACTATTGCTTCTCAGCCATTTGGCTAAGAACACACTATAGCTTCTTAGCCATTTGGCTAAGAACATACTGTTGCTTCTTAGCCATTTGGCTAAGAATACACTATTGCTGCTCAGCCATTTGGCTAAGAACACACTATAGCTTCTTAGCCATTTGGCAAAGAACACACTATTGCTTCTCAGCCATTTGGCTAAGAACACACTATTGCTTCTTAGCCATTTGGCTAACAATACACTATTGCTTCTCAGCCATTTGGCTAAGAACACACTATAGCTTCTTAGCCATTTGGCTAAGAATACACTATTGCTTCTCAGCCATTTGGCTAAGAACACACTATAGCTTCTTAGCCATGTGACTAAAAACACACTATTGCTTCTCAGCCATTTGGCTAAGAACATACTGTTGCTTCTTAGCCATTTGGCTAAGAATACACTATTGCTTCTCAGCCATTTCGCTAAGAACACAGTATAGCTTCTTAGCCAATTGGCAAAGAACACACTATTGCTTCTCAGCCATTTGGCTAAGAACACACTATAGCTTCTTAGCCATTTGGCAAAGAACACACTATTGCTTCTCAGCCATTTGGCTAAGAATACACTATTGCTTCTCAGCCATTTGGCTAAGAACACACTATTGCTTCTTAGCCATTTGACTAAAAACACACTATTGCTTCTCAGCCATTTGGCTAAGAACATACTGTTGCTTCTTAGCCATTTGGCTAAGAATACACTATTGCTTCTCAGCGATTTGGCTAAGAACACACTATAGCTTCTTAGCCATTTGGCAAAGAACACACTATTGCTTCTCAGCCATTTGGCTAAGAACACACTATTGCTTCTTAGCCATTTGGCTAACAATACACTATTGCTTCTTAGCCGTTTGGCTAAGAACACACTATTGCTTGTTAGCCATTTGGCTAAGAATACACTATTGCTTCTCAGCCATTTGACTAAAAATACACTATTGCTTCTCAGCCATTTGGCTAAGAACACACTATAGCTTCTTAGCCATTTGGCAAAGAACACACTATTGCTTCTCAGCCATTTGGCTAAGAACACACTATAGCTTCTTAGCCATTTGACTAAAAACACACTATTGCTTCTCAGCCATTTGGCTAAGAACATACTGTTGCTTCTTAGCCATTTGGCTAAGAATACACTATTGCTTCTCAGCCATTTGGCTAAGAACATACTGTTGCTTCTTAGCCATTTGGCTAAGAATACACTATTGCTTCTCAGCCATTTGGCTAAGAACACACTATAGCTTCTTAGCCATTTGGCTAAGAATACACTATTGCTTCTCAGCCATTTGGCTAAGAACACACTATAGCTTCTTAGCCATTTGACAAAGAACACACTATTGCTTCTCAGCCATTTGGCTAAGAACACACTATAGCTTCTTAGCCATTTGACTAAAAACACACTATTGCTTCTCAGCCATTTGGCTAAGAACATACTGTTGCTTCTTAGCCATTTGGCTAAGAATACACTATTGCTTCTCAGCCATTTGACTAAAAACACACTATTGCTTCTCAGCCATTTGGCTAAGAACATACTGTTGCTTAGCCATTTGGCTAAGAACACACTATTGCTTCTTAGCCATTTGACTAAAAACACACTATTGCTTCTCAGCCATTTGGCTAAGAACATACTGTTGCTTCTTAGCCATTTGGCTAAGAATACACTATTGCTTCTCAGCCATTTGGCTAAGAACACACTATTGCTTCTTAGCCATTTGACTAAAAACACACTATTGCTTCTCAGCCATTTGGCTAAGAACATACTGTTGCTTCTTAGCCATTTGGCTAAGAATACACTATTGCTTCTCAGCCATTTGGCTAAGAACACACTATAGCTTCTTAGCCATTTGGCTAAGAATACACTATTGCTTCTCAGCCATTTGGCTAAGAACACACTATAGCTTCTTAGCCATTTGGCAAAGAACACACTATTGCTTCTCAGCCATTTGGCTAAGAACACACTATAGCTTCTTAGCCATTTGACTAAAAACACACTATTGCTTCTCAGCCATTTGGCTAAGTACATTCTGTTGCTTCTTAGCCATTTGGCTAAGAATACACTATTGCTTCTCAGCCATTTGACTAAAAACACACTATTGCTTCTCAGCCATTTGGCTAAGAACATACTGTTGCTTCTTAGCCATTTGGCTAAGAATACACTATCTTCTCAGCCATTTGGCTAAGAACACACTATAGCTTCTTAGCCATTTGGCAAAGAACACACTATTGCTTCTCAGCCATTTGGCAAAGAACACACTATTGCTTCTCAGCCATTTGGCTAAGAACACACTATTGCTTCTTAGCCATTTGGCTAACAATACACTATTGCTTCTTAGCCGTTTGGCTAAGAACACACTATTGCTTGTTAGCCATTTGGCTAAGAATACACTATTGCTTCTCAGCCATTTGACTAAAAACACACTATTGCTTCTCAGCCATTTGGCTAAGAACATACTGTTGCTTCTTAGCCATTTGGCTAAGAATACACTATTGCTTCTCAGCCATTTGGCTAAGAACACACTATAGCTTCTTAGCCATTTGGCAAAGAACACACTATTGCTTCTCAGCCATTTGGCTAACAATACACTATTGCTTCTTAGCCGTTTGGCTAAGAACACACTATTGCTTTGTGGGAATCGTGGAGAACCGCGACCTGCGATCCCGAGCCAGCGCGCGCTTCGGGAGAGACGCTTGTGCGCTGGAACCGGTCCGGCGCTCCGCTGGTTCGTCGGCGTCCCCCGAGAGATGGCGCCACCGATGTGTGCGGGGATAGGCGCGCGGGCGCGGGCGGCGCGAGCGTGCGCGCACGGGGAGAAGAAGAGTCTCGTCGGAGACCCGGTCGGGACGAGATCGGCGGAACATGGCGGCGGTGATGGATACTTGTGTCTCAGGTGGGAGCTTTGTTTGTCGCGCGCCGTGAGTGCCTGCCTCCCGTTCGCGGTCACGACCCGGACGGCGTGATTCGTGAACGCCGTCGAGCCTTGTGCTCGCATGCTTTGGGATTCCCCAAATAAACGGCTGTGCTTCGGCACTACTGTCTACTGTGTTCTCGTATCGGCGAACCTCGCTGGGCTGCCGTAGCCATGGGAGCCCCGCGTGGTTGACACGCCGGGAGCTAGCGTGGTGGCTTACGCCAGGACTGGCTAAGGCCCCCGAGGAACCCCTCATATATCCCACATGGCGCCCGAACGTGGGTCTCGTATTCAGACGAATTCGAGGTTGCTAGCTCCCCGAGAAATGCGTTGCTGCAGTCGTAGCCCGCTACCCTTTGTCCGGAAGACTTCGGACGAAACGCCTCGCGCCAGTCGGTTGCAGGCAGACAGTTATGATGCCCGATACAGCCGTGACGGCAAATGCGTAAACCTTTCTACACGCACCAGGCGGTGAGTCAGTAGGATACCTCCGAGCACCGCAGTCGCGGCCCGCTTGCGAGACGGGAGGTGCGTAGGCCTTGTTCCAACATGGCGGCGGGTCGCCTTCCTCGTAGCGCCGTCCCCGCGCAGTCGCGCCGGCGGCGCCGGTTGAAGTTTCCCCCAGGCGCGGCGGACACTACCGAGCGAGGGTGCGGTGTTTGGGAGTTCGCAAGCCGCACGATGAGCCCGCCGCTACTGCGCTTCGAGTCCGAGGCGGAGTGTTTGCCGATTTGACGCCTGACAAAGAGCGAGGGGGATCGCTGAAGAATCAGTCTCCTCTCGCTGCGGGGGGAAGCGGGAGCAATGGGACCGTTGTCTCCGCGCTTCCGGAGTGCGTGCGTCTCGATGCCGTGAAGTCTCCGCTTGAGATTGCGTTTAGGCAGTAAGAGCTTCGCGCGGCTCGGCAGCGGGCTCGTTGGTCGCGAGAGATCGCCAGTCTTAGTAAGAGACGGACTCTCAGGCGACCTATACCGGTGATGTGCGCCCGTAAGCCGCTGGTATTGCGGTTGGCGCTGGCTCTACGGCAGCTTGTATTGCTGCGAGTGAGTTGCAGGAGCCCGCCTGCTTGATGCTGACGCTGCTTTGCCGACCAACGCACCAGGCCGAAATAGCTCGGACGGGCGTTTCGATGCCGACAACCCGTAATAGTCAGGCGAGCTGCCTCCAGGCGGGGGTGGCGGCTGGAGCACAGTTGCCGGACTCGTGATTCCGCGAGCAAGCGAACGTGCAAGGGGGAGTCCCCTCGGGCATCTTTGTTACCCTATTTGGCGAGATCGTCGATAAGGTTTCCGGCCAGTCACAGGAGATTGCGGAGTCCCGCTGCTCCCCACTTCAAGTTCGGGAATCGTTTAAACTGGACGGTGAGAGCGAGACCTGCAGCATACGGATACCACCGGGAGCCACGCCAGTCACCACTGCCACGGACAGCGAGGATGGCCTGCTGAACCACCGGCGGGGCCGAGCGCGGTTCGTGGAGCTGCTACTCCAGTTGCTGCTCCGGCCTGCCGGGCGGCAGCCAACCGTTCGGGAGGACCTGCGGCCGAAGCGCCACGGAACCCAGGAGGCGGCGGTATCTGGCGCCTACGCGAGCGGCGCGAGCCTTCGGGCAGCCGCAGTGGGCGCGACCGTTCCTGTTGCCGCTTCGAGCTGGGAGTGGGGGTCGCATCATGGCGCGACCCCGGCGTTCGTCGGCTGCGGCTGCAGCTACCCCCGGGCCTGCCAACCTGCTGTGCTGCCCAACCGCGAGAGACTTGGAACCATTGCAATGTGTTTGCGGGTTTGTGAGGCGAGCATCGCGACGGCGGCATCGTGTGGCGAACTTTGGTGTGGAGTGGCGTTCGGTGGCTGTTTTGCTGACTTGAGACGTGACGAGTGTGGTGCACCGTGGCGTCACTCGAGCTCAAGTGGCTTCCAGTTTTAGGGGGGAGGAGTGTGGGAATCGTGGAGAACCGCGACCTGCGATCCCGAGCCAGCGCGCGCTTCGGGAGAGACGCTTGTGCGCTGGAACCGGTCCGGCGCTCCGCTGGTTCGTCGGCGTCCCCCGAGAGATGGCGCCACCGATGTGTGCGGGGATAGGCGCGCGGGCGCGGGCGGCGCGAGCGTGCGCGCACGGGGAGAAGAAGAGTCTCGTCGGAGACCCGGTCGGGACGAGATCGGCGGAACATGGCGGCGGTGATGGATACTTGTGTCTCAGGTGGGAGCTTTGTTTGTCGCGCGCCGTGAGTGCCTGCCTCCCGTTCGCGGTCACGACCCGGACGGCGTGATTCGTGAACGCCGTCGAGCCTTGTGCTCGCATGCTTTGGGATTCCCCAAATAAACGGCTGTGCTTCGGCACTACTGTCTACTGTGTTCTCGTATCGGCGAACCTCGCTGGGCTGCCGTAGCCATGGGAGCCCCGCGTGGTTGACACGCCGGGAGCTAGCGTGGTGGCTTACGCCAGGACTGGCTAAGGCCCCCGAGGAACCCCTCATATATCCCACAGCTTGTTAGCCATTTGGCTAAGAACACACTATTGCTTCTCAGCCATTTGGCTAAGAATACACTATTGCTTCTCAGCCATTTGGCTAACAATACACTATTGCTTCTCAGCCATTTGGCTAAGAACACACTATAGCTTCTTAGCCATTTGGCTAAGAATACACTATTGCTTCTCAGCCATTTGGCTAAGAACACACTAAGCTTCTTAGCCATTTGACTAAAAACACACTATTGCTTCTCAGCCATGTGGCTAAGAACATACTGTTGCTTCTTAGCCATTTGGCTAAGAATACACTATTGCTTCTCAGCCATTTGGCTAAGAACACACTATAGCTTCTTAGCCATTTGGCTAAGAATACACTATTGCTTCTCAGCCATTTGGCTAAGAACACACTATGGCTTCTTAGCCATTTGGCAAAGAACACACTATTGCTTCTCAGCCATTTGGCTAAGAACACACTATAGCTTCTTAGCCATTTGGCAAAGAACACACTATTGCTTCTCAGCCATTTGGCTAAGAATACACTATTGCTTCTCAGCCATTTGGCTAAGAACATACTGTTGCTTCTTAGCCATTTGGCTAAGAATACACTATTGCTTCTCAGCCATTTGGCTAAGAACACACTATAGCTTCTCAGCCATTTGGCTAAGAACATACTGTTGCTTCTTAGCCATTTGGCTAAAAATACACTATTGCTTCTCAGCCATTTGGCTAAGAACACACTATAGCTTCTTAGCCATTTGACTAAAAACACACTATTGCTTCTCAGCCATTTGGCTAAGAACATACTGTTGCTTCTTAGCCATTTGGCTAAGAATACACTATTGCTTCTCAGCCATTTGACTAAAAACACACTATTGCTTCTCAGCCATTTGGCTAAGAACATACTGTTGCTTCTTAGCCATTTGGCTAAGAATACACTATTGCTTCTCAGCCATTTGGCTAAGAACACACTATAGCTTCTTAGCCATTTGGCAAAGAACACACTATTGCTTCTCACCCATTTGACTAAGAACACCCTATTGCTTCTTAGCCATTTGGCTAAGAACACACTATTGCTTCTTAGCCATTTGGCTAACAATACACTATTGCTTCTTAGCCGTTTGGCTAAGAACACACTATTGCTTGTTAGCCATTTGGCTAAGAACACACTATTGCTTCTCAGCCATTTGGCTAAGAATACACTATTGCTTCTCAGCCATTTGGCTAAGAACACACTATAGCTTGTTAGCCATTTGGCAAAGAACACACTATTGCTTCTCAGCCATTTGGCTAAGAACACACTATTGCTTCTTAGCCATTTGGCTAAGAACACACTATTGCTTCTTAGCCATTTGGCTAACAATACACTATTGCTTCTTAGCCGTTTGGCTAAGAACACACTATTGCTTGTTAGCCATTTGGCTAAGAACACACTATTGCTTTTCAGCCATTTGGCAAAGAACACACTATAGCTTCTTAGCCATTTGGCTAAGAATACACTATTGCTTCTCAGCCATTTGACTAAGAACACACTTTTGCTTCTCAGCCATTTGGCTAAGAACACACTATAGCTTCTTAGCCATTTGGCTAAGAACATACTGTTGCTTCTTAGCCATTTGGCTAAGAATACACTATTGCTTCTCAGCCATTTGGCTAAGAACACACTATAGCTTCTTAGCCATTTGGCAAAGAACACACTATTGCTTCTCAGCCATTTGGCTAAGAACACACTATTGCTTCTTAGCCATTTGGCTAACAATACACTATTGCTTCTCAGCCATTTGGCTAAGAACACACTATAGCTTCTTAGCCATTTGGCTAAGAATACACTATTGCTTCTCAGCCATTTGGCTAAGAACACACTATTGCTTCTTAGCCATTTGACTAAAAACACACTATTGCTTCTCAGCCATTTGGCTAAGAACATACTGTTGCTTCTTAGCCATTTGGCTAAGAATACACTATTGCTTCTCAGCCATTTGGCTAAGAACACACTATAGCTTCTTAGCCATTTGGCTAAGAATACACTATTGCTTCTTAGCCATTTGGCTAAGAACACACTATAGCTTCTTAGCCATTTGGCAAAGAACACACTATTGCTTCTCAGCCATTTGGCTAAGAACACACTATAGCTTCTTAGCCATTTGACTAAAAACACACTATTGCTTCTCAGCCATTTGGCTAAGAACATACTGTTGCTTAGCCATTTGGCTAAGAATACACTATTGCTTCTCAGCCATTTGACTAAAAACACACTATTGCTTCTCAGCCATTTGGCTAAGAACATACTGTTGCTTCTTAGCCATTTGGCTAAGAATACACTATTGCTTCTCAGCCATTTGGTTAAGAACACACTATAGCTTCTTAGCCATTTGGCAAAGAACACACTATTGCTTCTCAGCCATTTGGCAAAGAACACACTATTGCTTCTCAGCCATTTGGCTAAGAACACACTATTGCTTCTTAGCCATTTGGCTAACAATACACTATTGCTTCTTAGCCGTTTGGCTAAGAACACACTATTGCTTGTTAGCCATTTATGCTAAGAACACACTATTGCTTCTCAGCCATTTGGCAAAGAACACACTATAGCTTCTTAGCCATTTGGCTAAGAATACACTATTGCTTCTCAGCCATTTGACTAAGAACACACTATTGCTTCTCAGCCATTTGGCTAAGAACATACTATAGCTTCTTAGCCATTTGGCTAAGAACATACTGTTGCTTCTTAGCCATTTCGCTAAGAATACACTATTGCTTCTCAGCCATTTGGCTAAGAACACACTATAGCTTCTTAGCCATTTGGCAAAGAACACACTATTGCTTCTCAGCCATTTGGCTAAGAACACACTATTGCTTCTTAGCCATTTGGCTAACAATACACTATTGCTTCTCAGCCATTTGGCTAAGAACACCCTATAGCTTCTTCGCCATTTGGCTAAGAATACACTATTGCTTCTCAGCCATTTGGCTAAGAACACACTATAGCTTCTTAGCCATGTGACTAAAAACACACTATTGCTTCTCAGCCATTTGGCTAAGAACATACTGTTGCTTCTTAGCCATTTGGCTAAGAATACACTATTGCTTCTCAGCCATTTGGCTAAGAACACACTATAGCTTCTTAGCCATTTGGCTAAGAATACACTATTGCTTCTCAGCCATTTCGCTAAGAACACAGTATAGCTTCTTAGCCATTTGGCAAAGAACACACTATTGCTTCTCAGCCATTTGGCTAAGAACACACTATAGCTTCTTAGCCATTTGGCAAAGAACACACTATTGCTTCTCAGCCATTTGGCTAAGAATACACTATTGCTTCTCAGCCATTTGGCTAAGAACACACTATTGCTTCTTAGCCATTTGACTAAAAACACACTATTGCTTCTCAGCCATTTGGCTAAGAACATACTGTTGCTTCTTAGCCATTTGGCTAAGAATACACTATTGCTTCTCAGCCATTTGGCTAAGAACACACTATAGCTTCTTAGCCATTTGGCAAAGAACACACTATTGCTTCTCAGCCATTTGGCTAAGAACACACTATTGCTTCTTAGCCATTTGGCTAACAATACACTATTGCTTCTCAGCCATTTGGCTAAGAACACACTATAGCTTCTTAGCCATTTGGCTAAGAATACACTATTGCTTCTCAGCCATTTGGCTAAGAACACACTATTGCTTCTTAGCCATTTGACTAAAAACACACTATTGCTTCTCAGCCATTTGGCTAAGAACATACTGTTGCTTCTTAGCCATTTGGCTAAGAATACACTATTGCTTCTCAGCCATTTGGCTAAGAACACACTATAGCTTCTTAGCCATTTGGCTAAGAATACACTATTGCTTCTCAGCCATTTGGCTAAGAACACACTATAGCTTCTTAGCCATTTGGCTAAGAATACACTATTGCTTCTCAGCCATTTGGCTAAGAACACACTATAGCTTCTTAGCCATTTGGCAAAGAAGACACTATTGCTTCTCAGCCATTTGGCTAAGAACACACTATAGCTTCTCAGCCATTTGGCTAAGAACACACTATTGCTTATCAGCCATTTGGCTAAGAACACACTATAGCTTCTTAGCCATTTGGCAAAGAACACACTATTGCTTCTCAGCCATTTGGCTAAGAACACACTATTGCTTCTTAGCCATTTGGCTAACAATACACTATTGCTTCTTAGCCGTTTGGCTAAGAACACGCTATTGCTTGTTAGCCATTTGGTTAAGAACACACTATAGCTTCTTAGCCATTTGGCAAAGAACACACTATAGCTTCTTAGCCATTTGGCTAAGAATACACTATTGCTTCTCAGCCATTTGGCTAAGAACACACTATTGCTTCTTAGCCATTTGACTAAAAACACTATTGCTTCTCAGCCATTTGGCTAAGAACATACTGTTGCTTCTTAGCCATTTGGCTAAGAATACACTATTGCTTCTCAGCCATTTGGCTAAGAACACACTATAGCTTCTTAGCCATTTGGCAAAGAACACACTATTGCTTCTCAGCCATTTGGCTAAGAACACACTATTGCTTCTTAGCCATTTGGCTAACAATACACTATTGCTTCTCAGCCATTTGGCTAAGAACACACTATAGCTTCTTAGCCATTTGGCTAAGAATACACTATTGCTTCTCAGCCATTTGGCTAAGAACACACTATTGCTTCTTAGCCATTTGACTAAAAACACACTGTTGCTTCTCAGCCATTTGGCTAAGAACATACTGTTGCTTCTTAGCCATTTGGCTAAGAATACACTATTGCTTCTCAGCCATTTGGCTAAGAACACACTATAGCTTCTTAGCCATTTGGCTAAGAATACACTATTGCTTCTCAGCCATTTGGCTAAGAACACACTATAGCTTCTTAGCCATTTGGCAAAGAACACACTATTGCTTCTCAGCCATTTGGCTAAGAACACACTATAGCTTCTCAGCCATTTGGCTAAGAACACACTATTGCTTATCAGCCGTTTGGCTAAGAACACACTATAGCTTCTTAGCCATTTGGCAAAGAACACACTATTGCTTCTCAGCCATTTGGCTAAGAACACACTATTGCTTCTTAGCCATTTGGCTAACAATACACTATTGCTTCTTAGCCGTTTGGCTAAGAACACACTATTGCTTGTTAGCCATTTGGCTAAGAACACACTATTGCTTCTCAGCCATTTGGCAAAGAACACACTATAGCTTCTTAGCCATTTGGCTAAGAATACACTATTGCTTCTCAGCCATTTGACTAAGAACACACTATTGCTTCTCAGCCATTTGGCTAAGAACACACTATAGCTTCTTAGCCATTTGGCTAAGAACATACTGTTGCTTCTTAGCCATTTGGCTAAGAATACACTATTGCTTCTCAGCCATTTGGCTAAGAACACACTATAGCTTCTTAGCCATTTGGCAAAGAACACACTATTGCTTCTCAGCCATTTGGCTAAGAACACACTATTGCTTCTTAGCCATTTGGCTAACAACACACTATTGCTTCTCAGCCATTTGGCTAAGAACACACTATAGCTTCTTAGCCATTTGGCTAAGAATACACTATTGCGTCTCAGCCATTTGGCTAAGAACACACTATTGCTTCTTAGCCATTTGACTAAAAACACACTATTGCTTCTCAGCCATTTGGCTAAGAACATACTGTTGCTTCTTAGCCATTTGGCTAAGAATACACTATTGCTTCTCAGCCATTTGGCTAAGCACACACTATAGCTTCTTAGCCATTTGGCTAAGAATACACTATTGCTTCTCAGCCATTTGGCTAAGAACACACTATAGCTTCTTAGCCATTTGGCAAGGAACACACTATTGCTTCTCAGCCATTTGGCTAAGAACACTATAGCTTCTTAGCCATTTGACTAAAAACACACTATTGCTTCTCAGCCATTTGGCTAAGAACATACTGTTGCTTCTTAGCCATTTGGCTAAGAATACACTATTGCTTCTCAGCCATTTGACTAAAACACACTATTGCTTCTCAGCCATTTGGCTAAGAACATACTGTTGCTTCTTAGCCATTTGGCTACGAATACACTATTGCTTCTCAGCCATTTGGCTAAGAACACACTATAGCTTCTTAGCCATTTGGCAAAGAACACACTATTGCTTCTCAGCCATTTGGCTAAGAACACACTATTGCTTCTTAGCCATTTGGCTTAGAACACACTATTGCTTCTTAGCCATTTGGCTAACAATACTATATTGCTTCTTAGCCATTTGGCTAACAATACACTATTGCTTCTTAGCCGTTTGGCTAAGAACACACTATTGCTTGTTAGCCATTTGGCTAAGAACACACTATTGCTTCTCAGCCATTTGGCAAAGAATACACTATAGCTTCTTAGCCATTTGGCTAAGAATACACTATTGCTTCTCAGCCATTTGACTAAGAACACACTATTGCTTCTCAGCCATTTGGCTAAGAACACACTATAGCTTCTTAGCCATTTGGCTAAGAACATACTGTTGCTTCTTAGCCATTTGGCTAAGAATACACTATTGCTTCTCAGCCATTTGGCTAAGAACACACTATAGCTTCTTAGCCATTTGGCAAAGAACACACTATTGCTTCTCAGCCATTTGGCTAAGAACACACTATTGCTTCTTAGCCATTTGGCTAACAATACACTATTGCTTCTCAGCCATTTGGCTAAGAACACACTATAGCTTCTTAGCCATTTGGCTAAGAATACACTATTGCTTCTCAGCCATTTGGCTAAGAACACACTATAGCTTCTTAGCCATTTGACTAAAAACACACTATTGCTTCTCAGCCATTTGGCTAAGAACATACTGTTGCTTCTTAGCCATTTGGCTAAGAATACACTATTGCTTCTCAGCCATTTTGCTAAGAACACACTATAGCTTCTTAGCCATTTGGCTAAGAATACACTATTGCTTCTCAGCCATTTGGCTAAGAACACACTATAGCTTCTTAGCCATTTGGCTAAGAATACACTATTGCTTCTCAGCCATTTGGCTAAGAACACACTATTGCTTCTTAGCCATTTGACTAAAAACACACTATTGCTTCTCAGCCATTTGGCTAAGAACATACTGTTGCTTCTTAGCCATTTGGCTAAGAATACACTATTGCTTCTCAGCCATTTGGCTAAGAACACACTATAGCTTCTTAGCCATTTGGCTAAGAATACACTATTGCTTCTCAGCCATTTGGCTAAGAACACACTATAGCTTCTCAGCCATTTGGCTCACACTATTGCTTATCAGCCATTTGGCTAAGAACACACTATAGCTTCTTAGCCATTTGGCAAAGAACACACTATTGCTTCTCAGCCATTTGGCTAAGAACACACTATTGCTTCTTAGCCATTTGGCTAACAATACACTATTGCTTCTTAGCTGTTTGGCTAAGAACACACTATTGCTTGTTAGCCATTTGGCTAAGAACACACTATTGCTTCTCAGCCATTTGGCAAAGAACACACTGTAGCTTCTTAGCCATTTGGCTAAGAATACACTATTGCTTCTCAGCCATTTGACTAAGAACACACTATTGCTTCTCAGCCATTTGGCTAAGAACACACTATAGCTTCTTAGCCATTTGGCTAAGAACATACTATAGCTTCTTAGTCATTTGGCAAAGAACACACTATTGCTTCTCAGCCATTTGGCTAAGAACACACTATTGCTTCTCAGCCATTTGGCTAAGAATACACTATTGCTTCTCAGCCATTTGGCTAAGAACACACTATAGCTTCTTAGCCATTTGGCAAAGAACACACTATTGCTTCTCAGCCATTTGGCTAAGAACACACTATAGCTTCTCAGCCATTTGGCTAAGAACACACTATTGGTTATCAGCCATTTGGCAAAGAACACACTATTGCTTTTCAGCCATTTGGCTAAGAACACACTATTGCTTCTTAGCCATTTGGCTAACAATACACTATTGCTTCTTAGCCGTTTGGCTAAGAACACACTATTGCTTGTTAGCCATTTGGCTAAGAACACACTATTGCTTCTCAGCCATTTGGCAAAGAACACACTATAGCTTCTTAGCCATTTGGCTAAGAATACACTATTGCTTCTCAGCCATTTGACTAAGAACACACTATTGCTTCTCAGCCATTTGGCTAAGAACACACTATAGCTTCTTAGCCATTTGGCTAAGAACATACTGTTGCTTCTTAGCCATTTGGCTAAGAATACACTATTGCTTCTCAGCCATTTGGCTAATAACACACTATAGCTTCTTAGCCATTTGGCAAAGAACACACTATTGCTTCTCAGCCATTTGGCTAAGAACACACTATTGCTTCTTAGCCATTTGGCTAACAATACACTATTGCTTCTCAGCCATTTGGCTAAGAACACACTATAGCTTCTTAGCCATTTGGCTAAGAATACACTATTGCGTCTCAGCCATTTGGCTAAGAACACACTATAGCTTCTTAGCCATTTGGCTAAGAATACACTATTGCTTCTCAGCCATTTGGCTAAGAACACACTATAGCTTCTTAGCCATTTGGCAAAGAACACACTATTGCTTCTCAGCCATTTGGCTAAGAACACTATAGCTTCTTAGCCATTTGACTGAAAACACACTATTGCTTCTCAGCCATTTGGCTAAGAACATACTGTTGCTTCTTAGCCATTTGGCTAAGAATACACTATTGCTTCTCAGCCATTTGACTAAAACACACTATTGCTTCTCAGCCATTTGGCTAAGAACATACTGTTGCTTCTTAGCCATTTGGCTAAGAATACACTATTGCTTCTCAGCCATTTGGCTAAGAACACACTATAGCTTCTTAGCCATTTGGCAAAGAACACACTATAGCTTCTTAGCCATTTGGCAAAGAACACACTATTGCTTCTCAGCCATTTGGCTAAGAACACACTATTGCTTCTTAGCCATTTGGCTTAGAACACACTATTGCTTCTTAGCCATTTGGCTAACAATACACTATTGCTTCTTAGCCATTTGGCTAACAATACACTATTGCTTCTTAGCCGTTTGGCTAAGAACACACTATTGCTTGTTAGCCATTTGGCTAAGAACACACTATTGCTTCTCAGCCATTTGGCAAAGAACACACTATAGCTTCTTAGCCATTTGGCTAAGAATACACTATTGCTTCTCAGCCATTTGACTAAAAACACACTATTGCTTCTCAGCCATTTGGCTAAGAACACACTATAGCTTCTGAGCCATTTGGCTAAGAACATACTATAGCTTCTTAGCCATTTGGCAAAGAACACACTATTGCTTCTCAGCCATTTGGCTAAGAACACACTATAGCTTCTTAGCCATTTGACTAAAAACACACTATTGCTTCTCAGCCATTTGGCTAAGAACATACTGTTGCTTCTTAGCCATTTGGCTAAGAATACACTATTGCTTCTCAGCCATTTGACTAAAACACACTATTGCTTCTCAGCCATTTGGCTAAGAACATACTGTTGCTTCTTAGCCATTTGGCTAAGAATACACTATTGCTTCTCAGCCATTTGGCTAAGAACACACTATAGCTTCTTAGCCATTTGGCAAAGAACACACTATTGCTTCTCAGCCATTTGGCTAAGAACACACTATTGCTTCTTAGCCATTTGGCTTAGAACACACTATTGCTTCTTAGCCATTTGGCTAACAATACACTATTGCTTCTTAGCCATTTATCTAACAATACACTATTGCTTCTTAGCCGTTTGGCTAAGAACACACTATTGCTTGTTAGCCATTTGGCTAAGAACACACTATTGCTTCTCAGCCATTTGGCAAAGAACACACTATAGCTTCTTAGCCATTTGGCTAAGAATACACTATTGCTTCTCAGCCATTTGACTAAGAACACACTATTGCTTCTCAGCCATTTGGCTAAGAACACACTATAGCTTCTTAGCCATTTGGCTAAGAACATACTGTTGCTTCTTAGCCATTTGGCTAAGAATACACTATTGCTTCTCAGCCATTTGGCTAAGAACACACTATAGCTTCTTAGCCATTTGGCAAAGAACACACTATTGCTTCTCAGCCATTTGGCTAAGAACACACTATTGCTTCTTAGCCATTTGGCTAACAATACACTATTGCTTCTCAGCCATTTGGCTAAGAACACACTATAGCTTCTTAGCCATTTGGCTAAGAATACACTATTGCTTCTCAGCCATTTGGCTAAGCACACACTATAGGTTCTTAGCCATTTGGCTAAGAATACACTATTGCTTCTCAGCCATTTGGCTAAGAACATACTATAGCTTCTTAGCCATTTGACTAAAAACACACTATTGCTTCTCAGCCATTTGGCTAAGAACATACTGTTGCTTCTTAGCCATTTGGCTAAGAATACACTATTGCTTCTCAGCCATTTGGCTAAGAACACACTATAGCTTCTTAGCCATTTGGCAAAGAACACACTATTGCTTCTCAGCCATTTGGCTAAGAACACACTATAGCTTCTTAGCCATTTCGCAAAGAACACACTATTGCTTCTCAGCCATTTGGCTAAGAATACACTATTGCTTCTCAGCCATTTGGCTAAGAACATACTGTTGCTTCTTAGCCATTTGGCTAAGAATACACTATTGCTTCTCAGCCATTTGGCTAAGAACACACTATAGCTTCTTAGCCATTTGGCAAAGAACACACTATTGCTTCTCAGCCATTTGGCTAAGAACACACTATTGCTTCTTAGCCATTTGGCTAACAATACACTATTGCTTCTTAGCCGTTTGGCTAAGAACACACTATTGCTTGTTAGCCATTTGGCTAAGAATACACTATTGCTTCTCAGCCATTTGACTAAAAACACACTATTGCTTCTCAGCCATTTGGCTAAGAACACACTATAGCTTCTTAGCCATTTGGCAAAGAACACACTATTGCTTCTCAGCCATTTGGCTAAGAACACACTATAGCTTCTTAGCCATTTGACTAAAAACACACGATTGCTTCTCAGCCATTTGGCTAAGAACACACTATAGCTTCTTAGCCATTTGGCTAAGAACATACTGTTGCTTCTTAGCCATTTGGCTAAGAATACACTATTGCTTCTCAGCCATTTGGCTAAGAACACACTATAGCTTCTTAGCCATTTGGCAAAGAACACACTATTGCTTCTCAGCCATTTGGCTAAGAACACACTATTGCTTCTTAGCCATTTGGCTAACAATACACTATTGCTTCTCAGCCATTTGGCTAAGAACACACTATAGCTTCTTAGCCATTTGGCTAAGAATACACTATTGCTTCTCAGCCATTTGGCTAAGAACACACTATAGCTTCTTAGCCATTTGACTAAAAACACACTATTGCTTCTCAGCCATTTGGCTAAGAACATACTGTTGCTTCTTAGCCATTTGGCTAAGAATACACTATTGCTTCTCAGCCATTTTGCTAAGAACACACTATAGCTTCTTAGCCATTTGGCTAAGAATACACTATTGCTTCTCAGCCATTTGGCTAAGAACACACTATAGCTTCTTAGCCATTTGGCTAAGAATACACTATTGCTTCTCAGCCATTTGGCTAAGAACACACTATTGCTTCTTAGCCATTTGACTAAAAACACACTATTGCTTCTCAGCCATTTGGCTAAGAACATACTGTTGCTTCTTAGCCATTTGGCTAAGAATACACTATTGCTTCTCAGCCATTTGGCTAAGAACACACTATAGCTTCTTAGCCATTTGGCTAAGAATACACTATTGCTTCTCAGCCATTTGGCTAAGAACACACTATAGCTTCTCAGCCATTTGGCTCACACTATTGCTTATCAGCCATTTGGCTAAGAACACACTATAGCTTCTTAGCCATTTGGCAAAGAACACACTATTGCTTCTCAGCCATTTGGCTAAGAACACACTATTGCTTCTTAGCCATTTGGCTAACAATACACTATTGCTTCTTAGCTGTTTGGCTAAGAACACACTATTGCTTGTTAGCCATTTGGCTAAGAACACACTATTGCTTCTCAGCCATTTGGCAAAGAACACACTATAGCTTCTTAGCCATTTGGCTAAGAATACACTATTGCTTCTCAGCCATTTGGCTAAGAACACACTATTGCTTCTTAGCCATTTGGCTAACAATACACTATTGCTTCTTAGCCGTTTGGCTAAGAACACACTATTGCTTGTTAGCCATTTGGCTAAGAACACACTATTGCTTCTCAGCCATTTGGCAAAGAACACACTATAGCTTCTTAGCCATTTGGCTAAGAATACACTATTGCTTCTCAGCCATTTGACTAAGAACACACTATTGCTTCTCAGCCATTTGGCTAAGAACACACTATAGCTTCTTAGCCATTTGGCTAAGAACATACTGTTGCTTCTTAGCCATTTGGCTAAGAATACACTATTGCTTCTCAGCCATTTGGCTAAGAACACACTATAGCTTCTTAGCCATTTGGCAAAGAACACACTATTGCTTCTCAGCCATTTGGCTAAGAACACACTATTGCTTCTTAGCCATTTGGCTAACAATACACTATTGCTTCTCAGCCATTTGGCTAAGAACACACTATAGCTTCTTAGCCATTTGGCTAAGAATACACTATTGCTTCTCAGCCATTTGGCTAAGCACACACTATAGGTTCTTAGCCATTTGGCTAAGAATACACTATTGCTTCTCAGCCATTTGGCTAAGAACATACTATAGCTTCTTAGCCATTTGACTAAAAACACACTATTGCTTCTCAGCCATTTGGCTAAGAACATACTGTTGCTTCTTAGCCATTTGGCTAAGAATACACTATTGCTTCTCAGCCATTTGGCTAAGAACACACTATAGCTTCTTAGCCATTTGGCAAAGAACACACTATTGCTTCTCAGCCATTTGGCTAAGAACACACTATAGCTTCTTAGCCATTTCGCAAAGAACACACTATTGCTTCTCAGCCATTTGGCTAAGAATACACTATTGCTTCTCAGCCATTTGGCTAAGAACATACTGTTGCTTCTTAGCCATTTGGCTAAGAATACACTATTGCTTCTCAGCCATTTGGCTAAGAACACACTATAGCTTCTTAGCCATTTGGCAAAGAACACACTATTGCTTCTCAGCCATTTGGCTAAGAACACACTATTGCTTCTTAGCCATTTGGCTAACAATACACTATTGCTTCTTAGCCGTTTGGCTAAGAACACACTATTGCTTGTTAGCCATTTGGCTAAGAATACACTATTGCTTCTCAGCCATTTGACTAAAAACACACTATTGCTTCTCAGCCATTTGGCTAAGAACACACTATAGCTTCTTAGCCATTTGGCAAAGAACACACTATTGCTTCTCAGCCATTTGGCTAAGAACACACTATAGCTTCTTAGCCATTTGACTAAAAACACACGATTGCTTCTCAGCCATTTGGCTAAGAACACACTATAGCTTCTTAGCCATTTGGCTAAGAACATACTGTTGCTTCTTAGCCATTTGGCTAAGAATACACTATTGCTTCTCAGCCATTTGGCTAAGAACACACTATAGCTTCTTAGCCATTTGGCAAAGAACACACTATTGCTTCTCAGCCATTTGGCTAAGAACACACTATTGCTTCTTAGCCATTTGGCTAACAATACACTATTGCTTCTCAGCCATTTGGCTAAGAACACACTATAGCTTCTTAGCCATTTGGCTAAGAATACACTATTGCTTCTCAGCCATTTGGCTAAGAACACACTATAGCTTCTTAGCCATTTGACTAAAAACACACTATTGCTTCTCAGCCATTTGGCTAAGAACATACTGTTGCTTCTTAGCCATTTGGCTAAGAATACACTATTGCTTCTCAGCCATTTTGCTAAGAACACACTATAGCTTCTTAGCCATTTGGCTAAGAATACACTATTGCTTCTCAGCCATTTGGCTAAGAACACACTATAGCTTCTTAGCCATTTGGCTAAGAATACACTATTGCTTCTCAGCCATTTGGCTAAGAACACACTATTGCTTCTTAGCCATTTGACTAAAAACACACTATTGCTTCTCAGCCATTTGGCTAAGAACATACTGTTGCTTCTTAGCCATTTGGCTAAGAATACACTATTGCTTCTCAGCCATTTGGCTAAGAACACACTATAGCTTCTTAGCCATTTGGCTAAGAATACACTATTGCTTCTCAGCCATTTGGCTAAGAACACACTATAGCTTCTCAGCCATTTGACTCACACTATTGCTTATCAGCCATTTGGCTAAGAACACACTATAGCTTCTTAGCCATTTGGCAAAGAACACACTATTGCTTCTCAGCCATTTGGCTAAGAACACACTATTGCTTCTTAGCCATTTGGCTAACAATACACTATTGCTTCTTAGCTGTTTGGCTAAGAACACACTATTGCTTGTTAGCCATTTGGCTAAGAACACACTATTGCTTCTCAGCCATTTGGCAAAGAACACACTATAGCTTCTTAGCCATTTGGCTAAGAATACACTATTGCTTCTCAGCCATTTGACTAAGAACACACTATTGCTTCTCAGCCATTTGGCTAAGAACACACTATAGCTTCTTAGCCATTTGGCTAAGAACATACTATAGCTTCTTAGCCATTTGGCAAAGAACACACTATTGCTTCTCAGCCATTTGGCTAAGAACACACTATTGCTTCTCAGCCATTTGGCTAAGAATACACTATTGCTTCTCAGCCATTTGGCTAAGAACACACTATAGCTTCTTAGCCATTTGGCAAAGAACACACTATTGCTTCTCAGCCATTTGGCTAAGAACACACTATAGCTTCTCAGCCATTTGGCTAAGAACACACTATTGGTTATCAGCCATTTGGCAAAGAACACACTATTGCTTTTCAGCCATTTGGCTAAGAACACACTATTGCTTCTTAGCCATTTGGCTAACAATCCACTATTGCTTCTTAGCCGTTTGGCTAAGAACACACTATTGCTTGTTAGCCATTTGGCTAAGAACACACTATTGCTTCTCAGCCATTTGGCAAAGAACACACTATAGCTTCTTAGCCATTTGGCTAAGAATACACTATTGCTTCTCAGCCATTTGACTAAGAACACACTATTGCTTCTCAGCCATTTGGCTAAGAACACACTATAGCTTCTTAGCCATTTGGCTAAGAACATACTGTTGCTTCTTAGCCATTTGGCTAAGAATACACTATTGCTTCTCAGCCATTTGGCTAATAACACACTATAGCTTCTTAGCCATTTGGCAAAGAACACACTATTGCTTCTCAGCCATTTGGCTAAGAACACACTATTGCTTCTTAGCCATTTGGCTAACAATACACTATTGCTTCTCAGCCATTTGGCTAAGAACACACTATAGCTTCTTAGCCATTTGGCTAAGAATACACTATTGCGTCTCAGCCATTTGGCTAAGAACACACTATTGCTTCTTAGCCATTTGACTAAAAACACACTATTGCTTCTCAGCCATTTGGCTAAGAACATACTGTTGCTTCTTAGCCATTTGGCTAAGAATACACTATTGCTTCTCAGCCATTTGGCTAAGAACACACTATAGCTTCTTAGCCATTTGGCTAAGAATACACTATTGCTTCTCAGCCATTTGGCTAAGAACACACTATAGCTTCTTAGCCATTTGGCAAAGAACACACTATTGCTTCTCAGCCATTTGGCTAAGAACACTATAGCTTCTTAGCCATTTGACTGAAAACACACTATCTTCTCAGCCATTTGGCTAAGAACATACTGTTGCTTCTTAGCCATTTGGCTAAGAATACACTATTGCTTCTCAGCCATTTGACTAAAACACACTATTGCTTCTCAGCCATTTGGCTAAGAACATACTGTTGCTTCTTAGCCATTTGGCTAAGAATACACTATTGCTTCTCAGCCATTTGGCTAAGAACACACTATAGCTTCTTAGCCATTTGGCAAAGAACACACTATTGCTTCTCAGCCATTTGGCTAAGAACACACTATTGCTTCTTAGCCATTTGGCTTAGAACACACTATTGCTTCTTAGCCATTTGGCTAACAATACACTATTGCTTCTTAGCCATTTGGCTAACAATACACTATTGCTTCTTAGCCGTTTGGCTAAGAACACACTATTGCTTGTTAGCCATTTGGCTAAGAACACACTATTGCTTCTCAGCCATTTGGTAAAGAACACACTATAGCTTCTTAGCCATTTGGCTAAGAATACACTATTGCTTCTCAGCCATTTGACTAAGAACACACTATTGCTTCTCAGCCATTTGGCTAAGAACACACTATAGCTTCTTAGCCATTTGGCTAAGAACATACTGTTGCTTCTTAGCCATTTGGCTAAGAATACACTATTGCTTCTCAGCCATTTGGCTAAGAACACACTATAGCTTCTTAGCCATTTGGCAAAGAACACACTATTGCTTCTCAGCCATTTGGCTAAGAACACACTATTGCTTCTTAGCCATTTGGCTAACAATACACTATTGCTTCTCAGCCATTTGGCTAAGAACACACTATAGCTTCTTAGCCATTTGGCTAAGAATACACTATTGCTTCTCAGCCATTTGGCTAAGCACACACTATAGGTTCTTAGCCATTTGGCTAAGAATACACTATTGCTTCTCAGCCATTTGGCTAAGAACATACTATAGCTTCTTAGCCATTTGACTAAAAACACACTATTGCTTCTCAGCCATTTGGCTAAGAACATACTGTTGCTTCTTAGCCATTTGGCTAAGAATACACTATTGCTTCTCAGCCATTTGGCTAAGAACACACTATAGCTTCTTAGCCATTTGGCAAAGAACACACTATTGCTTCTCAGCCATTTGGCTAAGAACACACTATAGCTTCTTAGCCATTTCGCAAAGAACACACTATTGCTTCTCAGCCATTTGGCTAAGAATACACTATTGCTTCTCAGCCATTTGGCTAAGAACATACTGTTGCTTCTTAGCCATTTGGCTAAGAATACACTATTGCTTCTCAGCCATTTGGCTAAGAACACACTATAGCTTCTTAGCCATTTGGCAAAGAACACACTATTGCTTCTCAGCCATTTGGCTAAGAACACACTATTGCTTCTTAGCCATTTGGCTAACAATACACTATTGCTTCTTAGCCGTTTGGCTAAGAACACACTATTGCTTGTTAGCCATTTGGCTAAGAATACACTATTGCTTCTCAGCCATTTGACTAAAAACACACTATTGCTTCTCAGCCATTTGGCTAAGAACACACTATAGCTTCTTAGCCATTTGGCAAAGAACACACTATTGCTTCTCAGCCATTTGGCTAAGAACACACTATAGCTTCTTAGCCATTTGACTAAAAACACACTATTGCTTCTCAGCCATTTGGCTAAGAACATACTGTTGCTTCTTAGCCATTTGGCTAAGAATACACTATTGCTTCTCAGCCATTTGGCTAAGAACATACTGTTGCTTCTTAGCCATTTGGCTAAGAATACACTATTGCTTCTCAGCCATTTGGCTAAGAACACACTATAGCTTCTTAGCCATTTGGCTAAGAATACACTATTGCTTCTCAGCCATTTGGCTAAGAACACACTATAGCTTCTTAGCCATTTGGCAAAGAACACACTATTGCTTCTCAGCCATTTGGCTAAGAACACACTATAGCTTCTTAGCCATTTGACTAAAAACACACTATTGCTTCTCAGCCATTTGGCTAAGAACATACTGTTGCTTCTTAGCCATTTGGCTAAGAATACACTATTGCTTCTCAGACATTTGACTAAAAACACACTATTGCTTCTCAGCCATTTGGCTAAGAACATACTGTTGCTTCTTAGCCATTTGGCTAAGAACACACTATTGCTTCTTAGCCATTTGACTAAAAACACACTATTGCTTCTCAGCCATTTGGCTAAGAACATACTGTTGCTTCTTAGCCATTTGGCTAAGAATACACTATTGCTTCTCAGCCATTTGGCTAAGAACACAGTATAGCTTCTTAGCCATTTGACTAAAAACACACTATTGCTTCTCAGCCATTTGGCGAAGAACATACTGTTGCTTCTTAGCCATTTGGCTAAGAATACACTATTGCTTCTCAGCCATTTGACTAAAAACACACTATTGCTTCTCAGCCATTTGGCTAAGAACATACTGTTGCTTCTTAGCCATTTGGCTAAGAATACACTATTGCTTCTCAGCCATTTGGCTAAGAACACACTATAGCTTCTTAGCCATTTGGCAAAGAACACACTATTGCTTCTCAGCCATTTGGCTAAGAACACACTATTGCTTCTTAGCCATTTGGCTAAGAACACACTATTGCTTCTTAGCCATTTGGCTAACAATACACTATTGCTTCTTAGCCGTTTGGCTAAGAACACACTATTGCTTGTTAGCCATTTGGCTAAGAACACACTATTGCTTCTCAGCCATTTGGCTAAGAATACACTATTGCTTCTCAGCCATTTGGCTAAGAACACACTATAGCTTCTTAGCCATTTGGCAAAGAACACACTATTGCTTCTCAGCCATTTGGCTAAGAACACACTATTGCTTCTTAGCCATTTGGCTAAGAACACACTATTGCTTCTTAGCCATTTGGCTAAGAATACACTATTGCTTCTTAGCCGTTTGGCTAAGAACACACTATTGCTTGTTAGCCATTTGGCTAAGAACACACTATTGCTTCTCAGCCATTTGGCAAAGAACACACTATAGCTTCTTAGCCATTTGGCTAAGAATACACTATTGCTTCTCAGCCATTTGACTAAGAACACACTATTGCTTCTCAGCCATTTGGCTAAGAACACACTATAGCTTCTTAGCCATTTGGCTAAGAACATACTGTTGCTTCTTAGCCATTTGGCTAAGAATACACTATTGCTTCTCAGCCATTTGGCTAAGAACACACTATAGCTTCTTAGCCATTTGGCAAAGAACACACTATTGCTTCTCAGCCATTTGGCTAAGAACACACTATTGCTTCTTAGCCATTTGGCTAACAATACACTATTGCTTCTCAGCCATTTGGCTAAGAACACACTATAGCTTCTTAGCCATTTGGCTAAGAATACACTATTGCTTCTCAGCCATTTGGCTAAGAACACACTATTGCTTCTTAGCCATTTGACTAAAAACACACTATTGCTTCTCAGCCATTTGGCTAAGAACATACTGTTGCTTCTTAGCCATTTGGCTAAGAATACACTATTGCTTCTCAGCCATTTGGCTAAGAACACACTATAGCTTCTTAGCCATTTGGCTAAGAATACACTATTGCTTCTCAGCCATTTGGCTAAGAACACACTATAGCTTCTTAGCCATTTGGCAAAGAACACACTATTGCTTCTCAGCCATTTGGCTAAGAACACACTATAGCTTCTTAGCCATTTGACTAAAAACACACTGTTGCTTCTCAGCCATTTGGCTAAGAACATACTGTTGCTTCTTAGCCATTTGGCTAAGAATACACTATTGCTTCTCAGCCATTTGACTAAAAACACACTATTGCTTCTCAGCCATTTGGCTAAGAACATACTGTTGCTTCTTAGCCATTTGGCTAAGAATACACTATTGCTTCTCAGCCATTTGGCTAAGAACACACTATAGCTTCTTAGCCATTTGGCAAAGAACACACTATTGCTCCTCAGTCATTTGGCAAAGAACACACTATTGCTTCTCAGCCATTTCGCTAAGAACACACTATTGCTTCTTAGCCATTTGGCTAACAATACACTATTGCTTCTTAGCCGTTTGGCTAAGAACACACTGTTGCTTGTTAGCCATTTGGCTAAGAACACACTATTGCTTCTCAGCCATTTGGCAAAGAACACACTATAGCTTCTTAGCCATTTGGCTAAGAATACACTATTGCTTCTCAGCCATTTGACTAAGAACACACTATTACTTCTCAGCCATTTGGCTAAGAACACACTATAGCTTCTTAGCCATTTGGCTAAGAACATACTGTTGCTTCTTAGCCATTTGGCTAAGAATACACTATTGCTTCTCAGCCATTTGGCTAAGAACACACTATAGCTTCTTAGCCATTTGGCAAAGAACACACTATTGCTTCTCAGCCATTTGGCTAAGAACACACTATTGCTTCTTAGCCATTTGGCTAACAATACACTATTGCTTCTCAGCCATTTGGCTAAGAACACACTATAGCTTCTTAGCCATTTGGCTAAGAATACACTATTGCTTCTCAGCCATTTGGCTAAGAACACACTATAGCTTCTTAGCCATTTGACTAAAAACACACTATTGCTTCTCAGCTATTTGGCTAAGAACATACTGTTGCTTCTTAGCCATTTGGCTAAGAATACACTATTGCTTCTCAGCCATTTGGCTAAGAACACACTATAGCTTCTTAGCCATTTGGCAAAGAACACACTATTGCTTCTCAGCCATTTGGCTAAGAATACACTATTGCTTCTCAGTCATTTGGCTAAGAACATACTGTTGCTTCTTAGCCATTTGGCTAAGAATACACTATTGCTTCTCAGCCATTTGGCAAAGAACACACTATTGCTTCTCAGCCATTTGGCTAAGAATACACTATTGCTTCTCAGCCATTTGGCTAAGAACACACTATTGCTTCTTAGCCATTTGACTAAAAACACACTATTGCTTCTCAGCCATTTGGCTAAGAACATACTGTTGCTTCTTAGCCATTTGGCTAAGAATACACTTGCTTCTCAGCCATTTGGCTAAGAACACACTATAGCTTCTTAGCCATTTGGCAAAGAACACACTATTGCTTCTCAGCCATTTGGCTAAGAACACACTATTGCTTCTTAGCCATTTGGCTAACAATACACTATTGCTTCTCAGCCATTTGGTTAAGAACACACTATAGCTTCTTAGCCATTTGGCTAAGAATACACTATTGCTTCTCAGCCATTTGGCTAAGAACACACTATTGCTTCTTAGCCATTTGACTAAAAACACACTATTGCTTCTCAGCCATTTGGCTAAGAACATACTGTTGCTTCTTAGCCATTTGGCTAAGAATACACTATTGCTTCTCAGCCATTTGGCTAAGAACACACTATAGCTTCTTAGCCATTTGGCTAAGAATACACTATTGCTTCTCAGCCATTTGGCTAAGAACACACTATAGCTTCTTAGCCATTTGGCAAAGAACACACTATTGCTTCTCAGCCATTTGGCTAAGAACACACTATAGCTTCTCAGCCATTTGGCTAAGAACACACTATTGCTTATCAGCCATTTGGCTAAGAACACACTATAGCTTCTTAGCCATTTGGCAAAGAACACACTATTGCTTCTCAGCCATTTGGCTAAGAACACACTATTGCTTCGTAGCCATTTGGCTAACAATACACTATTGCTTCTTAGCCGTTTGGCTAAGAACACACTATTGCTTGTTAGCCATTTGGCTAAGAACACACTATAGCTTCTTAGCCATTTGGCAAAGAACACACTATAGCTTCTTAGCCATTTGGCTAAGAATACACTATTGCTTCTCAGCCATTTGGCTAAGAACACACTATTGCTTCTTAGCCATTTGACTAAAAACACTATTGCTTCTCAGCCATTTGGCTAAGAACATACTGTTGCTTCTTAGCCATTTGGCTAAGAATACACTTTTGCTTCTCAGCCATTTGGCTAACACACTATAGCTTCTTAGCCATTTGGCAAAGAACACACTATTGCTTCTCAGCCATTTGGCTAAGAACACACTATTGCTTCTTAGCCATTTGGCTAACAATACACTATTGCTTCTCAGCCATTTGGCTAAGAACACACTATAGCTTCTTAGCCATTTGGCTAAGAATACACTATTGCTTCTCAGCCATTTGGCTAAGAACACACTATTGCTTCTTAGCCATTTGACTAAAAACACACTATTGCTTCTCAGCCATTTGGCTAAGAACATACTGTTGCTTCTTAGCCATTTGGCTAAGAATACACTATTGCTTCTCAGCCATTTGGCTAAGAACACACTATAGCTTCTTAGCCATTTGGCTAAGAATACACTATTGCTTCTCAGCCATTTGGCTAAGAACACACTATAGCTTCTTAGCCATTTGGCAAAGAACACACTATTGCTTCTCAGCCATTTGGCTAAGAACACACTATAGCTTCTCAGCCATTTGGCAAAGAACACACTATTGCTTCTCAGCCATTTGGCTAAGAACACACTATTGCTTCTTAGCCATTTGGCTAACAATACACTATTGCTTCTTAGCCGTTTGGCTAAGAACACACTATTGCTTGTTAGCCATTTGGCTAAGAACACACTATTGCTTGTTAGCCATTTGGCTAAGAACATCCTATAGCTTCTTAGCCATTTGGCTAAGAACAAAACTATATCTTCTCAGCCATTTGGCTAAGAACAAGCTGCCGCTTGTCAGCCCTTTGGCTAAAAACAAACTATACATTCTCAGCCGTTTCGCTATCAAGCTATTGCTTCTCCAGCATTTGGCTAAGAACGAACGATAGCTTCTCAGCGATTTGGCTAAGAGCAAGATACCGCTTCTAAGCTTTTTGGCTAAGAACAAGCTATCGCTTTTCAGCCATTTGGCTAAGAGCAAGCTACCGTTTCTCAGCTCTTTGCCCAAGAGTAAGCTATTGCATCCCAGGCTTTTGGGCAAGTACAAATTAATGCTTCTCAGCAATTTTGCCAATAACTAGCCGTCGCGTGTCAGCCATTTGGCTAAGAACAAACTATCGCTTTTCAGCCATTCTACTGAGAACGAAATATAGCTTCTCAGCCATTTGGCCAACAAGCTATTGCTTCTCAGCCATTTGGCTAAGAACATACTATTGCTTCTTAGCCATTTGGCTAAGAGCAAACTATAGCTTCTCAGCCATTTGGCCAAGAACAAACTATCTCTTCTCAGCTTTTAGGCTTACAAGCTATTGCTTCTCAGGCATTGGGCTAAGAACATACTATTGCTGCTTAGCCATTTGGCTAAGAACAAACTATATCTTCTCAGCCATTTGGCTAAGAACAAGCTGCCGCTTGTCAGCCCTTTGGCTAAAAACAAAGTATACATTCTCAGCCGTTTCGCTAACAAGCTATTGCTTCTCCAGCATTTGGCTAAGAACGAACGATAACTTCTCAGCGATTTGGCTAAGAACAAGATACTGCTTCTCAGCTTTTTGGCTATGAACAAGCTACCGCTTGTCAGCCTTTCGTCCAAGTACAAGTTATCGCTTCTCAGCCATTTGCTAAGAACCACGACCAACTTTACTCGGACCTGCCCAGCCAGCAGCGCTCTATGGGAGCGCTTGCGCCGATTCTCGTTTTGCGCCCGGCCGCTAGGGGCGCTTTTACGCCCTGTTGCGGCGAGCGGCGGCTACGCTGGCAGTGCGTGCTCTAGCGCTAGTAGCAGCCGTCTGGTGCCACAATTCGTGTTTAATCACACTTCAGTTAATTGATTTCTGTAATTCCGAATGAATAAGTAGCAGTTTTACGGTGACCATCCCTGAAGGAATGTTTTTTCTCTTATTCGGCGTGTTAAGGCAGGGCGGGGCCTCTTGACTCGCTTTACCATTGTGAGATGCGTTACGGTGCACGGGACGTATTTTGTTTCGTGGTCTGATATGAACTGATGCCGAAAAGAAATAACATTATCTCACGTACTGACAACGGAAGTGGCTAGGTAACCAAAGTGTACAGGTTCATACTCGCAGGCGGAGGTTATTCCCGAATTTTATGTGCATTGGGAAGTTCACAGCATAAACCAAACTTATGTCATAAAACCTTCCCAGGAACTCCTTTTGTTATAGTAAATAGAACAAAATTGAAGCTTCCTGTTGAAATTTCTGATGAAGTGTAGCGGTTTTTTCTTGCTATAAGGATGCGGAGGAATTTTCTATGCTCGGAAAACAAAATGCAAAAAGTCAAGCACCGAAGATGCTAGTTACGGTCTTACACGCACTAATTAGCGACGATCATTTGGCCCCTTCTTTTCGAATAAATTGGAAATTCTTTATTGCGAGTGCATGTGAAGTGCTACAATGACCTGCTGCACTACTAACTCAACAACGATGTCGTTTTAAGCTTATTTACATGCTAATTTTATTTACATACACAATGCCACGGTTTAGGCACACAATGCCACACTGAAGTCAGGTTTTCAGAACATTAATGAACGCTAGTATTGCACAATCTTTTCACTGTGGCATTTTTAGGCATCTCAATCTCGCCCCTCTATCCTTCCTGCGTCTGTCCGTCCGGCGTTGTCCGCAGAGCTGCGCCTCTCCTCTCCTCCCTCCGATAGCGAACACTCTCTCCCAAACAGCTGTGGGTTTGCGCAGCGCGCTCTCACTCCGTTGCTAGGCGCCGGTGGGCGGCGTAAGTGTCCACTCTTGGCCGTTTTCTCATCAACAAAATTTGTGAAAAAAAGGTCAGCTGAACTTCTCCAGCCCGAGCTCAACAACCACTGCCCTCGTATGACTATCCGTTGAGCCGTCGTGGCTGAAAAGCTTGTTTTCCAGTGCACCTGGTAGCATAGTCCTCACAAACAGTGTCATCGGTGTTTTTGTAGGATATCGCAAGTTCTGCGAATGCTTGGGCTGCCGTTTCCACGGCACAGACGAATTCCAGGAACTGAAGCCTTGGGTAAGATAGCCTACCCCGTCCAAATTGAAGATCACCGGAGTGGCAGGTCCAGATGAGCGAGGCGCCTTAAGCCGCTCCACGCAGAGTGAGCACTTAATGTGTTCCTCGACGGTTCTCTTACGAAAGCCCGCAATGACGCACAGTGTGCTGGCCTTCATGCTTGGAACTGGATAACCTAAAAACACACGAATAAATTCAGTGGGAACATGAAAGATACGCTTGGATGTGAAGACAGCGCACCGCTGCTCGTTGCTATATAACACCAATCGACCATATTAAATTGCGATAACTATGCGCAGCGAAGCATGCTAGCTTCAATTTGTCGTGATCGGTTGAGCGATAAAGCGCATAATTAGAAAAATCAAGCACAATTGTGAAGGGAAAAAATAAACATAAAAAGAAGGTTCTCATCTTTTCTTGAGATTGTCTTTATCCATTTGTCTCGAACTTCGGTGACGGGGAACTCGTGAAAGGAAACATTTCTCACCTTACCCTCTTCAGATATTCGTGTATACCATCGTGCTCCTTCTAAAGAAAAACTCGCTTCAGAGAACTGAATAAGCTGTATTTTTCATGTCAGAAAGTTCGTGCTTTACAAACAGCAGACGCAACTTACGCTCCACGCCGCGTCTGCAATAGCGTGTTCTGCATGGCTGCGCCCACGCGTGCGGCGGCCGCGGCGGCGAGGAACGACAGGGCGTAAGTAGCGCCACTCCACTAGCAGCGGCGAAAATTATCCCTGCGACGGCGGTGCTGGGGCCGCGCTCGCTGGGCAGGTCCGAAGTATAGTTGGTCGTGCTAAGAACAAGCTATCGCTTCTCAGCCATTTGGCTCAGAACAAGCTACCGCTTCTCAGCTCTTTGCCCAAGAACAAGCTATTGCATCCCAGCCTTTTGGCCATGTACAAATTATCGCTTCTCGGCAATTTTGCCAAGAACTAGCCGTCGCGTGTCAGCCATTTGGCTAAGAACAAACTATTGCTTTTCAGCCATTCTGCTAAGAACGAAATATAGCTTATCAGCCATTTGGCTAAGAGCAAATTATAGCTTCCCAGCCATTTGGCTTAGAACAAACGATAGCTTCTCAGCCATTTGGCTAAGAACAAGATACCGCTTCTCAGTCTTTGGGCTAAGAACAAATATAGCTTCTCAGCCACTTGGCCAACAAGCTATTGCTTCTCAGCCATTTGGCTAAGAACATACTATTGCTTCTTAGCCATTTGGCTAAGAGCAAACTATAGCTTCTCAGCCATTTGACCAAGAACAAACTATCTCTTCTCAGCTTTTAGGCCAACAAGCTATTGCTTCTCAGCCATTGGGCTAAGAACATACTATTCCTTTTTAGCCATTTGGCTAAGAACAAACTATATCTTCTCAGCCATTTTGCTAAGAACAAGCTGCCGCTTGTCGGCCCTTTGGCTAAATACAAACTATACATTCTCAGCGGTTTGGCTAACAAGCTATTTCTTCTCCACCATTTGGCTAAGAACGAATGATAGCTTCTCAGCGACTTGGCTAAGAAGAAGATACTGCTTCTCAGCTTTTTGGCTAAGAACAAGCTATCGCTTCTCAGCCTTTTGGCTAAGAACAAACTCTAGCTTCTCAGCTCTTTGGCTAACAAGCTATTGCTTCTCAGCCATTTGGCTAAGAACATACTATTGCTTCTTAGCCATTTGGTGAAAAACAAAGTATGCATTCTCAGCCTTTGGCTAAGAACAAACTATAGCTTCTCAGCCGTTTGGCTAAGTACATGCTATTGCTTCTCAGCCATTTGGCTAAGAACATGCTATTGCTTCGCAGCCTTTTGGCCAAGAGCAAACTGTTGCATCTCATCCTTTTGGCCAAGAACAAGCTACCGCTTTTCAGCCTTTTGGCTAAGAACAAACTATAGCTTCTCAGCTCTTTGGCTAACAAGCTATTGCTTCTCAGCCATTTGGCTTAGAACATACTACTGCTTCTTAGCCATTTGGCTAAGAACACACTATAGCTTCTCAGCCATTTGGCTAAGAATATACTATTGCTTTTTAGCCGTTTGGCTCTTAGACATTTGGCTAAGAAGAAGCTACCACTTCTCAGCCTTTTGACTAAAAACAAGCCATCGCTTCTGAACCATTTGGCCAAGAACAATCTACCGCTTCTGAGTTATTTGGCCAAGAACAAGCTATTGCTTCTCAGCCATTTGCCCAATAACAAGCTATCACTTCTCAGCCATTTGGCCAAGAACAAACTATCGCTGCTCAGCCATTTGGCCAAGAAAAAACTCGCTTCACAGCCATTTGGCAAAGAACAAACTTTTGCTTCTCAGCCTTTTGGCTAGGAACAAACTATTGCTTCTCAGCCATTGGCTAAGAACAAGCTATCGCTTCTCAGCCATTTGGCTAAGAACAAGTTACGTCTTCTCAGCCTTTTGGCTAAGAACAAACTACCGCTTCTCAGCCTTTCGAAGAGCAAACTATAGCTCCTGAGCCATTTGGCCAAGCACAAGCTATCGCATCTCAGCCATTTGGTTAAGAACAAACTATCACTTCTCAGCCATTTGGCCATGCACAAACTCGCTTCTCAGCCATTTGGCCAAGCACAAACTATCTCCTCTTCGCAGCCATTTGGCCAACAAGCTATTGCTTCTTAGCCATTTGGCTAACAACAAACAATAGCTTCTCAGCTGTTTGGCCAAATCAAACTATCTCTTCTCAGCCATTTGGCCAACAAGTTTTTGCTTCTCAGGCACTTGGCTAAGAACATACTGTTGGTTCGTAGCCATTTGGCTAAGAACAAAGTATAGCATCTCAGCCATTTGGGTAAGAAGAAACTATAGCTTCTCAGCCATTTGGCTAAGAACAAGCTGTCACTTCTCAGTCTTTTGGCTTAAAAGAAACTATAAATTCTCAGCCATTTGGCTAACAAGCTATTGCTTCTCCACCATTTGGCTACAAACGAACGATAGCTTCTCAGCGATTTGGCTAAGAACAAGACACCGCTTCTCAGCTTTTTGGCAAAGAACAAGCTATCGCTTCGCAGCCTTTTGGCTAAGAACAGGCTATCGCTTCTCAGCCATTTGGCTAAGAACAAGGTATTGCTTCTCAGCCATTTGGCTAAGAACAAGTTATGTCTTCTCAGACTTTTGGCTAAGAACAAACTACCGCTTTCCAGTCTTTGTTCTAAGAACAAACTATAGCTACTAAGCCATTTGTCCAAGAACAAGCTATCGCTTCTCAGCCATTTGGCCAAGAACAAGCTATCTAGTCTCAGCCTTTAGGCCAAGAACAAACTTTCGATTCTCAGCCTTTTGGCTAGGAACAAAGTATCGCTTCTCAGCCATTTGGCTAACAACAAGCTGTCGCTTCTCAGCCATTTGGCTAAGAACAAGTTACGGCTTCTCAGCCATTTGGCTAAGAACAAACTAGCGCTTCTCAGCCTTTTTTCCCAAGAACAAACTATAGCTTCTCAGCCATTTGTCTAAGAACAAGCTATCGCTTCTCAGCCTTTTGGCTAGGAACAAACTAGAGCTCAGCCGTTTGGCTGAGGACAAGCTATTGCTTGTCTGCCATTTGGCTACGAACAAACTTTTGCTTCTCAGCCATTTGGCTAAGAACAAGCTATTTGTTCTCAGCCATTTATCTAAGATCAAAGTATCGCTTCTCAGCTTTGTGGCTAAGATCAAGGTATCGCTTTTTTGGATGAGATAAAGTATCGCTTCCTGGCTTTTTCGCTAAGAACAAAATATCGCTCGTCAGCCTTTCAGCTAAGATCAAAGTACATGTACTTTGAATCTCATTCACCCACCTTGTTTCTGACTATATCGACCTCTGCTGGCAGTCAGTGGCGTAATTAGATAGGATGGCGCCCATGGCAAATATATTTTCGCGCCCCTCATGATAGTAATGACAGCGATTATTAATATTAATTTAATGTATATTTTAATTCTATTATTGTTATATTATTGTGAAAACGGCCAGTAGGAGATCATTTGGTTTGACCTCATTAAGGCGTTTGATGTGGTAAACCATCAATTAATAATTAGCAAGCTTACTGCATCCGGTGTATGTAGATGGAACCTGTGCTGCCTTGTTGTCCAACTATCGCCTTGACCGGTCCTTTAACGTAGATGTAAAGAGCAAAAATCTGGTGTTTACACTGGAACAAGTGGTGTACCTCAAAGTTCCGTGCTGGGTCTACTATTGTTTTCTGTCTTTATCAACGATGTGTCACCAGTGTTTACAAATCTTCATTTATTCTCTATGCTGATGATGTCAAACTATTTAGGCACATTAGCAGTGTTCAGGACTGCTGTGCCTTGTAGAGGGATGTGTCGGAATGATCGGTCTGGTGCAGCAAAAACTGTCTCATTTTGAACCCCGCTAAAACAAAGGTAATCACGTACAGCCGGAAGGCCCATCATCTACTGTTTTCCTACAGTATTGAGGGAGCTCCTCTGCAAAGGGTTGAGGAGATTAGGGACCTCGGGGTTCTTTTCTACAGTACCCTCTCTTTTTACTCTCATATTAGGCTTATCACCCAGCGAGCGCTCCGAAGTCTTGGAAATGTGTGTTGGATTACAAAGGAATTCTCTTCTCCGGATCCATTTCTAATGCTATACAATGCAATATGTATCCCTCAGAATATGCTTCTGTTGGCTGGAACAGCATGTCCAAAATAATCTAGTAGTGAAAGTGTGCATAATAAGTTTTTATCCATATTTAAGCACCGTCATCACAATCACAGTCTTCGTCCTGATTCTCACTTACCCATAGTTCCTTCCATTCCTTCCTTGAACTGCAGGCATATGCGTGCAGATCTTACATTTCTTCACAAAATTGTTCATGGTGACCTTTCTTGCGCACACTTGCTTAGCTGTTTAGAGTTTAGTGTTCCACAAAGGTGCACCAGGTCGCATCGCCCCTTCTTGACCGCTGCGCTCAACTCGAATCATTCTCGTTTGCGCAGAATACAAAATTCTTACAACCGCTTCCTTGAACGCGTAGACATTTCTCAAAGTTCCTTTAAAATTTACCGTACTGCACTGTTCAATACAGTATGTTAGACATCTATGATGGCTCTGTAGTTCATTTTTTTCTCTATTGCTGGAATTTAGTTTCTCCGCAGTTCTGTTTTTTATCCAACTAATAGTTGCCTATTTTTTAAACTGTTTCTTGTGATTTGTTCGGCTTATCATTTGTCTCTGTACCCTTGCCGTTGTTTTAAACTTTGTTGCTCTGCTTGTTGTGCGGTCTTTACAACATGCAGAGCCACAAAAGCGTGTCTTTTTTTTTACCTGTACCCACCTTTCACTCCACCTGTGTTTTATTTATGTCATTTTTCACGACTTAAGTTTGTGTGTGTATCGTCGCCTGTTTGTTTCTTGCAATATGTTTCTTGTATTTTGTTTTTATGTAACAATCCGTGCGCCAGCACTCAGGCCTTTGGCTGTTCCTGGGCACGTAAATAAACATTGATTGATTGATTGATTGATTGTGGGGTTTAACGCGCCGACGCAACGAAGGCGATGAGGCGCGCCGTAGTGGAGGGCTCCGGATTAATTTTGACCACCTGGGGATCTTTAACGTGTGCCGAAATCTCGTACACACGGGCGTTTTTGCTTTTCGCCTCCATCAGAAAAGCGGCCGCCGCGGCCGGGAATCGAACCCGCGACCTCGTGCTCAGCAGCGCAACGCCTTAGCCACTGAGCCACCGCGGCGGGTGTAAATAAACATGATTGATTGATTGATTGATTGATTGATTATCGTCGTCGTCATCTATTTTGAAAAAAGGCCATCTGGCTGTTTTAGGAAAGCGAATGAGTGATTTTTCGATTGACTGTTCGCTACAGTGGACTAAAGACGTCTTAGCATATGTATTCATTGTAACCACATACCAGAAGTCCACAAGGTTCGAAGAAAAGGGAAGAAGAAATGGACCTTATTGGCCACCGGTTCTCGTCTCGCTTTACATAAAATAGGACCATGGAATTTATTGTTCAAATGATTAATTGCAAACTTCATACCTGCGTACTACGCCCACATTTCTTATTAATGATGATGATGCGTTAAAAAACTCAACCTGGCGATTCCCGTTGTCTCCTCGTCGCATATCACTGCCGTTTGTGACGCCAATGCTGATGCTCATCGTTAGCAAGTTGCCAAGAAAAAAAATGGCTCCCATTCACGCTGTGAACGTGGTTGGAAAGCAAAGCCTTAAACGACACCCACAACAATTGCCCATGCGATGTCACGTGCATTCACACACGCGGCTCTACAAGGAGTGAAACAAGACATTCTGCCAGTCATTACCTAAACTTTGCGGGGCGGCATCATGAACGCAGCAATGTCGGCCATGGCAGCTAGGGCTAAAGCGGTGGATGCCGCCGCTGTAGCCCGGCTGTGAGTGGGTGGAAAGAAAACTGCGAGGAGCGTCTGTCGAAGGGTGAGACAGCGGAACCTAGCCATCCTAATGCATAATGTGCTAGCTCGGGGCTGCGGCAGGAAATAGAACGCAACCGTACAAGCTCAGTAGCGCAACGCCTTCCACTGAGCGTTCGCGGCGTGTATAGTTTTTGATGGAACACGAACATAAGTTTAGTGTGAATATAAAAGAGGATCCCCAAAATCTACTGCACGTGGTTCACCTCGCGTTTTAGAATACCTGCGAAGGATTAATTCAATTGAAAAGGCGCGAATTTTAATAGCGCCACTCACCCCCCCCCCCCCCCGCCCGCTTCTGGAATACAAACGAAAACAGAAAGCGCATGCATACATGCAGCACGCACCCACACTGGATATCATCTGGGGTTGCCTCCTGGACTCCGTACCTAATTATTCACACATCGGTGGCGCTGCTTCGTGACCAGGAAAGCAGAAAGGAAAGAAACTGCTTGAACAGCCACATTGCAGCAAAAGAATAGTGCTGAGGAAGACAAGGATGGACAGAGGGGGTCATATACGGGGCCCTGTGCTGGAAGGTGCGTGGGGCGCTAGCGCCCCGTGTGCGTGTCCCCCCGACATTAATTGCGCCCCATGCATGACCCCCTCTTGTCGTCCTTGTCTTCATCAACACCATTCTTTTGCTGCAATGTCGTGCCAACAAGCCCAAACTGGCGCTCTCTTCAACAGCGACTTCTGCGGCAGTGCCGCCCCGCTGCGGTGACACACGGCAACCCGGTGCCGCTTTTTTCTTTCGGGCACATGTTTGGATTCTTGGGAAGACTCTGCTCGGCGCCCCCTACCAAGTGGCGCCCGGGGCACTTGTACCCCTTGCCCCCTCTTAGTTACGCCACTGCTGGTAGTAGCTAGAGTAATCTTCGTTTCACGGTATTCAATAATTTCAAAAGTGTGCCGCGCTTTTAAAAAGCACGTACACTGACGACTCTATATATCTTGCCCGCGATGAAAAAAGTATAAAGAAGCTAAGCCTGAGGAAGCCACGAAGAAATAATTTGCCAGCCATGCAGAGTTTCCTTTTGCACAGTCAAAATGTCTTCCCTTGTTTTCACCCGAGGCTCAGTCCCAACAGGTGGGCCAAAGTAATTCAGGGTGTCACTATAGTCACCTCACATCAAATAAAAAAAATGTTTATAAACTCGGCAAGTACGAATAGCAGCACGGAACAGTTGACCAAGCCACTTATGCTTTGGCGTGCTAAAATTTTCCTTGGAACCGAACAGCGCCATTTTCAGATCTTCCCTAGCCGTGCTTTGGTTATGCTGTGAGATCATTTCTCAAGGTTCCAAGCTTTAGCTGAACAGGACGCACAGCGGTCAAGGGTCGCAGAAGAATTAACCATCATGGAACTGAGCTAACGCTAAATATATGCATTGCCACTGCTGAGAAATTTATCCAGATGAACTTCTGACATCCGTCGATCGTTTCGAACGGGTGTTCCACCTTATACATATTCCCCTTTACGGCTGATGGTAAAATGCCTTCCTTCTGGCTTCTTTTTGTAGCAATCTTGAGGGCATAACTATCAAGACCGTGTTTTTTTAGAAAAAGTGCCAGGAAAAGCAGGTGCGTGTTCTGATTCTGCAGCGCTGCCCCTCACACATGGAAGCCGTGGCTGCTGGATGCCCTCCGATCGGTGGCGGTGCTACGGGCAGTAGTCCTTGTCTCGGAACGAAATTGAGCCAGAGTTTCATGCATTGAAGGACTCTGCTTTTACTAAATACAGCACTGTAGAACGCACGCGATGAGAAAGCTGTCATGCTTCTCAGTGAACAGTGTGCACGGGAAAACGGTCTGGAATCAAGGTGGCCCGTGCTGAACGTTGGGCCACACCGTAGTGCAAAAAGAAGGAAACTTCAGCAAAGTTCACTTATCCCTCAAGAAGCGGCGCATCATGTATACAAAGAATGCGGGCACACCGCGGTGAAAAAGACTGAAATTTAACCTTGAAGTCAGGCGTGGCCCGACAGCGAACCACTACGGCCAAGTTGCGTTTTCAGGCAGGGCCTGATAACGGATTGAAAGGGTTAAGCCACTGAAATTTCCCTGCGTAGACCTGGTGTTGCAGGCTGTTTGGCAGCCGGTGTCCTTGAGATATCGCTGCACTGCCACGCGTACTGTGATGCCTGCTCAGTTAACAGAGTCTCGCATTGCCATGGGAAGGTTCAATTTTAGGGTAGTGCTTTTGAGGTTGCACGAGCTTACACAGGCACCGTACGAAGTTTGCGAGGCTTGCTTGTGTGACACTTGTCTGGATGTAAATCATTGTTTGCTGGTGTCGCAAACATTGAATGCCGAAAAACGAGATGCTCCAGTGGCAAGCCTCGAAGTGTGAAAGGAAGACAACTGGTGGAGGTGAAAACTTTTTCCAAATTTAGGCGTGCACGGGAGTGCTAGTGACTAACCAACTTACCCGTGCCGTGGCCTTTAGTAGAGGGTCTGTAACCACAGAGATGTGCTTCCAAGCACAGCTAGCGAAGTCCTGCGGCAACTGAAAAATTCCCTGCTGCTGCCCAGTTGAGGCAGAAAACACATTGCTGTTGGAAGGCTGTGTTACATCAAGGGACTAAAGTTTTGTTCTCGCGCGGTGTGGGGTTTGGTGTCTCTTTTTGTGCACTAACCCCCCCCCCCTTCTGCTCCCTGCTGTGCAGTGCACATTTGAGGGGTGCGGCAAGCGCTTCTCGCTGGACTTCAACCTGCGGACGCACGTGCGCATCCACACAGGCGACCGGCCCTACGTGTGCCCCTTCGACAGCAGCAAGTTTGCCTAGTCCACCAACCTCAAGTCGCACATCCTCACCCACGCCAAGACCAAGTGAGTCGCAGTGCTGCCACCTCTCTCTCTCTCTCTCTCTCTCTCTCTCTCTCTCAATTTCTAAAGTCTCCTTTGCCTCCCCGACGACTGCACGATGGATCAGTTCAGGGTGCATGTGCGTGCTTGTGCGTGTGGCAGTGCAGTATGACAGCGTAATGTCCTTCTTGAATAAAAAATTTGTTACCATTGGGGGTTTGTAGACGTGTCGGGGAGTTAGCACTGCCAAGCGTACAAGGACCTGCCTAATTCACTTCTGGGGGCAGCATGAAGCACAGAAGAGATTGCACCACAGAAAGAAATCAGTGTCTCCTGTGTGCGTCACTGGAAGCAAGTCTTCTCGGAAGAGCGGTCCCTTACTACCTTCTTGCAAGGGGAAGCCGCAGGCTCTGTGCACCTGGTTGTGTTGAAATCTCTCCAGTACAGGAGTTCACACCAAGAGGCGGCATTGCTCAGTGCAGTGCCCACTGTGTCTGAATTAGGGGGCATCCTTTGCCAGTAACATGCCCCTGCTATAGAGGCAGCTCTTTGTGGCCCCTCCACCTTTCTTGCCATGTGTGCGTGGTCGAGTGGTGGATGCTTGCTGTGGACGGGCTGATTTCTCTCTCTCTCTCCCCCCCCCCTCCTGCTGCCTCCTCTTACCATCCCTCTGGGGCTGCTGCTGCTTCCTTCTTCCTGGCTGGTAGCAGAGTCCAGGGAGCCTCAGACTACCAGTGATCGCTTCACCACCCCACTGCTGTGTTCTAGACTCTCTCCCCACCTTTTCTTTCTCTTTGGTTCATTTCCCCAACTCTCGATTGCCTGCGGTGCTCAAGAGTGATGTCAATGTGTGGATGAGAAGCTGCTTATTGGCTGTCTTCAAACCTTTCGGCAGGCCATTGGGAGTGTCAGCATTAGGCAGGGCTAACAGTGTGCTGTCGTACCGCACCTGTGGAAGGCTTTGCTCCTGAATCCACATTCAGTGCGTGAGGGCTCAGTTGGCGAATAGAAAAAAGTGGCGTCCCCAGATACCCGTGGCCAGAACCTGTCAAAGCTCTGTACGACAGTCTGCACTGACAATCTCAAGAATGCCTCCTTTCCGAACGGGCCAGTGACCTTTCCCTTTGTTGGCTTGTTTGCCTATAAACCTCGAGTTTGTGCATGCTGTTGCAGGAGTTCATTGGCTTCCAACACTTTAGGCTAACAGGGCTTCTGTTTGCCTCCATGATTGCCAGTACCATCCCTTTACTCTGTCCCCTATCAATTGCTGGCGACAAGGTTGCAGCTCTGCAGTGATACGTGTTCTGCTTTTGTGACTGTGACAGTGTGAGCATAGTCACGGGGGGCTGTGTAAAGTTGCGTGCCAGTGCTTTTCATGGAAGCATTAATGTACCGAAGGGTGATGTCAGGGCTGTCTGAATGATGGCATGCATGTTGTGTACATGTGGTACGACGACGTATGAATGAGAACTTGTAAAGCCAGCAATATCGTGGTTGTACAAAGATGCGAACTTGACACTCTTAGGTGGTTGTTGTGTAAGTGCACATTGCATTGATGGCAGTTCTGGTCGACACTTTCTAGTTTCATCTATCAGTGCGGTGTAACGCACTTAAACAAGCCAGTGACAGCGAATTGTTAGATGTGGCATTTGTATTTCGATTTCGCCTTCACACTTCACACTTGGTGTCTATGATGCCACTTGTCAGGCTTGCACAAATATGGAGTCAGAAAGATGTTGATTTGAAATAGCATAGTTAAAATTAAGTGTTAATTTAAGCTCCGGTGTTAGTTCTGGTGTTGTGGTGTGCGTTTAGTTGGAAAAAATTCTTGCTAATTCCAACTTATAAATGCACAACAGCTAATTTTAACAGGGATTTTACCTTCCACACAGACGATTTTTCCTCTGACCTTTATGCCCAGACCAAGGTTCATTGTAATGGCTGCCAAGCTGTCGCAAACCTCCATAAACCAGGCATGGAAAAAAGCCCGAAAGAAGGAGCGCTGGGAAAGTGGAACTGACATAGAATAACCAGAATTTAAGGTAATTGATTCAGAACCCATTTGGCTTATGGGTCAGCAAACTAACGCTACACAGACAACAAAAATGCAGTGACAGGCAGCACTGAGTGTCGGCGCATTTTTGTTCACTGGTTTTTGTCACCTGGCTCATAAACCAAGGGGCCTTTTTTTCATATCTGAACGGATGTTTAGCACGACCGAGTACTGTCACCGGTCCATCCAGCCTCTTCAAGCCAAGATGTTACAGCTGCTCTTACAGCAGCTGTCAACTTGTATCAGCTTTGAGCTTCATAACGTTATTTTACATGCTGGGTGCAGCGCAACATGGGCAATTGGGGATGCTATCTATAGTAGCTTCTGAGAAGCTCTAGCCCCATCCCATCTTCTACCATACAAAATATCTTAAAGGGGCCCTGCAGCACTTACCGCCGACGGCTCTAAATGCATTCTGGGGCAAAGACTGCCGTCCCAGCAATCTCCTCCCACAAGAATGATAAAAATCCGTTCACTATGCCAAAACTATGCGCGATGAGAAATCGCACATAATTGTTCCCTCAACTTGACTGCAGACTATGTGAGGAAAGCTGGACGCTTTCTCTTGATTGGGGGGGGGGGAAGGGGGGGGGGGGGGCTCGTGGCGTTTTTTTTTCAGCGGCCTTCGATATATCACAGGCCCGGGGAGTTTTCTCCTTTTCTCCGCAACGTGGAAGGTTCTTTTTCTGGGCTGGTGCAACAAAAAAGCAGACATTGCTGCCCGCTCGGAAGCGTGTGCTCAGGCTGTTAGGGCGTTATCAAAGCAACAAACATTTGTTATTGAGTGGCCTGGTTGAAAGGGTAGTACTAATTTCGTCGCTCAAACTCCGCGCGGACTCAAAACGCAAAAGAAACGCCAAAACTGTGCGTACAGGTTCAGACTGAAAGGGGTTGTTGCACAGCGCCGACGACAGCGGATTGTCGCAGGAAATGCGAGAAATAAACCGTGAAGTTGACCACCAACAGCCAATAGGACAGCCACCGCTGTAATGGTGTAATTATGGTGGTGCATAATGAGGGAAATTTAAGATAGATCGGTTGGTTTTTCCGTGTCCTTCACTGTGATTTGCAAGGTTCCCGCTTTGCATGCACGTGTAATATTTGGCTCAGGTATTCCTGGCAGTGTAATCTAAACATTGCGTAGGTTTATTTGCACGTTTCCAAGCGTGTTGCAGGGTGCCTTTATAGTGCAGTCTGAAATGCTTTAGAGGTTGAGGGCAAAACTAGAATGGGAGATGACGTTTGTATGCCATAAGCAATCACCAGTTGAGCACAACCACTTTTTCATATTCCCACTTGGCTTGTTGTCAGTGGGTTACACTGTACATGGTGGCTACGTGCTTGCTATGCGTGCACAAGTAAGCTGCTTGAGGCAGCTGGCAGTATGGTTCTGTGGGCACTCATCAGTGCACTACTTTTGCATTCGACTTTCCTGCAGTGAAACTGAAACCCGGTAGTGACTCCAGTGTCTTACTTTGCAACAGGTGTGGCTTGTTGCTTGTTTTTATACGACGCTTGCCTAGAGCTGTCGCAACAAAAATGAATGTATGTTCAAGGTGGTACCTTCTTTCACCTTCGTCGACTGCACAGAACCAGTGCGTTCCTTCTGTTCTCCTTGTCTTTTGTCATGGTTGCCACTGGGCCTCTGTTTCTCCCTTTTTTTCATTTTTGTTCTGTGTTCTCCCCCCCGTTTCGTTTTTTGCAGAAACGGCACGGGACAGAAGCTGTCGGACGTTGAGTCGCAGAAGGTCACGTTCACCTTTGACCAGGATTAAAAGTGTACACTCGCAGAGACAAAACAGAGAGGAAAAAGAGAAAAAAAAAACACCCACACACACCACGGCCATGTCACACGCTTTTATTTTTTGTTCTTTTGCATCGAGGGAGAGGAAGGCCGGCAGTTAAACGGAGCCAAGTCGTCACTGGCCGCCGAGCTACAGTCATAGATGCTTCAAGTCCAGCTCTGTGTGTGTGCGTGCCTCCCCCCCTGTTTGCGTCGAGCAAAGCATTGTTTTGTCTCCCGTGCTGTGTTTTGGTTTTTCGTCTTGGAACCTTGTTGCCCCCGCCCTAGGCACAGTTTCTTCTTTCACCAGCGTCGTGATTGTTTGTCTGTGTTGCACGAGCAGCCTCATCAAAAATACAACCTCACTGCTCAGTTCACGCTGCGTGTTTTAGCGGCGAAGCTCCTAAAGCCATGTGTCTGTCCACCCCTTGTGTCTCGTGGTACGTGACCGCCGCATGCTTTCGGAGATGTCGCAAAGTGGGCCGCGTTGCACGCGCAAGAACCGGCTGCAACCGGCAGCGCAAACTCGGCACCGGGAGCGCGAGCTTGTCTGTGTTCGCCAACGGAGGCGCGAGCGCACGTGCACTGCGAGGGGGAGATCACGCAAGAGATCACGCCACGAACGCAGGCAGTCGTTTTAGGAGATCGAACGAGACGCAAGGACCTTTGCTCGTTTCCTCTCGTCTTGTTCGGGCACAAGTTCGCCCTAAATATCTCGTCTAGAAAGTCGCGCTTAAACCGCGCGTCGGCAGCTTCGGGCTGAGCTCGCTTGATGCGTTTTGCAGCCGCCTCGCGAGCTCTCACTGCATCGGGGTTTGCCTGCCGATACGAGCGCTTGCTTGCAGCCTCACGAACCCTACAACAACAACAACAAACGAACAAGAACAAAATAAAAGTTGATTTGTACAATGTACGCACACAGTCTTACGTCTTTCTTAATGATGTAATGGGCGAACTTTCACGGGAGAGTTACGGTTACCGATGATCTCCCCCTCTCGAGCTTCGCCTCACTTATCATTATTCATTCCGTGGATATGGCGTGATTTTTCTCTTTCTTCTGCCCGATCCGTGCGAGGAAGGCCTCCGGCATTCTTTTCATCCGTGTGTGAGTGTGTTGTGTCCGTTCAAGGTCGGGTGCGAGTGTAGAAGTGGGATGCTTGAAAGTGCGCTTGAGTGGTTGCAGGCGAGGGAGTTTTGGAAAGCTGGTGAGTCAGGGTGCTTATGCGCGGTTCTGTGCTTTGCCGTCGTAGGAGAAGACTAGAAAACGGAATATCGTGCGATGGGTGTTTGTCAAAGGATTCTCCTTGAATGATGCTGTAGGGTGGATTGTTCTGATCACATTTGTTACCGGTTCACACCTGCAAGGTAAGGAGACGTGACCAGTGACGCGACAGCAGTCTCGCTGTGGTCGCTGATAGCCAGAGGGAGAGGCATGCTCGCACAAGTCAGTGTTCATGGGCGTCCGGAAGAGGGGACAAGGGGGGGCAACTGCCCCCCCCCCTTGGAAATTCGGATATTTTTATGCACTACAAAAAGCTGCACAGCTTGGTTGGCCCATAATTAAAATAACTTTGCCTTGAAGGACGGAAGAGAGGAGAGAACGACACCGACGTTCTCTCCTTTGTCCCGTCCTTTAGCGCAAAGTTTTTTTAATTATGTACGTGAACCAACCAGCGCAACAATCCACGCTACTCAAATGATTGGCACACTCAGGTCCTGCGTATCCGTATGGAACGCCCTTCAGGACTGCAGTCAACATTGCACTTTAGACGCTAACATTGCCGGTCATGTGACGGCAGTGAAACAGACTGCCTGTGCTGGCTTTTGAAGATAGCAAAAAGATAGCAAACTATTCTGAAAGGTTTGACGTTTTTTTGTTTTTTTCTTCTTAACTCTAGATTTATGCAGACTTGCCGCAAGAACTTCAGTTTTCGGACAAAGTTGTAGCTATATCCAGCAAAAAATCTTCACCCCTACACCTAGTAGGGAGAGTGTAACATCCACCTGTGCCATCCCAACACCTTGTACACCCTTTTCTTCGAAATTGCGAAATGTCGGCACCACCCAACCCCGAAACAAAACCTATAAATCAGCCCCTCAAAACGCTTGAACGCCTGTACTGCATTGAAAGCCAGTGAGGCGAGTAGTATGTTGCGCGAGCCATTTCAACAGACTTCATCACACATGTCATCTCGCAATATGCCCAGAAAAAAACGGGTGTCTGCAGCTGCTATTCAAACAAGATTGACGGAGTGCAGTCCTATGCATGTGAATGCATTGTGCTGTGTGCTGGTGATCAGTTGGCGTGAGCTGAGAACCCTCACGCAGCAAGACTGGCCACTCTTTACAAAGTGACAGTAACTTTTCGCATTTTATTTATTAACTTTATTTCTTTGTTTGGTAATTAATCCAATGTATATCCTCCAAGTATGGTTCTAATTCACTGTTTGTACTTTTTGTAACCACAAATAGTGCCTTTTTGGTGCTATCCAACCGTACCCCCCCTCCCCCCCCGCAAATGGATGCCCCCCCTTGAAAAAAGTTTCAGGCACGGGTTTTTCTCACTTCTGTTCTGCAGTCAGCACGCTGCTGGAATGAATGTGTACAAAGGCAAGTAAATGTTTTTTTCCCCCAGAGGTGGCTAAGTCTTTGAAGCACATGCCACCGTAATTCATCACTTCCTCGTACTGCACATGAATATGTGCTACGCTGTTTCATGCAAGGGCACGTTGCATTAGGGTGAGATTAGATTAAATGTTTCGGGGAAGAAAAGTACCAGTGAAAAAAAATTGATTTTCGGGCACAAGTCACAAGACTTGTGCGAACTCATTTTCTTGCGAGAATGACTAAGAAAATTGCGTTTAAGTTGGCCGGCTGCCACAACCACTACCCCAGGGAACAGTCAAGTACACAGTGAGGAAAAGGCCTGGCAAACATATGAGGAACACCTACTTCTCTCTCTCTTCTGCGATCTTTTCATTGCGCTTGAATGTTCTTTCGAGGGCTTTGAGACACGCCTTTTCTACAAAGCACACACCTACAGGAGAGCTTCTTTATGCGAGTGGGCTGTGCAAATGGGAGGAATGAGTGGAGCCTTGCAGACGGGCACACGAGACTTGAAGCATGACGAGTACATCTCACTGTACATAGATCCCATGATCCTCAAGGCACCGCGGACGACAAGTTGTTCTTGCGTCCCAGCACAAGATAGTCGTTTTTGTGTGTCCCGTGTGCCGACCACATGCACCGTCCCGCTCGCAGTGGCAAGCCAGACATGTTTGTCTCGTAGCGTCATGAAACGGCAGGAGCAAAAACACGTGCTTGCGCAGTGCTCGCTTTCTGCTTTCTTGCAGGCCATTGGGCGGATTTTTTGTAGCAGAGTGGGAATTATTTTTCAGGCAGTGTCGCCTTGTGTGCGAGCAAGCGAGCGTGTATAGACAGAAGTTACTGGGCATTGATGGCTGTGTAAACTAAGACGATGTATCAGCATCCACGATTGCTGGAAGCCGAGTGTTTTCACGGACGGTAGTTTTGAAAAAACGTGGCTGGGTCAGTATCGCGCACAATTTTTGCTGCGTCCTCCCGAAAGTGTGTATGTCGAATCAGCAGGAATTGCTTCGCCACAACAAGCACTTCTTGGTGTGCAGTTGCTTGCAGTCATTCTGTCGTGTGTCTGTCAGGGGTGAACGTTTGAGACGAGCGCTAATTGTGTCCTGTCGTGCACGATTGGTGCTTCCTCGAACAGCTATGCCATGTACATTGAAGTTGGTGGGGCATATACGCCGTCTTATTTCGCAGCAAGAGGTAAGGGAGACTAGTTTTGTACAGAAATCGAAGCACCGAAGAAGCGGGCTGCCGAGAATTAAAAAAAAGTGTTGACAAAGGACTAAGAGTGAGTTAACTGAAATTCAGTGTTGGCATCGCATCGGTGGTAATCAGTGTCGTTTTTTTTGCGGATCAAGGCACAGTTGCCACACAGCCACTTTTATTTTTGTAACATAGTTATGTGCAGTGCTGGCTACTTTTATCTGCGGTCGGTCGTGTCGAGGAAATAGGAGGTTGTCGAACCAAGGTGGTGTGACAATTAACCGTGCATTGAGCTTTGCGAAATCAGTAGAGGGCCTGTGTTATTGGATATATGTACATAATACACACATGGATGTAGTCATAGGTTTCATCACGCATTTTTTTCCTTCGCTGTGTCGGGTTGTATTTTGTATCCCGTCAGCAGCACCGTGATTGACGATGATGCCCTTGGTCTTGTTTATCCTCGTGTGCTCTAAGCATTCATTGATTCCTTTTGGTGTGGTGCGCGTGTGTGTGAAAAGGCACTTTGACTGCTTGCTGTACAGATTGCTTTGTGCTGCGAGAGGTAATGAGAAAAAAAAAACGGACTTTATATTGTCCATGGGTGAGTTGTGCTTCATTCGTTTCCGTCTAGTAGTCTGGCCCCTAGGTGCAAGAGAGGAGCTGAAGTGCCAAGATATTGAAGTGTTCTCTGACAAACATAGGGTTCACTGTTTTTGTAGCTTTCAGCTTTCATTACTACTTGCTTGCAATTTCTTAATGCAGAAGTGTTCTAAAGCTGCCAATTTAAAAGGTGAAGGAAAGGATTGGTGAAGGGATGTCCCATGAGCAGGAACAAATACTGCTGAGCGGAAATATGCTGGTTCAATCCTGGCCTTGGCAGCCATTTGTATGATGGAGGCATAAAAACAGCCATGTTACGAAATTTCGGTGCATGTTAAAGATTCGCAGGTGGTTGAAATTAATGCGGAGCCCTCCACTACATTGTGCCTCATAGGCCAGGTGCAGCCTCGGCGAGTAAAACCCCCTGAATCTTCCTTTTAGTTCATTCCACCAAACCTGAGCTCCGCCTATAACTAAATCACAAATGCAAAACATTCACTCGAGTAACATCCATATTTGAACGTTATGCTGCTTAATTTTTCATACTCCGCTTTTGAATAGGCAGATAAATAATTATTTTGCCGCGTTTGTTTATGTAAGTAAGGCTCCTCTTGGCGCTTGTGCGTACCCCGCAGCGGTGGTGCAGTGGCTAAGGCGCTGTTTATTTATTTATTTATTTATTTATTCATTCATTTATCCACATCGCCATTACTGGCATTACAGTGGAGAAATCATACATGAAAAATCATACATACATGAAAAATCACAATGCAAGCAAAAAACTAAGTAACAACGTCTAATTTACACTAATACATGCGCACACACATTTTCACAAAGCCTTCGCAAACGCTTCATTATCAACAATACTGACTGTTGCAGAAGGCAGGGCGTTCCATTCCCGGATAGTCTTGGGAAAGAAAGATAACTTAAACAACTCAGTTTTGCTGCGATATTCACGTACTTAATGGTTGTGGTCGTGTTGCTGCGATATGCAGTGTGGTGAAAGTAAATACTTCCCGCGGGGTATCCTACCTTGATTGTAGTATATATTATGAAATAACTTTAACCGCAACTTCTTCCTTCTTAATTCTAGCAATTCCCACCCCAAGGACTCTTTTAAATTCGTCATACTTTGAAGTCTCGCGTAATTTCCAAAAACATAACGAGCTGCCAGGTTCTGTACTTTTTCTAATTTTGTTTTATCCATTGCTGTTGGCGGGTCCCACACAGTGCATGCATATTCCAATATTGATCTGACGTAGGTTTTATATAAAAGCTCTCGTGAACTTTGGGGGAACTGTTTGGTGTTTCTACGCAGAAATGCCAACACACGACAGGCTTTTGAAGTTATAAAATCAACATGCAGATGCCAGCACAGTGTTGGAGTAAGGAAAACACCTAGATACTTAAATTCACTAACAGTTTGCAACGAGTACCCGTCTATAGCGTAAACACTTTTCAAGGCATTTCTTTTCTTCGTAAATCACATGTGTACAGTTTTTTTCAGGTTTAAAGTCATCTGCCACTTGTGGCACCACAGCTGAAAGTTGTCCAAATCACGTTCTAAACCGCGGCTATCTTCGACATCTTTCACTTCTCGGTACACTACACAGTCGTCTGCGAATAAACGCATAGAGGATCCAATGTTTTCCGTTATGTCATTTATATAGATCAAAACCAGCAGAGGCCATAGGACGGACCCCTGCGGTACACCGGACGTGACACCAATGATATTCGACTGTGACCCATTTATAGTTACAAATTGAGACCTTAAATTTAGGTATTCTTCAATCCAATTAACAACTTGCTCATTTATATTCAAAGACCGCAATTTCTGCACGAGCAACGCGTGACAAACCAAGTCGAAGGCTTTTTTGAAGTCTATAAACACACAATCTATTACAGAGTGGCTGTCAACAGTTTCGCTCACTTCATGAATAAATTCCGTTAGTTTAGTTACACAAGACACACCCTGACGAAAGCCATGCTGATTGGAATTGAGCAATGAATGGGACTCTAAATGCGTCATTATGTTTGTGTACAGAATACGCTTTAGCGTTTTACAAACAATGCTCGTAAAGGAAATCGGCCTATAGTTAACAACCAAATCACGTGGACCCGATTTGTGAATCGGGACAACGCCCGCCATCTTCCAGTCTTCTGGCAGGGAGCATGTGGCCGACGATTTTGCAAACAATATAACCAAGAAAGGTGAGACCGATTGTGCACACAACTTTAGCATCCTGCTGGGTAATCCATCAGGACCTTCAGCCTTATGTTCCTTCAATCCTTGAAGAAGGACAATTATTCCGTGCTCATCTACACGGATTTCCTCCATGTCAGTAATGTCCCTCACCGCTGGACCGGATAAGATGGTAAGAGCTGAACAAGGTGAGAATACCGAGCTAAAGAAATCATTAAAGCAATTCGACTTTTCAAGGTCGTCTACCACCAATACTCCGGAATGTTTAAGTGAGGGAATACTGATACTATCTTTACCCTTCCGTTGTATGTAACGCCAAAACTCCTTAGGGTTTTTCTTTAGTCTTGAGGGAAACGAGGCAAAGAATATCTGCTTTCCTTTGCGAATTTTTGCTTTGAAAAGCTTATTAACAGCGTGCAACTTAGCATAAGATGATGGCGTTGGTTTCTTTCTATATTTTTTGTAAATCTTCTGTCTTGTATTATAAATTGAGCGAATTTCAGCGTTAAACTACGGTTTACTCCTGCCGCGCCGTGCAGACGGTGTCCAAGACGGCACAAATTGATCACGTATCTGTAGCATCTTGGACTTAAAATTTAACCATAGGTCGTTCATTATCAGTGTTTCGGAAAGCGCTTGAAAATCGGCAAAATAGGTGTGTAAAGCTGAATCTATACCCTCTATATTTGCTCTTGCATAGTTAAACATTTTCCTACACTTGGCTAGCGGAAAGTTTTCATAGGTCACTCACATTTCACAAAGAACAGCTTTATGATCGCTAATTCCAGGTACGGTCAACGTAGACTTGACCCAAGCCGGTTGAGTAGTCAGTAACAAATCTAAAACGTTCCCCGCCCCCCCCCCCCCCCTTCCCCCTTGTCGGCTCCATCACCATTTGGGTTAGCGCAAAGTTTTGTAGCAAGTCTATTATGTCTTTTCCTGCGGCCGAATACAAGTGAACGTTGGTTCCTTCATGGTTTTTCCTGTTAATTTCAGGTAAATTGAAATCCCCCCCCCCCTATAAATGGTCTGCCTCAATCGAACCTAATACATTATAAAACTCGGTCAATATTGTTCTTGCGCTACCCGGTGGTCGATAAAAAGAGCAAACAGATAGCCTCTTCCCATTTGATAATTTGATTTGACACCATACGGACTCGCATTGACCAACATAAACGTCGATATGGCAAGAACTAATGGTTTTATGCACAAGTATGAATACTCCCCCTCCGTGGTTATTTCTATCTTTACGGTAGCACCTTTTCTCCGGAAAACACCTCGTTATCACAAATACTGCTATCTAGCCACGATTCCGTGCCGAGAACAACAGTAGGCTGCGTTAAAGAAAGCAGAGCGTGAAAATCGTCAGTTTTATTTTTGATACTGCGGCAGTTCACAACAAGAAACGATATGCTTGAAGCGGAATTCTTTCTACATCAGCTTTTTTCGACAACCTGTTTTAGACTTCCATCGTAGACGTATTTGGTGTCGTTTAAGTGAAGCACGTCATATCTTAAAGGGGCACTGACACAAAAATCTTGCATCTTGTTTTTTTTGTTGCAATAACTAGCTAATGACCTATTTATCACGCGTACAAACCTCATTTGCTTCAGCGCACGACGGTTGTTTAATTAGAGACGTTTTTAATGCGGCCACTTTCAGTTTCGGTTTCAGCGGCTGCCACGAACTTCCGGATTTTTTATAACCAAAGCTGTCCACGTGACCACACAAAACTGTGACGTGCGCAGCGCCCTGCAACCCGCGCACGTGAGCGCGCTGCTTGAACGGTCTGGTTCGTTCGCACGAATTCGCCATGTCAACACCGTCGTCTTCGTCCGTGTCGTCCTCGTCATCCGTAGACGAGGATTTGTTGCAGGCGATAGACGACGCTCTGTTGGATGTGGCAAACCACTTCCAGTTTGACCCACTTGCCAGCAGCGAATCGGAGCATGATGCCCACAGTGACAGCGAGGAGCAGCCACACCAAGACCCGCGCGTTGGAAATGTTGAATGGTAAGTATCACTTAACTCCGTGTCGGGCGTCGTAACATCCAGGGCGCTCAACAGCGATGTCTAATTGATACATTTGTACGCCATTTCTTGCGAGACAGCGAAAAAAAAAAAGAAAAGAACGGCATGGCCCTGTAACGATGCATTGCAAAACATGCAGTTGGCTTGTCCGCTTTGCATGTTGTGTTTTTTTTCTTTACAAATTTTGCAAGGATTATACCTACGATGCTGAATAATGTATGCACGACGGATTGAAAGTGTGAAACGCTTCTCACGTTAATCGCAGGTGCCAGTGTGGACATTGCAGGGCGATGGGTACCGAAGTGGAGTCAGTTTGCTGCAGGGAGCTGGATCGTGTGGACAGATTGAGAGGCGACGACGACTGCATCACGGCACACGAAATGTTCGCTGTAGCTTTTTTGAACATACGTGTTCTTCAGATAATGTATTTCGAACTTCTGGAGGAGCGCCCTGAAGTTGTGCAAGCTCCGGAAATACACAGGTCGGACATTTACATACGTTTGCTACCGTGCTCGCGACCCTAAATGATCGTCGGTTCGCAAGATTAGGTTGTCAGTGCTAGCAGTTAGCCATCGCACTTGCGTACGCTTGAACAGCCGTGCTATCGGAGTTATCTTTGCGGCATCAGAAAACGTTCCGGCAGCGTAGAATATCTATTTTCTTCACTGGCATCGCACAGGCTCTTTTTTTGTTGACTGGGACGATATGCTACACGAGGCACCTGCACCCTCATGTCAGTGCATAATTGTGTGTGTTATGTACGCGTGCGTGTGTGTGCGCGCGCCTAGTCATAGAATGCAAATATCAAGTGTTGAAAGGTACGAACAAGCTCAACCCCTGACAATGCATCATGTTGTTGGGAATAATTTACATGGGTATGTATTGGGGCTGGTCGTTGTGCTGGTTTGCTACATACAAAAATTTGCATTTCATGACATGAACGCAAGTGGCGAGATATTCCTAATGTGATACATTTTTTTTTAGATGCTACAGGTACACTGCGTACCGCATGTTTGCCCGATGGGTCTGGCGTCGGCTGGGACGACGCAATAGGAGGGTCCTGCCCAGCTGTGTTGTGGGCACAATTAGGGACACCTTCCCCTCTCAAGAATACGCCGGCTTCCAGTACCCACAATAAGAAAGCTTTATTGTGTTGGTACTGTGAAATTTGACAAATGTATTTTTGTCAGCTGTTTATGTCAGTTATTTTTATGTCAGTATGTATGTTGCCAAGACCGTGCAATTTAAAAAAATTATTTCTATGTCAGCTGCTCTTATTTTTTTATGTCAGTGTGTATGTTGCCAAGACAATTTTTTTATGTCAGTATGTATGTTGCCAAGACAGTGCAATTTAAAAAAATATTTCTGTGTCAGCTGCTCCTATTTTTTTATGTCAGTATGTATGTTGCCAAGACCGTGCAATTTAAAAAAATTATTTCTATGTCAGCTGCTCCTATTTTTTTATGTCAGTATGTATGTTGCCAAGACCGTGCAATTTAAAAAAATTATTTCTATGTCAGCTGCTCCTATGTATGCTACCAAGGATATTTTCTGGCATATTTTACCTGTTGAATAAAATGTCACTAAAGTTCCATAAATTTTATTTCATGAGACTGCGTGAAAAATGCATCATTTGATCACTCAGTGTGGCCCGAGCTGCGCTATGGCTGCAAGCAATATACGTAACCATGAAAGTGAGCTTCTACGTCAACACGATTCATATTGGGGAGCAGATATAACAGATTTCAAAGGTGCCTTAGGTTGTGGCAAATAAGAAATAGTAATAAGAAAAGTGCATAAATGTGAAACTGCACATAGCATGGGTATAGTACTAGAACACAATAGCACGAAGCACGTATGAGCCTGATTGGAAAGCACTCATGATCGAAAAATAAACTCCCTGGTAGGTGTTTCTTTCTTTCTTTCTTTCTTTATTTGGTACCCACACCGCCTTTTTAGCATTACAGTGGGGGGGAATAACAAAAAGAAATACATCAACTAGTCACATTGATAACCAAAAAAAAGGTTCCAGAGGCCGCGAGCCCCTTTTCAGATACATTTGTACACACAAGGGGAGAAAAAAAAAAAGATGTGCCATGCTCTTCAGGAACTAATAGTTGTCAGTAACAGCACAAGTGGTACAGAATATCAGCTAGTTTCAATACCTATACAAAGAAAAGGCCACAGCAAGTCGCTCCCTTGCTTTCCATCAGTTGCAGTCGCACAGAAAATATAACACACTGCATCAAGAAAAACACGAGCAAGTAATAGTCAAAAAAGTGAAAGTACAAGGCTGTCCTGTCCTACCATGTCGGGCTACAACGCAGTTCGAGTGTCACGTACACACACACACACGCACATACACAAAAAAAAAACGCTTGTTTTGCATCACAATAAATTCACAGTGAACAAATGTGCATTAGTTCAAAGCTTTCAGCAAACACATGGAAGCGTAAAATGCATCCGCAGACTGTTCCGTAACTATGGGCGCAGGTAACCAATTCCATTGGTGTATTGTTTTCGGAAAAAATGAGTTTAGTGTCTCCCATTTCAAAAACTCTTGACAGTGACTTGCGCTAAACTTAGAGTTCCTAGGAGTCTTACCAATGGCGTACCGGGCTGCAAGGCTTTGTACCCTTTCTAATTTATTAGAAAGTTCGATACGGCGCAAGCGTACTCTAAGATCGACCTTACGTTAGACTTGTACAGCAATTCGCGCATTGCCTGTGGAAAGTTTCTTGTATTGCGCCGCAAAAAACCCAGAGTCCTACAAGCTTTACATACGGTGTAATCGACATTAACACTAGCAGATCAACACTAGTTGATCTGCTAGGCACATCATCACAATCAACACTAGCAGATAAGGGGAGGTAGCAAGTGCATAAAGTTCTGGATGAAGCACCAAAAATAATAGCACCAAAGATGAAGCACCAAAAAACCATCCCTCCCTGGCCTCCTCTAACCTGTATGACAACGTATGTGAGGGGGGACCCGCAGTGGTGGCAACAGGCGTGCAAAGTGGCACCGGCATCCCGAAGTCTACAACACAGCTGGTACACACATGGTACACGCTATGAACACTTTATTTAATACACTCTACTATCAAGTCAAGCAAATACAGCATGAAATTATAGTGAATGATACTTGACATATTTTCAGTACAAAAAAACACTGACAAGAAATGAACAATAGTGACATAACGTACTAACATGGATGATTGGAGTGCCCGTACATCTCCGGAAAAATGAGTGGTTGCCGTGCCTCTCTGTAAATTTGCCCGAAATAAATGCCACACACAAAAGAACCGAAGGCAGGCCTCAGTGCATATGGAAGACACCGGTGCTGCTCATTCTCTTGGGTGTGAAAATGCACCATCAAACCGGAAAGGGAAGAACACATCTAAATGTCGTATGGTCTGCTTTCTGCCGCGGCGTGCGGTGACACAGTGGACTCGGCACAACAGCACTGGGCGCAGAATTGACAAGTAGCGTCCACACAAGATCAAGGCAGCCAATGCCGCACGGAGCACAGATGCTGTGGCTATAGCACTGGTGGCGGTAGTGGCTGCGTATTGTCCTCCATCATCGTTTACTTTTTCCCAAACCTTGAAAGGTGGGACTTCACAAGGGCTGCCTTGTCAATAGAGACAAGTGCGGTTGTCAAATGAGGCGGCTTCACAGGAAGGGCATTTGGAGTTGCACCACTGACGTACTCCTCAAGGAGTGAAAAGAGACGGGCCACATAATCTGCATATCCAAAAGGCACTCATGTCTGTTAGAGAATCAAAGTAACAAGCACAACAAAAAGGTTATCAGAATTGTACTGGGTGCTCCAAAATTGGGGCAAATAAGTGCTACTGTCACAAACTCGGGCGTACGACGCCTAAAAGTATCATATAATTTTTTCATTTTATTGGACAGGGCCTAATTCTTGTTACAGTCGTCCTATTCATTCACTTTTGTTCTATTCGCCCCGAGAAAATGTTGGAACTCTCTCAAACGAAGCAGCGGTAACACGACCACTTGCCGGCAAGAAAATACCAAAATAAAAGCTCCGCCGCTTAGCTTTCACCGAAGCTTCGAGTTCTTTGGAGGGGGCGAGAGTAGCTTTGCCAGTGCTAAGGCGCGCCGATGATTCCAGAAGGCAGAAAGAGGGAAGTTGTGCACTCGACAGCGGCGGGTGCGTTGCGCCCTCTCTCTCCGCGCCAGCGCAGTTATAAAGGGAGAATCTGCGCCGAAGAAAATCAGCTACGTTTGGACGTCGTGATGTGACAACGGCTTCAGCCAGTTTGCGCACCACACCATCGGCGACCCGTGCCCTGGAGGACTCCAACGTACTCCCGGGCCTCAAATCACCGTGATTGTCCCGGACGGCCTGGCCTACGACGAAGCCACGCTTCACAGGTAGCCGAATCACCTCCGACAGCGGTGCATCGTCCGGCCCGGTCGGTGAATATTGTGGGACTCTGTCTCTCGTATGCATCGAACTGTTCATTTTCTTTTTAGTTAGCTTGTCTGCTTCGTAATATCTATTTGTTATTGCTCCTGATGATATCATTTTGTCCAATTTTGAACTGTTTCTCGCACTTGTATTCATTCTAAGTTACCTCTCGTTTACGTTACATGTTCTCGTGCTTGTACAGTGTTTTGCCTGTCCAAATACAAGTCTTTCTTTGTGTTGCTTTCGTTCAGGGCTCGGACTCATTCTTACCGCTCTGGTCGGTGAACGCCGCACATCAGACGGCCACCCCCTTCGTCACCTGTGCTCTGTAGATTCGGTGGGGTTGTTTACTCGCTTGAGTCAACTCCCCACATCTTCTAGCAGCGCACCCAACTAAGGAAACGGTGACAATTTCTGGCGTCCAGAAATTGTCACCGTTTCCTTAGTCACTGTTTCCTTAGTATTAAATGAAGAGTGTAAAACATAGGTATATTAGTTTCTGTACATTTTTTTGGTGAGATTACGCATCATCACCCTGCTACAAAGGGGATACCACTATCAATCATCATCAGCAGCACAAACACGGTTTAGCAAAAAGGAAAACAAAAGTGGTCATGGGGGGGGGGGGGAGTTTTGAAAAGCGCTTTGCAGACCCCTGAAATGCCTTTGTGGACCACCTGAGGTGTACAGAGCCCCATTTTCACTCCGCTGAGCTAGCGTGCTAAATCTGAGGCCAAGATAGGTGATCAAAGAAAATAACCAGCTTTAGTGCGTTCAGCTACTGTTGTGTGCAACTTGTGGGAAATTACTGAAATTTTTATAAGAGGGGCACCAGCTTTCTCCATACCATAGGTGGGCGGTTCCTTGATAGAAGAGGCGGTTGCTTCCCCCTTCCGCGCTTTTGGGTTCTTCACCCTGAAGCGGGGCTCACCGCTGCGTGTCACTGCCTGTCCATTGTCGGCATTCTCATTGTAGTGCAAGGCAGCCAGTGCAGTTCTGCAGTACGTAAAGATGGCACAGTTATGTATATTACATATTCATAGGTCAGCACAAATGCAAATAGTAAGGCCACTGATATCATTATAATGGCCAGAAATCCCAATTGCAAATCCCAACTCCCAACAACGTGAAGGTAGATCTTCCTAAAGGGAGGTCGACTTGATGCATAAACAAAGACAATGACAATAATTTGATATATTTCGATGCCATTTGTATATACCAAGTCTAACTGCAGTGTTGTGTTTTCCTCACGAGTGACGCTAACTGTAAAAAAAAACATGTCTCTGCACCAGAGTATGGTCAGAGATGTAGTCCCTCTATGGGAGAAACTGGATTCGATGATGGTGAAGGGCACCAAATATACTCCATAACATGCCAAGCTTCGAACAACAATGAAGGTTCACTAATAAAATTATTCACACGTTTACCCAGGCATTTTTGCAACAGACTTGCCTTGCAAACATTCCGTGGAAGGAAAAGGCATACGCCTTGGGCGCGAAGCGATTAATGATGGAGTGGAAGGACTCCACGCTGAACGTCTGGAATCGTGGAGACATCTGACGAATGTCATCCAGGAGCCTCTTGCTTGTCACGATGACAGTCAGCTTGTCAAAAGCTTGGGTTCCTATAATAAGTTACAGGTTGAAATGTAAAAGTTACAGGCTGAAATGTAGAGCGCTGCTTGCAAAGCACTTCACTAGCAGCCACATAAAGTACAGCTTACAATTGCAGCAATTGTGTGCTTCCTAGCTTACGAAATGCCTGCAGCGTAATGCACACGTAGGAAACATGGACATTGAAGATCACAAGCCCATGTCAATTGTGGCAAGTGACATTTTGTGCCGTCCATACATTCATTTCCTCTCAGAAATTTACATTATGCGACCATCAGTTTTACGAATGGAATAGCATGTCGCCACAGTTTATCTACCCTTTGCGCTCACGATTACTTTCAACATGGGCTGCAGTTCGTGGTGATCCTGGTGTCCCGACGCCTCGTCTGCACATATTTTGGGTGAGCTGGGAGCTGCCATTTTGGGCAGCCGGTGCGTCACGTGAGTCATGACGGCTTCATGACCCCGCGCGACGCGCCGAACCTGCTCGTCGCGAATGTGTGCGGAGGGCGAGGCGGAAGGAGGACCAGTTCATTGCCTTCTCTCAAGCTGCCCTTTTCCCAACGGCTGGAGGAGACCACCTCTACCACCCCCTTCCCCCCCCCCCCTCGAGCCGACGAGTGGCCCGCGGGAGCGTTCCGTGGGGACTGTAGGGGGGTGCGTAGCACTTTCTCTACGGAAGTTAGCCGGGGTCCTCTGCTATCCTGCACGTTAGCCCACAAGTTGCGTAGCCCTGTTCAATTGGCCTGAGGTGCCAATTTTTGCCTCTCTCCCTCTCCATCCTAAATGGTACAAATACAGCCACTGCCAACCATTAAATTACCACTTAGGTGACCATTCACGGGAGAAAAAAAAGTGTTTCAATAAAAGAAGCATAACAAAAATGCACCTGGAAATATCCACTTTCGTGGTTCAAGGTCACCATGCTGGCACCGCTCGTACTGCAGGCTGTGGCCGTCATGTTTGTCCTGTATGTGGTTCATCATGGACAACCACACAGCCACTGCAAGGTCTCCATTCCCATCTCCACGCTTCACTGAAAAATACAGATGGTTCACAAGGGAGCGTGACCAGGAGCCGATGGCTGTGCAGCTGGTTGATTTGGCAGCTTGCAGAAGCTTCTTGTTCAGTCCTGCAAAATGAAAAAATGACACCAATGCAACCATGAGGGAGGGGTCTCTGTAGAAACAATTTACAATGCTGACCTTTGCACACGTGCCAGGCATCGAACCGATGGTCCACCTCAGGCTTCTCTGTCTTGAAGTACCTGTATTAACGCAGAAACAGAACTAGAAACTGAACTGCTCAAGTCAATATAGCATCTAATAAGTACAACCAGCATTTTAGCAATAACAAAATTACTTCATAAGGAAAAAGCAATGAAACATTACCAAGCTCAAACTACAAATGTCATTGCAAAGCTTGTAATGGTTCCCCAGCATCTTTCTAAGGGTGGACATGAGGAATCATATAGGGGGAAAAACAGCAAAGTACGTTTTTTTTTTCTCTGTGTGCTCTGTGCTTGGGCAGCATTGCAATAGCAGGAAGGGGAGGGGAGAAGAGTGAAGTACTGGGTCTACAAGCAACCCTGTCTGCAAGCTGTGGTACATGCTGGCAACGAACAGGGGAAAAGGAGTCCTGTCATGTCTTTTCAGCTTTCAGCTGCTGTTTTTTTTTTTTTTACAGTTCGGGTCTGAAAAATTTCACGCCTTGCATTTCGATGCATATATTATGCGCACTTCTACAATGAGTGCCAGGAAAGTTTTGTCTAGACCTATGAAATGTAGGAGTCAGTGGCGTAGCCAATGGGGGGGTTTGCAGGGTTCAACCCCCCCATTTTCACTGAACCCCCTCCCCCCTCCTCACTCCGTAGTTTTTAAGGAACCATATTCTGCCCACAGCGCCGCACATTGTGCCTCCTTTTCACCAAATTGGCGAACTAGGCCCGTAGCAAGTTGAAGTTATGAATGACGGCGATTTTCTTGCTACTTTCGGGACCACCGAAAGAAAAGAAAAAAAAAAAAAAAAAGACTGGAAGCAATGTGCTGCTTGCTTCCGCGGCGCGTTTCGCCCCTCTATCTACCACGACTATTCCACTCGGTACAAGCCTTGTTGATCGGCCATCACGGGCCTGGGAAAAATTCCTCGCAAGGTCTCTGCCAGGGTTTACGTGGATGAGTCACCTGAAGGCACGCGGCGTAACCAGGGGGGCTGACCGGGCTTCAGCCCCCCACCCCCCCCCCACCCCCCCCCCACCCCCCCCCCCCCCCCCACCTCCCCGAAATTTTTCCAGCCCGCGCCATGCTGCCTGTTATGCCTAAAGCCCTATAGATACAGGGGCTTTAGTTAAGCCCAGTACATCGCCTGTGAACAAAGGCGCAAAACCTTCATACGTGAAACTATTAAAAACATTCACGACTCAATACTTGTTTTAACGCATTGGTGCTTACACAAAACGAAGCGCCCACGTCAGGACAATTGCGGAGGGGTGCAGCTCCAAAAGCGGTGGCACCTTCGGGTAAGCTCAGCCCACGGGACGCTAAAGGGAGCATTGTGTCCCTTTGTGTGTGGCATGTCGCCACACAGAGAATAATTGGCCGGCTGAGTCGGCTGAGTGGCCCAGAAATAGACATTTTAATATTGCTTATAGTTTCGAATATGCAAGCACAGGTGGAATTACTACGTACAGAAGTTGGTGTTGCAATGCTTTTTTATGCATGATGGTCCCCACAGCATTCACATAATTTTGTGAAGATCAGTGTATAAGTGAGTGGTTTGGTCTACTTTTTTTTTTCATTTTTATTTTTTACTTTCATTTCTATTTAACAACACTTACTTGCGCACTTGTGGATGTCGGTCTGTCACCGCTTCGGTGACCCGCACACCGCTTTCTTCAAGGGCGGTTAGAGCCCTTTTCAGGCCCTCAAGTTCCATATGGCTGCTTGAAGCCACCTCGTTGCTCTAGAAACGAATGAAAATGCGTAATGTGAATACAGTCTACGCCCATCACAACGGACCCTGTTAATCCAGAAAAGAACGTCCGCTGTAGCCGAAGTATGCAGAATCCAACCCCCCCTCCCCGGGGGGGAGAGGGGGAGGAGGGGGGATATATGAGCGCAGAAGTGGGTACTTTGACTGGTATTGCATATACATACTATAGACGCTTTGTTCTCTCTACACACCTGCAGCACCTACGCAAAGTGTAAGCGCGAGGGCAAAGAATCACCTAAAGACCGTTTCTAAAGCTTAGCACCGGCACCTGGAAAAGGAAAAAGCCTAGCGCATGCGGTCAAGTGTATAAAGACGCATGATAAACTGAGAAAATAAAGCAAGACTATAACCAGGAGCAATTATTAACCAGCTATACAAATCAGTCGTGGCCACCAGAATTAGCTAAGCTCTTTCAAACCCCTTTGTGATGAGGAAGGTTTACCCGAAACCGTTTGTCAAACAAATCTGATCTCTGCCTGACGTTCTCCCAAAGCAGCTTCCGCATTTTTTATGATTTTAGTCTGGTCATTGAAGCAGCTTATACGAAATAATCTGATGAAGGACAGCTGTGAAATCAGAAGTTGGACAGTTAGACTGCGCACGGCTACCGGAAGATTGCACACAATGGATGGGAACCAACCCTCTACTTAATACATTTCTTACCTTTTTCACCAAACGGAACGGGAACGATGCATGCATATGAATAAGGTTCGAACTTCACTGAACCCGACTTCTTTATTGCATAAAAATACTGACAAGGGCAGACTTGACTCCAGGTGGACCACTTAGCGTATTCGATAGCGCTGTTGTTCAATCTCACCGGAGTCGCGTTTATCAGCAGCGGCCTTATTCTAGACGGCCGAGCGGACTGTCTGCTTAGACAGGCCTGTACTTCTAGCGATGTCGGCCTGTTTTTCCCCTTTTTCTACAGCGTTAATTATGCTCAATTTATCCAACAGTGAAATCAGCTACCCTGCTGCGCATGACGCTAGTCGCAAAAAAACAAAAAACAAGGCCACTGGCACTGGCTTGGCTGCACCAACGATCCTGCTGCCAATGATGTTGTCAGACATAACAGTTTTCTTGCCAAACTATACAAATAAAAAGCATATCGGGTGCCAGCCCCATGGAAGTTAGCTATCAGTCGAAACGATTTTTGCCTAAAGTTTAGTCTGTTGTAGCCGATAGTCTGCTCTAGTAGGGTCCGTCATGAGTGGAGTGGACTCTAAAATGCATGGGGACCAAACAAAGAAACGGTCTGTTGTAACCAGAAGACCGTTATTGCCAGATCCGCTGTAACGAGCGTAGACTGTAATTAAATGTGCCTACTACATGAAACAAACAGAGATGGGTGGCTGACAGAAAACAGGAGGGCCCGCCATGTGCACCATAATTACATGTGCAATGCAGATGACTGACATGAACCTGAAGCAAGCAGTAAAGCAAGCAGCAGTAAATGAGATCAAATTATGGCTGTAGAAATAAGTACAGTGAATGTGGAACCAAGCAAGATTCTGTGCATAATAGGGATCAGTTGTAAGAGATATTTGTCGCGAGTTATCATAGCCAACCGACATAATTACATAATAAAAAGTGATGAAGCTGTGCTGCAAGGAATTTCTGGTAAGTTGCAGCCACAATGAATGCTATAAAAGGACATTTTTCTATAAAAGGACAGAGTGGCACTATAAGCAGAAAATATTGACAAAAAGTATGTCTCCACTGATTGATGTAAGTGTATTACTGCACCCTCACCTGCACAAGCTGAATGTTGATTATTCTGTTTATGCTGGTCTCCAGGAGTGTGTAGACACCATATTTAGCACTATAGCCGGGAGAGTCAGCACGACTGTCTCCTGCCACCCTTGCGGTCCCTCCATTGGCCACCAGACTGCGCAGGAGTTCACCTTTTTCATCCTCCCAGACCTGAAATCAGCACATAAGTTCTTTATTGAAAGCATGTCTTTGAACATACAATATACGTAGTCATGAAATATACAAATAGTCATGATACATAGTGCCACTTTCACCTAACAGTGGGGCAAATGGGTTAGTCGATATGGGGAGCGTGTGACCCCTAAAAAGGGCACGCTGCTCCGCCGTGCCAGTACCACCATCGGCCGGGCCAGCGTCCCGTGGTGGGACAGGCGTGCTGCAGCCATCTACTGGACTGGCATTCGTGAAGGTGAACAATGTAATCCAGTGAGCTGAATTTCATGTATTCACAGCTCAAAATTTTTTACTGGCAAAAAATGGGGTAAAAACGTGACGTTTCCCAAGGGCAAGTGCATTTTTGCTTCTATACGCTTTACGCTTCAATGCTTCTTTACGACTGTTCGTATGCTTGCTGTTACGCCTAGTGCACTGCTTTCGGGCAAAACAAAACGCGATAAACAGGCACCAGGACTGGTAAAAGCTGCTATGTTGAAATGCATTTTCCTGTTTCACGTGAATAATTTCCAGCAACGAGTTCACTTAACTAAGCCGTCCATTTTCATGTTCAACAAATAGTTCTTGTATTTAATTTAGGTAGCCGCAGCAAGCAGCAGAAAAAACACATCCCATTCGAAAAACCCCTACGCTACTGATCCAGCACAGTTATATTTGAGCCAAAAATAAAGAGACTCCCAGTGAGGTATCAATTTGAAATACTAAAAAAAAAGCGCACAGCAGCATGTAGGTGTCGATCATAATATGTTTAGGTGCAGTAAGTGGCAGGCAGCGGTGGTGGCTAAAAAAAATTTCACACAGTGCACATGAAAAGAAGGCGCCACAAAGAAAAAGCTATAGGTAAAAAGATTCCAAGGCGCAAAGTGTGTTAAAAAGCAAAAACACCTGTCTGTTCGAGATTTCGGCGCTGTTAGAGGTTAAACGCCATAATCAACCAAATCAGTGAAAAGCGTTCCCTGACAAATACCAAAGAAACGACTGGATCCCCTGCCTTCAGCTTTCCCAGGCATTTTTCACTATGTCAGAGGCAAAATCATAGGTACATATCTTGCATGAGGGAAATCTTGTGTCTATCGATTGTCTACCACCAACTAAATGTGCGCTGATAATCTTATCCTCTTTGCTGGCTGCCATTAGGTTTTATCGGCCCAATGTTAACAAAGGAACAATTTCCATTCATCCTCCACGTGTGCACATACAACAAAATGTAAACAAGCATTACGTGAGGCACATAGGATATTGCTTGTGTTTGCTAGGCATGAAGGGGCGAACAAGCTAAAAATCGAAAGAGCTTCATTTCTAGAGGAGAAGTAGCAAAAGCATTAGCACAGTCCACAACATAAATATTCTTGCGCACACCATGAAGCCACCGTCACAGCATAACTACACCAATGACGTCTGTTTTGCAGCCCAATGCATACTCTAGAAAGCACCTTCGTGACGGCACAGCAGTATTGTTCCACGGTCCGTATATTCTACAAGCCCCTCCACCCCCGACAGATTCTGCTTCTGTGCATATGTGTAATACAGAAATTTCATTACCTTGTACACCGTGGGAAGCAGCAACTTCTTCTGCAAGCGATGGTAGGACCGTTCGCTGAAGCAAGCAATGCCTGCGTTGTTCAAAAAACGGAGGGACTGTTTTGTGCTTCCGCCCGTGAACAGAACAGCAGCAGCCAGCGTGATGTCGCCCAAAGCACGCTTGCCCTTCTTCGGCTGACTGTGCCATGTGATGATGTGGTTCTCCTGGCACGTTGTTGTGATCGTCGCAAGGGAACCTTTCACCTGCAAAAAGTATCCAGTACACCATTCACATAGACGCACATTGCAATGATCTGTTCATATGCATTTGCTATCATAGCAGTAAAAACACGAGAGGGGTGGGAAGGTCGTCAAGGCCATGACCTACTATAATTTCGAAAAGGCTACTGGTCCCATTTAAATGCATACATATCGAGTGAAGATTATGTGTCAGCAATTTCACACAATTTTGTTCAGTGTTACACCTGTGGAAAAGACCATTGGGTCGTTGTCAGCTGATATAGCACCATTTCAGTTCCGTTTTCAACTTTATGCATGTTTTCCCGCATCGCGTGCTTGTCCCAAATACTCTGCTGGCCGTCAATGGAAATTCAGTCATAGACAAGATGCTCTGACATTACGTGGGGGCAAATTCGTGCCTCTGATAATGTCAAACCGCCAGATTTCTTCCATGGAACCACCCGAAATTGCACATTTTGAAATGGAGGTTGGGCTTCATCGCGTGGAACGAGACACCTGCTAACATTTTTATTTATATCTGACAAACTGTTCCGCGCAAGTCGACATTTTTTCTAGGGCGTGTTTTTGAAATATTTCCCTACAAAATGTATATTCTAATTTTTTCTACTAACGATGGTCTGTAATACACAACCCCCTTTTCGTCATTTCCTTCGACAACTCGACAAAACTTTTGATTTTAATATTTTTTTTTACAACTATGATGTACGAAAACATTTCAAAACTGGTGTTATTGGAAAAGACGTTAAATATTCTGCATTTTGTGTTTTCATGATTAGTGCCTAACCAATTTTTTTTTTGGCAGAAAAAAATGTTTTGTTGGACCCCTAAGGGTTGGTCAATTTCCCGCGGTCAAGAAAGAGTTAAGAAAGCTCTGAGCGAGATGGGTATCGGTGGCTTTATTGAAAGAGAGATGGCTACATGGCCACAAAAAACCATTACCAGTGTAGCCTGTACACTAGAGCTTTCTTGGCCAGTGCACCACACAGCTGACGCAGTGGCCAATGGCAGACAAAAATAGAAAATATACATGATGTAGGTGGTTGTCGGTTGCTGACACAAAATTCAAGTTGCTGGAAATGTCTTGTGCCCTCCATTTCGAGCTCAGTCATGCAGCAAAAGCTATAAAGTCAATTTTTATGTATGTGATAACAGCAATTTGCCATTCATAAGTTGCCTATTTAATGTGTGATGTCCGCACAAACCTACGTTAGAAGTTACTACGCCTTAAAATTTTTTGCCGGTACTCAACCTTGATGTAACGACACCATAAATTCGTTATACCATGATTTCTACCACGACGTGGTGTTGGGGTTTTCAGCATTAGGAAAAACACCAAAGCTTCCCAGTCAATGTGTGGGGATAGTTTCTTATTATTAGTTGACTGCTGTCTGAAAAGAATGCAGGCTTCCAAGTGTAATGCCACCAACCACGTCTGCAATGAAGGGAACAAGGCATGTTGCTCTGCACTTGCAGCAGACGGAAGCACGATCATTGAGATGAGCAATGGTGGAATCTAGAAAAGCAAACATATGCTTTTTCATCTCTGGACATATATATAAGTCGCACTACTTTTGGTACACAACATAATTTTCAAGACTGGCTTGTTTGGTTCCGAAACAATGTTATGAAAGCTAGTAGGCATGTTGCCGTAAACAACCACCTCTAAGAATGGTAGTCAACGAGCCATGTGGTACGAATCTGTGAGCACAACAGTGAGCAAGAAACGAGGCTCTGTCTCTGCATTTCTCTTCTGTCCCATTTCATTGCATGCTGCTTTATGCTTCTCAAAGTCTTCAAGATCAAAATTTGGCTCCTATGTGTGGGTGGCCTCGCAATGCATGGCCACAACAAATGGCGCAACAGTGATTAAAATTGGGAAATAAAGTGATGTGTTACCTCAAGGATTTCGTTAAATTGACATTTGTTATACCATGGTTTGACTGCATTACCATTGCCTTCATTTTTAAACCCATCTGCTAACAACAGCATAATGTGTTAGAGGGATAGAAATGTAACCACACCTGTAGTGAACATTCAGCAGGGAGGCCACATGTCTGGCACATCTGGAAAACCTTCAGCAGGCATTCCTCGTACACGATGAATTTCCTATTAGCAGGAGGTGCACCTACGGATCTGTTAAAAATAAGGTTGATTGAAACACAGTAAACATACTTTTCTCAGGGCACTGCATGGTTTTGGGTGAAATTGCTGCTAAAGTCGGCAAGTGATTTCACGCAACCACCATGCTGTGAAATTAACTGTATAAATTATCGAGTACCGTACTTACCCGATTCTAACGCGCCCTCGATTTTCCTGGCAAAAAAAAAACAAAAAAACTTGCACCTCCGATTGTGACGCGCACGGGACTTTGTGACCCAGACAAACGAATGCGAGAGAAACGGGCGATTTATTTCCCGAAGTAACCTCACTCATCTCACTCCTCGTCGCTCTCCGCTGACCACAACATCTCGGCCTCAGTGCCTTCATGCGCGTTCGCGATGCCACACTTCTGAACGAACGTTCAACCATGGTCAATGGGATCGTGACCCACGCCTCGCATGCCCATCCCGAGAGCTTCTCCAGAGGTGCGCGCTTCAGCCGACCACTCGTTTTGAACGCGTGGGAGCTGCTGCTGCCATTGCTGTTATCAAGCGCACAAGTGAAACGATTTGACGATTTGTGTGAACGGCGATGGAAAAGCCTAGGGGCCTAGGCTTGCTGCGTCTAAAAAATCGTTACTAAAAGCTTTGGCGCCATCTTGAGATAACGATGGCGATGGGTGGGATGAAATTTCCACTGTTTCGGCAGTTTCGGTTTTGTATCTGATTCCAACGCGCATGCGATTTTTCGGCCTATTTTTTCGGAAGAAAAGTGCGCGTTAGAATCGGTAAATCGGTAAAGACAAGTACCGTATTTATTCGAATATAGGTCGACCTTTTTTTTCCGAAAATGTGCTTAAAAATTGAGGGTCGACCTATAATCGTGACCGAAGAACCTCGACCTATAGTTGTGATCAAAAATGGCGAGCGCACCGAGCGATCCGTTTCTCCGTCGCGCCCGGCGCTCTTCAATTTGAGGCGGCAGCGCGGAGCATCTAGAACAAAGACAGGCAAGAAAATAAGGGAAAACATAACAAAACAATCAGCGTAAGAAAACCACCCACAGTCACTGCCGGCCATGGAGGCTGCCGGCTATCGCGCATTACCTGCGGCCGAACTATAGTGCCTAGTATATTCTAGGCACTATAAGCGAGCTGACGTATTGGCTAGAGAGCCAGATTGGCTTGGCTTGGTGTCTTCGGAGCCGTGGTAGCGGCTAGCGCGAGGTGGGGGTAAAGGTGACTTTCGCCACCTAGCGTAGCCACCTCGTGAACGGAACGGCGTTGCCTGCTTCGCTCGCTGTCTCTACTATCTCCCGTTCTCCGTTTCATGTGCTTTCTTTGTGTTTGCTTCGTTGTGATTTCCGCACATAACGTTTTTCTCGTGCGCATTTCGCGATGTCACGTCGGACTTTAAGCGGCGGGTGATCCTGTTTGCTGAGAACTTGAACAACTGCGCCGCTCAGCGAGAGTTAGACGTTAATGAAAAGCTGATCAGGGGATGGCGGAAACAGCGGGACGAACTTTTTGCTTGTAGGGGACTGCGTCGTGCGTTTCGTGGCCCTACAATTGGAAGGCACGATGCTCTCGAGAAAAAACTCCGGCTGCCCGTGGAAGAGGAGCGTGCGATATTCAGACCAAAGCTCAACAGTTAGCGCTGCGAGGCAGGATTGGCCGTTCAGCCTTCAAAGCCAGTCGGGGGCGGGGGTGGGTAATGAACTGCGGCGCAAGTTCCGACGACGACGCAGTGTGTGGCTCCAACCAGTGAGGTGACCGCGTTGTAAATAAATGGGAGTTTTAAAAAGTTTCCTCAAGTTTTTTCTTAAAAGTATGGGTCGACCTATAATCGAATATATTTTTTTTTTCGGCGACTTCAATTTTTAGGGGGTCGACCTATAGTCGTGCTCGACCTATTTTCGAATAAATACGGTAACCGCTGAAGGTGCTGCAAGCAGTAGAAAGCGTTTTCTTGCTATCTATAACACGTGTTGCACAAGGTAATGTTTCGACAACTGCAAGCCAATATGCACACTTTCCAAGCCCATATTGCAAGCGTACAATGTCTCTCTTGTTGACAACTGACTACATTGTTACTAAAAAAAAATAGGCACCTCAGCAATAAAACTTCGACCAATTTCTAACTGTGCCAAAGAGACAATTTCGCTATGAGGCACTGCATACAGGGAGACCCACGTTATGTTTGACAAGCTAAGGTTCTTGGACGTGCCACAAAATGACGGCATACAAGCATTATCCTAATTCATTACATCGAAATTGAACCGCCACAGACCAGATTTTGTTTTGCAATATCATGCATGACAGCACAGGACCACATACCTAGGAGTCAGAGTCAGCACAGTGGGTATATGCCCAAGACGTGAATTGTCTGACTGCCACAGTCTGTGGTTTTTGAGGACTTTGTCAAGCGAAATGTGTGGTGATGAGGAGTAGTTGGTATGAACCTTTGCTTTTTGTGCCCATTTATTGACCTTGTATAAAGCAGCTTTTTGGCTTGTTTTGGGATAGCAAAAGCCTATTATGTTGTGATTTACTCCACCCAATACACATTCAAATACACATTCAAGCATGAAAATAAAACGTCGTGCCACTTACGCGCATGTGGTGTTCAATGTGGGTTCATATGTTTTGTCCAGGGGATCATCAATGTGAGTGAAAGATGGCTCAGAGCGTAAAGGTGTTGAGCACCGCTGCTGCATTTCCTCCATCAATAGTATATCAGGTAACTCCAAGTCGGTCTGGCATGCTGAAAGTACAGTAGCATGCTAGTATGTTTAGGAAGCCACACTGACACCTAAAAAAACATGAAATGTTCCCCAACGGGTTGCAATTCTAGAATTCAGAATGATCGATATGAATACATATCGCAGTATCACGAGAGGCACTCACCCATTTCCTTCACTGTTCGGGTTGTTTGAACCTTGGCAGCTTTTGTGTGAGCCTTCAGCACCACCTGAGTTGCCTTAGAAGAAACTTGAACAATGCACTGGCTCTCTGCATCCACCTTTACTTGTCCTGTGGAAACAAATATCGAGCTGTTTGTCTTCAAGTCAAGTTTTTACATGCTGTCGGTGCATTATCCTTATAGACCTTTATAACTGGTAATGATGTGTTATTTTTGACACATGTACTGAATGAAACTGTCATGTTTTTAAAAGCAGCAGTGGTTAGTTAGTAATGGCCCACTTACCCATTTATACTTATTCGATGGTGTTAGCTTATTCTGATCCACAATACATATCAGTACACTGTGGTTGAGATATATTGAAATGCACAGAAATTTTTCAAGTGCAGGAACCCTGCATTTGTGTGATAATTTTGGTGTGCCCCAGCATGCTGTCACCCGTTTCTATTTTCGCAACGCTCGTTTACTCACGCGGTGCTACTCGAATTTATTGATACTTCGAAACATCACTTCATGAAGTACCATATATTGCCGGGACCACGGCCACTTTCGATCGCGATACAGCCGGGGCCTTCTGAAACACGATCGGCAGTATGCCGCAGTCTGTTACAGCCAAACGTGTACGTGGCGTTCTATTAACAACACCGCAAGTGCAAGCGCGCCATGCGATATCCTAGCTCCGTACTTCACGGCCGAAAGTGGAGTCGTTACACGCACCGGGATAACAATAATACCCACCTGCTGCCTTCTCGACTTCGTTCACCTCACAATCAGCGCTGGGGCCCGCCCAAATCGTAGGGGATGCAGCATCCTCAGGGTGCATGTCAGCGAGAGCCTGCACGATATTGGGCGTCATTACATATTTGTGACACCAAACACATGCAAGCAGAACGTAAGCAATACGAACCTCTAGCCGAGGACGCTTGGATAGCGAAGAATGCTCCGAATCAGGGCCCACGAAGTTGTAAATAGACGGCACGGCATCAGGCTCAAGACAGCAACGCGGACGGGGTAGCAGCACGTTCGGGAGGTCCTGTTTGTAGCACGCCGGCTCGAAATGGAGCGAGCAGATCCGACTGCTCTTCCGTGGGGTCCACTCTGTGCGTCCCGCAGCACCGCGCACAAACTCTATCCACTTTTGGCGGCGAGGGCCATCGCCCAGCGGAAATCTGTGCATGCTTGCACCCGAACCTGTATGCGATGGACAGAAGTCCACGGAGCACCGTACCCCCGACATGGTGCCACAAAGTAAACACGGGCAGTGCGTAAACTACACCAGCGCACGTAAACACGCGCGACGCCGCCGCGCAATGCAAACTGGGCAAACTGCGCAGTGCGGGAGCGGGAGAAACCCGTGACGTCTTCGGATTTGGCTTATTTTTAAAAAATCCACGTAATGTCGATGGCGCGAGGTCCTCCGCCGGCTGCTCGGTTGCGTTTCGCTCACTTTAAAATTGATTTTAAATATGTTCTAGGCTGTATTTTCCGCTGAAATTTTGCAGACGATGTATGTGCGTTCTCAACAATCTATCTCCGACGTTATCTCGCCTTCAAAATTTTGTGTCAGTGCCCCTTTAACTTGGCAGTTGACCCGTAAATGTTGTGATTCTGCGCAAATTCCCAAAGAATTTTCCGCTTCCTGCGCACTTTTTCCGAGAAATCCTCCGAGATACTAATTTCACTCCCTTTAAGTTTGTTAGCATTTACCAAGACGTCAGGTTTCTGTTTGAAAAATGCAAAATTAGCAATTAGTGGGCGTATTTTTCCTGCGCGATACTTTCCGAGTCTGTGGGCTCTTTCTATTTGTACAGGGCCGATCCCGAGCTTCGTCACAACGTTTAATACTTGTTTTTCAGATTCAGCGGGTGGCTCGAAGGCCTGCGTGTCAGATACACCATAAAAAAATCAGATTACAACGTCGACTTCAATTTTCTATATCATCAATCTTTTCGAGTACAACCCTCATTGAAGCGCTTGTGTCCTCGCACCTCTTCCTGCAATTGGTAACTGCAGCTTTCATGTCGTCCAACTGAAGCATGCACTTCTCAAGCGACTCAATACGCTTATTTAGCTCAGCTATCGCAATTCTGCTTTCATGTTGCCCAGCTTCGATAGTTTCCAGTTTTGTTTTGATTTCAGTCTGTCCTTTTAAAAGTAGTTCCAAAGTTTCTTCCACGGTTGGTCCGGGGTTCAATTCCACATCACCACATAAAATCAGTGACGAAAAATAGAACGCATAACTACGAAGTAACACGAAACGTCGGCGTACACGACAAGGCGCGGAGCGTGTTGACAACTTCGCAAATACAATATGGGATGGATCCGGCAGAACTACGAGATGTACACGAGACGACTCGTCAAAACAGTGACTAACCTGCAGAAGCAGAAGAAAATGCATGAAACGCGGCATCGTCGCTCCGGTTCCACGCCCCGGTTCCACGCCGGTTCTACGCCGGTTCTACGCATTGCTGCTGTCCCAAAGGTCGCAGCTTTGATCCCGGCCGTGGTGGCCGGTTTTCAGACGGAGACACAAAGCGAAAAACCCCGCGTATCGAGGTTTTGGCGCACGTCAAAGATATCTAAGTGCTAAAAATAATTCCGGAGCTCTCAATTATGGCGCGCCTCATAGTCCAGGTATTCCTTCGGCGCGTTAAAGCCCAAAATTAATCAAATGAGCGCTTGTGCGTCCAATGCCGAAATTCCAGTAAAAGCCTCCTCTGATTTCTGAATTTCTAGCTCTTTATTGGCACGGTGTTTATTTCTGGTGGGTCACAAAGCATTGTCCTAGTGTTCTCAGCGACTTACTTAACTAGGGCTAAAGAGAAAAAAGTGACACTGAGTCCCCATACTGCCAGTTGGTTTGTCTTCAGTTCTCTCGCCCTCTTTGCGCCTCAGCATGTCTCGGGTTTTCAGCCGACAAGCTACCATTTTTTTCGGCTCTGGCCGCCTGTTCTTTATTTTCAGTGATCCCTATTTCATGGTGCTGTCACCGCCGTACGCCTAGTAAGAACTGCGCTTCCAGAGACGGCTTTCAATACAAGGTTGAGTATAGACATAGTCTCCTCCTGTTCCGGTGACCTTGTTCCCTCGAAATTGATGTGCTTTCACTTCTTCTATTTCAACGCGTGTTTGGGGCTCGAGGAGCTAAACAAGTACCACAGAATAGTGCCGGCTGAATAATGAGTTCTGTTTGGTCACGCAGTAGTCTTCTCGGGCGATTCAAGACAGAGGGGTCAGCGGCTACCCAACTGGGTCAGTGCTCGTGGCTTCCCAGCTCCTCTGTCGAGGCCTCAGTTTCACCATCAAGCCTCCTCCCCCCCCCACCCTCTGTCCATTCATATAACACTAATCTTTTCAAAGTTCTTGACCGGATATTTCTCTAAGATGCGAAAATTGCGACAACTCGGTCAGAGTAGGAATCAAGTGCACATCGCGTGACTAGAAAAACTGGGGACACACAAGACTTCAGATCACGTGATGATGAGCCTTGGTGCAAGCTGTACATTTGACAATACCAATGTGAGTACACCGAACACATGTATATTGCACGGGGGTTATAATTGCTAATTTAGTGGCAAATATTGTAATACGAGAAACTGGAATATACATGCTGGAGAGCTGTCAGTGAATACGCAAAAAATTTCTCTTCATACTCAAGAAACCACTGATACCTCTGCGACGTCCCAAAGACATCTGAATGCCAGTGTCACGGCAATACTATATCTATTAGACGTTCCAAGTGCATAAAATTTTTTGACAAAAAACGTGGATGGTAGGAATTCAGTGCTGGTACTTTATTTTCGGACGTTATGTAGATGTATATTTCAGACGTAGACGCTATTTAGTCATATCTTACCGGCGTACCTTAGACTTTCTTGATATATTTTAGTTTGTAATTTTGTGCAGAAGTACTTTAGTACTTTAGATATTTCTGCTATACTTTATTTGCCAGCTCCCTTTAGACGTACCCTTGTAAGAGTTATAGAGATGTCGGTAAGTGAACGTGTGACTTTTCTGACACATGAAGGCTTCTTTTTCAGAACATATAAATGCGGAGGCCGCAATAAATCAATTTCGCTCCATTACACGTGCCGGAAAAAATTGAAACTCAGAGCTGCCTTTCTTTAATGAAGCCACTTTTTATTTAGTCGTTCTACCTGCGCAGTGAAATACAACCCGTGGCTTTACAAATCACCCGGAATAGTGCGCATCCATATGCAATAAACCCAAGTTAATTCGGATATCAAGGGGGTAGAAAAGAATTGGCTCCAATCCACGCTGTGAAGTTGGTTAAAAAGCAAAGCCGGGCTACTGCGGTGGCGTCTGCCATCGCTGTAGCCCGGCCGTGCGTCAGCGGAAAGAAAACGGAGAGGAGCGTCTTTCGAAGGGTGAGACAGTGGAACCTAGCCATCCTCTTGTGCTAGCTAGGGGCTACACCACCGCGCGACACAAGCGCAGACACTAAAATAATTCAGCATGTGAGCTTAGTGATTTCCAGTTATACCGTTTTGAACTAATTACTTTAGTAAGTGTGAGAATTGCGAGAAAGCTGAAGGAACTTTTATAATCGCTAGTTATCAGAACCAGTTGCTCCTCTCGCCTTTTGTAATATCTCTTAAAACACAACCGAATTGCTATTCACCAATATAGAAAACGGAGTCCCATTCGTGGCAAGTAGTGCACAAAAGGTAGCGTTCCTCTAACGCCCAGATGTCTGCATGTGGTCTCTACATTTTGGTTTTCTCACCCTGCAAACCCATCCTTAACGCATCTTTGCCGTATGACCACTTAATTCCGTCGGGTCCGGGTTACCCAGGAGGCACTGCCGAACACATTAATCAAGCCGTACGAAGGAAACACGCAATGGACGCGAAGCTGCGCCAAAACAGGCCCAAAACAACTGTCGCTAAAGCAGACGACAAAGCCATGCGGCCGGTGCGCCCGCCGGTGTGAGCAGGCACCTATGCGTGGGGAACGCTGGGGAAGCCTTCCCCGCGCCATCTAAAGTGTACTCCGCGTGTGAAAAGCACCCTCCCCATTCTCAGCCGCGTTAGGAGTTTCTTCTTGGGAGTCCGAATTATCCGAATGTCAAATTATCGAATGACTAACAAAAACGCACATTTTCAATTCCTTTATTCCATACCTTTACTTTGAGAAGTAGTCCATGATGCTTGCTTGTTTTTTTTTGTTTTGTTTTTTTTTGTGGACAGCTGAGTTTGCGGGCATGCGACAATCACTCTAGCGCAAGCGTATTGCCTGGAACATCGTAGCAAAATTCTTCGAGAACAACAAGAGCGTCCGCGGCTTCTTTTGCGGAACGATGCACCGGGTGTAGCAGATCGCACAGGACTACTTCGTCGGACCCCTCGTCTGCCACACCGAGGGCAGCGATGAGATCTCGTCATCGGTCAACTGACCGGTGACGACAACGCCGTCAATTGCAACTTAGTCGGCAAGCTGCACTTCGGATGAAATGAGGCCAACGAATGCCGTATCGTCATCCTTTTCTGGCGCTGCGGGCTCCGGGCTGTACGTGTTCCGGGATTTCAGAAGCCTCGGGCTGCACGAATCCACTGTGGCTGAAATAGTTCGCCGCAACGTGGGCTGGTATATGCCACACGTGCGCCGACTCGTTTCATCTGCGCCGTCCTTGACTTGTCTCCAATCCGAAAAAACACGTGCGTGTGAAATTTTTGCTGGAATTAGCGAATGTTTGTTGCCATAGGGCTATGTACATTTTTGAAAGGAGGGTGTGGGAATGACGAATTGTCCAAATTTTCGAATTAACGGGGGTCGAATGAAAAATGATCCTACTGTATTATAATTCGAGTAAAAAATTCCGAAGTTTTCGTGAAAATAGCGTTTATAAACTTCAAAAACGTTGTTTTTCTCTAAAAATGGCCTGCCATGTCTAAGACAAAATGCGACCACATTCAGCGGCTGCTCTAGCCCATTTGAAAAAGATATAAAGAAATCAGTTCTTTAAGTTCTAGAATTAGCTGCCATTCAAGGTTGGAAGCTTTTTTATAGTACTTCGTCGAATTAAAAAAAGACAAATACGACTCCGAGCGTTTCTTGCTTTCGTCAAGTCTATTTCAGTCCTCAGCACTCGGTATCATAACTCAAAACACTATCTTGGAAGGCGTGTTGTGTTTGAAGTTGCACCATGAGCGTTTTAAAGTGACCTAACTCTGTACTACCGTTAAGCTTGTTCCTACTATTAAACCATTTGACAGCACACACTCATATTCAAGAGGTGGCAAGCAAGATGTTATGGTCAGGGAGGTTGTTGATGATGATGATACCATCAATGTTTTTGGCACGTACTCTTTAAGGGGGTGTAGCCAGGGCTAAGTCACTGATAGTAGTGCGATAGAACTTTGAACTACTAATTTATTTCCTGAAAAAAGGAGGCTGAAAAATGAAAGTTGGATGATTGAAGAACCAATGACCCATTAATTATGCCTTCTCGAGCAATTCAATCGACCTGTTGCAGAAAGGTAAGTTTGAATACAGTTATATATATCCCTTTTTGCGTACCCCGAATTTGTTGCCCTAATCGATAGGGCAACCCCATATGTTCATTGGCTCCTTCAAAAGTAGCTGTCTAGATGCCGAAAAGCGGCGACAGGTGAGGAAAAAAATGTCCGACTGACTCCGGCACCTGGCACGGCACACACACCTCCGTAGGGAAAAGCCATGTTCTAGACAGATATAAATTTAGCCGCGCAATACTACACTAAAGCTTGTCGCGTCTTCTTCTTTTTGTTCTTCTTCTGCTCCTCCTCCTCCTCCCCCCCCCCCTTTGGGTTAGGGCACATACGCACTCAAGGGGAATGACCAGGGTCCAAGACTGGCCTAATTAGCTAAAATGTGTTCTTTTCAATTGAAAAACAACCATGGGTGGGAGAAAAAAAGCACATACGCTCCGTATAGGGCGGAAGAGGACTGTACGGATTAGCATATGAGCCTTCCGGTAACCATGGTGTATTCATGGAGGAATGAGTAAATTTATTTTTTTCTGCTTTGCCTAGGCTGCTTTCTCCGAATGAGATAGTACGGAAGGTTTTATTTCAAGTCGAAGGCGTTCGAATGGGACAGTGAAGTAAATTTTTCTTTGCTCGGAGAAATGGCGACATTCAAACAAATAGTGTTCTAAGGATTCATGTTGCATCTCCTCCTTATTCCTCTTCTTCTTCTTCATGTTATAATCCACGGACGCAATACTCCGTCCCGAGTTTGGCTCAAGCCAGCACTTCCGATGCGTTAGCAGAACGTTAATTAAACGTTATAAAATGCGCGCCCATCTTCTAAACCAACGTAAGGGATACTAAACCACTCTTATTTACAAAAAAGAAAGCGTAGAGTTGAGCTAACAGTAGATGTTACAGTAAGAAGCGCAGAACGGTTTGTGGAAGAAGTTCAGCGCTGCTGGGGCTCGAATCCAGGCTGCGAGCCTCAAAACCCGCGGTTAGGACCCTAAGCTACAGAGGCCGAGCTGCGGCGTTCTTTCAGGAGTTGTTCAAAGGAACAGAAGTGGCATTTCAAGCGAACGAATGCATGGCGCTGAGAGCAAACAGGAAGTTTCGGGCTGGTTTCCCTTCCTGGAACGGATTGTCGCTGCACAGACATGGCAGTCCGCTTCGTTGACAGATCACGGCCAGCCAATTTGTCTGGCACGTGCTCTGCAGGTACGGGACCCAGGAGCCATTCTGTGATAGAGGAAGCAAAACACATTTATTGATTCGTGGGGGATATAGTGCGCTGTGCGTGTTGGCCGCCGGTTCAAGACTGCGGCGATGGTCGCAACCCTAGTGACCAGCTAGGAGTTCTTGGACTTCCATGTCCGAGCTGCCCAGCACGCCCTACCAGGGAAAAAATTACACCATCTCCCCGAAGAGAACTATGTGGTGATGCAAAGCATGGGGGTTCCGTGTAGGTTCCTCACCGGAGCAGAACCGGCCCAGGCGGTGTCTCGGAGCAGACTGAACGCCGCGCTGCGCGCGCACCTGCTTTTATACAGCTGAAGGAGAGGAGAATGGAGGAGAGACGCGCATGCGCAGTGCGGGTGTGGACGGCGCAAGAACAAGGGAGGGCTCCTGGAGCGACAGTGTTGCCGGTGTCTTCCTGAGCCGGCACGAGACGAACCGAGCGGCGAGGAGGAGAGCGGCGTTACCACAGCTGGTTAGGGCTCCTGGAGCGACAGCGTTGCCGGTGTCTTCCTGAGCCGGCACGAGACGAGCCGAGCGGCGAGGAGAGCGGCGTTATCACAGCTGGCGTGGAGACGGGTACGGGGAGGAAAGGTGCGGACGCTGGACTACGGAGGGTCGACTAAGAGATGCTCTGCATCTAAAAGAGGCACGATCAACACAACAGACATTCATCACTAACAAAGCAAACCCCTAAACAAACGAAACCACACAAACGAAAATAAACTCCGAGCAGACCACTAATATTACACCCCAAGACAAACTAAATGGTCCTCTAATACAGCAAGTCCAACAGTGAAAGTCACGTTTCAAGACACTTTTAGATGCGACTGCATCTCATTCACTCGCCTTGTCCCTCCATACGGCGTTGTCGTTGTCCGTCCACACCCCTCCCCCATTCTCCTCGCCGCGTGAGCTGCGCTCTCCGCTCTCACCCCCTCTCCTCTCCGATAGCGAACACTCTCTTGCGAGGGGCATTGGATTGGATTCGATTGGGTTGGCTTGGCTTGGATTGGATTAAAGTGGATTGTGTTGCGTCATAGCCGCGCCACGTTGCGTCATAGCCGTGGTCGTTCCAGCACCGGCGTTCCGATTTCAGGCACGTGCATAGACTTGATCTTCGCTGCAAATTGCACGGTGGTCCCGTTACTTCACCATCCACTACCCGTACACTTCAGCGACCACAAGGCCGTCATCGTTAACGTTACGCCGCGTGTTAAATAAAGAATACGTCATACCCGTTCCTCACACGTTTCACGCAATTAGAGAATCAACCCAACGGAAACACCAAGTGAACCCTCAAGATGCGTCGCATCTCCACAGGGTTCCATTCGCGGGAAGGTTAAAAGCCCTTCCGCCACTCAGGATGTCCAAGCGGCCCGCTTCCCATTCTTGATGATGATGTTGATGTTCCTTGGTAAATGGCATTTCCTATGCTTCCGCGGCGCTTCGCCATCACTTCCTATAAGAAAGCAGCTAATCGGGCTTGTGAACACTGCATGAACAAGCAGGCGCCGCAAAATCTATCAAGAATCATCCTTAGCAAGGCGGCAACTCTCTGACGCTCGATTGGCATCCCGTTCGCATTAGTTACCTGCTAAACAGTGCTTGCGTGCCCTCGTGATTTTTTTAGCCTGATAATTGGTGAAAACTTTATATAGTGTGCTCGTACATCGTGATCCATATCCTCATGCTCTTTTCCATCCACATCATCATCATCAGCAGCTGCTGCACGCGAAGAAGCCGGCCGCGCGCAGATTCCGTCCTCGGCAAGTTAACGCATCCTTCACGGCCGTCCACCGACTTCACGCTCCCTCCCGACGGCATCATGGAGGCAGCCACCAAATCACGCGACCTCAAGCGCACACGGAAGCCCAAGCCCACCGCGCACAAAGGTGAGTGCACTCAGGGTGGCACTCGTGCGCTCCCCATAGGTGTACGGGGAGAAGGAATCGATAGACGAATACTGCGCTGCCTTTACCAACGAGCGCATGTCGGGCTGGACACAGGATACGCCGCACACACGCGAAGTGAGAAGCTTAGGCGGCAGTTTAGTTATTTTTACGCCCTTGTGGCGATGAGGAGCGCACGCAGAAAGGCGTACGGGCGTTTCCTCTCGCTCAAATTTTTCTGCCTTGTGTGAGCAGTGGTTGCTGACCAGCTCCGACCGTGAAGATCAAGCTATGCTGGTCGACCGGGCGGTGACGGCGGCGTCCTCTCGCGGCCTCCTGGACATAAGAGGCTGACCACACCCCCTTCTCTTGCGCCTTTGCTTGTTCATCATAATCATCACCATGAATCATGTAGCTGAAAAGTTCGTATATTGGCAATGCCGCAGCCTTATTGTAATGGCTTTTGTGGAGGACGATCGGGCAGGGTGCAGCCGTCATCCTCACAGCAGCGGCCAAGGGACCACCCCCGCTTGTTCGGCGCCGTCACGCTTGCTGCAATGTATTTGGCGACATCGCTCAGTCCGCGCGTTCGCTTTTCACTCTTTCCTTGCTCCCAAAAAAGCCCGTCGCTCCTGTAGACAGAATGAACACGAGCTCTGCGTGTGTAGAAGGAAGTAATGTTTAGCTCTTTTGAAGATTCTCCCGGCGACCATGAGTTTGTCGTTCGTCATCCAAACGCCGCGGAATGACGCGCATTGTGTGGTTGAAGTTCACCGCAGCAAGTTGCAGACATGTAGTACAGTCGATCCTATCCTGGAATATCGAACTTCAGGGCGATGGCGAAGTAGTTCGCTATATCAACAATTGGAAATTTAAAATCTGCCCATTTGAAGCTTAGAAAACACCGCATATCACTGATAGCTTTCCGAGATCGCGACAAGCGGCAGCTTCCGGATTTGTTTCTCAAAACACGTAAAATACGAAACACAGGGTGGCGACCACCGCACTTTATTTAGTACGCAAAAAGCCTGTGAACTTCACTTGCTTTATCTTCTGCGTCATCAAGTTCAGGAAACCGCCTCCAAGCTTACTAACGCCATTAAAATAAAGCCCGGTGCCGTCCACTGCGCCGCCACGGCCGCGAATTACGTTGAATGCTGACGCAAGCTCGGCTGCCGTAGGCGGTTGGGAACGTTGTCAGGGTCGATAGTAGAGTCTGCTTCTTCCTTAACGGCGATCTCCGCCACGATCACAGCATCGTTGCGATCCGCCACAGCCTGCACGTCGTCGTTTCCCGCTCCCCTTTCGCATCCAATCACACCCTGCGTTCTCGTTGTCATGATGAGGCTGTCCCCATGCTACCATATCGAGAAGCTCGAGCAGGTGCTGAAGGCCACCCGAGCGACACGACCTGCGAGGAGTAATCGCCCGCAACTCGATCAGGAGAAGGGCACTTGCAGGGGCACTTGCGACACGGCGTTCGATAAATGGAATTCACGTGACGGTGGACGAGAGTTCGATACAAGCGTGCGAAATTGCTATACTTTTGCATAGTATTTCCAAGGGGACGTTTGGAGTGTTCAAGATATGCAATAATTCGATATATCCGGGTTTGACATATTCGGGGTCGACTGCACATTCGGGCAAAGTACTCAGGCGGCTTGGGGACGTCGGGCAGAAGTGGGCCGAGTGGCGAGTTAGTTTGTACGCCGTCTGGGCATTGGCTGCGCTTTAATTTATGTTCACTGTTTTTAGCTTTCCTTAAATTTTCATTGGAAGCCCTCATTCACACAGCCGTCACCTTCTCCGTCACGGCACCATTACGTCAAGAAACCGCGACAGAGATGTAAACGGAGTAGCGTTCGTACTGGAGCCCTCCGTCAGTGTACAGGGTCGTCCGCCTAATGATCAGTTTAGCCTAGAATTGAGCGTGCTTAATCTTAAAAGTAAAGAAAATGGTATAGATTTTTACGTGTGCTCACTTTTCGCTAAATTTCATACCCAGCTTTCTCGCTCAAAATTACAACCTCTCGGGAACCTAGAAAAACCACTTTAGGAAAATGATATTTGGCATAAAGCTAGAAGTCAACGTGAAGATTAAAACGCTAAAAGAACATTTCAGGTTTCTGAATATTTTTTTTTGTGTAATTCGCTGTCAAATCTAACTCCCCATGCATTTCTATGGGATAGTTCCCATGGCTCCGGAACCCAGTCGCGCAACGTGCGCGACTTGAAACTGTGCACAAAGCAAGTATTCACCTCAAATATCAGCTGTGCAAAATAAAATTTTCATTTCGCTAAAAAATTGCAGAGTAATCACTGTTGAAAGGACTGCCATGAGCGGGAAAGCTGCACATGAGACGTAAAAATTTGTTTTCGGATTGGCTGGTTTACCACGGAGCGTGGTCCCGTCGCGTTGACGGAACGAAAATGTAGAGCTCGGCATCCCGTTACCGTCGCACTGTTTTCGGAGAGATATCGGAGGGTTATATCAGAGCGGAGAACCGATCCCGGTACGGTACGCGGTACATCTACGCTTGCGCACAACCAATTTTTCCGACGCATGCGCACGCGGAGTAGCGCCGGTCGCCTATCGGGCACCGTACCGCGACTAGTTCTCCGCTCTGCTATAACTCTCTATCTCCCGAGAAACCGTCGCCCATGACGTAAGACGGTGACGTGACGGTGACGTGACTGGGTAAAAAACGGCTGTGTGAATGAGGGCTAATTATGCTTTTGTAGAGGGGCTTTTTTAATGTGCCAAACAGACAGGCGAACTGTCCGCCTCAGTGCGGAGGAATATTTCAAAATCTAGCCAAGCACACCGAGATATGTGGTGATTGACGTGCGTTTAGCTTGTTGACTTTGGTGAACTCTAGAAAAAAGCAGAACCCCTTTGTCTCAGGCTGAGATTCTTGCTCTGCTTGGTTGCTACGCACCTGCGGCTTTGCCGAATAGCTTTGGCTAGACAGATCCACCACTGGGATCAGTGCACGTCTCCGCAGGTGTTGTGTACCTTCGGCTACGCTGAGCAGTTTTGTAACGAGTTTCGCATTTTGTGCAAATACTTGTAAATACAAGTTATGCGTCAACCTAGGTATTTATGCTGATGCAGCCACAAGGTACCTGAACTGTGCTGGATACATTCCTTTGTTTTGAAAGTGCATCAAACCAAGTCAACATCCGAGGATTATAAGTTTGACTACATGATTTCAGCCTACGTAAAGCATCACGTTTTTGCGTAGCCAGTTAAAAAACCAGCGTTAAAAAACCACGGCACCGTTAAGAAAGCAAGGAATAGAAGAGACCTATAAAATACTCCTAGACGGCACATATGAGGAATGCACGGGCAGGGATCCAAGAGGGAGTGGGACAGGGAGATAACATCTCACCAAAATTGTTCACAGCATTTCTGGATGGGGCATTCAGGAAGCTTGACTGGGAGAACGCAGGTTTACTGATAAACGGGAAATACTTAAGCCATCTGGGGTTTGCAGGCGACATAGTATTACTCAGTGAATCGGCAGAACAACTGCAAGAAAGGATTGAAGATCTACAATCCGAAAACTTCGCAGTGGGGTAAAAAATAACTATCTAAATATTTCTGAAGTAATGATAAATAAGCATGATGAAAAAATCCTCTTCATCATAGGTATACATATATAAAGAGCTAAATACTGGAACAAGTAGAATATAACTACCTCGACCAGATGGTCAGTGCTGACCCAAACCACGAGAAAGACAGCCGGAACAGGATAAGATTGGGTTGAAAATGAATGATAAGTAAGCTATGGCTATCACTCGAAAGAAAGGTATTCAATCGATGCAACCATGCCGGTGATGACATACGGAGCGGAAACTTGGCGCCTTACTAGACAACAAGAAAGCAAACTTCGGTCTACGCAACGACCCATCGAGCCAATAATGACAGGAGTAACACTCATGGACAGGAAATGTGCTACCTGGATCAGGGAGCAAACTCAAGTAGAAGATATAGTTCAAATTGACAAGTGGACTTGGGCTTGCCATGTAGTACGACGAACGGACAACAGGTGGAGGATAAGGACAACAGAATGGATACCGAGTGACGGTACTACTAGAAGTAGGGAAGACCATTCACGCGATGGAGAGAAGTAAGAAAATACGGAGGCTACGAGTGAACTGGTTGCTGGAGGTCGATGGGAGAGGCTTTCGTACTGCAGTGGACCTTATTGGCTGTTGACGACAATGATGAGGATGACGAAGAAGAAAAAGAACGCTGTTCTGGTATAGAGAAACGCTGGATTATGGAGCAGAAAGGATGACGGGAAATGCTACGCGTGGTTTTGTTCTGCCACAGATTGGCTTGACGCATAAGGGATGACGCTAGAATGAGCACGCTTACTTGCTGCGGGGCCATGTTTCTTTCTTCTTACACATCCCCACAAGGCAGCCTGACGATGAGACGACTTCCTCTCCAATATTTTCGTCCTTGCCCTCTGTTTCCTCGGGGAGCACAGTTTAGGCTGTCAGGTCAGCGGTGATACGGTTGTGTTTGTACAGCGTGCTGTCTCCGAGCGCGCCCAGCTTGCCGCAGCGGCTTTGAAACCACAGGGAGTCAATTGTCGTGAAATCGCACCCTTCGCTTTTTGTTTGGACGGGGATATGATGCCGGTTTTCGCAGCCAAGCTTGCTTGCGCTAGGTTCTCACCGAAATGGGATGCGTGACGCGGTGACGAAGGTTCGCACGGGCTCGCTTGTCGAGCAGCGGCTGCCGGTAGAAGGCGTTAGACGCTTAGACTACAACTGATGCTAGGCCTAACGTCACGCCGTCTCATACGCCCCTCCCGTCTTCCTACTACGCCACATCATTTGTGTAAGCGAGTTATGAACGAAAAAACGCGGATCTTTCACCGATTGAACGATTTTTTTACGTACACTAAGTCTGCCGACGCAGGCGAATAGTACTTTAGCTTTTAAAAATAAGGGATGCTCTGTAACTACGTGAGATTACGATGCAATCCTATGCATTACTCGTGGTACAAGTCTTAGCTATGAACCACTTAGGCCGGCAACAAGATCATATGGAATGCTTAGCAAGTGATCTCAATTCTCAGGTCAAGGAATGGCCTGTGTCTATTTTTTTTTTTGCGGCCTTCATAGGCATGGCAATCGATAGCTCCCTGCCTAAGGGCGTGCTGCGGAATGCAGGTATGTACACTCTCAAAGGGACGGACAACCAATTTTTGTCGCTTATATGTTCTCTAGCTCGTATGAAAGCCAGCCGTTTATATAGCCCGCTAACCACAAGAAATTTATAAAAAAATTGGCGAAGATAATTTGGAAATGGCAGCAAACGTTTCAAAATCAGAAGGGTAGCAGTTCGTAGTGTAGAAATTTGACACTACAATATGTGTCCCCGTCACGTGACCAGCAAAGCTAGCTGCTACTGTAACTGCTGAAACGTTTATTCAATTATTGAAAACCTTTTAACACAATTATCTGTATAAGTTTAAATTGTATCGGTATTTTAAACACTATTTTGAAAATTTTAAAGACATGCCGCCTGCCACCGCTGCGTTGCTCTCAGCGTGGCTAACTGAGCTTCCATGCCCAGAATCAATGGCAGCGTTCAGTAAACAGACCCAGTGAAGAAGCTTTGACGATTCTGCCTGAGTCAGGGGCATTTCTTCTGCCGAAGTATTCATTTCAGTTTTCAAATAAGCCAACGTCAGCTAAAAAAAGGGGAAAAAAAAGGACGCGCCCGGGGTTAATCGAATTTCCGACCCCCACAACGTGGAGCCAGATTCTATCTAACGTCCATCCTAACAGAAGGCGCCTTCGTGCAAAATAGACTGGTGAATTAAAAAAAAGCACACAAATGAATAAGAAAGCTTGTGATTCACACTTTTTCTAGCCGGGGACAAGTTTTTAAATATTGCTTTTCATTTCGCATACAGACAAAAATATGTTGCCACGCTACTGTATGTCATTGTTGCCAGCATTATTTTTGGGCCGCGGTGGCTCAGTGGCTAAGGCGTTGCGCTGCTGAGCACAAGGTCGCGGATTCGATTCCCGGCCGCGGCGGCTGTTTTTCTGATTGAGGTGAAGAGCAAAAACACACGTGTGTACGAGATTTCGGCGCACGTTAAAGATCCCCAGGTGGTCAAAATTAATCCAGAGCACTCCACTACGGCGGGCCTCATCGCCTGCGTTGCATCGGCGCGTTAAACCCTACAATTAATCAATCAAGGACACATACGGCTCGTAGATCTAAAAAAATTCGATTTAAATAGTTCTAGGGCGTTATCAGCAAAACCGTTTATCGTTAAGGTGCTTTAAGTGATGCCCTTTCATTTGGGATAGAGAATATATACTCGACAAAATCGGTTGTCTGTCCCTTTAAAAATCGCCGTAGGTGGGCTTCACCACAACGCTCCGGAACAACCAATCAGCGTTACCAAATGTGCAAATTTGGCGAATGACGAGGCCATGGATACATACGATTAGAGTAAAAAAATAGCTTCTGCGCTGTGACAACAGCGCAATACGTGTATGTGCTCTGTTGTTGCAGCGCAGAAACTATTTTTTACTGTGTAATCGCAGGTATGGGCTCGTCATTCGCCAAATTTGCACATTTGGTAACGCTGACTGGTTGTTCCGGAGTATTGTGGTGAAGCCCACCTGCGGCGATTTTTAAGAGTGTAGTTACTAATGAGGACGCTGGAACCAGACTTTCGTCACAACAATGGGGCGGTCTCGCATGCACAGCGAACCGGGGAGGTATCTATAGACTGCGCGTTTAACCTTCGCGCTTGTTAACCTGCGCGACAGCTAGGGGACCCTGCAACACTTTCGATGAGCGCTTTCACTCTTTCTTTCTCGTCTGGAACCACTACGGGAGCTATAGTTATCGCCAGCACGGAGCGGCACTGCATGCGTGATTTGCTCGTCGCACCAGATACGCCTTCCGTTTCTGGTTTGTTTATGATGCTTTATTTTTTAAGTTGCTATGGAAAAGCGTTCATTGCTGCAACTGAAGGAAAACCGGCCAACTTCCGCTACATGGCCTTAGTGACGTAATTCGGGCCGTCGAAGTACATAAAGACCACGAAAGAGAGAAATATCTTTTCAGCAGGGTTCCAAGTTATGTGATAAACATAGAGCAGTAATTTTTGGCTGGCGTACTTTGCGTTCTGCGTTCTGCGAGCATTTAATATTTCAAAAAAGTGGGAAAAAAAAGGAAAACTGAGAATCACATACAGAAAATATCGCTACGAAAAAGACGTGTAGACAGTTGCACAGACCGCCACGTTCACCCATCAGACGATGAAGCACTCGCGTTGCAGAGCCATGTTTGGGCTAAGATGGCTGACACCCACTGAATTTATATCGCCATCAACTCGGCATTTATCTCGCCATCCTGCTTCACTCAACCTTTGTCCTGCAGCCGCGTAAGAATATCGCGTCTGTTGTGCCGGCGCGTCGGTTTATTATGTGCCCTTACCAACTCTTTCCAGATAATAATGCACTAATCGTGACCTTCTTTCTTCCACGCTGCACAGAACACCCCAAGGCCAGCCCCACCACCCTCCATCCCGGTAAGCTGAGAATAGAAATATTTGAGCTCGCAGAATTCGTTCGCATTGGTTTAAGTAACGGTATAGAGGGAATTGTGCCTGCTGTCTTAATAAGAAGTGAATCCAACCGGGGGTACGGCTAGCGCGCCCGCATTGTAGGGACGCGCTGCATACTTTCAGGGTAGCTTCGGTGTTTCACTCGTGCCATCCCTGTCGTGGTGCCCGCTTTTCAGGTGGAGGCGAAAACCGAAAACTTTCTGGAAATCTTCCTGCTGACACCGAAATGAACAATGTCTATGTTGCCAATTTTATTGTGAAAGCACAATTACCCTGCCGGATGCGCGGAAAATTCGTGAAGCCTGTTTCGCAAAGCCTCCCGCATTTCCCAAGTTTAGATGGAAGCTTTATTCGTCTAACCCGCCCGTTCTCATTCCGGCGAAGCCGCTTTACTCGGAATCGCTTCTCCGTTCCTCCTCGCCAACGTAGCCGCCTCTTTCACAACTTGCGCAATCGGCTGAAAACGGTGCTACACTCGGTGACAACTTAAGAACGGCACCGGAAGTTGCCGCTGTGCCTTATCACCGTAGCCGGATGTTTCTCTGCGCGGTGCAAGTAGGGCGTTACTGGGAATATTTTGAACATGGCGTGAGCCGTTCCCATGACTTTTTGAACTTAATATGCTTATAAACGACTCCAGTGACGACAAACAAACTGCGTGAGACAAGGCAGACGATATCACGCATTCAAACCCCTTTCAAAACGCGCGTGCACTGACGTCATGGGTCCGGCGCTTTGGCGGAGGGATACACTACATGCGGTGGTGCCGTTCGTGAGTTGTAACCGAGTATAGCGCCGCTGTGAGCAGTTCCACTTTCGTTCGCTCGGAGGAAGAAGAGTGCGACTTGCAGGCGCATCGGTGTCCACAGAAGCGCGAATGGGTGAGAAAACAACGCAAAGCCGCCGCCGAAGGACATGTAGTCGGCCAAGCGCCGCCCCTGCCACGAAACTGATGCACACTCACTCCAACTCAGCAACACCCCGCAACCGCACGTTCTCGCGCCTCCACCTTAACTTCCTTAAGCATAGATCGTCCTTGGGTACTTTGGTTGTTTTAATGCATTCATTGAAGCGTCACTCTCCTAGGCTAATGGGTGTTGCTATTACTGGTTCGACATCTTCTATTTTCTTCTCCATCTAGTGCGACACAAGTGGCCCTTTTGAATTACTAGTAGTATCTGTTCGCTTGTTTGGGCCACGTTGGCTAATATTTATGGGAAGACAAGAAACTCGTCGTTGCTGCGTGTTTCATACGGCTAAATACGCACTGAATGCGCATTATTTATGACATCAGCGTCTGGTTAAAGTTGTGCGTAGCTACAGCTCCTTCGCGGTTCGGTCTGACCACGCAGCCCGTGCCCGCAAGGAGGCGACAAGCCCGGCCAGAGTCCACGGCGGAAGCCTACCGGCCGCAACCGTCAGCGCTTCCATCACGAGACATTCTCGTGGCCATAAGGACGGCGGCCCGGCCAGGCCTAAACGTAGCGATACGGAAGCCCCACCGACTCCCAAGAGGACGCCGTCCCCCTCTCAGGTGCGTGTCTTTTAGGGGCGCAGTCCGCAGCCATAGAGTTTTCCACATCGATTTCGTCGAGACTACATGTCTTGAGAGCGGAACTTCCCTGCTGCGGAAAAACTTCAGCGCCGTTCCTGGAGGATGACAGGTGGAGTTGTTTGTGGGTTGTTGGTTGGCCACAAACTCCCGCTCAAACTGCGCCGTCGTGTCGGGGAAGCTTTCAGCGTGACTACATATATAACCGTGCCTACATCTTGCGTTTTCCGCCTCGCGCTACTCGGAGTGTCGCGCTTACGCTTGGCGTCCGCGGACTGATCGCCGTGGGTGGTCTCCTCCCGCAACGTTTTCGGCCATGGCCGCCTATTTTTTTGGTTTATGAGTGGGCTTCACTGTGCAACACACAATGTGGGAAAGCCAGCTTTTAACGTACCAAAGATGCACGGATCTCCTTAAGTGAGTTTTGTTTCAAAAACAAATATATTGTTGAAAAGACATTTTTCCAGAAGCGACATACGCCATCTTATATTGCGATATGAAAGGGACACTGAAGTCATTTGTAAACATTGCGGGATTACGAGCGCAAATTGTAGTCCGGAGTCCCTACGCCCTGTTTCGACCACTCTGAGCGCGTTTACGCGAATGTATTTAGTAGAAAAATCAATTCGAAATTGCTGTCCTCCTCTCTGCACCTTCGCCCATTTTCCGTGGCGTTTTCGTCGACGTCAGGAGGAGATGAGCTGGCAATTGGCTGCGCTACTGCACGGCTCACCGACCTTCCGACAGAGTCAGTCGGCCCAGCGTTTCGTCCGCCGGCCGCCGACGGGTCGGCCCAGCGTTTCGTCCGCCGGCCGCCGACGGGTCGTCGCAATTCGTTCGCTCAATTGAAACGACGCCAGGACACGTTTGTGACTGGAAGAATGTGCCTTTCTTCACTTAGTTAGTTTGTACACTGTATCTAGCTCCAAGCCAAGGTCGCTTCACACAAGCGCTGCACAAGCGCACATGCGATGCTTCGCTGACTGGTACGCCAGCAGGAAAATCTATAGGGCCACTCGAAGGCGGGAGAGGTCAGCGAAGTCAATACAGGTACCAAGGAAATAATATCAACTGATACTTTCACCGTAAAGCGTAAAACTAGGGTGCAGGAACCAGTTTTTTGGGCTGGGCGAACAAGCACAGCGGTCAGCTGCACGACTACGCATCTGCAAACGCTTTTCCGTCAATGAAATGCAATTGCTAGACGTGAGATACTGTGGAAACTTGGGGGACGCTTACTGCATGAGCGCAATACAACAAATAGTCACCTAAGCTGCTTGAAATGCTAAAACTAAATAAAAGTGTAAACTGGTTATACATTATATGCCTTATATTTCCAAAGTCGGCAGCGCTGGCCAATGGCTGAGTGGTCTCGAGCGCTAGGTATGTAAATGCAAGTGTTTTGCAAGTCACGAGTTTGAGTCCCCAGGGATACATTCCTTTTTTTCTATAAGTTGATTTTTTCGATGTTTTCTGTACTGAGTTCATCTTTTTTGGGCAGTAACGTTCGCTGCTCCACGAACTAGTTCACAGAACACGCGCAGGCTGACACTGGCGCGCTAGCGAGTTCTCGTTGGCGTGCTGTGGCCATAAGCACCGATTGCTTGCACAGGCCAGAATGAACAGACCCTTGACCTTGTGCGAACACGCTTTTTACGATGCAGGCATGAGTGAGGCAAGCTCCAAATATGGGGGAAAAGCGCATGGCATTTGAGCATCCGCGGGGACGCGAAGGGCGTTCATCTACTGCGTGGGCCTCGGCTAGTGATTTCTACGATTCCAAGCCGTCCTGGGAGGCTTATCTTATGCGTTTTACAGCCGAAAACATGGCAGAAGCGGGGTACGATGATTACTGAGATATCGAGAATCCCATCCAACGATGCTGTCGGATGTCAAGCATGTTGTTTTACAGAACCGAAACCGAAACTTGTTTGAATGCTAACCTTTGACATCGTCCGAACACGGTGCGTTTCATCCCGTCATCACAGCCTTTAGTTGGTGCGGCCGCCGCAAACCGTGCATGGTAGTTTTTGTTCTTTCGCGCTTTGTAAAATAATTACCGACTTGTCAACCGGATAAACGATGAAAAGTGTGCTAATTTGAGCCAGTCTACGCAGTGCAAGCAAAAACGGGAGCTTGCAAATTCACTTCAGTGTCCCTTGAAGCGCCGGAAGCGAACACGTGGGCAAAGGCAGATGTTGGGCCGAAGTAAAGTGAAAGGGAGGGATCTTCCTGGGTCTTTGCACGGAAACAAACGCCATTGCAGCGCTCTAAAATAAGATACGGCCGACAAGTTTTTTTTTTGTGGCTGTGAAGGTTAACTTGCACGTCAGGCTTTCTTCATCGCGAAGGGCATCGTTAAACGTCGTACGATCATCGAATCGCACATTGTAATTTTCCGCTTATCATTTCCCCTTCTCAATCAACTGCCGCGGCCACGCTACTACTTTGTAGAACACGCAGTGTGTAGACATAAATGCTACTGACAAAAAAGAAGGGATGTAAAGGAACACGCGCTGACGCTTGGGGATGGCACAGTAAAGACGAATGATTTTTTTTGCTCCTTGTTTTTTCTAGATGTAACTTCGCTTACGAGTGTTACGCCTCCGAGCTCGGTCTTAACAACGGTGTATGTTCACGTGAAGCGATTGCCTTTACGCTGTGCATGTCTTCACAGTTTTCCTTAATCGACCAAAATTAGAAGAAGCCCACAGGAGGAGTAGGAAGGAAAATTTGACACCCATATGAATTTCCACCGTACGGCTACAAAGAAATGCTCTGCAGCTTTCTCAAACTCTGAAGAAATACATTCGTCCTGGCCCAGGATTCGAACCCGTGACAACCGCCTAACTAGTGCAGTTGCTCTGCCAAGTCAGCTAGTCAGGAGGATAGCCGTAAATAGCGCGAGGGCGAATTCATCAACTCGGAAATTCTGGACAGCTGTTAATCGACCAAATTTGGGGAAAATTGCCAAGGTGGAGTGAGTTTCTGCGAGTTTGACACAGTTTGGCTTGTGTGCTGCGCGCACAACCCTGGTCCACAAAAAAAAAAAAAAACCGCTAGCCATTACCGTTTTAACCATTTTAGAAGCGTTTACCTGGTGAACTAAATTCCCAGCTGTGGTGTTTTGACACGCACCTCAAGACTTGAATAATTTACAGATCTTCCATTAAGATTAGTTTAGGAATTCACTGCGGCGTGTTTGTGTATGCGCTTGCTATTCTCCATCGCTGAGTAGCCGGTTTATCCATACTCTTAAATTGCCCCCAAAGTAAACGTAATACAAAAATTATCTGTGGTTGAAGTGAGGAGCTCAATCCACGTAACCCACAGTTGACTAGATCGATAAACTTTGCGTGCAGGCTAATTTTATATGCAACAGGTAGCAGCACAGCAAACGCACTGCACATACATTCTGAACGAAGTTGCAATGCTTTACTGTGTGCTTTCGGGCTATTTCACCTCCAAAACGTTTTTTCGCTACATTCTCGGGTGTAATTGATGGTAACCGAGAGACCCTAACCAGGTCACCCGGTTAAGGGTCGCGAAATATAACCCTGCGGTGTGGCCGTTCCATCGCCCTTCTCAGCAAATAGGTCAATTGATGGGGCGAGAGAAATACCCGTTTCCAGCGAATTTTTCTTGTTATTGCAATATGTTTAATTAAATCCCTAATTCGCAACAGAACATACTTACTCTTGCCTATGATCTGGTTAAGTAATTCGGCTCTGCTTACTTTGAAAAAGCTATTGCAATATCTTCTTAGCGTCGCCGTAAGAGGATGACACGCATTTATCCATTCTCATGAGGCGGAGAATGGCTACCCCTCTGATTTAGCTGGATGACAGATGTAAGGAGGATGGAAAGACAAGCACCTTTTGTATGTCGGCAAGTGGCTCGTGTTTAATGCAGGCTTGAATTGCACGGACTACCTCGCGCATTTCAAACACTTTCCAGGGATACTGAAGTATCGCCGAATTTCGGTATTTAACTGTGACAAAAAGAGTCCGACTGCGCATCAGAAGTAACACACAATTGGCTTTTACAGAGCGACAGGAAAAAGACAGGCAAATGCTACCGAGTTCTCTTCTGTCAAAGTTTCGGCGCGCACATATTCAACACGAATGACCGAAGACGTGGTCTATACAGCAGCAAGCGCGACGAAGAGATCGCCATCGGATGCGAGATAGATGCGAGATGGTATGTTTACGGCGGCTGCTGGCAGCTGGTGCGGAGGTAGCTTTGTCTAACTGTAACAAGCTGCGCGCGTCCTGGGTTTTCGTTTTTTGCCTTTCGACTTGGCGCTGAGAGGCCAAATGGTGGCTCAGTTGTGGCGAAGCGGCTGCCTGACAGCCGCGTTTGTAACAGCTATAAAGTTTAACCGCAGGCAACACACAGAATCCGGCCGGCACCGCCGGCGAGAACGTGTGCAGTGAAGACGGAGCTTGTCAAGCGATATCTCGGTTTTCGTGCTGACAGAGCGCTAGGGAGGGAAACATTTGTCGCTGGCATGCGCTCTGGCTCTTTTCCTTTTACCTGTCTGTCCGTAGCACCCCTCAGCCATGCAAGGAACAAGCGATTAGGAGCTTGAACTCCGCAACTGCATCCGGCGCTGGCTTGACCTTGGCTGAGGCTGAAGGTCAAACTGACGTAACGAGGCATTTTCTGGCTGTGAACTTGGAGCAATCGCGCTTACGCTCTAAAATATTCCGCCGTCTGCAGCACTGTAATGGAAACCACACTGTGGCGCTTCACGCAATGCTTTAATTTGTTGGCGCCCGCGTCACTGTCTGATTTCTTATACGGGCTTCACGTTCCCAACCAATGCAGAAGACCGAGAAGGAAGAGGCGAGCAGCCCTGTTGACGTTGGTTCCGCCACGCCTATGCATAGCGCGCAGTCTTTTCAAGACGCAAAAGACGAAGAGGCGCCGGTCGTAGAGGAAGGCCGCACTACACCCGTACCCAACACCAAGGCGGCTGCAGAGGGAAATGGCGAAGACACAGCTGCTGTGCCCTCCAGCCAACCTGCGACGCCCTCGGCTAAAACTGTCATGAACATACAGACACCCAGGAAAGCGAAGACAGCCGCCACCAGGACCCCCAAGACCGCCCTTACAGGTCCAAAGAAGGGTACCCCAAGTACCCCGGCTACTCCGAAGACAACTGTAGCCTCCGTGGAAGCCGGCCCTGAGCCCCCACCAGACGACCTTCAGGTCCCCAACGACGGTGCCCCCAGTGACGCCAACCGTCCCGCTAGTCCCACGCCATCCTGTGCCAATAGGGCCGACAGTGTCATCGTAACACCGAAGCCCCAGAAGAGAGCTCGCGTGACGATGCAGGCTGGCAGCACAGAAGCTTCCGGACACGACGCCGACAAGGGCGCTAGCCCCCCACGCAGCCACAAAAATTACGCCAGGCGCAAGTCGGTTGTTGCATCTGCCGTCGCCAAGGTGGTTCGCAAAACGTTTCACCGTAAGTAGGCGTCTTTCGTGTGCGTCTGCACCGCCACATGCAATGGGCAGTAGGGTTCTAGAGCTCAGTGACTAACAGGCAGATACATACACCGCGATACACCGCGGCAGATTTCGACAACCTTTAAGTGGTAGCTGGTAGCACTAACCTCGAAGAAGTAGGTAGCGGTATTTCATTGGGCAATAATACTTCTGCATTTAAAACCCACCTGACGTGCTTAGATGTCCTTGAAATTGTTTTGGAGCTAGTTTTGGAGCTAGTTGACGAAATAATGGGCCCCTAGTTGGTCGTCACGTGAGCACGCACTAGAGGGTGCCATCACGACAACTGTGCTGAGGCAGAGAGACCTTAGGTCTTTAGTGCGCAGGGTGCTTGGACAACATTTGCCAATGCAGCGACAACGATAGATGCAGGAACACGTGTGCCTACGAACAAATGTTTGCTCAGAGCCGGGTATATAGATAATGTTCAATTAAAAACAATTAACAGGCGTTAACTGTGTAATGTTCGTGTCTTTTTGTAGCCCCGTCTTTGTGTGCTTCATTTCTGCAAAATTGAACTTCCTTCGCGCACCTCGCCTCCATCAGACTATCCTTACCCTCCATCCATTCTTCTGCCTTCTATCCTCCTTTCCACTTTTCCTGTCGGCAAAAAGAAAGCTGACGCCGAAGTGTTTCTCTGAAAGGGCAGTACTGCTGCTAGCGCAATAAAGGTTTCTGTGTGAAGTAGCACAGCAGATTTTACTGAATGCAAGCGTCCATTGCGGTGGTGAATGATGAAGGGGGGCGCAGTACAAAATAAGTGATCCTTCTCCAAGCCAACATTCTCTTTGCTTGCTGTGAGCATTATTTCCCCAGCTTGTGCAGCTATAAAATAGCCAGTTAATATATCCGCTGGTGCCAGAATGGTTGCCCGAATGTTGAACTCCTACATAAGAGGGCACACGCTCGTGCGCGCACTCGGCCTAAACGTTTACCGTAACCGCACATGCCCTATCAAAAATGATTTGATGAAACACCATCTACCTACAGTTCTTTTCTTCGGGAGTAGGTATGTCGGTGTTTCCCAATAACAATTTTAACATAATTTCTTTTTATTAAAAACTCATACGGCGGGTGACTGATTACAATTACAGAAAGTCGGAATTGAAGATGCCATTCATTAAATTGCAGATGCAGAAGCAGGTGTGCAAATTTTAGTAACTTCATTAAACGAAGCTGTTGGGCAAGTTAGTGCATTATGATTGAAAAATAGAGCGCGACTTGGACAACGGCAGTAAAGAAGGACTACGGGACAAGCGGGACAATTTTATTAACTGTGCTACTTTCATGCCGTACTGCCACGTATGCATGAAACTACAGCACATCACTCCATGTTTCAGCTCGAGACACACATCCAGGCCTCTTGTTTGGGCACTGTTGCACTCACCACCGTTTACGTTCTTCTTTTTACTGTTGTCAGACCCAGATTGGGATTGCTTGGAACCTGTCAACTTGTCTATTTCGCAGACCCCGCGCTGGATGAGGATGAGGAGAGTTCTCTGACCAGCAAGGAGCAGCTGTCCATATTTTTCATAGGCTGCTTGGCTATGTTCTTTGTCGCCTTGGTACTCTTCCTAACCCTGTACTTCATCCTCAAAGGCTCGTCGATACCGCCTGGCGTCGATTGCAGGTCAAAAGGTACGCACCATCACGTGCTCTGCATGGATATTTCCTCAGTTGTGCAGTTATGTGGCTGCAGCGGGATATTCTCGAAGACTTACCCTGGCGAAGAATGAAACAATGTAGGGTACCTGGCTGGTCGCTTAGCACTGACACGTTGTCAGCTTAGCGGACGAGGTGGTCGACGGGGACTGTAGCCCTGCGGTCGGTTACCCACACCTAGCGACGGAAGTTGTCCTTTGAGTCACTACCAGTATGTTCCTTCCTGAGTGCCGGCTTGCAACTTTGTCGCTGGCCGTCAGAACAGGAACCGTCATACTCGCGCGCAAGCGCAACCATTCCGGGTCAGTAGTAGCCCAGCCCCGGGGCTAGATGGTTTTAGGCACACCGGCGTGAGCACGTTTATCGTTGGTGTGAAAACAGCGAAGAAAACAAGGTAAGAAAAAAATCAATTTACAGTAGCGCTCCCACTGCCCACTTCGTGTGTCTTAATTTTTTTCACCATGTAATAACCTAAAGAGCACTCAACAAAACGGAGGTGAAATTCATTTTTATATATAGAGGGCGCAATAATCGGCCCAGCAAAGTAGCAGACGCCACTGAATGGAGTCTGCCGTTAAAGCTGAAAGGCTGTCGCCATAGAGAAATATTTTTTTTTGCTTTTGCGCTTAGCAGCTGCATTGCCGCTTTGGGAGGTTACGTGTTACTCCTTTTTCAGCGTGTGCTTTTAACAGTGAGGCTGTTGTTACTGGCCGTAATGTGGGCGGTGTGCGGCGTCATCAAAAGAAACAAAATGTCGTTTCAAATCGCGCGCCATCAGCCGCAAAGGGTTCGCGCAACATCCGACAGATGGCGACGAGTGTACTGGCCAGTAGGAAGACGCAGTGAAACATCCCCCTCGCGAGGTGCACGATCAAATGCAGAGCATTTCCGGGGGCGCACGACGTTAAGTAGTTTGCGTTACGTTAATGTTGTTGCACTTGTGGCAACTGCTGGCGAGAGAGCGCTCGTCAGCAGTAATTTGAATCAGTCAAGGATATAAGGCGCGTCCGTAGCGTCCCATTCTGTGTCGGCTCTGTGGCGCAGTGGGTAGAGCACCATGTACATTGCGTTCCGCCTGCAGGGTCGAGGGATCGAAACCGGGCGCCGGATAGTATTTTTATATATAGTAGGGACAACGACGGTGTGGACTACGGACGTCAACGCGGGTGACATCGTGAGTTACTGAAATGCTCTGCATTTAAAAATTGGCTCCAATCCACGCTGTGAAGGTGGTTGGAAAGAAAACCTGTAAACGACACACACAACAACTGCCCATGCGAAGTCACTTTAATTCCCACACGTGGCTCTACAAAGAGTGAAACCGGAGATTCTGCCTGCCGTTACCTAGAATTCGCAGGGGCGGCGTTCCGAACGCTGAAGCCTCGGCCACGGCCGGGCTAGAGCGGCGGACGCCGCCGCTGGAGCCCGGCCGTGCGTCGGCAGAAATAAAACGGCGAGCAGCGTCATTCGAAGGGTGAGACAGCGGATCCTAGCCATCGTGATGCGCTAGCACGTGGCTACACCACCGTGCGACACAAGCGCAGACACCAAAGCAGAATTCGGCATGTGAGCTTAGTGATTCCCAGTTATACCTATTTAGACGAGTTAGTTTAGTAAGTTTGAGAATTGCGAAAAAGCTGAGGGAACTCTTGTAATCGCGATTTATCAGAACTAGTTGCTCCTTTCGCCTTATGTAATACCTGTTGAACGCAACCGAATTGGTATTCACCAATTTAATCAATCAGTCAATCGGTTTATTTCCCAGAAATACATCTGGAGAGGTCCATGGGCTAAAAGCAGACTTAACCGCTTGACTGCGCCCATGAACCCTTACACAACAGTGTCAGTATAACGCACGGAGCTTTTATACAAACTCTAACAAAATGAAACATATGGATACACACTGATTTTCACACAATGAAATACACAGCAGGTAACAGTTTCAGTACATAATTTTGAAAAAATGCAATTTCACATATTCAAACGAAATGCAAATATGCAACGTCATAACGCTCTGAAGTATAAAACATTAAAATGTATAAAATTGTATAAAATTTATAAAAACGCATCAAGAAAATGGGAATGGGAGGGGAATGTATAACTAAAGAAATGGGCTATCAGCAAAACCATTTGCACTGCAGGGAGTGATGTTTATCAATCAATACATGGCTGTTTCCAGTTTACTCTTTGGTGGCAAAAAAAACTCTTTTAGCTGTCCTAAAGAAAAATTAGCTGCAAAATCGCATCTATTTAGAATTAATGGCAAGTTGTGCTCTAGTGATAGCATCTTGTAGTTATTGCGGAATTTTCGCTGGTGCCAGTTGTCTGTGTTACGGGTATTTATAGGGTGAGTTTGGGCCTGGAGTGATGCCAAATGTATGAGAAAGTTTTTTATCGGTAGCGAAGAAAAGTAGAAGGAGCGGAGAATTCGGAAGTCGTACATGTAATTTGCCTTGATTACGTTGTAACGGGGAAAGAAAGTACGAGTGGAACACGAATAATCAAGGTTTGCAATATGGCGAACGGCTTTCTTTTGTAAGATGAGTAGTTTATTGATGTTTTGTCTAGTTGTAGTAGTCCATACTAAGCTGCAGTAATTTATATATGAGGCAAATAAAGCATTTTAGATGTTCAGTTTAACTTTTTCTGGGAAGAATCGTCACGTACGCGCTATCGCGCCGGCTACACAAGATAGTTTTTTACAGGTAGTATCTACATGTTTATTCCAACAAAGCTGGGATTGGAACGTTACACCGAGGATCTTGTGATCATTTACTAATTCTGCATCATGATTGGCATATTTAAGTGTATATTTCAGTTCAACTCTTCTGTTTTCAGCTTGGAATAAAACTGCTTTTGTTTTCGTCGGATTAACCTTAATTCTATTTGAACTTGACCAATGAGATAATTTCTCCAGAACCGCGTTACATTTGAGCATTAGACTATTCTCATCAGGACCAGAAAGAAGTATAGTACTGTCATCGGCATATATTACAAATGTTGCATTTAAGTCAATGTGCGTAATATCATTTATATATAAATTAAAAAGCAGGGGACCTAGCACGCTGCCTTGAGGAACACCATTTAAAATTGGTAGAAAAATAGACTGTTCACCAGAAATATACACTGACTGCACTCTGTTTTCTAGATACGATTTCATAAGTGTTAGGGGCTTCCCACGAATTCCTGATTGCGATAACTTTTCGGCTAAAATATTATGGTTTAGACAGTCGAAGGCTTTACTAAAATCAATAAAGAGTGCTAAAGTGAACTTATTGTTTTCTATATTTGACAATATGTGCTCCTTAATTGTTAGCAAGGCTGCTTCACTGGACCTTCCTTTGCGAAAACCGAATTGTGCGTTCGTAATGATACTTCTTGCTTCAAGATAATTAGACATACGCGAGAAGATTAATTTTTCTATACATTTGGAGAAGACTGGTATGACAGATATGGGCCTGTAATTTTTAGGATCATATCTATCTCCATGCTTAAAAATTACCGTTATTCTTGCTCGCTTCATTTTATCTGGAAACAACGCATGCTGAAGAATTAAATTGTAAATATGAGTTAGAATTGGGGTAATAAATTCTAGGACGTACTTAACAGGTTTAATTTGAATGTTGTCTATATCTAATGCTCTACTATTTTTTATACTCATAAAAGTTCTGTATACTTCGAAATCATCAGTAGGCTCCAAAAAAACGCTTCCAGTAGGACCACTAATAGGTATTTGGAGAGCAGTAGTTTCACCAGCTGGTACGTCAATGTTTGTAAAGTACATATTGAAGTAATGCGCAAGAATTTTCCCAGATAGTTTATGGCCATTCTGGACTATGCTTTCGATTGGTGTGTTTATCTTGCCGCGGCCTAGAGAGTCATTTATTCAGAAATTTAGAAAACGGAGACCCATTCGTGGCAAGCCGTGCGCAAAAGGTAGCACTTCTCTAGCGGCCAGGTGTCTGTATGTGGTCTCTGCAGTTTGTTTTCCCGCCCTGCAAACAAATCTTTAACGTATCTTTCCCGTACGACCACTTAATTCCGTCGTGTCCGGGTTACCGAGGAGGTGCTGTCGAACAGTTTAACCAAGCCGTGCGTAGGAAGCGCGCAATGGACGCGAAGCTGCGCCTATACAGGCCCAAAAGAACCGCCGCTAAAGCAGACGGCGAAGTCGGCTCGCGCCGATCCGCCCGTCGGGCTGAGCGCGCGGGGAACGCTGAGTAAATTAGCCGCGCCATTTACATTGTGCTTCGTGAGTGAAATGCGCCATCCGCCTCCGCAGCCGCGGTGGGAGTTTTTTGTCCCGCACGTCTCGAAAGAACCGTTGGCTGGTAGGGGTAGAAAGCTTTGCTTAAAAAGGACCCAAAGAGCTAGTTTTATGTGCTCACAGTTTCAGATGGCCAGGAAACTCGCGGTGGTTACGCCACAATCGGCGTACCGTCGCCTACAGTCAACTGTGTTATGTTGCGCAGAGTGCCTCAAGGCTCGTGAGTACCTGTCCAGCAAGTTGAGCGAATCCATAGACCCGTGTGGCGACTTCTACGGCTACGTGTGCGACTCGTGGAAGAACCAGAGCTCCAGCTTCAAGCAGGACACGTTTCGGCACGTGGTGACGTCCGTCAACTCCACGCTGTTTTCTCGCCGAAGGATACAAAATTACGAAAAGACTCAGGGCATGCACATTTTGCAGCAAGTATACAGGTGAGCCACAAATAACCAACAGAAAAATTTACTTCCAGTGCACGCACCAACTGTGAGGCACAGTGTGGTATGGCAGCACCCAGACAATATGCAATATATGTATCTGGCCTGTTTGCGTGGCAGTCCGATGCACACGTCCTAGATCAATGTTATTAGGGCGTCCTTTCCCGCTGCAGCTTGTCGTTTAATGTGGCTAAAGCTTTGGAAATTTTCAGGAAGATCCTGTTAAAACACGACAAATCTTTAAACACGCTGCATAAGACACAGTTGAAGTAGTGTTGAAACGTCAAAAAAAAAAAACCGTGGGATTTGGCAATCTCAGGCCCGACTTCGGAACCGTTGGCTTTACCCACTACGCGATTTCATAAAATTTTCTGGCAGCGCAGTGAGCAAACGTATCGAAGCGATGCCTCAGACACAGCAAAATTCGATATATAAAGCTACTTTTGCACTAAAACGTTGCCTAAGCCTAATGTTTCTCGCTCTCGTATTTACTAAATGTCGCGTTTACTTGAACCCGCAATTCCGGCTACCCGGCACCGTAAATACGCTTCCTATAAGGCTTGAAATTACCGGTCATCACTCCACCTTGCCCCATGTACTACCATTTCGGAATTTCTCCCATTTCGCAGGAAGACGCACACATTTTGTATTACTGTACATTGACAAGCTCCACTCTACTTCAGCTCCTGTGTATCGTAAGGCTTCCAGTGCAGCGGTTGCTCCCACGCAATCAGATGATCTGTAACAATCTGCAAAGACAATGTCGAAGTGGTTGTTGTATATAATGAATTATTTGTGGCACTGTAATAAAAAGCAAGAATGTTATGCACCGCCAGCCGCTTCTTATTACGGGAGCAATAGATGGGTCCTCGCAGCATACCTTGGCGCCGTCAACCCCTCAAGCTGATCTCCGTCAAGCTGAGCTCCGGTGGTTATCAAGCTTAACTCAGAGGCTGCATTCCAATTCTCGGACTGCTTGGTAGCCAGCCTACAAAGCAGTATAACTAGACGTCTAAAGGGATGAAATTGGAACGGCACCGCGGTCTCAAACGCAACACCAGCGCAGGCGACAGCATCGTAGCAGACATGTTGAAAAACGCAAGCCGCAGGTTTCGTAACTAATATTACCGTTGTTATTACAAACATTACGTGATTTAAAAATTACACAAAGTCATCTTCACCACTAGTAAATTATACTAAATATTTCAGTAAAAGAACAAGTGCTTTTGTTTCAACATTATTACGCAAAAAGATGGCGCTGGTGTCACTTATTAGTTTAGACAAGAAGGTAGCCTGCATCGTTGCTGACTTTGATGCCGTCTCCTCGAAGCAGTCTTCGTTCGAATCGGAACGGTGCTTAACATGGCGGGCTGTCCGCGAAGACAGCATCGAAGCCGTATAAAGGGGAAATTGGGACGCACCCAGAGCCGGCGGCGTCTTTCGTTGCGGAGGCGCCGTGTTCACACTGCCGCATCTGCTCAACGCGTGAATCGTCGGGCTCCTCGCGGTGCCCCGTTGCTGCTAGCAATCGTATTGTGAAGAAGGTGCAGGACCTACTAGGTGGCAAAAGTAAGAGGATGAAATACCGCTGCTACTGGACAACAAAATTAGTGGCTTGCAGAAAATGCTGTTGCTAAAGGGCACAATCGTGGCAACAGACGACTGACTCGGTTGCTGCCAGTTGTCAGTGGCCATGGTTACACTGACACTCCATGCCAAGGCATGCTTGGCATGGCGCGCCGGAGCTTGCCGAGAACGGCTCGTTGCGGTCTTTCAAGGTTGCAGATGGGGGGCACGTTGGGCCGAGCGTACGGTTGGCGGGGAGAAGGAATGTGTGCTAACGCATACGTATGTATCCACCAAAGAAACTTCCATTTTCTTCGGAATCGAGCCTACTGTTCAAGTTTTAGTGCATCGATATGACGCTTGATTTGGAGTGCCTGTCTGCAATGTATCAAGAAAGCTTGCAAAGTTACCTTTCCATTTTGACAATACGGTTCGAAACAACAAAGAGATGGTAGTAATAAAAAATTACCATTGTAAGGAGACAGAACGCTTCTCTTAGGGAGGCAGCAGAGCGAACCGTCTTCCCAGATCGCCATTCCACGACCAAACGACTTGTGATGATGATTATGTAGAAATGATGATTGTAATGGTTATGGACATATGAGAGGTTGACCACACCGGTGGACGGTGGACGGGCACGGACTGAGGTAGTTTCCAGTAAGCGCTCACATTCCCTTCCCTCCAACCGTGGTTGGAAGCGGCCGCCTGGCCGTGGGGATTTAAGATGCAACGTCGTTGAAACGCTTCATGCGAGAAACGTGCACAATTTCACTTCGGCGTCTGCGACGGTCTTCGCAAACAGTTGCCGGCGACACTCGATAGTTCACCGGAGACGTTTGCTCAGTGACCACGTAGGGGCCAATATACCGGTGCAAAAACTTCTCGCCTAAGCCAGGTGAGCGAATTGGCATCCAGTCCAGAGTAACACGTCATCTCCAGGGCGGAAAAGAATGTCGCGGTGAGTGGCATCTTACTGTGTTTTCCGTTGTTGCTGCGCGGCTTCAGTGTTTATGCGGGCTAGCTGACGGCAGCGATTGTTCCGATAGATTAACAGGTTGGAAAATGGAGTTGCAGGAGACACCGGAGCAGAGAGGAAAGCGGTGTCCATAACGAAGGAAGCGGAACTGCCGAAAACGAGGAAGAAAGGTGAATAACCGGTGGTGCGCTGAACAGCAGGGTTATAAGCGAAGGTTACGAAAGGGAGAACGTGGTCCCAGTTGGTGCGATCCGGCCTAACGTACGTTGAGAGCATGTCGGAGAGAGTTCTATGAAATCGTTCGGTAGTCTGAGGGTGGTAGCTGTTACTCGTTTTATGAATGGTATTGGCAGCTCGAAGCACTTCCGCAAGAACTTGCGATATAAAGGCCTTGCCTCGGTCGCTAAAAAAGCACGCGAGGTGCACCGTGCCGCAACATGATGCTTTGCAGAACAAAATCTGCGATTTATTGGGCGCATCCGGATCGCAGTGATGATGTCTCAGCGTACCGGGTTAATTGAGCAACCACAGTTATAATCAATCCAGCGGTAGCCGGCTGATGTGCATGGAAGCAGTCCGTAGAGATCAATGCCCACTGATTCGAAAGGCACCGACGGACAAGAAAACGGTTGTAGTGTACCGGGTGCGGGAGACGTACTGCGCTTCCGGTGTTGGCATTTGGCGCAAGAGGAAATACACTTGGCCACGCTTGTGGAGAGTCCAGACCAGAAGTAGCGACTGCGAATGCGGTCGTAGGTTTTTGCAAAACCAAGACGTCCTGCTGTGGCATCATCATGAAACGCCTCTGAGATAGCTCCCCGTAGTGGCTGAGGTACCACAGGGACCCAGCTGCTGCCTTCAGGATGATGACTTTAACGACGAAGAACTCCCTCTACAAGCCGGAAATTATTTAGCTGTCGACGTAGACGGCTGTTGGGAGGTGGTGCGGAGCCGTCCATTTTGTCCATTATGGTACGACAATAAGTGTCGCTTTGCTGAAGTTCCGGCAGGTTGGCTAGAACCTCAACCAGGGCAGGAAGAATGGGTGTGACCGTTAGAGCAGCTTGGTTTGCAAGGGAGGCAGCAGAGTGAACGGTTCCGTCCTTTACTTCCGAGATGGCGATTCCACAACCAAACGACTTGTGATGATGATTATGTACAAATGATGATTTTAATGGTTATGGACAGGTGAGAGGTTAACCACACTGGCGGATGGTGGAGGGGCACGGTCTGAGGTAGTTCACAGGTGCACGAGTAAGCGCTCAGACTATACAAGTTGAGATGCAACTTTCACAGAACTGACAGTAGGCTGAGAGTTCTGTAGCTTTCATTCTCATCGGCACTCCCATCTTGTAGATAAGGATCCCAACTTATTTCTCAAGATAACTGCTCCTTCGGCCTGCCTAGCATCTGTGTGTGTGCGTGCGTATGTGAGATTGCGCGTGTTCATTGACATAGCCTAGTAGTTTTTGAAACGAAGGGCTCGTTGAAGGAATACACAAGCAAGAGTGAGCAGTTTAGAACACAAAATAAATCCTGGGAATCATTTGACTGTTTTTAAATGATATACGAATAAGGAGCATTCTCGTTTTTGTATTAGGAAAGACAGCGGCGAAAAACACGCATCCATAGTGGGGACCGAACCCACGCCGCCCCGTTGCATGTTGGATGCCTTGCCAAAACGGTGTTCCCGCCACTTTGTGTGGTATTTATGTTTAGTGCAACTGAATTTTCTGTTTCAGTGTGGTACACAGCGCCGCTCTGACAACTAGGGGTGAAGAGACCCCCCGGGTGGTGGCTCACATCTCAGTCACGGCCCAGGACCACATTCCGTTTCTGGGCCATGAAACCAAGCCACGTTGTAAAAACCCCAGCGGCGTGTTTGACAAAGAGCGTAGCAGTAGCGCCGAGAAGGGAATGGGAAGAAGAAACAGAGATAGCTTCGCTTAAAAAGCGATGGCTAGTAACCGGTTTGTGAGCGCGGTGCGGCTCGTCGGGCGGCTTATAAACTTTTCTCAAGAAAAATTAGGAGAGACCTTCTCATGCGACACAGTTCGACTTAAATAACTTTTCAGGTGTAAGCTAGTGTCACTAGATAAGGTTACAGAGTATCGGCACTCTTTTCTCCTATTGTTCTGTGCCGCCGCCGTGATCATTGGTCAGTTCGCATCACGTGACATTTGTTTACACTGCGACGGTTCATGGGCACCGCCATTTTGTTGCTTATGCGTTTTATGTCGGTCAACTGTGGTATTCTCAGCTTGTCAGCACTGCTCTGCGGCTGCGCACGACTGCCGTCGTTCCGAACGTGATTCAAAGATAACGCGCTTCGCAGCATTTCGGCTGCAGGAGTGTGTCTGAAGATGCGGTGTTGCGGCGTCTTTGGCAGGGTTGTTTACAAATGACCTCGTCAAAGTGAGCGGTGAGGCCGCAGAAGTGGCCGTCTGGCAACACTGATAAGCACCAAAATGGCCGCCGTTGCTCACTTGCGTGCCTCAGTGACGGTACTCAGCCATAAAGGCAGCCAGAGAAGAAAGCAGCTACAAGGTTTCTTATGCACTTTACAGCAGTCAGCGGGTTTCTCAAAGACACCCATCGAGCAGGACATTTCATGTCATCGGCGCATACATCGATTGCAGAATTGCATGCGTAATACGTGGCGGGCACTCCGGTGCTGATAATAAGTCTACTGAATGGGCCCCTGATTGTTTATGTGCCCTTTTTTCGTTCCTCTTTATGCCACGCCCGCTTCAACTGTGGCTCTGTAATCCGCCCTTTGCAGGTCGTGCTACGAGTACATGTCAAAGGAAGGGGACATAAAAGGAGCCGTCGCGGAAGCGCGGGGCTATTTGTACCTGCACGAGCTCACCGCCGCTGACTCCTCCTTTCACGTTGTGCGAAGCCTAGTGCGACAGTCCCTGCTGGTAAAGAGGCTGTCCGCGATCTGACGGAATCCGTTTAGGACGCGTTCGAGAGATTTCGGAAATTTAGCAATGCTAGACCTTGACAAGCGACATCACGCACACGTAGCTGTAGCGCAATATGTTATTTTATGTTTGGCTTTTGTAGAAATTTGTAGAGAGGTGCGGGGGTGCGACAAAAAAAAAAGCATCTAGAGTTAGTTTCAGGCCAACACCGGAGTGACCACCTTAAAATAACTTCTGTAATTTTGGTTACTTATTCTGTGCATAGTATTATCGGTTAGTCCTAGCCTTATCTATGTTAAAACTTTACGTAGCTCCATTGGTGTTGAAATTATGCCTGGTTACCTGCACGACCGTCTTACGTCATTTTCAAAGGACGAAGCTGGCGATTTTTTGGTTAGATAATTCCGCGAATTCATCTTCTAGACGATGGGGATTTTTTTCTCCAAGAAACGAGCAACCCAAGTTGCATCAGTACCATTGACAACACCTCCATTTCATAGTTCTCAGTGAATCCCGCAGCAGCAAGCAATGCTTCGCAAAATGAACCCAGCTTCTCTAATGTTTCGCTGCCAAGTACTCCTGAATGGGGTGGGTTCGGGGTTAAAAACAACACAGGACTCATTGACGCTTGTTGGACCTCTGGGTCCTCCAGCTGCGGCGCGATGCTCACAAAGCGGAGCGACACGTCGTGATACGATGAGGCTTTAATGGAATCAGAAGAAGCAGAACGCGCGCCGGCGCAGCCACGCGAGCATGCGACAGCTCGTGAAAAGCAGCAAATGATGATGATCAGTGTCGTCTGCTAGCAGCGAGGAAGCCCCAACAGTCTCCCCCGCCAACAGATGACGCTAGGTCCAGGCTTCCGAAGGGTGGAGTACGGCACGCTGGACTGTAGTGCTGCTGGGCAAACGTAGAGAGCAAGTCCTGAGACTTCGTCCCGTCCATCGATCGACTCTTCTAATCGCGGCGTCAAGGTCCACAGTTTTCTATGAGTACGTTTTTCCCCGAGTAGAATGATTCTCTCCTTCCATAAGTGTCTTTTTCTTGGCTGGATTTGAGATTCCCGTCACATCAGTCGTCCGCCGTCAAAAGAGCGCTTCCTCCGTCATCGGTGTTTCCTCTGCCTAGCCTGTCGCTTCATGCAATTGGTCCACAGTGTTTTGGAAGCCACAGTCGTTTCATCAAAGCAGGAGCAGGAAATGTTTCTATACCTAAACCAGGGAAAGTTGGTGCAAACGGAAAGCTTTTCTTGCAGGTGTCGGACCTTCAGGGAGGGTGTGCTTTTGCTGCATTTTCTTTCTGTTTTCTTCCATGGACATCTTGCCGTCTTCACTTCTGTTTTGTTCGGTGTCTGCAGCGCAGCAATTTTCCCTTGATGCCTCCCTTTGGGCTAGGCATTACGTCTTCTGGCTTGCTCTTTCTTTTTGCGTTTGTGTTTCATCGACTCGGCTCGTTTTGCAGACTTTCGCTCACGAAGATTTTCAGTTTTCTTTGACTTCTCGATGTAGTGCAGGATGTTCTGGAGCTTGAACGAAAGTGTATTGAAGCGCTGGTTCCGAAGACTGCTTAGCACTTTTAGGGTTCCCGGAGGTGAGTAGAGGGATTTGCCCTGCGAATTCATTCTATGTTCGAAGGTTGAAACGACCGCAGTGGCGTTGCTCGCTGGTTTGCAAATGTTCATGGAAGCTTCGCGGGAGATTTAATTCTTGTGCATCCTGATCGATACGTTAGTGGGCTCTGCTTCAATGGGGGGATCGTTCATACAGGTGGAGTCTTGCGGTAGTTGGGCTGTCGTTGGGTGCCAGTTTACCACAGATTGAATCTGGTGGTTCAAAGTAGGCGGTAAGATTCCAGGACTCGAATTAGCTCCAAAGGGCACCCGAGTGATTTTCCGTGCGTCTAAGTCCTGCTGTGGATGTCCTGCTTGAGGGGATGTGTGCTTGCCTGTTGGTATTGAAAGAACGGTCGCCGGGCGTGACGTCGAAGACCGGCATTCCTGCATCTTGAAACGTAGACTAGCCGTCAAGGTGACAACCGTGTCGCGGTACTGTCCGGCGTCTAACGTCTTACTCTCTAGCAAGTCGTCTGGTGCCTCCTTGAAAACCGCGTCATCCACGTTCTCAATGTGTGCATAAAATGCGCCGATTCGGTCGAGCAGTACACGTACTGCCGATGGTGTCGCCTCTCGATGTCCTTTTATATTGGGACCGGGCAGCTGGACTGGTGGCGCCACCACTCGGCGCTCCCCTCGTCAGTGGAATGAGCCGGTGCATTGGACTACACAGCCTCCCGTTGTTTTTGTCGTGTTTGCTTCGGTGCTTTGTATGTTTTGGTGGCGTTGTGAGCAGACATGTGAGATGAAACGAAGTCTAGACAGATGTGTTGGGTGCTTAGATGCAACTTGCCGGACGCGTCTAAAGTTGGGTATCGGCTGCAATGGCATGAGCGCTTTTTGCAGCGATCTGCGCTTGGCTCCACCGTTCTGAGTACGAATAAAACTACTATTATTAGTATTATTTTCTTCTTAAATGCACTAACGGCTACGCAAACTTTTTGGATGCTTGTAAGGTTGGGGAAGGGCTACATTGACACGAGCGCTGGCTCCGCGCGATCTGAGTAGGAATAAAACTATTAGCAATATTAGAATTCATTTCTACCACTTTAAACTATCTTCTACCACTTGAAACTATCTTCACCGGTTTCAATGACTACGGTTTCCACGCCAGCCTCGGCGCTGGGATACCTCGATACGTGTGCTTTAATTAGAAAGGCACCTGCTTACGAGATGGATTACCGTGTAGCCGTAGAAATGTTGCGGTAGTTTACACTTTCTGTAACCGTGAGCTTTGTACCTTCGGTTTTGGTGAGCGACACTGTGACAGCATGGGAGCCTGAAAGCCGAAGTGGAAATCCCACGTTTGTGGTGGTCATTTTATCAAGAGCCAAAGTTATTCACCAACTCAACAGCCCAAGCTACAAACCATCCCTCCTCCTCTTCCCGTTTTACGATCTGCGTAGAATAAAGGCTGGCACCGATAGTTAAAAAAGGTGGCAGTGTTAACGTCAGCCGGTGTTTTTTAATGCTCAAGTATTCTTTACAGAGTACCTGAAAATTTGTGTAATGCCTGGTGAAGACATCAAAAACGCGCGATTAGTTGCCTCAAATATGAGTGCATGAGCCCGAGTCCTCCACCACAGACACATTTCCGACACGCTGGAAAAAGTTTATATTTGGAGAGGGGGCATGGAAGTTCAAAATTAAACAGCAAAATCATCTAGCCCTCCGTCTAATGATTAGGATGGTTCAACACAAAGCTTTCTTCGTGCGAAATCCAATGGGAAATGGTCAAAGTCAAAGACGCTGCGATCAAAAGACCAAACGTCGTGCTGGTCAAACTCGACGCTTAACTAGTCAAAGTTTAAATCCAGAAGGCAACCAAAGAAACCCATACGATAGAGCTTTGCGATAAACCATCATCGTCGTTAGACGGAGGTGTGCATGATTTTAAGTGCGAATGCACTTCTTAAGCGAGCCTGAATCGTCCGCCGCCGTCGTCCGCATAGCAACAGCTGCGGGTGCGCGCGCTCCTCGTCTTCCTCCTCGTCTTCCCTAGCAACGGGGGGAGATGGGCGCGCGCTACTCTCCTCCTCCTCTCTCCGCTCAGTGACTGCGGGTGTTGGGCGCCTCCTCTCCACTTCGGGCGGGAGAGCTCTCGCTCGCGTAGCGGGCGCTCCGCATTCCGACGCGTGAGGGCGCTCGTGTAGCCCTCGCCGTAACGGCGGGCGCTACTCTCCTCCTCCTCTCTCCGCTCAGTGACTGCGGGTGTTGGGCGCCTCCTCTCCACTCCAAGATCACGATATCCACCGTAATCGCGCAATCAACAACCGTGCATTCGCACTTACACACTCTCCCCCTCGGGGAAGTGCGAGGGAATTTTTTTTCAAGCGTAGGTGGCAGCTTGTAAACCGACCGCAGCATTCAGTTGTGAAGCGGAGTACAGGTTTCGGGCACCCTCCTGTCTTGCGTCCTTCAGCCCCGCAGGAATTGGTTTTTGAAAAACCATTTACCAACTAGCCAGAATGTTCTACTATCATGCGGTATTTATTCTATCAACGATTCCCGATGACTGTAGTAAGAGCATTTCTGTGAAATTAAACACGTTTCAGCCGTAGGTAATGAAGTTACGGAACCCTCGTCCATCACAATTTCTGTGTTGAGGTAAATCTTCGAAGACGCCGCCCAACTTTGTCTTTCGCTTGTGCACAACGTCGACGCCGTTTCGTCATCAGCAGCCAAAGGCCAGCGCCGCAGCATTCCTAGATCGGTTGCGCACACCGGCTTTGTGGGAGCATTTAGCGGCAATATACACCTCGATTCACGAAACTGCATGCAAGCATGAAAAAATTGCATGAAGCAACGAAGTTTCACTTCCAGCTTGACTTCCAGCTTGGCGCATTGAGCGTCGTCTGCTATTTGTAAATACTGAGTATGGGCGTAAATAACACACATGGCATACCTCGTAAACGTCACATGTACGCTCAAGATCTACCGATCTAAAAAAATTACGTGGGGTTACGTACACTTTGCAAGCCGCACCACAGAAAAACGACAGAAAACCATGCACAGCTACGCTGCGCTGACCGCAACCGGCATTCCACTGACGAGCGGTTCGACACGGGCGGCGCTGTTCGCTGAAACGACGGTGGTGCCATACAACGGCCGCCCGGTCCCTATGGCCTTCCGCTTCCGCTAGAAGGCCATCCAGTTTCGCCCGTAGTCTGAGGCGTCGTCGAAGTTTCCGCTCCATTCGGTCGCACGCAGATGGGAACCCTCGCCAAGATTGCAGGCGCCGCGTCGTTTCCTCTGCTTTCGCGTCTCCGTGCATCGATGTGCTTGGCGTCGGCTAAAAGTCCCGGGTTTCGGCACCATGTGTTGGACCTCTGGGTCCTCCAGCTGCGGCGCGATGTTCAGAAAGCGGAGCGACACGTCGTGATAGGATGAGGCTTTAATAGAATCAGAAGAAGAAGAACGCGTGCCGGCGCAGCCTCGTGAGCATGCGACAGCTCGTGAAAAGCAGCATGAAATGATGATGATCAGTGTCGTCTGCTAGCAGCGAGGAAGTCCCAACAACGCTTGTTGACTCAGAACAGGAATGCGTGGAACCGTATCCACGCACAGCTTCTCTGTAAAGCTTATAATCCCTCCTTGGGCTCCTTACGGGATTCAAAGGGTACATTTGCTCAATTTTGTGAAGGTACCCGCCGTGTGATATTGTCTCGTTAGTATCTATCGGTATCAAGCGATAGAACATATCGATAGTATGTATGGGTAAGATGGGCTACTACAAGATATAGTATCCCCGACCCTCGACTTATGTCCATGCATGTGGCGCTAGGCGAAGGAGAATGCCACGGCGTTTAAAAAGTGCTCATGGCGGCGCCCTCGAAGGCAGCTATTGTGACCGAAGCCGCCGAAAGGTGGGGCGACAGCTATCGACGCCTGTGCCGAGCCCAAGTTCATGAGAGATTAGAACGCCAACAGCGCGGCTCGTGAAGGGGCGCTTGGCGGCCTCTTCTATTTCTGTTTCATTTTCACTTTAAGTGTTACCAAGACTAGCTCTGCGTGATCTTGTTGGAACAAAACTCAACCAAAAACAGGTATGCCAGCAGAAAAAGCTAGCTAACACTTGCCGCTGCTTGCCTGAGAGGTTAACGCGATGAGATGGGGGTACAGGTCAAGAAAAAAGAAGCAAAGGGAAAGAAAAAAGAAAACACCACGTCCCTTTCTTGTCTGACCACATAGCTAAGAGAGAATTCTCTGTAGGCAACACGGTTGGCTATAGGCTCTTTCTTGCATTCTTGAGCAGTTCAACTAATGAGACTGACCTGGTGTTCGACAGTTGTGTAAGTGCGCTCTTCTGCAGCCAGCGCTTCCCCGTCAGTTTTTTTGGCAGCTACTCGTGATGTTTTAGACCCAGGCAAGGTTGTTTTGTTTACACGTTAAAAAAAAACGGAGTCAATGAGCAAACCTAAATTCGAGAATGCTCGTGCGCAGGTAGTGTAGATGTGTCTCCCCTAAAATGCACCTGTGGTTCACTTGACGCTTAACAGTGTTGCCATGCATGAATGGTGCTTCCTAAAACTCGCAGGTTGGCCTTTCCACGCTGTTCAGCGTCAAGTACGTGTTCGAGTACGGGCGAATCATGGTTTTCATGCAGAGGGGACGTTCCCTTGAAGAAAAGCTGGGCTTCCCCCTCGACACAGACGAGAACCGCAAGCACCTCGAGAACGTCCTCCAGGTATGCAAACGCACTTCAGTCGGTTACTTCCAAAGTGTTGGAAACGGTATGTACACCGGCTTGATTTAGGCCGAACAGTTCTGTGCTGCGTGGGATTGGTGTGGAGCTAAGGCCGACTTTACAAGCAACTCTTGAGACGACACGATAGGGACAGAATTACAGGTGAATTTTCTCTGTTATAGTCCAAATTTTAGCTCTTTTCTTTTTTATTAAGCCAAGAATAGAAAGTGGTAGCGTCCTCACGTCAACGCAAAACGGCGGTGATGACTGCGCCATGCCGTCGTAGTGAAACTGCTGTTTTTCGCTGGCTTACTGATCTATTTTCAAATACGAGGTCTCCAAACATATATGCCCACCTGAGTAGTGGCTAATTGAAAAAAAAAAAATCTGCGCAAATTCAGAGAATTATCTATGCATACCATTCTTATGCCGCTTGTAGTGAGTGTAAGCTTCTTACGTCCAATTTTTTTTTGTTTTTTTTAAATCCTATCCTACCAATTATCTCCATTTTCTTACGCTATTATAACGATGAGTAGTTGAACATTCGTAAAATCTGCATTATTGTGGAAATGCAGGGCGTTATACGGTTTGCCATTTTGTGTATTTGCCTTATATTTTTTTCTGATTTCTTTGTTTTTCAAAATTTAGTTCGACCAATCATATATTCATTTATGATTACATTTGAAAACTTCATGAAACCTGCATTAGTGTGGAAATACAGGGCGTTACACAGTTCGCCAGTTTGCGTAATTTTTTTATATTCTTCTTATTTTGTTGTGTTTCAAAATGTCTTTCTGCCAGTTATCCCATTTACGCTAATATAACTATTATAGGTGTAACTTTCGCGAAATCTCGATTATTGTGGAAATGCCAGCGTTACACGTTTTGCGGTTTTCCGTAATTTTTAATATTTTTCCTATTTTTTGTGTTTTGCAAAACTTTGCTTGACCAATTATCTCCATTCACGTTATTATAAGGATTACATTAAAACTTTCCCGGAAATGCGGGGCCTTACACGGTTCGCCATTTTTCGTTTTTATATTTTTATTATTTTTTAATTTTTCAAAATTTTGTTCGAATATCTATCTCCATTTACGCTATTCTAACGATTACAGGTAAAACTTTCGCGAAATGTGCATTTTCGTGGAAATGCCATGCGTTGTACGTTTTGCCATTTTCCGTATTTTTAAATATTTCTTTTATTTTTTCGTTGTACAAAATTTCGTCCGACCAATTATCTCCATTTACGTTATAGTAACGATTACATTTAGAACTTCCGCGAAATCTGCATTAGTGTGGATACGCAGGGCGTTACACAGTTCCCCAGTTTACGTAATTACTTCATATTTTTCTTTTTATAACATTTACTGGTGGAACTTTTGCGTAATGTGCATTGTTGTGGAATTTCGGGGCGGTACACCTTCGCCACTTTTCGGGTTTTTTTCATATTTGTATGTTTTAGCTTCAACTTCGTGGGACCAGTTATATCCATTTACGCAATTATAGTGATTACAGGTGGAACGTCCGCGATATCTACATTTTTGTGGAAATGCAGGGCGTTACATGGTCCTGGCTGGGGGGAGGGGGTGCTTGTCAAAGAATACTACGCATTAAAAATGAAGGAACCTGACACCAACGCGTAAGACTTTAATGGGGCCGAGCTGTAAGCAACTTTCATGACCATCGCGACGGTTTAAGTCCACGATTGCAGCCGATTTGCTTCTTCGTTGCTGCAACAACGTTTGCTTTATCTTTGTTGGTATAAGTGTTAGCTTCCTTTATATTTGTAGGTTATAATCATTGGTCATTCAACGTTGTGTGTCCATTAGCATGTTTCATCACTCACGGTTAAACCGAGCGTCGGCAACCGTCACCGACGGAGGTTCCCGTTGCTGACAAGCGGTATCGGCTGGACGTTGCCGGTACCGATCGCGCACCTTGGCCCATTTGCATTGAACCGTTTCCGTGTTTTGGGGCCACTGACGTCTCTTGGCAGCATTCCCTGTGGCCACGTGGTCTGTTCTGTGTTCGCCCCCTGGACTCGTTTCCGTTCTCTATTCCGAGCGCGACGAGCCTCGAGCCCCCTTATTCGGCGTGCGGAAGAACCGTGGGCGATCCATCCCTGCGCCTGCGCCGGCGCACTTCTAAGAGGCATGCGAAGGATGAACGCACAGCCCTATATCGTGAGCGGAGCCATCGAGTGACGCGAGAAGTGTGATTGCGATAGCGCAAGTGTTGCCACGGTTACGGTGGAGTTATTTTAACACGAAAGTGTTTTATGCCGGGGTCCACCAAGATCTCACTGACGTCATATCTGTCACGGAAATGACATGGCCAGAAAAACTACGATCGCGGCTGCGCCGGGATTTGAACCGCGAAATCTTCCGCCGCAACGTGAGGTACGAAACACTCTTGACCACGCTATGAACAGACGCGTAAGCAGAACGACCACGGCTGCCGGCGGCGCACCGCCGGCAGCCGATCGCGGAGGCCGTGGAACGACAAACGCGCCTTATATCATTTCCTTCAGATGATGCTGCCCGGTAGGCGAGGCGAAGCGAAGTAGTGCATCACGACGCTAATGAGCGCCGACAGTTGGTGCCTCGATGCCAGCGCCTTCGTGTGCGGGGCCGGCGGCCGTGGGACGCGCGTGAATTGAGGCACCCTCCGCCGTTTTTTGTTTCTTGCGTGTCGGCGTCACTTCGACTGGCGGGCTCAGGCTGGCGAACCCTTCGCACATGGAGGATGTTCCTTTAACATTCAACTGCTCCTGTAAAGGCCCCTTTCACTTTATTGTTTTGCCAATTCCTTTGAAAGAGAGATCAACCACATTTCCCCCCCTGCGAGATGCAGGCGCAAAGCGCATGCGCTGGCACAGCGGCCACCGACATGGCGGTTTTCGGTGTTGCCAAGCGGAAAAATCGCGCGCTAAACTTTTTTTATGAATACCACCTGTTGTGTTGTGCACTACGGAGCGAGGGAGGCCGTGGACACCGCCATCATTTTCGAAACGGCACTGCTTTATTTTCCCGTCTTCACTTGGCCGACTGCTGGCTCGCGGATTGTCTTTACTTGGCCCACTACACTACATTCCCCCCTGGCTTAAATTGAGCGTTGCAGACTAAACGTTTGAGAGTACACAAGTTAGGGAAGAAAAAAAAAACGATTTTCACTCAAAGTCTGTAGCGCAGCGGCTTGAGTCCTCTTGACGCTCTGATGGGGTATCGGGCTCGACTTCCTTGTTCCTGGGTAGTGGTGTCAGGTTGTGATGCAGTGTTCTCCAGTTGTGCTTGCCCTCCTTGCCTTTCAATGTTGCCAGCTTAGGATGGGGTGTTCTCTGGAGGTGACACAGCTGCATTCCTTGGGAGCACGATATCCTCATATTCGTCATCTGATTCGTGAGACTTGGGTTTACACTGCACTTTCTTGAAGAAGCTCGCATTGCGTGTGATTTCGTTCCCTTGCCTGGCTGCGGTGACTTTGGATCCCTGCACCTCAGTGATAACGTATGGATCAGGGTCAAAGTATGGCGTGAGCTTGTTCTGCCTGGGCTGCTTGCATAGTGCTGAGTCTCCTTGTTTGAGTGCGTGTGGCTTGACGTGGCGCCTTTTGTCAGCATATACTTTAGACTTCAGCTTTGCAGTGAGGTCGTCTTGGCGCACTTCTTCATCACAGACTGCAAGTTCTGGTGCTGGTCGTGGTAGGGCTGTCTGCATCTGTCTGCCAAAGAGCAGCTCGTATGGAGACTTTCGTGTTGTTGCATGTGGAGTTGCTCTATAGCACATGAGAAAGTCATCGATGGCTTGGACCCAATCTCTTCCTTGGACATGTAGCGCCTTGATTGCTCTAGTCAACGTTCTGACAAAGCGTTTCGCTTCACCATTAGCCTCAGGCCAGAGTGGTGTTATTCTGTGATGCGTGAAGCCATATTCTGCAGCGAAGAGGTTGAAGTCAGTTGAGTTGAAAGGTGGTCCATTATCACTCTTCACTTGGTGAGGGAGTCCTATTTGTGCAAATATTCGGCGCAACACATGAATTGTCGAGCTTGCACTGGTTGACGACACAACTTCCACCATGGGGAAGCGGGAATAGTCATCAATGAGTATGAGTAGGTACTTGCCGTTGGGGAAGGGACCAGCAAAGTCAATGCTCAGATTTTCCCAAGGACCCTTTGGAAGTGGAGTTGGTTCCACAGGATCACGCTGAGAGCTTGGCGTTGAGGACTGGTATGGGATGCAATCTCGCACTGCCTGCTCAACTAGTTTGTCCATGTTGGGAAACCAAATGCATGTGCGGAGCAGTTGCTTGGTTTTCACGATGCCCATGTGTCCCTTGTGGGCAATCTCCACTGCACAACGTTGTAGGCTGGCTGGTAGTAGAAGTTGTCTGCATCGAAGGATGAATCCGTCTGGTGACATGAGAAAGTTCTGGTTCCAAGTTTTTGTAGAGCTTTAGTGCTGGATCACTCCACAGGGTGTGTCTCCTTGTGCCCTCAGCTTGGATGGCTTCCCTTAGTTGACGGCAGATAGGGTCACCATCAGCTGCTTCGACTACTTCCTGTGTTGTCATTGCTTTTGGCACTGTCGCCTGGGACAGGAACAGGAGATATTCATCCGGCACCTTGTGTGTTCTGTACCCATTCAGAGTGAACTTGAGAGGGTGACGTGACATGTAGTCAGATGGATTTTCTGTGATTTTCTGGCGCTGCACAGAGAAGCTATAGAGCTGAATCCTGAGACACAGGTGCTCTATTCTAGCAGAGGGTCAAGCACAAGGATTGGACAGGATACTGATCAGGGGTTTGTGGTCAGCGTGGAGCACAAAGTGAGTTCCGTACAAGTAGATGTTGAAATGCTCAATTCCCCCACACAAGAGCTAGGTTTCTTTTTTGATGTGGGAGTAGTTACGCTCTGCATCTGTGAGCGTGCGGCTGGCATAGGCCACGATTTCGATGTTTTCACCATCTCCCTGAGCCAGTATGGCACCTAGACCTTCTGGGCCAGCATCCACAGTGAGATGGGTTGACTTCTCGCTGTCAAAGTAGGCCAGAGCATGGCTGTCTGTCAAGGCTTTCTTCAACTTGTCAAGAGCCGCTTGGTGCGTGTCAGTCCACTTCCACTCAACGTCCTTCCTCGTGAGGTTGCGAAGAGGCGCTGTCATGTTGGCAAGGTTGGGTATGAATCTACTGCAGTATGTTATCATGCCCAGGAGACTCCTCACTTCAGATGGGTTGTTTGGTTGTGACATTTCCAACACTGCCTGGACTTTTGCAGGGTCAGGTCTGATGCCTTCTCAACTGATGCCTTCTCAAGAATGTCAACTCAGGCTGGGAGAAGCAGCACTTCTTTGGGTTAAGCGTTAATCCACAGCTGTCAAGGCGTTGCAGCACCAACTTTAGCGATTCATCGTGCTCTTCTTCTGTTTTCCCGTGCACAAGAATGTCATCACTAATGTTGATAACTCCTGGGATGCCTGCAAGGACCTGCCTGATTGTGTTTTGGAACAGTTCTGCTGCTGCATTGATCCCGAAGTTCAAGCGCTTGTAGCGGTATAGCCCAATAGGCGTTGTGAACGATGTGCCTTGACTCTTCATGTAACACCAGTTGGTGATACCCGTCATTCAGGTCAAGCTTTGAGAAGACTGAGGCACCAGTCAGGCTAGTGACGAGGTCTTCCAATGTTGGAGATGCATGCCGCTCTCTTGTAATGGCCTGGTTGGCCCGACGCATATCTACACATATGCGTACGACACCCGGTGAGTGGGGTTTGGGTACCGCAACAATCGGAGAAACCAATGTGGTGGGGCCAGTTGCCTTCTCAATCACGTCAAGTTTTTCCAGCTGCTCAACCTCTTCTGTGACTGCATCTCGGACACTAAATGGGATGGGTCGCAGTTTTTGTGCTACTGGTGGAACCGACTTGTCGATATGTAGCTTCACTTCAATGCCTTGAAGCTTCCTTAGACCTTCAAACAACCTGGGGTAGGCACTTTGGATGTTCTGATGAGATGCTACTTTGTACACAATGGATACAAGTCCAAGGGCTTCAGCTGACTTGAAGCATAGTAGGGACTCACTCAGCGTGCTTGTGACCAAGATGGTGTCTTGTAGTTTGATGCCTTTGTATACCATTTGAGCAGTGAACTTGCCTAGTAAGGGGAGCTCAGTCTTCGAACCATAGGCGAATACCTTAGGTACTGGGCCACTCAATGTTAGTTTGTTGGGCATAGCGTCATGCGTCTCTTGGCTGATCATATTCACTGTTGCCCCTGTGTCCACGATGAATTCGATGCTGTGATCGTTGAGGGACACCTTTACTCTAGGAGCTTTGCTGTTGACGCGTTGTATTGCAAAGTCCTGGTCGTCAGAGTCTGAGCTCTGCTCCACTATTCCGTGAGCTTGGCCTTGGTGTCGGTTCGTTTCCTTGCAGACTGCAGCGAAATGACCACGTTTTTGGCAAGCCTGGCAAGTTTTGTTTGCTGCGGGACATGAGGATCGTCCGCGCTCATGGGGCCACGATCCACCATAATTGAAACATGTTTTTGTTCGATCTGTGGATGTGCCTTGCAGTGGTTTGTACTCTGATGCAGATTTCGAGTGTTTTTCCCGACGCCCGAATTGGTTCACTTCGGCGGGGACTCACGTTTGCATCTCCTTCAGCTGCCTCGATGTTACTCCGTACGTGCGTCCTTGAGACAGGAGTTGTTCCAGTGTTGCGTCTGTCTGGAGTGCAAACCTTCGGAGCTTTGTGGACGTAGCGCCCAGCACAATCTGAGACTTGATTTCGGAGTCGAGGTCGGTGAAGGAGCAGTACCTTGCTAGGGAGCAGAGGCGTGTGTAGAAATCGTCGATCGTTTCACCCTCTTGTTGAGTTGTTTTTCGAAAGTTGAAGATTTTGTACTCACGATTTATTTCCGGCGTGAAATGATCATGGAGTCGTTTCTTGACCAGCTCGTACTAGTCTGGTTGGCTGGCGTCACCTGAATTGGCGCTACTGCAGGGGGCTGTCGGGCTTCCTGGCACCGCCGGCGTCAGTGAGGCGTAAACATTGTACGTTTCTTCGCCGATGTAGTGGAGGAGAAGTGCCTTCTTTTGCGCGGCGCTGGTTATTTGGAGTGCAACAAGGAGGTTTTCGAACCTGTCTATCCATCGCCGCCATCGGTCGCCAACGGCTGCCGGTGTGGTACCGCGTTCGAAGGGCGGGAAAAATGGCAAGGACGAGACGCCATGTTGTCTCCTCTCTCCTCTCGCTGCTTGCAGCGAAGGGTTTTGGAAGGCTTCTCGTCGAATGGGGACTTGCTCATTAGCTGCAGGGCTGCAGCGAAGCTACAGGTGGTTTTTTTGTAGATGTAATGCATGGTTCTTGTACCTCGTCGGCAACTGTTGTGTTGTGTACTACGGAGCGAGGGAGGCCGTGGACACCGCCATCATTTTCGGAACGGCACTGCTTTATTTTCCCGTCTTCACTTGGCCGACTGCTGGCTCGCGGATTGTCTTTAGTTGGCCCACTACACTACACCACCGACAAGCTGTTTCGGCACCGACACACTCACGTAGAGCAAACAAGCCGCGTTGCACAGGCCGCGCTTCGCAGGCAGCTTGGACATGCCGGCGGCAGCATGCAATCTCCGGCGAAACCGCGAAAATTATTTTCCTGGACTTACCGTACTTACAAATACCGGCGCAAGAACCGCCAGCGAGGTGACCGTTTGTCCGGGATCACTGGAACCGGATCATGCAGGAGAGAGAGAGAGAGAGAGATCACTTTATTGAGTGTGCAGGAAACATCGCTGGTGGTAGCACAGACGCAAATACGGGGGCTAAGACTATCCCCAACGCATCATTATTGTTTCGCCGCGGGGGGAGGTTGTTAGAGTTTTGTTTTATTACGGCGAGGATGAAGAAGTGAGCACAGATGTCAGGAGAAAAGGACGATGATGAACAATGGCGGCGATCCGACATACTCTGTGTGTAACATGATGCAAATACAGTTCTTTTTCCATTACCGAAGGCGTTGTAGTCGCGACAGATTACTCATACAAGTCTTAAAGCAAACATCATGATGATAGAAATTTCATAAAATTGCAGTACGGTATAAATAGCATCTTCTGTGGTGAAATCAACGCGGATTACAAGACAATGGTACCGGATACCGAAAACATTAATGCGTTCATCCGTCTCGCGACGTTCAACATCCTTAAAGCAGTGCGTTTGAAATTGCACTTCCAAGTGTCTGAAAAGACGGCAAACGTCATTTTATTTTTCAGCAAGTATTTCGTCACTTGCTTTATGGACACATCGTACAGTTTAAAGTCGTGTATGTACTGTGGGAATTTTTTCTAATGAATAATTTCGCAGGATGTTCTGCCCTGACAACAGCGTGTTGCTTATCGTTTGCATGCACTTTTATCCCAGCAGCAACGCCTTCTCAGGCTTCTATGAACAGCATTAACCCGCATTCTCTGCCTAGTTACGGCGCGGTTTGCACAAGGTTCGTTACATCAGTTCTCGCTTCTGCTCAACTGCACTAGACGTAAGGTTAACCTTGTTATCACCGAATGTGCAGTGGGAACGTCAGGCAGGTTGTTAACGATTTGTGGCTTCCTCTTCTTCGCACTATCCGGTGAAGTCATTGTTGCGCCGATTGTTACGCGTAACTCTCAGACGAGGTCCCGAGCTCGTTATCAGCTCAATCCGCGGTTCAAACTTGCGCCTGATGACGAGAAAAAAACTATGGATTTAGAAAAAAAATCCTGTGAACGTTTAGAAAGTTACGAAGTGTACCTATAGGCGCATTTGTTTCAACCGTCGTGAAACAAACGAGAAAATGCCGTTACTGTGCCTGTATACATTTACATGTCATTGCCGGGGGGGCCTTGCGAAAAAACCCACGCTCAATTGTGAAGACTACCACCAAGTCGACGGCGGCGTTGACAGGCAATTGCTATCAATATCAGTCCTACACCGAGTGTTTACTCCAGAATGCTACCAAAGTGTGATTTATCCATAAAAATTGCCAGTTGGGAAGTACACAGAAAAGGAACCGGGAACACAATCCGCCTTTGGATGTCCAATACTGATATTTTGTATCCTTCGTGGCCTTATACGTTCTCTCGAACATCTCCCAAAACGTTTGTGTTTGGGCGGGCATGAGAAATATTCCTGAACGCGTTTTGTTTATTTTCCAGAGATTAACGTCCCGGGGCCAGTATTGCTTCTAGGCTAACCTTTAACCAATTGTGACCACCATCCTCCGTTAAGTCGCAAACACTCGCACCTTCTCTAAGTGCTCCGGCGGCGAAGGTTGACGTTATGCTGCCTTGTTGGCGCGTGTGCCTTCTGCGGTGTTCTAAATTTTAGAATGTAAGAAGTACTTTGTTAGAGCGGTTTTATTTTATTATTCTGAGCGTGGGACACTGGCTCGTTCACACGGTGCCTAAAATGGAATAATTGTCGATTGATGCACAGCTGATAAAGAGACCGAACGACAAGACGGCTGACGCGGGCATGCTGCTAGATCTGGACGCCATCGTCAAGGAGGCCTTCTCCACCGGCCCCAGGACGGAAGCGACGAAGATCCTCAGAGTCGTCGTCGACGGCATGGTGGAGGGTGTGACGCCCGAACAGTGGGCGCAATTTCTCAGCCAAGAGCAGCGCAATGTCATTCCCATCGAGCCGTCAAACGAAGTCATAACCGACGGCATGGAGCACTTCAAGGCCGCAATGAAGGTGGGGGTTTCCTACATCTCGCCTCTCCTACTGCGATTAGAAAAGAACTACCTCCTGGCGTAGGCCTGTTTCTCACGCACAGAGCAACGACTGTTTTCATACGAGAACCTCACTTGAGTGTCCTTTTAAAGGAATACAGAAGAAAATGAGTTTAGTCTAATCTCTGGCCGCTTCATTCATTCAAATGCGGGCGATTCGTAAATGAATATTTAGACGAAATCTTGAGTCTCCACTCGCCTGTGATGAATGCCTACTTGCTGAAATACGTCACACTCTTTTGAAGTGCGCTTCCATGCTATATCAGCCTTAAGGGTTATCATTTCACAGTAGTTCATGCTGAATACTGACTTTTTGCGTTTTGCTCATTTATACGCAGGTTTTATAACGTAACGGGTCGTGAAGACGAAATATAACTTTGTTTTTTTAAAAAAACTGTTCGGTTAAAAATCGTTAGATCTGTAACAATTCAATGTTTATCGCAAGCTTCAAACAAGTACTCGAAATTGCAAAGAAAACAGATGAAGCAGTTGTGACTGCACAGCCACTTCCTGTTGATCTCTCTATGGCATCACGGAATCTTGTTTGCACGAATCTTGTTTGCACGGTGCAAACAAGATTGCACGAAATGTTGTTTGCCCCGACCAAAGCCACCCCCAGGAAAGATGACTTGTTGATTGTAGTGGCACCTCTAGTCACGCGTATTCGCGTCACTGGAATGCTAATGTGCATGAGATTAGTACGGTTTTAGTGCTGATTCATAATACATCATTCCGGTCCATATGTGGTCACTATAGCATAGAATTTACATCTTTATTAATATTTTAACATTGTTAATATTTTAACCCGAAACCCGGGTACACAAAGTTCTAAGTGACGTAATATTCGACACGGAAGTTACGTCACCAGAAAAAGTGCCATTGACAAGGGACGAGCGCCCGTGTCATTGTCTTTCGTTAGGTCCCCGTATAGAGCGTTTTTCACAATGTCAAAGTCGTATCACCAACTATCCCAAATTTCTGCTTCGAAAAGTGCCATTGACGCGGTGGCATGTGGTTTCGAGCACACGACTCTATCTCTTCAGAACGGGAGGTACGTGATGCTCTTCCCACTGCGCTATGAACCGAGACGTGACGTGAGCAGCTCTACGAACGCGCCTTGTGTCGTTCTCTATGACTCATTCAGATGTGTCTGCCGTCTAGGAGAGGCGAAGCGAAGTAGGGCATCATGCCGCTAATGAGCGCCGACAGTTGGCGCCTCGATGCCAGCGCCTTCGTGTACGGGGGACGCGCGGGAATGGAGGCACCCTCCGCTGTTTTTTGTTTCTTGCGTGTCGCCGTCACCTCGTCTGACGGGGTCAGGCTCTCGAACCCTTCGGATGTGAAGGAGGTTCCTTTAACATTCAACTGCTCCTGTGAAGGCCCCCTTTACTTTCGTGTTTTGCCGATTCCTATGTAAGAGGTATCAACCACATTTTTTAAATGCAGAGCATTTCAGTAACTCACGATGTCACCCGCGTTGGCGTCCGTAGTCCGCACCGCACCCCTCCCTACTATATAAAAAAAAGAAATACTACCCGGCGCCAGGTTTCGATCCCTCGACCCTGCGGGCGGAACGCAAAGTACAAGGTACTCTAACCACTGCGCCACAAAGCCGACACAGAATGCGAGGCTATGAACGCGCCTTATATCGTTGACTCATTCAAATTACTACTGACGAGCGCTCTCTCGTCAGCAGTTGCCACAAGTGCAACAAAATTAACGTAACGCAAACTACTTAAGGTCGTGCGCCCCCGGAAATGCTCTGCATTTGATCGTGCCCCTCGCGAGGGGGATGTTTCAATGCGTCTTCCTACTGGCCAGTACACTCGTCGCCATCTGCCGGATGTTGTGCGAACCCTTAGCGGCTGATGGTGCGCGATTTGAAACGACATTTGCATATGACCAAACTGAAAGGCTCTCCAAGAAAAACAAATACCAGGGCCAGAGTTTCTGCAGTGGATGTAGTATTTGCTTTTTCCCGCAAACGAAAACGTCTGTCGGGGCTGGAAGGGAGCTGAGCGACTCAGAAAAGGCTTGTTCCTTCAAATTGAACGACACTGCATGTTGTCTTCATGACCCACCCTTCTAAGAGCATAGCGATTCACTAAACGTTGTTCTCCGGACGTCGCATTGTGCGGTCACAATCGACGCTAGAAAGTCAGCGGGGAGGATAGTGCGAGGAACACAGCTTTAAAAAAACACTCGCTTATCCTTAAAACGTCGTCGCTACGCGGATCGTATACTGGTGTGGCTTTAAGACATTATTAACAACTCACCACTGTACCCTCTAAAATCAAAATATAGAAAGCCAAAGAGAAAGGCATCAAGATACTTAGGGAATTTTACTTCAGTCTCCACCTGAACAAAATCAGACTGAGCTCTAGCTTAGAATGAAAAAACCTTAACTCCATAAACTTGAAAACTCATGTTATATATGAAAATATTATGTGCCAACTCAACGCAAATCGCGAACGCTTGGCTGATCGAGTACCGATATGTATGCGAAAAACACGTTTTAGAATGAAGCATCTCTATGTTGAGACGTGAATACGTACATATGGTAATGCTAAACAAGAACGATTAATCACATTTGGACTGAGCTTGGTAAGCACGAACTCGTGAAGCTCTACAGTAGCATATCTTACTAGCGCAAGAGTCCTGCGACACATAACAGACAAGCAGTAAGGTTTATTTTTTGCGAATATCGCAGGCTTGATTCCTTCACGAACCTAATGCAATTAAACGGCATTTGTACCTTAGAAGTTCGCAGAGTGTTAATCGCCTTTCCCTTCTTTACAACTGTTTGTCTGGTAATATAAAAATGACCTCCTTGAGAGCGTTAAACTATCAGCACAGCGTACACGTCATGGTCACGAATATTCTCTAACCACTGCCCACTGATGTTTTTCGTTCTATCAGTTTTACTGGTGACCTGGAGCGTCACCGGTTGTCTTAACTTTGTCGTCTTCTTTTGTACAACTATGTTTTGATGTGCCCACTTCTGTTTGGGCCAGCGCATTAGACTGCAGTATTGTGAAATAAATAAATAAATAAATAAATAAATAAATAAATAAATAAATAAATAAATTTACAATAACTTGGTACCAATAGGAAATGACATAGTAAAGCCTAACTGCTGGAATAATTTATGTGTATTTGAAGTTTGCTGAAGCCAATACTCCCATCTAGTGTAAGATATTGCCGCGAACCATGTATTGGATTTGTTTATTTGTTTTGCTTTTACCGCCCGGCGGCGCCGGTCTGTGTCATCTGTGTGCCAAAGGAAGCGCGTGTTCCATTCTTTCTTTCTATGCCGCATGTGTTATCTCTTCTGGTAGGGAGAGCGTTCCGAACTAACGGTAGCAACCTAGAATAATCTTCTTCGTTCTGGATGTAAATCGACGGTTCGAGAAACAGTCGCGCCTAAAGATAAACAGCCTGCAGAGCAGACGCCGCGGCATTTCATTGCACTCTCCGACGCTCGCCGACGCACGTCACTTTTTTTTGACTGCTGCCTCGCCGCCTGTGTATTCTTTGAGTTGTTAGGGGAGTACAAGTTCGCTCCAATAAACTCGTTTTCTTTGAAGACAACTGCGCCGTCTTTGACTTCGTGACATCTGATGGAGGTGCGGGGTATGCACCCTTCATGCTCTCTACAACCTCTGGAAGCCGCCAGCCAGTCCAACAAGAGCCAGCCTTTGCCATCAAGGTTTACCACCCGAGCTCGGTCTACTACCGGAGAAAGCGAAGAAGAAACACGTCGCAACCAGCACCATGGTCAATCAAGCCAATCCTCCTGTCGTTCTGCAGCAACCTCGGGAGCCCCCATCATTCCGAGGATCCCCTGGTGAAGACCCGGAAGAGTGGCTGGAGAAGCTGGAGCGCGTCCGAAGTTTCAACCGATGGGATGATGAAGAAACTCTGAGGCAAGTGTTTTTCTACCTCGGAGACTCGGCTCAAGTCTGGTTTGAAAATCACGAGAGCTCGCTAACATCATGGAGCATGTTCGAAGCGGAATGTTTGAAAACATTCACAACTGTCGTACGGAAAGAACGAGCTGAGGTGTATGCAGCCGCGAATCCAACACCCTAACGAAGTTGTCGTGGTGTTCGTTGAGGAGATGAAGATGCTGTTCCGACGAGCTGACCCCGTAATGGCAGAAGAGAAGAAGGTGCGCTTTCTGATGCGGGGATTTAAACAAGAGCTCTTCGCTGGACTTATTCGCAACCCGCCCAAAACCGTCGCTGAGTTGCTGACCGAGGCTTCGATGATCGAGAGGACCCTGGACATGCGTTCGAGGCAATACGATAGACCACTCAACGCGTTTTTCGTGAACCCCGTCAACGCCCCTGGATTAGCGACGGAAGACTTGCGGGAAACGATCCGCGCCGTCGTTCGCGAAGAACTGAGGAGGCTTTTCCCAACCACGCCGCAACCCCAGATCGCCTCCATGACCGACGTGATCCGAGAAGTAGTCCAAGTGGCACTGGGGACTTCTACGCCATCGGAAGCACCCCGCGAACCACAAGCGATGACCTACTCCGCGGCTGTTCGTCGACCCCGACCTGTTCCAACTCGTCGTCAAGAGGCCTCGCCGTACCGCCGCCCACTGTCGCTTGCCCGACCCCCTGTAGTACGAAACCAGACGCCGAGGAAGACGAAAGTATAGCGAATTTCCGATAATCGTCCGCTGTGCTACCACTGCGGAGAGGCCGACCACATCTACCGTCGCTGCCCATACAGGAGACTCGGACTGCGTGGTTTCTCCGTCGATGCACCTCGCCCTCTCCCTAGCCAACGACCGCGTGAGATCGACGACTACCTATCTCAAACCAGCCGTGGCCCAGCCCGTTTCAACCGTTCGCCGTCGCCCTACCCGTACGAGTCGCGGAACCGCCTTAGCCATTCTGACTTCACACGTGGAAGGTCCCCCAGCCTACGCAGGGGAAACTAAAGGCAGCAGCATCTGGAGGTGAAGTTGCACAACGGCAAAAAAAAGAAAACCCTCCAACGACGCAAGGGCGCGCCGAAGACCGTGATTCACGACATGCCCTCATCCCGACGACCAGACGGAACCCTCGCGAGACTCCCGAACACGACGACAGCTACACAGCGCGACGCGTACCCAACATGACAGAGACGGCCGCCGAGAAGACAACGACGACGCACAGTGCCCGACTATCAACACGCACAAGCCGAGATGCGACGCCCCGACGCACCCGCAACTCGAGGAAGGCGGCGTCCGACGTCCACTTGTCCATCGACGGCATTGACGTGAGCGTCCAGGGGCAAGTAAGTAAGCGTCCAGGGGCACTCGTGGTGGAAACGCTGCGTTTTAGGTGTCCCTTACGCACACTAAACAGCGGGAAAAGTACACCAACCGTAGGTATTTCCGCCAGCAAAGCTGTGTAAACAGAGAGCCATATGGAGGAAAGTCCACACTGCTCGGCCCCCTAGCGACAAAAAAAAAACTGAGGGAGATATAAATAAAAATTGCATAACAGGGCCAACCGCTTCCCACTAACATGAGCAGTGGGAAGGAGGACAGCCACCACCGATTATGGACTCATCACAAGATCCCGCGTCTTCTTCCAACACATCCGTCCTTTCCTCAATTAAGTGAGGCAGAGGTCCCCCAATGGTCACCAGGAGTGGGCCTCGATGTAGATGCCGTTCTGCCATGATGTACGTAGTCCGTCAATGTTCTCATGCTCATTAACCCATTTGTACCAGCTGCCTAACGAACCCTCCCTGATATGCTGCCAAACCGCTACTATCCTGCGCGGTCCAAGTCTAATCTTTGTAACCACACCCTCATATTTTCTCATTTCATTACTCCGCGGAGCTATGTAGCCATTCGCTATCTCTGATGGACTACCGGTTGCCAGTTCATGTGCCATTCGCTATCTCTGATGGACTACCGGTTGCCAGTTCATGTGCTCGCTCCAACACCACTTTTTGTTCTCTATAGGATCCAGGATGTCTTCTACATGAGCTTGTTCAAATGCGCCCGTTTCCTACCTACTCCTGAGCCCCGCTCTTTCCTGCTCGTTTGGCTAATACAACTTTTCTCTTGAAGGGTGTAGCAAGTCCTCCATGCGACCCAACGGCTGTACGTGCTTGGGTATCGATAATGTTTAGCTTTGAACCAGGTGTCCCTAACGCTGTAAGGTTAAATTATACCAAGTACCCATGTTTCCACGAAGCTGCAATTGCAAAAATTCTGTTAAAACTTCTTTTTGTCAATGCAACGGTGAGCAAGAAAGGAACTATTAACAATATACTGCAAGTACTACGCGCTTCAAAAGTAGGGTGAGATAGTTTCATTTGCACAAAATTCCAACCAACGCAGGGAGTGACGGACCAGGGCCTGCCGAAGGCAACCACCTACCTGGCCACCAACCTGATGGCGGAGATGGTGCACATTCTCTCCATGCGTGCAAACATCTCCAGCATCGAGGAAGACAAGGCCCACTACTGTTTACGGTTCACCCATGAGAGCCTAACGCTCACCTGGGCATACCTGGCCGGGCACATTCTGTCGCCCGTTGGTGCAAGCGACGTGATCGGGGGCATGTTCGATGCCATGAAGAAAATTTTCTACGACAAAACAGACGCCTTCGGTTGGCTGCAGGTACTTGGTGTGTTTCCATAATGCCACGGCGGCCCCGTCGCTGTGGCCGCTTCCAAAAGCCAAAGTTACTCAGTATCACCAGTTGCGAAACTCCCCATAGGCCTCGTACTAAAAAAAGGTGCTCCAATCTGCCCTGTTAAAGGGGCACTGACACAAAAATTTTGCATCTTGTTTTTTTTGTTGCGATAAGTAGCTAGTGACCTACTTATAACCTGTAGAAAACTCATTTGCTTCAGCGTGCGACGGTTGTTTAATTAGAGGCATTTTAAATGCGGCCAGTCGCAGTTTCGGTTTCAGCGAGTGCCGTGAAACGATGAATTTTGTGGCAAAACGAGGCGTGCAACCCCCACTGCTTGCAATGTGCTAGAAAGTGGGAACTTGTAGCCCCTTCCAGGAACTTTGCGAGCCCAGCTTTGAACGCTTCTTGAGTATGTTTCCTAATTTGAAATGCAGGCTTAATTTTATCAAGTCGCGTTATTAAGTAAATGTTTATCAATGATCAATTTCTGTTCCTTTGTTGCCGCACCAATACACGTACCCTTCAGCTTCAACGAAGCACGGCCCTGATTCTGAAACGTAGCTTTTCAACAGGCGAGCAACGGGCGTTCGAATGCAGGCGTGCAACGTCATGCGTAAGGCTAATGGAGCGCTCTGAAAGGGGAGTGTCTTGCATTAAATGAAGGGGCAAGCACCGTTAAATTATAGTTTCACAATTCTGCGAGCAGTTTGAATACAAAATAACAAACTCCGCTCTCTGAATGTAAAGTGAATGTAAATGCCCAACGAAGCTTTTTAGCACACCTGATGGATGTTAGACAGATTTCATGTGAAATATACCAGCGAATTAGTTCTTGTTGGTACTCACTGTGGTGATAACCTAGAGAAGACACGTACAGGTGCCCCTAAAGTAAACGGAGCTCGGGATAGAGATTTTGAGGGGATTTCTCGGCCATGTGCCTGGCCAGCAACCTCTGAGTGACTTTTCAAGGAAGTCATTCTAGAATAAAATCGGGCCGCACATAGCTATTTCTGCTTGCAGCCACACAAAATAGTAAATATTCTGATTTCACGAAGCCGCACTCCGTTTATTTTTGCGGCACGTGTACAGTCACAGCCGTTCCCTGCAGAGAATTTGTGATGAAGGTGGCTGTGACGCATTCTTGGGCAGGCAGAACGAAATTGCGCGAATCTCTAGTTAGTGTTAGTCCCTCACTTCGACCATTTTGTCCATTTTGGGGAAGAAATGCTTTCTGGACGCGTTCAGGGCATGTATTTTACTCGAGTCGAAGTCCCAAGCTCCTTTCATGAGGCAAACGCCTTGTGACTTCTACCGCCGGTAACGTAAGAAAATAGTGCATAGTGTTGCGACGTTGTCATCCCACCGCTGGCAACCCGTTGCTGCGTACGGGAAGGCCGACCCGAGCCGAGCTCCGTCACCGCCGACATACGTGTGGTATCGTGGTTTGAAGCGAGCGGCCAGCCAATGTTTCAGCCGTGAAGAAGTCCAGAAGCCTTAGGCAAAACGTAACTTGTTTACTTCATAGCGAGAGATGAGCCGAAGCCAAAGAACAATGCCCCGACGGGCGAGGTTACCGTACAGGACTCGAGCAGAGTGACAGCATTGATTCACTGCTCAAACAGGAATGATCTACAGCGCTTGGAGGGTTCTTATTTATACCCAAAGCGCTAACGGTCGAAACAAGCGTTCCATCTAGATTGTGTAGCCGACACTGACGGCACAGACACACACGACACTCTTTCCAGAGTTCGCGAGCAGTCGGTAGTACCGGCGCACGCTGAGTCCGAGAGAGGGTAGAAAGGAGGTCTCCGCTGCGGACGCGGGGCTTCTGCGTCCTTGGGGCAGGTCTCTACGTGTTGCGTCGGCACGCCATCGAAGGTTGATCGCGCCGATAGATGGGCGCCAGAGATCCAGGCTTGTCGGGGCTTGCTGCAAGCGTGAGTCACCGACAAAGGGGGCCTGCTTGAAAGGCGCACGTAGTGGAGGCTCGCCGCACAGCCGAGGAGTATTGAAACAAAGCCCAGCGGCGGGCTCATTCGAAACAATAGGTAGCGCATTGGACTACTACTTTGGAGAGCTTGGTTCATATCTCATTTGATAATACTAGGGATTTTAATGTTTACGGTTTGCAGCGGTGTCCTTTTTTCATGACAGGAGAACGACACTACGATAACGACCGTGATTCCCGGTATGGTGAAATTACGGATATTACTTTAAAACAATTAGAACGAACATCTCTGTTTCCTACAATGCGGTCACCATCGAAACAATAGGGCGCTTGAAACACGAGAGAACGCACACCGGGATGCTCGTTTCCCAATGACTTGGCATGAATGCAACATGAAGGGTACATGAAACCCAAGGCATACCGGCTTCGCTAAGAAATTCAAACCTGCGCTGTTTGCAAAGTCGCAACAATGCAATCGTCTTGCAGTAACGAGCAACCATTTGAACGAAAGCTCCCGTTATCGATAAAGACTCGGAAAGTGAAGGTATGAGGTGGAGAGTCCCAATATACAACTCCAACAGATGGTGTTGCGAGGAGCTCTAGCAGCTGGTTCTAACCAGAGCCATGGCGTGGGTTGCGGTGAAAAATCTCGATAAGAGCGAAAGCTTGCTGTCGCAGCGCGAATATACGTCATAGTTCCAGCTGAAAAGTTTCTCCCATGGTGTGCTGCCGCATAATAAAAGAATCGCGAAACCCTCCCTGTGGAATACTGCGGGAGGTACCAGGAAACGACGCCACATAAATATAGTGAGTGAATGAGTCAGTAAACATTTATTTATGAAAACTTGGAGACAGTAAAGGAAAGTGTTAAAAAAATTCCCCCGCACCTCCCCGAAGGGAATCGTGCAGAAATGCGAATGCATTGGGTACACCATGAGTGTGTTGCGAGTAATGGCGTAATTAATGACGAGAGTGTGAACGTAATCATTTATTCATCAGCACCTGTTTGTGTTATTGTTGTACCTGACGGCCACAATCACTGCCTTGTGATCGCTAAAGTGCACGGTCAAAGGGTCTTTGAGAAGCATACGCGCGCCACAGTTTCGCGTAAAGACCAGATCAATGCAACTCCCGTGAATGGTAGTGGGGCACGTGTCGAAGCCGGCAGAGAGACAATGCATAGAGTGCCTGGTCTGCATGTACTCGACCAGCCACTCGCCACTCTTCTTGCGGACGTCAACGTTGAAGTCGCCAACCAAGGCTATGGGGTCAGAGGGTTTGGAGCGCACGCGCACACTTTCCATTGCCGCGTCCAGCTGCACGGCAACGGCGTCTCGAGCGAGGTTGGGCGCGAGGTACACAGTCACCACAAAGACTCCGTCTCCTGTGTAGGCAAGGGTGTACAAGTCCTTGTACGGAGGCGTGTCTCGAACGGGAGACGTGGCAACGGCGTGCGATATCAAGTTCCCTCGGGCGTGTCCTCTCCCCTTGCCCTCCGCTACTCCCGCCCGAGCTACCACCTGCTCCGGTTGCTAGGCGCGCCACAGCTGTTGTTAGGGGCGAGGAGGAGCGCGGAGAGATAACACCTGCGGGCGCACGCCGATGGAGCACGACAACCCCCGACTAAGAAATGCATTCGCATTTACGACGACGACGACGACGAAGGCAGAACTACGAGGCGCGCGCTCACGTGCGCTCGCGCTGGAGGAATGCAGGCGCACGCCGGCCAACGGAGCAAGACAACCCCCGGCTAATAAATGCATTCGCATTTAAAAACCGGACAAAGGCGGCCAACCTGGTCCGGTGGGCCACGTGCCACGGCCGCTGACTTAGCCCGTTCGACCAGTGCAGCCTGGTCCTTGAGCTGGCCACCCCGCAGCACGCACTCCGACTGCTCCGATGTTACGTGGGTGGTGGTGAGGGGTTAATAGGGCATTGCCTTACCAAGTGGAGGGCAGTTAACGTGGAGTTGCAGCGTGTGCAGTTTAGGGAGTGGGTGGACGGAAGTGTGCGGTGTAGAGGGGGTTACAGAAAGTGCTGGCCTGTAGCCGGCGCCAGATCCGTGCGTCCGCGATTGGAATGGAAGGGTGAGGTGGTGGGTAGAGGCGGCAGGACTGACGGTAGTGGGGGAGTATATCGGCGTAGGTTGGGGCAAAGGCTGGAGGGTAGGGTTTGAGGGGGTAGTGGGTGGTTTATTTCCTCCGGCCATGCCCGGTAGGTTAAGGCACGGGCAGTGGCGTGAGCCACCTCATTCCCGCAAAGAGATGAATACCCTGTGATCCATACAATGCGAGTGTCCGGTAGTGTGGGTCGTTGGGTGAGGATGGAAACGGTGAGGTTGGTGATACAACCAATGGCGTAGCGACCGCAGGTGGATTGGGAATCAGTCAGGATGGTGATTTGCGTTGCAGGTTTGTGTTTGTGTAATGGTCAGTGCGATGGCCGCCTCCTCTGCAGTGTCAATAGATGTCGTGCGTATGGTGGCGTTGGCTGTTAAGTCTATGATTGCGATGACGTGTGCAGGGTGTGTGCTTCATGGGGCGGCGCCTGTGTGGTAGACGGTGGGGTTTGTGCTGTAACGTCTAAATAGTAGTCGTGTGCGATTTGAGTGGCGCCGCCTGTTGTACATGGTATGCGTGTGCTTTGGTATTGGGAGTACGTGTATGGCAGCGCGGGTTGTGGGGGGGAGGGAGCAGAAGGTTTCGGGAGTGGGGTTGGAGGGGTAGCCGAGGCGGGTTAGAAGGCGGCGGACAGTGGAGGTAGGTTGTAGCCGCTGGCGTTGACTTGTAAGGGGCGCTTCAATTAGCTCTGGTACGGTGTTACAGATGCCAGCCAAGGGAGGCGCTCCGTTGAAGTGAAGTTGGGAAGCCCAGGGGCTGCCTTATACAAATTTCGTATTAGTATGTCGAGCTTGGCGATTTTCTGGGATTTTAGGGAGAGGTATGGGGCGCTAACACAATGCGGCTTGTGATGATGGATTGCACGATCCGGCAGGTGTCTGCCTCCCGTAGTCCGTGTCGACGGGTGCATACTCGTTGGATAAGGTGAGTCAGTTGGGATACCGTTGTCCGTTTTTTTGTGGTGTACCTTGTGGTGTGGTGGGCTCTGCGCTGATGTGTGAAAGCGGTCTGTCTTGTAAACGCCGATGCTCAGAGTAGCAGTGCGGTTCGAAAGAAACGTTCAGACATAGTTGCACGTTGAGGCGCCGAGTTAAAATCGCTGAGTCACGTTGTCAAAGGCCCCCTTTATGTATAGTGCTAGAATGGAGCTTGGGTGGGTCTTGCTTAGTTTATCGATGACTTCTTTTATTTGGAGGTGCATGCCCTGGTTGGAGAGGTTGGCCCGGAACCCGAACATTGTGTTGGGGAGCCGGGCAGGGCTTTCGAGGTGGGCTGTGAGCCGATGGGTGACCAGGTATTCCAGTAGGTTGCCAATACATGAGGTCTTGGTCATGGGCCGGAGATTGTCTAAGTGGATTAGCTTGTTGGGTTTTGGGAGAAGGCTGATGTATGCATGACGTCATTGTTCTGGTAACATGCCGCGGTTCCAATGGTCATTGTAGCATTTGAGGAGGGCCTGGAGATGTTCGTCATCGATTTTTCGTAAGAGTTGTAGGTGACTTGATCATGCCCGTGTGCGGTGTTGCGGGTGAGTTGGGCGAGGGCTTGAAGAAGTTCTGTGCTGCTAAAAGGCACGTCGAGGTCCGGCTTGGGGGCCCCTTGCTAATCCGCGTGATGAGGTGGCGTGCCGGGTGTTCGGAAGGGTCGTAGGCGAAGCGTGAAGAGAAGGTGCACTGGAGGTTTGCGGTGGCTGTGCATCAGGCGTGCGATGTCTTGATTGGTGGCCGTTTTGGAGGGGGATGGGCTCACGAGTTTACGGAGAATGAACCAAGCATGTTTGGTCTTTAAAGCCACCGCTAGTTGATCACACAATGAGCGCCAGTTATGTTCAAGTTCCCTGGAATATTGAACAGCCGATTCTGTTAACTGAGCGATGCGGCGTTTTAGGCTACGGTTGTGTCGATTGTCGTGCCAGCGATTGAGGAGGCTTCGTCCTGCTTCCCAGATATGGTTGAGATGGTTATCAGTCGCTGGGAGTCCTCCGCAAGGTGTATGGTTTTGGTGTGTCGATCCTGGGTGTCCATTATGTTTTGTGCCCAGCAGTCCAGGTCTTCTTCTGGAGTGGTGTGGGGGAGTGGGTCCATGCGAAAGGCCTCTCCATCTGTTAGCCTGGCCACACCTGTTGCGGCGTTTGTGATGAGGAAACTTGGTGGGTAATTTTTATCATAACGTTTTCGCTACCCAGGGTGCCTAATTGCGCGGTCCAGCTTGGATTTCTGACGTCGCGAGTAAAGTTGAGTTCGGTAATTGTGTCTTGGGTGACGCTGGGGCCGATACAGGTGGGTTGAGTAAGGTCATTCTGTGGTGTAAAGTGGTGGTGCTGAATGGCGTTGGGCAGTGCGGTGCCTTTCGGTGTGGCTGGTGGGTACCCCCATGTGATGTGGGGGGGGGGGGGGCGTTGAAGTCGCCTATTACGACGCAGGGTCCTTTTTGGCTTAGCTGCTTGTGACGTTCAGAAGGGCTTCACTGTCGGTGAGGGGTTGCTTCGGAGGGCTGTGGACGTTTAGTATATAGATTCTGGGGGTGGTGGCTTGCCGGGGAATGAGTTAACTGAGCACGTGGTCGATTGTCAGGGTGGAGGGTATCACTTGGCCAGTAAGTGTTTTGGGACACCAGTATGGCCGTACGGGTGTCAGAGGGATTGGTATATCTATCACATCCTCGAAGGCTGGGGTGTTGGTTTCTTGCAGTGCAATGGTGTCGGCTGGATGTGAGGTCAGTTAAATTTTGAGGGCCTCATTTTGTTTCTGAAGGAGCGGCAATTCCACTGGTATATCGTTAATGGTGGGCGGGCGGAGGGTCTGTGGGCTATGATCCGTTCGTTGTTTCTTGAATAATGGTGTGTTATCAGATTGCATGATACTCTACATATGTCCGATGCATTCGTTGAGGGAACGGAGGAGGTCCATGGCGCCGGTTATAGACTTGGTGAGGTTAGCCGTGAGTTGTTCTTGCTGCTTTTCTACTTGCGGGATGACAGCGGTCTGGAAAGGTTAGTCAATGATTGTGTTCATGTGCGCGTCGACAATTGCTTCAATTTGGGCGTTTGTAACCTCCTTTGGCGGGGGGCTGGTAGGGGGTGAGGGGGGCGGTTGGGTGAGTTCAAATTCAAGTGCTTCGACACGGGAGGGAAGCTGGGCAATCTGCTCCTCAAATGTGAACATCATTTAATTTAGGTCGAGGGATTGGTGCGTTTGGGTTAGTTGGCGAGGTTGCAGAGAAGTGGTCGATGGTAGGGGGGGAGTGACCGGTAGAGTTGGGGGTGCTAGTATAGGGTCGAGCGGCGGAAAAGCGCGCGGCAACAGCAGACCAGCTTACCTGTTGGGATGTACGCGTGTTGGTTTTGCGGGTGGTTGGTTGGGGAGGTAGCGGCGCGGGCATTTGTTGCTCGCCGTAGCATGTGGCAGAGAGCATTTATGGCATTTCGGGACACACGAGTGGTCTGTGGGTGCAGGGCAAACTGGAACAGTTCGTCGGAATGGGCGACAGCCATACATTACGCTGCCAACTTTCACGTAGAAAGGCACGAACTTCGTCTGGAGGGTGAACAGGGTGGTTTGCCCCATGAAGCGAGAGTGAAGGAGAGCCGGGCCATTTGATTGGAGGTACTCCGTGAGGTTATTGCTTGTTATGGCGGGGTCAATTCCGAGTACAACTCCGCGATTGGTGCCGGGAGGTGGCTTTATGTAGGCACTAAATTCTAGCTAACGGTTGGTGTACTGAAGGTTTTCCATTTTGCTGAGAGTGAGCGAGAGCTCCGGTTCAGGGGTGCTGGCCACCATAACGTTGGGTGTGGGTTGTAGGAGTATGGTAACTTGAAAAAGTCCGTGAGAGGCCACATTTCGTTGCGAGCGCTGATGTAAGGGTTTGGGTGGCGAGTGTGGCTACGTGAAGGCCTTCACGTGGGCGGTAGACAATCTGAAGTTGGGAGGTAGGCGGATTGCTGGTTCTCGGACGGCGGGTATAGTTGTCGGTCTTGCTGGCGGCGAGTTCGGATGGGCACAGGCGGGGGGCTCGGTTGGGTTATCAGCGTTTTCCTTGCGTAACTTAAGAAGTACCTTAATCCAGGTACCTTAATCCAAGCCCGTCTCCGCGGCGTCCGCTTCCATATACACAGCTGGCAGGCGCGGTGGCTGCGGGTGAGCGTATTCGACGTCATCCATTGTTCGTCGGTGTCACGTGCAGGTCGATGTCGAGGCCAGGCCTGCACGAGGCGTAGCATTGCAAGCGTGGTGAACTAACCGCGTTCCCAAGGTCGCACCTGGCTGATGTAGGTACTGATCAGCTCCAAAGGTCGTTGGGCGCTCGATAAGTTCAGTCAAAGGCTGGGGTCGAAGATGCACAAGTTGTAAGACATCAAACGGGAGCCGAAGTGTGAACCACCACGTCCGCCCCCTAGTCGTGAATCTATATAAAAGTAGTTCCACTAAATATTAGCGTTTACAAACGTCTGGTCCTTTGCTCGGATCGAGGCTGAAGTGACTTACCAGCAGCCTTGCTGTACCTTCGCTCGATCAGAGCTGACTGTGCACCGCATTCTAAGGATAGCATTGTTCGTCGGTGACTGACCGCAGGGGAAAGACCGCAAGACGGCAGAAGATGCGGCTTCCAGCTTGGGACTAGACATCGTAGCGGGCGGGAAGTTCAACGTGTCGGGCGTCGACTACAGCGGGGAGCTGCTGAGCCAAAACGACTCTTTTCTGTGCGTGCTCGTGAGAGCACTGGAGAACCATCACAGGGCGCTCACCCAGCACCCTCCCACACTGGTCCAGCTGCTCATCTCGGATCTGGAGTTCCGCGCCGAGCTCGCAAACATCGCCCAAAGGGACACTGTCCTCGTGCCCACTATTTACCAGGTACACCGCATCAGCTGCAAGTACGGCGTTGAGTTTTTCTCTTATCGTGCCCCTTTGAGAGCTTTCTCGAGTCTACCACCATTACTTGAAGTTCTGCTGAATGCATAGGTGACGATAACTTCAGAAATACGTGATAATTGTACGATAGTATGCTCCGAGACATGTCTTGAAGTCTCCTCTTTTCTGGTAAACAGGGTAACGGTATTCGATATTGGTTGAGGGTGGTCGTACCCAGCGGTGCTGCGACAAGTCGGCCTTAGCGACCATTACCACCAACCACAGACTATGATCACTATAATACAAATACCGAAGAAAGCGCGGACCAGCTCGGCTTCTCCGGTAGCTATAACTGGTATGCATAGGACAAGTAGGCCTAGTATAGTGGGTTCGTGCCCCACACGGGGAGCATGTTTTCCCCAAATGTCTTTCTCGCGAAAAATTCAAAATACCGTATTTACTCGCGTAATTATCGCACTTTCCCCCCCCAAAATATGATGCAAATGTACGGGTGCGTTCATTGCGCCAGGTAAATTTTTCGCGAAAAAGGTTTCAGCGCAGAAAAAGCAAGCAAATTGGAGGTCAGAATTCTTACGATAGGTCTCATGAACATAATAAATAAAAACATAATAAAAACTCAGCGGACCACGCTAGCCGCGTTGCAAAGTGACGCAAAATGCAGTGTTTTCATGACTTACGGAACGCTCTGGAACGAGTTTGCTGCGAGATGAGAACAGGTCGACCAATAAGTGGCTGCTACTGTCACAGTGCGGGACACGGCTGCCGCCGCAGCCAGCTGAGCGCGTTTTTTTCTTTGCCTTGTGATTACATTATGTGCATTTGGTGAGAGTTTCTTCCGCACCTATAATGAACGCATGCTTGCCGATATCGCTAATATCGGCAAGTCTGCGGCAACAACATAGCCATGTCCGCTTTGAAAGAGGAGGAAACATATCAGCTGGACCTAGCACACATACGGCATATGGCTGCGGCAAGTTCAGGGTGAGATCATTGTGCGGGAAATAAAAAAAAATCGTATTTTGACGACAAACTTCAGGTGCGATCATTAACCTCGTTCTACATGGTGCGATTTTCCCTGCGAATTCGCACATGCGGCGCCGCTCGTGCCGCAAAACTACGTTTTTTCGTTGCTGCGGCAAAGTGCCAAATGTTTGGAGGCAGTAGAAGGGCCAGAACTTGCAGCCAATGGGAACACAGCTAGGTGAACGCCACGGCCACGTCACGTCATCACCATTTGCACGCTTAGCAACCAGATGGCGTTGCTTGCATACGCGCGGCGTAAGCGCGGGCGTACCAACGCAAACGTACGCGTGTTCACAACGCGATGTCGCGCGCCGTTTTCAATGAATGCTTAATCGGTTTCCGCGCATGTCGCGGACACACAGCAGTTCGGAAGAAGTACATAAGAACCGAAGAGGTCCCGTCCGAGGTATACCAAAATGTGCTAGGCACGCACAACAAGCTAACCCAGTGTTGCTCGCTGTCTTTGTCTTCTCTGCCATGTGTGCGCATATAAAAAATAATTGGCGATTGTCACACGAAACCGCTAATAAACTCATATTTAGTGCAAAACAACCTGAAGCGACTTCTCCAGAAGGTTCAATAAAACTTATTTTTTACATCACAACAAGATTTGCTCGTGGCAGACCTAATTCGGTCTGAAAACAATGTGTTTCTGAAGGGCGAAAATCGCGACGTTCGCCGGCCATGCAGTCGCCGGCCATGCAGACGACATTTCCAGGCATTGCGAACTCCGCAAGTGCGAATGTTCGTTCAACCGAATTCGCAGGCGAAAAACGCACCATGTAGAACGGGCTTTACGCGTGTGCGATCATTATGCGACTAACTACGGTATATCTGTATGCTTTCAACTGTACACACATTTTACTGTATTGTTTTATTACGCGTATGACCGTGGTTCAAAGTTTATTCTTTTTGGCGTTTAGAGTCAGGGACAAATGAAACGCGACCGCTAAAATATGAACCAAAGCCCGCGAACAGTGCGATTTCTTTCTATGCAAACCAACCAAATTGACACGTGGCTTAATTGCAGTCCCAAATATAGAAATATGGCTTCACAAATATACCAATAGTGCGCCATTATTGGATATCCGCGAACAGTTTTTTTTTTCATTTTTTACTGTTCTGCTTCATATTTTCGTGTTCCCAATTCATTTGTCCATGAATGTATACACACAGTGCGAAGTTGTTTATGTTTATTTTCGTTTGCGTTGTACTGGTCATGTACCCCTCCCCTCAATATTGCCAGCTCCCTTCCCCAGGGCAATGAGGGTATCTTGAATAAGTAAATGAATAGGTCTATTTCAATAAGAAAATTCGCTCTATGCCTACAATGGCGTATTTAAATTCTGGATTTTCTTTTACACAGCTTATGGTGGTCGGGAGTGAAGGCACATTGAATAAACATCGTACGGACGGTCGGCACCCAATAAGGGCATATGGAGAGAAACGCATCTTCTTTGTGCGTGAAAGAATTTTGATAATGGTCCGAAAAAAAAAGAAAATTGCGGAAAATGCGCCCTCGGGGCGGCTTTCACACCCCCAATCCTCGGATTTAGCGTGGGATGTCCTAGCTTTTAGGTACCGGAGCACTTGACTTCGCTTCGACGTTTTTCGCGAACTTTTGTGCATGTGGGTGTTTTTGCACTTAGGGGTGGTAGCAGGGACCTACTGTCAACCGTCCGGGGCACTGTCCGTAGCGTCTACGCCATGTCGTAAGCAATTCAGTGGCCATGAACTTCATCATGCTAACTGGGTCACCAAGATTACCAGAACGGAGGCCCTTGTTATGCATGTAGCTTATGGTAATACGGAATGAGGGACCTGTTAAACTAGTAAGGAAAGGCCACTGTCATGGGCGCCAATTAGGGTAGAGGGAAGAGTACGTCTCTTTGTTGCATGCAAATGGGAAGTTCACAATAGTAGTAAAAAAATCAATTGGAAAATAATTTGTGCCCCAGTTGAGACCCAGGCCACAGCCTTCGAATAATGCGTCTGATGCGCTACCTATCGGGGAGCAGCTGTACTTCCTTACAATTTGTGTACTTATTTGGAAATTTTTCCTGCATTCAAGGGTTGCACCCAGCGTCGTTTCGACATATTAAGGGTGAATTTGGATCTTCTTCTTGTCCCCGGAGGCAGGTATTCCAAGGTCTATACGCCGTCGCCGTGTCACGTGCAATCGTCTGGCCATCGACATTCGCATGCTACCTGTGGTCCCAAGCCTGTCAAAACCTCGGGCATCGCTATGTATACAGTTTATGCTAATCGCGAATGATGAGTTCTTCAAATGAACATATAAAGAATACGAATGATATGTTAACGTCTGAAGTAAGGACAATTTGTTCGTTTTGAAGAGAAACTTAGCAGAAAACGATTACTTACACGGAAACGATACACGGAAAACGATACACTTACAGAAACGATACACGGAAGAATGCTGCAAACTATCGAAACTTATCGCAGGACGCCAGTAAATAAATTTTTCACAAACAAGACAGAATAATGAGACAGGAACCAAAAAATGAGGGAAGCTCACACTAATGCGTAAGACTTGGTGGTGGCGAAGCTGTACGCAACAGTAGCGTTTTTCTTCTTTTTGCCTCACGGCCTCACCGCTCTTCGAGGGACCCCAGCTGGATGTTCGTCTTCCACTATCGGGCACATTGTTGCGCAGCACACTGCCTCGTGCTCGTGCCCTTCCTTCGTGGCGCGCGCTTATCGCTGCGGCGGCGGCGGCCTCCTCGCCTTGTCCCGCCGCGTCCCGCGCACGTCTCCTTTCCCTCTGTCACGTCAATTAGCCGGGCAAACCGCATGCAGAAAAACGAGACGTTTAATATGCATGGACAATAACGCGCACGACGCCACACATCACACCACTCCTGACTGCAGTAGCGTAAAACGTTCTGGACGCAAGCACAATACAGAATTAGCTTCCGCTAACTTTCCAATTGATGTCCGTTCCTGGCTGTAGCTCTAATCAGTAGGGTCCGGTAGTCGATGACCACTCGAGAGGCTTGCAGGACACGCTGCCGGAGCCCAGGGTGCGTAGTCCCGGGTGCCGTGGGGACCTCGTCTCGGGTGCGTAGCCCGAGCGTTCAAGCCAGGCCGCCCCGCTGGTGGTCGTTTCTGAAGCCGCCAAGGGCGCGGTGTTGTGCTCAGGATCGTTGTCGCGCTCAGGAGGCCGGCTGGGCGTCTTTACAGTTTCGGTGCCTAGAGGTTCCGCGCAGGCGTCGCCATCCCTCGCTCTCCTTGCTCCACACGCCTCACTTCCTCTTCCCCTCTTCCAGTCCCCTCCTTCAGGGGGTTGCCCATGACATTCTCGATGTCTCCTTTTTCCTCCTCTTCTTCTACTAATCTCCTTCGGGAAGTTGGTCTCTTAGGGGTATTGCTCATGGCACCCTCCTCGCCTATCTCTCCCCGTCATAAGGCCGCTGCTCCGTACCGGGCGCTTGCGGAAGGGGGTGTAGTTTGACCTCTACCGCTCAAGGGCAAAGCTGGTCACCCCGTGAAGACTGATCGAGGTAGCGTAGTGTAGCTTGCGCTACAAAAATAACTGAAGAATGGACAAAATTACACCGCGCAGTCTCTGCACTCACAGATATGGTCCTCCTTGACCCTTCAAGTAAATTATCCCCATCTTAGTTAACCCTTTCAGCCCTGAATTTTTCCGTTTCTATTGGAAACATTTTTGCTGTGTTTTTTAGTATTTGGACCCTGCAAGCTTGCAGACAAAAATGTGCGTGTGATACAAGCAATTAGCGATTTACAAGCATGGCATCATTAGGTCATAGATAAATAAAGCTAAATTCCAGCATAAACTTTTTTGCTGGTTTTACTAAGTTTGGGAAAGCAGTAACCACATACAAAAATAAAGCTGGTAGTGGAAGTATATTCGAATTCACAGCCGTGTCATCAAGCAAAGACTTCGGTATTTGGGGTCACCCACAAGTCAGCCTGGTCTTCCCTGCAATGCCTTCCTCTTTCTAGCATAAGATCAGCTGTAGAAAAAAAACGAACTACGGTGATACCTATCAAAAGAGGCGTCCTTGCAGAACTATTTCCCACAAAACTGTTTTCGCTTTGTTCTCAAATTGCTAGAGGAAATTTCGGTAATGTCCTAAATATCGCACACCAGGGCCGAAAGGGTTAGAGCCACCGGTGGTGCCTTATCGTCCCTCACAAGAATGTCAAATGCTCCATAGATTTCTCACGTGCTGGCGTCCTTATGTCTTCATGATGGCGCAGTTTTTAAGACGACAACAGCATTCGCATGATGCGCAATGAACCGCAAGCTTGCTTCCCATGCGTGTATTCAATGTGTTCATGTGTTCTGGCTGCCTACAGTTTGTCGCGCAAACAGGAGGCTGAGATGCATCTTACCGCTTGCATTTTCCAGTTTGACGTGGACGCTTCTTCCGGTTTGCCCAATAGACTATACCTCATGCGAGTGGAATACCACCCACAACTGCGTTGTTGCACTCCGTAAAGCGTCCGACATGTTGCATTGTAGACGTCATCTTTTATGGCATAACATTCACTCTGTGGCACAGGCTGCTCAACTTATTGCTTGCTAAGAAAACAACTCAGACGCCGAACCTGTTGCCCACTTTTTGAGCTTATGGGATACACCTTGCACATTAGGTATGCCCGCTGCTTTTAACAGCAGGCTTGGTTAATAACAAGAAAAATACCAAGAAAATACCGAGCGCACGTGAGCGTGTGTTTCGTGAGGAGCATCACGCATAGTCCAGGAGTACGCATCGGCTTGCGCCACATGAAGTGGCTCGCAAAAAGAAAATAAAAAATACGGGTCGCACGTGCCAGTCACCGTTCGAGAAAATAGCGCCGCCGAAAAAACGACTGTCGTCTGGTCCTGGCATCCCGCGCTCCGCGTTGCTAGGGCCAGCCACCTGCGCTCATGAAACTTGGTTCCACTGCGGCGGCAGCGGTGAGGCCCAACTCTCTCCGACTCTGTGCGGCGCACATGGGGAATGGGGCGACCAAAGAAGATCCAGATGCCAGAAGAAGGGGCGGCTTATCAGGAAGTGCGCTGCGCTTCAGGCGTGAATGCAATCGCCCAGAAAAACAACATGAAGAAGTATTGCAGGTCTTCAACGGCGAGGGAGTGCAGGAAGAATACTTTGCGGCGGTGGACGATGAAGTATGGGAAGACTGAAGAGGACACTGTACAAACAAAGCACTTATAGGCTTTACTTTGCGTTTTATTTGGTCTGGTGCTGATGATATTATATATATATATATATATATATATATATATATATATATATATATATATATATATATATATGCGCTGGGTAAATAGTTCTGAGTGACTTAAATGCGCTCGTCGAGTGTACCTTAGTGAGACGAACACAGCTCTACTGCGACATCAGGCTTCCACCGTTGGGCAAGCTGTTTTTTTTTCCTGAGGCTTTCGTGTCGTCCGCCGCATTACATCAGCCAAGATACGTTCAGCTAACACACCCAGAATTACCTTCGGGAAACGTACCTGACGCAGTGAAACGGCTCACCTGGACATTCAAACTTGCTTACGCTTGGTGGGGGCAGGAATGAAGCCAGGCGCTCTGAGGTCAGGCGCAGCAATTCTACTCTTCAACAAATCGGAGTGCGCCGACGAAAATGGAGGAGATCTTTTAGGGAGTGCGGCTCGCACACACTCCACAGGTGGTCCCCTTAGGAAAGGAGGCTTACGTCCAAAAACCTGAGGCGACCTTCTTCAGGTAGTTCCTCCATCAGAGCGAACGTGTCTAAAACCGAGGCAAATACCCCACATATCCGCTGAACTTGTGCTGCTGGATCACCACCCAGTTTGTAGATCCCCGGGAAGTCGTCCACGAAGCGAAACGACTTTACGACATCCGAGTCGCTCAGGGCTTCTTGAGGTCAACCATCAGAGCGGACCAACAGGAGGTTGCTGAATGCAGGTGCCAGACACGATCCTATGCACACCTTTTGCTCCTGGATATACCAATCACCATCAAACTTCACCATCGTGGACCGCAGATAAAACAAGATGCTGACGAATTCCTCATGTCAACACAGTTCTGTAACCAAATCGCTCCGGCTTCGTCGATTCCATACTCGACCAAATCGAGAAGCAGCGCTGGCGGCATAGAATAGAACGGGCCGTTTATGTCGACAGAAAAGGAGACCAGACTTTTATCCTTATCTTGTTCAGAAAATTCCTTCAGGAACGGCACTCATTTCACAAGAAAAGTCCTCGCTGGGAATCGCAAAGAACCTTTTTTGCAGATACCCGCCCATCCCGTGTTGCTGGAATCGCTTTTCTGGTACAATGAACCGCAGAGGTCAGCTGTCTTTGTGAGCTTTTGCTGAAAAGAAGGCGGACGTGCTCAGCTCCATTGCATCATTGAATGACTTCGCTATTTCGTCCAGCCTGGTATCTTCATACAGGCTGGTTGCGTCCTTTTTTATTTTCTATGGGAGCCTTTCTTCGTGCCCTCAGAATTTTTCTTCTTAACCTCGCTGTTTTTCCAGTCGTACTCTCCGGACGGCATTGCACCAAAGACTCCTGCCTTTCCTCACACTAGTATCTTCAAACCTGTCTTCTGCTGTGACTCCACCACCCGTTCAGTGCGTATAGTAGACCATCTCTAAAGGGATTGAGGTGGGCACAGTCACAGTCAGCGCTATAGTCTGTGTAAGCCTTCACTGTTAGTCATGGGCGTCGTTAGGATTCTGTTTTGAGGGAGGCAAATGCAAACCCGTTGTGTCGCGGGGGAGGTTAAGGGGACAAGGAGGAGAGGTCAAGTGCTAGTGTTGCCTGGGGGTGGGAGAAGTGCCCATATTGCACCGCACCCCCCTGTCGACGCCTATTCTGCTTGTCCTCGTTTCTTGCGCTGTTACTCTGTTCAGATTATAGTTAGTTTAGACAAAAACAACTCCCGCTAAATTTTCTTATCTCTCCATTCCTTACTACCATTCTGCACTTCCTATTTTGAAGCAGAAAAGGAAGCACTATTCCTTTATGGCATTTTGGCCTCCTTCGCTCTAGCGATTACTTACTATATGCACTCGTTTGTGTGCGGACGTGTGCGCGGACGTGTACGCGTGTGCTGTGTGGGCGTTCCTGTGTGGAGGACGCAGTATGTTCGAAACAGTAGGGCACAATTTTAGGCTAGAAGCGCATGCCCTTTAACCTATTCCCTTTAGCCGCTCCTTTACGCTCCTACTATCATACAGAGGTGGGGCATCCAACAGCCCTATCCCTCAAAGGCGAGCCTTTTTGTCTCTCTACAACTTTCAAGTATTCCACTGAAGGGAGCTTTAGAGTCCTCAACATGCTTCATTCCTCAACTGTTTTGTAATCCTTTTCCCACCCCCTGGAGAGTCCAGTGTTTGTGATGCGAGCCCTCGGCTTTTTCAGCAGTATGATTGATGATTACTTTGGTAATCACAACGACGATGGGGATGCCATAACGTAGGTGTGTAGGTATAGCCACTTTATTTTTCGATGGGCCAGGCACACAAGACATTGTAGGGGGCAGATGCAGCTCCGGGCCGCTTGTTAGAAACCGCAGAATACCCTCATTTTGTGCAGATGGAACCGTACCTGTACACCTCCCGGGTGCCGGAATACTACAACTACGCCACGATTGGCTACTTGCTCGGCAGCCACTTGGCCTCAGTCATGGGCGTTGGCGAACTGAACAGCGCCGACAAGCGTCGAGTCTCTTGGGACGGCGACACCGTTACGCGACAGGAGGCGGTGCTGCAGTGCCTGTTGCGAAGGCGGAAACAGCTGGGCTTCGAGGAACTCAGCCCGGAAAAGGCCGACGAGCAGAAGGCGGTCATGCTGACCCTGACTCACGGCCTTCGACTGGCGCACATGACTCTCAGGACACTGTTTCGCCTCCGGGTTCGTTTCGTTAATCTCTTACTCTAAGTCGAAGGTACCAGTGCTGAGCAAAGGTCTAATTAGTGTCGCATAATGGCGGCGATGGGAGCAGTCGTAGGTGATTTTACCCAACCGGCCGAACCGCTTCCTCTCACTGACTAGCCAGAGTCACTGTAATTATTAATAATGACTCTGGCTAGTCAGTGAGCAGAAGCAGTTTGTCCGGTTGGGTAAAATCAAGACAGACTGATCCGTTTGCAGTTGCGAAACGACACCAGCGAGGATTGCCGTACTGAATGGGAGCTGTACATCTTGATTTTTACCCAACCGGCCAAACCGCCTCCGCTCACTGACTAGCCAGAGTCATTATTAATAATTTCAGTGACTCTGGCTAGTCAGTGAGCAAAAGCGGTCCGGCCGGTTGGGTAAAAAATTGACACCATCTGCCCGCGAGGGGAACCATAGGGTAGATGCGACGCATCGGGGGTTGCCGTTGCGTTTCCGTTATGTTAGCGATGTCAGCGTGTGGATTGCTGTTGTTGTGTATCCTATTTACGCAGCATGTTCACCCCCGATGCGTCGCATCTACCCCATGGTTCCCCTCGCGGGAAAATGGTGTAAATTTTTAAACGAGCGCAAGCTGCGTGCTGACCGCGCTGACGCACAGATGGCGCTGCGGTGAGAGCGGCGGAGCGTGCAGCTGCCGCGGCGAGGAAAATGGGGGAGGGATGCGGACTACGCCGCGACAACGACGCGGGACAAGGCGAGTTAAAGAGATGCATTGCATCTAAAACAACTATGACTGCTCCAATTGCCACCGTCATGCGACACTAATTAGACCGTTGCCCCAGTACTGCCGGCTTAACGATGAGAGCTGCATGCAACGCCGGCCTGCAAATGCGAAGTGACAAGTACCATTCAATACTTTCCAATTCTATAAAAAGTTCAGAAAATTTCCGTCCTAACCATAAACATTCGGCGGAATTCTACACTCCGTATTATTGGTGACTTCCACCGCGCCCACGGATGCATCATTAGAGCGCTGACGCTTGTTGTTGACGTTAAGTTTGCGTGCCTTACAATTTCTGTACGCTACGTTCTGTGACTCGCACCGCAGGCTCGCACGGGAAAGGTGTTCAATGAGTACTGGCCCGAGGCGCAGCACGTGTTCTTTGTGCGCGCCTGCATGATCTGGTGCAACTCGAAAAGCGAGCCAGGCCCCCTGACAGCTCGGGAGAAGTGCCTGCTGCCGCTGCACACCATGAGGGAGTTCGGCGAGCTCTACAACTGCGCCGGCGGCAGTGGCACCGCGACCAGCACCGACGCTGCCAACGACGGCTTCTGCGACATCTAGGAGCTTTTCTTGTGCAGCGACGTCGCAGTTGCTTCCACACATGCACACACATCGCGGGCTTCATATCATCACGCTTAGAGATGGAAAATTGCACAATGGTCGTAATTAGTATAGCCTTTTAATCATTCAGACAATTTTGCAAACTATTCTCGTGACTTTCAATACTGACACTCCAAGAACAAGGACACTGAGCAAGCTGCGGAAAATGTGCGGAAGCAAAACAAATAAGCAAAAAAAAAGAAAAAAAGCGGAACCGCAAGTCGTTTGAACTTATTTCCAGTAGTGCACTATCCCCATTGAACATTTTTGTGCATATATTCACAGATTTAAACAAATCTCTCGTGGACATTCTACCAGAGTTTATTTTTTTTTCGGGCTTCATGAGCCGTCTCGCCATTGGGACTCCGCTAGCTCGCACTTAATCTTCTACGCAGTAGTTAGAAATAATTTTGTGCGTTCGTACGTAATTACAAATATTTCGTAACAACCTGCTGCATGTTACTTTCTTGATGTGAGCAGTATAGGATATTGTCGCCTGTTCACGGCTATTTATGGTTCTGGGTAGAGTTGGGTACCGTGGTTGGGCACCGTTGTTTTTCTGTTTTCTGTGGGTTTGTACAAAAGAGTGCCGGTAATACATAGCTTGGTGGACGGGATTGGAACGAGCATAATGTTCTGCAAGAGAATTGAGTCCTTTAGAGTCATGACTCCAAATGCCATCCCCGTTCGTGAGGCTGCCCTGTAATCGATCGATTTGCCGATCAGGAGAGCGCAGTGACCACTTAAGCGGTGGATATATGAATACATGTTGGCTGCGGCACCCGCAACAGAAGCTGATATGTGAGGGCGGATGGCTTAAAACGCCGTCAGAGCCTCGCGTGCCTTGTTAGGAGCCTGCACTTGCTGCTTATGCAGTGGCGTAACTAGAGAGGACAGCGCCCATGGCAAATATATTTTAACGTTTCACGCCCCTTTTGATGGTAATGATAGTGATTATTATTATTACTACCACAATCACCATCATCATCATCGCTATAACTTATGTGCAAAAATAGCCGATTTGGCGGTTTTGGGCAAGCAAATGAGCGGTTTCTTTATTAATTGTTCGCTGCAGTGTACTACAGCCGCCTTAGCACAACCATGCATCGTGCTATACACCAGAAGTCCACAAAGTTTGAAAGGAATTGACCTTGCCGGTAACCTGTTGTCTGCTTGACACGAAATAAACGAAGCTCATAACCACACGGAGGAGAACGACCAATTAAGCATGTGAACAGTTCTTATCGTTTTTGCTGCATTACCATGAAATGTATTGCTCAAGATTATTTATTGTATACTTCAAAGCTGCATATTGGTCTTCAAATAAATGGATGATGTTCTGCAGGATCACCAAGAAAATGTGGAATTGACCGATGTCATTAAAGTCGCTCCCTCGTGGCGCGAAGAATAGCTGCAACCAGCGGTTTTATAGAGAGGAGAGAGTTTATTGCACGCGGTTAAATCTGACACGGGTGTAGGCGCTGTTCCGGTGACGGCACTGCTGGAGGGTGAAAGTTCGTTGGTGAAAGATAACGCTAACAATTTTACACGAAAACGAAAAAAAAAAAAAATCTTGACCTAATAACAAGAAAACATTTCCCCGCATTTCCCCGAGGGGAAGAATGTGAAAGTGCGAATGCACGAGTTGAATTTGCGCGGTTCGGTAATGTTCGCGAAAGAGAGATCACACACACACACACAACTACAAAGAAAGAAAGATGCATTTATTCACAGACACCTATTTGTGTTGTCGTTGTACTTGATTGCTAGAGCGGATTTCAGCTTTGAAATTTCGTGTCAGTACTCCTTTAAGCGGGTGCATTAGCCCTTCTCACGCCCGATTCCTGGCCAATCCCCCACGTGGGTATGTGCCATGCACAGAAACCTATTTGTGTTGTCGTCGTACTTGATTGCTAGAGCGGATCTCAGCTTTGAAATTTCGTGTCAGTACTCCTTTAAGCGGGTGCATTAGCCCTTCTCACGCCCGATTCCTGGCCAATCCCCCACGTGGGTATGTGCCATGTCAGCGGCCAGGCAGCGCGCGCCCATCTCCCCCCGTTGCCAAGGAAGACGAGGAGATTCCTGGCCAATCCCCCACGTGGGTATGTGCCATCTCCCCCCGTTGCCAAGGAAGACGAGGAGCGCGCGCACCCGCAGCTGTTGCTATGTGGACGGACGGCGGTCAACGGAATTCAGGGTCGCTTATAAAGTGCATTCGCACTTAAAAAAATCTAAAAACAGAGCACCCACAACTGATTGACACGAGTTGGTTCCCCGTGGGCTTCTGAAAGCCGGCTATATGTTTTGTTGAGGCTCATTTTGAAAATTTTTCGCACCACCTCGAGATAACCTGACAATTTTGGTGGGGAAGCGCGGAAAAACCCGGTCACCCGAGAATGGCCACAGCGAAGTTGTTCATTAGTGAACTGCCGGTTTTAGAGGTTATGGTAGCAAGGCAACCTAAATTTAGGTTGATTCAGACAGGAAAAGTATCTCAACGTAGTCCCATCTCCCCCCACTTCGCCGCTTGAACGCTTCCCTGTCAACACAACATCTAGAAATTTTTTCCAAAGGTGTTCGGTAATGAAAAGCATCAAGTGCTTTCCAGGCTTTTCCCTAAACCAACCTTGGCTGTCCAATAAGCAATCGCTACGTCAATTTAGAGCTAAATGACATAACGCAACTGAACAGGAAAGTTTACGTTGACCAGGCCTTCGAATAAGTTCGAAATCCCATTGAGGTTGAAAATTTTGGCTGTTTAACGCGCCGAAGCTATATCTAAGCTATGAGGCGCGCTATAGTAGAGGAATATGGATTAAATTTAAACCGCCCGGGAATATTGAGGTGCTTGCGGTTCAGCAACGTCTAGAGCAAAATATATTTTTTAAGACTAAAGGCTTAGATCTCTACGTTGGAGCAAGCGCGTTGTGAGGTATGGAAAATAGGGGGTCCAAAAAAAGTTGCAGTTGCGCGAGCCGGGGACCGCGCACCACAAAAGGGAAACAGCATTGCGGATGGAGTGTAGCAGGAGAGCTCTGAGAAAGGACGACGCAGCGTGGGCCATGAATGGGAAGCAGCAACGCCATAGGCGGGTAGGCTTCTGGCGCAGTGCAATTGAGCCGCCATGAGAGGTGCAGGGACCAACGGGAGTGAACAGGATGCTCCCGGCCATGGCTAGTGAGCGGAACGAGAGAGAGAGAGAGAGAGAGAGAGAGAGAGAGAGAGAGAGAGAGAGAGAGAGAGAGAGAGAGAGAGAGAGAGAGAGAGAGAGAGAGAGAGATTTCGCAACCCATTTCGGGGTCTGCGCTCTATGCGGTTGAGCTCAAAGGATATCCCCGCGCATGGTGAGCAGGTGGTCAAGAAGGGTTGTCAACGACGAGGTCGTCTTGCCCTGGTGGGCAACGAGGCTAGGAGGGTGCTGTCCACGGGACTGGTGAAGTGGTGACATACGCGGCCGCAAACTTCGACACAAGGTCCAACAGCATGTCAACGGAAGGTCCAACTAGGCTTTCACCTTCACACTCTGAAAGTTCTAAGCGTCCCCGTAAATTTTTTTTCGGTGATAACCGGTTTTGTGGTTACTCTTCAGTTGAAGAAAAAGCTGTTGCTGCCGTTGCAGCATTAGCTACATGCGGTTGAATGACCAGACAGTCAGCAGTGATTAGCTGACTGACCGGGTCATTTAAAAACACTTTTGGTTCCCTTCAACGTGCAGCGAAAATCCATGCAGATGGGTGTTTCAGTGGTTTCATCTTCATCAGAAAATAACCACTGCGGCTGCAAACATACAGTGTTGCGCTAGGCTTTCCACTGAGCATTCGCAGCAGGGAGGTTTTGATAAAACATGACCATAAAGTTTTCGTGAGTACATAAATGAATATCCATACAGTGCACTGCATGCGGTTCACCTCGCCTTGCAAGAATATTTGCAATTGCAAGTCGATATACTATGTATAAGCGCGCAAAGTTTAAGCACCCACACCCCCCGCTGCTGGAATACAAACGAGAACAGATGAAAACACATGCATGCAGCACGCGCACACGCACACTGCAGGGATATCATCTGGGGTTGCCTCCTGGACTCCTTGATCCAGGCGTACCTAAGTATTCACGCATATAGGTGAGGCGCTTCAAGACAGTGCGAGCAGTTTAACTACTTGAACAGCGACATTGAAACAAAAAAATAGCGCTGAAGAAGACAAGGACGGAGAGAGGGGGACACCCACGGGGCGCTATGCGGGGGATGCGCAGGGCGCTAGCGCTCGATGTGTGTCTGTGTCCCCCGGCATAGCGTCCCGTGTGTATCCCCCTCTCTTTGTCATTGTCTACTTCATCGTAAATCTTTTGTTACAGTGTCGTACCGACAGGCCAAACTATACCCGGTTACAACTTAAGAACGGCACCTCGCGCCGCATCACCGCAACCGGCTGTTTCTCCGCTCGGCGCAAAGAGTGCGTTACTGCGAATGTTTTTGGAAGCACAAAATAAAAGAACTCCTAAAACAAAACAAGTAAACTTAATGTTCTTGGAATTTTAAAATTTCAATGTGAGATACATTACCACAACTACCGTGTATCAAAACGTAAAAATAATATAAAAAAATTGCCATTCCCAGGCAAAACCCGGTGCAAAAATGACAAAACAGAACATTATTAAGAAAAACATAACAAAGTTCAGTTTACTTTTTATGGCTTACGTGTTTTATTTTGCACACGTATGCATTATTCACTAGCTTTGAACATACGATGTGTTAGCGTATAGTGGCCTCTTTGCTTCACGCATTGTATTTTTGTCCCCACATTTTACACCATCTCATTCTCCAACATGGACGTCTCGTACGAGGTCGATTTCTTGGCGGAGCATGACTACGCAGTACCACCTGCAGCCGCATTTGTTACTGTTTCTTCGACTCCAGATTCTTCGTCGCGTTTGCGGTCTGGGGCGAGTTCACCTCCCCCTCAGAGCCCATCAACGCCGAAGCATCTGTACAGGAAGAACTGCAGCGGCATTGTTCTTTGTCGCCACGTTCAGCAGACAGTTTTGAACGTCTACATGAAGCTGCGAGGGGAGCACCAGCACGTTGGAGTGAAAGAAACTTGCCGCAAGACAAGTGAGTACACCGGTGTCAGTTTCCGGAAGATTTTGGACATCAAATCCAAAGCGAAGGCGACGGGCGGGAAGCTGACAACACCTTCGCGGAAGAGGCCCGGAAGCGAGAACCGCAAACGCTGCACTGCGATGTATGACAGCTTCACTTTGTGTGCGCTAAGAAACATTGTGCACGACCTCTTCCGGCACAACGAGCCTCCTACTGCACAGAAGATTGCGGAAGAATTTCGGAGGAGTGAGCATCTTCCCAGCCTTCGAACGTGGACCATCCGCCGCCTCCTGAGTGACATCGGCTTCGTCTTCGAGAAACGCGAACGAAACTCGATGATGATCGAGCTTAAGGACGTGCTGATTTGGCGGCAGAGGTACCTTCTTCAGATCGCTGAGTACAGGCAGCAGCACCGCAAGGTGTTCTACACAGACAAAAATTGGGTAAACGGTGGTCACACCATGACGAAGGCTTGGAGGGACGATACAGTGAAAACGTCTGAGGACGCTTTCCTGCGTGGTTTGACGACTGGGATCGAAGAGCCATCCGGAAGAGGAGCGCGGCTGATAGTCACCCACATCGGCAACGAGGACGGCTTTGTTGACGGCTGTCTGTCCGTCTTCAAAGGAACGAAGTCGGGAGACTATCACGAGGAAATGGACGGCGAGCATTTCGAGGCTTGGTTTGACTCTGTTCTCCCTAAGCTGCCCCAGGGTAGTGTTGTCGTCATGGACAACGCGTCCTACCACTCCAGGCGCGTGGAGACTGTCCCGACCATGTCCTCACGCAAGCCTGACATACTAGCCTGGCTGGAATCAAAAGGTATCCCGTGTGATGCAACGATGACAAAGTAGCAGCTTCTTGAACTGGTGGCGCCAGTGAAAGACCAGTTTGTGAAGTTCAGAGTTGATGTCGCGGCAGAAAAGGCTGGGTGCGTCGTTGTGAGGTTGCCACCATACCACTGCGAGTTTAACCCCATCGAGCTGATCTGAGCGCAGATGAAAGGTGAAGTTGCTAGGCTGAACACTGACTTCAAGATTGACAGTGTGCGGAAGCTCCTCATCACAGCAGCTGAGAATGTTTCTCCAAGCAACTGGGCCAGGGCTGTTGAGCACGTCATTGGCATTGAGGACAAGTGCCGAGAGGCACGTGGGTTCAGTGACCATGTGGAGCCAATCATCATCAGCCTTGGGGAGGAAGACGACGACAGCTGTGGGAGTGCAGATGACGACCTCTCCGGCATCGAGCAAATGGAGTGAGGCTTACCATGCTGCAGTCTTCAGCTCCGAAGCTCCAAACGGCTCTTTTAAGAGTCCACCAAATGTTGAATAGCGGTCTGGCCTACTGCGAGCTTGCCACCTGTGTGTCCTACCACTATGTTTGCTTTGTGCAGCAAAATTCAACTTTTTTTCTGGAACAATACCAAGGTGTTTACATGGCTGGTCAACAATGTAGGGCTGAGGAACATGAAACATAAAACTAAGGGGGATGGTGACACAATCTTGCATTATTGAAAAGACAATCTTGTATTATTGAGGCGACGCTCTGTAACTTTATGCTCGGCTGTTTTCGCCTACCTATCTTTGTGGCCTCACGCTCAAATCTTGCCTTAAAATATTTTCATGCGGCCACGTCTGCAGTGTTGGTTTCAAGGTTTCCAATGGTCTTGTTTACCTTTTCAACGAGTTGAGGTTTGTGAACAGCGTCAGGATTCGTTATCCGGCGATTGCTGGTCTTTCTTTCCACACGAGCCAAGCTGATTGAAATGGAGAAAGACACTAGTCCATGGTCAGAAAAGACGTGCGACCACCGCATCTAACCACCCACTGCGAGAAATCCCTGGTAACGCAGAAGCGGTCCAGGTGAGCTTCAGACGTGCCATGCCGCCATGTGTTGCGGGGCGGCACCCCACTGACGTCCTGGGTCCACATGGATTCTATCACTGTCCCACAAAACGAACATTAGTGTACAAGCTGAGAGTGTCTGGCTCTGCTCTCCCTTGTCACTGACACTTTACGCAGTTAATATCCCCTCACAAAGAAGAAATACATTTCCTACATATCCCGTTACATTACGTGGTACTGTTTGTGGGGAAGCAAACAGGTCAGTACGAGCTAGCGCCTTGTCGGGGGGAATGCACGCAAAGGAAACAGAAAAACTTCCCGCTCATTTTTGCTTCGACCAGGGAGAAACCACCATCTGCCCAAGCTTGCAGTCAACAATTTTAAGGAAGTCTCTTTTTCTATAAGAATGGCTGTTCTGCCCGCACGACTACATTTAGCAGGCTAACTTACTGTCCAACCAACAAATTTTTTCACGTTGCTACCATGTGTGCCCTGCCTTTCCACAATACACTCTTCTACCCTTGGAACGAATGCCAACATGTTGCAACAATGTACAAGATAAGCTGAATACCACCAGGGCAAGGCTGTCAGATTAAGTTATCGGACATGCTGAAACTTTCAGCGACAAGCTTCAACTAGAGAGGACTGTGCCTCGCGGCAGTACAGAAACTTTTTTTAAATGGCTGCTACGATAACTGGCTGCTGTACAAAATGTGCCCATGTCGTTTTGTTCTCTTTACCAGGGTGTCGAACCGGAAGTTTTTCGGGTTCGGTTCGGGTTCGGGTTCAAGCCTTTCGGGTTCGGTTCGGGTTCAGTTCCGGCGCACCATTCTGTTCCGGTTCGAACCGGTTCAAACGGGTTCGAACGGGTTCGAACGGGTTCGGAGAAAAAAAAAGAAGCAGGCGTGTTTTTTCCTGTTAATTTTTTTTGTGCTCGGTTTTCATTTCCTTGTCAGGTTTCCTTGTCAAAAACGAAGCCATAATGTAGGTTTTTTTGTGCAAATGTTTTGTTTTGGCCAAAAATAAGCAACCCTGCAACAATTTTTTCAACTTTGTTCGAAATCTTGAATGCTTGCAGAAAGTAGTCAACCAACACAACCAGCACTTTTATCAGGGAGTCGGAAAGTCCCTCAGACAAAAAGTACTGCTCTGTCCCCATCAGATAACTTACAAACTGTTTTAAATAATTTTCTCTCTTCCGAAGTCTTGGCGTCCTTCTACCGCTGGAATGACGTCATTACAGCGATGTAGCGGCTATTTGCCGGCTTTCCTTAAGTTTCGACATTAAAATGAAACCACAACAGCGAAGCAGAAACGGAAGGCGTATCTGCTGGGACGAGCAAATCCCGCACTGCTTCTCTGTGCTGGCAATAGCTATAACTTTTGCAATGCTTCCAGATGCGAAGATAAGAGTGAGAGCGTTGATCTAAAGTGTTGAAGAGTTCCTTTAACTAGAAAATGTACGGCAAAATGTTTTCTATGGTAGGTCCATGATTACAACATTAACTGAAGCGAAATAAAAAATTCGCTCGGACACATAAGACTGCGTATTTTTTTTAATTTGAAAGCCCGGCTTTTTATGGCCGCAAGTTTATTTTTATTGATTTAGTTTCTTTCATTTTTATAATTTAACTTAATTTATTCTTGAATCATAACACTGCAGTTTTATACCCCGCAGTTGTTTTCTTGAGGAAGAAAATGCCGGACGATTACGACACTCGCTAAGGCGAAATTTGAGTGCAGCGCGAACTGTAGTCTTCTCGGCGACGGCGCATAGATGCTGTGCCTCAGGAAGTGATCGCGTCATCAGCTAATGCATGACAGCTCGCGGCATACTCTGTCGTTATCTCGTAAGGGGTCGTCACTGTGAAGCACGTCTCGCACGGTCACGGAATTGCGCCCTCCCACTTACACTTTCGTTATACTTGCAACCTCCGTTTTCCTGCCAGCTCTATCTTCGGTGGCGTCTTCGTTCTCTCGGTTACAACGAGTCCAACGCTGAGGGACTACGCGTGAAACCACAGGAGCGGGTGCTTAAAGGCTGCGCTCTAACGCATGGCTCTACGTAGCCGCTGTGCAGCCATCTGATCCCCTCCCTTCATTGACAAGTGACATGCCGCACATCGTCTCCAAATAATGCGTTCTCGCCACAGTCTTCTGGAAGGCAAACAGGTAGCCTCCTGACCAGTGTGCAGCACACGGGTGCCTCGGACGCCTCCCCCTCGGTGCATCTTCGCCAGATTCTTCTGGTAATGGGCAGCCTCCCTGCAGACTGCCTAGTGCCCCGTCCTACTAAGCAGACGACCCGTCCGTCCACAATCGTTTTAATGCGTACCATTCTTTGCCCACAGCCAGGACCATGTAACCCCCTTCATTCCCACAAAAATACCGATTTCGTGGGAGTTCCACCTGTAATCGCTATAATAGCGTAGAGATAAATGGTCGCAGAAAATTTTTGAAAAACTAAAAAATAAAAAAAGTAATAACCGAAACTGGCAAACCTTGTGACACCCTGCATTTCCACAATAATGAGAATTTCGCGAAATTTCCACCTGTAATCATTATATAGGGTAAATGGAGATAATTAGTCGAACAAAATTTATAAATGTAAAAAATTTAAAAAAATGTAAAATAATTGCGGAAACTTGCGAACCGTGTAACACCCTGCATTTGCACGATAAGGCGGATTTCGCGAGTTACAAATGTAATCGTTATAACAGCGCAAATTGGAATAATTGGTTGAACAAAATTTCGAAAAACTATAAAATAAAAAAAATACTAAGCAATTAAGAAAAATGGGGAACCGTATAACTGCCTGCATTTCCACAATAATGAAGATTTGGCGAATACTCCATTTGTAATTATAGCAGCGTCAATTGTGATAATTGGTCGGACAGGATTTATAAAAACCAAAAAATTGGCTTTCGAAACTCGCACTGAGGACAAGCGGCATCGGAATGCTACGCATTAGTAGATAATTGTTTGAATTCCTGCAGAAATTTTTTAGTACCCTGGAGTGTCGCCATGGTACAGTATTTTGCGTCTCCGCCGCCTCCCCCTCCGCCCGGGCGTCTCGTGGCGGCCTGCCCCTCGTCCCAAAATCACGCATTCTCGCAGGAATCGCCTGCCTGGCAGGCAGCCAGACAGGCAGGTGGTTTACTGGCGAGCGGGAAGTCTTTTTGGCGCGCAGGAGAGCCTGAGCGCGCAACATCTTTTTTTGTTCCACCAAATGTCTAGGCACGCACGCGCGCATGCACCCCTGTTTTCGCACAATGAGGCAAATAATTTTGCATTTAAATAAATTGATTGGTCTGCTACGCTTTTCATGTACAGCCGGTAAAACGCTTGTCTATAACAGCGATTTCAACTTCAACCAGCTACATCCGAAAACTGCCGAAACATACTCGTTCCAAACATGTCTGAGGCAAAAGCGAAGGGCTAAGACTTCAGAATTCCGCAGTAGTTTTATTCAAATCCCGCTCCGGTGGGGCAGGATAGGGCTGAGAGTACGAACGCTGTGTTATAGACAAGCCTTTTACCGGCTGTACCCCTTGTTTTAACGGCGCTTTAGCTTTAACACGAAATCATTAGCACTGCTAGAAGTCGAAAACAGTCCCGCGTCGGCGTCAACCTCCGACTGTCAAGCGTGGCTGGTGGCGTTTAAAGCGATTTCCTTCTGCTCATCTTTTATATGCTGACGTACCAGTTAGAAAGAAAGAACGGCTTTAATGACTCATTTGACGCCGCTACAGGACGGCATTGGATAGGCAACCACCGGAGATACGAACTTGCTAAATGGCACTTCAGCGACAGGTGAGAGCGGTTGGGCTCTACGAAAGATAATAGCTGAGTTTAGTCACAAGCAGCAGTAATTATCCCTTGCAGAGAGAGGGAAAATGAACTTTAATTAAATCGAGGAAAAGTTTCCGAGAGGCATCCTCATTCAAGGGGTAGAGTCGACAGTCGTTTCCATCAAGAGAAACTGATCTTGCAGGCCGGAGCTGGCCAAGGCTCTCTCCCAAATCTCTATGGAAACGTGTAAGTTGGGTGGATCTAGGGTGGACTTGTCGCAGCCGCCTACTGTGTGTATGAGGTTCCTAGGCTCCCCACAGAAGCGGCAAAATGGAGAGAATTATATCCCGTCAAAGAGGTGAATACTGGTGATGTGTGGGAAGGTGTTAATCCGCAGTGCACGCAATAATCTTTCCTGGTTTTTCGCTAGCGATTTGTGCGGGAAAGAATGCGTTCTACGGGAGAGCCTATAGTGCTAATTAATTTCCTCGTATGTATACAGGATGCATGCGTTCAGGCTCGGCTTCATCAGCGCTGGCTAAGCGGGTCAAATGTCCAGCCACGAGGTTGGTGATCTTGTCTGCCGGCGATGCCAGTATGAGCTGGTGCTCATACAATCCTGGCTGGTCTCGTTGGCGGTCTCTGCTTATTCATTCGAAGTGTTGTAACATGCAATAGACTGTTGGCAAAGTTGCGCCACGCCTGATAAGAGTCTGTTATTAGACTTTTGGCGGCCCTTTGGCTAAGCGCACGTGCCATCGCCTCTTCCTCAGCTTGGAAGGGGCTGTGTTCGGGGTTTGAGATGCTACACCTGTGGAAGGCTGCAGAACGGTAGCACGAAGAAAGAGAACGTATCGGAGAATGCTATCGGGTGTATTTTGCATCAAACCAGTTGATCGTTCCTTTTTTATTCTTTCAGTTTAGTTGCTTCTTAGTCTTACCTCATATATATGCACATTTTGAGAACCTTTTGGTGAATATAAGACATACATTAGGCAATTAGTTTTTAACTTCATTGCGATATTTAAATCTTACGCGAGAAATAACATAAGAGCGTAAAACATGCATAAAAAAGGCATTTTATAGCATCAGGTGGTCGACACATAACTTTCCGGCTATTTTGTGCGTAACTAAATTCCCTGATTGGTCGAGAAAGAGAACGCTGCAAAATATACAAATGCCAAGGACCCCAAATCTATCATGTTTGGTCCAACCCTCTAATCGGCATTAACAGACCCGCTAATTCCTCTCATCCATATTAATCAACACCGCAGTCCTACTAATTCACATTAGTTCATTCACTCATCTCACTAAACCTCCCTAGTCTACCCGCTAATCCGCGTTAATCGACTTAAATCCATACATCGAAATGCTATCGCATTTACTTTAAAAGTGAAAATGAGAAGGCACCAATTTTTTTTTTTAATTCTCATGTTCTCCTAGGGCAGTAACCAAATGACACAACGGTACTGTACAAGAAAAAGTGATGGTGACGTAGAGAAGTGTGAGTGTTTGTGTCTCAGTGCTGTTTTTATATAAGTACCCACTCAAACTAAAATAAGTGGAAGATACGGACTTATTGTTGATGGTGTCCCGGAAGGCCTTCACAAGCGGACACGGATGCATTCGAATTAACAACATGAAAACTTCACACGATTTTAAACACACTGCAGATAGAAACCATAAAGAATACCCCATGATATGTTGCCACGGAATATGCGTTCTAACTTAGGTTATTGAAAATGCAAACAGATAATTTGGGGAGATGGGCAATAACTAAAGAAAACTAATAGTGTATACGGACTTTACATTAAATTTAGGGTAATAATAGGAGGAGAACCTTATGGGCCTTGGGAACTGCAGACTATGCAAAATATTGCGTGGTGCCGTCTGGCGAATGGTAAAAATATGAGTTGGAAGTAGCGCTTGTCCCTGTGTCATTCGTCTTGTGTCTAAATTTGTTGCGCTTTAAATTTTCACTATGGAGTACCAACTAGCTCGAACCCTCACGTTGTTAAGTTAAAAATATCTTCGGATGCAAGGTAGGGTACCGGGATGGAAAACTAGAAATCACAGCTTTGAGGCCCCGGAACCGGTTCGGAACGGTTCCTTCAATTCGTTCCGGTTCGGGTTCAGTTCCAAAATGGCGGAAAAAATACGGTTCCGGTTCAGTTCCGGTTCCGGGCAAAAATTCGGGTTCGGTTCCGGTTTTCGGTTCGGTTCCGGTTCCGGTTCGACACCCTGCTCTTTACGTCTAATTTGTGGTGTTGTGCCTGATGAGTAGGGACCTTCTGCGCATAAGCTTGAAATTGTCTTGCAGCATTATGTGACCTGCAACCATATTTCTCGTTGTTTGGTGATTTTATTTCATTTGAAACTGCTGGAAATGAAGAGTTGCCGAGGTGTTGAGGCAAAAAAATGAATTGTATAACAATTTGACTAAGCCCCTTGCACCGGCAGCATTTGGAAGTAAGGTATAAGGGAAATCACTGCAGTGTTCTAAGTGGCATCATATGCTACTTATGTGCTTGAACGGACTTCTCATGGCAGCGCCACGTATGGGATGTTGTGTTTTCACTGAGGATGTGTACTTTTTTTTCTGACTACAGGTGTGCTTGTATGTGATTTCAAGTCAAAGCTTGCAGTGTAATTCAATGTATGTGATATGTAATTAAAAAATTAAAATTTACGTTGCAGTTGCAATTTTGCAACACATTCGTGGCTTGGTGTCGTGTTGAATGGTATCAAAAAAGCAGCCGTTGCTATTTTTGTGCATGTAGAGTACACTGCTTATAACGAAAGCATGTATAATAATCTCAGGTTCATTGTAAGACACGATAAAATGTGACTCATATTACGGGCATGGGGAGGTCATTGAATGCAACTTTGTTTTAATGTGATAAAGAAGACCGAGTTTCCAGTTTGTCGAAAGTGCCTCACGTATATAAATAAGCAGCTCTTCCAACATCTGGACTGTAAAGCATACTTCAGAGAGAAATGTGAGATATCGAGGTTCTTAGCAGTGCGTTATTGTGATAATGTAGAGGAAACATTGAACAAAACGGTGTACGGGCACTTGGAACACCTGTGGTAGTGCCCTAGTGGTAAATCCAGATGGAAGGACTGCAGGGAATCACCTGTCGCACTCTGCATTCTATTGTTCAGTGAAGCTCCATGTCAAAACCACACAACACGTTTTAGCCCAATTTAGTTTGGGGGGGCGGGGGGGGGGGGAGCGCCTGCTAATGTTTCGGGGTTCTAATAACCTTTTCATATTTGTAAATTGCTACCTTAAGCTCGTGTCCATAATACCTCAAGCTCGTATGCATGGGTATGCCTGCCAGTGAGACTGTCTGCATCATGCCCTTGTTTTGGCACTTGAATTTGCATAGAAGACACGACAACTTTTCATTCATAAATATTTCAGCGCAAAAGGGAATAAAAACAAATGCTGTTTATAAGTGGCGGTTCTCTAGCCAAATTATCAGTGTGAATAATTCACTCCCACATATAATTAAGAGAAAAGCAAACTTTTTTGCTATTTGGCCTGCGATTTGTTTGAGCTTGCCCCAGCAGATGTAAATTCAAGCAAATGGGCATAAAAGGGTGAGCTGTAACTATGACGCCAAAAAATTTTCCCTGTGCAGGCATTTTCCCCAGTATCGTAAAATGACACTCCAAATGCCGTGTGTTAGGGCGTATAACAATCTGAAAGAAGTGAAATAGCCTGTTATAACCTATATTGGCGTTGTCAAAAACGCGATTGCCATGGCAGCTGCGAAAGAGCATTTTTCAGGAATAGAGAATTTACCATTCTTTTCGGTACTCGATCAGAATCGCATTGCGTTGAGACTTGAGCAGAACTAAGCTTAGAAGCGCTTTTTCCCAAAAATGTGCAGCACCGTGAAGCACGGTTTTTACACGCAGACACTTCATGGTCGCTTCCTGTAAACTTCAGGCTTTCTTGTCAAGACTGCGTAAAAAAACGCGTAACAGTGCGATATTAAGGACAGTCGTAGGACGGCAGTGCTTAGGCAATGCACATGTAAGGAGCAATGACCAGGAAGAGAAAGTAATAAACTAAGGCGTAATAATGAAGCAGAAGCGAAGCTATTTTTCACGCGTGATCTGAAAGGAGCAATTCTGTTATTGTTTTTGTTTTTACAAACAGCGCGCTACCTATGTGCACCTCCGATTGGCGTGGCTTTTGTGCACACATTACTAAACACAAGAGTGTTTGATTCCATTGTTATTAACCATCAGCATAATCTAAAAATCTAAAATTGTTCTCCGCGTCGTCGTCGAACGAGCATAATGTTGCGTACCTCGCGAAATTAATGCTTCAGCACATCGAGTACTTCACGTACGTATAACTGCATCGATCTTTGTAACATGGTGAGTCTTATATAAATTAACGACGCACTCGCCCTTTTACGCCCTATATTAAAACTTATTTGTTCATTCGTATGTCATAATTACGAAATCTCGCACCGTCCACGAATTGGTGGGGTGAGGTGTGGACAATCAATCAGTTCTGAAATGAGAGACGCAAGATAAACAACCGATAGCAATCACCGCCAGCGCACGCACACAATAACCACACCGAACACGAGTCGTTTCCATGACTTTTCGGACTTAATCTGCCTATAAATTACTGCAGTGACGACAAACAAACTCGGTGAGAAAAGCAGATGATGTCACGCATTTACCGCCATCCTCTTTCAAAACGCGCGAGCACTGACGTCACGGGTCCGGCGCTTCGGCGGAGTGATAAATTACATGCAGTGGTGCCGTTATTAAGTTGTAACCGGGTATAGCACCCTTTCCAATAACAAGTATTGCGGCTGCGCCGCCCTGCGGCAGTTTTTCCCTTGGGCACATGTTGGGCGGACCCGGCTGGGCGCCCCCTCCAAAGTCGCGCTCGGGGCACTTGTACCCTCTTGCCCCACCCTAGTTACGCCACTGTGTGTATGTTATCCTCAGTGCACATTTGAAACTGTTTTGTGCAAAGTTGTCACAAGAACGAGTTTTGTTGGAGGATATGTTGTGTTTACTTATGTACAACTTAACGCGAAGGAAACGCGTTGTCGTCTTTAGGGTATACTTAATCTTTATGGAATATTAAATATTCAATGCACAAGATACAAAACAACAACTCTAAACCTGCGAAGCAATTCCAACTTGAGAAACGTTTGAAAAACTGCCTATGATCGATACTTAACAAACTAGGGCTAAATGAGCGCGGTGACAATATTTCTGGAGGCGGAAACGCGAAGGCGGTTTCGGGATTAAAAGAGAATATAGGTAAATGCAAAAACTGAACGTCTTTTTGGAACTACAGAACGACTGTTTCAAAAGTCGTTGTGTCAATCTGTAAAATTACAATTTGTTAAAAATACTCGAATATCAGTCGCACCCATGCATGGTAAAGTGTTACGTTACATCCGATAAACTGTATTTCTGTAGTAATTAGTTGTAATAACGCGTTTACATTTATTAAAGGGACACTGAAGTGATATGTAAACATTGCGGGATTACTTGCGCAAATTGTAGTCCGGAGTCCCCAGGCCATGTTACGACCACTCTGGGCGCGTTTACGCGATTTTATTTAGTAGAAAAATTAATTCGAAAATGCTGTCCTGCTCTCTTTACGGTCGCCCATTTTCTGCGGCGTTTTCGTGTGACGTCGAGAGGAGCCGAGCTCGCAATTGGCTGCGCTACTGCACGGCTCCCCTGCCTTCAGACAGTCAGTCGGCCCAGCGTTTCGTCCGCCGGCCGCCGACGGGTCGTCGCAATTCGTTCGCTCAGTTGAAACGAAGTCAGGACACGTTTGTGAATGGAAGAATGGGCCTTTCTTTACTTGGTTAGTTTGTACACTGTATCTAGCTCCAAGTCAAGGTCGCTTCACACAAGCACTGCACAAGCGCACATGCGACGCTTCGCTGACTGGTACGCCAGTAGGAAAATATAAGGCCTCTTGAAGGCGGGAGAAGAGTCAGCGAAGTCAATATAGGTACTAAGGAAATAAAATCAACTGATATTTTTACCGTACAGCGTAAAAATATGGTGCGGGAAGCACTTTTTTGCGCTGGGCGAACAAGCACAGCGGTCAGCAGCACGACTACGCATCTGCGAACGCTTTTCCGTCTACGAAATGCAATTGCTAGACGTGAGCTATTGTGGAAACTCGGGGGACGCTTACTGCACGAGCGCAATACAACAAATAGTCACCTAAGCTGCTTGAAATGCCAAAACTAAATAAAAGTGTAAACTTGTTGTACAATATATACCTTATATTACCATGTTCGGATGAGCCCGTCCCGTGCACGCTGGGGCGCTAGGTATGTCGCCGCAATTGTTTTGCAAGTCACGAGTTCGAGACCCCGCGGGTACGTGCTTTTTTTTTTGTAAGTTTACTTTTTCGTCTTCTGCCGATGTTTTCTACATTGAGTTCACCTTTTTTTTGGGCCGCAACGTTCATGGCTCCACGAACAAGTTCACAGAACACGCGCAGGCTGGCACTCGCGCGCTAGCGAGTACTCGTTGGCGTGCTGTTGCCACTAGTTCACAGAACGCGCGCAGGCTGGCACTGGCGCGCTAGCGAGTTCTCGTTGGCGTGCTGTTGCCCTAATCACCGACTGCTTGCGGGCAGTGGGCACAGGCCAGAATGAACAGACCCTTGGCCTGGTGCGAACACGCTTTTTACGGTACAGGCATGAGTGAGGCAAGCTCCAAATATGGGGGAAAAGCGCATGACATTTGGGCGTCTGCGGGTACGCGGAGGGCGTCCATGCACTGCGTAGGCCTCGGCTAGTGAATTCTACGATTTCAAGCCGTCCTGGGAGGCTTATCTTTATGCATTTTTACAGCTGACAACATGGCAGAAGCGCGGTACGATGATTACTGAGTTATTGAGAATGCCCATCCAACAACGCCACCGGTTGTGTTATACAGAACCGAAACCGAAACTTGTTTGGTTGCTCACCTTGGGCATCGTACAATCACGGTGCCCGCTCCTCCCGACGTCACAGCTTTAGTTGGTGCGGCCGCCGCAAACCGCGCATGGTAGTTTTTCTTCTTTCGCGCTTTGTAAAATAATTACCGATTTGTCAACCGGACAAACGATGAAAAGTGTGCTAATTTGAGCCAGTCTACGCAGTGCAAGCAAAAACGGGAGCTTGACAAATGCACTTCAGTGCCCCTTTAAATCAGCAAGGAGCGAACAACGAAACTTTATCGCAGGCACACCTGGAGTGGGTCTTTAAACAAGGATTGACTGGGACAGAACGTCTTGTAAGCTTGAAACAAACAAAACGAGCAACGCGCACAAGGCAGCTGGTCACCATGGTCGAGCCCTCCTGCAGCCATGCAGCCCAGTGGGTACATGGATAGGTCGGACGAAAGAATCCCTGGGCTAGTTGCAGCTGGCCACAGCATGCCAACTGGAACTTCCTCCACAGGCCCAGGATACTGTCAGCACCACAGCAACCCATGGTTTTCACCGCTGTGCCCTTCTCCTATCCAGTTCCTGATCACCCTCAACAGCAACATTTAAATTCCCGTTACCCGAACAGTGCGACTCTGATAATGCACGCCGAATTCCAGCGTCAAACACACGCTTGTAAGAATCGCTCGCTCCAATGACTGGCTGAAAGCGGAGTGGCCACTCGTGACACTGCAGTGTTACATTCGGCTGGCGTTCATGTCGGTTCATAAGGGGTCATGTGCTCCCCAGGGGGCGCTGCGCAACATGCTTCTGCGCAACAGAAGATTAGAATGCTGGTGGACGAAAAGCAGAGAGGGGAATATTGCCTAGGACAGTTACCACACCTGTAACAGGAAAAAAAAAATATTTTGTGCCTAATAAGCTTTTTGTGCCTGCCCTAGGCAGCGCTAGTATTGAACCAAAAGTGTAAAACATAGGTATATTAGTCCTTTTTGGTCAGATGACATGTCATCACCCCGATACAAAGGGGAAACCAATAGAAATCATCATCATCATCACCGTCCAGTACTTCCGGGTAGTACAAAGCTGCGGGGTCCCAGAGGATCCCGTGTTGACAGAAGCAAAATGAACTCGATACTGCCGAATTGTTTTGCTACACGGTCTCCAGCCCCTCCCCGACGCGTTCAATCTCTTCATGCGATCAACTTGGCATTAGGGGAAAAAAGCTTTGCAGCGCTAAGTACGTTTACAGCGTCGACGAAAGTGCTGAGACGGGGACGGCGCTCTGCCACTCGCAGGTTCACCGATCGATGGTTGTGTGAAGCGGAATGAAGTGAATGCTTCTTGCTTAAACTAATACACCTGGTGACAAAGGCTTTTCAACAACAGCCCACCAAAAAGGAAGAGTAACGCAATCGGCGATGATCCCACGTAAAAGCCAGCGAGTCTGGCGGACCGCAGGTTCGTCTGGTGCAGTGCACTGGGCTTTTGCGCACCTGCGCACTTATGTGTGCCCTGTTATTAAACAGTGCTGGTTTGCGTCGCCGTTACAAATACATGGTGCAGCATTAGCTTGCCGTTGTATTGCGTGGTTCAGTAACAAAATTAAGCGAGCGATGCGTCAAATATGTTTTGTGATTCCGCCGTAAACAAAGTGACCGGGCGAGCTGAGTGGCTGTTCTGTTTCCTTGTTTGCTCTCCCTTTATTTAATTGGGATCTTGCATCATATATTCCCAGTTCGCACTTAACGTGGGTCAGCACCGTTTTCAGTTGTAGGGCCGAGTTGCATGAAGACGACATGGCGGAGGGATGGACAGCAAATCGGGTGGGAGGGTGCTTTCAAGACAAAAAGAAAAAAAAAATAGCAGTGGCTTAGCTCGGCCATGCCGGCATATAGCTAGCGTGGGCTAAGGTTCAGCTGGTTATTCTTAGCTTTCCTGGTTGTCTAGGGTTACCTTGATTATCATGCTTACTGCTGCTTCAATGACACACACATGGTATACTCATTATGTGACACATGTATATTCATCAAGCGGCTCAGGCGCAGCGTCACCAATCGCCCCAAATCTAAGCTGGTTCCACAGGCGCGCGCCAATGTTGCTGCGACGCACGAGCCATCGGTTTCACACCCGGCCACCCCCCACATGATCATCAAGTGGACCAAGCCGCCACGTGCGGAACGGTGGTCGGCGAAGACGCTGGGCGCGTGGGGTGTGGTACATCAACAAAGACAGAATGACAGGATACGATGAAATCACCAAACTGTACAGACTGGCAAGGAGAGAACTGCCACAACCACACAAGAGCCTAAACAGGAGACAGGCTGTCCTGTTCAGACAGCTACAAACAAGAACGCTGCCGAACCCAGCAGTACTACACAAGGTGTACCCGGCCGCGTACCCAGACGACAAGTGCAAGGTGTGCCGTGACGAAAGAGCCACCATGGAACACATTCTGTGGGATTGCAAAAAGCATCCGGATGAAGCACGAGGACGGATGTTCCCGCCGTCGCTCGAATGGGCGACGCGGACAGAAGAACAAGAAACGCAACTCAAGGCCATCCAGCGGGTCATCGAGGCGTTAGCCAGGCAGGGACTCGGCGAGCCTGAAAAGGCGAGTCGAGACACTTGCAGGCGCGCCAAGAAGACGATGTAGGCCGCGTCTAAAGCGCGCGCGCTTTACTGCAGGTCAAATAAACGTTTTTCCAATCCAATCCAATGGGGTGCACGAGAGACGCCGGGCAGCGAGCAACGTTCTGTGCGCCGTGTGACGTCACTCTTCCTCGCGCCTGCGCAGCACGGCTCTCCAGGACCCACGTGAAACTGCTCAACCTCAGCCAGTGTAGCGCATGCTACAAAAATTCAGCGAATTGCTTACAATATTTGACGATGATCTGGCAACGTGTGAAGATGGGGGACAATGCAACTAGAAGCGATCAATTATCTGCGCTTGTCTCGCCGCACGCGTTTAACCCAATGTCAGGACAAAACTGGCGTGTCGGTGTTCAGATTGTTAGCGATGACGCCTGCACTAGAAGATAACCAATAGAGTCAGCGACGATCGTATGCAAATATTTGGGCCGCGCACTGTGTATGGGACTGTGTTATGTTATGTAGATATAGAAACATACACCTCTGGAGGCAGCGGACGTGCGATTTGGTGCTTGTTTTGCGTCCTTTAATAGCGCTTATTTTTTAATTTGACGGCATTGCCTTGCCTACTCGCTAGTATACATGTACCCTGCCGTTCGTAAACCCTGAATCGTAAAATGTAAAGCAACCATTCAGTTCGGGGAAGTACAAATCAAAATTTCCACTCGTTTTCAAGGCAGCGCAAGGCCAGCAGTGTCAACTGAGTCGGCTGCACTTCTCGCGTCAGGTTGCATGCTACCGCTGAAGCAACTTTTTGCAGTTACGGCAGGCTATAGGATGAGCAGCGTTCTGTGTTTATGCTACTTGTGAGCTCCCCTTTGTCGACCGCATGCAAGAAGAAAGAACGATAATTATCGCCAGAAAGTTAGTCCACCTGACCTGGCGATACCGTCCCACGCCGCGACGATCCCTACAGCTCGCTCAAAAGCAAGCCGATAAATCGGCTTGCTGTAGCGGAAAGTTTTTGTTTAGCCTCTGCAACTACTTTAATGGCTTTTCGTTTCTGTATACTGTCATTAAACGCTGCACAACGCGATTCAAATAAGTACAACCAACTTTCGCTCTGGCTTGTACTTTAAAACAAATGGAGGGTAGCGAGGGTCGTCTGCTACTACCCAGACACGTCGGACACGATGGGGCGCTGATGGCGCCAAAGTCCAGCGCAGGAGCCTCTCCATGGCACATGAAACAGTTTCTCACCGTTCGCTACCACGACGCAAAACGTCTTGTTGCGACTCGTCCTGGTGTTCTTGGCGTCTTTTTTCTGCACCGCATTGTCCGAGAAAGCACGCGCGACCATTATCGCCGATATCGCGCGCGGTGACCGTAATCGCCCTGAAGGATAGTTATCGCGCATGCGCGCCGCCAGTCGTTCCAGGGAGAGGCAGAGAAAGAAAAACTTTCACCATCTTCCCAGAGGGGAACCCTGAGTAGTATGCGCAGCAGCCATGGGGTCGACTCAAGTTCCCATTAGTTTTAAGTTCGTCGTTTCCATTAAGTTGAGGTTCGTAGCTACGGTTATATTTACCGTTTGGTTTCCATGGTAACTACCACACTTTTCACTTACCGGAACTACGAAATGGGAACTTGCGTTGACCCCATGGCTGCTTCGCATACTACTCAGGGTTCCCCTACGGGAAGATGGTGAAATTTTATGGCAGGGAGGGGGGGTGTTAGAGTGGACAGGCATTAAAGAGAAAGAGACTCGCGTTGCCGTGCCGCTTCGGGATCCGCTGCTCGGCGTTGACGTTTCGTTTCGGCTTCGCGAGCCGTCGTTGCATCCCTAGCTTCTTGAAGGTGTTTACGGCGCCCTTCAGCTTCCCCAGCTCGGAGCTCAGGATCGTCTTTGTGACGTTGACGTGCCGCTTCAGCTTCCCAAGCTTGAAGTTCACGATCTGCTTGCCGGCGTTGACGTGTGACTTCAGCTGCGCGACCCCTCGTTGCATCAGTAGCAGCTTCTTGGCGGCGTTGACGTTTCCTTTCGGCTTCGCGACCCCGAAGTTCAGGATCGGCCTGTCGCCGCTGCCGCTGTGTGGCAGCGGCTCGAGCCCTCTTCTCCGCGGCGCTGACACTGGCGTTGACGCTGGCGTTGCAGGTGACGTTACCGGCGGCGTTGCCCGTGGCACTCGTCGCGGTGTTGCGGGAGGAGGTTCCCCTACCGGAAGATGACGACGGTGGTTAAACGCGAAGCTATCTCGTGATGGATTCTTTGGTTGGCCAATCCTTAGAGGCATCCTGCCACAGTCATCATCAGCGGTGCCTGGCCACGCATGCGCAGTGGGGAACGGCGCCCACACAACGGTGGAGGGAACAGGCGTGACCATAAGCTGCTTCCCATGTAAAAATTGAGAGGAGTGTGTGCCCAGGGCCGCTACGTTTAGGAGCGCAATAACCGAATCCAAACGTACGAAAAGTAACATCGTCTTGCTTAAAACGCTTAACGCGGTCGGAATCAGCCAGGACCCCTAGCGTTAAAAAACCGTTGTCTATCCGATTGAGCTATAATCGCATTCGGGGTGCACAGCATTTCCTTTGGTTTCGCAGCGTAGGCGTTGGCTTTGGACTTTGACTAAGCTTGGCTTCGGTCTTTGGCAGTTTGGATTTTCGACTTTTTTGGACTTGGGTTTAAGTAATTTCGCATAAGCCTTCGCTTTTTAACCATCTTTTTTTTAGGAAGGCGGCGGACGTAAGGAAAGCCAAGTTAAAGCTAGTGAAGACCACCAGCTCCACTGCTTCCCCAGTCTTGGCATCTTCATTACGACAGGAAGGGGGGGTAGGGGTCCGGGGGGCACTCGCATAAGAAGTGGTATAGCGTGTCGAGGTTGCGGCATCTCGGACCCACCCCCACCGACTGGGAGCAGGCCTTGGGTAGCTCTTGCCTCGTGGATCAACGGACCCTGACGCAACGGGCACTACAGGTCGCTTTGGCCATTTGGGCTGAGGCCACCCCCCAACCTGAACCCAGTGTCTCACCAATAAAGTGTTTTTGTTCTCTCTCTCTCTCTCTCTCTCTCTCTCTCTCTCTCAATTACGACGGTGGCAGAATCTTTTTACAAAGGAGACAACGCTTGTTGACAGCATACGAAGGGGCCAGGAGGGGAGGTTGATAGCGCGTGCTCTGTAACGCCTGATATCGGGGTTTTGGAGCTCTTTGGGGGTGTTATGACTGGGACTGTATAGCCTCCCGCTCGGGTGGTTTTCGTCCTACGTCCAGGGGGTACAGGAAGCTAAGTTACAACCAACTTCCCTTCTCTTCAAAGTTCCACCTGCTGCTAAACTGCTTCGATAATCTCTTTTATAGGACAGCCTATATATGCAGGAACTCTAGCTGAAGGTTGTAACGAGAGCCACGGGTTGGGTTACAAAAAAAAATATGCGCGATAGCAGCAGCAAGTCTTGCCCTGTATGTAGCTGCAGCCCCTGCCTTTCCTTGTCTGGGCAGGTGTGAAAGTGTAGAAGGTCGTCAACCCGGCTAGCTAAGCGCTGAGCGGATACACGGCTCTGCTACATGCCGACGCGCCAGCACCCATCAACCATGGCGATGTGTAGCCATTAACATTGTTTTGTCGATGGGGGTGGTAATCCACACTGTAACGTCGTTCTTTCACCGCTCGCAATACCGAACAAGCAAGAATGGATCCGGATTCCCACAAAGTCGAGCTATATCGTTCTAGGAAGTTATCAAGAGGGATTTCATCGTGCGTGGTTAAGTAATTAAACGTTCCATGTAGATGACGACAGAGAAACAAAAAAAGGGCGACCAGTTCTCTTTACGCTCTGCTTTTCCCTTAAAGGGGCTACGAAGGAAAAAAAATGCATTTCGATCATTCGGAAGATCTCCCGGCTAGTATAGCACTGACACCACTTTTAACGTAAACTGCACTGAATTGAGATACATAATGAGGAAAACGAGGATAGACATGCGACTCACGAGCAATTTTTCCGCACTGAACTTAAGACGTATTATGGGCAGCTCGCAATTCAATGGGCTGAGGACGGCGAAACGCAACGGAAATTAAACAGGTACTCTAGGCTTGTAGAACGCGTTATTTGCGATTAAATTTAGTGCATACTCTTTACAGCAGCAAGAGTGGTGGGGTAAACTATGAAGGTTACGAATGAACGCGTAAACGTAGAAGTAGTTAGTGCGGAACTTCGGCGGCCGACACTGCCCAAACACAGCCGTCGGGCGCGCTGGGCGAGTTTGGCCCAACACAGGCCAACTGCCATAAGCGGCATGCCCACTTACGTGAACCTGTTTGTCTAGTCACACCGAATGTTTCACGAAGCGATTAAACATCAACAGTAACAAAAAATATGGCACCTATACCAGTCCGATCACAAAGCGAGGGAGAATACCGGTATTTTATCTGACACTACATCGATCGGTATTGCTGCGCTACCTATGGAGGTCGCAGATAAAGTTCAACGACACGGCGCATCTGCGGGATGGCGGCGGTCTCGGCCACTTACTAACAGCCATGATAGCCATAGAGGTTACTGCGCATTTGCCCTGTACACGCCATTGGCGACGTCACGAAACAGCGATGGGGTAATTGAAATTGTGGCTTTACGTTGCGTAATTTCTCAGTAAATAAAGCATAGTTCACTGTCGGCCAAGCGCTGAAGGTACTCTGAAATAAGAGACGAACTCGGTTGACCGAACCCAACATTTGCCTTTGTATTTCGTCTTTATGGCACTTTCAAGCAGGCATTAAGCGCATGAAGACGAGGCGTTTAAGGCGGTTCCATTGCGTGATTATGCTTAGGCACAAGGACCTTATTATCTTTACCCGCCGTGATAACGACATATGCATCCAGCTGGAGCAAGTCGCTTTCGCGTTTATCAGCGGGCTGTACTGCCGGCAGTTTATGCTGTCCGGCAAACCCGATAAGGCAAAACGGTCTCCCAACCAGAGGCATCTACTGCAATTTCAACAAGGGCTACCATTCTATCCAAAGGATCTCACTGCCGCCACGTCGGCGTTCCGTAGTCTTGGCGTATGCCTTCACTAGTTAAATCTCGCCTTCTTCGTCGGAAGAGGGCTGTCCCTTGGCACATGCAATGTTGGGTTGAAATTTCATGTTTAGGGGTTTTATGCGTCCAAGCCACGTCTTGTCTATGGGGCCACTGGCAATCGATGACTTGCGCCGAAATTCCGACACACCGGGTTACTTGCTTGTTCTTCGGCGATAGATGTGCCGATATTCCGTCCATTCATGCGCACGCTTCTGAATATCGCTCAATGAACAGGGACAACTCGCCGTTCGGAGTAAAAGACAATTAGAAATTTTATTCGTGCGCATGACACGTTGTTAACAGAAGCATGGCGACATAAAATACATTCATCACATCACGTACCACATTGTCCCGCATAAAATCGAGTCTGATAATGCACCGCCTAAAACACTAATGCCGGACGTCTTATGCGTCCCTTGTCCTGCATTGAAACAAGCACGTCGTTTGAAAACGCATCAAGGAGTGGCGAAGGGGACCTGAACAATGGTAACCGATGGGCGGTAGCAAGTGAACACGGCAAGTTACAATAGTCTTACGCGCAGCAGTGATGCAGAAATGAAGGCGGAAAAGAAATGCACTTCATTGCGTTAACACAGCGTCGCAAATGCAGTACAATAAAGAGGAGCCCTTATATGCCATCGTAGTTCAACCACCAAGTGCGGGCTTTGTATGAGCGGTCAGTCAAGACAAAACCACAGGTTCACAACCACTGTCAAGAACAGCACAGAAACGTAAGGCGATTCAAGTGACATCAAAGAACCCGGCAGTAAAACTGCCCGCTATAATACCCCATTTGCCCATACACAATACCCGCTTAGGGAACCTTGAGGCAGCGCGGCTTAGCGAGTCCAATGTAGCTCATGCAGTAGCAGAGCGTCGCCTGGTCCCTGGACAGCAGCCAGACCGCAGCCACATCGCCGTTGGTGACGGGTTCCACTTCGTTGTAAGTCGGTGCGTTGATGTAGCTCAGCACGCCACGGGCGTCGGGGTTGCGCAGGTGCACGTGAATGGCTTCTGCGTTTGGACAGTGGGGTCGGAGCAGATGGGGCCGCAGTGCTGTAACGCGGGCGTCACGTCCAATGGTGCCGACACACAGGCGCTCGAGTCGCTCGGAGGGCGGCAATTGGCTGAGGAAACCCAGACCGAGAGGAAGCACGGAACTCTCCAACTTGAGGGACAGGAGACTGGACCAGACGTGTCGCATACCCGACATGTCCTGGGGCCCTTGGAAACACCACAGTCCCAAGTTTCGCATGCGCAGGTGCACCAGAGACTCGCAGCCTTCGAGAAAAGCCAGTCGGCGAACGCCGAACAGTTCGCATAGGGTGAGGCGTCTCAGATGTCGCAGAAGACGCATAGGCGCTAGACACGCGTCGTTGCAAGTCGTCTCGTCCCTGCAGAGTTGGCACACGACGCGGCCGTCCTTATTCTTGCCTCGAAAGGAGCGAACGTCGAGCTCTCGCAACTGGAACGGCGCTTGCGCGAGACGCTGCAGACGCATCGGCGAGCATAATGCGCAAGCAACAAGGGCCAGGCGACGAAGGTGGTTAAGGCCTCCCGTGGCCAGAATCGAGAGGTAGTCGAATTCGGTGTCGCTGTGGAACGCGAAAAAGCTGATCTCGGTGAGCAATGGACAGGAGCGCAGGAAATTGCACAGCGTGGCCCGATTTTCGACGAGTCCTCGAAATTGCTGCGCTGGCTCGACAAGAAACATCAGGGTCAGGGCCTCAACGTGCCGGTACGTTCGCTGTTCATATGCAGTTTTCAGCAGGTCCGCGACATCACCGGAGTCCTGCACAACGACGGAGAGCTGCTGAAGACCTTCCATGTTCTCCGAAGCCACCGTTTCAGCCAGATGAACGCAGCTGCGGCGATGTCTCGGGTACTGATGGATGGTGATGTTATGGAAGACGTCGACGCAGATGCTTAAATCGAGGAACGAGTCTCCGGTGGGGACAAAAGCAGGCGCCACCGTAGGCAATGTCAAGTCACAAGGTAGTCGCTCTGACGTGTACACGAAGCTCTGGAAGCACCCGTCTGTCGCTTTGTTGACGCTGTAGAGCACTTCACAGGCAACGTAGGATCCGCTGCGTGCGGCACCGCGTTCGTGGAAGTGGACACGAGAGAGAGCGTGGCAGTGCCCCAGAAACAAGCAGACAAACTCTACGGTGCGGAAGTCAGTGCAGAGAGCCTCCAAGTACATGTAGCGCAACGTCGCGGGCGCGAACCAGCACACACAGTTGAGAGTTGGCACCAGAAACTCCGGGATCGGAAATCCAGCCGCCTGATTGCTCAGGATGGACCACTCCAGGTGCTTCAGCTTACGCAGGTGGTTTTGCAGCAGGAAGACCATAGTTAAGGGGTGGAGGCGTGTGTGGACGCACCGCAGCACCGTGAGGTTCACGCACTTCCGGATGGCCATTTCAAGCCGGTTGGAGCTCGCGGTTATGTAGTTGCTGACGTCCAGTTCCTGGATGAGCTCAGCGCGTGGTCTGTATGCGACGTAGGTGAAGAGCATAGGGTGGTCTCGGAGAGAGAAGCGGGAGTGGCGGAGAAACGTCCCCCGGCTGGAGAGGAGGTGAAGCCGTCTCGACAGCGCTGCGACAGAAAGCCTCTCGTACCAGTCCAAGAACTGGAAGACCAAGGCCGCGGCATCGTTGGGGAGGGACTCCAGAAGAGGGCTTCCTTGTGTTTCTGCCATGATGTGCCGTGGTCGAAGTATCCATGCAAAGCAGCGGCGCCAAATAAGGGAACTTTTCGCTCTTCTACACGTCTTCGGTGCTGTCTACCCCCCGTAATAAATGACACTCCTCCGTCGGCAGCGAGCGCACTACTGTCACAAGGTGTCGATGCTGACGCTTATATGATACGAGTTTGGGGGAGTGAATTTAATCTTGGACATGCGCACGAGCGAGCACCCGTTTCTCGAAGCCGTCGAAGCCTTTCTCGTTATCGAGCCGTGTAGCAGGCTTTTTCAAGAGCAGGCTCGATACACGCCTCTGCGTAGGCGTTTTTTGTTTCGGTTTTTTAAGTTTAAAGCAACTGCTATCGATGTTAAAGCTATTTTCGTGCCAGTAGCGTTGCCCTAATTTCAGGTAGAAGCGTGCGGGCGCGTATCCGGCCAGACAGTCGCATTCGCATTGCATACGGCGGGTTTGCTTGCTGAAGGTATCCTAGATATTATCTACTTGCTTAAAACTTGTGCCAGATTTATTCTACTTGCGACGAGGTTAGGGCGTCCTCATATCTGGCAGTAACGCTGATGGTGAAACATCCTTTAGAAACCCCGTAGAGGGAAGTGTCACATCATGCTGAAGCTTTTAAGTGCGAATGCACTTTATAAGCGACCCCAAACCATCCACCGCCGGCGGCGGCGGCGGCGGCGGCGTCGGCGTCCGCAGTGCTCCTCTATATTTAAAAAAGAAACAGCATCCGGCGCCAGGTTTCGATCCGAGGACTTTGCGGCCGCAGCGCGACGCTCCACCGACTAAGCCACGGACGCCACGCTGACATCAGTGTGAGTAACGCGCCTTATATCTTTAACGCATTCAAACTACGTCGTCAGCGGCGTGCGTTGGCGACTCAGCGGCGTTATAGCGGCTTGATAACTGCGTGGTGTACACGTGATACTACAAACCCGATGGAAGAGATGGAAGAGAAGGCGGCGAGGCGGTGGGCTGCGGGGGCCGAGCGCAAGCGCCGCAAGCGGGCCGACAACCGTGCATTCGCACTTTCACATTCTCCCCCTCGGGGAAATGCGGGGGAATTTTTTTTCTAAATGTTGATCTGCTCACGGGAATTTAAAAGCCCCTGAAAGGTCCTTCAAAAGGGCTTTTATTAGGGGAATGCAAATTAATAATACATGGCGCCCTAATTAGTGTTCACCTGCTTTTTGGCTGCTTTTTGTGTGTCATTTTCATGCCTGGCGTTAAAACATTTTGCTTTGAAGACTCCGATTACTATACCGCACTACTCAGTTGTGCTTCCACAAGAATACCAAGTGCGTAACGTGCAAATGCCACGCTCTCGTTGTTACTGGATGTCAGTCGTGACGTAGTTTAAACCCGGGTGTCGAACAGGTACCGGAACCAAACCGGGAACCGGAACCAAACTGAACCGGTATTTTTTCCGCCATTTTGCCAAAACCGGAACAAATCGGCGGAGCCATTCCGAACCAGTTGCAGGGCTTGAAAACTGTAATTTCTAGTTTTCGATTAGGGTGTTCAACGCTGTGTCTGAAGGTACTTTTACCACTCGCCCGACAGCGCCACCAAATATGCATAATCTGTAGTCCCACAACCCATCAGTTTTTCTTCCTATTATAACCCTCAATTTGTAAAGTTGTCCGTACATGGAATTAGTTTGTGTTATATACTGCCCATTTCCCCCACTCTTCTTTCGCATTTAGAATAATTGAACTTGAACGTATATTCCGAGTCAACATACAGGCTTATTCATCGTGGTTATGTACACTGTGTTTAATATTGTGTAAAGTTTTCACTGCATGGTTAATTCGAATGCATCCTTGCCCCCTTATGAATGCCTTCAGGCACCTCGTCAACTATAGCGCAGCTGTAAGCTGGGCAAATTGGTACTGTTCCCCGATGGCATAACAGCGCAAAAACAGGAGGAAGTCACGACAGGGGAGGCCAAAAACAAGCGCTGTTGTTACTCTCAAATTCGTATGCACTGCTCTTAAAGCGTGGTCAAAGAACATACCTTTAAGTTAAACGACGCATTGATGCTCTTCATCCGACAAAAGTAATTTCAGGTCATTGTTCACCAGGTAATCGACTATACCATTCCAGTTTAAGCTTTTTTTTTGGGGCCTAGATGTAGACCGCGCGACGGCATCCATGCGTTCCCCGATGCAGCGCTGCTTGTCACCCTCCGGAACACGACGAGTGATGTCATGGGCCAAACTAACCTTTTCCACTTTTGACAAGCGGGGCTCACAGGCCATAGAGTTTCTTAGTAAGTATACTAGAGAGGAAACTGCGCCTCGTAAGCCATGTCGTCGTGGGAGTTCGTGGGAAAACATCCTTTTCGGCTTGGGCTTGGCATGACAACTGGATTCTTAAGCGATTTTTGGGATTTGCGTTCTTCACTACGCCTTCACACGTTTACGAGCTACAAGGAAGCCGAAATAGTCCAGTTTCTGTGGTAGCCGTGTTCAGTGAAACAGCAGGCAATGCGTGATCGCACCTGACGTTGCTCATGCCGCAGTCGAAGGACGTATGACTGAGCGGGTAATATGCCGCCGCGAAATTTGCAGCCGACGAAAAGAAGAAAGAAAACGTACTTCGACGAAGACAAGATACGGCAGATACGGGCGCTTGTATGCGTCCTATCTTGTCACCGTCCACGACTGTTTAAAGGAGCCATGAAGAGAAAATACAACTTCGTGTAATTTGAAAGAACTAGGATTCAGTATCTCACTCAGCTCCATTACAGTCCCAAAAGATGTTTTTTAACGAAAAAAAGCAAGAAGTAGTTAAAAACTTTCAAATTTTGCGCCACAGTGACGTGTTATGAGCAAGAATGACGTCATACGGGCCAACAATAAAACGCAATTTTCAGGGCGTTAACTACACGTTAGCATTCAAGTGATGCGGTGAAATGAAACTAGAGGCACCATTACAGACGTCCAGTCATGTGTCGTCGTGACAGGTTAGTTAGGCGGCCGCCAATCGCACAAACAAGGTTCCGTGACGTCATAGAAAAGTTGCGGGAAATTGGCTAGGGGGTCGCTACTGCTTCACACGTTTTCTTTAATATCTCCGTTATTTGTTCGAAGATTGCGATGATATTGGTATCATTGTTATCGGGACGAAGCAGTCTTTCTAATAAACCCAACTTGTATTTTGTCTTCATGGCTCCTTTAACGCCACGTTTTCATTTTTCTTGTTAAACTAGCTGGCGGTCGCGGTGGACCGGTTCACCACGAAGGCAACGTTTTCATAGGCACGCTCAAAAAACTTTCGAAACTCTTCAAACAACTTATTTTTTGAAATAATGGTAAAATTAATCAAATCACATTCTCTAATGAGTTACCCCCCAAATAATAACATTATTCGTAACAACAACCTTGGCCTGCGGAATAGCCGGCACAACCGTTCCGGCAAAAATACGCTTTACTTCCTTTTTTCTTAGTTTTAAAAGAGCCTGTTTTTATTTTTCGCTTACATAACTGATCACTATTGTTCGCGTTTTTGTGGCACTTTGTTTAAATCTGCGGTCACTAAAACGTTCCAATCCAAGCCAATGATGAAACTAAGGCGAGAGCGATGTATAATGGCGGTCCATGACGACACAGACGACCTTGATGTGAGCCGCATAGACGCTAGCGCCACATTCCTCTCTAGTGTATACTGTAAGAAACTCTATGTCACAGGCAAACTGTCGGCCTAACTGCAGAACATGGCGATGGGGCTCCGGAAGCTGCATGTCACCCAACGCGAGCATCTGTCTTTGCGTCGGAGTGGATATTTTCCTGGGTGGGAGGGTAGGCCAGACGTTGTTCCGAAGCACTCCCATTACGTGGTCAGCGGCAACTGGGTAAATGAAAGCGTAGGAGATCAACCAATTTTTTTTCCGATGCAATTTTTTTGCCCCATTGTGCGAAAATACGTGTGTGTGCGCGCGGGCTTGTGTAATCATTGGATGGATGGTGTCAAATATGATGGCGGTCGGGTAGGCTCTCTGCTACCCAGAGAAGTTGTCTGACCTGCCAAGAGGGCGCTGGTTTGCCAGTAAGCTACCTGTCTACCTGTCTTCCTGCCAACCAGAAGATTCCGGCAGGATGCGTGATTGGAGACGAGGGGCGGCCCGTCACCAGCCACCCGGGGGGAAGGGGGACGCAATGCCGCACCTTGGTGACACTATAGGATGGTAGACGGACGCTCGACAGCTTAGTGAATGTACGGGGCAATGGGTAGCCTGCCAGGAAGGTGCCCATTGTCAGAAGATTCAGTCGAGGATGCCACAAGGGGGGTAGCGGAGGTGGCGTCGGCGGCACCGGGCCGCTGAATACTGGCCAAGAGGCTACACGCCTGCCCGCCATAAGGCTATGGCGAGGATCCATTATTTGTCGGCGAGGGGGTCGGTGAGGGGAGTGGAACACAAGGCGGTACCACGGCGGTTCCGTAAAGTCATGTTCTAGAGAGCAGCTCTTACGCAGCCACTGCTCTCGTTTTGCGTAGCCTCTCAGGGTCGGCATCGTTGTAATGGAGACAAGAAAGAGGCCACGGAAGATAGAGCAAACAGGAAATTAGAGCATGCAATTATGGCAAAAGTTCGAGGGGAAGGGCGGTATGCCGAAGCCGGGCCAGACATGCTCCCCGGCGGGTCGCGCTACGAGATAACACTAGACTATTGAGGGAGCCGTCGTGCATTCGCTGATGAAGCGATCACTCCCTGAGACGTAGCAGCTAAACGTCGTCACCGAGAAGACGGCAGTTCGTGCTTCGCCCAACTTTCACATTAGAGAGTATTGTAATTATCAGTCAGTTTTTTGTTTAAGAAATTGTGGTTTTGTGATCCAAGAATAAAATCATATATAAATATCTAAGTTACCTGAACTAAATTACTGAAACAAAACTTGCGGCCATAAAGAGTAACTCTTTCATATTCACACACATAAGCAGCTCAGTGTCCCTGTGAGCCTTTTATATCTGTTGAGTCAATGTTGTTACCGTTGAGCTCTAATGGAAAACATTTTGCAGTGGATTGTGCAGTTAAAGAAACTCTGCAAAACTTCCGCTAACCACTTTAACTCTTTCCTTCGCGTCTGGAAGAAGTACAAAAGCTGTAGCTATGGCAGCATGGAGTGTCACTGCCTGATTTGCACTTCGCAGCAGATATACATCTCCCGTTTCTGCATTGCTTTTTGTGGCTTGCTTTTAACAGCGTAGCGGTTGAAGCTCGAGCTTGGTCCGGTGGCGTTAGCAATAAAATACCAAGAACAAAACCTACGCCGCCTGTAAATCGTGCACCACCGCAGAAACGACGTTATTACAGTGAAGCCGGCTTTAGCGCCTGCTCGAGCGTGAGAACAAGGGGCGTATGCGTGTGCGCAATCCTTGCTATACCATTTTAAAGGTGATTGTTTCTATTTGGGCTACTGAAATGCAAAAAAATTCCCGCGCCTTCACGCGAGGGGAACACGAGTAAATGCAGAGCATTGGGGCCTCAGTACTGATTGAAGGCAGTGTTGCTTCCATCGCTTCTTCCGTGATGCTGGAGTAGCAGACACGAGTAAACGTGGGCACGAGCGTCAACCAAGGAAGGAAGGAGCAACGCAGTGACTGAAACACGAGCGACCGCTAGCCGCTATATTTGCAGCGCGCGCAGTAGAGGGAGAGCATTACGGGGGGGAGACCGCGCATGCGCAAGCAGCGCGCGACCTTCAACGCCCCACCGCGCTGCTATCACAAATGGGCTGACTACGACGCATGCGCGCGCCAGCTGCTGTTGAGAGAGAGGAGGGAAGGAGAGGCGCACCTGCTGCGGACGCGAAACTGTTGACACCGTCCGACGCAGGAACAGGCGAGGCTAAGAAATGCTCTGCATTTAAAATAAATGGGCGCAGCTTGCACCAGTGGTTCGAGGCTGGAGAAACAGTGCAGCTGAGGGGCGACCTTGCTTCTTCCCCGCTACGATCCGCGCTCAGTGCTGGGGGCCGACCGGAAGGGCCTTGTAAAATCCGGGTAAACTTTGCCTCACCCCTCAACACTTAACCTAGCCTAGCACGGACATCGCGCCAGTCGACTATCGTCTTTCGTCGACATTTGCAACTATAAGAGCAGATAAACGGCCATTTTTTAAGTGGCTATCGAATGCGTTCGTGGCTGCGACTGAACGAAAGCCGGCCAATAGCCGCTCCACCACTGAAATGACGTAATTCCGGCGCTCGAAGAAGGGAAAGAGAGAACTCTTTCGAGCAAGTTTCCAAGTTACCCGATGGGCATTGAGCAGGAATTTTTGCGCCTCGTGAGGAGCATCCGACGTCGGCCAGCTCGACCTTCGAGAACACTCTGCTCAGCGTTCGTGGCGTGGTCTTTCTCGTGCTGTTCTCCTAACCAGTTCACGTGCGTTCGCGCCTGAAATGGGGAGCACAGACGCCGAGATCGCAATCCGGTTTACGCGGGTGCTAGCACTTTGGAGGAGATGTGAAAGGCTGCGGGCAAAACGATCCGAACCTGCCAGTTATGGAGAACTTACAGCGGCAAGTTAGCGAATCCATGCGAGGTGCAAATTGCTTGTCTCCGACGAAGGGAGAGGGGCCGCCAATTCTGCTGTTGTTCCAGCCTTGCATCAGTAGTTCAAGCTGCGCCAATTCTTTTCCGCTCACTAACACGCAGACGATTTTCGTTAGGTATATAGACAGCTTAGTTGTAAAAAAGGAAACTGCCGGTTTTATTCATTACGATCATGACTGAGTTTGAGATTTAGAAAAAAAAAACAACAACGGCATTAGCATGGTTTTACCTTATCAAGCGAACTGTTTCGCTGTCAGAAGTGCATCACAGAACCGACAGTCCCGGCCTTCTTGTTCTGCAGGTACGGAGGGCATAAACCATGTGCGCAGTAGCAGCAGACGATTGCGTGGTGACAGTGGTGGTTGTGAAAGGGATAACGCTTGTGTGGTGTGCAAGTTAACAATAAAGCAAAGAGCGCTATAATGTTACTAAAAACGATGAAAAGTAATGAATAGATACAAGAAAAGATCCGGTTCGCTTGACTACCGTTACTGAATTACCGTGTTTTATTACGCTGATTTCAAGCCCAAAAATGTCTATTTAGCACCACCGTGTTAATGTTCTGAATGCAGGTCAATGTTTGAAATCTTTCGTGCGCAATATCGGGTATCTTTGTTTTTGCTTGTATACTAAGCGTCAAACGCTATTTCATTAGGCGTATAGTGCATATATGTCACCATCTACCATCTACTTCCCATCTACTAGGGAAATATACAAGAAATTCACGAAGTTGACAGCAGGGAAGCTGTGGCCTCCTGAGGACGCTTAGACAGTGGGAATGCGCGTCGTCGTCCACGGAACTCCGTATGGCGACGCGCCGGCGCAGTACAGGGTACGCAGTACAGTCAAAACTGTTATTTCTTTCTGTAGAAAACATGCTTTAAACCGTGCGTCATGCGAAACTGCGCCTGCTGGAAATTGACGGACATTTCGCGGCGCCGAAGGTCGGTGAAATTTTTTGTCCTATTTCGCGGCAAAAGCAGCCGCCATTTTCAAGCTGTTGCGGATCATTACGTGTACATTTACGTAGCTTGAAGTTGCCAAAATGGATCTGATTGTTCCCGCCAACTGTTTAAATTACGTCACGACTTCTCAGCCAATCACAGAGAGGGCGTGTATTACAAGCAGTGTTGTTGTTGAATAGAAAAGAAAGACCTACGTTGTCATGTGCGGTGCATTTAGTGTAGTTTTTTCTTGCCGTTCAAGAATTATGCGCTTTAAGTAAAGAGAAATAAGGCAAACTTTAGAACTGGTGCCCGTAAACGTCATGAAATGTCAAAATGACGAAAGCTTACACTACCACTTTGTCAACCTGAAGCACGTGACCAAAATTGAAAGCCAATCAGAAAAAAAGTTCCGGCAAATTCCTAGTTTCTCTGGGAATTTGTGCAGTCGAGAATAGGGCCCACGGTAAAAAAAAAATGTGTTATGTTCTTTAGCTCAACATACGCCTTTCGGTCGCTTTTTGATCAACGTTACTCGATCACCTCGTCGTGTTGCCAATTCTGACCTGCAGAAATGTGTTTCTCTTGCCAGCCTCAGCTACCGTGTTAATTTTTATAGCACATCCCAAGTGTCTTTATATCTTTTATGCGCCGTATTTGATACTTTGCTTATGATCTTTATGAAGGAATTGTCAAATTACACTACATGTCGTCATAGCTATATGTGCATCACGTCACTGATTGCTTGCGTCGTGCTTACGCAAAAAAAAGGAAACATGGCGAATTGCCTGGGAATTTGTGCAGTCGAGAATAGGGCCCCATGTGTGTGAATTAGCCACTGGAGCGCCGGCCCGAGAGACTCGCAGCGTTGAGGGTGGAAAGGACGACGTCACACGGTGGCGCAACTCGCGTCATTCCCGATGTCGCCACGTGGGGCGAATGGGCAGAAAACACAAAAAAAAAACACCACAGATTTGTACAGTTGTATTGCTGAGTTATAGTGTTCACACGAAAAGTTTACTGTAGGCGTAATATCGAATTGATGAAGCTGTTAAACAAGGTTAAACAAGGGGGATTAAAGCAAATGTGAAAAATTACGCCCACCTCCCCTCGCGGGAACCCTGTGTAGATGCGACGTTTCGTGGGTTTCCCTCGGCGTTTCCGTTGGGTTGATTCTCCCATCGCGTGAAACGTGCTATGAACGCGTACGATGCATTTCCGTCTACTACGGGGTTCCCGCATCCCGTGCACGTCGCTTTGCAGCCTCATCGTCGGTGGTGCTACAGTTCTGTTATTGGGCTGGCCGGTGCTTGTTGCGGTTGCGCCGACCATCGCGATAGCAGGCTTGTTAGTCTCCATTCAAAGCAGCGTTGGACGTCGGAGCACGGGCGCCGTCCCGGCGCCAGTGCTCCGATGTCCAACGGGCATCGTGCTCGATGCAACGGGCAACGGGCATCGTGCCCGCGCTCCGTGCTCCAACGAGTGCTCCCGGCGACGGGCGCCGGGAGCGGCGCAGGTACCGCGTTGTATACCGCCGCATAACAGTTAGGGGAATGAGAGAGAGAGCATCGCATGCGCATACGTTAACCGAGCCTTAGCGCGCGCCGTCGCGCAGCTGGCATTGCAAGGAGCGAGCGCTAACCCGCAGATAACGCTACGCTGCGGTGAGAGCGGCGGAGAGCGCATGCGCAGCTGGCGCGGACAACGACGACGACGCCGGATGGATGGAGGGATGCATGCATGCATGGACAAGGCGAGTGAATGAGATGCAGTCGCATCTAAAACGGAGCACACAGCCTGCGACGCATACTGTACCATCTGGCTGCGGAGTAAGTAAACTGCGCGCATGCGCACTTCTTCTAGAGCGTCTTAGAGTGTGGCCAGTGTGGCCTCCGTTTACGGGAAATGTTCGATAAAGAAGCGAAGCCGCTCGCTTATTTTGAGACACCTTTTCACGCTGCGTCGCCACTGAGGAGGATGATCGTTGAAGGTTTTGGCCAGCTTTAGGTGATTTTGTCACCTCTTTCCTTTTGTGACCTGCTTCGTTTCAGGTTGTAGTGAGGGTGGGCGCTATTGCGCCGCATGGCGACTAACTCTCCTGGCCGGGGGCCTTCCCCCTGGTCGGCCAGTCTTATACCGCAGGAGCTCCCTTTGCAGGCTTTCCTCCGCAATGGGGTTACCGACATCCCTGTGGCTCTTGTGCCCACGAATGGGGGCGCAATACGGCACAACAATCCCGGGAAAATGCAAAGCGCCCTTCGTTCTGCTACGGAGCGTTTCCAGAAAATCACCAGCGTGCGTCCCTTCGGGAAAGGAGGCGTTGTGATCCGATCGCCTGACCAAGAGTGCGTGCAGGACTTGCTGCAGGGTTCAACCTTTGCCTCTTTCCCGGTGAGCCCATTTGTGCCTGCCCATCTTGCATGTTCGAAGGGCATCATTCGCGGAGTTGACCCAGAAATGTCAGTGTCAGATATGCTGGAGGAATTCGCTTCGGCTGGTGTCATTGCTGTGCATCGCTGTAGCCGAGTAGAGAACGATGTCCGCTATCCGACCGAGTCAGTCATCGCCACCTTCGCTGGTGTGTCTGTCCCTGGGGAGTTAAAAGCGTGGCCCGTAATCTTCAAGGTTGAGCCGCTTTCCCCTCGTCCACTACAGTGCCGAAAGTGTTGGCGATTCGGCCACAGTGTCGGGGATTGTAAGTCGTCTGCTCGTTGTTGCACTTGTGGAGGCGATCACCCTCCTGCTCCATGCCAGACAGATGAAGAAACTTGCTGCCTATGTGGAAACTCACACCGTGCGGACTACTCCAACTGTCCAGTTCGAGCACAAGAGGTGAAGATCCTTGAGGTCATTGAAAAGCGCCGGTGCTCGCGGAGTGAGGCGATGGCTGTAGTCAAAGATAGATCGTCAGGCTATGCCTCAGTTGTGGCACGTGGCTCCGCTACTGTGGACGCATCTCTTGTTGATGTGATCGCGTCAGCAATCGAAAAAAGTCAGTCAAAGATGATGGATCGCTACCTGCATGCTATGGCAGAACTCCTAACAGCTCACACGGCACACATCACAGAGTCTGTGTCCGCGTTGCGTGGCGTAGCTGTGCAAACAGATTCCGCTTGTGGTTTTAATACTAAGGCTGTTGAGTCACTCAATCAACTACCTTTGGATGAGACTGACCCCGCTCACTCTTCAAGCCGTTTCAGCCAACCGTCACCATCCACTTCTGCTTCTTCCAACCCTTCGTCTCAGTCCCAATGCGAAGGTACTTCTCTTCCCTCCAAAATGGTAGCTGGCCTGCCCCCCGGTCGTCCGGCCTCGATGGTTCGTCATGCATCCAAAGCCGCAACTAGCCCGCCTGTTTCTCGCATGGCATCGAACATTCGTCCTGCTAACGAGAATAACGTCGAGTCTGAGAACCACCCAGAAGACATGGAGTATCAATCAATTGTGTATAAAAGAACAGGATCGCCGATTTTGGGTTCACCTGAATCGTGCCCGAAACAAAAGTCTAAGAAAGGTCAAGCGAGTCAAAAAACAGGTGATATTTTGGAGGCGGCTGTGGCGGCCATCACTTCCCCATAATGTCTCTACACTTCAATGGAATTGTCGTTCAGTCTTTTCAGCGCTAACAGACCTTCACAATATTGTTTCTAAAACCCGACCAGATGTTATTGTACTGGAGGAAACTTGGCTGGCTCCTGGTCGGCCATTTAGATTCCACAACTACCGAACGTTCCGTTTAGACAGTCCAACTAAAGGAGGAGGATTGCTAACTTTAGTATCCCCTCGATTTTGCCATAAAGCCCATCTCTCATTTCAATTTATGTCTGTGGAATCGGAAATTCTGGCAGTGACATTCAATCTTCCAGGTTGCGTTGCATTTTCTATAGTGAATGCGTACTTTCCGAGTGGAGTAACTTCCACCTCTTCACTCGATGCTGCCGTGTCGGCGTGTGAAAAACGAGTTGTTCTTTGTGGGGATTTCAATTCGCACCACGTATCGTGGGGTTTCCGCACAGATTCCTGTGGCAGGCGTCTTTTCAATTTATGTCTGTGGAATCGGAAATTCTGGCAGTGACATTCAATCTTCCAGGTTGCGTTGCATTTTCTATAGTGAATGCGTACTTTCCGAGTGGAGTAACTTCCACCTCTTCACTCGATGCTGCCGTGTCGGCGTGTGAAAAACGAGTTGTTCTTTGTGGGGATTTCAATTCGCACCACGTATCGTGGGGTTTCCGCACAGATTCCTGTGGCAGGCGTCTTTGCGACTGGATGCGGGACAACCATTTGTATTGTTTTAACTCTGGAACTGCGACATTTTTTCGATGGCAGACCAGTTCTGTTCTTGATTTGACATTCTCCACCCCGGGAAATATATCTTCATGGTCTACTTGGGACCAGGCTACAAGTAGTGACCACATCCCAATTGTATATGAGTTTTTATGCCTTCCTACGTCACCGCGAGCACATATAGTTCGGCATATAAATTTTCATCGCGTTCAAAAAGAACTAAAGACAGCACTTAGCTCTATTCCATCGAGAGGCGAGGAACTCCGGGCAGCTCAAGTGTTATCAATCCTTTCTGAATCTGTTAAAAAATCCCGCTTTATTGTTTGTTCTCAAAAAGATGGCGGCTCCAGTCCATGGTGGAATGAGGAATGTGCTCGTGCGTATAGTCAGAGAGAAGCGGCTTGGAAGAACGTTCTTAAAAACCAATGCCCATCCAATTGGACCAGTTACAAGTTTGCCGCTGCAATATTCAAGCGGGTTGTTTCTAAAGCAAAAGAAAATTATAACACCCAAAAGTTCGCCTCTCTATCAAAGTCCAAAAATAGACGCATGTTGCATAGATTCCTCCGTTTAAGAAAGGTTGTACAAGATCAGGATAACGGCAAGTCAATTGTTCAGTCGACGAGTGAGTCTATGGAAACTTTGGAACGTATTGCGCAGGAACTGGAATCTCGTTTTTCTTCTGGGTTGGCCTCTCCTTTTGTGTGCCAGGTTTCGAATGAGGGTTTCACTCCAGTGACAAGGGCGGAATTAGCTGATATTGTTTTGCAGCTGTCTGAGTGTGCTCCAGGATCAGACGGCATTACGGTGGCAACGTTAAAATTTCTGCTTGAGGTGTCTCCTGATGATTTACTAAACATTGTCAACATGTCGTTAAAAAACAGCTGGATACCTTCTGAATGGAAAATCGCTAAGGTAGCACCATTGTTGAAAAACGAAAGTTTGGGTTTCGTCAAAGACAATATTAGGCCGATTTCGTTGACTAGCAACGTGGTAAAGTTGGTTGAAAGGGTATTGCATGGCCGGCTTATGCGGTTTCTGAACAGTAATCGTATTCTAAGCCCCGCCCAGATTGGCTTCAGACCTGGAAATTCTATTTGGAAGGCCCACGTCGACATCGAGAGCCGCATTAAATTAGCGCGCCGACTAAAACATGTAAGTGCGCTGGTAACCCTAGATATAGCAAAGGCTTACGACAGCGTAGAGTACAGCACGTTGATGTCACGCCTTGCATCTAGCGAGATTCCAGGGTACATCCGCTCCTGGATTGGTGAGTTTTTAAAGGGAAGGAAATTCTTTTGTTCCAAGGGCGGCTTATCGACATCCCAGTATCACCAATTTCGTGGAGTTCCTCAGGGATCAGTTCTTTCTCCAGTTATTTTTAACTTACTCCTTAGTTCTATCCCAATACAGAACGGCATATCTACCTATGTGTATGCCGATGATATTGCTTTTTTCTCGGCTGATAGGGACATCCAAGCGTTATATCAGCGACTGCAGGACTATGTGGTTGTCCTGGATAATTGGCTTAGCACGTTACACCTCTCGCTAAATGTCAGTAAATGTGCCGTTATAGTATTTCCCAGCAATAACCCTATATCATTACGTCTAACATACCGGTTGCAATCCATCCCTCAGGTCACGGAAATTAAATATTTGGGTATAATTTATGACGACCACCTCACATGGCGTCCTCATATTTCGCACATTGCTGCCAAAGGTGAAAAAGCTGCGGGAGTGCTGCGTAGGCTATGCAATCATAAATTCGGTATGCGTAGAGACGCCCTGCTAATGATTTATCGTTGCTATGTTCGCCCAGTATTGGAATTTGGTTGCGTATTATTTTCTGGCTGCGCGACGTACAAACTCCATCCCCTATTTCTTATTGAGAGATTGGCGTTGCGTTTATGTTTAGGGTTGCCAAAGTATGTAGCTAACTCTGTATTGTACCTTGAGGCACGGTTGCCTTCACTTCTGGATCGATTTAAATTGTTAACTGTTGTAACATTTCTAAAACTGTTTGAATCTCCATTATACGAAGCTCAACCCATCTTCCTCTTGAGGCCTGACCTTTTTCGAGGATTTACGTGGCCCCGATTTCAGCGTCCTCAATTGGATTGCGTTCAGGCATGGCTGCAGCCTCTTCGTGCAGATCTTTTTCTACTCCAGCCCTATTCTGATAATTTGTCGCCTGTCGACATAAGCTTGGACAACATTTTTCCTTCGCATGCGAAATTATTGCCGGCCCGATTACTCAATCATTTACTTGAAGATCACTTGGCCACTCTTCATACTGATGTCGTAATTGCCACAGATGCCTCGCAAAGTGATGAGAAGGCTGGGGTAGGAATATATTCTCAGTCTCTAGATTGGTCCTTCTCAATCAGGCTGCCAGACTATACCCCGATCTTTCAGGCAGAATTATTGGCGATAATCTTAGCCCTTAATAAACTACAGCACAGATTTGCGGGGGTGGTTATTCTTTCGGATTCTCTCTCCGTGTGCACTGCTCTAACAAATGATAAAGATTCTTCTATTCTCAGGTCATTCCGTTCATTCATTCCTTACCAGCTTCGCGAGATCCGGTTAGTGTGGGTCCCTGGTCACGCAGGGATAATCTTCAATGAAATGGCAGACTGTCAGGTTCGGTGGGACAATAATAATTACAAGAGAACAACTTTGGAAACGAGACTAGGTTTTATAATACCCGGACCTCACATAAGGACACACATAACAGAGACCACTAAAGAGCAAGAGGGAACAAAACAAAGCTAGAGAACAAGGTAGAAATTAGCGAGAATGAGGCATAGCAAACGGGGAAGAGTTCAAGAAGCGCGAAACAGTCAAGGTCCGGGAATGCAGGGCGAGCACACAATAATGGTTCGCTGCGGGGACGGGGTTCTCCTACCTCACGTCCCAGTAGTGGTGTTGCGGTCTTGAAACGTCCAGGTGATGTCGTGGCGGCGGTGGTCAGGCGCGCTCCCAGCTCCCGTCACCGTTGTGGCGAACGCAGCTGTCTTGGGGTGTCGCTGTTTCCCACCGACGCACGGGGAGACACCTTCCTGGCAGAGGAGAAGTCTTGAAGGCTTGGTCTTGGTGGATGACCTCCTGGAGCACGGCACGGGTCCGGTCGCCCGACCGCCGCGCATCCCGGTCATGCTCCACTCCCGGTGTTCCTCTTCGGCCGCTCCTGCCGCCCGCTGCTGTCGTTGGCCGCCTCCGATTGGCTGGCCCGTGAGTGCGGGATAGCTGTCCCCGGAAGACGATGATGATGGTGCCGTCTGGATGTTTGGAACGTACCCCGTATAGCACATCGTCGTTATCGTCTTCATTTTCCAGTTCACTTCGTGACACAGACCAATTAGCCAATTTGGCTCTTGGGGGTCCTGCCGTCGTGAATTGCCCAATTGACAGTTTTGTTTTGGGGGCGAGGTTCAGGCGCCTTCAAGTTTTACAAAGTAATCGGCAAGATGCCCTTCGTTCATGCTCCGACTATATTCACCTCTCTCACTTATGGAAGCCTAAATTCTGCGAATCTCGTAAATGTGAGGTCGCAATCACAAAATTTCGTTGCAGAATCCCCCCTTTAAATTTTTATCTATACAAAGCTGGTCAGGCGTTATCTCCTCAATGCCCTTTCTGCAATGCCCCTGAAACAATAGAACACTTTCTTTTAAATTGCCGCAGCTTTTCCTCGATGCGACGCACGCACCTTGAAGACACGTTTAATCGGCTGAATCTCCCTTTATCTTTAACCGTTATTCTTTCCCTGGGTGCTTCCGTCATAGGATATTGCCACAGAGATGTCGTGATCGCCTTTCATTCCTTTGTTGCGGCGACAGGCCGGATGCCCTGCTAGATAGCTATGCCTTCATTCGCAAGATTTTTTTTTTCCTGACAATCCTGTTCAATCCAAAGATTTTTTTTTTCTACTCTCAATGTTTTTTCTCGTACTTCTTTTTTTTTCTTTTTTCTCTAAAATAAACCGGGTCACAGCCTAATTATTACTGCCAGCTTCTTTGCCAATCCCCCGCGTGGGTACGCGCCATAACATAAGGAACCAACCAACCAACCAACCAATTAGCATGCTGCGCGCTTGGCTCCCGAATGTATAGAGTTTCTTAGTAAGTATACTAGAGAGGAAACTGCGCCTGGTAAGCCATGTCGTTATGGGGGTTTATGGGAAGACCCCCAATTTTGTCTTGGGCTTGGCATGACAATTGGATTCTTAAGCGCTTTTGGGGATTTACTTTCTTCACTATGCAGTACAACGTCTACGAGTTATGAGGAAGCCGAAATACTCCCTGTTCTGTGGTAGCCGTGTTCGGTGAAACAGCCGGCAGTGCGTGATCGTACCTTAAGTTGGTCATGCCGCATTCGAAGGGTGCGTGACTGGGCGGGTAATATGACGCCGCGAAATTTGTAGCGGACGAACGGAAGAAACAAAACGTACTTCGACGAAGACAAGATACGACAGATGCAAGCACCTGTTTACGTTCTATCTTGTCATCGTGCACGACCGTTTAACGCCACGTTTTCTTTTTCTTCAAGAATAAACCAACTCGTCCAGCAGCAAGTTTTATTTAACTGTAGCTGACGGTCGGTGCACCGGTTCACCAGGAAGGCGACGTTTTCATAGGTACGCTCAAAAAGCTTTCCAAACTCTTCAGACAACTTATTATTTGAAATAATGGTAAAATGTATAAAATAAGAGTTTATAATGAGTCCCCACCCCCGCCCCAAATATTAACATTGTTCGTAACTACCACATTGGCCGCAGAATAGCAGCCACAACCGTTCCGGCAAAAATACGCTTTACTTCCTTTTTTCTTAGTTTCAAAACAACCTGTTTTATTTTTCCACTTACATAATTTCACACTACAGTCGAACCTCGTTATATCGAACACGGGTATATCGAATTATTGCTTATATCGAATCATTTTCCGTTTTTTTAAAGAATTACATGCATTTTTAATTTTCTGTATCGAACTCGGTCGGTTAAGAAATGGATATATCGAACTCAGCGCCGGCCGAAAGCGCGCGCTCCGGAGACAGGCGGCAGGCTTTCCCGCAACACAGAAGAGAATAGCGGTAGCGCAGCAGGCGTTTGCGACTCAAACGCATGCCTGAGGCGCTGGTAGCGCCATTCAAACTAGGCGGCATACGCAGTTGGGTAAGTCTAGAGTTCCTGTAGGGAGCTGAGAGTTGCGCGACCGACCGCAATCTTTGTTATCCGGATTGCTGCGGGAAAGCCGCCCGTCGCGAGTGTAGGAGCCTCGCCGCCACGCTTCCGACGGCGGCCGACGCGCGGTGGGGGCGCTTCGGTTGGCGGCGCGGCGGCTACGCTGGATTCCTGCGATGTCGCTCACGCTTCTGCTGCTGCTGTTCCTGGGGGGTGAGCCTCATTTCACACACGATTTCTATGGCACCCCCTCGCGCTTCTGTCACGTTATCATAAAGGTCGTGACGTCAAGACCAAACGTCACGTGACAAAGATCGTTTCGTCACTTTCTTGTTTAACCCAAAACAAATCGTGCGTGCGCGTTTTCTCTACGTTGGCGTCGGCGTTTGTCGGTTCGGTGCTATCCGCGTTTGGTGTCAAGGGCGGTTATTTAAAACAAGTGCAGCGTCGATCTGCAAACGTTTCTGTCAGGTAAATGAGCGAGCGAGACTGAGGGAGAGCTATTTTCCCCTTGTTTCCGTCGTTTCGTGGTTTCGGGCGTCGCGTTCGTGCCTGGCGGTCGATCGTTCCGAGTGCGCGGCTGGCCTTGCGCGCCGGGAAGCTGACGCCCACATGTAGTAGTTATTAACCTTACCTTACCTGTTCTTGCTTCTAGCTCAGAGTACTGGAACAACGAGAAATTTCGCAGCTACTTTGAAGCGGTGTGGCTAAGTGTGAAGGAGGTGTGGGTAATGTTTCACAGGCTTCAATTTGACGTTGTTCTAACGACAAATAACGGCATTGAAGCCCAAAACAGGGTGCTTAAGGCCCACTATGTCAAAAGTGCGAGTGGAAAGCGGTCACTGACGTCTCGGATCGCAGCCGTTGTTCGTGGCTACCTTTCGGACAACGAGAAAAGGTTCCATGAGTCGACGATGAGGCAGTCGTCACTGTACAGAGAGTTTTAGTACAGCGGAAAGTACCACTTTAGCGCGCCCATTGCGTTAGTGGGCACGTTAACTGTCGTGTAACGAGGCGTATCCGTTTGCGATTGAGGCGCGCAATCGTTAACGCCTGTAACAATTTTTGTGGAGGCTTTGTGCAAAGCCCGTGAGTTTTAATTGCACAGAGGTGCAGTGTCCTGGTATCTGTACAACAAAGTGCGAGTGGTCTTGTATTCTTTGATTTCCATATTACTTCACATTGGATTGTTTACCTGTGTATATATTAGTTTGTCTTTCAGTATGTTATTTGAATTTGAATGTTTGTACACCGACACGTACCTGAGGCCTGCTCTCAAATAAATTGGTGTCTGCTTAACTATCCTGTATCCCAGATCTGTAGCATTGCTGAGAGCAATTAAGTAGCTTATAAGCTACATCTTAGACAGACATAATGAATGCTTCACACTGTTAAGGCAGAATTACAGGTACAAGAAGTCGGTCACATAAACAATAAACTACCTACCTGCAAGATATTGCTTTTATTGCACTTTTGTGCATAAAAATATTGTTTTTCCTTTTGTTCAAGTGTAATTATTGAATTCTAATTTTACTTTCGCAGTTAATGGCCTTTTTGTACATTTGCTGATTTTATATTATATATTTTGTTTTACATACCTGTGACATAGTATTTATGCCAATGGGCATACTATCGCAATAAAAAAAAATGTGGGGTATGCTTGCTGTCATTCTAACTCTGCCTGATTAATGTGAAGTGATGTACAGCAGCGGCAACAAAACATCCCAACTGTATGCGCCATAATGCAAGCATAATGTTTGGTACAAAGTTTGTTTACAGCAAGGCATTTTCAGCTGCTGCTGGCACACACAAAAAAATGTAAAGTTCCTTTCAGGCCTTGGTAACTGTTGTGACTAACAATAGTGCAGTAGAAGTGTGGCAGTTTCACAATTTGTAAAATTGTTTGCGAACACAGTATTCCAACACTGAAACTATGCAAGTCATTACGTTAGCTTTGTTTCAGTGGATTCAGCATCTAAAGGTCCAACGAGACGAAAGGTCCAATAGTGGATATTCCGTCTCGGTGGTCATTCAGGCTCGATTGGACTTTCCATCTCAGAGGATCTTTCGTCTCGTTAGACATTGAGGCTCTTACTTTTAAATGAATGTCTGGAGCACTCTAAAGTTACCTTGAATGCCCTCTACTGCAATATAGTTGTGGGACCTTCTGCATTTTCACATGCAATACCGTTTACACGATAATTTGAAGTGAAATGTATGCCTGGCACCTCTGATTTATGTCATAAAATTTGAGTGCGCCTGCAACGCTATTGACGAAAGCAAGCTTGGTCGCGAGTACGTTGCTGAGGGTGCCGAAATATGACTCCAGTTTTTTCATTCGGACCTGTTTTATCATTCGGGCAAACCATCAGGGTTTTTCTCGTCGTTTTGTTGGAGTGCACTAGTATCAGTGAAAAAAATAATTTTCCCGACCTTCATGCCATGGCAGGCACACGAGCGCTAACCAAACAGTCACATGTTCGTCCATCCAAAAAAAGGAGGGTGCTACGACAGTCGCCTGACACTCACCGTGTACGCGCGTGAGTGTCCGTCAACTGCTGGCAGCCCGTAAGAAGCGGTCGATGCGGATGAGGGTTGTATATTCTCAGTTCGGTCTCATCAAGGCGTCGGTTTGATGTGTCATATTTGTCATCCAGGATTTCACATATTAATCAGTTATTGAGATAAAACATCCTACTTCAATATCTTCCCTTCTGATATTTCGTCTAAATTTCGTGCCCACTTATAAAAACGACGTTATTGTGCTTCACGCTGTCACAAGAGCAAGCCCATATACAAACTTCAAGCCTTGGAATTATCATAGTATTCACTTTTCAAAAACCGTCTTCTTTTCATCAATTCCCTTTCCTCATCTGTCAGTAGCAGTAGAAATTTGACGATGCCCTCAGCAGCATAGACTCAGCACCAGGACATGTGTTACATCGATAAATGGAACACTTCCTGAGCGTATAAAATGAAAATACGCTCAGGAAATGAAAATTTCCTGAGCGTATCGCTGCTCTGTTCGCGCTCAAACTTCACATGGAGGTCGCATTTTGTGGTCTATTTTGTTTAGCACTGGGAACAACAACCGTACATACCTGTTTATTCTGCAAATACATAATATCGATCTTTGACTATGGCAAAATGGCGGCCATTATGGACGGGCAAGCTGATCTTGGATCAGTGGGGCCACCTGGGATATGCAAAATGAAATGAGCGATGACAATTCACGGTGGGAAGGAGCCGAACGAGGTAGTAGAGGATCAAAAAAACCTCTTTTGTCAATAAACCAGATCAAAAAACCGCTTGGGATGGCCAAAAATAATTACATAGCAGCGAGTGCAAATCATAATACTGTACTCCTGCGGTTCATTGTTGTCGATACCGGTTACCTGGTTTCAGATAAGCTGTCGTCTTCTGTGCCAGGTTACCCTACGTTCCGAAATAAGGCTTACAATTCTTTGTTCGCGTTTTACTTCTATTACTATTCTGTGCGTAAGTGTCTCTGCTTGTGACAAGGTGCCACGAGACCATTCACAGCATACGAAAAGGCATACCCTGTTCACCTGCAGTGATCGATATTATGCGTCATGTCACAAGTACAGAATGTTCGCCGTTCGGCTGGCTTGAAAGACAGGTAAGGTGTGCCGTACATATTGTGCCTTATGAGAAAAGCTTAAGTCGGATGATGTCTGGTTCCTTCACTCCTGCCCGTTTGTGCTTGGTGCGGTGGATGAATTTCGTTAGCTGAGTCATTGTGCGTTGAAGTTGGAGCCTGATCCGTCCTGTGGGATGGTGAGCACGAGTAGGCTCAAAGGCCAATTGCACTCAAGATTTCAACCCCCTGAAAATGTTATTTCCGCATAGTCGGCCTAAAAAGACTGCATGCATGCATAGGCAAAAAAGGACTAAAAGTTGGTCTTCTGGGGGACAACTTGACTTTGCCCCAATCATTACACCCTTTAGGAACTAAATGTGAGCGGACAAATGGTTAATCTGCCACCGGGGGGTTCAGTTGCCATACTTCCCAGGGATGGACAACTATACTTCAAACAAAGGAATGAACAAGAGAGAGCGCCAAGAGATGCTGCTCGAATGCAATTATTTATTTTCATAGCGGGTCAGATGATTTTGTGTGCACGTTATTTCTAGTAAACCATGAGCGCTTGACCCGTCGTCCTTCTTTACCGTCGTTGTCAAAGTCGCGCTGTATTTTTTGAACCATTAAGGAGTGCTCCAGCTAAATCGAGAAGATAGCCCATACGTTGCTAAAAGAATCAATTGAGCAGAAGTTCGTTTTTCTGGCCTAAGAGTAATTGGCAAAATTTTGTGATTTCCGGTCCAGTCTTCACACGCCATTAATCATATGTGATGGTACCCTGTGCCGCAAACAAACAGATTAGTCTTATAGATTTCCATAATCACAATCACACTTGTTTGTTTTGTGGTGGAACTATTTTTAGGAGGTTGACGAAAGCCATCCGGTACGGCACATTCATGTACAACGCTTTATATTGACGCAAAGGTGAGGCCCGCACACGACTACCTGCACAGTCCCAACGCTCATTTTATTAACGTAGCGTAACATTTGGCACAACACGCTTGAACCTACCGCTATCGGCTTAATCTTCCCAACAAATGCATGTCTTGAATAAAACAGTGGGCCTTAGTATTGTTGGACCCTTCGTCTCGTTGGACATTCAGGCCAAAAACGGTTTTTATGTAGCTTGAAATAAAATTCAAGAGAACAAAGAGCAGAATGCACATTTGGTGGACACTTCAATGCCCACAGGAGGATACATATTAAAAGGCGGGGGTAAGTGCGAAGGGTTTAAGCGGAGGTTGTTCAGAGAACATGCCTGATTTACAGCATCCCTAAAAGGGGACTTGTAAAGTGGCCTTTTATAGTCCAGTATAATTGCTGGCTTTTTGTAAATGTGAAATTCGAACCTGTTATTAGATACAGAAGCTACTTTTTGTCGTTCCTAAAGCTAAGTTACGACGTCCTAGTAAATTGGCAGAAGTCTAACCTTCATGCTGGAATAGAATAAGTGCATGGACGAGGGATAATGAAAACAAGCGTCCTGCTGTCACCATGGTCTCTGTACCCTTTCTTTCACCACCGCCGCTGCGATGTTTCGTCCCCGCAACGCGCAGCATGTTACGCGGGTAGCAGATCCGTTGGGCGAAACAACCTCGGGCGCTAACCGAACGCCAAAGCGATCGTAACTGACCAGCACAACCGCGCGATGCTTGCAGCGGCTGCCTGCAATAATCGCTGCCCATGCAAGCATCGCACTTCACCGCCGAGTGCGCCGACATGAAGAGCGACAGCACAAAGTAATCGGTACATAGGACACAACCCACCCTCCACTCCTCCACATCTCATTTGCGCATTTACCGCAAAATCCGAATGTGGTAAGTACGTCGAGCTCCGATGCACACAATCGAACCTCACTGTATTCGCCACATCACAGCACGGCGTTTGTTCGTATGGTGATCTCTGGCACGTTGTTGCATGTCATTGCTGGGGGCAACGTGACTTGTAGGATAGGTACTGCAGAACTAGTGGTGGCAAACTTCGTCCTCGATTTTTCACGAGATGGATCGGTGTCGTCATGGTCACCGTTTCGTCGACGAGGGCTCAGCACGCCGGCTACACCCGTGAGCTCCCAGCACAGCACACAACGCGAAGTCTAGCGTTTGCAGATCGACGCTGCACTTGGTTTAAATAACCGGCCTTGACAACGTAACACGCGGATAGCACTGACGTTTAGAGGAAGAAAATGGGGCGTCAAACAAACGCCGACGCCAACGTAGAGAAAACGCGCACGGCACGATTTGTTTTGGGCAAAGCAAGAACGTGACGAAACGATCTTGGCCACGTGACTTTTGGTCTTGACGTCACGACCTTTTTGATCACGTGACAGGAGCGCGAGTGGGTGTCATAGAGATCGTGTGTGAAATGAGGCTCACCCGTTCCTGGGCGGGGCGCGGTGCCGCCCGCGTCGGCCAGTGTTGCGGAGTTACCAATCCGGAATTCGAATGACTCCGGATTCATTCCACCTTTTCGAGATGGCGGAATGGAATGGGAATGGAATGAGGACAGCGCTCGGAGGAGTGGAATGGGAATGGAATTAAGCACCTTTTGCCTGGAATGGAATGGGAATGGAATGGGGATTTTTAGACGACGGTGTCACCATTGCTGGCGCCTTCCGACTACTTAAAAATTAGCCTGTGGCGATGACTGCGTCAGTATATCTCAAAGGGAGCACCGGCGAGGAAAACTAGAACTTATACCTTTCATAACTGGATCTGCGCAGCCTGCTGCAGCGCCTGTGACAGTGAACTTCAAGTGGCGGAACAGCGTCTGGCCGGTGGCGCCGTTAGTTCGGCTCTTCTGGTTTATGCAAGATTTTTGAGACGTAGCTTTCTCTGTGGCGCCGATGGCAGAGCGGCGTCTCTCTCAGTGGCAGGTGCTGTGTGGCCTGGCCAGCAGGCGGGGAATTGCATCGAGAAGCAGGGGGGGGGGGGGGGGGGGAAGGGGGGATACGAACCGCGCGCATCCGAAGCGGCAGTGTTTCTTACCGCAAGCTATTGCAGTGAAATATTGGAGCTAACAATATAAAGTGGTCGCGCATGAAACATGAATCAACAAATCTGCTTGGCGTTCTCCTCCCACCCTCTGCGCACGACACGCAAAACATAGCCTTGATCCTTGTAAGCCGACCTGGTAGGCATCTCGCGGGAATATGGCGCCAACCTGTCGACCGTCAGTCCGTAGGTTGCAGCAGGGCCCCGGGGGGGTCCAGCAAATCAAATCAAGGCAGCAAAAATAAAATTGTGGTTGAGGGACTTGCGTGCCCGACATCCGCCATAAGGGTAAAAAGCGAGCTTCGGATATTTTACTGAGCTACCTCCTCCACGCTCTGTTATGGCGGCTACGGTAGTGGGCAGCTGGGATATACGATTACACTAGATATTATATTAGACAATGCAAAACACACAGCTGCCGAAAGGCGTTTCTTTCCAACAGTTCTGGCTGTAGCAGCGCCCTTGCTTGCGAGTGCTTTGACAGCTCTCAGCAGTGCGAGACCGTGCGTTGCTTCAATTCGAAAGTGCTGATCCATACGAACCACACGAAACACACGAAACACAACTACGAACCACACTGGTTCGTAGTTGTGTTGCTGTGTTTCTGTGCACGTGGCCTTTGCTCTTGGGCACAAACTGCTTGATTACTGAAGACTTAGTCACTGGCTTGAAAGTTGGGCCTCGCCGCTATTCAGGTAGGAAGGTCTCATTTCAAAATTTTGATCAGGTCCTGGTGTATATTGGTTGCGCGTTCCTGGAAACAAACTGCCAGACCATTCTTCTTTGTTTTGACTGGGCTCCCGTCATGATATGGTTCTGTCACTTTAAATTAGGGGGTCATAAATAATGTCTCGTATTGAACGGATTTGGCTGAGGTAGTGCCAGGGCAATAAACAAGCGCAATGGAGGTCAATGTGGAAACGGTGGCAACTTTCCTACGGTGAATGCAAAAACTTGACAGTGTTCCGTGCCGCTGCCCTCCCGTCTCTCGCGTGGGTACCGTAGCATTAGTGCTTAATGCTATTGGTTCACTTGAAATTGTTCAAATAAGCATTTTGAATGCGTGTACATGTGAGCAAGTTCCGCGCGACATGCCTGTGAGTTATCCACAGTATACTAATTCAGATGGTATGACGGTACGCAAAGCAGAAAGTAAGTTAGCACACCACAGACTCCGCAGCAAAACGGGAAAAGCAGACACCAACGTAATAGCTGCTTCATCTTGCTTCGCGCAGAAGAAACCGTTAAAACATGCTAACATGCAAATACTATCATAAGTAGTGGTATCCCGCTACTTACTACTCAAATGGGGGCTATGTGACACTGCCCCTTTTTAAAGCGAAAGCTTTTTTAGTGAGACCAATCGCGCTCTGTAAAAAAAAACAAATATCAAATATATTACACCTTAGACCGGTAGCTCGCCCGAAATACTCGGATAAGTTCTCTACACGCACGGCGTCTGCGTGAAACCGGGGACCCGAAATTAAGTCTCTCTCTCTCTCTCTCTCTCTCTCTCTCTCTCTCTGGGCTTTCATTGTGTCAAACGCCTAATTGAAAATCGCAAAAAACCAATGTTTCTAAATAAGACAACACACCCGTCTATCATGAAGAAGGAGTACATTAATACACCTTTATCTCATAAACCGCGTAACGCTGTACATTTAGATCGTTCGTACTTGCATTTACTTAGTGCTTCCAATAATGCGTGGATGCATTTTTAGCTTTCGCTCTTCTCTCTACTTTCGTTAGGAAGGGATCGTAATTTTTGGCACGGATTAGTTGTTCTGCACGAGATATGTAACCAACCTGCTACCACCTCCCAACTTCGGAGGCAAGTGACACATTTTGCATACTTTTGCAGTATTCAAGTCGTATGATGACGTCAGATTCATGTTGCGTTCCTCAATAACTCGATAGAGCACTGAGGCAGTTTTTACGTTGAGGAATTAAAGGAATGGAATTGAACTTCCCGTCCATTCCAGGAATGGGAATGGGCCAACTTCTGTCATTCCGAGGAATGGAAAGGAATGGAATCACGACAAGTTGTAATTCCTCGGAATGGAATTGGAATGGAAAGGAGGTGCCCATTCCACAACACTGGCGTCGGCGGCTGCGGCGCAGCCGTAGGGGGGGGGGGCTTCTCTGCGCGGCATGGATAACCGGAGTGTCGCAATCACGGCGGCGCGTGGAAAAGGGTCGCGCAACTCTTAGCTCCCTGCGGGAGCTATATACAGGAACTCTAGCTGACTCAGGCTCAGCAGGTTCACCAGTTGGTTCAGTCGTTGTTCATCAGCTTCAGTCATCGTCTTGTCTTGTTTCAGTCGATAAGCTCAAGCCTCAACGCCTTAACGAACTCTGCAGCGTCGTGCGTGGTTTAAACTAGCGGACACTGTTCGCGCAGTTACGTGACTGTGTTTTCAAGGCGCTGTGTCAGCCGCGTGCGGCGTGGTGATGGCGGCAAACGTGAAGAAACGAACGTCACTGACGTTTGCGACCAGGCTGGAAATCATCCGCCGCGTCGAAAAAGGAGAGCAGAAGTCCAGCGTTGCCGCAGCTTACAATATACCGCGGAGTACGTTGAGCACTCTCATCAAGGCGAAAGCGGGACAAAGCCAGCACTGCGGTGCACGCCGTGTTCGGAAACCAGCCTTCCAAGACGTCGAAAGATCGCTCCACAGGTGGTTCCTGGACGCCAGAGCCAGAAACATTCCGGTGTCGGGGCCTATGCTCCAACAGAAAGCGAAGGATTTCGCATTCATCCACCAAGCCGAAGGCTTCGCCGCAAGCAGTGGATGGCTGCAACGGTTTAAAGCTCCCAACTGCGGGCGAAGCTGTGGCCGCTGTGGAACTTTTACGCCGCTACTTCGGCGGAATGGAAGGTAGTGGTCTCGCGTTCGTGAACTCTTTGGAAACCATGGAGCAGGCTGTGGTACGACATGCAGTCAACTCGAAGAAACAGTCAACGCTGCTGCAGTTTTGTTTCCACTGGGAATAAATAGTTCACTTTAACGCTTCATGTGAGTAGACATTCTTTTCGTTGCCTTTTTAGTGATTGAATCGCGCTGCATTTTGACGCGTTTTTGATCAAATTTTATATATCGGATTTCGGTTATATCAAACTATTTCACGATTCGCGCACTGTTCGATATAACGAGGTTTGACTGTATTCTTCGCGTTTTTGGGGCACTTTGTTTAAATTTGAGGTCAGTAAAACGTTGCAATCCAAGCCAATGATAAAACTAAGGCGAGCGCATGACAGAATGGCTGCCCATGACAACACAGACGGCCTTGATGTGAGCCGGATAGACGCTAGCGCCAGGTTCCTCTCTAGTGTATATTGTAAGACACTCTATGCCCGAATGTAGTAGATACCAGGGTGCTCAGTGGCGACAGACCATGAAACGACGCCTCAAAATAAATGATCGGCGTGGCTTCTTTGGCAAGCATTGCCCCTAATAGTAGGCCACCGGTTCACCAAATGCTCCGAAAGAACTACTCAAATGCTCCGAAAGAACTACGCATGCGCGCAGCCGGACTGGCAGTGCAGCGGGATGGTGCGGCATGCGTCGGAAGCTGTGTGCTCCGTTGTTCGTATTTCTTTTAATACCCACTGCACTCCCATTTGAAGAATCTGCCATAGTTGCCTCCGCGTTCCACCTAAGCGCCAGAAGACGACCGCTACTATTTGAGTATGCAGCGTTTGATGAAGATTATCATCATCAACAACGTTATCACATCATATGAGATACGCCCAAGTACGAGACCGTAGCACCGAAAAAAAAGCATGCCTTCGTTGGGTCAATCTATACGCGTTCACATCCGGTTTTGAGGCACGTGGTGTATGTCTTCCCCCTAAGTCGTCTTCAGTTCGCAATCAACCAAGGCTTCCCTTGGATGTCCCAACCTTTGGTGTGGGTTGGTTTATCATTTCTGGTATTTTTTATTTGGTATGGTTTGGATTGTCTGCATTCTCACAGAGAAACGCTGATGTCGCCGTGAGCTTATGGGCCTCATCGATTATCATCCCGAATCGTCCGCGAAGTGCCCGGGACGCGATCAAGCGATCGATTTTCCCATGTATTCCTATAGGTCTTCCTGTCCCAAGGGAGTTCTTGGATGCCCAAGACTGGCAAATTGATGATGACCTACGCTGTCAGTATAGGAGGCCCCAGGGCCCTTGCCAATTAGGATCGTGTTAAAAGGCCGTTCTTGTAGCCAGCTGCAGGTACTAGCTATGCTTACATAACCGACCGGCAGGAGCGAGAGGACAGCACATAAGGGCATTAAGGTGAGGGGATAGCGAAGAGTGTTACGAGTAAAGCGACGGAGGAGGGTGCGGTGGTAGTGTGAGTTGTAAAGCGCAGAAGAAGTGCATGCTCACCGATGCTCTGTCTGTGGCGGCTGCTCTGAACGTGCTGCTTGGCACTAGGCTCAGCAGCGGTGGCGCGAGCAGGTGTCCCGAGGTTTCCTCATAAGAGAGAGTCACGCAAGACGCAGGCTCATCTCCATTCGCACCTTTCGTTTTGCAACGCGAAGGACGAGCAAGGGAAACGAATCCCCAAGCAAATAATGTCGTCAGTAGAGACAGGCACTTTTGTCAAGATAAATCAATGTTTTAGGCGCTTGGAATAGGTACTGAAAATAGTCATTCGGGCTTACATAGGCGTCAAAACCTCTATGTTTGGCATACATAGGAACAATTGATATTTACTTCAGCGGCGGATTTTAGGATAAATTCTTCACTAGCAAAAGAACAGCGGACAAAAATTGTGCTATGGCAAAGTAATTTTCTTTTCTTCGTGAAAATTCTCCATACAAAAGTCGCCATTTTAACAGATTTACGTGAAATGTAGGTGATTCGGCACTAAAAGAACAGCCTAAAAGCCATGGCAAACAACCTGTGCAATGTTTCACGGCATGGAGTTGCACCTTCTTTCAGTCGATATTTGTATGAAAAGAAAAAAAAACATTCAACGTCCACTGAAGTTGGCGGAGCGTACTTTGTACTTTGGAACGCTCCATTAACTAATTCTATCTGGAATTGCCGCTCAAAACCTTTGGAAGACTTTTAGCTCAGAGTATCCCGGAACTTCATGTGATAGATATGTCCGAGACAGATTTGATTCGAAGGGCACTGTCAGCACCCGGTCCTTCGAAGATGGTGGTGAACGTGTCCTGTACGTTCGAAATTAGCTCAGCATTCTGCTTGAGAGTGGCTCCCAAGTTTTCCGCTGCCGAAGCTTTCTGCTCAGAATGTAAAATTAGCACACGAATGGCCAAGTTACGCTTAAGTGTGGCGTGGTTTAGAATAGTCTATGCTGCGACACGCTTGTTTGTTGCAAAGTTATTTCAAGTCTGTAAGTGTGGCGTGGTATAGAATAGTCCGCTGCGACAGCCCTGTCCATTGCAAAGTAATTGCAAGTCTGTTGCAATAACCCAGAAGTGTCTTTTGTAAAAGTCTTGCACTCTTAGCTGTGTTCTTTGGGGGTAATACCAGGCTCTGGGGGAGGATGCACAATCGGTAACTGCTCCTTGACGGCATAGATAGCGCAGTAAAGTGCAATAATTCCGGATAAATACTTGACATCCTGTCTTGCAGAATTGGATGCCAAGCTAAGCTGCTGGGAATTGCGCCACTCAATAGCTATGTTCTTCATACCGATTAACAGAATGCCAGATTACTTTCGACTAATTAATAGAGCAGGATTAAAGAAAACCTGGAAAATTACCTGATATGGCAAATGACAGTTGTTGCGACCAGACTGAAGGGATGGTGAGATGCTCGTTCTATAGCCTCTTTCTCTGGTACCTCCTTCGTGCTATACTACACGCTGAGTCTTGACGTGAGATGCTCGTTCTATAGCCTCTTTCTCTGGTACCTCCTTCGTGCTATACTACACGTTGTGTCTTGACGTGAGATGCTCGTTCTATAGCCTCTTTCTCTGGTACCTCCTTCGTGCTATGCTACACGCTGAGTCCTGACGTCTGGCGATGTCGCCGTGATCGGCTGCTGGTTGTGCACGCATTTTTGGTGTCACTTTGAGGCTTCCGTGTGTCAGAGGTTCATGTTGTTTTTCCTGGTCGGCATCATTGACTTTGAACGGCGCATGCGTGGATCTCGTTACGTTCATTTCCTTTGCTTGTTTTTACTGCGTTAGCTATGGGCAGGGCATGTCGGTAAAAGTTTTCGCCATGATACTCGGAAACAGTTAGACAGAATAACATGGAACGAAAAGCTCATGCTGACATCCAGCGGCGAAGTGGTTGAGATGTCGATGCGTCGGGGCCTCTGGCAGGCCTATTTTAGTTTCTCCGGGTAAAAAGAGAAAAAAAAAACAGCAGTGGCTTAGTTCGGCTGTGCCAGGATATACGTAGCGTGAGCTAAGGTTCACCTGGTTATTCATAGCTTTCCTGGTTCTATAGGATAGCTTGATTATCATGCTTACTGCTGCTTCAATGATACACACACGGTATACGCATTATGTGACACATGTATATTTATCAATATTCTCCGGCGCAGCGTCACCAATCGCCCAAGAGCTAAGCTGGTTCCACAGGCGCACGCCGGTGTTGCTGCGACAGACGAGCCATCGGTTCCACACCCAGCCACCCCTCGCCTGATCGCCAAGTGGACCGGGCCGCCACGTGCGGAACGGAAGTCGACGAAGACGCTGGGCGCGTGGGGTGTGTGAGAGACGCCGGCAAGAGAGGAACGTTCTGTGCGCCGTGTGACGTCACTGCTTCTAGCGCATGCGCAGCACGGCTCTCCGGGATCCACGCGAAACGGCTCAATCTCGGCTCGGCCAGTGTAGCTCACGCTACGAACACTTTTTTTGGCAAAGCCTTGTGAGAGTGGAGCATTTTTACAGGTAGCCATGTGCTGTTCTTCGTGCTACCCTTCTCTCAACCAGCAGGAACTGATCGCAAAGGACGGAGCTCCCACTTCTCAGGAGAATGAGGAGGCGGTAGAGGTTGCAAATCAGGGTTCCGAGGGCATTCAAATAACGCCCTAAGTGTTTTTGATTACGCACAGAATTTCTACTGGGCGTCGTGTTGATTTGGGAACATGAGGTGCATAAGTGTTGGTTGAGGATACGTGTTGGTTTGCACAAGTCTGAGCGTAGTTCCTTGTGTCTTGGTTGTGGGGAGGGGACGGAAGTGTCCGGCGACCGAGTCTTGTGCTGTGTAATTTCCCGGTAGGTCGCGAGAGACATAGGTTCATGTGAGTCCTCCGCAGCGTAGTGGACGAGACCTGGGGCATTGAGGTGAGCTTGATGCTTTCCCTCCAGGGAGGAATGGGCCGGCGCCCACAGCACTTCGACTACCCTGTGTGGTGACTTGCTCGACAGTATGCGGTATGTCATAGAAGCCACCCAGCCCGACGTTAGACTACTACGTACTCCTCGCGAGTTTGAAAAAATGACATTTGGCTTTATTTGTGACAGAGCTAAGGCTACAGTTAGTTCTTCCGCTTTTCGCGTTGAGGCTCGTGACAGGTTAGGTCCGGCGACGAGTTCCGTCTTCGTTGTTACCACCGCTACTTTGGCTTGTCTTTTGGTGCATGTGGCTGCATTTGTGTAGACCACTGTGGGCAGAGGCACATAGTTTTTGTCCAGAGATTTGGCTCTTGCTTCTCGCCTACCCTGATGGTGAACCGGATGCATATTTTTAGGCAGTGGTCGGATTAAAATATGCTTCCACCTATTCTCCAGCATTTACTTTGTTGGGAAAGCGTGCCCCACTGGAGTCAATTTCAATTGAGCAAGGACCTTTCGGCCCGTTTAGGTTTGTGCGAGTAGAGCTTTTTGGTTTGACAGATGACCTTCAATTGGCTCGTAGACTGTGTTGTGTGGCCCAACGCTTAATAGCCTGCCTAAGCACACGCTCTTTGGAAGGCCCAGCACATGTTTCGTTGGTTGCCTGATTACAGTGTCAAGTTTGTCGGTTTCTTTCTTATTTAGCACTGCATATGGCACTGAGTAAGTTATTATTGAGATGATGAAAGCCTGTACAAGACAGAGTGCCTCTCCCTATTTCATTCCCCTGTGTCAGTTGGTGACTCTACTGATCATGTGTAGCACCTGTGCCGCTGTTTTTGGAAGCCAATGTATATTCGGTCGTTCTTCGTGTCGGCGTCTCAAGAACGAGTTTCCGCGTCTCGGCTTGTTTGACACGGCGCGTGCATTCTGCTCACAAACAGTGCGAGACAAGCGCCTATCTTCCGAAGAGAGAACAATTTTATCGAAACATGGACGCAACACCCCCCCCCCCCCAAAAAAAAAGAATGTATAACCCGAAAAGGGCATTTTTTAGACGCTAGAAAGCCGGTATTGTCACCAACAACAAAATACGCAGTTATAGGCACAATAAGGTATTGCCAAAAGTATTTAATTACCTGTAGTTCGTGCTTATATGTCAAATGAGATTCATACGGGCTCAAGGAAAAAATAGGCATTGTGCCTAAAGTTCCAGTCTCTAGTCATCAGAATTACGATCGTAGCTGATGTGCAAAGTGAAAAACTGCGGCAGAATCACTATCAGCGTTAGCCTCGCGATTCATGGTGATGCTTCTGAGGAAACTGACGCGCACCCAATCAACAGATACCTCCACAGGTCTCGTCTGGCGCAGTCTGCCATGTGCAGTTACTGTAATGAAGAAGAGTCTGTGGACCACTTCCTTTTGTCCTGTCGACGATTTTCAAGCCTCAGACGTCAGCTCCTTGAGGTGCCGCTTCATCGCCTGGGGTTGGCATTATCAGTGCCGGTTCTTTTATCATTTTGGGCTTCAGAAACTGGATATGGCCGCCGGGATGTTTGCTCTGCTCTTCTGCGCTTCATAGAAAATTCCAAAAGATTCACAACCTAATTCGTATCTTATTCTGGAACCTCACCAGAGCCCTCCAAACGTTTTCATTGCCGTTTTTTTAATAATTATTCTCCTCCTCCTCCTCCTCCTCCTCCTTCTTCATCATCTTCTTCTTCTTCTTCTTCTTCTTCTTCTTCTTCTTCTTCTTCTTTCTTTCTTTCTCTATTTATTTTGTTTCAATTTTGACTAATTTCCAATCTCGATTCCTCAAAAACAAGAAGAAGAAAGCTTCCAAAATTTTCTAGCTTTCCTTGAATCATCCACCTAGGCAGCAATCTCATTTGAATTAGCAACTGATGTTTGGCCGATCCCCTGATTGGGTATGCGCCATTTTGTGAAGGAAGAACAACAACAACAACAACAACACGCAGATTCGCCACTGTAGTCGTACCGGAGAAGACGAAATAGCAGCGCGCGTCCCCGGGCTGGTCAGCATGATAAGTCTGAAGCTTGTCTGAAAGCCGCCTGGTGCACCGATATTTTCTGGCCCTGTCATCGCTCAGAGCCGTGCTGTTCCGTGCTCTGCACCTTTCCTGCTCCCATCTGGACAGTAAACTCATACTACCGTCTGTATAATTATGACGAAACATTGACGGCGACGGGCTTTCCAGAAAATCAGCGATGATGATGATTATGATGATGATGTCCTCAAAGATTTGGGCACCTACCCACAAGGGGGGATTGGCCAGGGCTACATCGGTTGTTGAAATACGTGAGGACCTCAAACTACTAAATTATTTCCGGAAAGAGGCCGTAAAAGGAAATTAAGTTATGAATTAAACCCGAATAGTTATGAATAAAACCCTTCAGCAATTCAAACGACTTGAAGCAGAAAGAAAATTTTGTATGCATTTATATATACCCTTTTTGCAAACCCCAAATTTGATGCGCCAATAGATAATATAAGTGGAATCGAAAAACTCAACCCCAAACGTGCAATTGGGTTCTTCAAAAGAAGTTGTCTAGCTGTTGAGAAAATCAGCGACGCAATGGGTGCAAGTGCTTCGTCTTCTTCTTCTGCTAAAGGCGCTGCTTACACTGAGGCTCGCCTCCGCTGACTTGAAAATTCTCAAATGGCAAAAGCGTAACCGTCAGCCAGTTATTGCTGTCAGCCATCTTTTCACGATTCTTTTTTCCTCGTTTATTTGACTAGCGATCATAAACAATACAATGCAATCATATACAATATACGAGCCTTAGAGATTGAAAGCGGGCGTGTTGTACAGGCACACTCAAGCATTCGACACTCTAGCTCAGATCAAGAAAAAGTGGAGCGCTGGGCGCTGGGCGTGTAACGCGCAGAAACCAAAACTGGTGATTCACCAGACTAACTGGGTGGCTACCGAGAAACGGGACTACAAGTAGGGTAAGACCGACAACTCAATGGAGGGTTGCGAAGGAGATTCAGTAGCAAATAATGGATTCGGACGGTTCAGGATTGCAAAAGTTGGTAGTCATTGGGAGATGTTTTTAACCTGCCGGGAACACAAAACAGGCTGATGATGATTACGCCAGCTCCCAGAAAGCACTGACCACCGTTCTGCATTAATATTCACCGTAATGCTAAGAAGATAAAGAAGAAGACCCGCACACGGTTCGCCACAGCGCTGTGAGAAGACGAGAGCGCTGCCCGGAAGCTCCAGCGGATGAAGCGGGACCGCAGTCAGCGGGCGCGGTAGGACACCGCGCAGACGTTCTCGGCACGTCGCCGTGTGAGACATCTTGTTATCGGGAGAAATCGGTCCCCCGCAGCGACGCCGTGGACCTGTCTGCACCGAACGGTCGAACCGGGGTTAGGATCCCTTGCTGTGAGATAACTTTGGCATTGACTGCATTCATATGCGGTAACTGTAGTATTTGTTTGCTGTTGAGCCGTCCATTCGCGCTGCAGTGTTTCCTGGATTTTAATTCTTTTCTGCGCGTGCTTAATAGTCAAACACCGTATGGCTTTCTGAAAGGAAAGTTCGTGGGTTACACGTAACTGTATATGCGAGTTCTTAATGCAGTCGAATATCTGTTGTCGTAATTAGGGTCGCTATTTATAAGTAATGCCAAAAAATGAGGGTATTTCTTCTTTTGTATTGCAAAAGCTGTAGGTTTTCCTCCGAACTCGGCAAGAAATGTCTTGTATATTTTTTAAGCAAACAAAAGGAAAGTACTCGAGACTGCGATTTCAGGAAAAAACTAACATAATATTTCTTACTCCCTAATACTTAGACATCTTCCGTTATTACTTTCCCCTAATCTGGCTTCTTTTATAATCGACTTCTAGCAAAAAAATAGTAGGTCACTCAATTCTTCCTGCATTTTCATACAAATGAGTAGCAGGAAGGTCTTCTCTTGAAATTCCGACTGCATTCACGAAAACTGAGCCAAAATCTGAGAAGCATTTGCAGGAGACGCCGTTTTACGCGGGCTCTTCGTTTCATTTAACCCGGAGCTATAAGAAATTTACATCGAGAGGATACAAAAAATCACTACATGCCCGTTTAGCGTCCTCCTGTCGCCCTGCACAGACCATAAATCCACGTCACAGAAAGATGATTCCGCTGAAGACAGAAGGGCCGGAGTCATTCCTTCACGGGAAATTTGGTAGAATTCCGTTTGAGAGCCTAATGAGAAAGCGGGGGACACGGTCCTGCGGGAGGCAACGCTTTTAAGGCGGGAGGCATTTACGGCAGGGCAGCGGGCTGCGACAGACTACACCAGTACTGCGGGGCACGAAGTGCGGGCTTCTTTGAGCGCTCAGGTCCTTTCGTTTATCAGTTGACTTTATGACACACTTGAGCAAACATGTTGGCGCCAAAAACACAACAGATATTCCTCATTTCCGCGCCATCTTTTTTTAGGCGATGCGAGAGCTGATGTATGTAAGGGACCACCACCGGTCTCATTCTTTCAGATTGCTCGTTTCCCTCCGCAATATTTGTGCTGCCTTTTATTTCAGCGACAAGGCTCTCCGCTACGCTCGCTATGATTTCTTTTGGGAAATCTTTTTTTTTTTCAATAGCAATCTGAAAGTTGTTGTGAAGTCTTTTGTAATTTTTGCAACAAGAAGCTCAGAAATGCGTTAAAAACAATGTTTCATCCACAAAATACAAAAATGGCTCGCCAAACAGTAACCATAAAGTAACGAGAGTAACCAAAGTAACAAATTAAAAAAAGCAACAAAGCAAAGCCAAACGGTAACAAGAGGTGCCAACAAATGGCGCGCCAGCAGTATGAATGCGTGGAGATTGAATTGAATGTAGCAAACCTCTATTGAATTTATCATGGCAGCACCTAAACAGGAAGGAAACAGCCTGAAATGTAAAAGAGGGAGAGAGAAGAGGCAGTCACGTGGCAGGGGCGGTCGTAGATTGCAGCATTCTCAGAGAGGCAGGAAGATATGCGGTCAGTTCTTTCGCCGTAGATACTTTTGCTGTACACCGCCTTTGTTGGGCAGGTGGAGTAGGGGTGACGAAGGAATATGCCCTGTGTACGGAGAAGAAGGTGTTTATTTGCGCCAATCCCTGCGGTTACATTTAATACACCCTCGTAGGTGGAAAGGGGCGATGGGCGATCTGGCGCCACGTGCAAGTGTGCGCGTCATCGGCGCGCTGAACAGGGGGGCTCAGCAGTAAGGGTAAACTGTGGGGCGATGGCCGATGCGGTCGCAAGAGAAAGACACTGTCCGACCGTTCCCAGGCACGTACCGCACGGCGTTATCGTGGAGTGTCAGGAACGGCTCGTACGTGAGCGAAGGGACTAAGGATCAATTTAAGTTCATAGTAATTATGAACTTATATTGATGACACGAGACACGCTGACACGAGACAAAGAGAAGAGGGCACAAACACGGCGCTGACGTGTTTGTGCCCTCTTCTCTTTGTCTCGTGTCGTTAGCGCTGTTACTATGAACATGTACCAACTCGCCCAATCTTCCGTTTTAGCTTCATCAATTTAAGGCACGGGCCGGCAACCGGAAGGGCTTGCGGGCTTAGAACCGGTGCAAGAGAGCTGCGACCGGGCGGTGAATGAAGTGCAGCCAGCGCCTTCACCTCGTCTGGAGTTTGAAGCTTTGGCTCTGCCCAACGCATTGGCGCAGGGCCGAGCTGGCCCTTCGGTAAGAGAGGGGGGAAAGCGCCGTGCTGACTACACCAAACGAGTTCTCGCGCAATGGCAGCGGACACCAGGATCCCCACAAATTACACTAATACAGGAGCCACTAGGAACTATTACCTGTTTAGCCAAGTCATGGCTTCTGCGTTTAAGCACCCACGTTTAACTTCGAATTTGCGCGCCATTGCTCGTTCCCGCAGGAAGGGCTGCACTGCCTGCGAGGTGACGCCATGCAGACTGAGAAACAAACTTCTGACGCCGGCGTAACAACTACTGATGACACCGGCGGTCCCTCAAACAGCGCCGGAACCGGTGGTGCAGACAATGCCACCAGCGGCGCCTGTAACTCCAAGCAGCGTCGCCCGATGAGTGAGAGCGCCCGAGTGATGCGCACAGCCATACGCGGACTGCGACTCCGCCTGGATACGGTTGGCCGACGCGTGACTGATCTCAACTACGACAACCAGGTGGGGGTTGCTGTGTCTGTTGCATGCAATTGAGGTATTTAAGCCTCTGGGTGTCGCGGTGTTATGGCCACCGGGACCCAACAATGAAAAAATTGAGTGTATCTGCTTCCGTCTCTGCGAATGCGGTTGAAAAACGAATAAACCTTCCGCCGGCCCTGCCAAGTAACACCCTTACCTCTCTCCCCTCTCTTCTCTCACTCTCCTCCTCTGCCATTTCGCTCTCTCAATGATAAACGAAATGGTGGGTTGCTCAAGTCTATTCAGTTCTTTCCCGCGTTGGCACTGCTCCATCGCCATTTGCGAGGACGTTTTGTTACTGTTGAGATCGCCTCGAGCTGGAACTTGTTTTTTAAATAGCAGAAATGTTGTTTGTTGAGCCTGCTCGTCCGTCTTCTGGAGGTCGTGCGTCACGCAGGGGTAGGAGCAGGTTCCCAGACCCGCCGATATGGGGCGCAGTGGTATCGCAGGGGCTGGAGCGACCCGTCGCTGACGGTTAGCTGCTGATTCTTTTGAAGGAAACAGAATTTGCGCGTCGATGGCACTGCCTTTCTCGGGCGAGTGCTCGTTAAAAACAGCAACTACGATGTTTCAGCAGATCGCACACTAGCTGGGACTGAGTTTAGCTTTATTTTTTGTTTTGTTTTAGTTTTCATCTCGCCTCACTCCCACGGCGTTCTTAACGCGTTCTTTTTTTAATGCGAAGGTTCCTTAGGTCATTCAGATAGGTTTCGAGAGGGCTGCATCCGCTACTTTCTGTCTTGGTACTCTATCCTCTGCGCATTACCACACATTCTAGCATTGAAGCTGGTGGCTCATTCATCAGGCAACTTGAAGCTGTGAAGGTTTCTTCTTACGAACGCTCTCCCTTGCGACTTCCGAGCGGACAGGCACACTGGTGGCTTCGTCCTGCTTCGCCTCGTCGTCACTGTCCGTGAAACGTCCTGCGCTTCAAACCTGTGACATCATGCCCTCGTCTCTCATGCACCACATACCCCTGCAGTTGCGTCCACATCGTAAAATCCCCAGTAAATAGCTCTCCCAGAAAGTCAGTAGTGGGGGTTTCGGAATGGTTTTCCTTTTTTACCTTCTCTCTCCGTTCTTCTATCCATCCCGTAGGCAAAAAAGCCGCGTGTGTAGGCAGCGGGTGCGTTTCTCGGGCAGCGTGTCCGGCGTCCAGCCACGGCAGTGGTAGCGCATATTTCGGAATATCCGTAACAAACCTCCTGGCATTCGAATTCACAGACGTTTTTATACGTAAAATTTATGGAGCCAGGCTGGATTCAACTGAACAGTTCCAATTATGTACGAATTATAATTACTGGCGCTTTCTCTCTAAAGGGATCCATTGCATTTATCCTCCGGCAACGGCTCCCCTACCTTCCAGCATAAATAAATCCTGCCATGTCGACCTCACGCTCGCAGACGCTGACTAACCGGCTGAAGTTCCTTCGCTGCGAGAACGCCAGGCTCCACCAGGCTCTGGACAAGGAGCGTGCCAAGCTTCGGGCGTTTTTAGTCGACAGCAGCGCTGCGGCAGCAGGTGCCGACACCAATGGTCCTGGAGGTGCAGACGGGGTGGTCGCAAGCGGGGGTTCGCCTGAGGACGCCTCTTTGTTGCCCACCGCTGCTCTGCTGCCTGCCGTACGTTCCGGTCCTCTGACGGCCGCAAGCACGGCCGACGCCAACACTTCGACGTCGGTGGAACAGGTTCGTCTTCGAGACACTCCCGGGGCAAGGCGCGTGCAACTTAGACACAGTTCTTGTCTGATCACCCTATCAAATATTTATGAAGGAACAAAAGGCGCTTAAACAATCTTAACCATACCAAAAACTATTTGCATCATCGGTTCTGTCCTCTGCTTCTCCCAGAGGACGTTTTAGCTGGCCACAGCGTACATATAAGCGGTATAGTTGCCGGTGTACAGACGGAGATTTCAGTGTGAAACAATGTAGTTTGATCACCAGTTTACTTCAAGTCGGCAAGGCTGGTTAGTTCAAAGTCAGCATCAGGTACCTGCATCGATATTCGCGTTTTATACCATTTGGGAGTAACGTGTAAGGTTGCTCTGGCTGCTTGCGGCATAAATGATGGAAGGCGACAGATTTTGCGCCAAGTACGCCGAATCTGATTCGCGTGGTCAAAGGGCATTGCAACGAAATGAGAACGTAAAACGAGCCGTTCACAGGGTTACACAGTTTACTTTGATGAGATACTTTACCAAGTACGCACGAAGTGCCTGACGCCGAGAATCGGTCAGTGGAAGATCCCTTGGAGTGTTTCGTTAGGGTATGGTAGTGGTAGAGATGTCTGTGTAGCAGAGGGGTGTAGCGTATGCAGTTCTTTAATACAGAAGCCGAAAAAACGACCTGTCAGTCATTGCTCTGGAGACCAGTAGTTGCTGGTCATTAGGTGCACCCACAGCTCGGGAAGGGGGGAAGGGAAGGAAAGAGGTGTGATAGCCTGGTTGGGAGCAGTCAAGATGATGACATGGGAGAGCAGGCCCGGTTGAGAGTAGGATCCGCATTCCGCGGGGTGTATAGATAGATTCAGGTGGTGAGCATGGTGGGGTGGGAGAAGTTGTTCGTATTCATTGTACGGAGACTAGTTCCTTCGTATTTGAGTAGTTTGGAGTGCGCAGGCCACAAGGATTTTGTAATGGTGCGGTGGTTGGGCGAAGTCTTGGCAGGCGACCAGGGGCGGATTGCGCAAATTGTCATCGGGTGACACGGAAGAACGGGAATAGCCATGCTTGGGAAGCATAGTCGTTACCCGTTACTGAGGAGTGAGCTGGGGTGCAAACAAGGTCATGTGTGAGGTGGTGATGGATGCAGGCAGCCTGGGAGGGCATGTGTATGATCAGGGATGTAGTTCGAATGATGGCAAGACCTATAGCGAATTATTCGGCGACCTAGGGGACGGGGTGTTGGGGGAGGTGCAAGTGATGACCTTGCCCTGATCACTTACCACTGCCTGATGCTGAGAGAGTGTGGGGTAAGGGTTAGCTTATCTGTGTGTGAGATGTCATGACTGTGGGTGGGTATCAGCTCCCCAGTTTTTCAAACGTCCTCTAAGCTAGTACTGCCATTCCTACAGTGCATGTCATCACTCCTGCTATACTGGCCATGCTCCCAGAAGTCTGCGCCATTCCTAGAATCGCCCAGCTTTAAAGTTATTACTCTAGAGGTTAGTCTCGATAGGCTTTTATACTCCAAGGACAGCAAGTTATGTTCAATATTGGAGTAGTTGAACTGGCGATAAAGAAGCACCACTAATATTTAGGACCACTGCACCTGACGGCTCGAGCAGATCAGTTCGCCACAAGCTATTAAAACTGTATTAAAAGGGTTTAATGCAGTTCTAGTTAGCCTTTATCTGGGATCTACAGCCCCCCTGAATTTTTGCGAACACTAACTGGGCAAGTGAAGCATAAGAGAGCGACTGCTCTGGAGACCCAAGCCGGGAGGTTGCTCTATACTCTTAGGCTATCAGCATCACCAACGCCTCGTAACGCTTTCATCATCTCCGCTATAGTAAGTTCGACGCTCACGAATATCATTCCTGTGATAACATGCGAATTACAACTGCCACAGAGCGGGGTCATCAGGTTTTTATCAAATCCTTCCCGCCTAATCCTACCAACCGTTGGAGAAAGGGCAGTTTTCGGTCGGTCCCTTTTTGGTGCTTTTGGATCTTTCTGAACGTAGAAGCGCCCCTTCGGCATGCAAGAAAGTATGGTGCGCACACAATATGTTATGCGTGAAGCTAACACACGCCCGCTAAACGCGCGAGCAGGAAGCCTGGCCGCGGCCCACGGCCCAGCGCGGCCGATCGAGCCTGCTGGCCGACGCCATGAACACTTCTACGTCGTCGGCCTCACTGGACGCCCTCCTTCCTCATCGGAGGCGCCTCTCCCCCCCGCCGCCGCTGCTGCCGCTGTCTCCACAGCAATCCAGCCCAGTCCCGGTGTCCGTACCTCCTCCGCCTCCTCCGCCACCACTGCCTCCGCCGCGGTCAGCGACGCCATCCGCGCCCGTCTTGGGCCTCAACCGCGGCACACAGTCGACCGCTTCTATCCAGGTGACACACGATCTCCATACACGAATGCGATTTAGCTGGGCGTTTCAGGCTGTCACTGGATTCCGTGGGGAAAAGTGATGGCATATTCAGTATATTTTCCAGTGAAAGCTGGTGTAAAGCGCTAAAGTTTTACGTTACGCTGGCGAGAACTCATCTTTCGGTGTACATTGGCTCAGTGCTGCTCTTTGGTGAACTCGTTTGACTGCAGGGTTTACTATAGTAGTGCTACAGTAGTGCGCTCTAAATGCACTGTTGACGCCTGTGGAGGTTCATACTGTCCAACCATATTGAATTCTGCCGTCTATGAAAGGGATTTTAAGAGGCAGCCCACGTCGTAGTCAGTGTGAGGGAGCGGGGAAATGCTTATTTCATGCTGTCGCCTATTCTGCGATAGTGGAGGGAAATTTGAAGCCTCTATTTATCACAGCGACAGCCCTGAAGCCTCCGCGCCTTGACAGATGATACATTGCTAAATACGACGTTTCATTTGAAGTGGGACAGCCAGTGTAAGCGTCCCTGAAGGAAGGGGGGTATTATAGGATGGGACGCGGACACTAGTGAGTGGCTGAGCCGAACCTTGTTTATTTGCCCCTTTTCCCTCTCCCCGATGACGGTGATAGTAGGCGGTTAGCCGTCTTGGTAGCCTTCCTATTAAATAAATACACAACATACTCCCACCCCCTACGGAGACGCCAGCGGTGAGGATGGGGCTGCAGAACAGGTTATAATAGGTATTGTCTTAGTTGAGTAGTCCGATGTCATTGCTTTGATGACGTCAGGTTGCAAATGTCTTCTCTTTATCTTCCGTCGTTGCATCGAGGCGCGAAGCCGCCTCCGGGCTACCTTCTTGAATAGGGCGGGACACGCAGTTTTTCTTCAAATGGAGTTTCAATACGAATTAGGGAATAAAGCTAGTCCTCAATCAAACATGGGTGATTCGTATTCGTGGTTCGGCCGGAATTTTCTGGTGAATGATCTCTTTTTCTTTCCTTATTCGACTTCAATGCTCCTTTCTGCAAGCTAGCTGAGCGTTTTCCCCTTGTGTAGGCATCGATGCCATGAAAATGGTTTTGCTTCCCTGTAGTTGCACGGGCGCTTCCGTGTCACGTTCTTGAATTTGCATATTTGGGGATTTTGTGTCGAGCGACTCGTTTCCCATCGGCGATGTCAGTTCGCCTGCAGCGTCGCTTCCTGCTCGCACAAAGCATTGCGGACCAAGAATAAGAAAACTGCCGAACTGTTCTTTCTTAGCAATTTCTGCCACTTCTGTGGAGGATCCCACAGATATGAAGGTTCGTAAAGTCGATGCGTCAAATTAGCTCGACGTGGGAATCTTTCCAGGATAGCATTCTGGTACCTCGGTACCGAGCTCTCCTCACGGACCATCTTGTTTCTTCCAGGTGGCTGCACCGTAGACACTGTTCAAGCTTTTTGCTGCGTTGCAGCAGTGTTGTCTTTGCCCCCATCGTTCTTCTAGTCAGAGCCCTTTCTTCCTGAGCCACGGTAACGTTGGAGCCAAAATTTCTGCCTTTTCTCTGGGCGTCTCGGGAGTAATGGTTTCTGGCAGTGTCCTTTGACGCTGTCGAGCTGTACACAAGTCCGCCGTTCCGAATCAGCGGTGCACGAATGAATATCTTGCAGGCGTTGCACGCTGAACTTCTAGGTCGTTCATCCGCTGACTTAACCTTCGCCTTGCCTTTTCTTGATGGCATGTTGGGCTTGGCCCCGAGAGCATCCGATTGGGAGATGGTATTGTCATCACCTGGGTGTTATGCCACGGCGCCGGCTCCTTCGTCAAACTTGAGCGTTCCGCCACGGCTCACGGCCTAGTTCACCAACGACGCCGCAGTGGTAGAGGCAATGTGCTGCTCCGTCCTCTTTTGCAGTGAAGACTACGAACCCTCGGTTTCGAAGGCAGTCCTTATTGCGAAGGGAAATGATGCGTTGAGCGCGTCTTTACTAGAAATGCCGGGGAGTGCCCTACATGTGTTTAGGCGGGGACATTATCTTCGTCGTGATAACCGATTGCCTCAATGTTTCCTCAGAGATTTTTTCCTTTAGTAAAACCTTAGTGCGACTGATCGTGTATGAATACTCTTCGGCTGCTTCTAAGTCCTTTACAAACCGATCAAGGTCGAGAAGGCTCTGAATCTTTCCGCTCAGCTTTCGAAGATCCACCGGTCTTCGGTCTTTGATCTACCATGGAGCGCAAATCATAAATCGTACTTATATTCGGGGATGACGATTCCAAGCCCCGAACACCTGTGTTTGCTAGTTCAATTATTCCCGTCCCGAGGATGCCGCGTGACCATCTAGGTTATTCCACGACGTGTCTGTCATCAGAAGCAGGGAGCACGCCGAAACAAGGTTTGGGTTTATCTAATCTCTGGGGTTGATCGCCGTGTTCCCTTCTGGGGAACTGCGTCCAGCACGCAGCCATCACAGGCACCATTCAAGAGTGAGAAAGAGGTAAGAAACTTTTATTTTCCGCGGAACGTAAGTCCAAGTCCTAATTTGAGTGTTAAATCCACCGGGTCCACGTAGCACTGCAGAATACCTGTGTGGATCCGGTGCACATGTTCACAGAGAACTTCCTGGGCAGCCTGGATGTTTACTGTTGGTGGGGGAGACAGCCACAGTTCCCAGGAAGTGATGGAGACGAGGTACGGGGCGAGAGATGGCGGGGTGCAGTCCTAATAAGAATAAGGAATGGATGGGTATGATGAACAAGTGGGACAGGAAGAGGGGCCAGGGCGCCGATAGATGCGGTGAAGAGTGCGATGGGAGGGGCATGAAGATGTTCGAGCCTGCCGAATACCTCACTAGGTGGACGCAAACGGGGGGTGGGCACAGAGTGCGTAATAGGCTTTGGGCGTGTAATTGGTAGTGGGGGGAAGCGCGGGGCTGAATACAAACCATGGGCTGGTGGTACAGGGTTGGCCAGGACATAGGTGGACCTGGGAAATGCATTCGCATGAGTGCGTTTGCTAGGCTTTTTTCGCACATGCCAGAGTGGCCAGGAAACCAAACCAGTGTGAAACGTGGCCGATAATTCGAAGAAAGTATCGAAGTGACGACGTCAGTAGTTGTGTGGGTGAGTCTCATGGTGATTGAAATAACGAAGGGCTGATTGATAGTCGGGGAAGATATATACTGGCGTGGTGGTAGGAACAGTGAGGTTAGCGTGCTCTAGTGCAAGGGGGGGGGCAATGGCGTATTCGAGGAAGGTCGAATCAGGGGGAAAGAAAAGAAACCGTGGCAGTGTCTAGAGAAGGGAGTTGGAGGAATCAAGTTGCACCCGTCGAGCTTGAGGGGACGTCACTGGCGCCAGTAAATTAAACGATGGAACCGTGGGAGAGTAAAAACGAATTCGTTTAGAGGGGGCCTGAATGCGTCCTGCACGACGGGCAAGGTGTGGATCAGGGTTCATGTTGCTGGGGGCAAAGACTCAACCCGTAATTTAGCTTAACTGGTCCAAGGAGGGAGTTCCGGTGGTATGGGGCGTAGTTGCGAAGTGGGGTAGTTAAGTGTGTTAAGAATAGCACGACCTTGGGAAGAAGTATGCAGGCGTTCGAGTTGGGCCTGGCGATGGCACGCGATGCGTTCTTCAAGAGTATTGCATATCCCGAGTTTCAGAAGGGTGGCGCTGAAGGCGTAGGAGGGTACTCCCACAACTATACGGTAAAGTGTACGGAGGGAGGCCTCGACGGACGAGAGCTGAGGTGGCGAGGATTGCAAATACGGAATTATATATAGCATACGGGACATAACAAAAGCATCGATGATGCGGAGCAGATGATGTTCGTGCAGTCCAGTTTTCGGTTGGTGACCCGGCGGAGGAGACTGGAGTTCAACACGTAGATTTCGTTCAAGAGTGAGACGACCTTCAAATATTCGAAATGCGACGTACCCTGGGACACGCATCAACTTGAAGGCGCTCATCCACGAAGTACGCCGGTTCGTTCTTCACGGCTGTCACGGCACCATAATAATATAGTATGGGACGTGGACGCGAGTCCATGACTGAGTCGAACCGTGCTCCTTCGTCTTTTTCCTCCTGCCCCGGTCATGGTGATAGTTGGCGATTCGCCGCCTTGGTCGTGTTCCTCTTCTTGAATAAATCCACAACAGGAGGGAGAGAGGGACGCAGGAACGGAACGAAGGAAGTTTATCGAAAAGGATGGCACATGCGGCCCACGCCGCAGCCCGCGCACTCATTACCCGGGCACGTCCCTCGCTCGCCAGCTGATAGGCCCCCTCGTGCCATAATGACCAAGGTGTCAAACTATTCAACTTACTGTGACACCAATTTTGATGGTACTCACGATGGTCTGACATGCGTACTTCATGCGTACAGTCTGCAGGCGGGGTGGTCCAATAAAGGCGCGCAGTGCATAAGCGCTTTATTTGAGTGAGGGGACCTTACGATATTCGACATCCGAGTTGGTCGCGAGAACAGCATGCGCAAAGTGGATGCCCTCGCGAACTGGACGGATGTGAAGTGGATGCGAAATGGGCTCGTGGTCTGTGCCGTCGGGTGTAGAATCTGAATGGTAGGTACGCATTGCAGGTTCTACAGTGTGGCTTGCCGCTGCCTCGCTAGCGATGGCTCCGTTGTTAGGAGCCATGCGGCTCTGTCACAAACATTTAACGTGTGTGGGTCGTCCAGGGAACGAGGGTAAGTTCTACGAGGCTGGTGCCCCACCGTGTAGTATCTACCGTACGTTGTCGCTTGCGGTGTGCCGGGTGCTGCTTTGTTAGAAGCACATCCTCCCAGGGTGGGACGTGACCATAGATGGGCGGATCATTTGGTGGTAGCTCACGGGCATGGTGTACCAGTGGCCGGCCCTGGATTGTTAGGTTTCGATGATCCATGGTGGCTTCAGTACGTGCTTGGAAGGAGTCCGCAAGCGCAGGCAGCCCAGTGTATCGGTACAGCTATTCGACGCCAGTGTGGCGAAGGAGACCAGTAATGGCCCTCAAAGCACTGCGGTACGCTGCCTCGAGCTGGTATCTCTAAGAGGGATGAGGTTTGGGCCTGTTGGTGACACATAATGAGATAAAACGCGCTAACAAGACGAGGACGAAGAGAGCATACACAAGCACAAGCGCGAACTTAGCACAAGCGCGAATCATAGAAGCAGATATGATAGATCGCTTAAAAGCAAACTGCGTAAGCACGCCTTCTGTATCATTGTCCGAAAACGAAATTTGTTTTTTACGAGATGCGTAAACGTGCGCATGCGCGATACTTCCTTGTGGTGGGAGCAAGTGTATAAAAGGGGTTCTTTCCGAAATACATTCTGTTGAAAGTTCGCGCTTGTGCTTGTGTATTCTCTCTTCGTCCTCGTCTTGTTAGCGCGTTTTATCTCATTCTGGTATCTCTGTTTCTCGCTAAAGGTGCCGCGCATTGCGCCGTATACTGTTCGCGGGATGAAAACTGCCTACCTGAAATTGTTGGCAATATACCGTGAGGCGGCGATGTGCTGGAGATGTGACGGATCAAATGCAAAAGCCGGCGCCACGCGGGCTTACCACTCGGTTTTTGCTTTAGCTAATCTGGACGCCCCCGTGCTCGTGAAAAGGCACGCCAAGGACAAGGATGCTTAGCCATCCCTCATGGGCAGGTTGAAGAGGTTGCCTCGCCATTAAAATGTGCACTCGGGAGCGGCCGGCAGACAGTCCTCGCACTACGAGATAATAAATTTTCGTCACGGACACTAATATGCCGGTCATGCTAAGAGCGCGGTGAAAGCATCCAATGCCTACAACAGTTGTCGGGCTGCGTCTGGCGTGGGATGGTGGTTAACTTCCGTCCAGATCGTCACATCATCAGCGTAGGCTGTGACACGAACCTCAGAAAAACAAGCGACGCTTTTGAGGAGCCAAGGCTTCATCAAATTAAACATGATAGGAGAGATGGTGGTGCCTTGCGGAACAACGGAGCAGTTTGTGAACGTCTGCGTGTCAGTACGCCCGGAGGGTATCTGGAAATTCCTCTCCTTAAGGAATGCCCGCACAAAGTTGAAAAGTCCCTCTCCAGGGTATACGACCAAAGGTGCCTCAATACTGCCGTATGAGAAACGGTATCGAAGGCTTTACTGAGATCCACATCCATGAAGATGCGAGCCGCTAACGGCGTGCGCGTCGGAGTATTCTACGGAAGAGATGCATGCTATCGTGCTTTCCGAGGTTTGGCCGGAAGCTGGTGTGGGAGAGGTTAAAGAATGTCGACTACTCCTCGTGGTGGTGGGTAAGCCTCGTCACTAACATTCTCTCAGCAAACTGGCACACTGTGGAAGTGAGCGAGACTGGTCGAAGGCTGGTTGGCGTTGAGGAGTCCTGCTTCGGAATGGGGTTACGATTGCCTGCTTGAGGTCAGGGCAAAAGCACCAAATGACCCGCATCTTGTTTATAAAGGCTGGGAGCTCTGTTCAGCTGGAAATGGCACCATCGCGCAGCATGGCCCATATGTAATGCCACCTTTACCGGGAGCGCTGCCGACGTTCACTTGCTCCAAGGCTGCTTGCTAGTTCGGCAGGAATTAAAGTGGTCTCCATTGCTTCTTTTGAGTTTACGGGTTCCAATGAGAGGTGGCAGGAGACGAGGGCATTGTGGGCAGCTGAAAAAGCTGGCTCGCAGCTCCTCGCTCGAAGGCTATATGCGTGGCTCTTGTGCCCAGGAAGATGGCCGGGACTTTTCCTTGCAACTTTGCCCTGCCGGTGAATGCGCGGAAAATTTCCTACAGCTTCCGGGCTTCTTTGTGGTTAGTAAAGTGTGAAAAGTGTTCTTTGGAACCACGGATACTCAGCGGCCGAGCACAACATCGCCGGCCGCTTGCCGCCTCTTGCCGCAGCAACGTGACGTCTGCAAGCCAACAGACCCCGCTGCCATAGCGCTCTTCAAAGGTGTTTGGAATCCGCAAAAGGTTCTTAAAGTGGCGGTCTTTCGGAAAAGTATCAATCGTGGCCTTCGCAGTGCGTGTAGCCACGCCCGGCGCTGTCGCTACGCGGTCTAGGTATTCGTGCCCTCTAATAGCGTTATTTTGTGTAGGTGAGTAAGATATTCCATGCTGTGTGGTCGATTCGTTTAGCGCCTCTCACGGAATTGCAGGTGACGTGGTAATGTGGGGTAGCAACGTGTGGAGCACCTTGGTAACGATGCCATCTATTACCTCCGTTGTGAAAGCATTGCAAGTGGATTGAGCCATGTATGTTGGGACCTAAGTCTTGCTGGGAGCTCCTGGTGACGTTCGTCCTGGAAGTATCCTAAACACGTACGCCTCACTGCGGAAATATCCTCTCCTCTTTCGTAGTCGGAGGCACATACAAGCTTGGTTGGCAGGATATGGGGTCGAATTTGGCAGTAAGCGTGTCTGATCAAAGCAGAAGGTGCTCTTCACCGAACTCAAATAAATATTTAACCGCACCCTGTTTTCTCTGTTCTACGTTTCATCATTCACCGGTTGCAGCGCCACTTTTGGTATTAAAAAGTTCTTAGCAGGTTGTGAACCATAGCGCTGAACCTGTAGTTCAATGCGTAAAGGCACGCTTATTAAGCATAAGCGTAAAGGCACGCTTATGCTTAAAGGCAAAGCTTGACTGTATCACGAAACTTGCGCTAAATAGACATAAACAGAGGAAGGAAGACGGACGATGTCTATTTAGCGCAAGTTTCGTGATACTCAATGCACCAACTTGCCCAACAGCACATTATACTGAAAGCTGGACTGCAATGTATGCATCCAGGACTGACCGTCAACTACGCAGAACGATAACCAACATTCCCTTGCAAGCGTCCGCTTTAGGCTGGATGTTCTGCCATGATAATGACGATGATGGCCCTGTGGAAATAAATATTTTCTGACGACGGTTAATACAATCCAGTATGCAGTCTAGCTGCTTACTTCGTGAATTCCTATTCTTTTTGCTTGTTTTGCTGTTAAACAAAAAAATTAGGATAGCTTCGCACTAGTCTAGTGGCGCGAAGACTGGGAAAATATTAAAGCTCGAGGTCCCACCTAGCTTGTCCTTGGTTCGGCTAAGTTAATGCGTGGTTGTGATTGGAGAGCCGGCCAGGTTTTCTGCGTGGTTACGCTTCGAGACTCGGTAAAGGTTTGTGCGTGGTGTCTTTGTTAGCCTCCCAAAGAGCAACGAACATTCGATTATAAAGTTTGTACAATGTACGTCTGCCCAGTGACTCTGCGGTGAAGCGCCAAGAGTAGCGGAGGGTGCTGCGGGACGAGCGTTTGCTCAAACATTTTGAACTCGTTTGATGACCACCGTTCGGGTTGTGTGGACTGGCGTGTGGGTAGTTAATTAAGAAGTTGATTAACGTTACCTCTTCTCGCCCTTTTGGCTTCTTTGGTTTTGGCCTTCATTCGTCTCTTCTCGTCGGCGATGCGAAGCTACGGTGGTGCCGGCGCGCGCGATGACGTCATCGCTTGACGTGGTTTTCCTGCGCACGTTTGCTGGCCGAACCACCAACTTAAGCAGTATTGCTGTAAAAATACTGCGTTGTCTTATTGTTACGCCGAATTATTGCCCATTCAAGGATAAGAGATCGTTAATATCAATGTTTTTGTTCACCACAGCTAGCTTCGCCGAAGTTTCGATATTACGCCTGATAGTGCTCAAATGAATGCGCGCGTGTTACATTCTTTCAGGACGCATCCGCGGGCCCATTCTTCTTCATGTTCACGGACATCTTCGAGGATGGCTCGTCAGAAGAATCGACTAGCGCCAACGCTGCCAGAGATGAAAACGGTACGGAAGATATGAACCGGGCGCTGGGTTTCTCTTCGAAACACGTGCAAAAAATGATCCTGGAAAAACTTCTCCCTTGTTGCTTCGGATGGTGAGGAAAGTGACGAGAAGGACACGACTGATAAGAGATAAGCTTAGGCTTTCTGTTTTTTCATTATTGCTATGCATTGCAAAAAATAGAAAAATATGGCTATATTGCCAAAAATAAGTTCCAATGAGCTGTTTCCCAAGGAATATCCTGCAACGTATTTTCTGAAGTAGCCTAAAACGACACATAGGCAAGTCGTCGGGAATGACTTAGACTGGCGGGGGGGGGGGGGGGGGGGGGGCAGACATAGTGTGGCGTGGGCTGTGTTTGCGCACCATGCCCTACCAAAAGCCTTACCGGTCGACGGTCTTTAACGTAGACCGCCGAATTTACCCAAGCCCACCGTTGCACTTTCTTTGACACTCGTACTCATATACAGTGAATATTGTTTCAGTATATTCGCCCAATCACCGTACCTTCTCCCTTGATTAACTTATTGTAGGGTTTAACGCGCCGACGCAACGTAGACGATTAGGCGCGCCATAATGGAGGGCTCCGGATTAATTTTGACCACCTGGGACCTTTAACGTGCGCCGAAATCTCGTACACACGGGCGTTTTTGCTTTTCGCCTCCACCAGAAAAGCGGCCGCCGCGGCCGGGAATCGAACCCGCGACCTCGTGCTCCGCAGCGCAACGCCTTAGCCACTGAGCCACCGCGGCGGGTCTTTTCCCCTTTACGCTAGACACCAAACTTCACAGAAGCGTAACATGGCCTCTTTGCCCCCTTCTCTGAAAATGAACGCGCATAATAAAGGCAGTGCATACGAAACGTACGCAGCAGTGCACGCACAAAATGAAAGCATGACCTGGGGCACTCGTTTGCATCCACGCCGTCTTTCTTTGGCGGGCAACTAACTACTGGTGCGCGGCGTCCCCTCGACATTAGCCAAAAAGTAAATGCTGCTGGAGATATCTTTGGGCAAGAACTTCGAGCATGCTTCGTTTAAAGGGCAATCTTTTCCTTTCTTATATCAGTTTCTCCGAGTGTATAGTTTAATTTTTTCCGAGTTACGACCTCACGGCTGCCCTTTTTGATCAACAGCGGCTTCCTCCGAGACGATGCCTTCGACGAGTGCAGCAGTGAAGCAGGTGTCGTCGGACACCGCGGTTGCCAGGTCAGACGCGCCGGCTACCGCACCGTCGATGACGCAGGGCGACCCAGAGGCGCCCGGGACGTCGCAGGATTCTCCGAAACGCGGGAGGACCAAGTCAGGCACAACAGCGAGGTTTGGCAGCAGCTTACAGGACGCCGAAGACAAATATGAGCCGAAGTACAGCTTGTCCTCCTCGTCCCTCAACTGAGCCAAATGCGTCTGGACTGGAGGATGACCCGCAACACGGTGCCACCATATAGCTCCAAATATGGCTCGTGTGCCAGGCATTCGGATAGCTTTCGCCCTTTATAGAGCATGCTCAAGAACCCAAGGGAAGGCGCGATATGGACTCGGCCGGAACTTTTTCTTAGACGGAGGCTTTCACTCTGCAACGCTATACAGCACGTCGCATGGCTACTGGTGCGGTGTGTGTTCTGTGCCCAGTAGGGTGTGTTGCGCCTGTTTAGCACCCGCATTATGACATGTAGAGAATAAAATTCTACTTTAGCTTTCGGAGAAGCGCTATTGCGTGAAAAACTTTGGTGATGCCCGTGCCACAATTTCAATATGCGAGATGCGCCTAACTTTAAGAGTAGGGCTAAAGAATGGCGTTCAACGTGCAAGGTGCCGTGGCTCGGAGGGAATACTATGCTTGGCAGTCACGTCCACTGCTGACCACTAAGTGTCCAGGTGTAAATGAGTTAATACGACCGCGGCCCCGTCTCGTGCCTACTCTTCTTTTCGGCCTTTCCTGCAACGCAGGGCACCAGGGCGCGGTTGCTTAGAGCTAGTTGCGTAATGCAAGGAGAAGCTGCTGAAAACATCTTGTATTAGGCAATATTCGACATGTAATTAAACAATTCACTGCATATATTGTGCGTTCGTTAGTAAGCGTGATTTATTTGTCCTTGCTTTGGCGACTTACTTAAAGGTATAAATATGTTTTGGACTAGAGTAACTTCCCACGAGACCTAAACGCGGATGCCTTTGTATACGAACGGCGCCATGGTCCCGACTTTACCCATGAGGCAGCATGATCGTCACTGTCGGAACTGCAAACCGAAACACCGCTTTACCCAGTTATACTGACCACTGTGAGCCCACACATTCAAGTTCAGCGCAACAGCATTGTAATAAAGAGAGGAGCACGACTCTACAATAAAAAGCTTCATTATCTGTATACAAATTCCAATTTTAATCATACATATCATAAACAAAAAACTACGGAAGCTTGGGCTCAGTCGCGTGAGGCTTAAACCGCAGCGAAGCTGTGGGATTTCTTTCTGCGTGAGCGGTGAAGGGCACATAACCACGCATTTGTAGAAGTTCGAAATAGTTTATTTACATGTTCCGTCGTCGCTTTGCACTGGGCTAGTAGGATTCATAGTCATATTCATCGATATTGTCGTGTTCCTCATCGCAACCGCCTCATGGTCACCGCGAGGCACGCGCTCACGAGCGCTCGGTATTTTATTGGTACAGAGGAACCCCGTTCATACGTTTTACACCCGACCGAGAAAACAAAACGTAACAACCAGGAAAACGCAGCAGTGAGGAAACCTGCGAAAATGAAAAAAAGTGAATGAGTGAAAGCAGTGTAGTTTTGACTTGCAACCTTGCATTTCTGTCAAGTTGGCTTGAGAATGCAGGATTGCCGCTTTTTGCGATCGCTGGAACACACCACGCGTGGCAATGCAAGGTTCCTAGAGATGACGACTCTCTTCCGCGCCGGCTGCTTGTCTATCGCGTTTAGTACGTCAAGCTTTTCCTGAAGGGAAAGCACCCTCGTTTTCGCGATGCCATCATGGCACGACAAAGTTCGCGGTTCCAAGTTCAACGGTGTTTTCAAAGCTTGAAGCTCACGATGACGACGAGACCGCGTTGTATTCTTGCGGTGACGCTTTTATGGCAAACACGCACTTCCGCCATTCCGAAGCGAAACTTCCATTGATAGCGCAGTGATGATGGTGATAGCATAGATTAACATATGGCCATCTAGTGGTGGTGAAGCTCACCGGCGTGCGGCTTCATGCAGTCAGTTCCGTAGCCAAACCTGGCCAAGGCTCGTCAAACGTCAAAATGGCAGTCCGCGCATGTTGCCTGGGCGGCTTCGGGGTGTCAGATTGCGACGAATGATCCGGGAACGTACTCTGAGCCACAACGGAACAGTGAGGATTTTAATACATTCGACTCAATGTGAGCTGCGCCGGGACTAGACAAAAACAACGTACCAGCTGGGAAAACGCAGCACCGAGGAACGTAGTTAGAGCGCGGTTCTACTGTATGTTAACGCGTTACGCGTTATGCGCCATACATTATGGTCAGCTAGCTGTGCTGTCAGAATTCAGAGAGACACTCTTAATACTGCTCAAGAATACGATTACATTTTTATTGAAGCTATACAATCCTCCGTATTCAATGGAAAATCTGCCGTGATTATGTCATCTGCTGTTGTCACAGTTCATTGGTCATCTGAAGGATATATGACTGAGCTGTCAACCTCACGTGGTAACGGTTGCGATAGTGTCGCCTTTGTTACTCCCTCAATACCCGCTTATTCCACACAACAAAATGCGCTTTAATTGCTGCAGCTGTGCGAGTTAATCTCTCTACACACTGAATTACTTTTGAGGGTCTGTTTTACATGTAACATTTTGCCCCGATATGTCAAAGAACAACCTAGGGAAAGAAATTTGGATGTTCGATCTTTTAGGGGGCATAGATTTCGCTGAGAAATCATTAAACATTAAACCACTACTGAACCAACGACGTCCAGTTATGTTAACACGTGCTTAAAACGTCCACTCATGCGCACACAGACAGACAGACATACAGACAGACATACAGACAGACATACAGACAGACAGACAGACATACAGACAGACATACAGACAGACAGACAGACAGACAGACAGACAGACAGACAGACAGACAGACAGACAGACAGACAGACAGACAGACAGACAGACAGACAGACAGCTTGAAAAAAAGTCGTACAATGTTCGTTGGCTGTAATACGTCCCACTGATGGCTGTGTTTCATCCTACCGCTTTCTTCGAGTGAATTAATTTAAAAAGGAGAAAACAACAACATACAGAAAAATTTACAAAAGCAAATTGGTCGGCGTTCCCCAGGCAAAACGCGAGTACGCGGCTAGAGAGGAGCTTGTCCTCGGCACAATCGGTGCCTCAGCCATCGCGACAACAGCTGATCCAGCTGTTCTGGAAAGCAGCCAGCGGTCGTTTATTGCCCCAAGGCATTGCCACCGCTTTAGGCCTCGGACGTTTTCTCCGTCGCCTTTCAACCACTGTTCTTCCTCTATTAGGCGCCCCTATTGCTCGCTTTTCTTTATTTATGAGCCATAAAGAGCCGATGTGAAACAACAAAGCACCTACCAGACCGCGGGGAGCCCTCCCGCCGAGGGCAGCCAGGAGGCGACGCGGCGGCGCAGTCCAGCCAACTCGGCGAACTCGCGCTTCGAGTCGGGAACCGCGGTGTTTCCCAGAAACGCTAAGTGTTGACGTCCTGCCAGGCAATCGCCCTGCACTCGGCTGTGCTGCCGCATACGACGAGAGACATGAGTGAATGCTATTGTTTGCCTGACAAACTGTACTCTTGGTTTTCATGTTCCGTTGTCCTCAGTCACGTTATGGCCAAGAGAAGCGCCAGTAACGAATGAATCATGAAATTACCTCGCATCCGATCCCTCCGCACCAAGGCCAATTTGTTCCTGCACACACACTTAACGAATTTAACTGGCATTGAGGGGACAGAATGGCAGCAGTTGGATGCTTTTCGCCAGCCAGCTTTGGGAAGTAGCTTTAGCTTATAGCTTGATTGCTGCTTTAGTGCGAGAAAGTGGTAGCCGACCTCAGCTGATATCGCGGATGTAGAAACCTGTTTACACTGTGAGTTCTCCCCTATTTTCCTGTTTATAACTTGCTGGCGCAAAGGATGATGCGCAGCAGCAGGAAGGGGCGACGTGGGTATGCATCGGACCGACGTTTGGCCTAACGCCTTCAACTTGTACCCCTGGTTAACGTACAAAGAGCCTGATGTTTTGCATGTCGATCGGCTAGGCTAAACTTGAAGGTCACTTAACGCATAGCTAACACATAGGACGTTAGGGCTAACGTAAGACTTTGGGGTTCAACGACGTCAACCGCAACGAAGGAAGTACTGATTGTACGTCAAGCTTTCAGTTGCGGTTGATGTCGTAAAGTCTCAAAGCGAGACGTCAGGCTAATCTCCGGCCCATGCCGCACAGTTTCTGCATCTGGCAAAGGCATTCATACCCACACAGTTGTGCATATCCCGCGGTGGAGTTTATTATAAACAGGTATGCATACATCTGCACAACGAGTTGCTACAGACGCTGCTGGATCATGCACTAACATGTGGGTCAAATAATTGCCTAAATTAAAGGGCAAGTATTAAAATGAAAACGATATATCTGTGCCCGCACTATGAATCCTGCGTGCGTACCCTGAGGAGTATACAAAATCTTGCATACGCTAAGAATAGCACAACACCCATGGCGTTGTATTGGAGAATGATTTCCCAGAAATTTACACTGTTTTCACATCATAATCTATGGCTCGCACAGAGAAATGGTGTCACATTTTTTTGTTGTTGAATGCGACGAAATCTGATTCTTCCGTCCGGAGTCAAAATAACAGCACCCGGGTCTATTATTGTTGGGTTCAGCACCGATTCAACCACGCGAACTTTTTCTGGGCGTTCGTGGAATGTCTTTTTTTCCTTTTTTGGGAGCTAGATTGCTCATTTGTAGAGGGCTTTGCTGCAGCAATGGTGGTGTAGCATGATAAAGACCGACGTGCTAAGGAAACGGTGTGATATCACCGCAGTTCGTCGAGAGCTAGCCCCTCCACTGCTGTCTTGCTCGTATAAGATGAAAGATATCCAGCGTCATAAACTAAAATCGCCGAGTACGCACCGTGGATGTGGTTAGAAGAACCGCCGTCGCTTCTGCTTGCCGGCTGTTTCTTTCACCAGTAACTTAATTAAATCAGCGGAAAACTGAATAACTGAATTTCAGTTTCGCCTGCATGGGCATGACACGGATATGAGCGTTAGAGTTATCAGATGTCTACAACTAAACAATAAAATAGAATAATTGTGTTTAGCTAGTTTCTGATATTTTAGGTGTGGATTGTAGCTTCCATAAGCGGTGAGAAATACGCCACTCTGAAGTAAAATTCTTTTGCTCGCGAAGACCTTGAATCCAGTGTAAATAAATAATTACAATGAACTTTTCATAAATTTATTGGCTTTTATTACAGCCAATTATTTTATTTGGGAGGGGGGCGATAGGAAACGTAAATGCTTATTCTAGGCGCATGAAGAGGCGGTGGCTTAGTGGCTAATTAAGGCGTTGAGCTGCTGAGCATGAGCGCACGAGGTTAATCACAGCACGACATCCCTTGGTCTGATGGAGCCAAGAAGAAACTAAAAAAAGCCCGTATACATGATCTTTCGCCCCACGTTTAAATATATTCGTGTGAGTCTAAATCATTAAATAGACCACTTTTATGCACGGCGCCTCGGTGTCAAACTGTAGCTTTGGCGCTAAGCCTGTCAGATTCTTTTACAAATCTATAGAATACGTGGCCGCTGATCAGACCTTGCCATGTGCCCGCTAGATTTCACCGTCATTCCCACAGTGCCAACAACACGGTCCCCGGGTTCAGTTTCTTAAATGTATGTGGTGGTCTTGATGCCGCCAGACAAAATTTCGCAATAAAAGCTCGCTTGTAAGTAACATTACAGCGATTTCAGCGCCTTCACGCAAAGTTGAAGGCTGCGGCTTGAATAGCCCGGCCATATACGCTGCCGACTGATAAGCGCAGTGACTTGGAGATGCGTTTTGTGTGAGCTTCATTCCCGGAGAATCTGGACTCAGGCCAGGCGGGCAAACAGCTGGCTCGCTTTTTCCTGAACGCTCGTTGAGGGTCGCAAGGAGACGTTGGCAGTCTTTGTGGTTGCATCCTCTTTTAAATTTGCACGTTAACTTAACGCACGCACGCTGTTTGCTGTCACTTCGCCGTAATGTGGTTCAATAGGCAAGTAATCTGCAGTGCAGATTTCTGGTCCACGAATATGCCGAAGACGCGGGGGTTCCTTTCCAGTCTCTGAACCTCTTTGTGGGCCGGGGTCGCTTGATGTCTTGCAACAGGGTTGCCGTAGGCTCACGGCGTCTCTGAGACCCTTTGTCGGCGCTTTAGTTTTTTTGTGGATTTGGCGAGAGCGGTGGGAAATAACGAAAGAAGCGGAAGCGGCGCGGGCTTTAAAAAAGCCGGAGCCGACGACAGGGCGATTTCAGGTTGGGAGCCGTGTGCACAAGGCGGTTGGTGTGACTGACGATGAAAAATTAGTCCAGCTTCGCGGACTAATGTCGCGAACGCTGATGTTAACACCGGCGATGTCTGGCGTTTCCCAATTGCATGGCTAAGCTTCGTAGACCTTCTGAAACCCAGCACATCGATCCGCGTTCCGGCCAATTCATTTTGTAGCGTAAGCTACACTGACCGAGGTTGAGCAGTTTCGCGTGGACCTTGAAGGGCCGTGCTGCGCAAGTGCGAAAAGCCTTAAATTGGATTGGATTGGCTTGGCTTAGCTTGGCTCGGATTGGGTTCTATTGGATTTAGATAAGATTGGATTGGATTGGATTGGATTAGATTGGATTGAATTGGATTGGATTGGATTAGATTGGATTTGATTCTAAATGCAATCCAGTTGGAGTATGGGTATGTAGAGAAGTGGGTCTGCACATTCGCCGGTCTCAGCATTCCAGAGGAGTGACGTCATAGCCGCGGCGGTGACGGTGCGCCGGAGCCACTTGATAGTCGTTGCGCGTGGCTCCTGGAGAGCCGTGCTCCGCATGCGCTAGGAGCAGTGAGTGGACTGGACTGGACTGGACTGAACTGGACTAGACTGAGCTGGACTGGACTGAACTGGACTGGATTGAATTCAATTGTGTTGGATTGGACTGGATTTGATTGGAAATCGTTTTAGCAGCAGTAAGCATGATAATCAGCTAATCCTAGACAACCAGGAAGCCTAAAAATAACCAGCTGAACGTTAGCTCACGATACGTATATCCTGGCATAGCCGAGCTAAGCCATTGCTAATTTTTTTTTTGCCATGAGCCCGTGCTCGCTCCATTCGTTACTTTTGCTCTCTCCTATTTGGCTCGCTCCAATTATTTGGTACTTTTGAACTGGAGTCACTGCGACGAGGGGGCGCCGCGAGCGCTATTTGTTTTTTGCGGCTTATTCTTTTTTTGCTATCGGAAAAATCAAGCAATCGTCTATTTTTAATCAAAAGAACAATGACTTAGGGATGTTTCGCCTTAAATACGCCTCACCAATTTTGACACCTGTAAACATTGCCACCAGATTTATTAGTTTACAAAAGCTTTGCCTCTTAAGCGTCTCGTTCAAGCATTCTTCTAACTTCTTGCATTTGTGTTTGGCGCTGGCTCTCCTCCTTGCTAGGCTACGCCTTCTCCACATCGCTGCTACCGCGTTAGCACGTTTTGTTCCATGAAAGCGTCGACCAAGAAGACTTCGCTGTTAAAATAATAAAACGCGACCGAGAAGTGAGTGCTTAAGCGTGCCTTTGACCTTCGCAAATCTAGGACACGAAGACGCAGCGTAAGAATCCTTGGATATTGTCTATAGGTGGAAAACAGCATACTCTAAATTCTTAGCCCAGCTTTTTTTTAACAGTCTATGATGCGCACCGTGTTGGGGGCTACGGATTAATTTAGGCTACCACGGGTAGTTTATATACCGTCAAATCATTTGGGTGTATTCCTTTTTCGCCTGCTTGAGGAAAGCAGACGCCACCGGGGGACAGACCCACGACCCCGTGCACAGTAAGGAAATCCATTACAACTGAAGCACCACGGCGGGGCCGACAGCCCATCAATATTCGCCACCGTTGCATTTCTGACCCCTAAACTGTCGTTTCCCTGCTAAAATTAGCGAGGCTAGGCATACCTGCTGTTGGGTACCCTTGAAAAACAAATACATCGGATTTTTTCTGAGACCGAAACTTCGAGCTCCTATTAGCTTTTCAGACTGCACGCGTACTGCGCAGCACGGGTGTATGAGCTTGCCCTGTGCTTTTTCATCAACAATGAATGAATGGTAGTTGAAAGCCTGTTATATTGAGAGCACACGCTAAAGCTCTGGGTCAACGAGGCTAAAGCGGAAGGAATGTTCGAGGTGACGGCGACATTTACCATCTCCTCTGGTTCACATTTGGGGCTGAGGATGACAGCAACGACAGCACCAGTGAAAGCGGGCTTTTATAAATATGCAAATGCTCTCACTGTCAGTGTCTCACACAACTCAGGAGAGGAAGATACTTGGATTTCCAGCAATCTCTGCCCTCCAGGGCTGAGGAAGCCCGTTGTCCCTTGGTCTCCTAGACTGAGGGACCAGTTACACAACACAATGCTCGAATTATTTCTCAACAGCACCAAATGTTCTGAAGGTTTCTCTCTTAGATTTGAAATGTGTGTGTGTGTGTGTGTGTGGAGAGAGAGAGAGAGAGAGAGAGAGAGAGAGAGAGAGAGAGAGAGAGAGAGAGAGAGAGAGAGAGAGAAATAGACAGGGACAATGCGATAGAGAGAGAAGGATGCATCTGGGTTAAATGGGCCATGGAGACAAAATACAACTTTGTTTATTTTGAAAGAAAAAGCTTTTTGTAAGTCACTGAGCGGCATTCAGTGGCGAAAGACGTTTTTAAGCGGTAAAGAGAACCTCAAAATGGTAAAATGTGTTCACATTTCGCGCTAAAGAGATGTGTTGTGGGCCCGAGTGACGTAGTAGGGGCCAACACTGAAAACGCAGCGTTCAGTTTCTTAACTGCACGTTACCTTTGCAGTGATACCATGAAATAAAACTAAAGGTGCTAAAGGTGCCCCAACAATAGGCCAGGCATGTTTCCTGGCCGTGGCGTAGGCTGACGGATGCCGATCGTACAAGGTTCTTTGACGTCCTGGACAAATCGTCTAAAAGTGGTTTGGGAGCCGCCATAGTTTTATTTGTTTCCTTTATTGCTTTGCTAACTTGTTTGAAGCTTGCGGCAAAAATATTGTTATCGGGACAACGCAGTCTTTTTAATCAACCAAAGAGGTATTCTGTCTTCATGGCTCCTATAAGGCCAAGGGGGAAACGTGAATATAATTGCTCTCTTCAAGGCGGTCCTCGTCCGACCATGTATATATAGTAGTGGTTTTATACCGTCATCCATGCGCGATACCCCCCTTACTACCGTTGCCATCCGCAGCAGCTTTCTCCTCCGTTTCACAGACCCGCCCAAAGATGGCGCAACCGCCTCGCAGCGGTAGACTGTCACACGGGCTCACATGAGAACAGCGGCGTCGTGGGCGAGCAAATTTGACGGCACATTGCTCTTGGTTCGTACGACACTGCGCGATCACAACCACCACCCCCATATGTGCTCCAATAAACTACAGACCTCCGTCGGTCAGCTTCGAGTACGTACACACCGCGGCGAGTGCCATGGCGTTTTGAGCAACCCCCCTCCACTGTGGGAGGGGGCCGTCAGCGTCCCGAAGTCGCCAAATACTACTGCTGTAGTCCAACAAAATGTTGCCGTACACGATCGTGAGGGGCCGTACTCCTTCCAATGTACGCGCCTATCGCGGGAGCGGCCCCGTCGCACCCTTGGCTAGGACCCACAAGTGCTCCCGAGGCGATGTGACTGTGTGCGATCTTGGATCGTGCGCCAGTGCAGCTGGCGCATCGATAAAGTACCGGGCCTCCGTGGGTGAGCTTGAATGTGATTTCTGCCCAGTGCTCTGAATGTCAACGTGAGTAAATTCAAAGAAAAAGCGCGTTAACTGTGGAGCTCTTTTCACCCGATTTCACAGTCGTGGAACTGGGTTAAATGTTTTGTCTCACTCTTGGGTAGCATCGCTTGCCCCCCGGTTGTGTGTCGTGGCTCCTTTCCGACGCTTTGAATCGCCGACCAGGTGCATGAGGGAAACGACTGCAGCGCAGGGATTTCAGAGAAGGAAATAAATATCTATAAAAGTCCGTGAAGTCCATGAAGAACATAATTAAGGCTTGGGGATTAAATTGGCGCAGAGAACGCAGACGACACACAGGGTGCACGAAATTGGGCCCCCCTACGCCCACATGACCCATGTGGTCACGTAAAGAAGAACGTAAGGGAAAAGTCTTACCGCAACATACATTATGAAATAAACTCCGGTGAAGACATTTTAATGAATATACGCTAAATGATACTGGTTGAGAGGGCACGTTTTGCTGAATGCAGACAACAGGTGGACCACCCGATTAACCCAATGGAGTCTTATGGAAGAGGTGTTCGTCCTGCAGCAGAAATACAAGACTGATGATTATGATGATGATGAGGATGATGACGATGGCGAATCATACGTGAAGTACTTGTGACGTGTGTGAATCCTTCGTGCGCATCATTGCGCCATTTTTGCAACAATCCCATCCACGCGTGATGCTCATTTTACCTCGACTTTTTCTTGTTTTCTTGTTAGATTTGTTCTTTTTTGCTACACCTTTACAATCTTCCCCTTCCAGCCATCCATGGGTGCGCCGCTTTGTGCTGCGCCCCAGCGACAGCGGCTCCGATGCCTCACCCGTGGTAGTGAAACCCGAACGCTGTTCTTCCCATGCCGTACTGCGTGGAGACATGCCTCGCATCCACGAGCTGTACAACGGCCCCCGCTACACGCACGTATACATGGTCATCCATATAGAAAGCCGTAAGGACCAGGTGTTTCTAAGAAAGAGAAAACTTCATTACAACACAACCTTAGTCCGGGCCATCGTGCCGCAGTTACGGCCGGAGTCGACTTCATGCCCACCCCGAGACCGAGGTTCAGCCAGCCTTCCCAGGAGGCAATGCGGGAACGGAGGTGTGGGGGTACGTCTGGTGGATGGCCCTTCCAGTAAAGGTGACATACTAATGGGTGGGAAGGGTGATTGGGTGTGACGCGAGAGGATTCCATGGATATAGTGGATGCGGGGTGGAGTGACAAGAGAGGAGGCTTGTGCTTTGTGGACCACTGATGCTTCTTCATGAGAGAGGGTGGTGTGGGGGCTGTTAAACACTGCCTACTGGTACGTGGCGCGCAGAGACGCTGTTGGCGTGTCTTATGGTCTAAAACCGGATTGACCTGGACGCGGACACGGACCTGTGGCTCCACTTGGAGAGACCAAGCTGGCTGCTTTCAGAGCCCGTGTTCGTTCCAAGGCCGGGTGTCGAGGACGAGGACGATGGCGTAGTGCTCAGCTCGCTGGTCAATGTCGCGGACGAACAGCGCCTAGTGCTTTTGGGGATCGACGCGAAAACATTCCGCAATGTTGCCTCAGGGGATTACAAAACTGGCTGCGTAATCCCGGCAGATTTCCACGGATTCTTTCTTACCTCGAACTGAGTGCTTACTAAATAAATATTGACCTAAAGTTTTAACGTGTGCAGGTGGTTCGGGGGAAGGAACACAAAAACTAATGGAGTAAATTTTGCCAGGATTCGACGTATCTTAGATAAACGGTTCGTTGCTGTTTAAAACTGCTTAAAACGTTATCGATCTAAAATAGTGACAAGTGACACACTCATGACATTTTTTCATGCAACGTTTTGCTCGTGCAAACTCTGGAGGAGAGGGTACAGAAACAGAAAAGGGCAAGGCCGTCAGATTGTTATAAGACTCAACCTGAAATTTTCTTTACGCCGCAAAAATTCCGCACGGAATGCAAATACTTTATTGTTCTGGACTCAACGAAGAGTAGTTCTACAGTATTCGCAACTTTTGTTTGGGCATTTAACCGTTGAAGGCGCTGTTGAACCATTTTGTTTACACGAAGAAATGAGGTGGGTCCTTGGCTTGGAGCTCCTTCGGCGATTTCTGTTTTTTTGTGGGCAACGTGACCGTTTTACGCACTGTATTTCACGCACGGCTATTTCGGGCGTTGCCCGAACTAGCGCGCCGTAAAGTAACATGCCGTGTGGCATATACGGATAGCTTAAGAAGATTGTTACGCCCATCAAGAGTTTAACTTCGCTGTTTTTTATGGAATATTTGGCTACTCTAACACTAAAAAGATGTATAAGAATGACTTGGATGTTACCTTTCGAGGTCCTTTGTATAGGTATGTAATTCGGTTGACCACATCAACGTATTTATTTATTTTTTACTTATTTAACAGCATACTGCAGGCCATGGCGGTCCAAGCAGGAGGGGCATAATGTCGTAATAATATCAACCATATGATAATACAAACAATAAACAGCAAAAAGGAGAAACAAGAAAAAAAAGTATAGAAAAGTTTACGCTCGGCACAACTACACAGGCAGAAATAAATATTTTTATCTATTTAAGAACACGCTGCAAGCCACGGAGGCCCAATATACACAAACATATTAAGCCTATTACAGTTCCTCCTAGAATGTGGTTACTCGTTTTTATTTAACGCAAGAGAACATTGTTACTTCATGAATGCATGAAAATGGGCTGTTTGTGTCATGGGGATTAATCTTTTATTTGTCAACATTCTAGACAACCGAGCATCTATTTCTTTACCGCTGGGTGGCGGCCTTCCTCTGAGGTGTCCTCGAGGGAACGATCTGCGGAAAGTTCCGGTTTCACCCCTGTGGCGTACGGTTTCAAGGCGGCCCCTTCGAATTGTGCAGTGCAAAAGGCATCGTAGTTGTAATTGTTGTCCAGGAGATAGAATACCGGTGCTATATAGAGTAAATCAAAACAAATTTGAGTGGGCGGGGTTTTATCCAGGGTCTCCAAAGTAGGAACCCATCGCGATACTAGTGTTCTGTCTCCGCACATTGGCGGTGGTTGAAAAACGGTTTTACAATGCGTGTTCACGGGACAAGTGGAGGTGATGGCACGTGAGTAGAACAGATGCACCACCGCTAGGCAGAATTGGCATTTTGTAGAAATGAGGGGCGTCAACTGCCTGCCAGTGGAAATGTTTGCACCAAAAGATCAAGAAACGCAATCAAACAGGTGCCAACATGGTTTAGCCGTAAAGATGATCCCTGTTAAAGTAATTCCTTCCTAAAGACAAAGAAACCAAAGGGGAGGTTGACACGCAAATACGGTGTACCAGTAAAGAAGTAGTTGGCAAAAAAAAAAATTCCAGGTTTTTGCATTCAAAGCAGGTTACTGACTTAAGCGCCCCGATAAACTTTTTTTGTAGGAATTGAGAAAGATGCACGTTTTGTCACGGGGATGTTTATTGGCTTCCATTGCATTTGGAGTTTCCGCATCACCTGGCTCAACAAAGATGTAAGATGAATCCTTGATGACGTGATGTTGTTTGGCTTCCACAGTATTTAATGCTCGCGCCTGGTCCGGATCCAAAGCGGTGCGGACGTGCGGCCGGGTGGACAGAGCTTAGCAGAAAGAATATCCAGATTTTTCGAAGTGCAGAAACCGGTCGTCCACCTTCTCGAGTAACGTCAAAGGGATGACCACCAGACCACAATTAAGAAATTTGGGCGACGAAACCGGCCCACCATTCCGTTGGCTGCGAAAAGACATTACATCTGTAAGTATATGTTGATTGTGTTTGCTGGTGGTTACATAAGAAACAGGCAAAATTACTACCCTACGTCCAGGCCAATGAGGACAGCACTTTCAAGGTACGTTTAGGGCTGCCTACGTGCTTTTAATAAGGCAACATGGCCTGGCTGTACAGCAATGCGCACGCACGGCCTTCGCGGGGGTGCTTCAGGGAAAGCGTATCCGACTTTGTCGAAGTGCAGAAAGCGAAGGTACCCGCTCTTAGGTGGCCTCCAGGGGTGACGCACCTGCATAAATTTAAAAGAATTTGTACTCAAAGGCGGCCCACTATTGGGTGGGCCGCCTTTGGAGACATATTGGAGACATATTTCGGTCGTAAAGGTTGCTTCCTTGTGTTGTGTCGAGTGCTATGCAAGAAACAGAAGATAAAAATGGTACGGCAGATACACTTAAGACTGCTTACGTGTAGAAATATGAAAGCAGTGCAACGGCTTTAGAGCACCAACGAGCTCTTCAACTGTTCAGTTCCCCGATCGGCGCTCGCGCTCTACTACCAAAAGCAAACACCGCCACGTCGGGCAGACATCTGTGCGTGCAATTTCTGAGAAATGGTACCTGAGCACCTCCGCACTCCTCATCTGCAGAGTTCCAGCCACAGATGTAGCGTGACTTTAGGCATCATTCTTGTTGACGCCGACGGCCGAAGATGGTCACCCGTCGCGTTGTATTTGGCATTAAAAGCTTTCGGCTACAGCTAGGCCACGGGGAACACTCTTTGCAAGAACACTTAAAGATTTTATGCAAACAATTAAAGATTTTATGCGCTCGGACGGCAGCAGTATCGTCGCTCTACTGGCGATACCTCACTGTTGCCATGCCTGTGTGTCATGGTGGTTCCATGAAAGTACCACAGTAAAGATTAGTAGCTTTTTAGTGCGCATTTTAGGGTAGTGTTCCGGCTGGTGGTATACCCACAAAAAGTTACTCCCAATGGCGGTAACACCTGTGGCTATAACCCCAGAGGCAATTTCTTCCCATTTCGCTACGAAGTTAACATACCAACCCACAATTTCCTCTTTACCCACTCCGTGAGATCAGCCAGTGAAGATGACTGCTGCCGTTAGAGGCTGACGCCCGTTCATGAACTCCTGTTACCATAGTAATTTTGCAATCATTGCGTTGACGCATGCCTTAGGGGCACCACAAATTTTTATGGCGCTCGGAAAACACCGAAACTTGAATTTCTGTACTCAGACAACAGGGCATTTTGATTGCGGTATATTGCCCTAACGTACAGAGGTGTGCTTATGGTGGATCACGATATTCATTTCGCGTAGAAGGGTGGTGAGAATACAGTGCTGGGGTCTGTATACCCACCACCAGCGTTCATGGCGTCCCTCAGCATAGAGGCCTGTACACGCAGGAATTCGTGGTTTGCAGTCCCGCGGCGTTCTGTTTCCAACTCAGTGCAGGCCGGGAACGTCCTGTGGCATGCAGAAATTTGATTAGGCGTTGTGGTAGGCTCCTCTCCGCAAATCAACAGACGTAAAATATACGATACCTCCATTATTTATAAAAATTGTGTGGAACTGACCTAAGGGAGAGGTTTTGCAATTCGAAGTTGCGGAAAATGACGGGCACAATTGCAGAAGTCTGTGTTGTCTCACAATTGTCTCTGAAGTCTCACAACTGCTGAAATCCCTGCCTCTGTATCCAAGATCCCTTTCTCCAGCGCCGCCTTCCGTATGGGCTATCCCGACCCCAGTCGACTTTACTTTGTAGACTGTGGTTGGGAGTGGTCTTCACGAAAACCTACTCCTTCCTCATCGGAATGGCCAGCAGCGCCCACTCTGACGCCTGTGGTGAGGAAGAGACAATAGAGCATGTGCTGCGTCGCTGCCAGAACTACTCGTGGAAGTGAAGCGTGCTTGCGAACGCGCTGAGGGGAATGGACAATCGACCATTTACAGTGGAGACTATTTCAGGTCATGAGTCTCTACCATTGACTTCGCAGAATAGGACGAAAGCCCTTCTACATTTATTGAGCGAAACGAACTTGCCTGCACGACTGCGGTCCTAAAAGGGGACTATAGTGAGCTCCTTGCCGTTTCAATGTCTTCTTTTTCGTTTTACCTCTCTTTTATCCCAGTGAACCGCATTTCCCCGTGCAGGGTAGTAAAGCGGGCTCTACATCTGGTTAACCTCCCGGCCTCCTTCTTCTTCTTTTTCTCCCTTTGGTAAGGACACGTGCCTACTGCGGGGATTGGCCATAGCTTAAGGTTTGTCTAATTATTCAAGAAGTGTTCTTTACAATTGGAAGTTAATGGTGGATAAAAAACACGCTCTTAGGGGCGGGGCCAAATAAACGATTGAACAAATCAGCTAGCAATATGCTAGCCATGATGTGTTCGTGAAGGAGGAAGGAAATTTCTTTGCTTGCTTTGCCAAGGCAGCTAACACCGAATGAAAGAAGAACTGAAGTTTTTAGTTCCAAGTCTAAGACGTTCGAATTCCGTCTTACTTTTTCCTCCTCATACTCCCCTTCCCAGAGAGGCTGAAACCCTTGTTCACTTGAAACGCTCCTTATGTTCCTTTGAACAACTGCGAAAGGAGCTCCACCATTCGGCCTCCGTTGCTGAGGGGTAGAACCGAGGGCTTTTCGTGCGAACGGGTTGGGTTAGAGACCGATCAAGGCTGAATTTACCCTAAAAAAAAAACTTCGTTCTTTTGCTGTAAAACGTACCTTCAGCTGAATTCTACACATGTTTCTTAAATAAGGGGGTTTGAGAATATTTTAGGTAATATTAAGAGTGGGGTGCTGCGTATCAACACGTTTAATCAAGGTTCTGCATCGCACTAGGAGCGCCGGGCTTGTACCAATCCAGGAACCGAATATCGTGTTCGTCTGTGGATGATGCGATAAGGAAGAAGAAGAAGAAGAAGAAGGGGGAGAGGCTGCCTTCCAGCCAGCTTTGTCCTCGCAATGCGCCGCGGTTCCTCGGTTAGCCTCGTCCCGACCGACCAGATGAGTTGCGACTCGGCAGAAGTGCATGTACCGGAAACGCAGGCGCGTAGCCGGAGGTCCCGACGTCGCATGTCGTGGGCGTCCTCAAGCTCGAAAGGTCGCCGCGGGAGCTCATCTCGACCGAGCAATGATTCGACCTCCACGTCCTCCGTTTCGATCAACTCGGAGGGGTCCTGGGACACGCACAGCACGCGCTCGGATGAACCTATTTCCTCCGAGGATGAGACCTCGGAGATGGACGCCGACACTAAAAGGTACGTACGAACTGCTGGCATGTTGTTGCTTTACTCGCGTCAGTTGGCGATGGCCTGATGAGTGAACCAATTGTAACTGTAAATTCTAACCTTTTCACGTGATACCTGCGTGGCTGATGTCATTTTGCGAGCCTGACTTTTAGTTCGCCCGGAGCCCGTTTCAATGTTGGTTGATCGTAGGGTTTAAAGCGCCGACGCAACGCAGGCGATGAGGCACGCTGTAGTGGAGGGCTCCGGAATAACTTTGACCACTTGGGGATCTTTAACGTGCGCAGAAATCTCGTACACACGGGCATTTTTGCTTTTCGCCTCCATCAGAAAAGCGGCCGCCATGGCCGGGAATCGAACCCGCGTCCTCGTGCTCAGTAGCACAACCGCTTCCATTTCAATATACTGTTACTGAAACCACTTGCAAGCTTATTACATGAACCTTCTCATAAATTTTAACCTTAAACACTGCCACGCGGTCAAGGCGTGCGCGAGCTCTGTTTTAGGGGCGAAGCACCTTAGGACCTAGCTTTGCCCGTGGCTTGCCCCTTGGCGTCCGTGTACACAGGGTTGCGCATGTACGAGAAGCATTGGATTGGATTGGATTAGATCTGAATTGGATTGGCTTGGAATGGATTAAATTAATTTCTATTGGGTTGGATTGGATTGGAATTGCATATACTGTACACACGCGTTGTCACTCATTTACATGCGCGGGTGGGCAATGCCACGGGTGATTTACGGTAAGAACTATTCCAACGGCTTCGCCCAATCGTCATGACTCACTTCGTAGAGATGCGTGAATTTTCGTATTGTTGGGTCAAAATATTGTTTTCAAGCGTATGTTCATTTGCTATCGCGAATTCCGAGCGCGCATGTATTTTTTATTTAATAGAAGACGGCAGGTACCAGTTCTGCATTCATGCCTTGCCTCAAATATGTCTGTATTACTTTTGCTCAACAATACTGAATGCGATGCACTATTTTTCCAGATTTAGTGGTTCGGAACGCATTGGCGAATATAAACTCAATTGTTTTACAGTTTACCCGAATGGCTCGGTCGAGGTACAGATAGGCAGACAGGCAGACATAGATAGATATGTACATACCGTATTTATCTCGTAATGATCGCACTCCTGAAGTATGTCGTCACAGTTACCGCACCCTGAACTAGTCGCAGCAATATGTTGTGTGTGTGCCAAATCTAGCTGATGGTGGTCGTGAGTTTCCTACCTTTCGAAGAGGGCGTGGATTGCGGCACACTCGCCCATACTAGCGATATCGGGACGCATGCGTTCAATATTGATGAGGAAGGAGCTCTCACTAAATGCAGATAATATACTCACGAGGCAAAGAAAAAAACACGCTCAGGTTGCTGAGTCGGCCGCCATGTGTGTGTTGATGTCCCACACGTCGAACTTTTGTCACCTCGCAGCACTCGCACCGGTGCGTTGGGTAATTAAAAAAAAACACGGCATTTTGCGTCACTTTGCAAAGCAGCTGGCAGCAGTGTGTGGAGTTTTATCATGCTTTAATTTGTTATTTTATTATGTCCATGAGAACTATGCTCAGAAATCTTTTGCGAGAAATTTACCCCCCCCCCTAATGAACGCACCCCAAAATTTTGATAAACTAGAAAAAAGTGCGATCATTACGCGAGTAAATGCGGTAAATACATACCTACATACACGCGTATTCGGATTGAATTTTTTTGAAAATATCTGCAGGAGACACAAATTGTCGCGACTTCTACCAACATTAAGAAAACAAACAAATGAAGCGGTGGCGTTATATTGCATCCACAGAATGACGTAATAGGAAAAGCAGCATTGGAGAAGGAGCATGACATATACCAGCGCGTGATCCAAAACATTTTCTGGACCAGAGAGCTCACTTGGATGAGGCCAAACATGAGTCGTTGAATTGCCTAGCAACGACAGTTACAGGGAACGAAGGGTTCAGTAGGACGGTGAACAATTCCAGTCTCGAAGAACCGATGTCTCATAATCCGCCGCCAGCGGTTTATCAAGAACGAATGGAGAAGCTCTTGTGACGCAAAATAACTTCAACACACTCCGTAAAGCAATCGGCAGGATCGAGAATAAGAGGAATCACAAGAACCGCAAATCAGCAGAGAGGATGGAACATAAATAAATTTGGAATTTCTCGAATTTACCTTTGTATCTTTTCCCTGTAATCCGGACTAGCCCCCTCTTGGATATCCAACGATGCGTTACACTGCCAGTAATCACAGTTTCTGCTGTTTATTCTTCTTACGAGGCCATGAAGGAAAAATGCAAGTTTGGTTCATTCGAAAGATCGCCTCGGTAGAATGTAAGTCACACCACTTTTAACGTTTCACTAAATAAGCTATGTAACGATGAAAATAAAGAAAAGACATGCGAGATGCTCGCTAATTTCCCCGCACTGAATTTTGACGTATTAAGGGCAGCTCGTTGCGATTAGGTGTGGTCTCAAAATCCAACGTAAATTATACACACCAGGGATTTTAAGCTCACCGAACAACCTATGTTTGCTTAATTTTTTTAGCAGATTAGTTTTATAGCAGAACGAATTGTGGGGTAACCAATGGTAGTTACAATCGAGCACAAACATACAAGCACCACTTCGTATGGCACTCTGTATGCCGGCCGAAGCTGCAGAGCCGTTGACGTATTCGGCTGTCTGACACCACACCTGTCGAATGCCATAAGCGACATCGCCACTTACGTCCTCCGGTTTGTCGAGCATACCCAATATTTCAAGAATGATTGCTAACAACCGTAACACTAGTAAGCCAAGTACAAGCCGGTGAAAAACAAAGGGAGTGCGGAAAGGAGTCCTGGAGCGGTATCGTAGCGCCGTCTAGGAAAGCTGACGGTAACATGGCAACAAAAAACACGTTTCGCCATTCACAACAGCCTAAATCACCATACCCACTTTCTTTTCAGGTTCCTTCCCTGAATACGTCCTAGCTGACGTCCAGGACACAAAATTTAGCGGAAGAATTGAAATTTTACCTCAAAATGTTTATTTTCTCAATAAAGCATCGTTTGCTGCTGGGGACACTATTAATTACCAAATCTTTCGAAGAAAACGAGCTTGAAATTTGCCTCCATGGCCCTTCTAAATACGTCATCACCGGGTTTCTCGGTTCCCACTGTTCCTGAGCGGTCTTCCCTCTATCATGTACTAAACACTGCAGCGAAAAATTGGGCCAATCTCCCCACGAGGGGGGACTCGAGTAAATGCGTCGCGTAGGGGGTGGGTGTATTGCGTTAACGTTAGTGTTTGGGGGGTGGTGGTGGGGTGGTAGTGAATGTGTTAACTATTATTGCTTATTACCATTAATTATTATTGCGTTTTTAGTATTGCGTTAACGTTTAGTGTTTGGGGAGTTGGTGGTAGTGAATGCGTTGTATCAGCAGCTTCTTGACGTAGTTTGAATGAGTCAAGGATATAAGGCGCGTTCGTAGCGTTTGATTCTCTGTCGGTTTTGTGGCGCAGTGGGAAGAGCACCTTGTACCTCGCGTTCCGCCCACAGGGTCGTGGGATCGAAAACAGGCGCCGATAACTATTATTTTTTTATAGTGTAGGGGGAGGGGTGCGGACGGACAACAACGCTGCACCTGTTGTTGAGAGCGAGGAGGGTACGGGGGAGAAACGCGCACCTGTGCCTCGCCGCGACGCGCATGCGCAGTGAGCGTGTGGACGCCGCCGCCGATGGTCGAGGGACATCGTGCGACTAAGAAACGCTCCGAGTTTAAAAAGTTATCCCCAAACGCCCACTGTTCTGAGCTGACAACCAGCAGGACACGTGCAGGATTCGTGAGCCGTCGTTCTTCATGGCTCCCTCCCTGAGCGGATGCCTGCTGCAGTTCGGCGTGGACGTGTGCCAGAAGCTTCGCGAGGGCGGCTACACGCGCAACATCCTCATCTCGCCGTACATGGTTGCCAGCTCGCTGGTCATGCTGCTCCACGGCTGCGCGTGCCGCAGTCCCGAGGCCGAGGCCATCGGGCGGGCGCTGCACATTCACTGGTCGCCGTTCCGCATGGCTCGCGCCTTCGAGCAGGAGGCTCAGTCTCTGTTCGCACCTTTCCACCGGCCGAAGCTGCGCGCGCACCAATTCAACTACACGTGCTTCATGGCGCTCTTCCACGACCTCAGCGTGCCACTCACGGGATCATACTACCAGCTACAGGTAGTCACCGCATGCCTTGGTAACGAGAGGGGGATCACTACTTGATTTGATTGATTGTGGGGTTTAACGCGCCGACGCAACGCAGGCGATGAGGCGCGCCATAGTGGAGGGCTCCGGATTAATTTTGACCACCTGGGGATCTTTAACGTGCGCCGAAATCTTGTACACACGGGCGTTTTTGCTTTTCGTCTCCATCAGAAAAGCGGTCGCCGCGGCCGGGAATCGAACCCGCGACCTCGTGCTCGGGGATCACTACTCACCTCGTGCTTACCTCACCTTTGGACAGATGTCTCGTTTTGTAGGCTTCAATGCTTTCAGTGTCACAATACGTCTTGTCGCTTTCAAGAACATAGCTTGGAGTTAGGGTTGCCACGTTTCCCCCCCCCCCCCCCCAAAAAAAAACGGCCCTTCGGGGGATAGGGGGGCGTGGTCCATCGAAGCTTGAATGTAGGTTGAAAAAAAGAAGCAACGTTTTTTTTTTACATGCAATGCCATTTACAGTATAGCGCTTTCCTAGAGAGAAATGAAGACAACGTTTGTACTGAAAGTGGCAGACATTTTGGTTATTGCTCAATGTGCTGCGCTGAAAAGTAATCGCACATATTTCATCCATTATAAGCTCTTCTTTGCAGCCGAATCCACTAAACGAACGTTAAAAAGTATGCAATGTATATGACAAAACGTATTTGATATTCATGTGTGCGTACACGCGCAGTACTCTGCGCCAACAACGCAAAACCACAAAAGGCAAAAATTCTACGCGCTCGCCTTCTTTTGCAGAACTTGAATTTATACTTAGAGTTCGAGAGCTTCTCATCGGTTGAGTTGCTCATTTTGTCTCGCCATCTCGGCAGTGTTTGTGTTGTTCCCCCCTTGGCCCCCCTCCATCTCGGGGGCGCGCTCGCTACCGTATTTTCTCTTCTCGCATGCATTTGCGCAGCATGTTGACACATATTTATCGGTGTAGCGGTGTATTTATCGGCAAAAAATAATAATCGTGCCACGATGGCCAAAAAACCGGTCAATGACGGCCGGTTTTAGGTACGGACGGGCAACCGACCCGGTGTGTAAAAAACCGGCCAGGCCTGTCAAAAACCTGGCTGGTGGCAACCCTACTTGGAGAATAGCCATTACGATTTGCAAATGTTGTTTCCTAAAAGGGATGTTTTAGAAAAGAGGAAGATACTTACATCTATCAAGCTTAGGCTATCTGCAGCGTGAAACAATATTTGCAGCAAAGCTGTGCGTGTGTTCGGTTCTCAGCGATACAATGGTCTTTTTAGAGCGAAAAATAAAGCCAGACCGATCGCTCTCACTTTTTTCGTACACGCGGAAGCGAAATATCAACCGTTGGTATTACTCATCATAAGTTGGACCTGTTCGTTGCCGGTGTCATCATCACAGGGATGTCGTGATCGCAGAAAAATTGAGACATCGTTTCATTGCCCTAAATTGGAACATCATGATACATGTTCGTTTTATGGACGAAATAAGCCATTTTCTCGCGCCAGATCAGGCCCGGCTGGGCCTGTTTCTGGGAGTTTGCCAAACAAATGAGGCGTTTTTATACAAAATGAGCCAGATGCACAAACTGAAACTGAGTCGGATAAAACTGCACTGGCCAGAAAAACTCGGTGACTTTCCCATATAAAAGGGGAGGGGGGGGGTGGCAAGAAAGTAGTTGAGATAACGCCCTAAAAACATGTACGGAGATCACAGTTCGTATCGAAAATAATCCAGATCTCACGATTTCACACATCAAAATGAGCCAAATCTATTTTCCCAATGTGAGTTTGGTTTTGCCTTGACTGTTTAGTCAGTTTCGTGGGTGTTCGCGGAATTTTTCTTTGTTTGCTTCTCGTAGATAGCTTATTATAAATTGAGACGGCCATTAGGAGATGGCGACATATCTGACCCCTGATGTCAATGGCGAATTGAACGTCAGAAAAAGTGAATGAAATGAAACTGAGAGACGTCCAACAATGATTTCATTTCGTCTCACCCCTCCCTACGAAATAACTCTCGTTATATTTTATTTTTTCGCTCCATATGTACAATTTGGCACTGAACAAAATAGCCGCAGCTTACAATCACTGGCAACAAATCTTCCCCCCTCCCTCTGACAGTACGAACCGCATCATTAAAGTGTAGAAGACATGAGTAGCCTTCTTGTGAAGCGTTTTTGAAATTCACGGCAAAGCAATGAAGATTTTGCTTACTTCATGAGTACCGTCAGGGGTGCCCAAGAAAATCATTCTAGGGAAAAATTCTAAAAGAGCTGCTCATGGTGCCAAGAGGGCTCACCTTCTCTCCTGGTATAGTTCTAGGCATCTTGAAGCCCTGCGGCATATTTTGAGTACCTTTTCCACCAATACTGAAGCGCACCGTGCTTGATAGTCAATTTGGATAAAGTTTTCATGAGAATGGCGCATCAACTTGAGTGTTTCAATTCAATATGAGCCAAATTATAACTTATCACCCGATATTGCTCATATTCACGGCATAATTGTTAATTACTTGTGACCATAAACTTTTCCTAGCTGGCATTTAAAATGTATCATATAATAGCTTTGACGGTGTTGCATTTAGGTCCGGTAACAAACTTCCGCCTGTTTCTCCAATTCGCGTTAGGCGAATCTGGCTCATTCCGAAAAAAAAACGCCCCAAATGCTTTGCAGTCGTGATGTCGTTGGAGCGTAAGCAATCCCCTTTTGTGCATACACGGGCACAAGTCTCATATGCGTTGAGTGCTTGCGCGACGGACGCCTTCTTAATGCCCTTCCAACAGCGATCGTGATTCACTTTCTATTTTTGTGGTTTACGTACGTGTTCACGCGGGCGTCACTGCGCACAAGGCGAGGCGGCAGTGCGCGTAGCAGCCCGTGCTGCGCATATATGACATCCAGCGCTTTCGTTGAATGGGGCACAGGTTCGACGTCACCCTAGCAATTTCATGCCGTGATCAAGCTAGGGAGATCCTTCATACAAAATTAAATTAAATTTGGGTAGGCTTGTGGACCTTTCGCACTAAGAATAACCGGTCACCGCGTGCCCCGTGCCTTAAGCAAACGCCCTGGCCATGTGATTCATAATAATGACCGTAGACCCGAGGTACATGGCAGCAGTCGTGGACTAGGACCACCCATCGTGTTTTTTTTTTTTTTTTGCAGACAGAGCTCCTCCCGGCGTTTGTAAGTCGTGAGAGTAGCCGAAGTGCACAGAAAGAACAGAGCTCTTTCGCAATGCGAAATTTGTTTATTTTGGCAAGCACGTGGCTATGGCTTATTTTTTAGTGCACCTGCATTACCGTTTACGTGCTTGAGTGATATTTCGTTAGTTAACTAATCCATGTTCCTCTAGTTTGCAAGCACTTATCACCCAGCTTCTTTCCACTTTTCGCCTGTTTCGCTTCAATTGTTAATACCATATCTGCAAAAAAAAAAAAAAAAAAATAGCCGACGGTTTGAGTGCCCCAAACAGGGAATACCGGGCTCAGAGAGCATCCATTCCAGTTCTAAAGCATTTCCCAATACCTCACAGCGGGCATTTACTATTTTGTGGATTAGTGGCACTTCGGTAGGATTCAGAGTGCGCACACGAGATTCAAAGAATGCGCTGGGAAGTCTTCTGATCGACTATTCACGTATTTGCCGTCAAGAAAATTGATTTATTCATTGATTGCCTTGTGCAGGCTCCTGACTACACTACGCTTATGAACTGTCAAATACACTTCTGCGAGCAAGGGTTAGTCTATGGGTTTGTATGGCTTCACCAGGCTAACAGCGTGCGGAATGCGCCGGTCAAGGCTTAACGTTTCGATTCGAGGTCTTACAATGACATCTGGAATTGCCACTCGAAGTACACTGAGTGCATTTTTCAGTGCGTACCGGTTGGTGACGTTAAGTCCGAAACCATGGCGCTTCGCCTGCTGTTTTGTGTTTAGGAATAACCTTAGTAAACCTGCACGTTGAGTCTTACAAGGTCCAAATAAGCGATTAGCTGCGGGCACTGGCTTACGATGTCATATATCAGAGCTCCACGTTAGCTGCAATGTCGGGCCGCCTAGTGTACGGGCCTTTCCCATTTAATGGGCGTTTGCCTAAGCTAGTTAGCATGGGAAATGCGAGAGGCTCTACAAATTTTTAAGACATCGGCTGTGTAGGCGAATGGGGATATCGCACTCAAATATAATTATCGAGAAATGAACCTACGACAAGTGAAACTTGTTTGTCAATGAAGGACCACCATTGCGAAAGCTTACTAGTAATTCTTAACAGAACATGGTGGTTCTGGAGCGCAGCCGGGAACGGAACACATACGCATAATGAAGCCGAGGGTTTGACGGAAACCCGTCTGGTCGGGAAACATGTTGGAGTAAAAACGGAGACACCGACCAAAAGAAACTTAAAAACTTTAAAACAACAACAAGACGTTTCGGCTTCGTTACTGAAGCCTTGTTCACAATCTGTGAAGCTCTGTCAACAAGGCTTCAGTAACGAAGCCGAAACGGCTTGTTGTTGTTTTAAAGTTTTTAAGTTTCTTTTGGTCGGTGTCTCCGTTTTTACTCCAACATACGCATAATACATTAACTGACATACATCATTACAAGTCTTCGCCTCAATAATGCAAATGACCACACAGGGACAGCTGTTTTCGTCAGTATCTCGTAAGCGAAAGCTTCGGAACAACGGGACGGATGACACCCAACGATGCTTCGAGCACCGTTGACTTCATCCGTGTCCTCGAACTAGGCCATTTCTATCTTACAGGAACGACTTTCGTACATGCTGGACCGCCGCGACTTCTCCCAGAGCGCCGAGCAGTGCCGCCTGACGATGGACGCCCTAGTGCGCTCCCTGACATCGTTCTTGTTCAAGCCCGGCCAGGAGGTGTTCCCACGGGGCTCGGTGGACGAGAACAGCCTGCTCGTCTTCCTCTCGTCGATCCGCCTCGAGGGTACGTGGCGCTACTCCTTCCGCCTGGTCAACGGCGACTTCCACGAGACGTCCGAGGCCACCGTCTCGGTGGGCATGATGCGTCAGCGTGGGACTTTTCGCATGTACGAGAGCACCGAGCTCGAGGTCAGAGCCTAAACTTTTGCATTTAAGAATGTTGTCACCATGGCACTAACGCCTTCAAACGCAGATGCATCTCACTACTACAACTTCGTTTTTTGGTGAAACCAAGTTGTAGTGAGCATAGTTACCGTATTTTGTCGCATATAACCCACACCAAAAATTGAAAAAAATTCGTTCGAAAAGTGGGGTGCGGGTTATCTGCGAATATTCTGGAAGCAGAGGTCGGCTTCACGGCAATGCACGGCCTGCCATGCAGTCCGCATCCCCATCGTCATCGTCTGGTACAAAGCCAATAAGAAGCCAACACAGGCCATAGACATATTCCATCCATAGCGTGTTTATTCAGACTTTACGCATGCTTTGTTTGGTTTGGTCAACAGCGTCTGTTGCTGTGATTTGCATGTGCTTTATTGCGAATTTGTTGGGCCCCCAAGTCAGGTGTGGCCAGTTTGCACCGTTGGTCAGCCTTGTCTGGTGAGGTACCATGAGTGGGTCTCGGCGGCAATCTTTCACCACGAAAGAGAAACTGAAAATCATAGCTGCTGCGGAGGAAATCGGCAACACAGCTGCTGCGAGAAAGCATGACGTCGACGAGTCCTGCATTTGCGACTGGCGGAAGAAAAAGGCCTCCCTCGAAAGTGCATACACGGAGACGCGAGAATTTCGCGGCCCGAAGACTGGCGGGTACCCCCTTCTTGAGACTCAGCTTGTCAAATTCATTGAGGAGCGGAGGAGTCGTGGCGAGCCTGTGTCGACGGGGTTGGCGCGGATTGAAGCTCTGAGGTTGGCCCGGGAGATGAACATCCCACGCGAGTTTCGTGCGAGCCGTGGATGGCTCCAGCTATTCATGGCCAGGCAGGGATTTTTGATTCGGCGGCGAGCGACCACGTGCCAGCGGCATCCCAACGCCTACGAGGAGAAGCTGTTGAACTATCAAAGTTACGTCATCGGTCTCAGGAGCACAACTACTTGCTCTCCCAGGTGGGAAACGCCGATCAAACGCCCGTGTTCTTCGAGATGCCTATGGACACCACTCTGCAAAAAAAAGGGCTCGAAATCTGTAAGCGTGGTGACGAGGGGAAACACCAAGCTACGCTGCACAGTAATGTTGTGCGCTTTGGCGGATGGCATCAAACTGCGCCCGTATGTCATCTTCAAGAGAAAAGGCCAGGCCCCATGTTGGCACGGCGGTCAATGCTGGTGCTGGACTCGTTCCGAGGCCACTGCACTGACGCAGTGAAATCGCGCCTCGCTGACAACCGCACGCACCTTGTGATCATACCCGGTGGCATGACTTCCATGCTCCAGCCACTGGACGTGTGCCTAAATAAGCCGTTCAAGGCCCACGTGAAGCGGCTGTATGTCGAGTGGATGACCGACGGCCTTTACGCCCTCACACCGACGGGACGCGTGCGGAGGACAGACATTGCACTGCTGTGCCAGTGGATCGTGGATGCGTGGGCATCCACGATCCACTGGGCATCCACGTGGGCATCCACGGCCGACATGGTGCGCAAAAGTTCCAAGAAGTGCGCCATCAGAAATTGCTTAGATGGCACCGAAGACGATTGCGTCTTTGAGAGCGGCGACGAAGCCTCGGATGGCAGCAGTGACAGTGGCGAGTTTGGCGATGATTGACTGAACCCGAATCGGCGCTGACAACGTTGCGGCGATCGTTTCGAAATAAAGTTCTCCTGTAAACGAGGTTGTGACCGTGCAATTGTGACTTCTGAAACCAGTTTTTTTCAGGTAAGCATGCGGGTTATACGCGAGGATGTTTTTATTTTTTCGGGGAGTTCAAAGTTAGGGGTGCGGGTTATATGCGAGGGTGGGTTATATGTGAGAAAATACGGTATACTGTGTTATAGTGTTATAGTTACAGTTATAGTGAGTTGTAGTGGGCAGTTTACCTCGATACAATGCGGAAATAGTGCATAGATTGCCAATACCTAGCTGTTTAACAATGTGGTGCCTCCTTTTTTATTGAAGTCGTATTAGGCTTTCGGAACCCGCAGATCACTACTGATTTGAAACCATGGAAGGTGTTGCTTGAAATTGGTGAAAGTCGATAATCGGTAATTTTAGCCGTATCAATAATCGATATCTACCACGAGAAGATAACATCTGTCATAAAATTAAAACCCCTTTTTGTGCTTTCACTTACTTCCGTGTTCTGTAGCCGAACATCGGAACCGGCTACTATCTGCCAGAAGAATGTGCGCTGGTGAAAGCTATTGAAAAAAAAAATTGAGATGTTGCTTCACCTTTCCGTGAAAGGGTCTTCCTTCTACATACCCACGGCAATAAATACATAAAACCATTCAATGCGCCGAAAACGCTGTCGCCATGCTAGCCAATGTAAGGATAAAGGTTCAAAACAGGTAACATCTTTTGGCATGCTATTTTATATCCCAAGGAAATGACTGCGATGCAGATAAAATTCAGATTTAAATCACGTATTCACAAACAAACAAACATCATTTGTCTTGGTCAACACGAAAAAGCTAGCACAATTGTAGTTTGTCAGGCCGAAGAAAGTACTATGCTTGCAGAGTTTCTTTAAGGTACCATGCAAACTGAAAATATTCCAGGCTTACAACCATCATTGTGCAATAAGGTAGAGAATTGGGCGAGTTGGAGTGCGTTCATAATGTTTACCGCAGACGAAAACCGGACAAGAAGAGTAGGGACGACACAAGCGCTCCGCAGTTTAATCAGACAACCGTGATGATGAGAAGCAAAAGCCAGCGAACGCGGGAAATAGCCGAAGCTTATAAGATTATGAAGAGCGGAGGCACGTGCGTGACCATCCGTCAATTTCCCTTACAGATGATGAGGTTGTCTTCCTAGACAAGTCGTGTGTTTAAGTGGTTGCGAGACTTCAGACTTTTGAGCCATTTGTGGTTTTTATCTCACTTTTTTGGCCTATATAACACGTGTTTTTTTCTACAGCGCTTGTGTCGTCCCTACTCTGCTTGTCCGGTTTTCGTCTGCGCTGACCATTATGAACTATCATTGCGCACAGTGCAATTTGCATTTCCGCCGCCTGGCTCCTGCTCCGAACAGGTGACAGTCCTGGAGGTGCCGTACAAGAACCGTGACGTGTCCCTGGTGATTCTTCTGCCGGCGCGCGTTGATGGGCTCACCTCGCTGGAGAAGCGCGTCACTGCGTCGAAGCTGCTGCACTGCGTCTCCCGGCTGGAGGAGCGGCCTAAGGTGACGGTGTGCCTCCCGCTGCTCAGGCTGCGTCAGGTCACCGATCTTTCACCGGTCCTCATAGCGATGGGCCTCGGATCGCTCTTCACGGAAGGGGCCAACTTCAGGTGAGCAGACACCCGTGAAAGTGACGAAGCTTGCACTATCTGCGTAATAGCATCGATAGTTTCTACAATCCGAAGAGAGCTTGATCTCGCACGGTTATGCGCAAGCAGAAGCAGAAGACTGTCCTTATATGTACTGACAGCTCACAAAATGACAAAAAGATCCCGACTTACTTACACATGCGTTTGTTCTACAAACTGCGCACCACAATAATCGGTACCCGACGACAACCAGAAAATAACACTTCGGAGCATCTATTCTTAAAGCGGATTACAATGAACACGAGGAGCATCCTCAATCGAAGGAGCCCAATGTGCAAAAAGTTTGGCCAAACAGAAATAATTCATCAGCACGTACACACTATGCCTTGCCACTTCTGTCGAAGTACTAAAGCACTGTTCGACACAAGGTCACCGCAAGACAGATGCCGTGAGTGGCAAGGCTCTTCTAGTCACAAAACAAGCAGCACCCGTGCCTTCGAAAAGATTGGAGCCTGGAGAGAACATTTTCAAAACATCGTCAAAGTCCGACCACACAAGAAGAGCCAACCAGCCCTGCACCAAGAGGGTGTTTTCACTGGCATTGTCCTTTCTAAAGGAGGAGCTTGTTCCTAGCGCGGTTGTAGATGTATACAACTGTGACGGTGAGGGGATTGTTTAAATCAGGCCGAATGAGAGTGCTATGGGCCGAAGGGAATAGTCGCGTGAGAATGGAGGTGCAGAGGTCCGTTGTTTAAATTCATGCTACTGGCGGGACAAAGCAGGGTTTGTTGGGTGCGTCAGATATACCACAATTTTGTCTTGTGTGAAATTGGTCATTCAAATAATTATTTCAGGCAGAGATGAGTGTGTTGCGATCAACAATATAACAGGGGTGCGTTTGCAACACAGGCCAAGGAATGTCCACTGATGGGTGAACGGCCAGCTTATGCATACTTCCAGAATTTCGAAGGGATTGTTACGTCATTGAGGGGGCGATTGAGAGGCGGGGGAAGGGCGGTGTTGAAGCACTGAATGTTATGGGTAGGCTTGGCCAATCGCAGTTGGAGATTATGTTTGTATACCGATAGTAGCACGGGTAAATTGGCAACCACTATCTAAAAAAGGGGTTCGCTTCAATTCCGTGCATACCGTAATTACCCGATTCTAACGCGCCCCCGATTCTAACGCGCACTCGATTTTCCTGGCAAAAAAAACGAAAAAACTTGCACTTCCGACTGTAACATGCACGGAACCTTGTGAGCAAAAAAAACGAATGCGAGAGAAACGGGCGATTTATTTTTCGAAGTAATCATCTCACTCCTCGTCGCTCTTCGCTGACCACAACATCTCGTCCTTGGTGCCGTCAAGCACGTTTGCGATGCCACACTTCATAACGAACGTTCAACTATCATCGACGGGATCGTGGCCCACGCCTCGCACGCCCATCCTGCGAACTTCTCCAGAGGCGCACGCTTCAGCCGACCACTCGTTTTGAATGCGTGAGAGCCGCTGCTGCCATTGCTGTTATCAAGTGCGCAAGTGGAACGATTTGACGATTTCTGTGTACGCCGATTGAAAAGCCTGGGCGCCTATGCTTTCTGCGTCCGAAAAATCGTTGCTGAAACCTTTGGCGCCATCTTGAGATGGCGATGGCGATGGGCAGGACGAAATTCCCGTTGTTTCGGCAGTTTCGGTTTCATATCCGATTCTAACGCGCATGCGATTTTTCGACCTATTTTTCCCGAAAAAAGGTGCGCGTTAGAATCTAGATGTGAATGAGACGTCTTTAAAACGGGGTTAACGGTTTGGAAAACTGTGAGCTTGAAATTAGTTATATTATGAGCTTCGCTAGGCAAGTTACCGAAGCAGTGTGGCCGAACCAGGAAATTGGATGGTTCGCTAAGGGTCTGCGCCCTAGTGACAGCGTTGCATACCCCCAGGCATTCGCGAATTGAAAGCTGTGTTTAAGAAGGAATGACAACCGCTTGGAGGTTTGCTTTGGCGGATGAACACAAGCCAGTCAAATATTTATTATACTCGGCGCTGGCCGGATTTGTAGCCTGTGTGGATAGAGCACTGGTTAGGCATAGCGTTTCCTGCCGCTTGGGCCACCTGTCACACATACATGGTGAATCTAGTTATCCCGAGGTGATAGGAAGCGTCGAGGGTGCACCCTGCTTGGTCCTCGGGTGGGCTTTTCAAAATACCAGACGTTGGTGTTGGGCTGCATGCCCGTCAGTAAAACAGCTGCTCCATATTTCTGCGAGAAGTGTTTACGCTTTGTCGATATCGCACTGTTGTCTATTAACGCGCTTTGGTAAATCTTCTTCGCTGGCAAGAATGAGTCCGTGTGTGTCCTTGACTGTGTATATACACGTTTCGCGACAAAGAAACCGGCAGCATCCGTCCTATTACTTCTTCGCAATTGTACTTACATCGTCTTAATTAGCAATCGCTATTTTCGCTTCTGGTGTTCGGCTCGGATATTAGGGCATGTGCATTTTATTTACGCCTTGGGCGATAGCTGTTGTTGACCAGCCCTTCTGTGATGCCCAATGCAGGTACCTGACCAAGGTGCAAGGGGCCCACTTGTCATCCGTTCGACACGTGGCTGTGTTTCACGTGAACCACAAGGGTGCCGATCCTCCGCAGGAAAGCGACGCATCCATAGACAAGTCCCAACTGACACCGGCACCACCGAGCTCCGATACACCACCGCTGTTGTCGCCTGAACACGAGAGCGTCGCAGACGCGACGCCTAGCCGACATCGCCCCACGCGCTTCTTCGTCGACCGACCCTTCATGCTGTGCCTGCTCAAGCGCAGGCCCGATGTAGTACTGCTTCTCGGCTCGGTCAAAAAAATCCCTTGAACGTGGAGCACCTCAGGCAGGAGCGCCGAGAGCAATGCGCTAACCGCGAAGTGGCGCCAACACCATGCCTGTGCATGCGTGATAAGTAAACACTATAGCCTTCTGCGCGAATGCATTCAGTGTATAGCTTCTTTTGACCGGTACCTGTGTCCACAATTCATTGTAGGTTTTATCATGTACCGCCACAAAAGCGAACAGGGGACACGGGGCGTTTTGCAAGGTGGGATCTACCGCCGCGAACAAGAATATATGTCCTGCTTCGACGCTGTCTCAGTATATTTTGGAAAAGAACAAGTTTTTTATCATCAGTCGCCTCACCTTACGGGTCGTATTATACGCTTATTATCCTATTCGTTATCCTCTTCACGCCCATTTGTTACTTAACGTTAATAGAGTGTACGATTAAAATACTTACTACGGACGATACCCAGCCCTGGAGCTCTTCGATTGCACCTGCGATCCAACCAACGTCCCTTCTTTGCCTATCAGTGGGGATCAAGAAAAACCTAGCTTAAGGTCCCGTGCAAGCACCTGTAGCTCATGGCTTTCTGGAATAAGGAAAGTCATCCGCGTTCTCTCTAAAAACAGCACTCTTTCTGGGGCTACATCGACGCATAAGTTTGTGGGATATATGGGGGTTCTTCGAGGCGACCTGGCCAGTACTCCGGCGTAGGCGCCACCACGCTAGCTCCCGGCAGTATTGGCGGTGAGATCTTTGAGTGGCGCCCCCTGGCTCTGACGTCGGCTTAGGGATTCGCGCCGCTGTCGTCTGCTACACTCCGCTTGTGAGGGGCAACAGTGCCTGGGCTAGAAATCACCCGCTTCGTTGCTGCAGTGCGTTAACAAACGTATTTCTAGGGACTCAGTTATTTTGCCAGCTTCTGACGCATCTGAATAATTTGAAGCTGTATCCCCCACAAGTGTGCAACACACGAAGAGATAGAGAACTTTCTTCAGAGTATCGGTCAGAAGATCGTGTGTAACTCGTCCTTTCTTGCTTATTCGCGAGGATCAGCGATCAGAGCTTCTCGATAAGTATTCAAAATGCGTAGGCTTCCTTGCAGTATTTTGAGATGCTCCTATGAAGACTCAACAGACTAATACTACGTACCAAGCAGCGGCCTCTATACACGCTCATCGCACAGCAGGAAATAAAGCGGCTTTCTTATGTTTCTTTCGTTATTGTCTCGTATAGGATTAATGTTTCTTGCTTTTTTTTCTGCCCAACGCATTATTTTTTCTGCGCCGTCGCCAACTTCTTATTAGGAGGTTTCGGGATGTTTGGGAGCCTCACAAAGGTCGTGTGGATATTTCCTTCATTTTGTATGGCATACATTGCCTTCTTCACAAACTGGCTTTCATTACGGTTGCGTGCAAGAAGGTGCATACCCGCAGCGTGCTTTGTTTATTCACATGCAAATACAATGAGAAGGTTTGTGCTACGCCACCGCGATCGCGCCCTAAACATCGTGGTCCACAGTACTCGAAGGCGGCTTTTGTGCTCCGAATTTCTATCGTAATTATATCGTTATCATAACGAACTCACTCTCAACTCGAACAATGATGACATGATTACGGTGTTGAAGGCATGCTATACTCGCTAACTAACGTAATAAATAGTATGCCTGCATATATTACAAGACTCGAAACCGAAGAATTCCAAGTAGCTCTTTATTGCTCTTCAACCCTTCCAGGCGCGAAGAACAAATCCTATTCTACTCGGAAGGCGTTCTATGATTTGAAGAAAATTACTTTTACTCTCTTGTCCTGGACTGACGACCCGGCCCACTAACCAGATCGATTTAATTGTTAAACAAAGTTTTCCCCTCCTCTCTTTACTCCTCCTCCTCCTCTTGAGTGCAGTTTTCCTATTAACGCATATACGAATATCGGGAAGATATGGCTGTGCGAAATGTTCCGAAATATCCCTCCAGGTCTTAACAAACATATATGTGTTACTATATATTTAACGAAGACGAGACTCGTTTTGCTCAATAAACCTCCATACTGGTTAGATGCCTGGTATAGAATCAGCACGCGCGTATATACACACTGGGTTATTTGGAACTCAACCTACAGTTTTTGCAGTCTATAGTGCATGTCGGCAAACTTTCATGCCTTGACAACGTAAAGTGATGTGACAAAACGCGTTCGATCGTTCGGCAAGGTTGCAAAAACTGTTTTATTTTACATATGATTACCGGGAATCGTGATGCCTTCTGCCAAAGCCGACAGCCCTGAAGGCCTAGAATTTGTTTTGGTCTTCCATTTTCGCTGTTGTCGGTTATTAGCAGCTGACTGTTCCTTTTGTTCGAATGCTTACATGAGAAGCTGACGCCTAGCTCCGACTCTTCGCGCTCCGCACACCGGCTTCTCAAGGAATGGGGTGGCGCCGGCAATGTTTCTCCCGTAGCAGTATCCAAAACTATACTTTAATTGACACCATGAGCTAGTGTATGCGATTTTAAGCCTATTATTATGATAAAAAGTTACCCACACGCCAATTCTGGTGCGGACAAGCATCAAACGTTGACCGAGCGCAAAGAAATAGCAGGGAGAGCGATCCTGAGTGAAGCAGACGACAAATGCGAGAATCCCTAAGCTGACGTCACGGAGGCGCGCTTCGCAGCGCCGCCTGTGTTCGCGCTCACCGCCAATAAACCACGCGGGCTCCCGAGCGTACGGCAGCGCGAGGTTCGCCGATACGAGAACACAGTAGACAGTAGTGCCGAAGCACAGCCCAAAGCATGTGAGCACAAGGCTCGAGGGCGTTCACGAATCACGCCGTCCGGGTCGTGACCGCGAACAGGAGGCAGGCGCTCACGGCGCGCGACAAGCAACAGTTCCCAGCTTAGATACGTGTATGTCACCGCCGCGATCTTCAGCCGATCTTTCCCCGACCGGGCCTCCGGCGAGACTCTTCGTCCTCCGCGTGCACACGATCGCGCCGCCCGCGCGCCTATGCCCCGCACGGACCGGTGGTGCCATCTCTCGGGGGCCGCCGACGAACCAGTGAAACGCCGGACCGGTTTCGGCGCAAAGCGTCTCTCCCGAAGCGCGCGCCGGCTCGGCATCATGGGCCGCGGTTCTCCACGATTCAGTGGCGTCGCTACGGCCCTGGGGTACCAACCTCTCAGTAAAGGGAGGGGGGTGCCACTTGTGCCCCTACAATGTGTAATGCGGACGTCGAAAACTGGACGACGACTGTATACGAGACCACAGCTTTGGCCTGTTCAATTTACTTCCCCACCAGTCTATTCAAATTCGTTTCCGGGCACAATTGAAGAAGGCGAGTATATAACCCTTCACACGGCAAAATCTAATGTAATTCAAAGTGAATGACATTAGCTGTTAATGACATTCGGTTTGGCCGGGCGGGTCTACACGGCAAAACTGGCGAAACAAATGTCATTTGAGAGTGGAAGCAGTGACGATTAGCGAGCTTGCAAATCCGTAGAATTGTGTATCTAAATGTTTTTATAGATAATACCTTTCTAAAACACCACAAAGGATTATTTTTTAATGAAAATAAGACAACCGGTTTAGTTAACATGAGTAGACATCACAAGCCGACACAAGTCCGCAAAAAATTCGTATTAGGGTAGCGAGTGCATTGCGGACGAGATTTTCTCTTTTGTTAGTACTTCTTTGTCTTTATTAGAAAAAAAAACATGAAGGGTAAAATATAAGCTTACTAACAGTTTTTAGAAACAGTGTTGTTTGGATTATTACTAAACTTTCTTCTCTAGTGACGTGCCACAGCTGTCGAGGCTACTCATTTGTCTGCTGAATGAGCTCCCGAACCTCAAGTAACCGTAGGGAAGTTTAACCGTGGTTACTACACTTTAACGGCGGTTATCACAAACTGCGGTTTTGGCTGTTACACGCGAAATTCGAAGTGTGGTGACCGCGGTCACTTCGTTGTGAGCGTAATAAAAATAAATTATCGCACTTTTAACTTCACGATAAAAAACAAAACAGAAGCGGCGTAGACAAAAGGAAATATCGTTAAAGCAGCCGCTTCAGAACCAATCACAACGCACTCGCGTGCGGCGAAGAGAGGGGCTTCCCCAACAGCTCGCAACCGGCTTGGTTTGCCCAGGTCTGCTCGGTATTGGGAGCATTAGGCTTAGCATCGGCTTAGGCTTAGCATTAGGGGAGCATTAGGCTTAGCACGGCGAATTGCATTCCATAGCAGTTTTTCACGACATTAACATGCACTTTCCCGCATGTAGAAGTTCTTTTCCGCGATCAGATTGATTTCGAAGAGCGGCGATAAGCGGTTGCTTCCGTGGTATGGGCCGGTTCGAGCCGCTTCACTCTTAGGCAAAACGGACTAACAGTTCGTCCTTCGGGGTACTAACGGCTTCTGCCACAATCATTACTCCCTTTGGGAACTAAATGTGAGGGGACGAACGGTTAGTCACCCACCCGGATGGTCCATTCCGATACTCCTCGAGGACGAACTGCTGAGTCGCAGAAAAAAATAAAAAAATAAAAAAAAAACGTTTGCACCAGCAGGAATCGAACCCCTACCACGACCGGCTTTACTTAGTCGGTCCTGCCACCGACGCCCGGAATGATACGCGAGCTCGGAACCGGTCGCGCACCGCTGAACTGCGCCGCCGGATTGGAAGGAGTCCGTCCGTTCCGTTCGTTACGTTGTTACCGGGTTCACCGGGACCGGTCTGCGCCTGCGCGCACGTAAAGGAGAGGAGGAAGGGCGAGGATGCGCGGACATGGCGAAGGCAGGCCGGCGGAACTAATCCACAGCACTCCACAGCGAGGCGCTTTATGAGTGACTGGCGCTACAACGTGACCCCAGCCACCCCTGAAGAGGAAATAGAGCTGGTTCCCAAACGTCTTGTTCTTGGTTATTACTTTTGGTTGGAGAGGGCGATATTATTTCCTCAGCTACTAGGAAAATGTTCATTCATCTAGGGGTCGTCTTGAGCTAGTCGACTGCACAAAGACGTGAATGAAATCGTTGTCACCAACATACCGGGATGGGCGCGACCGAACGGTTGTGAGCCAGCGTGTGTACGGCGCCGATACACTCAGGCCTGTACGAGTCTGATATGTTACTCAAGAGTTCCTTCTTTATCGCTTCGTAACCTCTTTCGATTGGGATTTTCTCCATTCGCTGGTGGCTGCTTCACTGGTAAGCCCGAACAGCACATTTTATACTGTGTTCATTTTCCCAAGACGCCAATGTCACTTAACTTAGTCACTTAACTTATTTGCAAATGTGTGATGGAATATTTTTACGACGTACTAAAGGAAACGACGACATCGTCACCGTCAAACATCCACACGACAAGGCGTGCGGTCGTCGCGTAGACGATTCGTGTACGGCCAGTCGTCTCTTTCCCCGCTAAATCTCCCCTTTCTATCTGCTTCCATTCTCAGTAACCAGATAAGCATTGAAATAGAGACCCGACAATGTATCTATTTCAAACCTACTGTCAAGCTCATGTAGACAAATTTCCAGCATGTAGTTGCTGCCGTAGAGGCTGCCTTTCGTGACGTGAAAAAGCAGTAGGCGCAGGCGGTTTTCCGAATTTCTGGGGCGGTCGTTTTCTTGCACATTTTATACCACTTTTCCCGCACTATATTTGGAAATAGCTTTTTTTAAGCCAGTACAACTTTTGTTTATTTGCTGGGACTTCTATTTCTCCCCCAGCCTTCTTTCACCAGGCTCCGCCTGTGGTCCTTCAAGCTTCATTTGCTTAAGGTGTGTTCCTAGACACACGAAAATTGACCTGAATGAAGGGACTATTCGTATCGAATGTGTTGCCTTTAAACAGCCCTATCATTGCTGGCCACCCTCATCCGCGTGACGTCTGCACGATTTAGTCGGCACAGCGGGCTGCAAAGCTTTCCGAACGCATCTGCCGACCACCTTAGTGGCGCTTTATGACGAGGCCTAAGACTCTCTCACACCTCCATTGTTCTTGCAAGCATCCATTCGCTTGTTATCGACTGTAAGATGTGGTACTCTCACGCTGCCGCGTAGAAGCCTTCACATTTCCCATACACCACATTGGTTAGGCGTGTTACACCCTATGCTGCCGCAAGTAGCTCTTGGTCACTTCTTTCTCGGCTGCTTACGGTGTTTTCGTTCTCACGAGCGACACACCACGATGCTCCTTACTGTTAGGATTTTTATCGATGCCTAATTCACTGAAAAGGTCGGTGTTGTATATTCGAGATCTGCACCCGAGTCGGCGTCTGGGGTTCTCTAAACCAAGCTCGTGTAGCTATTATGGTTTAGTTAGCCTAAATAACACACGGCTTCTTGACTTGCCGCTTACTTTTCGGTTATATTGCCCTTTCTTTATAAATAACTAAACATCAATTATCCTGTGGCTTCATTTCGCATCGCATGTCGTATATTAAGCATACTTGCATGACATTTCGAAGCCCACGCATTCAGCATCTGTGAAAAGTTTTTTTGTTACATTGGTATCTAAATGAAAGTTACGATATTTCTCGAGAGCAATCGCTCTTTTCGCGCGACGAGAGCGATGCCGCCCTTACAAAAATGCTTCTTTACGTTCTGTAGACGTTCTGTAATAACAGAAACAAAAGAGGGCCCGCAATTGACTCTTCCCTTACAAAAATGGATTTTGAGTTTCAATTCTTTTCCTGTTGAGTTTTAATTGAATCAACAGAAACTTAATTCAAACTCAATTGGCTATTGAGATGTGTCAGTAGAAACTCAAAAGGATTTGTATTGAGAAAACGCAATACAAAAGCAATTGACACCAGTCTATTGAAACTCTTTGGAGAACCAATTGACAAAACTCATCAGGCTGAAACATACACTTTGAAGGGCTATTTTTTTCAGCGCTGCCCACTGTGTCTGCTGAATTAAGACTACTAGGTTACTTTTATGTTTTTTTATTATACATTGACATCTCTATTGAGTGCAGTCAATAAAAAGTCAACAAGGTTTCAATGGACAAAACTCAACAGAATATCAAATGACTTCGTTTAATTGAAACTCAATAGAGTTTCTACTGACAAAAATCAAGTAAAATTGAGAGTCGAGCTAGTTGGTGCTACGTTGTTTAAATATATACCAGTGTCCTTCTTTTTTGTCCATGTTTTATGGTTCGAGCTTAATTTTGAAAGCTGATAAAACCCCTTAGGCCAGTAGCCTTTACCAGCAGCATCTTCGATTGATTGATTGATTGTAGGGTTTAACGCGCCGACGCAACGCAGACGATGAGGCGCGCCGTAGTGGAGGGCTCCGGATTAATTTTGACCACCTGGGGATATTTAACGTGCGCCGAAATCTCGCACACACGGGCGTTTTTGCTTTTCGCCTCCATCAGAAAAGCGGCCGCCGCGGCCGGGAATAGAACCCGCGACCTCGTGCTCAGCAGCGCAACGCCTGGCAGCATCTTCGCCCAAATAATAATTATACCTGCTAAGTGGGGAAATCAATTATATTGGACAATTTTTGACTGCATTTCCTCAAATACTGCCGCAACATGCTTTGCACAAAACAATGGAAATAAACATTGACAAAACTCTAGTGACTCATCTCTTCTGGCACGTGACTCCCGCGGAATCGTTTCCTTGCTATAGCAGCGCATTTTCTTCTTTATACCTTAGCACGCATTGACATAATGAGTGAGCAATCTCCACTACTGCTGCTAAGCTTCCGCTTTAGCGGCAGTGGACATATTCGAAGTCAGTCTTCCGGGAAAGTTGGAGCGGAATCATGAAGCATGCATATCTCGCCGGGAAAAAACGGAAAGGCGGGGGGGGGGGGGGGGGGGGGGGGAGGCTACACATCTCGGGTCCCAGTTCTGGGGACAAAAAAAAGTCGTCACTCGCCCTACCTCTTTTCACACATACAATGCTGTGATACCTTGTGTTCCGGGAAGGTAGGTGGGGAGGAGGTACATTTAAAACGCGATTCAATCTGCTACATCTACAAAAGGCATATGTGACATCGCATCCTAGTGCGATGATTCAGTGTTTTTCTGTGGAGGCACGATACTAACAGCGCTGTTTTGCAGAATGAATACTTATCTCACAAACCCAAACGCACAAGAATATTCCAGTGACGAAATTGTGCCTATAAATACTCAGAAAAAAAAACAGCAAAACTTTGGTGTAAATCCCTAAACTTCGAAAAAAGAACAATTAAATTTTTGTACACAGCGAACTTTTAAAACAAGCGAACGCAGGCTTGGCCTCATCGTCGTTCACTCGTGAACTTCATTACTCCAGTTATCACTCGCGCACCCCGCCGTGGTCTGAGCCCAAGGACGCGAGTTCTATTCCCCGTCATACATAACTTTCCTTGAGGATACCGTGAACTGTCTATGATAACAACAGTAGAACAGCAATGTGGAATGCAGAGAATTCCACAAGGAGCAAACGCGCATCTACGCTCTATTAAAACAGGTGAAAACAGTTCTTTCACTGCAAAAGAACTCCGTACGCCAGTCCAAGGCGCCGCCGCTCACACGAACTGAACGAACGAACAAACGAAGACAACAATGAAGAAAGACAAACTGAAGCGCTGATTAACAACTCATCTTTACTGCACAGGGTCACAAAAAGAAAGAACGAGCCTGACACTGCTTCACGCCACTACAAAAAAAAAAAAAAAGAGAAACCGAACAAATTAGTGGGCTGGCGTGCCGCTTGTTACACTCCGAACCGCTCTCTCGCTAACGATGTCAACACGTCCGCGGACTACGTTTCTCAAACACAAGCGCCTAGCAAATATCTTGCGCCCGCAAGCAGATCAAGAACTTTGAAGCTGTTTTCAAAGATTGGACTTTCCAGAATTCTTCCGTCCTCTCTCCTGCTGCAGTTCGCCGAAGCGGGCGCCCGGACACAAAAGACGTGCCATCCACCTCCACACCCGGCGACATTTCCTCCATGCCCGGCGATAACCAGTTCTTTTGGTTCCTCTGGCACCCTCCCACGCTAAGCTGAAGTGACCGCGCTGTCACGAATGTCTAGTACGCGGCGTTGCCACTGCCGCCAGTGGCGCTGACAGCCAACATTGCGACCTCGGCGGAGTTCGGTTATCTGCAATATAATATTATTACTGCTGCTAGAGGGGTTGGTAATAATTCTATAAAAGATTATTGTAAATATTAACATAGGACTGACAAGCCGCCGTAGGTTTTTTTGATATCTCGTGTCAATGTTTTCACGCTCAGTTTTCACAAGAATGCGTAGCTGTGGCATAGCCATCGCAAACCGACTTGAAACCAAGCCAATGTCGCTTGGTCGCAATCCCGGATGTGCGGGGTCCGGCGTGGTGCGGTCGTGCGGTCGTTCTCGCTGTTCTGTGCAAATTTATAGCTTTCCTCGTGTTGTTGGCGATTTATGTGCCGTGTGCGAATCTTTTCAACCAGCATCGAAGGTCAGACATTGCAGTGCAGCTGGCGATACATCGAATTTATTGAAGGAAAAGCCATCGTATGCGCTCTTCTACCGCCGGTGAACATCCTTTGTGTGTCGTGTTGTGTTTGTGCGCTGTGATCGTACGGTGAAGAAGCTTGCGAAGTGAGGTGTTACCATCCCTGTTAGCCACGCTTTGGAATCCGTCAATTTCACCACGCTGGGAGCCCCGCTGGGAGCGACGTTGTTATAAGGTAAGTTCATTCTTTCCGAGCGCTCCTGTGCAGTGCGCGTCAGGCTTGTCAAGGGCAAGCGAGCACGCGGCTTCGGAGCATGCTGGCGACATCTGCTGATAGCTGCTGGGTTAGAGATAGCTTGCCATTGCGCGTGCGTGGATCTCGGACAGGCCCTGGCCGGTCGTCGTTCAGCTTTGGCCTCTAAAATTTGGAGACACCACCACCCGCAACGGGTGCTTCTTTTCTTCGTGCCAGCCGTGAGCGGTGACGCCGGAGATCAGTGCGTAATTTGACGCGGTGCATTATCACCCCAGGGACTTACGTAATCGCACAACAGGTTCGACCGAAATCCCTGCAGTGAATTCTTGTTGCGTGCTTTCCGTTTGGTGCGCTTGAGATGCAGAAGATTGGCGCTCGTTGCTTTATGCGATTACGTAACTGCCTGCGATAAACGCGTCAAACGGCGCGTCTATCTGGCCTGTCACCGCTCATGGCTGGCACTGGGGAAGACCAGTGCCCCTCGTGGGTGGTGGCGTCTGCAAATAACAGTGGCCCATGCGAAATGACGACCGGCCCGACCCTGTCCGAGATCCGCGCACGCGCAATTGCAAGCTATCTCTAACCCAGCAGTTATCAGCAGATGTCGCCAGCACGCTCCGGAGCCGTGCGCTCGCTTGCCCTAGACAAGCCTGACGCACACTGTACATTTCATCATGACAAATGTTGTGCAGACCTTCCTGAATGGCGATACTCACGACTTGGTTATTTGTCGGTATATGAACAGTGTTTTTATTCCCGCCGTCTCCAGATCGACCTAAAGGGTATGATTTCACTTCAGCCTTGCAAAAATACTGTACGTAAGTGTAACAAATTGAAGGGGGAGGCTATTGTACCGGCACACAACATTTTGACATCAATCAGTGTTTTATTGTCTTCCGCGCTGCTGTATTGCTTTCGCGTGTTCTATATTTGTATGTATCTTAAGCTAAAGATCTAACAAAACCTTTGAAGGCAATTGACGAATGAATAAAATCCCAGATGCAGTGCCGCTACAGAACGGAGCAGCAGCCATGAATTACCTAGTACGAAGTGTCATAAAAAAAGAAAGAACACCATGATGAAGATAAATAAAATGTTTGACGAACGAAGTTAACGAAAATGAAAAAAAAATGAAAGAGGTTGAATCGAACAAGTGCCTGTCGGATCAATAACAAACGCACGAATACTGTGCCATGCAAGCACACCTGACAGCGCTAGGCTGAGAGGCAGATCTACCAGTCACAAACAGGATAGTGTGTTCAACCAGTTAGGAGACATGGCGGTAAAATATACTTGCAAGCTAAAGTGCTGGCAGCCAGCAATATATTTGCGTATTAATTTGAACGATTGCTTGGAGAAAGAGCGTTCCCTGAGTGCAGAGCAGTGACAAATGTGGCCTAAACCGTACTTCATCCCAGCTAAAAAAATAATGCCCAAGAATATAACAAATTCATTGATTGCTTTTGGAAAATAGAGACTATGTATCCGCAGAAGGTAGGGTTTAAACCCAAAACATCTTTACACAAGTCTGATGTGTTACCTCGGCACCCTAAAGGCAAGCAGACACTTTGGCTTTAAAACCAATGCAGAAAAAAACCTGCTGCGTTAGTAGTAGTTGGAAACAGACTGCACACTGTTGTCATATATTAGTCTTTTACCACTAAGTGCCAATTCTCTCCATGTATCTTTCCGTGTATTTCTCATTTGCCAATTTTTGTCACAGGTGCTAGGCAGCTTGCGCTAGAACATGCACAGGCGTCAAACTTTCAAACTGATGAATACCAGTTTTGACTTAAGCACTTGCTCGAATTGCTAGCGTAAATTGAAATTTGCCATTGCTTCTAATCACAACCTGCTGACTGCCTTTCTCGGAGCAGTTTTGAATAAGTTGGGCTGAATGTGGTGTGAGTAATAGCAAAATCACTGAATAACATTTTGGCTGAATGTGGCATCAGACGTGCCACTGACTGATGCTACACCGGCATTGCGCGAGGGCTTAGTCAATCTGTTTTGACAGATGTTCTGCCTCTAGGAATTACCCAAATGATTGGTCGGCATGGTATCACTATACTGTTTTAGTGCTGCTAGTGTATAGAAAATCTCGCCAAGCAAAGGGATACAAGCTTTTAAATTATTTCTCATTTACAGAAACTGATGTTTTTCCCCTCACCAACAAAACTGTTTCGTGTTCTCCTTGTGTGTAAACTGGCATTAGACGGCCTTGTTATACTGGTGTACCCCTCTGGCATTGTTATGATGAAGGCAAAAATGTGGATATACCCATGTCTCATATGATCCCTTTAAGCTGCTGCTTAGTGCTACTTGTTTGGTAAACGTACTGCAAGGCACACACCATACTTCAGCGTTACAAGAGTGTAAAAGACTGCGAAATTCAAGTTATGTATTTTTCCTGTCACGTTCTTTTTGCCACGTTTTTTTCCCATCACGGTTCATGTATTTTTTTCCACTAGTCGGTAAGCACAAAGTATTATGTGCTCATCCATTCATAAAGCCATTTGCGATGATTGCCTGATGTAGTAACTTTAGATTACAGTACCATCTGATCCTAGTTTTTTTTAATCAAGGCTTGTTTTGTAAACAAGTTCATGCAAGTTGACAATTTTCTAATTTTGTTTTACGAGATTTCAAGCATTAAAATTTCAAAAAACAAAATCCACAGGTTGACAGGTATGCTTTTGCACAGGTTTGGGGTTTCTCCTGTCAGGTAGTGGCTCTACCAGTCTTTATAGGCCTATTTGGATTTCTTTTGGGCCTGAAAGATGTGGAAGACACGATTACGGACCCATGCGGGTGATTTTTTGGCTCCCTGCCGCCTTGAAACATAGTCGTTCCTGTAGATTTCAGGCGCCTTAATGCGGAAGGCATTCAACTAAAGGCATTCCACTCCCTACCAATTGTAGAATTAATTGATGCGGCTAGCTTGGCTTACGGCATTAAAATCTGAGGAAAGCTTATACATTTTTTGAACTGCTATCTCCCTGCTTTCCAAACATACAAGCCAGGTAACTTTTAAAATAGCCAGGTACTTAAACCAGCATGCTTAATGAGAAGGGATGCAATCATCATTTCGTACATGACTGGTGCAAACAAACAAGTCTGTTTCTTGTATTTTGCAGGCTACACAGTCAAGTAGGCAAGTGGACCCTGCGAGGCTCCAGCCCTCCCGTGATGCTTTCGTGAGCAATAAAGCAAGCTTTGCCATGCAACACCTCACTATTTCGCCTGCTTATTGGACACCTTGACGACAGTTTTTAGAATGTTTTTGCAATATTGAAGCAGACTTTGTATATATTTAGTACAGTTATAACTGAACTTTACTATGCAATTGTTGAAATAACTTGACAAAAAACTAACAGGAAATCAAACGGGCTGTCTTGAATATGCTCAGTAGGTTTTCATTTGACATTTCTCAACAGGAACTCAACAGGAGAATGAATAGAGAGTCAACACAGACTCAACTGTAACTCAACAGACTTTTCTCAATAGACTTTCAATTGACACGTCACAACAGGAACTCAACAGGAAAAGTGTATTGAGACTCAACAGAAAGTCAATTGAAAATCAACAGACATGTTGACTATAGTCAATAGACTTTCAATTGAAACTCAGCGTTGAGTTTCAATTGAAACGCGGCGGCCAATTTTCAACGAGAACTCAATACAAAATTTCTATTCAAAGTCAATTGACTGTCAACACAATGTACTGAGTAAAGTCAATTGACTTTCAATTCAATCTCAATAACCATTTTTGTAAGGGTTGGGGAATTCCTGAGGTCAGGGGAATATATCCAGACGAACAACCATTGAGAGCAACCGACTGCTGTCTTAGAGAGGAGGAGGAGGAATAAAGGTGTCTCAAAAACAGTCCGCCCTGGGGAAGAGTCCTCATTCCAGGACCCCTTGAGTCCATCCGGCTTCTTGGGCTCTCTGCACCAGCCAAAGCTGGTCGTCAGGGTCCGAGCTGGACAGAACTCTCTCCCAGTGCTCATGGGAGGGGAAGGGCATGGGGGGTAGGTGGGGGTTCTTATCACAGCCCCACATGATATGGTAGAGGGTGCCCGGAGCCTCGCAGAAGCGGCATTGCGAGGAGTACAGGGTGGGGGCCGCAATGTGAGCTCTAGTACTCGGCTATCCACGCAATAACCGATTCATTCAGTTTATAGCCCACAATGTACTAACAAGAAGCTGATATGGAACACCTCCAAATGCTTTTTTTTGCAGTACAAGAAAATACAGTCAACTCTTTAAATTTATCTATTGCTAGAGCCAAATCGTGCGTGAACTCAACAAGCTGCGTTGAGCAAGAAAAACCCGACGAAATCCGTGTTTGCTAGGATGCTGTCGATTATGTTTAAACAAATTAGTCATTTCCGAAGTGTAGCTAAGCTCACCTTCAAACACTGCAACTAAATTAACATCCAGGCTTCGTCATTCACGGGGCTCTGTTGTTATGGCAAATTTAAAATAACACGTGTTTCTAAATAGACGGTCATAAAATCCCATGAAGCAGGGCACGAAGTTCAGCCTACCAATGCACGAGCTTAGCCTCTTCTACGTTTATCACCAACAAAATAGTGCAACATTGTTTTTCGCAGTATTATAGTATGAAGAATAGCCGCAAACTTGTGCTTTTGCGCGCCCTTGCCTTTCTTTGGTGGGGAGTCCTTGACATGGCGCCGATTGAGCTCCTGCGTGGCGGCCGCTTGCTCGACGCCCTTTAAGGCCACTTATTCTGATGAACCACCGCCACCTCGGGTCGAACATCTCTGCCGGGTCGATGTCTCCAATGGTTTCTATTTTTTGATGGGGCGAATAGCCTCGAGCTGATGCGTCGACGACGCCGGCGGGCGAGGCGTGGTAGAGGCTATGACAGGTGAGGCTTAGCTCACCCGTCGGTGTGGCACAGTCTTCTTGTGGCAATACATGGCATTCCGATTGCCTAAAAGGTTCCTTTGTAAAGTACAGTGACTCCTTGCACTTTGCCCGTTCACCTAGAACACTCATTACTGTTTGACAAACGAAGTTCGTTCAATTAAAACGTAGAAACACCGAGCGGATAAAAAACCCGTCGGCGTCATTCGGCTCCCTAACGGCTCTTTCTACACCCAGGGAAAAACTGGTCCTACACCGGCGGGTCTCCTTCCAAACACGCCTGTGCATGAATTCTCGGCGCCCAGACCCGTGCCGTTGATCGGCTGTACGCCGTCTACCGAAAGAATGACGTATAACCTGAGACCTTACGTAGGCTGGTCTCCTCTTGAACACCGGTTGCCAAAAATTCTGCGGCCGTTCGGTTGCCGTAATTCGGCCGAGGACCGCTAACCGAATAAAAAATGTACATTCTAAGGCCGTGCGTCGGCCGGTCTCCTGTATAACACCGGACAAGAATACAGATATTCTGTGGCCGGTCGCTTGCCGTGCTTCGGCTAAACACCGCTTCCCGAAGGAAAAACGGATGCCCTGAAGCCGTACTTCGGCCGTTCTTTTTCTCAAAATCGGCAGCCGAAAGTGAACTGAATATCTGGCAGCCGGCTAGCTGCCGTTGTGCGTCTGAACACGGGCGGCCAGAGAAATACCGAAGCGCTGGTTGCCGAATATTGGCCGATCATCGTATGATGAGTGGCTGAACCTGGATGCTGGCCGGACATGCCAGAAAGCGGCCATATACGAGCCGGTCTTGGGACACACTTTCTGTGCCGCCTACGAGCGAGTAATCGTGTCGTCTGATCGCCGGCCGCTTCGATCATCGGCCGACCGATACACCTGATAGGGTTACAAGATTTTCTGTTGAATTTAACTAGCGGTATCGCTGTCAAGGTGAACTTGACCTTCATGTTACAGCAGTTCCGTCGGACACTTGGCAACGCATCACGGTCCCTCCACAAAAGAAATCTCTTTCTCTCTCTCTCTATTTTTTTCTCCCTCTCAATTTCCCCTTCGCCCAGTTTTTTTTACGTTTTAACGCTAAGCATTTCTAAACTGCTTCTCTGACTTCCGCTTACAACGCCGTGCAGTAGAACGACCACTTTGAAACCACCGACGCAGATTGGTTATTGGTTTGAACGCTGATTGGGCCGCGACCACTACGCCAGGCTGGGCCAAGCGACAAAGTGCGGGAGAACAGACCATCCACACTAGTTACTATCGAAACAAACTCGCGTGAATTGCCTTCATTTTGGTGCGAAAAAGTGTCGGGCAATGTGTGTTAAGCGGACAGAATAGCGAATTGCGAACACTGCAGGTACGCAACAAAATGACTGCGTAATTTTGATTCATGTATTGCTTGTATTGCGTGTTCTGATTTCTTCATTACCACTATAAGTTAGGTTGAGAGAAGTGAAAATGCTTGAAACTGTCGTTCGCGCATCAAGTTTTAGTACTAACGGGTGACACGTAACGCCGTTCTTTAGCAGAAGGACTTTATGCCAAAAATAAAGGGAAGTTTAAAATCCGCCAACACACGGTCGGGGTTTCGATTGGTAAAGCAACTAAACTCTGAACTCATGATGTGTCTACAGAGGAGCGCTAGGATGGATGGATGGATGGAAAGGACTTTATTGAGTAAATCCTGCAGTAGGTATAGCCCGGTTGACGGGCCGACCTCAACGTGGCCGTGCGTTGCATCCTCTTGGGCAGCCCTACTCGACAGGGACCCCTTTGCGGAGTCCGTGCCTTTCGAGCGCTTTGAGAACCTGCTGGATGGCCCACTCTTGATCCGACTTGTTGGTTGAGGCGATGGCGATTTGGAGAGTTTAATCGATTTTTTCCGGTATGTCTACGATTTAAAGCGTTGCATAACGCTCGCTCACTCACTCACTCACTCACTCACTCACTCACTCACTCACTCACTCACTCACTCACTCACTCACTCACTCACTCACTCACTCACTCACTCACTCACTCACTCACTCACTCACTCGTCTTTCCAGTTAACATACACTAGGAATTTAAAAGCACCACGTGCGGGTGCACCTGCGAGTATTCTTTTCAACCTTATTTAATTTATTTTAGTTTTCTAGAGCCCCCGACATGACCAATGGACAAAAACCGCGTATAGACTTCGAAGCTTACTTAACGAAGGAATGCCTGGGGAAAGAATAACGAGCCAGCAAGAGCGCCTCCGTTTCGGTTACTAGGTGCCGCTTGGCAGAAGAGTGCCAAGCCAGCGAAAAAAAAAGGATGCGGCAATTCCCTTGCCAGGCAAAGGCCAGGCACTGTGAAGAGGGGGCGGGGCACCATGTGCACCCACCTTCGGGGAACGTGCAGCGCAGTGTGACGCACTGTTTCGGTTGTCATGGCCGCTTGTTAAATCACGATCGATCAAATAGCAAACAAAGGGCGAACAAAGAGCGAAAGATCTAACAAAGAGGGAATGCGATAGGAGAGCGAGCTGCGCAGTTAGCTCGTAGACCAGGAAGCCCTGATCTCTCGGACGAAGGCGTCGGTGACGGCACGCGCATGCCGGGCTAGGATGGCCACCCACCGCTCCTAACTCTTTCCTTCCCTCTCCCTCATCCCTTTTTCTGAATAAACGCTTTGCAAAAACATCGTTCCGTAACATTTTGAACTGCCCCCGCCACAACTTTGCCACATGCTCTAGCGGGACGGTCGCTCCGGTCGGGGCCTGTCACACAGTAAGGTAAGAACGGTGGAACACAGCACTGTATTGACGTAACGCTGTGTGGTGCGTAGTTTACAGCACCAGGAAGGAAGAGGAGGTGGCGGTTTGAGCTCATACTTGCCTATACAACCGGTGTGCATACCGCTACAGCATCAGTTGCCACCATGGAAAGACGCGGCCCTTCGGCCGTTGCTCTTCCGGCAGAACTGTCAAGATGAGACAGCGAAGCACCATCGAACGAGAAATAGCCTGCTGGATACCATTATAACCGTACTGCGGGGATAAGCCGCGTTTACATGAATGCGACAGAATGCCATAGCAGCGCGTCACTATTCCTATCGCATCACGAGTAATGCGATGCGCTAGCGTTTACATGTAGCGCATTACCCCTGGTGCGATGGTGGCGCCATACGGTGTCGCACATCGAAGGTAAAGCAGCGTTTCTGACGCTTCCAAAGCTTCCGGAACGGCTGGTTCTGTTCTTTTTCACGACTCGCATTTTCTGGCGTTTTACACTCGATTTAGACGTTTTTGAATGCAAAGCTGTGTTTGCAGGGCTTACTTTTCTTGTCGACATAATTTCTAATGCGATGCGCTCGCGTTTACATGCACTTCGAAAGTCGACTTACGCGTCTCAATCCACCCCGGTCTGGCGTATTAATGCGAGGCGCTTTCCTAGCGCATTAGCCCCGTTTACATGGATGCGATGCGCTAGAAAATTTATGCGATGCGAGGTGATGCGCCACTTGTCGCATTCATGTAAACGCGGCTATAGATACAATAAACTTCGTGAGTTTTGATTTTCTGCCATTTCGACATGCGAGTGCTGGAATAAACGGTATTAATCGTATACCCGATCAACATGTCTGGAACGTACTGATCAGTTTGGATCCAGCTCTACGGTATACAGACTCAGCGTAAACAAATTAACCCCACTAGTAGCACATGCGTCTTGTCTAAAAGCATACTTGTTAACCTGGAACAAATACTGAGCGGTGTCCTTGATAATTTTTATTCGCACAGCTAGTCAACAGGACCCGCCTGGCTGCCGCATCCAAGGGACTCCCTCACAACAGAGCCTTCCCAAGTCCGGATCCGAACTTTTCTGGCGTAGTGTCCACCTGAATAAAGTTTACGGCTCAACCTTCCCAACTAGCTTTAACAAAAATATTTTCTCACTATACCTGCAATAGCCAAGATTCACAAGCTGGCAACACTCCGTTCTCACGTTAATTTCGAATACGACACGTTGGACGACCCTAATTTATTTCACTTCAAACGCTAGGCCTTCGAAAACGCACACTTCAAGCACAGTTCAACCTGTATATAACGAAGTTGACAAAAATTAGCAATTTTCTGTTACATTAAGGTTTTTGTTGCATGCAGTACTGGAGTTAATGCTCGCGCCAATGAAGAAAAAACGAAACCGAAGTGCTAGACGTCACTGATGGTGAACTCACCCGTTAAAAGATTGATTTCCTGGAATGTCGTCCTCAACTATCATACAGTCTACGAGTTAAGAAGATCCAAGACATCAAGAGCATCCTTCATCAACAGAACATCGACGTCACCATCGCGTGAGTGCCCGGCCATACCGGAATCCCTGGAAATGAGGCAGCCCATTTGGCGGCACGTGCATCGTTCAGAACCGTGTCCCAAGCCAGCTGGACGCCTTCAGACTGCGATTATGACCCTGACGAGCAGCGGACCGCCATCAGACAGGAACGGAAAGACTTTTGGCTTCCCTGGTCAACCACACTCCCATTCCAAAGTTTTATTCTCGCTCTCAACAAGTCCGCCTCAGATAGCTAATTGCACTTACGAACCTTTTTCCTGCAAAACGACAACACCTTTTTTCATTCGTCACCTAACCAAGGCATGTGTATCCCCTGTAAAATCCGGACATCACTGAACACATTATTTGGACATTACCTCGACTTCAAACTGAATGGCAGATTCTCCTAGACACCCTTCCCGCTAACTTACGACCAAATTCCTTAAACGATCTCCTGCGTGCCTTCTACCCACCTAATTTAGCGAAGGCAGTGTGGGACACCCTCCTGCATTTTATTCCCCGAACCCACTATTTTTCTCTTGCTATTTTCCACCCATACCGTCGGGAACCGTAACTTAGCGCTACCCATAAGGGGTTCGGATGCGCTAGCAAGAAACCCCCTTTTTTTTCTACATTTCAATAAACTTTAAAAAAATTCTTCCGTGAAAAACTGCGTGATTTGCGACTGCTGCTTTCCCACGAGCTTAATCACTACACGGCACTCAAAAAAAGCAAGGTCACTTACCCCGTACTCACAAAGGTAACTTCATGGTCACGTTGGCCTCTTCACACTTTCCCGTGCATTGACCCGTTTCAAGGATCAAGCATATGCTGAAAGAGTACCTTTTAGCGAACTTGATGCTCTTTGCCGCGCTCAAATTTGTTGTGAGGGTGCTTGCTGGGGTACACAGCACCGGACGGCTACGTTCTTCTTTCTCGCCTGCGGAGACGGCGTTCAAAATTGAGAGCTTGTCTTGAAAAGACAGAACTCTCCGTTTTATGGCAGCAGAACTCATCATCGACGAACTGACCCTACAGACGGCAGCGGAGATGCGCGACTACACGCCCACAGGCTGGCCTAGCCCCTGACCGACACTGCGCTCACACTGGAAACGCACGGTAGTTTGCGTTGCGGGATAAATTCGCTAAATTAGTGAATTTATGCAACGCGATTTTTTAGAAAAGTGCAAAATACAATGGCTTATCAGCGTAGCGAATTCGTAACATAAAGGTTAACCGTCGCAACGCCTTCGTTATATAGAGGTCGCAAACACATGGGTTTCAAAGAGGCTGGCAATGGTGATTTGAAAAACCTCGTTAAATTGATCTCGTTACATACAGGTTTGTTACATCCACGTTTAACTGTATTTCAATTCAAATGGCGTATGATTATGTGGAGGGCAGAAGAAACTATGGCAATAAAAAATGTAATACCAGGGTTAGTCCTCTAATGTTTAGTACTTGGAGCACTTCTCGGCCATGATTTTCTGCCACTAAACGACCAGTCAAATCATAGCCGCATGGAAATGCCCCATTTCGGTGTTCGTACAAACCCAGTATTTCTAAAATATTCTGGGTAAATTTGGGTGCGTTATGCGTGCATCCACAAAGTTAGCAACCTCGAAACCAGAAGGGGGGGGGGGGCTAGAACGAAACGACGGAACACCAAAACGTGATCACTCGTGTTTATATCACATGTCTATCTTGGGATGAAAAACAATTTTCGCAACTTTGCTCCTAGTCCAGTCCTAAAAAGGAAAGCAGAGGTTTGTGTGCCCTACAGAGTAGATCGCTAAACGGAACATCATTGGTAACCAGACGTTAATTTTTGCGGATATTGTTAAAAGTCCTCCATTGCCTTCGATTTGAACTTGAGGAGCCGCACACTGGGGCTCACAGGCCTTCTGGCTGACTCGAGCCGAAGATTTTTTTCCATCGTGTCAAGAACACAACGAGCTTCAATAATATTTGATACGTTTCTAGCTTTAAAAACCGCTTTGGGTATCATTTGTGTGAGGGAAAATCAATTGTACAAAAATATGCATTCGTATCACAAGTTTCACACCTTCTGAAGATGATTTGTCGCTCAAGTAACAGTAAGAAGCGCTCAGCTCTTGTTTCCCCTTGAGCAATTATTACGTCTATCGCCAAAAACACAATCACACAGCATCAGCCAGAACACGCTGTGTACGCAGACACGCTCGGACACTACACAGACAACCAAACCACGATTAAAAACGAGCGTTCAGTGTGGATTCACTCTCGGTAGTAGTAGCCACATTAGTGTTGTCTGGTAGAAGCAAGCACACACACAAAATGGAGTACTAGGAACAGTTGTCGATGAGAACCTTTCAGTGCACCGACTGTGCACAAGAGGGCCACACGGAAGGGATAAACTTCTTCGTTCAACAAGCACGCTCATCCAGCTCCATTTCTGTAAGGTCACAGTCGTCGTCACAGAAAACAGGCGTTGAGACTCGACCCTTTCCTGCTATTCGCGTCATCATCTCCACAGCCTTGGCGTGGACGGCGGCCAGGGACGGCAGGTTTGTGGAATGTAGCGAAGCCAGAAGGTCGAACAGGTCCGGCGAGTAGGTAAGAGCTCCCTCGGGAACTGTGGGCTTGAAGCCGTCGAACACGGGTATGTCGTTCAGCATCTTGGGAAGCGCAGTGCCCGGATCGATGACGTTCGTCGGACAGGACGACGGTGGCTGCTGCTGTTTTTTCCGGTCGACCAGAGCGATGCTGGCGAGGCGCGTGAGCACGAAACCAAGGCACATGACCGACGCCTTGGAAGGCGAGTTGGCCTGCAACTCGTAGTGGCCCCCAAGGCTCACCTTGTCTCCAAGCACGATTGACTGCACGCGGTTCTGGATTGATGAAGAGTCGACGCACGACTTCCAGGTAAGCTTGTTATCCATAAGTACCCTGTCCTGGATCACGTACACGTTCTTGCGGTCGAAGCGGCCGAAGGACAGCTGTCGCTCCTCGATGTACCCGATGACCGACGAGAGCTGGGCGGCCACTTTCCACAGGAAGTACTCCGGGAAGCAGAGCCCCTGGGACACGAGAAAGACCTCGAGCCGTTTCAGCGTCGCCTCCGGCACGTCCATGATCAGGAAGAGGTTGGACGAGTCCATTGCCAGCGCGTACACACACATGAGGTTGGCGTGAACAATGTCGACCCACTGGCGGAAGTCCGCGGCGAGCGGGCTATTCGCGTGCGCAGCCATGTACTCGCCGCCGTCCAGGGAGCACCGGACGCGGTAGGTGAGGGCGCGGTGGTACATGTTGCTGTCGAAGATGTCCGTGAAAGGGGCGCACTCGATCTCCACAAAGTCCTGCGTACTCAGCGTGGTGAGGCGGCGCCGGATGATCGGCGGCAGCATGGGAAGGTCGCAGCCCTTGAGTCGCCGCAGCGAGCACTTGGCGATGATGGCCCTGTAGCAGAGGTCTTCCAGGGGCCTCGGGCTGGACCGGGATTTTGACGCGACGCCTTCCTTGGGGAACGGGTTGTAGACGTGCCTTCCGTGGCTAAGCCCGCTGATGAGAAGTTCCATGACCCCGCCGATCGCCTCGTACGGGGCCCGGCCGGCCTGCGATGAGGAACGCCGGGCCCGCAGCGTCCACTGAAAGGAGCGGCGGTGATGTCCAGCTTCGTCGTGGCGGGTCTTTTCGGCTGCACGTGCCGGCGTTCTCCGAAGCACGCTCTTTTTCTTCTTCCAGCTGGATTCGTCTACGACTCCTGCTTCGTCCTCTGTCTTCTGCCAGCTCGGCGCTGGCACGCGAGGAGCTCGTCTTTTTCTTTGCTTTTCCGAGTCTCGTGATCATGGGCGCCCCGGCGCGAGCGAGTGTGGAGCAAGGTCCGTATTTATAGACGACGCCGCCGCCGCGGCGGTGGCCAAGGGAGATTGACGTCGGGACTCCACGATGCGCTCACGCGGTTAGCAACTAAACTGCCTTCACGGATGCCGCATCTCGGCTGGCGCGAATGTGCAAGGACCCCCGCACTTCTTTCGGAAAAGACTACGGACGTAATCGCCGTCACGAGGGTGCGCCCATTTCTTGAAATTTTCCTTTTCGCCGCCCAGTGCTGCGCGCTTTTCTCAAAAATAACGAAAGCAAACAAGCAAAAAAAGAAAGAACTTCGCAGCGGGCTGGGGTTTGCGGTTTTTTAAACCCGGCGTTTGCTTCCGACTGTTTACTGCCGGACTGGAGCCAAGTGCGGAGGCCGCTTCGAAGTCTGTGAAGGCCGGGAATACGTGACGTCACAGCGATTTGCGCTAAAGTGGTTCTGATGTTTTGGTTACAGTACGCTGGCGCGCACTGGCGTTCCGGCCACGGGAGATTTCGCTCTTGTGCATGCGGCCGTCAGAAATGGAAGCACCAAATCTTGTTCCCCCGTAGTATTAGCATTGAATGCACAACGAAACGGGAAAAAGTTATTCAAGTAGGACCTCACAGCTGATGATGCTAAAATATCTCGATATATCGGTAATGTAAGGATAAAATACAGTTTATATTCTGACGGCGCCAAGTTCAGCCAGGGAATTCTGTTGCGATATTTATAACAGTGTTAATTAACATCACCGTTTGTTTCGCATAGAACATAACCGTCAGTGCTCAGTGTATTTTAATAGCACTTTCGATACGTGTCCGGAGACTTCGGCGTCAGTTAGCAGAGGACCGAATATTGAAGTCGTTGGGTAGCGCTGGCACTAGGCGGTAAAGAATGTGACTTCGCACAGGTTCATTTGCTTTAACGAATGCGATATTTTAGTGGAGCGAGCTTTTCTTGCGGCCAGCGGCGTAAACAAGTTACTATTTGGCAACTTCGGAATTACCACATATAACATGTGCCCTGAACATGATGCAAAGTCGATATCGGTTCGACCCATGAAGAACAATGCGCACTTATGAAGTTGTGAGAATGAAAAAAATAGAGCTGTCTATATAATGCCAAAGCAAACATACAGAGCACTTAGGGGGCTTCAAGTTGACCAGAGAACATTCGTTGCTGACCGAGAGGGACCTCTATACGGTTAGTGTATGCAAGATCTTAATGAGGGACGCGCCTGCCGGGTGAACTGATGTACAAACTGTTGTCCGACAAGTTCGTCGGTGACGCACTCTATGGGCCGGTCGTGGTTTTAGGCAAGAACGCACTTTGTAAGTCCCCGGAAAAGCAAAGAACGCGTATAAAATTAAAATAAAAGTGGCAATGGAATTGAAGCAGTAGCGATGACGTGTCATACATTCACGAGCATCCAAAAGAATATGGGCCCTCCAAGAAAGAAGCCCCGAAAATGTTGTGTTGAGGGTCTGAGAGCAGCTGCCAATCTCGCCAATGGGGAGAAACAACTGGCCGACAGCTGGCCTTTCAATGCTACGTAACAGCTGTGGCATCGAAAAAAAAAAGCGTCTTTCTGCAATGAGCAAAGTTTCGTCTTTTGTTTTTAAGGCACGCTATGTAACCCCTCGAGGAAGACAACAACAACGCAAGTAAGCGCCTTTTCGTGCATGAACGGTGAGCTACAAACTGCGGCTATGTATTAATGTATACAAATCAGACAGATGGTCGGCTTGGGACAGCTTTGCAGAAACAGATTGTGCTATCGATTCGGTCGTGACCTTAACCCAGGTGCACCGTCTCGTCCCCTCTCCACCACTCCCCCTCCCCCCGTCCACACACGCACACACTCTACAAAAAAGAGAAATCTTCTGACCACTTGGATAATTATAAGAGTCGACTTTTACGCTGGATCGCTGTTGTGGTCCTCAACACCAAATGTTGACCAACTGGAATCGTAAAGGTTGCGTTCCCCCTAAACACCCTTTGCACGTCGGTGTCGTTGACCCAGCGCTTGTTGTGTCGTTCACTAGATAACAATTTCCAACGGTGCAATGAAACGGATAGAAAGAAATTCTGCAATGCAACTATGCAATGATACGAACAAAGAGAAGCAACCCATACATCCACGTTGCGTTGTTTGGATGAGATCTGGCTTGACCTGCACGCTGTGTGCTTTTGTAGAAGTTCGAAGGTGCTCTCAGCACCTGTCTCAGGTAAAATTCGCTGCATTTGTTTTCTATCAGAGCAGAATAGAAGGTAGGCCGACCCTTGCTTATTACAAACGGGAGAGGTGAGTTTTACAATAACAACAACAACAACAACAACAACAACAACAACAACAACAACGCAAACACAGGAAATGCTGACGGGCTGTCGTACCGGCCACGGTGGTTCGCTTGCTCACAGCTCGCGGATTCGATTTACGCCGGCTTTCGCCTAGGAGGCTAACCTCAAAACACAACTGTAGAAGCGTGGTTTTAGTGCACGTTAAAGAATCCAAGGTTGCCTAAATTAATCCATAGCTCCCACTATGGTGCTCCACACTGCCAGGAAGAAAGAAGTAAAACAAAATGGTCTACGAATTTCACGAATATTTTTTTCCCGCCTGTACCGAAAGCTTCTCCCACCGATTCTGTGAACAGCGCCCGGATTTGCGAAGATTAAGGGCCCACTTACGCTGCTCTCTTCTCCGTCATGCCCTATTATTTTTGTCGTCCGTCCAAGCAGCCGCACTGTGCACACGGCTCCCATCCTGAGCTCGGCCCGTGGTCGGTTGCGGCTTTTTCTAAATAGCCGGCGCCACTTCCGCCTCTCCCGTTCTTTCCCACAGCTCTCGACAAAACCAGAGAGCAACTAAACAGACGACAAAGCGTCTCAGGGACGCAGGGAGCCCTCGGAAACCTTGTGGCAAGAGATCACGCGACCCCGGCCCGCAAGGAGGTTGAAGACTTGAAAGGGCACCCGCAACTTCGGCGCGCCTACGCAATCTGCACTGAAGATTACTTGTCGAGTGAACTCTATTCGGCGCGATGACCGCAAAGAGGGTGCGTGCGTGAGATTAAAGTATGATGCTAAATGAGAATGCTGCGAACGTGCCCTTGGAACTCTCAGCGAGCGTTCAGAAAAAAAACGAGCCAGCTGTTTGCGCGGCTGGCTTGAGTCCAGGTTCTCGAAAAGTCGAAAGCTCGCCCGCAACGCACCTCCCAGTCAACGCGCTCATTAGACGACGGTGTAAGGGCCGGGATAATGCAGCCGCCGCCTGCAAATCAAAGTAAGGGAATTGAAACCGCTTTATAACAATGAATCATCAGCCACTCCTTACAGTTAATGTGTATGACCAGGTTTTAAAAGAAGCACATTAGATAGCGGCCTCAGAAAGGTTAGTTATAAAGGTATAAATTTTATCTCTCTCGAACGGAGATTACGGTCATACTTAAGAAACACAATGTTAATCGCGCACACACTTTCATTTGTAGTCTGCTGGTCACGAAAATTGTGCCGGTTATACTATAAAATAATCTACTCTTTTTCATCGTACACTTTCTCATTGTTTATTTTCTGAGGCAAGGGACTAACTAATTTTCCTGAACCAAAATACCCGTAAAGAGAACCGGGCTAATCATTTTTATTTCCGTTTTTCTTGATCACTGTTCAATGCCTGCCATCGCCAACACTTACTATTGTGGTACTGACGCACGGGAAACTCACACTTTCTATTTTTCTCTATTTTTCACTTTTGCGCCGAGGTATTGGGTAAAGTTCTCGGCAGAGAGTAAGAGTGTTGGCAACAACGAGGAATGCGGTTATTTTGAGTGCAACCACGATGCGTATTCGTCGGGCATGCACTCGGCGATTATTGCCGCGAATGACGCCGGATATCTTTCATCTCGCGAGCAACACAACAGTGGAGGGAGGGAGCTTTCGACACACTCCGGCGATAACGCTCCAATTCTCTTGGACGCCGCTCTTTTTATCAGGCTGTCACCGCTCCAGCACACAAGACGTCTACAAACGTGAAGACTAGATGCGAAAAAAAATTCCACGAATATTCAGAAAAATTCGCGCAACTGAGACTTTGCTACAATAAATAGTAATACAGTCGACTATTGCAATTTTGACCATGACTTTAGAAAGAAATTTTTTTTCGAATTCTGCGAAAAACAAAACAAAACAAACAAACAAACAAACAAACAAACAAACAAACAAACAAACAAACAAACAAACAAACAAACAAAAAGACCAACGCTCTGGCTGCGACGGCTGCTAATTATCGGGACAAGCAGCATAAAGTCCTTATAAAGCTTTGTCCAACACATTACTACGGGTATGGTCTATTCTTTGGATCATCACCATCATCATCATCACCAGCCTATCTACGCCCACTGCAGGGCAAAGGCCTCTCCCATTGTTCTCCAATTACCCTCGGTCCTGTGCCAACTGTGACCAATTTATCCCCGCAAACTTCTTGATCTCATCTGCCCATCTAACTTTCTGCCGCCCCCTGCAACGCTTGCCTTCTCTAGGGAGCCACTCTGTTACCCTTAATGACCAGCGGTTATCTTGCCTTCGCATTACATGCCCTGCCCACGTCCATTTCTTCTTCTTAATTTCTACTATCATGTCTTTAACACCAGTTTTCTCCCTGACCCACTCCGCTCTCTTCTTGTCCCTTAATGTTACATCTATCATTTTCCGCTCCATTGCCCGCTGTGTCGTTCTGAATTTAAGTTGAACCCTCTTAGTGAGCCTCCAAGTTTCTGCCCCGTAGGTGAGTAGCGGCAAGATGCAGCTGTCATACACTTTCTTCTTCAGCGACAATGAATGGTGTAACGTAGTATTTTGGTTACATACTGCCGCTACTGTTGCATGCCGATCGGAATGAAGAGGTCGAGGCGTCGAAGAAGTTTTAAAGGTTTACTTTACGGATGACATTGGTGACATTTAGCACATACAAACTTGAAACAATTACACTTATTACATAGATGAGAGAAATACAGTCAAAAGATTAAGGGTACTTAGCGAGACATAGCTGGCGGGCGAAGGGCTCCCGGCGGGAGGGCACGACGACGGGCGGCAGAGATTCTGAAGTGAGCTGGTGCAGGCCGCCCTCTCGCCTCTCGCTCCCCCGCAATAGCCAGAGACGCCGCGTTATATTTGCTTTGGGGGGACGCATTGGGTGAAAAAGCGCATCCTAGCGTGTGCGGACGCTAGGGAACAAGGCTAAGGCACACCCGCAGCCAATCAGGAAGACGCTTCTTAGCTCCAATCAGACATGTCCCCGCCAAAGTGAAAAGGACCAAAAACACAGACGCAAGGTTTCGACTCGAAAACGCGCACTCGGAGAACCACGCGTGTAAAGAAAGTAGTTTAGAAAAAACGCACTAAAGTAAACAGGGGAAAAGGGAAAGTCGTCGGAAGAACACTGAAGACACGGAGCCCGAACGCGACCAGCGCGCACGCCACGGGGAGGGGGGGAAGGGAGCGCCGCGGCCGCGGTAACAGAAGATGCGTGGATGGTCCCTCTCGAGAGCCGCGTCTCCGGGGTCGGCCGACGGGCCAACACACTCGGCATGCGTTTCTTAGAAAAGCGGGGCCTCGGTGGCCGAAGAGGGATGCTAAAAATATAAAAAGCAATCGGGACGGGGGCTTCGCGACAATGGTATGCTGCTATTGATTATCTGAGAATGTCTGCCATATGCACCCCACCCCATTCTGATCCTTCTAATTATTTCTGCCTCATGGTTGGGATCTGGGGTCACAACTTGGCCTAAGTAGATATATTCGCTTACCACTTCCACTGCCTCGCCACCTATCTCAAACCGCTGTGCTGTCCCGAGGTTATTGATCATTACTTTAGTTTTCTTCATATTAATTTTCAGGCCCACGGTTCTACTCTGTTCGCCCAGTGCGGAAAGCATGCTTTGCAATTCGGGGGACGAATTCTTTGGGCATACAACACCTATAGGGTACACACACACAGACATCAGATTATTGTGGTGCATCTAGTGCTTCCGCTTTAAGTAATCGATTGAATCACTTATTGATTGCTTGGAGCTTGTCCCAGCAGCATCTGTAGCAACTAGCGATGCAGCAGCACATACCTAAGAAAAAATAAATTGACCGTGCACCCGCTCACTTCGCTGCAAATGTCGAAATAAAATAGCCTTCTGCTGCCCCGGCCACGCAAATTCTTCTCTCCTTTTTCCCGTCCACCTCTCACTCTCTGCCCCTCCCGTCTCGCTCCTCCCATGGTAAGAACGGTGGAGGTTGCTCAGGCCCATTCAATTTTGCCGCGTTCCAATGCTTTCAGTCCATCTACTGTAACCTTTCATCGCTGTTGGACTTCTTAGAATGCCGACCCAAAGCTGCGCCGCGAGTGCGTTTTGTATTTTTGGGTGATATTTCCTTCGAGGCGTAATGTTTTCCATCAAGCGTAATGTTTTCCATCAATCTGGTCGAGTCCATCCAAAACAGAGCCGCCCGTTTTATATCTCGGAACTATAGTCGCAATTCAAGTATCACACAGATTAAAATTGACCTTTCATTCCAACCACTACAAGTTCGTCGCATGGTCGCTCTTTTGTGTTTGTTTCACAAATACGCCCATAGTGATAACCCATCCCCGCTCCCCCTCGAACCCCCTTCACGCGTCTCGTCACGTTTACACAATCAATTCAGCTTTAAGCGTATCTATGGGGAAACACTTGCATTCAATTCATCGGCTCTACCTCGCGCCATATCTCATTGGAATGAACTTCCGGACGCTATCGCTTCTATAACAAACCGTGACAAATTTCGTGAACAACTAAATGCGCATTTTTCCTAATCTTTTTACTTCACATGTGTGCTTCCCACATACTCGATAACCATGCTTTCTATCTCTGTTTACACATTCCTTGAATTTTTCTTTTGATTTGAGTGTTTATGAAATTTTGTGGGTACGTTTTCATTAAAAATGTATAATGATGTCCTGTTAATCTTGTTTATATTTCCCTTTTAGAATGTGTTGGCTATATGCCCCAAGTTCCTCTTTTTTGTATGCCCCCCTTACCCTATGCTCCACCTGGAGCCTGTAAGGTTTTTTATAAATATAAATAAAAATAAGCAGCCACGTATTTTTAAATAAAACAACACTGCTACTGTCAATCCTGTGTTCATGTTTTACCTCACACTCCTAAAAAAAGGTTGTGACATTCACTAACGGAACACTAACAAGTTACTTCTCTGTACACAACAGGTACTTAGTAACTGGAGGTAGTAAATGCAGCATTAGTCAGCGTTACTAACTGAAGCAGGCAGTAAGTACCACTACCTGCCTTATCCTAGCGATAGCACTCTTCTGAGCTACATGCGTTAACTAACTGGCCATGCATAACCTAGTCACAAGCACGAGCTTAATCTACAGTGTACTATTTCCTACACCCACTTAATTTCCTAACCGTGCAGTTGGTAGTGGCTGAGCCTACGTACCGTACCGCGGGGTAGTAAGGTTCGTAAGGACTTAGTAAATACGGCGGTTACTACCATTTTATGGCCTTTTTATGAAGAGTGAAATATGCCTTTTACAAGTTTCAACATTGCCACGAGATTTAGTCGTTTAGAAAGGGTTTGCTTATCCATCTCTCCCTAAGAAAGATTACGGTCTTTAAAAGGGCGGAAAAGACGACGATGCCGCATAAAAGCACACATTACGACACGCTCCTTTCGTCCCAACTTCCCCTGCCCTGTCCAAAGTTCCCAACTCCTGCCGTTCCAACTGGCCCAACTTTCAATCGGGCTATGCAGCATACATTCCTGCGAAGAAACCTGTGATGGAATCCTGGACTACCACGAATTTTTCTTAAACGCGAAGTTTCTGAGAAAGCTGTATAGCCTTCCTTTGTAGCCGTATATGGCTGCATGGAGGTGGATGTCAAACTTTCCTTCGCAGAAACTTACTCCACCTTGGGGATTTCCCCTAAATCTGGTCGATTAGCATACATTCCTGTTTATAAAATTGCGAGATGTGCAGAGCTCTGTGTGCATGTATGACTTTGCCAGAACAGCAGCAACTTTCGGGTATGCGCCCGAGATGAGGCCTAACGTCTCCCTTTAAAGTTTTCATACGTAAACCTGTAGCGATAGCTTGACGTACAGTGAGTACTTTTTACAAAGGGTACCGGTTGACGACGCTAGACCTCACAGCGTTACGTTAGCCTCGTGTTTAGGCCTAACGTAATTTAACCTTTACGTTCAGCATTAAGACGTCCCCGGCTAGCATGAAAAAGTTAGGCCTTACGCGGAAACTTTGCATAACCGGTCACCCCCCCCCCCTCCTTATTGTGCGCATCAAACTTTGCAAAGGCGACTTGTAAACTTTAAAATACAGGACGCTGCCCTGAGTGAACGTTTTTGTACGTCCGTTTTTGCCGACGTGCAAAATGAAATACCGTCAAATCAGCGTGCAACAAACTCGAAAGCGCCGCGAAAAATGGTCATTATATCAGTAGTTTCTTGTATATGAACTCCCCCTTCAAAACGCGCGCAAATTAAAGAACGTGCTGAACAATCCCTTCGGTGACAAGTTAAGCCTTGTCGGTTCATGAAGGGACGACCGCTGCTTGCTTACGAACGAACTAAACTGTTTCTGAGCCCTCCTCCGACTGGTCTTTCTATTTCGCTCAGCGCGAACCTCGGCTCTCGCCTCGCGCTCTGATTTTCTGTGTGGTTCTGTGGACTCCCCAGCGCTTTTTAAATGCGGAGCATTTCTTTAACTCACATCTAGCGTCCGCCGTCCGTCCGCAACAGCTCAGCGCGCAGGTGCGCCCTCTTCCCCACTCCTCCTCTCCCGAATCACGCTACCCTCCTCGCTCTCAACAACAGGTCCGCACCCCTCCCCCTACACTATAATATAAAAAAATAATACTTATCGGCGCCTGGTTTCGATCCCACGACCCCGCGGGCGGAACGCAAGGTACATGGTGCTCTTCCCACTGCGCCACAAAGCCGACACAGAATGGAAGGCTACGAACGCGCCTTATGTCCTTGACTCATTCAAACTACGTCAAGAAGCTGCTGATACAACGGATTCACTACCACCAACTCCCCAAACACTAAACGTTAACGCAATACACTCACCCCCTATGCGACTCATTTACTAGAGTCCCCCTCGCGGGAAGATGGGCCCAATTTTTTTGTACCTCACGAATTCAATGAAACTGATTTAGGGCTTCCGCTTAATACTTTGCGAGGCAAACAATAGCTTTCGTGCATGTTTCTCATCGTACGGCCATGCAGCCGAGTGCCGGGCGATTGCTTGGCAGGACGTCAACACCGTTTCCTGGAAACACGGGGGTTCTCGGTTGGAACTGCGAGTTCGCCGAGTTGTGTCGTCTGCGCCGCCGCCGCGTCGCCTCCTGGCTGCCCTCGGCGGGAGGGCTCCGCGCCGTCTGCTGGGCGCTTCGTTGTTTCCGGTCGGCTCTTTATGGCACAGAAATAAACAAAAGGGCAGGAAAAGGGCCCCAAGAGAGAAAAAGAACAGTGGCTGAGAGGTGGCGGAGGAAGAGGGCGAGGCCGAAAGCGGTGGCAATGCCTTGGGCAATAAACGACCGCTGGCTGCGCTCCAGTCCCGCCGGATCAGCTGTTGTCGGGACGGTCGGTACGCCGATGGCGCCGTGAACGAGCTCTTTTCTAACCGTTTACTGACGTTCCCGACAGGACTTCAGCCCCCCCCACTTGCGATTTGAAAGTCTTTCTGTTCGCTTTTGTTTTGTTTTTTTTCTCGTTCAACGTACTTATTCAAATACAGCGTGGCCATAAAACAGAGCCGCCAGCGGGGGCGTATTACAGACGATGAACAGTTACGACTTTTCTTCAAGCTCTGTCTGTCTGTCTGTCTGTCTGTCTGTCTGTCTGTATGAGCGTGCTTGTACGTTATACGCGTTCGTTAACGCGCTGCAGGACGTCTTTGGTTCGCTACTGCTTCGTTCTTTCACAGAAGAATCTATGCACGATAAAAGTCGGAACAACGACATTTTACTCCCTTGCTTCTTATCTGACATTTATGGGCGTGCTATGCTATTTTCACAACAGATCACTCAAAAGTAATTAAATGTCTTGAAAGTTAACTCTCATAGCCATCGAAGAAATTACAGCATATATCTTGTTTGCGTAATAAGCGGAAATCGGTGGATGCCCTGCGCGTTTATCGGGTGAGCAACCTCACGAGGTAGTAAGCTCATGAGGTTCACCTCAACCTCAAATTAACTGTTACCCCATAATGTGAGGTCAGGTTGAGGTGAATTTGAAGCATGTAATTTGCTGAGTGAGTGAGGTCGGGGTTTTGAAGGTGAAAAGTCATCGCCCTTTTCTTCGTGGGCATCGTCCTCACACGTTTCGTTATTAAATGCGACGTATTCCAGCTCCAAGGAAGAACTAACCCGCACTTAAATTAGTGCGTACCTACGAACGGACGTCACGGCATCGGCATGGTCATCAACGTCACCACCAAAATCCAAGGGAAGAGCCTGCAGATGTTCTTCTCACATAATAATATGAATAAGCCATGACCTGTCATCGTGGTCTGTACCCGTCCTTACTTCAACTCGTACTACGAAGGGACGAATATCGGGTGGAAGTAGACTGTGGAGGGCCCTCGAGTTTACCTAAATAGACTGTTTATGATGATGATGAATACGACGCAAAATTTTATTTTGAGGGACGAAGAAGCCTGCGCTCGTTTTTCCCCATTCAAGAAAATAGGCAGGACATTAAGAGAAAAGGAAATAAAAACTGAAAAAAAAACACTTTAAACCTAAGGAAACTAAAACATATGTATGCAGTGGGTGGGCTCTAAATACTCTTCAAATATTTTCTTTAATTCTTTTCACTTTTGCTCTATAAAATTTGTCGCGGGGTGACCACACGTCTGAAACGCGTAAGCTTGGTGCATTGCGCTAGTGAGAGAACAAATAATTAATAGCAGTGTTTTGTTGGGGTATAATCAATGGCCTCGTTTTTACCTACTCCTCGCGCAACAACGAATACGGAAATCTTTTTTAAGAGGAGTGTTCTGGACTCCCCCCCCCCCTCCTTCCCCTGCCTGTCTACGTCATGCCACATGGTCGTTGAGGAACGCTTCGAATTGCGTTAGCGGAATCAATTTCCATATTTTATTGATTTCGATAGTATATTTGTTGATTTTCTTGCTTAGTATAGTTATGGCTGTGGTTATCCCGCTGTCACTCCATGAATGAGAGGACCTTTTCATCTAGCGGCCGTCCTCCTGCGATACTAGAGTGCGTTACTGATGGATGCTTTAATAGGCATGAGCCAATCCCCTGAGGGGTGTAGGGGAGTGAGTATGCCACCGTGGCAACTAACTTTGAGTTGGTAAGCTGTGCGTTACAGTATGGTGGATGCTGTATTGACAATAGAGAGGGCATATTGTTCGTACTACTTTTAGCCCTTCCTTTGAATAACCTGAACCAGGAAGCTAGCATCCACATGTTTATATGATCAGCCGTAAGTACTGGATGGCCTGAAAGAATCATACTGACAGTGTATGGGGCACGCTACAAATCAAAGGCTAGGTTTAAGGTTAAATTGGCATGGAGGCTGTAAGAAAGCGAAACCATCGTAGTCCCGTGATTGAAATATTTTTAACTTTTATTTTGAGAATTACCACCGGCACAACTATCCTCGCCTGCGCTTTTGCGAGTATTCTTCATGTTCTAACGGGACCAGATCGCAAGTGTCATATGTACTGCTGTGGAGACGAAACCAGCTGTACGTGCAAAGCCAATCTAACCGGACTATATGTGTTTAACAAGACGACTTGCCGAGGAGTGCGGCAGCCGAACAGCGGTCTTGCTTTCAGCATGCCAGCTTTTCGGAGTGCACTACATGCGCTTCACGCTTTTTGGCGCGCGCACCGGCATCACGTAGCAATGGAGCCCCGTGCTTCTTTCCTTCTTCTTTTGTTGAGAACAGTGCATCATGCTTGACACGGCATTTTAAAATCATTTTTCAGTCACAGGCAAACATATAACATTGGCCGGAGATAGATACTAGAGATAAAACACAGACGAAATTGCACTTCCACTTCAAGGTAGAAAAGCGAAAATCAGCAGTACTGCAGGCCGAATTTTTGTGCCATGGAGAGGATTCTGACCATGGAGAGTATTCTGACCACGGAGAGGATTCAGACCATGGAGAGGATTGCGAGCATTATGCCTGGGGATTTTTTTAATTTTAAAATGACAAACAGAAGACACGAAACTTTGCAAAATTGAAAAAAAGAGGGGACAGAGGGATCCGGTAGTGTAAGAAAGGGGCTCTCGATGAGAGACTGGTATTTGCATTTTACGTTAACAGCACAAGGCAATGCGCCTTTATAAGGAATACAAAACAATGCAAGTTTTTCGCTATTACATATGAACGTAACACGTTCCTTTTTCCCAGCGGTGACTCCCAATGCCGCAGCTATTGCTGCGGGTTCCTAAATTGTAAAAAAATTTTTTCCTATCACTGATTTTTAAAATAAAAAGTGGTGGTTCTGCTACTCTGCAGGTAAAACGAACTATTGTACAAGAACATTAGCCAAACTTACAAAAATCTCAGGAACAAGACTTGTTATCCTGCTAGAAATACAGAGAACTAATGAAACAACCTTCGCTGGTGATGCAAGACTTTTCAGTGGCCTGAAATAACCGATAAGTACGCATTCCGTTTGCTCTATGCTGTTGCGAGGATAGCTTGCTGAAAGCCGGCGAAGCTCCATAACTACACCGGCACAAGAGTGGGAAGAGGACTGCAACCTGTAGCGACCCCAAACGAGACAGTGCAGAAAACTCGGGTCCGCAACAAAACTCGCAGTGACATGTATCCTCTCTCAACTGCGACTCTCAAATGCGCCTTTGAAAAGCCTGGTGGAGAGTTCATTATTTGTACTCATCATGACCTTCTGGGCGGCCCTTGAAGTCCGGAAAACCAAGCATGGACACACCATGCTGTCGTAGCAGCTGTCAAGAACGCTGCGCTGACGAGAAGGTGTTATCCCACTCGAGAAACACCCCCCCCCCCCCCCCAGAAAAAAAAATTCAAAGACATTAACCTGCCTCTGGGGATACACGTTTAGGCGGACCCAATTACCATCACCAAGGGGTTTCATCTTCATTGACGGAATGAACAACAGAAACAAGTTTTCCTGGTCTTCGCCAGTGCGCTTTGGAGCCTTGGAACCTCGTAAAAATACAAGACAATCCTCTGCCAAGGACTGCTCGATGTACTTGTTTTTGGGCTGCGTGAGGAGGCGTTTATTCAGCCTTACCGGAAGCCCGAAGTTTGACTTTTCAGACGACGTGCAGTTTGGCGCAGAGTTTGGAGCGTACCCTGAAGGACGACACAAGGGAAACGGCTAAATTCTAAGTGTTCAGCCACCAAAGCCTTCTTTCGAGGTCCACGTATTATAATCAGAAGACAGCTACAACCAATCTGATGTGCATAACGCGCGCTAATTTTTGGCGAGGGGAACAATGGCAAAGTATAACATCAACCTATCCGAATATTTTACGGAATAAAGCAACTCTCAAAATACTTGCATAGGATACCATCCACCCCACCAACTTTTAGAAGGGCTCTCTCAGCCATGTCGGGCTCCAACCGAGATATCTGCGCCAGCTGCTGCTGGGATACCAGTGTGAACGGTTTGTTTATTGGCATACTACTACAATCTAATATACAAAAATAAGGTGAGCAGGCCAATGACGACACACGGTGTAGATAACCCTTGAGACAAGGGGGGGGGGGGGCGGGGGCGGAGCGACTGTGTTTGTCTCTGAAGAGCCGGTGAAAGGCTCAGAAAAAAACCCAAGAAAGAAATTAGTCCACAAACAATTGGGCGGTGCTGAATTCAGTAATCATTTTGTATTTTTGTTGGCCGTGAACTACTTTTGGCGCTTGTAAAACTGGTGCTCACCAGTGTCTGCTTCCGGTGTTGATGTATGATGCAGAAATATAGGGTTGAATTAGAAATCTTGAAGGAAGTTTTGACGAGCCCAACGAGCAACGAAAAAATATTCAAAGGGTAAAGTTTTGAGGCAAGACGGTGTAGATTAGCGAGCAGCATTGGGGAAAGTAAACCATCTTTAAATAAAGTAAACTAGGTGAAACTCGGCAAGTACTAAATTCGGATGATGCACAACAGGCAGATCCGACAACCAAATAGCTTGAGACGATATTTCTGGATGGTGAGGTGAACCAAATAACTCCTGGGGCAAAGAATGAATTCGGCATACCCAGGACAGGAGTGGCTGAAAATGTTTAAGAGGACCTTTTTAACACGAAAGTGTTCTATGCCGGGGTCCACCAAAATATGACTGGCGTCACATCCGCCACGGAAACGGCATCGCCAGAAAAAACGGTGTTGCGGCAGGCATACAGTTTCTCAATATTACCTAGTGAGAAACTCTATGGCGGCAGGATTCGAGCCGGGTACTCCGTCGCCGCAAAGGGAGGTGCCAGACGGTTTACTGACTCCGCTACGAGTTGAAGCGCTGACAGCCGTATGAACGCGCCATAAATCTTTATTATAACCGCCTCTATTTGGATGGTGCTGCCGTCTAAGAGGGGTGAAGCGAAGTAGTGCATCACGATGCTAATAAGCGCCGACAGTTGGCGCCAACTGAGCTCGTCGCAACGCAACCGTCTGCCGTACACTCCACGGAGCGGGGATGCAGTGGTCCCATATTTGCGAAAGCGACGCGCCAGCACGTTGTCGCTCGGCAAGCATACGCACAAGACAGCCCCGCAAATCATGCTCTTTCGCTGCAGCGGACACAGAGTTCACCGAACGATTCGCTGGCAACCCGTTCGGTTTCGTTCGCATGGTTTGCGAGCGCGTGTGGTTTCATTCGCGTCTACGTAGTGCTCCGGCGCGTGCAATCCAGTGTCTAACGTTGATAAGCCTGACGGTGCCATATCGTCAAAATATAAATAGCGATGTGCAAGTTCATATCGATGCACAATGAACATTCAACTGATCCTGTGAAGGCACATCTAACTTTCGTGTTTTGCCGATTTCTATGAAAGAGGGATCAACCACATTTCTTGTCTTTGCACACAACTAGGTTGAAGATTATTACGATGGTCCAGAGCACAGTGATTTATTGATCGCACGATGCGAGTACCAACCAGTGTAAAGTTTTTACGGGATACAAGAATACTCGGCCTCCCTCCGTATCTTCTCTGTAAGCCCCTGTAACTTTTTCGCTGGGTAATACCAGTATTATCGATTCTTTTTTTTGCTGGTTTTTAGAAGTTTTCATGTAGCCATGTGTCGCTTCCAATACAGTTAAGAAGCGCGGCCTCTTTTGTTTCGTAGTGTCCTGCCACCATCTAAGCTCGGGTAAAAGAATATTCATGGGTATATACTTGTGCTTTTGACGCCTGAGTAGAAGCTGTTGAAATGTGAAGTGATATGAGGCGGTGGCAAGGTTCTCTAGAACAAAATAATGCAGTCAATATCGAACTAGTGTGCGTACATATTGTAAGTTTGTGCTAAGCTCAATAAACACGCATTTCCTAAAAAAGGACTCCAAATGACGGTGCACTCATGCAAACGCATCCCAAAGCAGTCCAACTATGCGGTCACATTAGAAACTATCAGTGAAATTTCATGCTCACCCCGTGTGCGTAACTGCCTCCTTCCTTGCTTCCTCGAAACCCCACCTCCACATGGCATTCGACTTGCCCGTGCTTGTGGTGAGTGTTCCACCACACTTGTGAGTGTAAATCTACACTCATCTTTGGTGTACAAAGCCACTGAACTATATGGGGTCGTTGTTTTAAAAAAAAACACCCCAAATATTGCATATTTGCCTCGAGGCTTTGAGGCCTAACTCTACCAGTCTTTTCTCGTGGTGTAACAGCGCGAATTGTCACGTCACAGCGGTCGTGTCACGCTACAGCTGCGGTGTTGTTGCTTTCTTTTGATCCCGTAAAGTTCGTGAATTTCTGTTGTTATGAACCTATACTAACTGGCCTATTTCGTGACTCTTGTATCTCTCTATTAAACTACCACAGGATTGTGCACGAGAACTTTCAAATTTAACGGGCCTCTAGTGAGGGTAATGCGTGCTGCGCCGCTTGTTCGTGCAAAGCTAGAGTACGTCAAAAAATTAAGTAGGCGGCCATGTGCACAAAAAACCGCTCAGAAATGCGTAAACATACACATATTTTTTTCAAATAAAACGGTTAGAAAATTTACGGTTTAGGACCATTTTACCATAGCTGCTTTATCGGAGGAAGTCCATCATGGAATGATCCGAAATTCGGGCATGATCCATGTTTGTTTAGAGAAGGAGGAGCCGAGATTTTGAGAGTCACTTATGACAATTACCTTTTATTAGCATATACATATCCAAAATTTGAAATAAAGAGGAAAAAAGCTCGTTAAATGAAGAGAAAAAAAGGCAACAGTAAAGAGCGTTATGGCAAGCATAGAAGAATACGTTATCTATTTTAAAGCGACGCGTTAGTTCTCTCAGGGACGCTTCCAGATGAAACAGGCTGCTTCCCCCTTCCGCACTCTTTGTGGCGTGCGCGAGGACTTGAACCACGTATTATGTGAATGTACGCGGTATAGAGCAGCTAGAACGTCCCTTTTAGTGTCCTTGGGCCTTCCGCTTTCTAGCGGACTAACCAGGGGACCTGTTAGGCCCTTGGTCTAACTTTAAACGAGGATCCCGAGTGACAAAAGCTCTATTGTCTTTTCTGCGAAGGAAATGACTGGATCAGACTCTCTGAACAGGACTCTATTAATTAGCGCATCATCGTCATCATAGTTATTGTAATCATCACTTCATCGATTTCTTTTTTTTTTCATACATCTGCTGTAGCACCAAGAAACCTTGACGCCTGAAGAAAAAAATGTGGTTAGAGAAGTGCCGGGAAGTGAATCCGGGATTTTTACGCCGTGAAACCGGAAACGTAACCACTGGGCCACCCCAAAGGCCAGAAGGGAAGAGACTGCAGCGGCGGGGAACAATAACATGTGCAGCCAATTGAAAAAAAAAAAAAAAACGGTCCCCATGGATGGAGTCGAAACTGGGTCCCTTGTGTTGTGAAACTGGCGTGCAACCAATTGAGCTATGATCATTCTTTCTTTCATGATATTTAATTCAAATATACAGAATCAGATATACAAGAACTCTTTACAAATATAGATGATGATGATTATGATTATGATGATGATGATTGTAGGGTTTAACGCACCGACGCAACGCAGGCAATGAGGAGTGCCATAGTGAAAGGCTCTGGATTAATTTTGAACACCTGGGGATCTTTAACGTGCGCCGAAATCTCGTACACACGGGCGTTTTTGCTTTTCGCCTCCACCAGAAAAGCGTCCGCTGCGGCCGGGAATTGAGCCCGCGACCTCGTGCTCAGCAGCACAACGCCTTAGCCACTGAGCCACCGCGGCGGGTCTCTTTACAAATATTGGCGCTTAATATACAGGGTGCTACCATTGCATTTCGGGCGCAGAGCATTTCCTTTGGGTTCGTAGTGCGGGCGTTGGCTGTGGATTTCTACGCGGCCCGCGGGTTCAAGCGTGTGCTTGCGCGATTCATTTTGGGAGAGATTTGAAATCCTGCGCACGAAGCAATCCGGGCCTGCCAGTCACGGAGAACTTTCGCCGGCAAGTTCGGAAACAAAGCCGCGTCTCCGATGAAGGGAGAGGAGCGGCCAGCTCTGCTGTTTCTCCAGCCTGGCACCACTAGTGCAGGCTGCGCCATTTTTTTTTATACCGTGTTTTATTAGCTCGGTTAAGTGCATGCAAGTCAGAACTGTTCTGTGGACCAGACCACAAGGTAATGTTTAGGTCTATTCTGTGGACAGTACCACAAAATAGCTGAGCCTCATTCATCTAAAATGACCTAAAGTATACCAGTTCACACTTATATTTACGAAAGTCGTATGGTATCGGTTGGGTGGATTTAGACTCGGGGCGCGGCCACACGTCTAGTTAACGTTTTGCGTCGTACCGGAAGTGGGGGGCTTGTGCCTATATTGGAACGGAGTATCGTTTCCGAGGGATATAAGTCTCAGGTGTAATCTTAGCGTCGAAATGCTTGCGGTGGTACCATTGTCTTGGCATTGCCGCCATCATGGACCTCTCATGTTTGCATCGTTTTCTTCAGTGTTTTTTTTTGTTTTCTTTTTGTAGCGTGAGCTACACTGGCCGAGGTTGAGGAGTTTCGCGTGGTTTCTGGAGAGCCGTGCTCCGCATGCGCGAGGAGCGGTGACGTCACACGGCGCATAGAACGTTGCTCGCTGCCCGGCGTCTCTAACGCACCCCACGCGCCCAGCGTCTTCGCCGACCTCCGTTCCGCACGGAGCGGCCCGGTCCTCTTGATGACCATGCGAGGGGTGGCCGTGTGTGGATCCGATGGCTCGTGCGTCGCAGCAACACCGGCGTGCGGCTGGTGAACCAGCTTAGCTCTGGGGCGATTGGTGACGCTGCACCGGAGCCGCTTGATAAATATACATGTATCACATAATGCGTACACCGTGTGTGTCATTGAAGCAGCAGTAACCATGATAATCAAGCTAATCCTAGACTACCAGGAAAGCTAAAAACAACCAGCTGAACCTTAGCTCTCGCTATGTGTATACTGGCATAGCCGAGCTAAGCCACTGCTAATTTTTCCCCCCATCGTAATGTCTGCATATTTGCTGTAAAGTAAACTTGCTTTCCTGCTTCCGTTTTGGACATGCTCATACTACCTCTGTAGGTCTCAATACAGCGAGATCACGGCGTTTCAAGAATCGATGGTTTTGAAGTGAACGCCCGGGTTGCAGCCCCAGCAAATCCAAAATTTTCAAGTAAACTCCCCTGTTACCTCCATTCTGCGCAATGTTTTGTTATATAAAAGTAGGTTTGGTACCATTTAGGTCAGTGTATCGGTTGAGTGTGGCATTTCAACGCGTTTAATTAACGCTTTGCATCGCACTGCAAGTGCTACTATGTACACATTTTCGAATGAATTATCCCATGTGTCTAACACACAATACTAAATCAATGGAAACAACGCATCCACCAGGTCCACCTTTGATTGTCGATGGGGTAGGTTGTGTGGACTGCACTCACATTCTGTAGACCAGGCGTAGAAATTCCATGCTGACCAAATTTCGTCGTCCTTGCTATTATCGTCTTTGTACTGTCGGTCGGCGAATTCTAGTAGCCTTTTTTTGGTCATGTCGACGCCGGGCCTCTCCATTTTCGCGTGATGAGTATTTTAAAACAATCTTCCTAAGAGTGAGGTTCTGCTGGACCTCTAGTGCATAGTGGAACATGTCCATATGAGTAAAAACGGCGGCCATGCTGAGATTTTAGTGCCAACTTAGAATGGGCGGCATACAGTGAAGGTACATTAGGATGCAGTGGCATTTTATTAGAAACAGGAATTTTCACACAAGGCGTTCTTTGCTAAAAAGGGTCTATTATAACACATTCCGCATTTTATACGGGAAGATGTGCTCTACAAATACAAAATACACCATTTTCGCACCTTGTGCGTATTTTCAGTGACCTGCGAATTGGTACAGGCCTTGGGTGGTGTTAAGTGGCCTTGGGATATTTAAAACATATTCTCCAGTTGTGTTCATCGAGAGGAGGATGCTGGCGATCACAAATGTCTTGACAAACGCGCCGGTCAAGATCTGAAGTGGAGAGAACAACAGAGATGATGAGCCCCAGTGCTCCAAATAGACAGGTCAAGCACTCCACGACATCAACAAGAAAAAAAAAAACTTAGGTATACGTACCATAAATCGCAGAAGCATTCTAATTTTTTCGAAAAGCCTAAGTCATCTGACCAGACGTCAGAGTGCACAGAAAACTTAGCAGCCCGGTTTTCTAACGTCCAATTGGGCATTGAAGATATAAGACCCGGATAAAGTGCAGTCCAGTCATGAAAAAGCTATCCACTTCTTAGAAACAAAAGTGCAAATAAGGCTGGTTGATTCCAAATTTTATACAAGGACGAGGCAAGATAGTCATGCTAGTAGCGGACACGCGTGCCGGTGCGGATTATTTCCTGTGATTGAACGAGTGGAAACCTTAATGTTGCACTTTCTGTTTCCCAGGTTGTTCCCATTGCAGCTACAGGAGTAATTCTTCCTCTAGATTCCACACCACGAGTAGAGAGGAACATTGGCTAAAGCCGAAACGCGCTCACATTGTGTTTTCGGTACGGAAGATCACTGCGCACATACTGAACACCTTGTAAGAATTCACCGGCAACACGGTGCAGTAAGAACGTTCAACCCCCAGATTGAACTAATAAGTCGCAGGGGGTGCGTAAATGCCAAATTAGATACGACACTAACGCAAATATCCAACTCTACTACTTCTGGACTCCAAGGGAACTTTCACGAAGTAGCCAAACAATTAGCACTCGATTGGCTACACGGAAACCTGCAGCTGCCATTTTAAAGTTCAAATGGCTCTTAATGTTAATGGCTCTTCACTACTGCCCCTTATGATTTTTTTCACGCAACCCTTTTAGAATAGCAACTACTGTTCCGTCACTAGTATTTTAGCTGTTAACAAAGCTTGCTTCACAAGTCATTCGGTTTTCGAACTCGCTCGTCTTTGCTGTGCCTTGCTGTTTCATTTGGACTCCTGGCCAATGCATGGAGGTAAATTTTGCAACCTGAGGCCCGAAATATTTTTCTTCAAAGCCCGCAGATATTCTCTGCCACAATCTTGAATTCTTTTGACGTATTCCCAGCCTGCAACTGCGCGCTTTTGTGCCTGAAGGCAACGAATACAATCTTAATTAACATTGCACGGCCATTCTTGAATTGGTCTCGTATTGATGATGGTGTTCAGCCCAAACGTATACACAGTGAGTACTTGAGGCATGCAACGATGATCATCTGCATGTACTTGCACGTAGGCAGTCATTCCTTCTTGAAGTAACTCCTTTTTCAATGTCATTCCTCTTTCAAACAGGCGATAAAGCGGGGAGAGTGTATATTGAAATAAAGTTGTCGCGATAATGGAGGCTTTTAAAGTTCTACTGGCCGCGCTTCTCGTGAAGGTTACTAAACACAGTATAAAAGAGGCACACGTCACAGTTTCGTCCTGTGGCGTATATCTGTTTGTGTGGCCCTGGGAACAAGAACGCGGCTGTTACCGGGCGAGGGCAATAGTTTCTGCATGATTAAGAGAGCAACACTTCAAAAGGTTTGTATTTTTAACTAAAGCACTTGATCAATGAAAACTGAAGTATATTTTTGTGTCTTTCAGGGGTACTAGGCACTGCAAACGATCTTCAACCAAACAACAGCGCCTACTATTCATTTGCACCAGGGTCGTTATCATGGCATAAGACAATTTTATAATAAAGGAGCAATAGACCGTTGTGACCCAAAGCAGCAGGCTTCGATGGCGCTTTAGGTTTAATAAAAAATCCTAAATCCTCAATACCAGCGCAAACAATTCTCGTAATTCTTGACCAGAAACTGGATCGGATAGAGTCATACTGTTGAACCTTTCTGAGAAAAACAGAAGCATCGTACTAATTTTTTATTTTATTTTACCGTTAAGTGCAGGGGCTAAACGACTTGCGCTGTTGCAACTTTCTGAATGGCGGTGGTGGGAGTAATTTTCAAGCCGTGATTTTTATTTTTTCTAGAGCCATAGTACTTCCTAGTTTTGTAAGTAACTGTGGCATGTTTCTTACTGCGTACAATACTTGTCTGTTTATTTGCCATTTGCTTTTTTAAATGTCAGCTGGCATCCTTAGCGTGCGAATTTGGAATTTGTTTTTTGAAGCGTCGTGATACCGAATGCAGTCACTGTGTCATGAGGCATCTGTACACTGGCACGCTGTTGAGAACTCTGCTTCGCTTTCTTGTTCTAGTGCACCAAACTTTTTTGCGCATTCGTTGGTTTTTCGGGAAAGGAATGTGTTACCAGCGGTGTTAATATATTGTAACAAGCGAAGTGTTGACCTTCGTTCACTCACCAGCTGCTTTCGCGTCACTGGCACCGCCTCATGCAGCATCACCAGGGGTAGGGAGACCGGCATAATGGTGTTGAGAGAGGCGCCAACCGCCACAGGAAGGCAGTAGTATAGCGCCCCGTGTTCCGTCCCGATCGACTGCAATCCGCACGCGATGAGCGACTTATGTAAATATTATCCTAAATAATTCTAATTATCCTAATAATATTCTATATTTATCCTATAATTAGCCAAATATTATCCTAATATTATTCCAAATATTGACGAAACGAATCAATACGTAAACTGCTTATGTATGGAAATATCAGCTTTGCCTAGGGCATACCAGCTTTTTTCTGTTTAATATAATTGTTAGGTAAGTTCGATTACGTATACACAGGTTAATGCGAGGCACCATCAGTAACTTCAAATATGCGCTTTGCGGGCAGTTTACGTGTACCGCTGGAGCCAAATATTGCGCATCGTGAAATGAGTGTTGATTACCCATTGTACGTATACATCATGTGAACAGATTGTTCCTTCGATCGTTTGCTGTATCAACTCAGTGTACTCGTGGATTTAGCTCACTCTAGGAACGTCCCTGGTAGAGCACACATTGTATGCTTGTCTACGCGTTTCTCTTTGGGGCCAATGCCATCCCAAGCTCTGTAAAGACAAAGATGCGACGCAGATATATTGTGCTGATAAAAGCAGCCGGGGGAATCCCAGCAGGAAGCCGCGGGGGAAGCCCATGAGAAAAACGACACTACGCGCGGCTCTTTTAAACACCCTGGGAATGGATCCCGGCGGGATAGCGTTGGTACAGGGTGTGTCTAGGTGCCTGACCGAATTTTTTGTTATTCCTACAACGAGCATTCAATAGTATATACTAATGGAGCGGACGAACAGAGTCGTCCGCCAAAACTAACATGAATGTTTCATAAATAATGTTTCATGAGCACAGAAAAAAGGTTCTAGCGGTGTAAGGACAGGGCAAACGTGGCCCACACGCTGTGGGCCTGTCCATAGGCGACAACATTATGTCGCAACATCGCTAGTGTAGAGCAATGGGGGACCGTACTGCTCAGCTCCAACCCAGCGGATCAAGTCTTGGCCATTCAGCTGGCCGAAGACGCAGCTAGAGCCCAAGGGGTCTGGCCGACGTCTAGGATTACTGGCTGTAATGATATAGAGTTTTTTCCCTCTCTCCCCAGATTAGCGGCTCTACAATTGTTCTACGTCATTCCGGAAGTGTTAGGAAAATTCAAGCTTAGAAGCGAACTGTTAAGTACGTACATCGCAGTTAGGATAGAGTCAAGCAGGAGTAAGGACCTATAGAAATTTTAAACCACCTGCGATCTCTAACGGTCATCGGAATTTTTACCCACCCGGGTTTCTTTTGAAGGGAAAGCCTTAAGTGCCTCACTTTGCGAAATAGCGCCGTCGCTGTTGCAGTTGTCCGGTCAACAAAATGGCCGCCGCCCTTAAGAGTAAACGAAAAATAAAGCAGTTTCACTCAACGTGAAATCTGTCGGAAGTGTGAAGCAGTTTTTCGTCACTGTTTTCCTTGCGTTAATCTTGCGTTGCTTTTTGGCAAACAACGCCAAGCTGAGCGATTCGGTAATGATTCATTGTGAAAAAACTGTGCAAAAACACTAATTTTTGATAAAGAAACGGACGACACAGGCGCAGACTATCAAGTACACTTTTATTGACAAATAACCAACACAGAAAACACACTAACGCAAACGCGACAAAACTCAAAAGAAAAACGAAAACATTCATCACTCTCTACCCTGATCATCATTGCGTGCCCGACCACGAAAAGGCAAAATATCTTCTTTCGCTCTCTGTGAGCGCCACTGACGGCAGGATCACGCAAGCATCATCGCCCCTATCACCTCTGGAAATAAACTCGCTATATATAAAGTCAGCGCATCTCTGTTCCAGTACAGACATGCTGTATCACTGAGCTTCTGACAACAGTCATTACAAGCGAGGAAATATTTTATGAGGTTTGAAGGCGGTCGATTTTTAACCGCAGACGTAATCTTCTAACTTAATCTTCAAACCCCTGCTGGTTTGTCCGACGTAGGACCTCTCGCACGACAGGAGTGCACTATATACTACACCCGTAACACATTCCATGGCTTTTTGTAAGTAATACAACACCATCTAATATCACGCAGAAGGCGGGCGGGAGGGTGAGTGTGTGGTATTAGACAGAAAGAAGCCAGTTGAATGTGTTACGGGGGTAGTATATAGTGTATGTGTCGCATGCGGGAGGTCCTACGTTGGGCCAACCGGCAAGTGTTTGCACATTAAGTTGAGGGAACACATGACAACGGTTAAAATGGACCGTATTCAAGCCTCGGCGAGCCGTGCCGCATGGTGTGTCCGAGGTTTTGGGATACACCATTCCAGAACTGGGACAGAAATACGCAGACTCGAAAGGTAATGGAGGCAGTTTCAAAGGCGATAGGAGCGATGACGCTTGACTGAGCCAGCCATCGGTGGTTCGCACAGAGAACGCAAAAATATTTTTTGCCGCTTCGTGGTCGCACACGCAGTGGTGGTTGGGCGACAGAGTGATGAATGTTCACGTTTTCTTTCCGTGTATTTTTCGCATTTGTGATACTGGTTTTCTGTCTTTGATTTTTGTCACGCTCTGTATATATATTATTTCGTTTCAATAAACATGTAGTTGATTATCTGCGCCCGTGTCAAGCATTTCTTTATTGGAAGTGTGTGTGCTGGTATGGCGCAGTTTTTTGCAACACTGCCGGTGTATCACTGCCTGATACAGGCGGCGTTGCCTGATACAGGCGGCTCTGGTGCCCTCCTTGGACTCAGTATCAACGTGACGTTGATCAAGTGGTCAAGACGGGTGCCGCAGCCCATGAAAAGGTCTATGTAGCGACACTGGACTTAGTTTTTATTAATTCGGGGTAGTTATTGCGTATTTCACGATGTTTTTCTTATTTTAGAGTATACTTAGTTGCGGCCCAGCCACAGCAGCGTCCGTGGCAACGCCATGTCGTAAAGATCACTCCCAACACTTTGCCTATGATTAACGTGTGCCTCAAGGCCGCAGTGGGTAGACATTAGTAGAAGTCGAATTTTTAGCCATTAAAAAAGCGCGTTATGGGTGCCAAAAATACAGGCAAAACAATGTTTCACCATAAATGTTTACAATAATTCTAATAATTCCAAACAAAGACCTGCGTGACCTTTATCTACCACAGGAAAACCGAAAATGTTATTGGTTATAATGGTGCAAAGGCTCCAGCAGTTCCGGTACATAAAACTGCTGGACTAACAGGGCTACACTGTCGTAATTCAACAAGCAAACTGCTCACATTTATGTTCAACGCCCACTGTCGCTTGCCCGAGTGTCGCATATAGTGAAACAGGCATAAAAAAGGATATTTGAGAATTGGGAGTTGTGGTTAACAAATCGCTACGTCATGTCTGCCTCACGCAATTTAATTACAGCACAACAAAAATAGAGACAAATAATAACCGCGAGAGAGTGGCCAATTTACTACGAAATTAACATGCTCTTACATGAGGACGTCCTCTTAGGTACAACTCCAAAGCAATTTTCCCGATAAAGATATTTGACTGTTTCAGGCAAGACATCCAGAAGCTGCCAAATACATTGCTACAGATTTGAATAGACAATTTTTCAAAGGGTGTGTAGCAGCTGAAAAAGTTTTTTAATTGGAAAGCGTGCTTTAAAGCCCGTCCGAGGAATCTGAATTCTCTGGACCCGCCGGAGCATGACCACGCACGCTCTCGCCGACTCAGCCGCTCACCCGAAGCAAGTGGTGTACCCACTCCCGTTTCTGCAGCTCTCACTGGAGGACACCCTACTCACCAAGAAAGATATTCTTTGACGCTCCACGCGTGCTCTTTTCCCTGCGCATGGCTCTGACCTTCCTGGCCGCTTAACCCACCGTGAAGAGGTCGCGCTTCGGAGAATCCGCCTGCGGGTCGCACTGACGCCTTCTGTGCGAGCACCTTGGACTTCTAGTCTTGCGGATCCCTCCCCGACCTGCCCTACTGCCTTTCCCCTGTTGCTGAGGCGACATTGCTACACATGCTAGGGAAGTGTCCATGGCTTCAACCAGCCCGAGCTCGACACATGGGGCCCACAGGACATCGCCCAGGCCGCCCTCCCGTTATTCATCGGTGGACGCACGGCCCACTTTACGAAACTGTTGGAATTCTTTGATGATACTTGATTCCATAGTTTTCTGTAGTGCGCCCGCATTACATTGTGCGTGTGCGTGTGTGTGTGCGTGCGTGCGTGTGTGCGTGAGTGTGCGTGCGCGTGTGCGTGCGCGTGTGCGTGCGTGTGCGTGTGTGTGCGTGTGTGCGTGTGTGCGTGTGCGTGCGTGTGCGTGTGTGTGCGTGCGTGTGCGTGCGTGTGCGTGTGTGAGCGTGCGTGCGTGCGTGTGTGCGTACGTGTATGTGTGTGCGTGTGCATGCGTGCGTGCGTGTGTGTGTGTGTGTGTGTGTGCGTGCGTGCGTGCGTGCGTGCGTGTGCGTGTGTGCGTGTGTGTGTGCGTGTGTGTGTGTGTGTGTGTGCGCGTGTGTGTGTGTGTGTGTGTGTGCTTTCCTTCTTTGTCGCACACCTGTCCTGTTTTGTCCATCGTTTTCCTATTAACTATGCCCTGTGCCAAAATGGCGCAATTAACAAAAAAAGACGTATGGGCATACAACTGCGTCGTGATGCTTCGCAGTTGGCTCCTCAATATTGGAATTATCTGCTAATAAAGGCGTGTGCGATGCTGAAACGTTGCGTTGAATTTGAGTCGGATTTCAGTATCCTTCTAGAAACGAGGTTGTGACTGCACAAGTTTGAAGACTGCACAAGTTAGAGCACCCTAAATGTACTTCAAGAATCACTGAATATTATTGGATGAATAGTAAAGTACCCCCATCTCCGTATTTCTGTACTAACAATTGTGCCTCGTGTGAATGAGCCGTTGTTTTCCAGGCGTTTGTTAAACTAGACCATTAGGTTGAACTCTAAGGGTTCCTAACAGTCAATGCTGCCGAGTATCACAAGTAACAATTTGACGCTGCATGCGAAAGCGAGCCGAATATCACAAGTAACAATTTAATGTGAAAGCGAAACTTGAAGGGCTGCCCAGTATCATAAGTGACAATTTAATGCGACAGCGAAACTTGAGGGGCTGCCGAGTATCATAAGTAGCAATTTATTTCGAAAGCGAAACTTGATGGTAAATGGAGTTTATACAGGCCCAGATTCTGGCGAATCGCCAAAGTACACGTTTATAGGAATTAATAAACACCATTAAAGTACGTTTTAACTTGTAATTCATGCTCTTATACCAAATTGGGGTGATATGAGCACAAGGAACAGAATAGGCATTTCCCTAAAACCGGCCTCTAGACAGTAGCTTCGTAACGTGGGGGACCCTGGTTCAAACCCGGAAAAGAGGAGCGGTTTTCTTTTCGAAGGCTCTGTTTGGGTGCGTACCAACTTGGACTTCTACGATGAGCTACGACGACAAGCCGGCCCTTAACATGAATGTGTGATGGGATGGAGGTTGAAGCGTGGTCTGCACAGAAGGTTCCCAGAGCTCTGCGAACTTCGCAATTAGCACACGCTCCTGGCGTAGAGCAAAAGTATTTGTGGTTGTTGGTTGCTTTGGCAGCCAACAACCACATTGGTTGCCAATTGGATTGGTTGCCAATTGGTTGCCAATCTAGATTGGCCGGGAATTTAAAGCTTTGAGGGGCAATGTACGCACTTTAAAAAAAGACCAAAGCTGCTAAATGGAAACGTAAAAGCTATAAATCAGTTTCTGCAGGGTTATACCGGAACACGATGGCACGTGAGTAGAAGTGGTGCATTTCAGCAACGCAGAACGTTGACTCTAGGTTAGCTGTGGCGTGTGCCAGTCAGCTTGCTGACATATCTCGCGACGTAAGACAAAGAAACGAAAGCGGACAAGAGACGCGTACGCAGTGTAGAAGAAAAGAAGCAGGTTTAATTCGCTCCAAAGGACAAAGAAACTGATGCAAAAAAAGAGATACGATGAGGATTTAAGAGAGAACAAGATGGTAATAAGTATCGCTCAGCTCTCGCTTTCAAAGTGCGTCGATATACGTAAGTACGTTGAAATTTTTTTTACTGTTTGTCAGGTGAATAGCTTCTGCCGGAATAAATTTCAGCTGTTTCCTAATGCTCAAATAAGCAGAATTCCGAGCGCTGTCCACGACGACCAATGAGGATGACTACCGCTTGAAGAAAAAACTACGGCCCTTCCTTCCTTGAAATCTCCTGCCAAGGTTTTAAGCGCGTTAAATAAAATCAGGCTCTCTTCAGTTCAGTTAGGCTATATTGGGTGTACATTGGGTAAAAACAAGCGGTTTATGAGATATATGTTGCAGGTAAAAACCTGTTATGGCAACTAAAACTTCACAGGGGTGGTGCCAAAGTTCGCATACCCTTTTCATACCTTGAAGTAAGGGGCAATGACAAAAGGAAACACTCTACTGACGACCTCTTCGCTATGTTATGACCAGCTCCTCCATTCGAGCCACGTTATTTGTCGTCTTTCTGCCTACCCGCAGCTCCCAAGGCGCACAATGGTACGTGTCAAGTGCTACAGCGAAACATCCCACGGTCGAGTTTAGTTGGAAAGCACTAAATCACCAGATGAGCGAAAGAAACCACCTTTGACGTCGGCCTAATTAGCAGCAAAGTGGTTGCTAGACTTCATTCGCCTCCGTGGTTTGGAGCTCTCACCAGAAACACTTGGTCACCACGTTAGAACTAATTCAGAGGCTTGCAGCACTGTTTGTATGCTCTAGATACATAAGGCTGAATTCAATAACTGATGTGCTCAATTCATGCAACTTACAATCACTGAAAATTAGAAGAAGGAAACGAAAACTTAAAATATTATTTCGTAAAATCCAAGGGCTTTTAAATTACCTAAAGACGAGCACGTACGCCTTCCCGCAAAATGTAGCGTGAGGTGGAATCATGACGCCCCCACTAAACCTTTCAAAGCTCGCACTGACATTTTTCAGTGATCATTTTTCCGGATGCTATAGAACAATAGAATCGTTTACCCCACAATGTTGTTAATAGCACCGATGTGCAAACTTGTGACAATGAAATTGCTGATTATTTTAGTCATGGTTAAAGAACTGCGAATTCTGTTGTCCCGTGTTCATTGTGTTGTGATTTCCTTTTCTTCTGTTTCGGTTTTCTCTTTGTACTCCCTATTGTACTCCCTTCCTGTTATGACCCTCAAGCGCGGGTTGACAGTATCAGTAAAAATTACGCCCACCTCCCCTAGCGGGAACCCTGGTGTGATGCAACGCATCTAGGGGGGTTCCATTGGCGTTTCCGTCGTGTTGATTACGCTTATACCGTCGCATCAAGCAATCGTCGAGTACTGCGAGAGAATGCAAGCGTAGCACGAACGACCGTCGACTGAGACCGCCGGAGCGCGGCATGGTGTATAACACCATTTTCCTTGCTAGAGGTGGGCGCCGCCATTTGCTTTTTCGGACCGGACGCTAGCGCCGTCTATGAAGCGACCGCAAAAACCTCCGCGCTGGGCTCTTAAGTGCTCCGTTCTTTCCGTGCGTCTGCTCGGTACCCGTGCATTACCGAGTGAACCGTAGTGGTTTGGCGTTAAGTTAGCGGTTGCAGTGCTTGTGTGTGTGTGTTCTGTTTTGTTTTCACCATCTGCGGACGGATTTCAGGTCTTTATTTGCTGCCAGAGCGGAAAATGCCGATCCCGGCTGTTGCGAGCAGCAGTAGCAGTGTGGTGGTGGTGCCGGTGGTGCTCCGCAGTTCCGCGATGCAAACGTACCGGTATGGCACCGACTGACATAGAAATCGATATCGGGGAGTAAATACGCGTTTTCAATGCCACCGTGCTTGTTATGTCCACCGATTAGTCTTGTTTACGGAAGCGCGCACGTCGAATGCGAAGCGCGCACAGCATGGATACAGCGCACAGCGCACAGTCACGGTGATACGTGCTCGCGATGGACTTTCGACGAGGCGATTGCTACGCTGTTGACATTGCAATGTAATATAATCTTTCTTAACTAGACGTATGACGGTTACTGACGAAACGAAATTACCTGGGAGGAAAAATAACACCACCGCACAACCAGTCAAATTACTATGCGAAGGTTGAGCAGAAGGGTCGACGTTCGGGCGAGTTAATATTGGTTGATCATGATCGTGTTTATGATTGACCTAACTCTGCGCAACGCATGTGGCCTGTCGCTCGGAGCCCACCTTTGCGAAACCGCTGCTTGCACCACAAATGCTTTACGCGGCCAGCAGTAACTGTTTTGTAATTATAATTAGATTTCGTGACAACGCAAAAGGATTAGAAGCTTTTCCTTTGACCGCGTTGTGAACAGGTTGAGCTATTTTCCAAATGCAGCGTTCACGCGTATCTCGAGCGGCGTTTCCACATCGGGCTGCCTGCTTATTCTGCTATCGACTAGCAGTGTGCGATGGAGAAAGTTATCCTTTCATATCGTTTGACAGCGTAATGCGTTGGCCTGAAAGAAAGTAAACAAAACGCCGTGATTTTAAAGGTTAGATTAGATGAAAACGGGGATTGTTTAATGCCAATCGGCTGTAAGGACCAAACAATATATGGTATTTTAAATTGACTACAGGGAACAAGAAGTTATTGTAATGTTGTATTGTATCGGCGCTCATGAAAGATCCCCAGGTGGTCAAAACTAACCCGGAGCCCTCCACTACGGCGCGCCTCACCACCCATGAAGCGTCGGGGCGTTTAACACCATAATGAATCTATTAATCAATCAACCAATCAATCAATGCTGTATTGTAAAGGATAAAGTTGCTTCTAACATTTTAGGGGGTTCCGTTCCCTGTCGCAGCTTTGCGTGTGATAAATGGATTTTGCTCCATCTGCTTGCCGTCCAAGTGCACCCAACAAACCCTGGAGTTGGTCGTCGGTACAAAGTCGTTGCGATTTATCAACGGCACCCACCAATATCTCAACTCGGTGTGTGTTGGGAAGCGATGCAGCAAAAACACGCCGCAACCGCACTGCATTTTCTCCAGGCAGTGTCGTGCACGTGCGTGCTGTCAGCGACTGTTTCTCGCTTTCTCTGGTTGTTCAATAACCCACCACCGCGCAGTGCTGACCAAGCGACGTTTGCGCCTTGAACGGCATCGCAGCATTGGCTAAAACAGTTGAAAGTTCCGCAAAAACTAAGCACGCGGTGCAAAATACCCCTGAACTACGCAGCGGAGCACACTGCGCCGAGCGATGTTAGCAGCCCAGCGCACACAGGCAACACTGGTCGACCACCGAGAGAACTGGTTTGAGAGTATTTTCCTCCTTTCCCGGCTGCTTATGGAAAATGGTGTATATACACAGCGCCCGAAGGAGAGGAGAGTGCGGAGAGAGAGAGTACTGCACATGCGCAGCGCGCGCAGCGCCGCCCACCGGCGCCTAGCAACAGAGTGAGAGTGCGCTGCGGCAACCCGCAGCTGTTTGGGAGAGAGTGTTCGCTATCGGAGAGAGGAGAGAAGGAGAGGCGCAGCTGTGCGGACAACGCCGGACAGACGCAGGAAGGACAGAGGGGCGAGCATGAGATGCGTTGCATCTAATAAATAAATAAATGTATCTGAAGCATTTCATAGCTCGAGGCGTTCCATAGCCTAAACTCGGCAGTAAGAAATGTGGCCGTCAACACCAGTACACCGCGGACGTTATAATGGAGTTGGAGAATTAAGCCAAAAGGGCGAAGAGACAGCCAACAAAATCCACCATTGGCATCACCTCCTGCGATAAATGGCGTCGGGAACGAGGAGCGGTGCAACACACAGACCGATCGCAGACATTCGAAAGCCACTAACATCCTTTTAGAACCACTCAGGTGTCCTGGTACTTCCGGCGTTTCAACTTAGCTGTGCTGGTCATTGATGTAAGAATTTGTACGAATAATATTTATAAAAGGTCTTGTGAAAAAATGGTTGCAATCTGTACACGAATTCATATACCCTCTTCCCAATTAACTACATTTTTTTAGGCAAAACTTCGTATGCACATTTATGGCGTTCGATGTCGCTGCATACCACACTGCAGTAAAGCCAAATTTTCACAATAAGTTTGGCAAAACGATGATGAGGATGATAAGCGGAGGCACATCAATCGCCCCAAAAAACACTTCCCGTAATCGGAATCGAACTTGGGACCCTCGCATCATGAAGCCGACGTCTATCCGATTCAGCTATTCCGAATATATTTTTCTTTATTGTGTGCCACCCTGACAAGCTCAAAGCAGCTTCGCGTTTTAACCATGTTTCTCCCGGGCCCGGGCCTCAAGGAGGGTACATCATATTCCCCTGTCGCTTCAAGGGCGCACTCACGAGGTGGGTGACGAAAGGCAAGATGGCGTGGCAGAGGGCCGCCGCGTTCATAAACTCGGCCATCAGGGACGACGTGATGGTCAGGAGCGCCTGCTTTCCGAAGTCTGGCAGCTGGCTCCAGAATTCGGTGCCGAATGCCACCCTCGCCAGGCCAGTTGTCTGCAGGAGATCGGGAGAAATGAAAGAGATTTCAAGCGGCAATGCAAGCAGGATGAGGTTGGCCTAGGTGAAGACTCCAGCTCACACTCTTGCGAAGGGAATAATCTTTAGGATGATTGAATTGTGTTTTGTTTCATTCTATAGAATTTTAAAACAAGGGCAGGCGTGCTCATAGTTTTGTGAGCGTTTGCAGATATTAAGAGTGCATGCTTCGCAGCTTCGTCGAATGACCGAATAGGAGGCCAACCTATATTGGCCGCGAGGACATACCCTGGCGCCACCTACGAATGACGTCACTTGTTGGGCGCCGGGTCGGGTTGTCGTCTGCTACGACTCATTTCATCTGCGTACGTGACCGCGTGTGTTTTTTTGACAGTGTCTTTCCTCTTCTTGTGGATTTGATGTAAATTATCCAAAAGAGCGGTCTGCAGACCGAATAATCCTGGTGAGCAATCAGCGACTCACTTGTTATCATCGACACCGCTTCGTTTAGGTAGTATCGCGACCCACAACTCGTACGGAGCCAGCTAACGCCAAGGACGATGCAACTGATGCAGAGAAAAGTACACAGTAAATTCATTGTGACGTGACATGTACGAGACTGTGTGTGCTAGGAAACACCTTGTAACACAGACGGAAACGTGTCGCTCACTTGTGATCTCACCTTGCGTACTGCTCGCATTGCCCCGTAAATCAACGACTACGCGAGAACGGTGATCGGGTTGCTTCACCGCACATGCTAGTGCTGCTATGATCTGCAGTTTGGCATAAGCAGTGCGTATTTTACCTACAGTGTTTTTGTTTCATAATTATGCCCGGATTCGATTAACGATCACTGCTGTAGCCTGTAGTCTGCACGGCTGATATGTTTACTTTTCGCGAAAACTTGTCCGCAATGTATGAATTGTATGAGCGCGAGTTTCAACGCCTTCTAACGGTTTTGGACAGGGCTAAATTTAGTTTTCATTAGGACTTCGGCGTGGTAACTTATAAATGCAACGAAGGCTGTTCCTGCCTTTCTCTAGCATCAATTTCGAAACTCACGAGTGCTCATTTTTGAGCAAGCTGTGAGTGACTGAATAATCCACCGGCTGCCGCGCCACTAAGCCTAGCGGCGAACATGCTGCCGCTAGCGCAGGCCGGAGCCTCCCCGGCGGTGGCGGCGTCCAAGACCATCACGGGATATGACCCTGTCTCAATGCAAGTCGTCTGCATGGACACCGCCCAACACGAGGACTGTCCACCATCCGAGGAAGAATATTTAGAAGACATGATTCGCATATGGCGACGCAAACACAGTTCGAAAGCTCCCAAGGGCAACGACGCTCCTGGCCAACAACAGACGGCGGCTCGCTCTGGTCATGCTCCTCAAGGGGGTGTGGCTAGCAAGTCCTCCACTCACAGATCCAGCAAGCCCCAGTGGCGACCGAAGCACACGCCCCACATTGGGCGCGACGAACTCATCGTGGTTCTCAAGCCGAGCACAACGCTGGATTTGAAGGCAACTTTTGCTCCAGGCCAAGTCGGATCCGCAGTGCGCAATCTCCTACGCGAATGCGGGAGCGTGGAACTGTCTGTGTGGCCGGTGTGGGAACAAAACGTGATTGTGTGTGGTCTCAACTCAGAGCCTGCCGCCCGACGACTGCTCGGTGATGTCACGCTGACAGTCAACGGACGCCAGCTCCCCTTCCGGGGACATGCCAAAGCCACAGGCGACGTCTGCAAAGGGGTCATCACCATCGATCCCAATGATACGTCGGCCTCTCTCAAACCCAAGCTGCGATGGAAAAACGGCGAAATTCTTTCCGTGAGAAGACTTGGCAGCAGCAACGTCGCTGTGGTCATCTTCGAGGGGAAATTTGTTCCCCGCCAAATCTACTACAACGACCAGGGCATCCCGGTGAGATTGTACAAGAAAACGATCCCCGCCTGTCATCGTTGTGACACGGTGGGACACAGGGCGGATATCTGCCCGAGACCCAAGCCGGGACGCTGCGACCAATGCGGCTCCGAGGTGGCTACCACTCCCGAGGGCCCTGTCGAACACAAATGCACTCCCCGTTGCCTCATCTGTGGGGGCGAACATCTCACCGGCACCTCTGGATGTAACGGCAAATACCGGAAACCGATCAAGCCGGGAACCTCACCAACCACCGACAAACGGAAAGAAGACTTCAAGAAGATTCAAGCAAGCAAGGGAAGCCACAAGACTTCGACCCCAGTGTCGGGCAGACCTGCTCCGGTCAAGAACAACGCTGGATTCGGGACCGTGCCAAGGACGCAGATTTTCAGCGCCGAGGACTTTCCAACCCTGCCAAACGCCAAAAACGAGGTGAGCGATTGGGTTAGGGCTGCTTCCCGACCTCTCTCTTCCCCTTCCCTCCTCACAACCCAAACCGAAGTAGCCCTACAGCGACAAAATGCGGAGCTAAGGCGCCAGAGCGAAATTCTTGCGAACAAAATTCAAGAGTTAGAAACGAGGCTAGCTGGGCTCACGGAGTCCCAAACAACAGCTGGGACTTCGGAGCCAATGCAGCAGTCCGAGCCATCAGAGCGGGATGAGAGCGCCTCGGTCGCGTCTGGGGTGTCTAGCGCTTCCCGATGCTCAGACTGCACATTTGTACAACGTGTGCCACAGGTGGAACAGCGGCTGACAAAACTGGAGCGCACCATAGAGGAACTGCCAAAGAAAATTCTAGAAGGAGTCAGGGCATCCTTTGCAGAGCTCTGGCAGCAGGAACTCTCGCAAATAATTCTAGCGGTAACTGACTCAGTCATGGACACAGTTCAGGATTGGGTCAGCACACAACTCAGAGACAATCGCTCCCGCTCACGATCCCCGCGATCGGATTCGCATAGGCGTAAGGTGGTGCCTCGCCCGGCCACAGGCTTGCAGGAATTCAGTTCGGCCACTACCCCCATGGAACCACTGGTGCCTCCGTTAGAGACACCGTTAATCCAGGGAGGAGGCCATGTTTCTTAAATCTCAATAATCTTCAATCATGGCTAACCGACCGCAGCGGAAAGCCCGAAGCAAAATTCCAGATGAGAAATTCGTGATCATACAATGGAACTGTAGAGGATTTCGGAATAGGAAAAAAAGGTCGCATCTCCAATTATATATCCAGTCCATCGGCCCCGCACCAGCTATTCTGGCTCTTCAAGAGCCTGGAGCAGATGCTAAACTTCCAGGGTATAGCTCATTCCAGGGGGGCCCTACGACTTGCATCCTGGTCAACAAGGCGTATACGGCGCTCCAAGTCGATCTAGGTCTGGAAACCGAACAGGAATACAGTATGGTAAAGGTCCTTCCACTTAGACGTCGTGATCCTCCAATACATGTACTGAACATTTACAGCCCCCCGCACAAGCCCCGCATAACTTTTAACGAAGTTTTCTATCGAGCACTTAAATCGGCCGACAAAGCACCCCTCGTGATAGTTGGGGATTTTAACGCCCCGAGCCTTCATTGGGGATATCACTTCGAGCAGGCCAGGGGACGCAAGTTAGCGGAGTTAATCTCCACGCTTCGACTTACGCTGCTCACGGACCCGGCATGTCCCACGCGTATGGGAAACTCGGTAACTCGCGACACGTGTCCTGACCTATCCCTAGTTAAAAATAGTAGAGACGCTACTTGGGAAAACCTGGAGGAGACACTCGGTAGCGATCACTGCCTCCTTAGGATCACCCTCTTGGCGAAGGCTGCTAGAAGAAAGTGGGGCCAGGCCAAACTAACCAACTGGCATGAATTTAGGCAGCGAGAAGTTCCACCTGTTCTCCTCACAGGCAGCTATACGGAGTGGGCGAAACAGATCATCGCCTTGCAACAGCAACACGTTACAACAATTCAGACCACCGAAAAGAACCCAACTGTGGACAACCATCTGATGCATATATGGGAGGCACGCCGGGGCCTTACTAAAAGATGGAACAAACAGAAACTTAATCGCAAGCTTCGAGCCCGCATCAGTGAACTGACTGAAAAAGCGGCAGAATACGCTGTCCAACTTAGCGACGCCAATTGGATAGAGAGATGCAATTCGGCTGCGCGTCAAATGGGATCCAAGGGGACATGGCGCCTTTTTCGCAGTCTCATTGACCCAACTCAGACGAGAGGGGAAACACAACGTCAACTCCGAAGAGCCCTACACGGGTACCAAGGTACGACGACCCAACTCGCAGATACTCTATGTGACAGATATCTCTGCCGCACGGAAGACCCCAATGGACCTGAGTATCAATACGCAGGCAAGCAGAACCCTGACATGGATGCCCCCTTTACACTACAAGATCTTCGGGCAGCTTTAGCTAAGATGCGCCGAGGTACGGCCCCAGGAAGAGACCGTATAACAGTCCAACTATTGGCGAACCTCTCGGACTCGGCCTACTTGCAACTGTTAGATTACATAAATCAAATCTGGGACGGCCGTCCACTCCCCCCAGAATGGAAGACCTCCTTGGTCACTTTTATACCCAAAGCAGGAAAAATTGTTAATATTGATAATCTGAGGCCAATTTCGCTCACCTCGTGCGCGGGTAAGCTCATGGAGGCGATGGTCCGGGATCGTCTCTCTCCACACATTGAGTCCACGGGCCTCTTTGCTGACACTATGTTCGGGTTCCGCTCACATATGTCAGCACAAGACGTCCTTCTCCAGCTACACCGCGACGTAATTCGACCAACTACAATGCAACAAAACGATAAAGCCATCCTAGCCCTAGATCTCAAGGGGGCATTTGACAACGTCCGGCACAGCAGCATACTAGAAAACTTAAGTAGAACGGATTGTGGTCAGAAAGCCTTCTCATACGTCAGAGATTTCCTCTCCAAGCGTCAAGCATTCCTGAGGATCGAAGATGAGGAGTACGGTCCATATTACATGGGTACAAGGGGTACTCCACAAGGAGCGGTCCTATCGCCGCTACTCTTTAACATCGCTATGATGCAGTTGCCGCACAAATTAGCTCTGGTAGAGGGTATACAACATGCCCTTTACGCCGATGACATTACAATCTGGAGCACAGAAGGCAGCCTCGGGGAAATGGAGGACCGCCTTCAAAGGGCTGCCAGCATTGTCGAAAGCTATGCTAATGACTGCGGCCTCCAATGTGCCCCAACAAAATCAGAACTTTTGCACATTAAACCCAATCCTAAAGAGAACACAAGGCTTTGCATCTCTTTAACAGGTGGTTCTATCAGAGAAGTGGAAGAAATTAGGATCCTGGGCCTGCTTATTCACAACAAACTTAGTCCAGAGACCACCATTTCCAAACTGAAGCGAACAGGTGAACAGGTCGGACGGATGATACAACGCGTATCCAACAAGCGCGGAGGGTTACGGGGCAGAGACGCGCTCCGGCTCGCCCATGCCTTCGTAACCAGTAGGATCCTCTTCTCCGTACCCTACCTCCGTACGAACAAACAACACGAGAATCGCATTGACGTCATCATTAGGAAGGCCACAAAACGAGCCCTTGACCTCCCGGTGGCTACCTCCAACACCAGGTTATCGGCGCTGGGAGTGCTCAATTCATATCAAGAGCTGAAAGAGGCTCATCTCACAAATCAGTACACTAGACTCGCACAAACGGCGTCCGGGCGTCACTTGCTTAATCGCCTACAAATAAAACATGAGTGTATCCCAGAGGAGACGTGCAAACTCCCAGAGTTGTGGCGGCACAGGCTCTGGGTGCATCCACTTCCGCGTAACATGGAAAAGCACACTCACGAAGGCAGGAGGGAAGCACGCGCTAAGACCCTGGAAAGGAAATACGGAAATGGGCGAGGTGTGTTCTACGTTGATGTGGCAGGACCGTCGCCTCTAGGGTTTTTCACTGCCGCTGTAATTCACAGGGACCAGCAAGTCGATGGGCTCTCCTACCGGGCTCCTAACTCCACGCAAGCCGAGGCGATTGCCATAGCGCTCGCCGCCTCGGACCCGAAGTCAAGGACAATAATAACGGACTCTCGCCGAGCCTGTGAAAGGTATTTAGCGGGCACGGTACCACCCTTGGCCTACAGAATTTTAAAACGAGTGGTGCGGTTCGTAGACCCCGCTCCTAAAGAAATTGTGTGGTCTCCGGGGCATCAGGGTCTGAGAGGTAACGAGGCCGCGCACGCGGCTGCCCGAGCGCTTACCCACCGGGCGCCTCACCCATGCTCTCCCGGCTCGGAGATTAGCAAACCACTTCTGCGGTTTAGAGAAATCGTAAGACATTACTGCGATAACCGCCGGCTTTACCCAGCCCCTGCAAAGGGTCTGAGCAAGGCCGATGAGCGAATACTGCGGCGCCTGCAGACGAACACATTTATGTGCCCTGCAGTAGCAAAGCATTTCGACCCTAAAACAGATGGACGGTGTCTGCACTGTGGGGAGGTGTCCGACACCTTCCACATGGTGTGGGCATGCCAGCGCAACCCTGCGTTATCCCCCAACCCTTCCCCTACCAGAGAGGCATGGGAGGCAGCCCTGCTCAATTGCTCGGGGCTGGAGTCTCAAAGGGCTCTAGTTCGACGGGCGAGAGTGGCGGCCTTGACCAATGGGGTCCCGGAATAGGGACTGCACCTGTGCGGAGGGCCACAGGCTCTAACTCTCTTTTATTCTGATCAAAAATAAAGTTTCACTCCTCCTCCTCCATAGCAGGCGAGGTTGTGTACGAGGCGAAACACGTTGTTAATGATTTGGGGTAATTGGGAGTATTAGAATAGGAGAAGAGAGCGTTCGGAGCCCCCAAGACGTTAGGGAAAACCAAACGGAACACGCGCGCTCCCGACGAGAGGGCCTTCTCGCATAGCGTGCCGCCGGCTTCGGATGCACGTAATCTAATGTTGGGAACTTTAGGCTTAGCATAGCGGCAGATATTCCATCGCCGCTGTCGTTACAGTTGCGAATGGCAAATACAACTTTTCACCTCACTATCAGGCCCTTTCTCGTAAGTGTAACTTTGTATCAGAGGTGGTTTCCATTTAAGCGATCGATGATCAAAGATACCTGCCACGGCCTCAGACGATGCTTGCGCACAGGTATCGCCATCCTTCGGCCACTCGGCACACCTTGCGTAAATGGGTCGGCGTTGCTGGGACTGACCTCGGTGGCCGGTCGGTGTAGATCGCGGCAGATATTTGAGCATCGCTCTGAAAACCACAGCTGATGACACTACCTAGCACAATTTTTCACCACACTAACATCCACATTCACCAATATAAAATTACTTTTCCACGACTGGTGTGATTTTAGAAAGCGGGACAAGTCGTTGCTGCCGCAACCTGCGTCGGCTCAAGCCGCTCCGTCGGCCATGCGGGCAGGCACGGCGTGTGTGTGTGCGGAGCGCTTGTGCGAGCAGTAATGCTTCATAATTTCTTACTTTATAAATTTGTTGCAAACAAGGGAAATTTAGAAACTTATCTCGGCGATCGTCGTAGTCTACATTGTTGATCGTGGAAACGAGCAGCAACTTACGTTTCGGTCGCATACGTCATTCACCAACACGCTCAAGTTGTTTGAGGAGAATGTACCACAGTTGATACGGGTATAAAGTCCCCATAAGGTCGAACTGCGCTTGACGCACTGAGAATTAATTTCAAACGACGGAAATTAACACGAAAATACGTTTAGAACGCGCTTCCTAAGCAACGTGTCATGCGCTGCAAGCCAACTACACAGCAGTATAGGAACGGTGATCGTACAAGTGACGTCAAAAGGATCGCCGCGCCGGCCTCTCCAGTTCTGGGCGTCGCGGCCAATAGTTAGGTTCAGCATGGAAGGAGCTTGTGTCTTTTAGATTGGTGGACGTAGCGTGTATGGGGCAAAATACTGAACGTTTCGACTACTTCTTGAACGGTTAGCACATTTTGCGTATGACTTCCGACGTGCTCGTGATTACTCACAATCACGAAAATACGAGCCATTGTCTTGTGTAATCCCTTAAACGTGTAAAGCCTATTTCTTTGATTCCCAAGCTGTCAATTTCGGCACTTTATTTTGGAGCTAATTTAAATCCGAAGTCAATGTAGTGACAACAGCGTCGAAGGTGCAGGGTCTCATTTTCTTGTTTTAATCAGGAACCGGCTACACTGTAAACGCAAACTAGCCGGAAATGGGGTTTTAATCAAGTAATGTGCCCTGAAAAGTACTTATAGCAAAAAATGTACTCCCTAGGCATGGTCTAAAAATGTGGACGAACCTCCATGGTAGTACCGTTGCCCATCTGTGTAGCAAAAGGGAGGATTTAGAACCACTTAACACCATTTGTGAGATGGCGTTCGGTTACTTGTGTACTACCACGTCCAAAATAAACTCCCCATCTGGGATAATCATCTCAAGCGGGCGGTCGCCATGTTAGTCTTCTGTTGTTTCCGTGTATCAGCACTTCAACCGTGGCCTAATGCTAATTAGAACGAGTAAGCAGGACGCGACGGTTGCATGCAGCTACAAACCCCATACCGTACGTATAGCCGTATAGATGCTTCAGCCAGCGCAATCACAGGCAGACAGCGCGGCCGTGTTGTTTCAATCTGTTTATTTTCGCGATAGGTGTTGTCAAACTCTGCTGATAACAAAGAGACAGTTCTCGCCGTTGCAAACAATTGCAATGCTCATCTGCTTCGCTTGCCCTGGCGGCACGACTTGCTGCCCGGATGTAAACAACCTCGGTTTACTGGTCACGAAACTTCGGCGCTCGCTTCATATAGGGACCGCGCGCGCCACTACAGGCGCCACCGCCGCACGAAGGTCATCCATCCGCCGCGCGTGCGGCGTATTGGCCAGCTCTTGGCGTGCAAACGCTCGCTGCTTTTGGTGTCTGCGCGCTGATTAAGTGTTTTTTTTTCGTAGTAGTTAGCGATGAATAGTCCAGTTATTGTGCTTATCACCTGCAGTTATCTTCTAGGTGTTCTTTTCCCCGGGGCTTCTCCTCCAAGCCGCAGTAGCGCTGAGGATCTGACCCCGGGTATCCTCAACCGACAAACTCAGCCTCCGATACAAAACTGTACATTTATTTACAGCCCGGCGGGCGACTAAAAAACAGGACTCGCGCGGAGCTCGAAGACGACGGACCGAGCTCTCCTGCGCTCGGACCGCCTCTCTCTGTCTTCATTTCCATTGCTCTTCGTCGGTGGCCGTCCCATGTGGTGGCGGTTAGGACATCCGGTGCGAGCAGGCGGAAAGCGCCGCGCAACACGTGCTTTCCATTTCCGCGCTGCTTGTCCCCCGGCCCGCTCCAGTTGGTGCGTCGAAGCGCCCGACACCTCCACCACCACTGTGAAACATAACTTCAGGAATGTTTCACACATGAAACACCCACCACACACACCTTTGGCACGTGCACCATCGTTCCTTCAGTTGACGACCGCACGGCCAGTGCCCCTTGACCCTGGCTACAGGTCACCATGACAAATAGCCACAATCCTCATCCAGCTTATTCAGAGCGAGCGGCCTTTAGCAGGTGGTACGAACCGGCCGTCGTCGTCTGAAAAGACCCTTGCCATGCGGCGCACCCCGTCGCACAACAGTTACAGGGCCCCCTCTCCTCCCCGCTTTCTCGCTCGTGAAGGGACCGCTGCTGCCTCGTCGGCCTGCGTTGCAGCCACGCCGCACTGCGGTGAAGCTGGCTGACGCTTCCTCCCCCTTTTGTCCGAACACCCCAGTTCAGCCAATCCTGAGCTCGGAGCGCCGTGCTCCACTACGCACCGCTGGTCAGCGTAAGCAGCAAAGGGCTGCTTAGCGGCCACATCAACGCTCACATTGGCTGTCCCTTCAGCTACGGCTACAGTCCTACCTGCAACGGCCTGCGGCTGCATTACATAAGCAGCCGTACCCTTATTTGCAGTTTCCTCTGTCACTTCGCTGGAGCTTCCCATGGCAATCGCATTCTCGCGACTCGACATTTGGGCATCTCCAGAAGCACAGGATGCACTTTGCGCAACACCAACTGCATCCAACTCGCGCGATTCCCGGGCTTCTGCATCCTGCAAAGCTCTTGGCCGCTCGGCCATGCTCCCGGAATGTTCTGCGTCTCCGCACGCTGCGACGGCGGGCTCACGCTCTTGGGAACCCTCGTGTTCGGCCGCTACCGAACCACTGTTCACGCACGAAGCGCCGTTGTCTACCACACACCGTTGTGTGACGCAAGGAGTAGCGAGGGGCTCATCGGCAACATGAACACTAACATGCGACGCAGCGGAGCCTTTCTCTCTTGCCATCAGCTTCATCACGGGCATGCGCACACTCTCATTCACCTTTGACTGCCTGTCATTTACCGACGCAGCCTCGCGCGTAACACCTTCCTTCACCTCCATCTTCATTTCGGTGAAATTCCCTACGCGGGATGCTTCACTATCCTGCTCCCCGGTTGCAGGAAATCTAAGCGCCCACGAAGGAACGTGCGCCACTATCCTCTCTTCGCCTTTCCCGCGAGATTCTGGTCGTACAAAATCCCGCGAAACAGGACGCTCACGCACGCCCAGCGAATGGGTTCCACCCCACACATCTTTCGGCGTACCGGAACACCCCGGTCCACTCTCTCCCTCAGTGCTAAACATTACTCGTTGAGCAATCGGTGAGGCAGGAACATTGTTAGCTCTCTTGAAACATTCACTCTTCAAACGTTCCGCTGCTAACTCTGCCTCAGCGATCCTCAATTTCGCTAGCAATAGCGCCTTCTGCTCAGCGAACGACATGGCTGACCTAATCCTGACGCTCGCGGTCTCGTCAGCCCTCACACTCAGATCCATCTCACCATGCCTAGCTAACCGGCCTCCATTATCTCAGAGTCAGGGCTGCTCATAAAGCACCCCCTACATGTCATGGTGAGCCGCGCACCCAGGATCAAGAGAGGCACTGACCTGCATAGCTTGGTGCCTGTAGAGATGCCGCATCGGTGCAGACGGGGTATCCATTTATGCACCGCTCCTTCCGCCGACGTGTCCACCAACAAATCCCGCTGACTTGTCGCTCCCGACAGCTCGCTGCTCCGGCCGCTCCTCGTTCAGTGGGCTGCTGATGCCTCCACTGACCGCTGGTCACGCTGCTTCTCCGCCGCTCAGCATGCCGCAGAGATCGCATCGGTCTCCGTTGAGACGTCCGTTGAGCGCCGATCGAGCCGCTTCTCCACCTGGCTGGCGAGCTCGCTGCTCCCGCCGATCCCGTTCAGCAGACCGCGATTTCTCCGCCTGCTCCGTCCGTCGAGGGCCCTTCTCGCCCGCCGGCCGGCTGAGTCGTCGCAGTTGAAGATCCTGTCGACTGCGCCAGTTATCTTTTTGATGTCCTTTTCCCCGGGGCTTCTCCTCCAAGCCGCAGCAGCGCTGAGGATCTGACCCCGGGTATCCTCAACCGACAGACTCAGCCTCCGATACAAAACTGTACATTTATTTACAGCCCGGCGGGCGACTAAAAAACAGGACTCGCGCGGAGCTCGAAGACGGCGGGCCGAGCTCTCCCGCGCCTGGACCGCGTCTCTCTTGTCTTCCTCTTCCCTTCCTCCTGACACTGACGGCCGGGGAAGAAGGAAAAGCCAGTTGTCTCCGTCGGTGGCCATCGCATGTGGTGGTGGTTAAGAGATCCGGTGCGCGCAGGCGTTCGAAATGCGCGGCGTCTCAAGGCGCCGCGCGACACGTGCATTTCATTTGTGCGCTGCTCGTCCCACGCCCCGATCGCCAGTTCGTGCGTCGAAGCGCCCGACACCTCCACCGCCACTGTGAAACATAACTTCAGGGATGTCTCACACACCACACACTTTTCGCGCGTGATCCATCGTTCCTTCAATTGGCGACACAACAATCAGCACGGTCAGTGCCTCTTGACACTGGCTGCAGGTCACCATGACAAATTACCCTCAATCCTCACCAGCTCATTCAGAGGGAGCGACCTTTAGCAGGTGGTACGCACCGGCCGTCGTCGTCCGAAAACCCCCTTGCCATGCGGCGCACCCCGTCGCACAACAGTAGCAGGGGCCCCTCTCCTCCTCGCTTCCTCGCTCGGGAAGGGACCACTGCTGGCTCGTCACCATGCGTTGAAGCCACTCTGCACTGAGGTGAAGCTGACTGACGCTTTCGCCTCTTTCTAGGCGAACCCTCGGGTTCGGCCGCTTCTGCGCTCGGAGCGCCGTGCTCCACTACGCACCGCTGGTCAGCGTAAGCAGCAGAGGGCTGCTTAGCGGCTACGTCAACGCTGACATGAAATGCTGGAGAGGCTATCTCTTCAGCCACTCCTACAGACCTACCTGCAACTGCCGTGGGCTGCATTACCTGAGCGGCCGTAGCCTGATTTACACTTTCCGCGCTCGATTCGCTGGAGCTCCCCCTGGCGATCACATTTTCGCGACATGACATTTGGGGATCTCCAGAAACAAGAGATGCAGTGTGCGCGACACTAACTGCATCGCATTCCTCGCGCGATTCCCGGGCTGCCGCATCCTGCAAAGCTCTTGGCCGCTCGGCCATGCTACCGGAATGTTCTGCGTCTCTGCACGCTGCGACGACGCACTCACGCTCACCTGAAGCCAGCCCCAGCCCCTTCACAGCGGCCGATCTAAGAACTGCACAGTTCTTCCGCTCCTTTCTGTGCGAACCCTCGCGTTCGGCCGCCACGGAATCACCGCGTGCGCGCGAAGCGCCGTTCTCTACCACACACCGTTGTGTGGCGGAATGATTAGAGAGGGGCTCATCGGTCACATGAACGAGGACATGCGACGCAGCTGAGGCTGTTTCTCTGGCTATCAGCTTTTTCACGGGCATGCGCACACTCTCATTCACCTTTGACCGCCTGTCATTTCCCAATGCAGCCTCGCGCGTAACATTTTCCTTCACCTCCATCTTCATTTCGGTGAAGCCTTCTACGCGGGATGCTTCACTATCCTGCTCCCCGGTTGCAGGAAAACTGAACGCCCACGAAGGAACGCGCGCCACTATCCTCTCTTCGCCTGTCCCGAATGAATCTGATCGTGCCGGATCCCGCGAAACAGGAGGACTACGCGCGCCCAGTGAATGGGTTCCACCTCGCACATCTTTCGGCGAACTGGCGCACCCCAGTCCACTCTCTCCCTCAGTGCTGAACATTACTGTTTGAGCAATCGGTGAGGCAGGAAAATTGTTAGCTCTCTTGAAACGTTCACTCTTCGAACGTTCCGCTGCTAACTCTGCCTCAGCGATTCTCAATTTCGCCAGCAATAGCGCCTTCTGCTCAGCGAACGACATGGCTGACCTAATCCTGACGCTCGCTGTCTCGTCAGCCCTCACAGTCAGCTCCATCTCACCATACCGACCTAACCGCCCCCCATTATCTCAGGGCTACTCATGCAGCACTCCCTACATGTCAGGGTGAGCCACGCACCCAGGATCAAGAGAGGCACTGACCTGCATAGCTCGGTGCCCGTAGAGATGCCGCACTGGTGCAGATGGGGTATCCATTTAGGCACGGCTCCGTCAGCCGAGGTGTCCACCAAACAATGGCCAGCTGACTTCTCGCCTGCCGACAGCTCGCTGCTCCTGCCGCTCCACGCTCAATGGGCTGCTGATGCCTCCACTGACCGCTCGCCAAGCTGCTTCTCCGCTGCTCAGCAAGCCGCAGAGATTGCCTCGGTCTCCGTTGAGCGTTGAGTCCGTTGAGCGCCGGTCAAGCCGCTTCTCCGCCAGGCTGGCGAGCTCGCTGCTCCTGCCGATCTCGTTCAGCAGGCTGCCGCTCTCCGTTGAGAAGTCCGCTGAGCGCCGGTCGAGCCGCTTCTCCACCAGGCTGACGAGCTCGCTGCTCCCGCCGATCCCGTTCAGCAGGCCGCGATTTCTCCGCGATCTCCGTCCGTCGAGGAGCCCGTCTCGCCCGCCGGCCGGCTGAGTCGTCGCTGTTGAAGATCGTGCCGACTGCGCCAGTTATCTTTTAGGTGTTCTTTTCCCCGGGGCTTCTCCTCCAAGCCGCAGTAGCGCTGAGGATCTGACCCCGGGTATCCTCAACCGACAAACTCAGCCTCCGATACAAAACTGTACATTTATTTACAGCCCGGCGGGCGACTAAAAAACAGGACTCGCGCGGAGCTCGAAGACGACGGACCGAGCTCTCCTGCGCTCGGACCGCCTCTCTCTGTCTTCATTTCCATTGCTCTTCGTCGGTGGCCGTCCCATGTGGTGGCGGTTAGGACATCCGGTGCGAGCAGGCGGAAAGCGCCGCGCAACACGTGCTTTCCATTTCCGCGCTGCTTGTCCCCCGGCCCGCTCCAGTTGGTGCGTCGAAGCGCCCGACACCTGCCTTCAATGGGGTTTTATTTTTCAGAGTAAGTTGCCGTAAACTTCGGCCGCGAACGGCAACGGCTTCTGTGTGCTCTGGCACAAGCGCTGCGCCGTCGTGTTTACGGATTTTAAATCTATATTGCTTCTTTTCTTAAAGCAAAGTTGTAAATACCACACATACGGTAGCTGTGTAGTCACGGACTGCTGCGGGCCTATCAATAATACAGTAAAAAACTGAAAGAAACCAAGTACGCGTCGTTCAGACTACGCTTAATGAATCCGTTGATTGCTCTGGAATGCACAGAACGCTAAAAGAAATATCCCAATAGTATTGTCGTTTCGATGAGTGGGTACATACTTGAGAACATCTAAAAACGCTGCAGAAACGCGAAGGATCAAAACACAAAGAGACATATGTTGCACCATGTGTCTTTCTGCTTCCACGCTTTGCAATCCTTGCAAAAACAGGAAGCGAAAAAAGAAAAATGAAACTGATTTTATCACACGCAACAAAAAATGTCAATGTCACGAAGGGAGACAAAAGAGCGTGGTCCAGCGTACAAAAATTTATTTTTTCGCGCTGCGGTGGAGCACACGGAGGAAACAGAATATTGCCACGTAGCCAAGAACGACGCAAAGCTTTTCTGAACGCAGCGAGCTAGCAATCTCCTGCACTACAAAAGACTAGAATGAAACACAAACGTCGAAGAAGCAGTCCGTAGTGTGACGTGAACAGGAGAACGTCGATAAAGGGAGTTGCGCGGCGTTTGCTATGCATGCATTAATCTTGGAACGTTATTAATTTGAGATCTATGGAAATAGGATCGAGAACATTGTCGAAGAAACAAAAAATCACGTTAGCGACAAGGTGGCACCCTTTCCATATCAAACAATATTGCCCGACTGGACGTACGACAAAAAGATCAAACGGGCGCTCCGGTTGAAACGCCAGATAAGAAACCGGAATCGGCCACGCGCGGTTACAAAACAAACAAAACGAACCCTAAGGGATAATTCGCGGAAATATGAAAAGTAAAAGCACAAGGACGTCCCAAAGCTTTTTTACACGCGAGCCTGAGCGCAAGGTAATACAAGTTTGCAAACAGGTAATGAAGCACCGCTACAACCTGACTGATATGACACAAATCCGGCTTTAAGTTAGCCTTGTACAGTTCTAGGTCCACGATGCTGTCAAAAGGGTACTTTGCTTTTTCCATTCTCACACACAGTGCATTTCCACACACTGTCGCACACTTACAATCGAAGCTGAAGTCTCCCGTTGCTTGCCTTGGAATGGCGCCCCTCCATTTCTCACACAGCTGCCCGTCGCTCGGTCAACAGAACAAGGAAACATTTTCTGTGGCATCGTTTTACAAGGAACGACATCCCGGGACGCAACTCCGCATCACAAGAGCGCGATATGCACGTTACATTTTTTTCCCGCACAAAACAAACACAACTCGCCGCGGCTCAGCCGTTCGAGCCAGCGCAACGCCGCCCGAGGAGTGACCTCAGTGAGAGGGTGGCGCCACCGCGCGGCGGCCAAACGCAGCATATGAAGCTCTCCCATTGAGTTACGGAGCAGTTTCGTGACCAGTAAAGCATTGAAGGACTCTGGTGTTATCAACACAGCGCGGCCGGTGACTCGGTGCGGCCGGAGCTTCAAGCCTTGCCTTGGGCCATCGTTTTTTGTTATTTGAGAAGGACTAGTAGTGCCATTTGGTGGAAAGATTTTTATGTGCCCCTGTCACACGAGGAACGGCCGCTAACAGCATTTGGATACGGCGACAGCTGTGGACAGCTCGCTGCTAAGTGGTCTGTTATCAGTCGATGCGTTTGTCAAACGTTTGGATAGGGTTAACTGCGAAGTACCCTTGCCGCACACAGCACGTACACGCACGGGCAAAGAAAAAAGCGCACACTCGTTTTATTGTACTTGTTTGTGGCTTTTGGGGTATGCATTCGCATTCTTTTGTAGGCCGGTTTGTAACAGGGCATTCGAGATGAAATCGTTTGTCGCGCGCGGAGTCGTTTCAAAGCAACGTGACGGTTACTCAGGTAGCCGAATCGCCTCCGACAGCGGTGCATCGTCGGGCCCGGTCGGTGAATATTGTGGGACTCTGTCTCTCATATGCATCGAACTGCTCGTGTTCTTTTTAGTTAACTGCTCTACTTTGTAATATCTATTTGTTAACGCTCCTGATGGCTTGCATGTCCAAATATAAGTATTTGTGTTGTTTTCGTTCAAGGCTCTGACTCATTCTTAGCGTTCTGGTCGGCGAAAGCCGCAGATCAGACGGCCACCCCCTTCGAAAACTGTGCCCTGTAGATTCGGTGGGTTTGTTTGCTCGCTTGAGTCGACTCTTCACATCTAACAGCGTACCCTATTAAGGAAACGGTGTCATGCGTAAAAGATGCTATGAGCCTATCGAACGATTAAATGCATATAGTGTGGACCACGACGGCGACGTGGTTCGAAACCGAAATGTTTTTATTCCCTTTCGGATGATAATGAGGGGTCTGTATACAATCGGGGCCCGTCAGTCGCCAGCTAAGGCCACGTAATTAAAAACACAAATTCATGCCCTTATGGAAGAGAACCGAGTTTGCCGTAGCATGACACAAGTCGGCCGGGCATAAAAAAGAATATCATTTTTTAGAAGAACAATGCACACACTCTTCTTTTGTTGGTAATAACTTTGTCATAATCAATAGTAAGACCATACACAAAAATTACTCGATTATCTGACACTCGATTTTGACACGGAGCTTGCGGCTCCAAAAAGTGCACTGTGGTTTTGCGTGACGGAAACTTCTACAATCACGGTAAATTAACTAAGGCAGGTGTGTGTGGCATGCAGCGTTGGTAAGTTTGCGAGAATAGCGTTTCCATTTCAGCTGTTTTTTTTTGGTTGCCATGCAATCACAAGTAATTTGGTGCCATGAACGAGGTTTACGTTAGCTAACAAGGCTGTAGTAACGGTTGCGGCTACAAATGACCTTATGCACCAATCATGCTTGTCAGCTCGGTGACACAGAATATTAAGTTGTCAGAATACGGATGACTAAGTCGCCTAGTTTATCACTACTGTAAAAAAAGAAAGTGTTTTCTGACCCAGTGAAGGACTTTCCTGTATGACTAGCTGTGTTATGACAGATGACCATACTTGATGAGACAAGCCGTAACAAATTAGCTTTGGATGTAACACCAGGAGGGAAATAGGTGGAGGTATCTGCAAGTATAACTGAAACAGTGGGTGCCTGCCCGGCATGAATTCATTATTTGCTGACACGATTTTCTTCTGCAGATCCTGATGCATGATCGAGTTGAATGACTTCATAGATCTTAAGGCAGGATAGGCTGTGCTGTACAAGGCAAGGCTGCATTCGGAAACCAAGTTGGCCCCTCCAGCAGAAGTGAGTATTGCCACGGCTTGCAACAGCCGTCCAGCTCGAAAAAGCTGCACTTTTTCTATGAAAGTGAGCCACCATGGTAGGGGAGAGGCAGTGTAAGGGTTTGCATCTTTAACTGTGTGCCCATTCACTTGAATAGATGCAAGCTGGCATCTTAAAGCAAGAGACAGCAGTTAACAAAATCATGCAATACCAAAGTGTTTTTCAGTCAAAAACAAAAACTAATCTATCAACCTACAGGGACTTGCATTTTATCTTCACTGTCATTTAAAGTTCTGCTCGAGTATATTCTGCGGAAGTAATATCTTTTTTATTGCTGCCAAAGCCACGACGGTTAATGTACTGGCACTTGGTTTTATGAAGCCTTTGCATTCCTAATTTAGGTACTAGAATTTGGAGGGAACCTGGCCTTACAATTTTATTACTGTACCGAATTATTAAGTTCATCTAACCATAGTTTCTGTTTTGAATTTTACGTGTGGGGCATTTTTTTTCTTTTTTGCTTTTTCAGGCAGATGTTCTTCTGACTCCCTGCCTGCATTCCGTGAACGGGGAAGTTAGCCTCCACATCGATGGCCAGCGTGTCTTGATTGCATCATCTTTACTGGGAGGACTGTGTAGTCTGTTTGCGTCGTTCTGGGTTTTCAACATTCAATATCCCAAGAAGGCACACAGAGCTGTAACGTTTGTGGAACATGCCTTTTTGGACCTTGCCAGCACCAAACTACGTGTGAAGGATTTAGAACTAATTAACTTTTATCGCATCAATATCGCTCACTAATATTTCTTTTCAATCCTGTAATCATTGGATAGTAGTCAAAAAGAATTCCGTATTATATTTCTGACTTTTTCTTTTTTCTTTTTTTACTGGAAAGGGGATATTTGATGGGCCGTTCTGTATGCTGATAATACAGCTATCTTTCAGTGAAGCAATAATATTAACAAACTAATTTAACTTGAAACAATTATCTAAATAATATTGGCAACTGGTGCGAAATGAATCAACTAAAAATTATCCGAAAAACACGAATTTCATGGCTTTTTGTTCTCACTCTAAAGAAGCTGTCGCGATACCACCCATTCTGTTCTATATCATTGCAATAAACCCGCCAGACTCGGTCACTTTTCTTGGCGCATTTGTGTCTTTATCAAAACGCACTGGTATTTTCGGCAGAATATTTTTCATTCTTTATATTACTCATTTATCCATAGCCATCTCACTGCAGTCTGTCTCCTACATCATTTATCTCTTGTGCCTTTACCACCTACAAATGCTCGCTCATTTCACCACAAATTGAAAAATTGTTTTGTTGTTGTAAACCACTGCAACCATTTTTTCTTCACTTTGTGTACTTAGTACTAATGCGTACTGATAAGTTCTGATAAATACTGACGCGTTCTCGATCCTCTAGTATTATATAATGATTTCACTTACCATGCGGTTTGTTTGTGCCTATCTGTTTTTCAAGTATTTCCAGTTCTTGTATTATTATTGTTTCTACAGTTTGTTCAACTAGCACACAGCTCTCGCTCATTTCACCACCTACTGAATTTTTTTGTTGTTGTTCTAAACCACTGCAACCATTTTTTTCACTGTGTACTGAGTGCTGATGCGTACTGATAAGTTCTGATAAGTACTGACGCGTTCTCGATCCGATAGTATTATATAATGATTTCACTTACCATGCGGTTGTGTTTGTGCCTATCTTTGTTTTTCGCGTATTTCCAGTTCTTGTAGTAATATTGTTTCTACGGTCTGTTCAACTAGCATCGTATTGCTGTCTTCAATTGCTAACTGGCGTGTTATTTAGCAATGTACCATTTGTGATTTCTAATATGAGGTCGCCATAAGTATTTATTTCGGAACCTCCTTGTGTACACCATGTACCATGTAAACTTGTCTGCGAAAGTTCGTTTGAAATAAACCTGAAATTGAGAAAAACCGTGTGAAATCACTACTCCCGCAGGGAACTAGAAATTCTCTCTTGTGGCCTTGAAAACCTCCTTTCGGAAGGCCTACAAAACTCCCCAAGCTTTCGTCAAACTCCATTCAAAAGAAGTAAATGCTTTCCTTGATCCTCCTAAAAACGCCCCTAAACTAACATAAGTACTTCCGAAGGGAGCCATAATAGGCTCCTATTCAACCGCCTAAAAATTCCATAAACGTCACTTAAAAACGCCCTTCAGGAAGTAAAGAATACTCCATTTTGACCTCCTTAAATTCTCCCGAACATTTCTTAACACTCCCTAAATACCTCCTTTCTATAACCTAAAAACTCCCTGTTTTGAGGAGGTAAACAAAACCTCCCTGTTCTATGTAGTAAAAAAACTCCTACAAGGAGGACCACTAGAGGACAGGCGAAAAAGAACCTCTAGGGAGTATATGGGAGGAAAAAAAGTTTAGAGTGTAGAGATGAGGTATGTATAGGCGGACGCGCACCTCCTCAATTTCTTGCTAGCCGGCGCCTGTTCTGGCAAGGTCATCCACGCTGCCCACGGAAGGAATTGGACTACCCAGCAAATGAAGGACTTTCGTACCACACCACCACGTATTTCGCCAGGCGCAGCAGGTAGATTGCGCAAACTAATATACAGATCACTGTTCGAGTGTCCTGCGACGATAATAAATATTAAATTATCCATGGAGGTGGACGGAAGAGTAAGATTCAAACAAGATACGGGCCCGAGACTAAGGGCGTTCATTATCTTTTGGAAATTACGAGGCCTCATAGGCCCATTTATTTGCACTGATTATTTTCACGTGTTTAATTCTTCGGTGAGGAAAACTAAGCTTGAATCCCCAAAACCTGCTCAACATACGACCATACGTTTAATCGGCATCTGCTATCCCCACAGTACTGGCTGGCGCTAGCCTGAACTGAGTGGAGATGTGGATGCCATGATGCCTTCGTCTATGGCAACAAATGCCTCGTTAGGAACAGAGTGGCCGCTAGACGTCAAGAAAATACCAGCAGGAGGACGTGGTCAAGGAGTTGGAACATGGTGAAGAAAAGGTGCTAAGCGAACTCTCCTGGTTTTTGTTTTCTTTTGGCTCACACGTTTGAGTTGTGTTTGTATTATATAAGAATGGACTGGGACCATAATCAGTCCTCTTCCTGTCTGAACGTCGACCAGTCCCATTCCTCTATGAACACCACCCTGCGAAGGACGAAACCTACATTTACTATTACCATACCGTTGGAAGGTAGGCTTCGTCCATCAAAGTTAGCTGAAAACGAAGCTATTAAATGTGAAAAACCTTATGAGCTTCAGCCCGAGGAAATCATTAAAATTCAAATCCGAAAATCCCAAGGAATCCTCTTTTTCATACCAGAGAATAACCTAAGACAACCGGGTTTATATTTTGCTGTTTCCTTCGAAATAGATGTAACGTTAGTCGCAAAAAACTAAAAACACTACTTATAGGTAAGCAACTGTTCGGAGAAGCGAGTCTCCACAAAAGAGTGGCTTCAAACGCTAAGGTTTCTTTACAGGGCTGCTGCCTTTACCCAGGTGGGCACGTGACGTAGGAAATATCGAGGCCGCCCTGACTGCTTTCGTAAATACGAGAAGCTAAACTTCAATTTATTTTTCCCAGTTCGAGCTCTACTAGAAGTAACTCCGCTCTATATGCTGGTTTTGGCCATCTTGTTTTGGCCCAGTTTGCCCAATTGTATATTTTCCTTCACCGCAGTCTTCATTCTCTACGTCGTTATTCTGTTGATGCTAATCATGACATTCGGACTCCTTTTGTGAGCGAACAATCCCTCAGTGCGAGTATCTCGGCGCCATTGAGTATGTTTCGCATCTTTTCAGTAATCCTTAACCAAATAACATGTAATGCTTTCAAACGCATTTTTATGCTGTCTCAAAGATACGATATTCGGCGGCCAGCAGTAGACGCGAGCATCGCAGGACAGGCGTGGTTGGAAGTCAATGGGAGACGCCTTCACCCTGCAGTGTACCCGAGTAGGTTGGTGATGGTAATGATGATAATGATGATGATGTTAGTTCGCTATACGCATTGACCAGCAAAAGAGCCGCACTAAAAACCATTTTTACGTTATATCATCAAATGTACTTGCTACAGTTACGTAGGTTGCTGCTTTCTTTCAATGCTGATTGCTGGTACTATGGAGTTTATTTTCGCTAGTAGCAAATATATGCTGAAATGGCTCGGCAGAAACGTTTAAAGGAGCCATGCAGACAAAACACGACTTTGGTTCATTCGAAAATTGACTCGTTGGAATCGTACTGACACCACTTTTAACGTAAACTTCGCTCAATAGACTTCATAATTAGGAAAAACGGCAATGGTCACGTGACTAACTAGCTCATTTCCCGCAACAGAACCTATGATGTCATAGCAGAGAACTGTGCCATTGGCGGAGGCCGGCAAAAGCAAATGCAAGTTATACAGCACTTATAACCTTCTTTCCCGAGATATTTTTGCTTAAAAGTAAAGCATATACATTCATTTTATAGACGTAAGAATGGTAGGGTAAGCATGGAAGATACGAAAGTACACGTAAACATTGAAGTACCAGGGCGTGCTGTTGTTAATACTGCGCACTCTTGGCTTGTCATAGCTGCACAGCAGTATGGCGCTTTCGGGTTGTCCGACACGACACAGGAAGATTAGCGTAAGCGACATTGTCTTACGCGACCATGTTTGTCGAGTATACCCCATGTTTCACAACACGAGTGCTTTCTACCGTAATAAAAACAAGCCAGGCGCAAATACGTTCGAAAACAAAGGAAAGGCGGGCAAAAGTCAGCCACTGTATGGTAGCGCCATCTGGGAGGAGTGACTGTAAACAAGGCTCTGTAGTTCGTTGGATGCCTAGTGCCGCGTTCACGTTCACTTCAAGGCGTGCTTTTCTGACGTCATCGAAACACAGAATTTGGCGGGAGAATAAAAATGTTAACATAAATTGATTAATTTCTTATTGAATAAAGTATCGCTTGCTGCCGGACAAGCGCTGGGGGCAATATAAAACATCAAATCTTTCGACGAAAACAAACTTGTACTTTGTCTTCATGGCTCCTTTAAAGGGTGATTGGGACGAGCGATGAGCTCTATGGAAGGATTTCCTGCATTACAGCGTTGAAGCTGTCATAGGGGGACATAAAACACTTCCTTATTCCCCTCATTTAGGAACATTTCATCCTTTGGTAAAGGTCATATTCATCTGTGAATAAATATCCGTGTTTGCGCTCCGTAATCTATACTTCTCTTGTTGTTAGTAGGAAGTCCAGAATAGCATTCTGGCCACGAAAATAATGTTAGAAACAATATTCTGACGGTCGGAAACGAACCTCGGCGACACGCGTGATGACTGATGCCGCGCCGTAGATGACGATTACGCTCCATGGCAGCTTGCCGGTGATCGTCACGAGGCCCTTGGGGCCAAACACTGACTCGAAGTCGGGCGAGTCGTCCCCGTCCACATCCACCTTGTACCGGAACACGCTCGGATTGATCTCTGGTTTTAGGCAGCGGCGAGCGTCGAAAGTGGACGACGCGGAAAATGCCGTCGACGCCAGCAGAACAATCCCGCTCAGAAAGATAATTTCCAGATCTCTGCGTGAACAAAACAAGCAAAAGGCGAGTTAATAAGCATTCATTGTGCTGCATTCACGCAGTGCCTTCTTCGTACTCAGGTATAATACGCGAGTCCGCTGCCTTATTTGGTGGGTGACGAACTAATATGTCGCAATGTGGCCTGGGCGGGGGATATCATAGAGGGCTGCTGTAGATTCATCTGTAAGGGGGCTTTCAGCTGCACCGCGACCACTTGCCCCTCGCTAACCTAACAACCAGTCATCGCGACGGCCAACCAATATTGAGCTAAGGAACTTCGAAATCGCGTGTAGCACCACCTGACGTGCGATCCATTAAAGACGCTCTATGATCTAAATCATAATCCAACACCGAAAAAAAAATGCAAGTGAAAGTTTGATTGCTTGATTGTAGGGTTTAACGCGCCGACGCAACGCAGACGATGAGGCGCGCCGTAGTGGAGGGCTCCGGATTGATTTTGAAAACCTGGGGATCTTTAACGTGTGCCGAAATCTCGTACACAAGGGCGTTTTTGCTTTTCTCCTCCATCAGAAAAGCGGCCGCCGCGGCCGGGAATCGAACCCGCGATGCAAGTGAAAGTACTTTGAATGCACTTTTAATAGTGAGCCTCTCAAAACATTCTTAACCAGTCACTTAACCATTACACCTCAATTTTGAGGATGCCTTACGGCAATATATATTTTCAAGTGGGTGAACCTACAGCAATATTTGAGCTCCGCCTATTCTGTTCAAGCAATGTGTAGGTGAATTTTGTTTTGTTTCTCATAATTTCTCAGTGCTAGACGTTTCAAGCCTCAGTGAAAACAGGAACCATGCCCATTAGATGATGTACTGCATAATGACACCCTGTATGATAATAGACTCATTCCACCTGGCAAAAATAAACCCGGGAAAGGTCTTCTGCTCCTGCCGCTGTGTTCTGCAGGTTTCCATAAAAATATATTGTTTCTGTTCCCATATCTTCTCAGAGTTACGCACGCATTTCTTCAGTTAAATCATCGTTGCGTCCCGCCATGTTCACTACATACTGCGAGAAAAAAATCAACCAAACATGGCTTCCTACCTTTGCCTTTACTTCGGCCGGAACGTATATTTTGTTGCCGTCTACAATTCTTTTTGAAGTTGGACGCGTCATGGCTATAGTGCAATCAGAATTTCACCCAGAATGGGCAGCTGTGATACTGAGAATGGGGATTTGGTGCACCACCGGAGAAACAAAGCTTTTGAGATCGGGCAGAGACGGGGAACAACATTTGCTCGATGGAGGGACGACGCGAGAAAATTCAGAGGAAATGAGCAACTCGCATTACCGGATAGGAGTGGTAGGAGATACAAGGGCTAGTCCTACCTCCTGCAGTGGTACAGTGAACTAGAAAGTATTCTAGTTCACTATAACAGTGGTGCATTGGCTGCTGGTGATGTTTGTTGATGACACTTGTCTACATTTACTTAGTCAAACTGCCCCAAAGATAACAAGAACTACGGCAAAATTTCTTACCAAATTGTGTTTAAGTTATTAATTCTAGATTTTTATTGCAGGAGGCGAGATTGAGCAGGATTCAAAAAAGAAGCATTTCAGCAGCTATGTTTTCTGTAAAAATGCGCAACGAAAATATTTCTGTGTGTACAGCTGCAATAAATTCGCAAACGCTGATCAAGCATTGAACACGAGCAGATTCAGAAACAGTAAAGACCGATAAATTATAATAACGCGAGTGCATCTAATGTTAAAAATCACCCATAAATTTTCCCTAGCTGTTTTTAGTAAAGCTTGGCTAACTTAATATATTAGGTGAAAACCGCTCAGCACAATTCGAGTAAGTAGTGTTTTTTACATCGCTACGTCTAAAGCACCTTTTCTGCATACAGGTTACAGCAACTATAAAAACTTAAAATCAAGCTGATTGCTTATTTTCACCTGTTCGGTTTGTCAAGTGAAGTTTACTTTAATACCTGCACGAATACCCTAAGCCAAGATGTCCATGTTTGGTAAGGTGCTACATACACTAATGAAGTTCTCGAAGTTTAAAACTGTGCAGTTTCAAGTTTTGTTTCGATGCAACCTCTTTATTGGGTGTGTGTTGTAAAGGTAAGCAGTCAGGGACGCCCTTGCGTCTGGAATGAAAGAAGCAGATTTCCGTCGACTGTGCTACTACAACGCCGGACCGCACTCCGGTATCTCAGGAGTCCGTAAATGTGAGCTTGTTGCAGCTACTTAGTTTGAATGGCATATAAATGCTATTATAGGCACCATCGGTAACGCTTTCAACTTAAGAAGACCTTAGGATGAAGGCCTCTCCCACAAATGTTTCATGGTCTTAAACTTGCTTCGCCCAAATCTGTTGTGTGTAGGTAAAGTTTTCTCCAATAATTTGCCCAATCAAATAAAATTCACCCGAAATCGTAATGTGGCAATTGCAATTGCTCTATACATAGTTCAAGGTTGACCGCGTTTCATTCACCAAACGTTCCTTTTACGGGGGCTTTCTGCAACGTGTTATAGTCTAGTATGTTACATTCCGTCTAGTTAAACCAAACGAACAAATTCATGCATACCCCCACACTTACCGCCTTTGAATCAGCCTGCACGAAAATATAATGCCGGAGTATCCAATCCAAAACGACAGAACCAGTAGTTCGAGGATTCTGCAATGTGAAATAGGAGATTTGTGCGGGAAACAGCAAATAACACCTAAGGGAATGCATGACCGTCAGGAAATATAAAACGCTCCTGTTATGCCTGTAATTACTGTCGTCCCGTCCACTTAATCAACTATACATCCCAAGTCGTCCCTTTCCACAGTCCTTTAGGCTACACTATTTTCCTGTCCTACTCACACTCTATCTATTCCATCCAACTCTGTATCACACTTCCCGGCCCATTTGTTCCTCTTTACACTCCGCTCCCACCCCCTCAATCCATTGCCTGCTGCTTCCAGAGAATCTCCAAACCGCGTGTATAAAGGCTCGGTTGATCAGAGTGATATGCGAACGCAAAAAGGCCAAATATTGCTTTTTTGGGGTATGGGACGTTTGTCATCTCGAGCCTATCTTTGGCGATATCGTTTTTACGAATGAGATATTGCAACGATGTTCCTCAGAATGAGGTACCGCTGAGGAGCACGGGGCTGACAGCACAATCTTAGGTTTCAGGAGATGACTTTGCCTGTGTGAAAGAACACCCAGGAAACGTCTGTGGTTGCACCGGATGAGCTTAAACAAGTTGCGAAGACTCCCTCAACTCCTTCGGCTTTACTCGTCGGAATTACAACTGGCGACCTTTAAACATTGGCAGCTCGGTCTCTGGAAGCTGTCCACCACCCATTCAAGCGGCCGTCAGATCAGCGATTCAGCTGGTGATTCGAAGGAGTTGCTGCCCAAAACATGACACCTAGAATTTGCAACTGGCCACAGTAGACACCAGAAGTCTATTTAACGAGGCAAGCTGGATTCCCATCTAGCGAAGCCCTTGCTCATGAAAGTAGGAGGTATGAGGAATAATTGTGAATGTGCTCTGGAGAAAAGCTCACGGCGGTACAAGTGCAAGTGATTGGTGGTACAAGCCTACGCACTCAGGTGTAGCGACGGTGATTTGGCTGTTGAGAGACTCTATGAAGCTGTCGAACCAGCAATGAAATTGGCAAACCAGCCGTGAACGATAGCTATGGAAAGCAGTAGTACAGGGATAATAAAAAGGCATGTAGGGGACCGAGGGGGGGGGGGAAGCTTTTAAATAGGTAGTGGGAGTTTCCTAGTTGAGGTATTCGTTGAATTTGTGGATATTAATAACCTGGGTTATTGTCCTATTCTTTGCCGTTTGTATGTCCACTTCAAGACGCTGGCTTGTCTTATCAACCACAAATCGCTTCTGTTGCGTTACGCTCGAGCCCGTTCTTTGCCTCCCTCCTAGTTTCTTATTAAAGTGAAGCTTTAGTGTCCTCACGAATGCCGTTGTACACCAATACGCCCTGCAAGAAAGCCAACTGTCTCTGACGACGATGATGAATGATAGTGGGTGAAGTGAAAGAAAAAATCCCGGGCCAACTCCACTAACGTGAATCCTGGGGAGGGGAAAAGCATGCAGTGTATAATTGTGTTCAATGACTGGGTCTCTCTCTTTTGCCGCACTGCGCGGACTGCCACACTGCGAGGGCTGAAGAGAGGCGGTGGCGCCCTCTCTTGCATTGAACTAGATTTAAGCAATTTGCAAGCCCCATCTGCCTCAGTTTAGGGTAGTGGCAGGAGCCAAAGCGAGTGCAGTGCAATGCCCGCGCGTCGCCCTGGGGGGTCGTTCTCCGTGCACAACGAGACCTCGGCATGATTCAAGAATGCCCCTTCTTGCTTCGACCGACCGCCCGACCCGATCACGCCTTGCGATGAGAGCCGGAGGGTGTTTGACTGTAGCACAAATTATAACCCGGCTACAAACAGCTACTGTTTGTGCTTTCCGTTTGCTAGAGCGGACAGGGATGGTGGTTTTATTGATCATACACTCTTCTTTTAGTAGGCGTTAGGTTACAGCGCGAGGCGCTGGCAAACGAGTGTCCCGGCGTTTTGCACGTATACATGAGACGACGACGGGAGGACACGCCGACAGCCTGAGCCCCTCAGGGTCTTCACCGCTAAAAAACGCTTCCCGTGGTGGAACCGAACCTGGGTCCCTCCCGTTATAAAGGCGGCGTCTATCCGATTGCTCCATCTGGACATGGTCGAAGCGGTTTGGAAAACTCGGACGACGAAGCATCCGTCGCGAGAACAATGATGTTGCTCTGCGCGCCTGAAGTCTGTTAGCCACACGACGTTAGGCCTGAGTTCCCATTATGAGGTTTTAGGAAGTTAGACCTAGGGTCATATCGTAGGGTTTGACATCTCAAACCGGCACCCAATCAAAAATTTTATCACTGAACGCCAAGCAACAGGTACCGATTCGCGCCGTACACCCCAAACGTTAGGCCTACGAAGTGCACACCCGAGAACTGCTGTGGGAATTCTAGAAAATTGCTGCGTACCTCCAAGTACCACATACTCGAAGGGTGGGATCGGCCAACCAACGCATTCATAACAAGAAATCTTCGCGGTTAACCATTGTCGTCGTTAGACAGAGGGTGCATACCCTTTATTTATAAATAAATAATTTATTCACTTTATAATTTAAGTCCAATATCGATCTGGGTATCTACTCTGTTACTCAAATTGTAGCCGGCCCTCAATTCGCTGCGCTACATGTCGATACCTCGTAAACTCCTCCTCATTTTTACAACCTTGTCTACGGCGCGGTTCGCGGAAATATCCGAGACACTCGTTTCCTGTTCCTAAGCGTTGCCCCCACAATCCTTCAATGAATGACTCAATAGGTGACCGGTTTAATGCAACAGATCCTGTGAATATAGCAACACCCTTAACAAGGCGTTTCTGGATGACGAAAATATGCAGTATTCCGTTGGCCCCACCGCGTAGTGGAAGAATTGGGAGACCAGAGGACACTAGAAAGATAATTCTGTTGGAGCACCTACCGAAGAAAGCTGAGATTAACCAAAAAGGTATCTGGGCTGGACGTGCCATGCAGAAAACTGACAGCAGGTGGACAATTGGACGGGTAGACAGCTAGCTAAACACATAACTGCAAAGTGCAGTAAATGGAGGCATAAAGTAAAAAAAAGACAAAATACGAGTTGGGCACCGCGATGCAGGGGCGATTCCGGTTATGTTGGAAAGTCCTCCTTTTAATTAGCAGAAAACCCCTCTTGGTAACTGCGGTGGTTGCGGCAGTTGTAGCGGTGGCGGCTGTGGAAATGAAGAGGACAGCTGAGATGATGCTCAATATTTAATCAGTCCAGAATGGTTACCTTGCATAAAGGCGGACATATTGCGTACCAAGACGCGGTAGCCATGGCTTTGTTGTGAAACAGACGCAAGTTTTGGCTGTTCATTATTCTGCATTAGATCGGGGTGTGTACCACAGAGCTGGAGTATTCAGCCATAACGCAACGTAGTTCCAAAAGGTATGAATCTTGCTTTGTTTGAAAATGCCTTGAAACCACCCAATATTTATATTTTTTCGCCATCAAATAGCTTAACTGCATGTTCTAAACAATATATTGGCTTCGTGACGATGCTGTATGAACGTCCAAGAAACCAATACAGAGCGCAAAAAGACGTACTTGCATCTCTCGAGCTGGTTCAGTTTCAGTTTTGCGTAGTAGCACATGATTTTCTCCGCTTCCGCAGTGAACTGTCCTTCACTGAAAGTAAGAGAACATTAAAGTTCAGATTGACATGTATTGCACATTGAATTAATTGACACAGCGAAGCATAGCAGATTTATTTCGGTAAAACACATTTGAAACTAGCCTAAGCAGGTTGGTGCTATATTAGGATATCTATGAGAAAGAAAGGAAATTGAATCGGTCACGCACCTGTGATGTGTACAAAGTGTCTAGGATTCCATTACAGTGTTGACATACGAACACACAATCCTCCTCTACTGTACACACTTTAGCTTTTCAACCCTACAACCAAACGAATTCACACTTGCTATGAATTCCTGCGAAGATACTACAATGTAGAAACGATACCTGCTCTTTCCAAATGTGTTTACTATGCCATCCTATCAAATTTACTTAGGCGGCGGCTTGGTGCAGTGGAACTTTATTCAATTACTGCGCCACTTCATAAAAATTACCCCCACCTCCCCTCGCGGGAAGCCTGGTGTGATGCGACGCTGAGGGGGGTTCAAGCGCCAGAAGAGAGTAACCGTCGACCGAAACGCCGCCGGAGAGCGGCACACCGGTCATATGCGCAGCGCGCCCGAAGGAGAGGAGACCGCGGAGAGATTGCCGCGGCTATGACGCAACATAATTCAACACAATCCACTTTAATCCAATCCAATCCAATCCAATCCAATCCAAGCCAAGTCAAGCCAAGCCAAGCCAATCCAATCGAATCCAATCCAATGCCCCTCGCGAGATAGTGTTCGCTATCGGAGAGGAGAGGGGGAGAGTGGCTGCGGATAACGGACGCACGCGGACAACAACGGACGCACGCAGGAAGGACAGGGCCGCCGACAAGAGATGCTCTGAGCGTCGCATCTAAAAACACCTACATGTTGTAATTGCCACATCTTGAAGTGACAGCCACCGGGCCATTCCACTAGCCTGAAACCTGGGGAGCGGCGAAGCATTCAGTGTATGAATGTATTCTTGCCGCATTGGCGCTTTTGCCCACAGAGATGAAACCGTTGGGGAGCAGAGGTATAGAGATTTGCGGTGAAAATCTCGTGTCTTTGAAGCACGAAGCATCCTAGCGCGAGGCGTTGGAAAACGAGTGTCTTATAGTATGTTCTCTTAGTACGCGTTACGTTCTGGCGCAAGGCGTTGGAAAATGACTGTCCGCGTGTTTTAGTACCGTGACTACATGAAACGATGACGACGACAGGGGACGCCGACAGGTTGAACCCCTAAGGGGCTTCGACCCTAAGACATTTTTCTTGTGGCTTGATGTAAGCATGTTTGTAAACTTCCGTCATGGGTCCGTTCGTCCCGTGAAGAAGGGTCACGCGCCCATGATGCAGCTGACAAATTTCTCCTGACCGCGCCGACGGGTCTGGATTGCGGCTGTATTTTTGGCACGCTGTTTGTACGAAAAAAAGACTGCACAGCAGAGGTACGGTGATGAAAGTTTTTTTTACCTAACCAATCATCATAAAAATAATCAAGGTTGACCTGAACCAAAACTATTCACTAATTTAAAGGCAGGTCTTTACAACGACACATGACAGCAGCGGCTGGATTATAGTGATTCCGATTGTGGGCAACTTTCTCAAGCGTTAACAATGCAGAAAGGTAAAGTCTCAATACTTAATGATCCTCCATAATCGAAGGGACATGAGTTAAAATTACATAACACACGGGTTCGATGTACCACCAAGGGCCAAGATATAAGACAGTAAGAACTGGCCAAACCACCTCCAGCGCTTACGAGAAACGGGTGCCAAACAGGACGATTAGGCGTGGCGTTCGCCAAGGCAGGGCCGCTCGATGGAAAAAGGTGTTTAAATCCAGCGGCCGTGGCCAGGGAAGTGAAAAAAGAAAAATGCTAAGCGGGCCAGCTTCGGATAGCAAAAGAAGAGAAAGCTGTGCAACGACATACGGCAGGGCTTGTGATATCGAGGCCCACTGTAACTTGTTCAGCACCACCAAAGTACGAGTATGCTAGCAATGCACACTCGAACCGAGGTTTACGTAAGGAATGAACAATGAATGGAGCTATGCGTGGCATGTAAAACACATCATGGCCCGTTAAAAGCGTGTGTCCTAAAAGCGACTAATATTGGGTCGGTGCAACTGTATTTTTGATTATGGGGTTTAACCCGCCGAAAGTACACAGGTTATGGGGGGGGGGGGGGGGGGGGGGCTGCGGAATAATTTTGACCACCTGGGGATCTTTAACGTGCTTCAAAATCTCAAACACACGGGCATTTTTGCTTTTCGCCTCCATCAGAAAATCGGCCGCTGCAGCCTGGAATTGAATCCGCGTACCTGAGCTCAGCAGCACAACGGCTCAGCAACTGAGCCACCGCGGCGGGTCAACGGCCTTTGTTTCACGGTGTGTTAGCTAGATACAGTTGGAACCAATTTTCACGTGTATTATACGTGTAGAGAGCCCCGATAGGCGGTGTTTGCATATCTACGCTGGCCACCTACGAGTCTTCCTACCGATACGTAGGCACTTAGCTCTTATACATTTTTTGTAGAAGAACGGTTGCCGTCGCCTCCTCCCCTTCATGAAAGTAAAGCGCTTGTATCAATAAGGTAAGCAATATTTATAGGCTGTGTCTAGCGTTCCGTCCAGACGGAACGGCAACTGTCACTAAAGTTTCGTCCAGCGGAAACACAACTAGCGTTGAGAGCAGTCTTTCTTGATTTTTACCTAACCGGCCGAACCGCTACCGCTCACTGACTAGCCAGAATCACTGATAATTATTAATCATTATTGATAAGTACAGATGATACAGATCCGGACGGATATCAAAGCCGCCACCCGACGCCCGCTTCACATTAATTAAGCGAGAGCAGTCGGTCTTGATTTTTACCCAACCGGCCAAACCGCTTGCGTTCACTAACTAGCCAGAGTCACTGTTAATTATTAATCACTGGTAATAATCACAGGAGATCGGGCGTAACTGGGGATGGCTACGTCGGCCTTAGCTCCAGTGAGCGGGAGCGGTTCGCCCGCTTGAGTAAAAAACCAAGACCGACTGCTTTCATCGCGTGAATTGCAAAGCGAACGTGAAGTATATCTATTACAAAGCGCTAACCACAACAGCAAAAAAAAAAAAGTTTCAAGAATCGAATCACGGACTACAGCGTCCGTAGACAGCGGCGGAAATGCTACACCAAATCCCGGGACGAGAAATGGCGGCTAATCGGCTGGTTTTGATATGGCGTTCAGTCAGGACGGAACTTTATCAGTTTTTAGCGTTCCGTCTGGACGGAACGCTAGACACTTCTACATTTATATGTGATTTAAAAGCCTTAGGATGTTTGAATGGTAACAACACAGGGAAACGCCCCCGAATAAACGTCTTATGCGCGCGAACCTACTTCTTTATTGTGAGTTGCTGCGCATATATCCGAAAGTACATGGAAGGCTTAAGTATTGTACCGTGTTGGCAACCCCACACAGAAACACAGCGCATGTGGCTCTTTCGCCATGAACTTCTGTAAAAAGCCGGGCTTACAACACAAAACGCAAACCCACATTTAGCCCACACTCACAGGCAGAAAACGCAGGTTCATCAAGGGGATGTTATAACCGTAACACCATTCTGCCCATGATTGACCAACACGACCAATTTATTAAGCGCATGAGCAGCGTGTTGGTAAACAAAAAAAGCCCACAAAATTCGTCATTCGTGTTAAGTTTCAGCGTGAGCAGAACAGCGGTTTGCTTAGAAAAAAAAATTGGTTGTGGCTTAACTAAGTTACGCTTGGGTGTGTGTAGCAAGAGGTTCGGTTAATGTTATTGTTTAGCTTGGTTCTCTGCATGGTTACGACGCTTCTCGAGGCGTCCGGATCGTTCTTCCTCCGTCTCCTCAGCTCGCTTCCTCCTCTTGGTTTCTTTGTGACGACGAAGCCTGGCTTCTTTAAGTCCCTCCGACTCATTTTGCATATCTGACGAAGAATCCGACCGAGCCGCCCCTTCTACATATACGATGCAACGCCGGCTTCTGCTCTGTTGTTGCAACGCGGTTTCACCGGCTGCTCCTCTGCCGTCATGCCATATAGCGCGGCGAGCGGCGCTGCCAGTTGCGGTGGTAGCTATGCAACCGCTCAGCTCGCGGTGCGGCCACCGGCCGCAGCGAAACGGCAAGAATACAGCCATTGTAGCTCTCGCTAGGAAGGTTTTCTGCAATATGCTCATTTATTGCTATAGCCCCCTGTTTAACAAAATCCATTTGGAAAATGAAAGAACACTATCAGCGCAAATAGCTCGAAACGAGGCAGTCGACAACTGCTTTAGCAATTGTGGCTTTGCTGTCCCTACTGCCAGGCGGTATTGTGTCTTTGCTCGTCCCTTGGTAATCAAGCCCATTCTATTGAGGCCAGTTAGGCATTGATTACCGACTTTGAATGGCCCCTCCATTTCAAGATGGCGTCAAGAAACAACCCGTTTCTTTTATCCTTCCAATCTTTGTAGTAAATAATTAAGTCACTGAGTGCAGGCACTAGGGAAGACGGCAGGGACACCGCAAAATGAAGAATAGGTCCCCAGCTTGCCCTGTACAATTTAGTACGTACTTTATAGTCACAAGAAATGCAAGAGAAACAGGGTAAAGAGGTGCCCGCTTTCGTTTTAACTTTGTAGCATGTGAGCCAGCTATGTCTTGCAACACTTACTGCCCTCGCAGGCTGCCGTAGTACACGCAGATGGAGGAGAGTGCGGACGCTGCGAGTGACACCGGAAGAGTGATCAGCGTCCAGCTCCAGAAGGAAAGCGGCCATCTGTGCGTAAGTGAAAATCGGCTAGGTGTGAGAAGGAACTGGCAGTGAGCCTCTGTCTGTATCATGCTTGCCAACCCAGTATTTGTAGACACCTTCAGCGAACCAAACAGGGTTCCGAAAAAAACATGAAGCACCAAACAAAGAGAATTATGCTATCCGCCAAAAAATATTCATTTTCATGGGAAAAGATGGTGTAGCTTGGGTTTCAGAGTTTTTTAGTTTAGTGTGACAAATTATGTTGCGATTAGCAATTATGCAAAAAGATTCCTATAATTTACTTGGCCAAAAATGCGACGCTCCTTCCATTAGGAAGAAATCCAGAGGCATGCAACAGAAGAGACGGGGACATTCTCGCTGGGCTAACGACCAGGACAAATTTTTCTTCAAATGCGGAGTTTCTGAGAAAGCTGTATAGCTTTCCTTTGTAGCCGTTTGGCTGCATTCAGGTGGATGTCAAACTTTCCTTCATACACGAGGCGGATTACAACCGGTTTTGGAAAGGCATCAAGTCTACGTGTATGAATGGCACTCTTCCATTAGCGTATTTCTCCCATTTTCAGCATTGCTGTGCTGTTTTATGGCAATCGGCTTAAGGGGTGATATTGTGGACCACTGACGAAACAAATTCTTGTTTATAGTAGATGACGTCTTATTTGATGGGAAGGCTTTGCCTACGGTCCGGTCTTCTTCCAAGTGGAACGATGTAGTGGTCATTCAAAGTACGTTTCCGCGCCTTTGTGAATCTGGTTCTGGTATTCGTGGCGCTATTTGTTCTTGTTGGCATTTCGGCATGAAAACGCATCATCGTCGATTCTGAGCAGAAATTGCCTGAATGCGTTAAGCATCTTGTCTATATCATGGGTTCGCAACCAACCGCATTCAGACAAAAGGCACTTCAACAATCCGCCATGCAAACACGTATTCAATCGCTGCCAACTTTAAAAAAAAATAGGTCGCAGGTAGTAATGTCGCATGATTCTCTAACAACCTCCCCCCTTCCCCTTACACTTACTGGATTTTCCGGTGAGAGGTCGTAGATTCGTTTAGAGCTAGTTTACTTTCCCCATGAAGAGCCATCATATCGCTATTTTTTGATAATACGGTACACTTAATCGTTGAAGGGTAGTAAATACTTCATGAAAATGGTCTTCACAAGCTCTTTCAAAGCCCATAAGCAATTAAAGCTGGCCTTTTTATTTATTTCAGTACTGGAAAAGGAAACAACGTGATTAAGTCAAACCAATCCTCACAACACGTACCCGTCGAAGTTGGCGACGATTGCCTCCGCGGCCGGCATGAACCAGTAACTGGCGATGCTACCTGCCACGCTGGTCATGTTGCCGCATACGCACAGGGCCGCAAGCATCTCCCGGTTCAGACGAACCCTGCATGTGCGGACAAATATCCAAGTGCTGCCACTCGCGGTTCTGCAGAACTCCTTCTTCGTGTGTAATGTAATTTTTCAGAGAGAGTGTTCTCTAAGGCCTTCACTCGGGGTAGGCTGTACATAAAGGAAGATGCAATAAGCGGGTCACAAAGTCCCTCAAAAATAACAGTATCTATGAAGAAGCGGTGTACAACGGCACAGAGACTCCCTTTAAAATCCTGAGAGAACTTTCGTGGCGTCAATGCGAGAGCATTACGACTCGTGAAAGGAGTTCACCTGTTCGAACAGCAAGTCTTAGCGTGTTTCGCGCTTACTTTTTTTGCTTTCTCTGCATTTAACAAATCCTCTTGCAACAGACGACGAGGTCATAAAAGCAGACGCTGGATCACTCGAACTTTTGCGGCCACAGAGCTTTCAGAAATTGTGAAATCCCTATAAGGTACATACATCTAAGAACGCCCAGTAAATCACCGCGTCTATTATGCCTTTGTGCCACTCTTAAAGAGACAGACAACCATTTTTTGTCGCGTATATGTTCTGTAGCTCATATGAAAGCCAGCGTTTTATATAGCCCGGTAACCACAAGCAATTTTTAAACAAATTGGCGGAAATAATCTTATTTTGGCAGCAAACTTCCTGACATCGGAAGGGTGGCGGTTCGTAGTGTCGAAACTTAACACCACAATATGTGTCCCTGTCACGTGACCTGCAAACCTAGCAGCTACTGTAGCTGCTGAAACGTTTATTTACGTATTGAAAACCTTTTAACACAAGTATTTGTACAAGGTTAAATTGTATATGTATTTCTAAACATTATTTTGAGAATTTTAAAGACACGCCGTCCGCTGGGTTGCTCTCAGTGTGGCTAACTGAGCCTCCATGCCCACAATAATAGATCGTAGCATTGAAAAAAAACACATAAAGGAACAGAAAAGCCTGCGATTCAAACTTTTTTAGCTGTGGACAAGTTTTTAAATACCGTTTTTTATTTCGCATACAGACAAAAGCATGTTGCCGAGGTACCCTATGTCTTGGTTGCCAGCATTAATTTTGGCAGGGACACATACGGCTAGTGGGTCTCAAAATTTAGATTTAAAAAGTTCTAGGGCGTTATCAGCAATAACGTTTCTCGTCAAGGTCCTTTCGTTTGGGATAGAGAATATATACTCGAGAAAAATCGGTTGTCTGTCCCTTTAAAGGCTAAATTATGAACACAGAATCACGTCTCTCTCTTGTCTGGATCCCGTGTCATTTAAACTTCGGCATATATACATTCGTAGAGAGGCAAGCCCACGAAGTTAGTATAAATATAGGAAGAGGAATGGGCCATTGCGGCAGGCGCGGTTAAGAAACCAGATAACGTCACAACGAAAAACAAGCGCCAACTACAAAGTTTAGTAGTTGCGACCGCGAAGGAAACATCGGCGTGGGGTAGACGAAGTGATAGCAAGCGCAATTCATTTGCGCAGCCCGTACTGAAATGCTCCTTGCGGCAGTCGCGCAGTTTATCCACCCGCGACAGATGCCAAAAGCCGGAAACAGGCTTGTGACGTTATGTGGCCGCCGTCGGAATCCCTGTTTCGCCTCCTGTGTTGCTCTTGGTCAGCAAAACCATAATTTACACAGGGGAAATGCTATTAAAACTTGCGAATACATTCGGTGGTACGCTAGGGATGAGCACAAAGGAGTGTGGTGAGTTGGGCTACTTGGAAGGGATACATGGTGATTACAGCGCAAAAAATTGAAACCGAAAAAAAGGATCCAGACAAACACTGTCTCTGTCCTTCGTTTGCGTGTTTCCGTTTTGTTTTTTGCTGTAATCATTATGAATGTAAGGGTAGTTAATGCATGCACAACGTGAAAAAGACATGCGACACGCGAATATTTCTTAATGTCATGAGGCCGGGGCAACCACCCAAGACATTAAAAAAGAGGAGGAGCGGCGGCCGGCACAAAAGAAGACCAAGAGGGGGAAAATGCACTGACAATTACTATACGTCTTAATTCGAAATTTGTGTGTACCGCCAACTGCAGTCTCATCGCTATCAGGTGCGTCTCAGGAAGCGGTCGCGTGGTCAGCGCACGCACGGCGCCGCGCGCCACTGTGCTGGTATCTTGCATCGCGTCACCGCCGCTGGCAAGCATGTTACAAATCGTGTCCGACGTCCGACCTCCCGCCGAGCAAATGTCACGTGGTTCGCATGAGAGAGAGAGAGAGAGAGAGAGAGAGAGAGAGAGAGAGAGAGAGAGAGATGCTTTATGGGAAGAGAAACGAAAGTCGACTCCGCCGATAACTAACTCTCGAGTTGAGGGCAACTCAGTCTAGACTGAGTCTAGGAGGAGGATAGACAGAACAGAGGGTGGACAGAAAAAAGATAGAAAGGGAGAATGAGATGACGGTTCACAAGCCGCTTGCAGGTCGGCTAGCAAAAAAATCCTTTCTCTGCCGGGCGTTAAACCCATAGACTCGCCGACAAGAAGAAGCGGCGGCTTTGCAGTACCGAAGGGTGCTGCCGTTGAGGCGATGAAGGAGTCAGGGACCTCAGGCGCCCTACCTCTGCAAATTCCGAAGTGTGCGCTTACCGTAAGAAACCAACGACCGAGAAAACAATAGGACCCCGGAGGGGGCAGCGGCAGAGTGACGACTGTTTTGACGACAAGCGATTCGCTCTGCGCTGGGGTTAAGGAAGTTGGTATTCCCACGCGTCTTAAGGACCGGTGTTGTTAGGCCCGAGAAATGCTGTGCGGAAAGGGCCGACCAGTGCGAAGACAGTCACGTCGCCGACAAAGAAGAGTTCCGCCGCGGCAGCGTCAACGTCTTCCGCACCTTCTCAGTCTCCGCTATCACAAGGGTGCTGTGCGTTTGTGTAAGTGTTCTTACTTGAAGGGTGTGTCCCTTCCTAAGGGCAATGCTGCCGAATGAAGAGGTTGACATCACCATTGGTCTGCATTGTTTCTGATGGTGATTCCCAACCAAGGGCCTAGGGAGCGGGTTTGTACAAGAAGGGTGGGCCGCGGCTCACCGAGGTATTCCTGTCTTCATGTGATCAGCTCACTGTAAACATGTAAATAAACTCGTTGAATTTCTGCCCGAAGATGTTGCCTAGTCCTGACTCGCAAGGATCGACGGTGACAGTTCCCGCAACCGGCAGATTGCGAAGCAACTCGCTACAGCCGCAGGGGGAGCACGACATGCACTTTGAAGAGACAATTAAGACATGCCGCAATAGGACTGAAGAGATTATGTACTTGGCAGGCTCGCCAATTACTTTTTCATGTGTCTCCACCAGCAGAGAAGAAGAAGAAAAGAAACAGAGGCAGCCTTATTAAGCTGACATTTACCACAACGTCAGGATGCGTATGCACGCAAAACAGCAAACGTATCACTACAAACGAAAAAGAAACTCCAAAACAAAAAGTAATATTACGTCCCGAGACAAACTGAACATACCTCAATTGCAGTCAATATGAAGTCTTGCAGTGTAAGTTCACGAACATGCCAACCATAAGTGACTGACGCTGACGTGGGTTCGAAGCGCGGCTGTGAAAAGATGGTGCCCGCGTTCTGTAGAGCGACCTGGGTATGTGCCGCTCGGTTCTGTGTTATCTCCTATTTTTTTTAATCTGATACGCCTCTGCAACTTTATTGGTTTGTGCTATTCGTTTTGAATTTTAGTTCGCCAAATTTAATGTGTTGCCATCAAAGCTCTCCACTCGAGCCTGGGCTCTTAGCCTGGTGACGCATGTAACAACTATTTTGCGAGCCTCCCAGGATTGGCCCATTCCCAGTCACTTGTCTCGACGAGGTTAAAAGATGCATTTGGGAAAATGGCTAATTTTAGCCTAAACGCTCGGTTTGAACAAAGAGCAGGCAGTTTCATTAATCGAGGAAGAGTATCAGAGAGCAGGAGATCTTTGAGGCAGATAAAAAGATTAACGCAAGAAAATAGAACAGGCATAATCAAAGCGGCGCCTTGTGCAAGAAAGTTACAAGCAAGCAGAGATCATGGAACTCGCCGCACGTGAGATGAAAGGCAAGGGCATTTCAGTCAGTGATGATGCAGAGAAGAAAATATAAGACAAAGAGAAAGGTTAATCGTAAGCCACACACGAACCAACCATACTTGTTTTGATCTCGTTACATGGCGCGCACACGAATCAACAACACTTTTTCGTGCACGCAAGGAACGCGCGCTGCAACAACTACGCGTCTTCTCCCCTAGCAAGATGGCGTTGCGGCTTCACTTTACGGGCGCCCCTTCCACTCCAGCAATTTTTTTTTAACCTCCTTGATCGCCACCGACCGAGATGAGGGTGCGTTTGTAGCTTGTGGTGGTGAACGCGCGAGCGTGTTGCGGCAAGAGTCCAGACCCGGGGAAATCCACGTGTTGAGAATACGGCAGGCAGGGAAGAGGGGCTCATCTCAATGATTTCGGAGGGGTCGAGTTTTATTCGGAGACTTCGTAAGATAAGTGCCCGAAACTTATGTGTCTGCTGTACAGTGAGCGTCCGTTAATAGCGCGAGGCCTGAGGGATTTCGTTCACGTTCCGCAGAGACAAACCTGCTGGTACGTACGGTAGTCTTTTCTCATGAAAGGCTAGGGTGCTGTTTCTTCTAACTGTTCGGATAAGGACAGAGAGGGCCATGAAGGATGAGTGACGACAATGCGAAAGAGCAATGGCCGGCTGAAAGTGAGCACCGAAAGCAAGGTCCGGTGCGTGATGGAAAAGTGGTTGCGGAACAAGCTCCAGTAACACGCCCGAGAATCGTATACGCGACAGCTAAGCAGCGAGGATAATCGAAAGGTACCCGTGTCTCCAGACGCCGTTCAGGGAGGTATCGTGGGGACATAGTGCAGTAGAAAGATAATGAATGGCTGCAGCGTAAGAAGCTGAAAATGTACTCTGTTTAAAGAGCCTACGGCATTCACGGACTAGATCTGGCCAGAAATCGGACTCATAAAGAGGACAAATTGCTTGTGCGTGAAACGCAGCTTTATGGGGAAAACTCAAAGACGGGGTGTTAAGTTCGGGTCTCTCACTTATTAATTAAAACTGCCCGGCCACTAGATATCTTTCGCTGGGGATAGCTTGTTTACCTGTGTTGTGTTTGTTTCCCTGCCGTCGGAGCTGAGTTGGGCGCGAGGGGCGTAAGGAGAAACGGCGGGGGCTTCTTGTGTCCACCCGACGAGCGGGCCCGGAGACGACGTATACAAACGCGTCGGTAACCTCCTAATAGTTGAAAACGATGTCAGCTTTTCAAAAAGGATTTCCTTGCGTTCGTTTGGGAAGCCGGCGGAGGGGTACCGTTGACATTTTAATGACCGCGATTACCGCCACGAGAATCCCCGAACCGGACGGGAGCTCAAGGTCGGTCAAGGGGTCAAACCTTGGGTCAAACACAGGAAGAGGCCACCAGATGCTCTGTCTGTGACAGTGGCACTGCTCAAAATTACTGAGCGAAGTTTGAGTTCGTCACACGTCTGAACCTGTCGACTCGGCGGCTGGGATGCGTCAACAGGTAGGCGACCAGGCTTTGTTAAGCGCTCCACGTGTCTCCAAAGAAAAGGAATTTTGGCGGCGCAGGGACATAGGCGTGCACGGTATGACAATACTTTAAGACGTGCTGCCCGACAGCCGCTTACCGTCGTTAGGTCTGGTTTAGTTTCATTTCTGCTATATTTGGGTTTTGCGGAATACCTTTGGGTTTCTGTACGAGAGTGAGAGAGGTGGGTCACGTGGGTATCTTGAACGCACCTAGCTTTGTTTGTCACGGTGGCCAATGAGTGGCCTAGGGTGGCTCAATCGATGAGCCATCCTCACTCTCAAGTTGTGACGTCCCGTTTGTTGGCGCGGTTTTAGTGGCAAAACCGAAGAGTTTGATGTTTTGGAGGATTGAACGGCACAGGAGGGGAATAGGAGAGAGGAAGGTGGAGAGCGGCGAGCCCCGCTCGACGCGGGCCTTGCCCGACCTCCTGTATGCGATGATGAGCCTTGAAAGTTGTAAATACGCGGTGTAAATAAAGTGCACATATTGTACATTTTGAGGTTACTTGGAGTAGACCGTCGTCGGCTATGTGCCGTCGGCCAACGAGCCAGCTAGTCATTGTTTCAGCGATAATCGATACCCGGATCATCTTTTCGATCATCTACTTCGGCGACCGAGCACAACTTTGAAAGTTAACTGGGGGGCATTGCCATGAGCCGGGGGAATCACCGGAGACAAAAAGAAAAGGAAATCACGTGAAGAGGAGGCTGTACAAATGAAAATAAAGAGGACAGATGGGAAGAGCGCGAGAATGGCATGACCAATCAGCCATCAACCCTCAAGGAAAGCACGACATGCACCTTGAAGAACCAACTAAGACATGCCACGATGGGACAGAAGAGCTTATGTAAGCTTATAGCTCAAGGCAGACGTACAAGAGAGATCCAGCCAAGAATGGCATGCAGTGAGAACGTTCTGGGAATGGCCAAGGCAGCGGTGACGTGGCCAGGGCACCGGGGCCGCTACCGAAGCCTGGACGGCTTGCGTAGCGAGGAGAGAGGAGTGGGCCGGTGACTCTTTGGTTCCAGTCTTCAAGACGCGCCGTCAACCCATGCTTTGGCGGCCCCAGGGGCGACGGGCGACTGTCTTCGGGCAGCGGCATCTCTCCGTCGTCTCCCGCTACGACGGCCGCGACAACGGCAACGCTCCTGAACCGACGTGCACATACGCAGGCTGCTCTAGTAGCAACCACAGACAGCGGGCACCTGCTTTTCACGGCCATACAGTGACTCCAGGTCAGAGTAGGTCCATTAGATTACCATCTCCATCGACTTATACTGTAAGACTTCATATTTACTAGTAGAGGTCTGTTCAATTTATCTCGGAATGACATCTTGCTTGTTGGTTTAGAGTTTCTTTTTAGCTTGCGTGCATTTGTTTGCTGTTTTGTTTTTGTACTGTCTTCAAAATAAATGTCTGTTTTGTTAAGTCTGCCCATTTCCCCTCTTCTTCCTTCTGCCGGTCGAGACACGAGACAAAATGGTTTCATGTTGAGTACATAAGAGGAAGGTAAAATGTAAAAGCAGATTGCAGGAGCAGATTAGCGTAGAAGGTGATAGGGGCAGGTGTTAGTGTCCAGGGCTTGAATTTTGTGTTTTGGTGAAGGGCGAACTAAGGGAGTGTAATGGTGCACATTAGTAGTCCTGTAGAAATAATGGGGACTGTGGACTGTGGAGCGTCAAGGACTATGAAGTGTTATTCTCTAACAACAGCGGTATTCTTAGCAGTTTTTTGGGAAAAGCCCCTACAATACCGGGGGCAATATGTGGTAAATAGATGGGAACGAAGATAAAGAGCACAAAGAAGAGAATATATAAAGAATCGGTGAAAAGTAAAAAGAGAAGGAAGGAAAACCAGCCAGTGAAAAGACCAGAAGGCAAGTTTTGAAAATAGACCAATGGAGAAGTGACGCGTACAGGGAGGAGAAAAAGAAAAGTGGCGGTGAATTAGATGCCGACACAAGAAAAGTGAGTTGAAGAGGCGGACTAGGATCGAGAGAAGAAAGGGTGGAACGTGGCGCGCAGGTGATCAGTTGGTGCTGCTGCCCCGTAATCCTCCATGCCCCAGCGGCTTTGCTCCGTTGGCCTCGTGGTGTTCGGTGACGACCAGCACACCAGCGGCTTTGCACCGCTGGCATAAGGGGAAGATCGAGAAGGTGAGCGAGTTAACTAGGAGCGGCATCCCTGTGCCCGGAGACCTCTAGGAGAGCAATGAGCACGCGCCACCGAACGCGCTGCCAGAAACGATCGCTGCCCACTTCATCACCCCTGTCGTTAAAGAGGTGCCCATCCCCATCACGGTATGGCTGCGTTGCTACTGAGGGCAGAGATAGGAGGTAAGAGGTGTACATAGCTAGCCGAACTTTCTATGACTCAGTACATAGTTGTTGAGAGAGTGGTGTTTTGTGTATGCCATATTTCTTTTGAGTTGATACGTTTGTGCCAGTTTATTCGTTTGTCTTGTTCTTTTTGAATTGAAGTTCATGAAATATTTTTTGGTTTGCATTAGTACCTTCTGCTCAAGCCTCGTCGCTTGTCCTGCCGAGATCAGAGAAACTTGATGAGGAGTAGAGTTGGTGGCTAACCCCGTTGCAATCTTCTAATCTTTTCACAGGACGGACCTTCTGTTTGGTTTTGTTAAACTAACAATTTTCAAATTTTCAAGCGTGCTCCAAGTGTACACGAATCATGGTCTCGACGGAAAAAACAGGACATTTAACAACTGTAAGGACTTTTATCGTGACAAAAACTGTGTTGCCTACCAAAAACATTGATTTATATATATTGATTGGATAGTACATTTTTTCAAACAAGAACGACATGGTTATCATTTCTTAAAACGAGAACGACATGGTTATTGACAGGGCAAAAAAAAAGTGACGATATTGCAGTCCTAGGTCTGTGAAGCAGCCGCCATTAGCCTAGTTCATCTTCGATTCCGGGCCTTTGGTAAGGAGGTTGTTCAAACACGCAAAAGCTATCAATAAATAAATGCTCCCAATTCAATTCTTGACAAGTACAGCAATATTCTGCTTCGCAATAATACAACCAGCTACTGTAGTCGACCGTGATATTGCGAGGCTTTTCGGGCACAGTATCCTCGCTAACCCGCGTCACATTTCAGTTAAAAAAGGTTGTAATACTAAGGATATTTTTACGTCTAGGGCTACGAAAAAACAAGAACACGGTAGTTGTCATTTATAGCCACCTCCCACAATAACGCAAGTACCTCACTCTTCATATAAACATGGTTTGGGTGTTCTGTTCGTCTTTTTGCTTCTGCCATGGTTAAAATAGGGCACACCTAGGCGTTCTTAGTGTGTTGAATATTTCACCGCTCAATTGGCGAAATGTCGCCACAGAAAACAGAGCACTACATACGGTGAGCACAATGGCGAATAACAAATCAACTTGTGTTAGGGTACCATGAATGAAGTTGGATAACTGTAATGATACACCGCATGGAAGGAAGCAAGCAACGCATGCAAGGAACGCCCCTGTGCGGGTTCAGTGTCTCACCGACGTTCTTCAGGAAACTCGGGGCTCTTGTCGTCCGCTACATTCGATTGGAAAGACGACACTGGAATGAAAAGCGAAGTACACAGTGACCATTTATTACGTGTCCCTCACTCCCCTCCGGTAATTTTACACATCACTAGTGCAAGCAAAAAACTTGTACACGCGCATGCCCGAAATCATTGCATCATTATTATGCCTCCTGGATTTACGCATCCCAGATTGTCCAGTGAGAACCCGCGGATTGCCGTCGTACTGTAGGACTCATTAAAATACATTTGAAGCTGGATCATGTCCAGGGCTGTCCTGGGCCGGCTCGGGGCCGATACACTACGCCCTATTTGATCTGGAAGAGCAAGTTATAAGTGCAGCAAAAACATTCCGTGTAACATCTATACATTTGGTGGTTACAATAACGAATTGCGTGAGTGAAAGCAGCGCACCACCAGTAGGTTGCGTCACCCGTAATGCCATCACGCCGAGCCACATGTACATCGCCCTCAGGCGACTGGGTTATTTTGTTACGCGCGGGAAGATGCAATAATTAATTCATGCAGAAACAATCCACCCCTCAACCAACCGCTGCGTTTTAATCCACAACAATATTGTTATGGTAAGGAAGACGTGAAAACAAAGGTTTAACTGCCACGCAGATTACCGGGACGCCTTCTTCGCCTTCTTCACGCAGTTGGAGGTGTCTGGTTTATTATCTAGCTTTTCGCTCTCAGCACCTGTCTATCACAGCTTCCAACACACACGCACAGATTTCAGAATATCATTCTAGTATTTACCCAGGGATCCTCGCCGCCTGCGCCTGCGTATGAGATTATAGTGCTACGTAGCGGCAGGACACGGATGAGACCAACGATAGGTAATGGTTGAGTGATGTATTTACAAGCCGTCTGTGATGGGAGCGCCCGCGCAGACTATACGCGCCACACACAGCATCCCATTCGCCAGAAAAAGGGGCAAGGCGCTATGAGCCGCTATCTACTTCATCGCCATCTCGGGACAATAGCAAGCGATTCTTCCGAGCCCCAAAAGGCTGCACATTTGGAGTAATATTAGGGGAACTTATCGCTAGGGAAATATTAGGGGAACTTATATAAGGAGAACTTACCGCTGCACATTTAGGGGCACATTAGGAGAACCTATCGAACTTTCCCATCTGCACAAGGATGTGCGATCCCCCTGTCTGGCCTCTAATAACAACATACTAAAGATCACTCGAAAGGCTTCTCTAGAGGCTAGAAGGGTTGGTTCAGAGCGTCGTAATTTCACGCGACTACCTAAACGAAAAACAAGAATACGTATCGAAATATAATCACGCAGACAATTTTAAACATTACAAATAGAGCGATTGGAAAGGCAAATCAAGAATTACAAATACAAAAAAAAAATACTGAAACCTGGAAAGAATCGCCCAAATCGCAAAGGTCTATGTAACCCACCCCCATGACGCAATTCGTCCGCGGCTCGATTAAAAAAACAGTGTGAGATGCAAGAACCCTTGCCCGTGTGGGGAAGGTGGATGATAGATGAGGTGGATCGATGCCGTTCTTTGGGTTGTAAATGCCTTTACGTAGTTGTACGGAGCCGGCCGAAGTGTCACGTTATCAAACGCTCCCGTAACGTCAGCAAAACGGACAACAGGGCAAATTGATAGTTGTTCATCCTGGTGTTCAAAGCGATCACCACAGAGAGGCAACAGGGTAGCGCCATGCCGTCTCATTTTCTTTCTTTGTGCCTGTGTTGTGAGTGCTTTGGACACCAAGATCCCTGAACGCTAGGCTAGGGCCAGGACTGAGCTGGGGTTGGTTTCACTGTTGGACGCATGCGCACCCACTCAAGCACACATTGTTTATAAGCATCTGCGGAGCGGATGACACATTTGGTACGGTCTGTTGAGGGAGAATCAAGAACAGAGAAATTTTGATGAGCTATTTCACGGAATAAGAACCGAAATATTGGGCTCCCCATGAGGGCGTTTTATTTATTATTTTTTATTTATTTAGAACACTCTGCTAGCCTCGTAGTGGAGGCTTTTGCAAGAATTGGGTGATACATTCAGAACAATGACATAGTACACGTCAATTGAACTTTCGTAATACACTTCGCGTTTAAAACGCGGCAATGACATAGCACATACCAGAAAGAAATTCAAAGCACACTTCGCGTTTACAATAATCACACAATAATCACGCAATAATCACAATAACCACGCGAAGCACACTTCGCGTTTGCGGGCAACGTACCGCTTTCTAAACCAGAGCTTATTTAAGAAACGGTAGTCCTCTGTTGGAATCGAGGGAGCGCCGAAACATAAGGTTGTGCTGGGTCGTTCCGTTTATTCTGTAAATAAGATGGGCGACGCCCATTCTGTGGCTATAATTGCGGGGGTATCTTGTGATTGCACTTAACCATCGCCCTTCAACTTTGTCTCGAAGGGGCATAATACCTACGCTGGGCCACATTTTAATATGAAACAATACGTGCTAGTCGTCGAGAATTCGGTGGCGGCGGTGTCTGAACCCGCAGCGCTCACTTGGGTTCCTAACTGGAAACGAGCGTCCCGCTGCGTACAGTATTTACAACCACTGTCAAACGTGTCCGCATCATTAACCGAGGTACATACCCCAGACACAACTTCAAGACGATAAAAGAGGCGGCACCGCGAGACACCACACCATGCCCTGGGTTTTAAAATTACTACACAGGTAGTGAGCCGTAATATCGCTAATTGGGGGTAGTGTTTGTAGCAGGACGCCTTAATTAACATATCCGTCACAGGGCGCGTCCCGGCATTCTAGGAAGATTTGGCTGCAGCGCATGTCACGTGCCACAATTCGAGAAGGAACGATGTGGCCGTCGAAAGCAAATCCAGAAGCAGAAATTGGGCATTCAAGAGAGACGGACACAGTCCGGCATAGGCGGATAATGTTTATATTGGTGACTTTGCCGCTTTTGATAATCGATTATTTACAGCCGAATGTAATGGTGTGGCTGTATGTAATAAACCGCAAGCAGTGCTACAGTAGGTGAAATGGTAGAAAGCCAGAAAGTTTTTGGTGCGCAACGAGATTGCCTTGCCAATTGGAAAATGTTGTTTTCGAACCAAGTGAAAGACATATTTATTCATTAAAGAGGAACAGGAAGAGCGAATTTTAAGGGTGGAGCTGTTTAAGCTTGAGCTTGGTTCGGTGGCGTTATAAAAATTCACAAAAAAAAAACTGCGTCACCCATAAAGGGTGCACCACCAGAGATAGGGAATTAAAAATGAAGCCGGCTGTCGTGCCTGTTCGAGTGTGAGCACAAGGGGCATATACGTATAGCACCCCTTACTATACCCTGATAAAGGTCATAGTCTTTCTTGGGCTACTAAGCCGCAAAAAAATATCGGTGCAGCTGGTACTAGGGGTGCAAGGCTGGAGAATCAGCGGAGCTGGAGGTCCACCTATAGCTCGTTCCCCCCTAGAATCAGCTGTCAATGTGGGGTACCGACCGGAATGGCCTTGTAAAATCCGGCCAAACTTTGCCTCACCACTCGGAAGAACGTCGAAAAGCCAAACAAAATTTACCAACGCCTAGCAAAACTTCGCAGAACCGGACGAGGCTAGGTCAACCTCCAACACCTCTGTTTCTCCAGCCTTGCACCACTAGTACAAGCTGCGCAGACTGTTTCAGACTTACTAGAGGAAATATATTCAGAAGTGACAGGGAAATTTCTATAGTATTTTGCAGGCACAATGTCGCCTACAACTTTTCTAAGACGAATTATATACAGTGATGTCGTTACTATACATGAACTTTGGTTATAATGCAGGAACTTTGGTTATATCGCGCAGGATACCAACGTCTATTAGTCATTGTAAACATACTGCTCCAGCCTCAAGTTTAAGTAGGCTTGTGCACTACTATCCAACCAACCTAGTGGCACAAGCCTCTGACCAGACCATGGTTTTGATTTTGTTGCATTGACACACCCGGTGAATGAGGTTGATCCCACGCAAGGTGTATGCAGGAGTGGAGCCGTCATTGGATGTCACATCGTTCGTCTGGATTTTGTGTCGCACAACGGTGGCAAATAGTCTACAGCCGGGCGCGTATTAGGCCTCTAGAATCAAAAATAAATGCTCAAGATGCCGAATATAACAGCTCAGCCTTCTAGCAAACGTACTCACAGCCTTCATGAATCGAGAACTAGGCAACAGATACACGGGTAAGATTTATTGTTTAAAACTTTTGGCACAACACAAACTGGATAGGTAGCTTTCAAATGTCTGATTTTTTTATAATTTGCTCATTCGCCCGGGACTTTTTTATAGGAAGTGATGACGCACAAATAAATCACCACTGCATCGTGAACTAGCAAGGGTATTTCCGCCTAAGTAACAGCTAGCGCGTGGTTGGGTAGATTTGCTTTCGTGGATTTATTAACATTTAACACAATAATATATTTCCTTGTTGACGTCAACACCCCCAAATGTTAGGAGCTCTCGAAAACACAACCCTGCCATCAATACCTGTCATCAATCTTGACCACCACTTTTGTGTGCTACGTGTACCGCGGATACCAATAGTGACACGGGAAGCTCGCGCATGGTGTTACCGTATGAATGGCTCTCCGTGAGGTATCGCTTGAATGGTCTGGGGCCCCAAGAGAACCCGCGTGCCGGTTGGACGACCACGTTCTGTTCGGAGAGTGATATTCGGCTCTTGTCATCCCGAAGTCCGACCAGTGGCCGCCCCACAGAAGCCAAAGATACTCGGCGAAAAGGCACCGACATCCTCCTCAGCCGCACCCCTTGTTCCTGAGGCGACGTGGACTTGGAAGACTCGGTGGGAGAAACACTCAAGCCGGCTGGACTCGGGTTTTCTGCCCCGGGAACTGATGACGCCATCGCTACCCTAAATGCGGAGGCTCCCTGGCCGAGGGGTGCTGTGTCAGCCACTGTCGACTCCTTTTTTCCTGCTGTCACCGAGTCACGCTTGAGTGGTGCCTCGGATAAAGATTTTCTACAAAATGGTGAACAGACATAGATGAAAATTCAAGGGATCTTTAGTGACTCCATTAGAAAGTGGGAAAGTTGACAACCCAATGTGAATAAAACGGCTTAAGTGTGTCGAATTTGTTCATCATAAACCTACAGCTATTCGACAGACTGGCCCCTACCACACGACTTTAAAAGAAATTAACATGCCTAAATACTATGCACAAATACATGATGTACACAAATACAGCAGGTGAGGACACCATGCGGTTGCTTCACTTCTTGGCGATTTTGTGTGCCCAATGACAAATTTGTGGCAGGTGAGCGATGCTGGTTCTCTACGAGAACGGGCTACCTGTATTTAATTAAGTAAATACCTTCTATCGGCCACTATTTGTTGCTTTTCTACCTCGAGCGCATAAGTCATGTAAGTAGGGCATTGGGTTTTCTACAAAATTGCTGGTTATTTGGAATATTGGGAGGCTTCGTCGTGAACAACTGTGTTTTTTTGCTTTTTTGTGAGTAGACTTATATGTTGTCACTAAAGCTAAAATGCTAAACTCAACAATACTAGACACTGAGTGTTCAAACTTCCCCATTCCGGACTATACGGTAATGTTTTCTTGCCTATTTTAAACAAATCTATATTGAGTGGCTCCTTTCGTTTCTTGGTGTTATATTATATATAAAAATTGAGTGTTCTTTGATTTGTCAACTTTTTTGCTAGCCTAAATTACACTCAAGGTTAACCTTCTCCTCGCGCAGCCGCTGCTGCTAGCGATACTTGGAAAAACTACTGGCGATACTTGAAATTTCATAAGAAAAATGTACAGGCGAGAGCCCAATTGAACCTTTAGTTGATGTACTGCTGAAATTTGTGGCTCCGCGTATCACCACTCGCCCCCTATAAAGCACCCTCGACTGTAGAAGGTGCTGTCCTCAACCCTCGAGCCGCTGGGCAAGCACCGTCCGAAGCTCGTTCACCTCTCTCGTGCACCAGGAGCTTCCTGTTTGCCCCTGTCTGCGCCGAAGCTAGAACCACTAGATCAGGCTTCACAGTATCGGCACTCTTTTCTATCATTGTTGGATTCCGCCGACAGCAGCCATTGCTCGGACCGCATCACGCCACATTTGTTTACCCAGGATGACCCATGGGCACTGACATTTTGGTGCCCCTCTGTTGTCGCGTGGGCGCGTTCTTCGATAAAGCTTGATTTTCCGGCGCAGTGCGGCTGCACAATAAGAGCGAGTTTTTAAGCCTCAAACACAGTAGCGATGCCGTGCAGCTCCGTACTTAACTGCTTTAATCGGCCGGAAGGTTGAAAACGCCAGCTTCACTTCCCGCCGGAAAAGAATGACAGTGGCGTAGCGTAACCTACAGCGACTAGAAAAGCATAGCTTATTTAGTGGCTCTTGTTTATTTAGTGTCTCCAGCATAACCTACAGCCACTAAATCAGCTACCCTAGCGTAACCGAGCCTGACGTAACCATACTGACGTTGTCGTATCGGCGCGCTGTCTCGAAATCCTAGAAAAGTAAACACAGCTGTCGTGGTTGCCAGCCGGTGCCCGGACCAATTCCGCCCGTCAAGGTCCGCCGCAATCGGGCGCATAAAGCTGGTCACCCTGCCGATAGGCACCAAATTGGCTGCCGGCGTGCATCAGTGTCGTTACTCTTCAGCGTAGCTTATTTAGTGGTTCTAGCCATAACGTCCCAGTGTGCTTCGTATTGCAAGTGCGGCGGCGGCCCGTCCTCCTCCGGCACTGCGCTCTGTCACCCCTTCACTGAGCCTTTCGGTGAACCTCCTCCGGAACCGCTGTTCCCCTGTCTCGGAGCGCTGTCCCCGTCTCGCGCTCGTGCATTGTGTTCCACACGATTTTCTTCAACTAGAGGCCTAAGGCCTAAACACAGAAGCTTAAGGCCTTTGCCTTAGTAATATGCGTAGCATTACAAGATCAACGCAGTAGTGCAGCATGACTCTCTCATGCCCTGTGATGGTATTTTGCGCCGAGTTTATGCTAATATATATTAACTGGCTGCCTTTGTTCTCCGGCCGTATAACTTAGGGGATCCAGGGAAAAAATAACATTTTAAAAATATTAGCTTTGCCAGTAAGCACTTGAAGGATATATAAAATTTTCATTTGATATAACTAAACTACAAAATTTTAGTATCCCTGTTCACCTTGTAACGTGGAAGCAGCTAATAAACCCGGTAAACGCATGAAGCCGAGGTTTACGCACTCCTACAAGGGCGAGCTTGTGAGTAATATCAATGATAATTTCACTCTTAGATAAATATTCTCCACATCTATTTGCAAATAATAACATCACAATGCGGGAATTTCTTTCGGGATGGTGTAAAGGCGGTCGAACGACTTCAGTTGTGGTCAGTGTTCGTACAACGGGCATGATCTGTAAACATGCCCAATTGAAACTGAGGTTAAAGCAAGTTGTTCACTGTCGGTAAACAGGTTACGAAACACATATTGACCACAGCAAAAAAAAAAAGCGCACTCAAAGTCTATGTTGTAAATGCATATGCGTCAATTGTAAACTGTTTACGCCCATAGCAAAAACCGAACGGTAACAAGAGTAACGCTGAAATTAACATAGCCCATTTCCTTCGCATTTTAATCTCAAACATCTTTTTGCGTACTGGATGCTGTATAACCACTGCTTTACGCATTGCGGGGGACATATTACTGCTGTTCTGAACCTTTGTCCTGGATTTTCCTCGAAAATACGAGCTGATTCCACATCGTTTACGGGCTCCGTTCAGGATGACCTTTCACGCAGGCAACGCGATTGCCCACTGCTGCATTCGCGTATGATTGTAACTTTTAAAGAGTTTTGTTAATGCTTTGGCGTTTTTTACGGAATTAAAAACTGCTCTTGTGAGATTGATACATTTTTATTCCAGGCACTGTAATCTACCGGCAGAAGGAAAAGGTTTTTGTGTAGATTAAGACCCCTTAATCATCGGCAGCCATACGCAGCCGACGCCACCTCTTTCCTTGAAAAGGACGGTGCATTCAACAAACACTTTTAATGAGTTGTTGCTTCATCTCGCATGCTTCGCAGTACTAGTGGTCAGACGGCATATAGTAGCTGATTACAGCATGTATAGTTTTCCGACTATACGGAAGGCCCTAAACTTCAGTGCTACTTAGCACGGAGATGGGGAGGTCGTATTATTCGTCCATAGTCGAGAGTAACAGATCAAAATCAACATTGCTGAGTAGCACATCTTACGCTTTCAGTCTAACTTCTCACTTTGCTTAAGGATGTTATTACGCCTTTACGTGGCAAAAGGTCCCGGTATGAGCACCTCAAATGCTTTCTTTTTTACCCGGCGTGCTTGCATGTGTACGCACAAACTGAGAAAGAAAACGAAAAGCAAAAACCTAAATCAGTCATCCCTACCCGGACCCCTAGTTCATGGCTACCTTGGTTATAAGAAATGTAAGGTTTTGGTTTCGATATCAACGTTTCCTATAATTACCAAGATTAGGAGAGAGATGCCATAATTTTTCGGCTTTCACTAAACCCACAAACGGCAAAAATGCACCCTTTCGCAAAAAACAATCTTGGCTGCTCATCAGGTGTAAGCCATTAATTCAGACGAAGCCATAAACTCACTTGCATTAAACCGAAAAAGAGACAAAAATCGGCAGTAACGCTGGTCTAACCAAGGAACACGTACTGGTCGACAACTGAATTAATCATTGCTCTACACGCACGCTATAGACCAAACACGGATTTTGAGGGTACATTAGGAATTCTTACGGGCTTTGAAAGTGAAGCCGTGGAGGCTTCTTGCATGCACTCCTGCTACGTCGCGTCGTTGACATGTTGGTTTATGAACCCACCACAGGGCATATTCGTAGATTCCCAGTACGCCGTCCCGTACTCCGAGTTTTCATTTTGAGCCAAAATTGTTTTTCGGCGTGTTTTCGAAAAGTTTGGGACCCCACAAGTTTATACGTTAATAGTTGGCCTGATAGTACAAGGGTTCGATTTCTTGACAATGAGGTCATTAGGCAACTAAAATTGCTCTTTGGAGCAGAACAAGTTTTTCTTCTTTTCATTGAAGCTACGACATGCTGAGGCGAAAGAAAAAAAACCTGGTTGTGCAACTATATAGGCTAATTTATGCATGCTTTGACAAACCGAGATTCCAGTTTTCTTGCCCGCCCTGTCATAAAAACCTTGCCACCATTATAGCTCCTTTTTAATAGCGTGGAGCTCAGTGAAAACCCAAGATTGGTGATATCTCTCGCCAAGGTCATTTCTGAAGAACTATTGCCCAGAAAACTAGCAGTTTTGGTTTTGTTCTCCAGGCGCCAGCAGATATTTTGTGTTGGGGCCTCAAATGACGACAGTGGAGACGAAAGGGCCTCTCTGTCAGTAATCATTCTGTCAGTACTGGCATCATTCTGTCAGTAATGATGACAACGGTGCTCAATGGAACGAAAGGCTACCAAAGTACCCTTTGTGGCCAGCCAATTTATTAGCCCTACCCTTACGGCCACTCCACACAAATGACGCGGTCGAGGTACAAGTAAGAATGGTTACGCATTTTAAATGCGAAAGCTTTCGCTGTTTCTCCTGCTTCTGATAATGTTTGGATGGTAATGGCGCCTGGCCAACTGGTGAAAGAGCGCTAAAAGAGGGGTTAGCTAACAGACACGAATTGGGGAATACTAAAATCGGTTAGCAAGAGCAAAAATAAATTCATTTAAAGAACGGGATGGCTGGTGTAGAAGGCTTGTGATTATCCCTGGTGTGAAATGAGGTGTAGAAATGTAACGGCTGATAAATACTTTAAATGCGGGACACACCCAATGCAATAATGGCACCTAATGTTTGACGTATACGTACACACCTTATTATCTGCCCTGCTCAGTTCCTTCTTTCATCCCGCGATGGCTATTTGTATATTCCAATTGTTCCCCTTGCGCACGACCCTTTCGTAATTATTTCTGGCTTTAAGATTTGTCTTCTGCGTAAGTCTGATTCAACCGCTGATTCCTCTCAATGCAAAACCTTCCAAATTTCCGTATACGGTTCTCATTGCCGAAACACAATTAACAGGCGCGGCGCGTGTCAACGCCGCACCTCAAGGAGACGTTTTTTGAGTTGTCCTCTCGCATGCTCGGGAGGCTGCCAAAGGGCGGCAGGGGTGGCAGCGGAGACGTATCGGAGCTCTCGTGAAACTCGAACACGTGGGGCTTCTCGGCAAAGGATTGGCGCCGACGTTTGGCGCCTATCAGCCTGCCGGACCGCGGCTTCGCTTCGGAGGACACGTCGTCGGGAACATTCGCGAACCTGGGTCCACTGCACAGAAGCCGGTGAGGCACACGGAATGTATTTAGGGTGTCATCGCACTGAGCGAAACAACCCTGGATTAATCCATATTTTAGGACTCAGTTCCACGTTATTAGCATCCTGAAAGTTTGGCGAAAAGAAACTAAACGTACAGGTTACAGGGTGGTGTGCTCACTACGTATTGGTGCTTTAAGGGGGAATTCCCTTCGGGGCTCGGGCTGTCGGCCTATCCTGTCGTCGTCGTCTCATGTTCAGCAAAAAGCACCGGGACACTCGTTTTTTAACGCATCGTGCCAGAACGTAGCGCGTACTAAAGGAAAAAAAGTGTAATGAATAAAACCCGTTCAAAATGAACACGATTTCAAGATTTGTCGAACGCTCTCTGTCCGCCTCAGCAATCGTCAAGCACATGCAGAATCAGAAGCTGTCAAGCGGGTGGTCGGTCGAAGCAAGAAAAGGCATACTTACCTGGTGCCGGGGCCTCGTTGATCCCCGAGGACGAGCCCACAGAGCGAGGCGCTGGTATTGTACTGCGGCCGCATTGACCCCTTCCACCACCCCACATCGGGGCAGATGGGGCATGCAAATTGATTAAATCCGATTCAACCCAAGAGAGGGAGCCACCGCCTCAGCAAGCGCGAGATTGCTCCTCCCATGGACGCTTCTACGGCGCCCAATCAGCGCACGCCGTGTGGCAAGAGAGGGACTTGCAATATTTGAATTCACTGAAACGCTGAATGCTTCGATACTCCCCTGATGTCATGTTAGTATAGATGGCCAGGGATTTTTCTCAACCTCTCACATCGTCATTCCTGGTTTGGACAGCAACTTCAACAGATAGTACGCTATATTCTTCCTGGTTCGTTTCTGCTTTCAATCATGCATTACTTATTTATAATGCTTTTATTCAGTGGTTTCAACTGTCAACCATGTAAGATCTACAACAGGATTTGAAAACGAGAGCAAAATGTGCCACTCATTTGGAGGCCTGTAGTTCATTTCAAAATCTTCAGTCAGCACTGTGGTTCATACAACTCTATAAAAGGCTGTCCAATGGCCGCACTTGCATTATTGTGAGGTTCTAATGAGGCAGCCTGAATAAAGGCGGCAATGGAGGTACGTAGATTGAGGCACACTCCCATGTCCCGCTAAGCAAGTGTTACTGCCTCCGCGTGACATACAACTCCAGGCAGCTCCTGGAGTGAACTATAGATGAACGTATCAGAACATGGGTAACCACAGCTCTTCTAGTGGCTTTTGCCCAGCTCTACTGGCTTAGTAGATACCGTTTAGGTTAGTCACTTTTCCTGCTGTCATAACTTCGTACAAGATACGTATACTGGGAGTAGTTTTACTTGCATTAAAAAAACGTTACCCTTCCACAGGTCTGCGTTTCGTAAAATGAAAAGCAAGGCATTTACTACCTTGGAGTCCCCGTGCCACTAGTGTTGGCGCCCGAAGCGCGGCTCGAGGACAGTGCACTGGTGTGCTTGGAGGGCTGCTTCAGAATGGATGCCTTGCGCTGCATCAAAGACTTCCAGCGTTGCTGCGAAAGGCCAGCCACCACAGTTAGGACAATGAAGATGTTCGGACTAGAATTTCTTTGTTTACAATGCAACCAGACGTGAATCATGCAGAGGCCCGTGACAGATTAGAATTTGTGGAAGAAATTCATGCACCCTTCCACTCCATGAAGGTGGACGACCCTCGAAGCTTTTCAGTACACGCAAAAAGGACGAAACAATATTTACGCAAGAATTCGCCGCGGTTGAACGCGGTTAAGAGACGTTTGTCAAGCGATAACCCGGTTGGCTGCAGTGGGTGCGAACGCGCAGAATACTTGCATGCACCCAGCCCCACGTGTGCCATTTTCTGGTGGCACGCGCTCTCACTCTTTAACACTATCTTTTTGTATCCTCTAACGAACGAGAGATTCGACGCTTTCACTGTGCAACCACCCCACGCTCTGGCTTGACCTTGGCTGACCTTGGAGGTCACATTCACGCTACCCGGTGCGAGAAAGCGCTTGTCATGGTGTAATAAGCTTCGTTTACAAGTGGCGAACGCCACCCGACTGCGCTTGTCGGGCAGCCGGCTACATTTCGTGGGCGATTCAGCTCAGATGTTTATGTTCATCCGGGGTCCGCCGGTCAGGAGCGTGTGGGCGAGCGGGCCAATGAGGGCGCGTCATTCGCGGCTACAGCTTACCGTTATTTAGCAGAGGCAGCAGCTTAACGACACGCTTCGAACATTCTCCTCGCTAGTTCGATGAACGAAGGGACAGTTTGCTCACTTATCAAAAGATCATCGCTGGTAATGGATAGTGAGATTAGTGCAAGACAGTTTACAAAAATGAAAAATCACTGCGCTGCCAATACTCCGAATATCTGTTTCTTCAGAGGGCTGAAGAACGAAAATGAGTCCTCCTTGGTGTGCACGCCGCATCGCAGGAGCAAGGAGTAGCAAATTGCAAACACCGTAAACCAACATTGCCACATTAATTTAATAACAGACGCCTTCACAAATTCACTTGTTAGCAAATCTTACGCACTGTTGCTGTGTTATGACGTTTTTCTCTAGCCGATTCCGAGCTTGCAACACTGACAACGGCCCCACGGAAGTTCGCCGCTTTTCAATCGTGCGATGTCTAGTAGGGCAAAAAGCCCACGGCACGTTATGTTGTGGCCGCTGTTGCAACCAGGCGAGGTTCATCATCAAAATTTGGATTCTTCCGGCCGCTCCGAATGTGCACGATTAGGAGGCGTCGAAATTTGTTTGGCTTCATTTTTATTTCTTGTGATATTATAGCTCCACCCTGAAAAGGTTGTGTAAATTTGTGCCCTTTCGTGTTCGTCTTTTAGACACCTCCTCCGCTTGTACGAATTGAAATCTCTGTATTAATTCTTTGGGTTTTTTGGACCTGGGGCGCTATTACAGAAGGCCCGAGTTCCGCCTATACTGCCCAGTTTCCAGCTTCCTGGGTTATGAAAGTAGAGATAGTGGAGCATTCGATACACCTCGAGCGAAACCGCCGGAATCGCGCGCAGCACGCCCGGCATACTCAGAGCGCTGTATTGGGACCTCTTGCGTTGATAAACTACGGCATGTGCTGTTTTCCGCATTCAGCACCATCTGAAATTGATCTGCAATGCTCATTCCCTAGCATAAATTAGATAACCCGACTGCTACTTTGAAATCCCCAGCCTGGCTGTTGGCCACGCCCGGCGCGGGGCGGTCTGTTTTTCTCGGTGTTGGCCTTAGGATGACCTGAAGCGCCTGAAATTATTCTGAAAAGACCAACGAATGAGCGTAGCTGGTTCGCTCCAACCCTGATTGCTAGCCTATGAGGCTGATAAGATCAAACGCACACGAAAAAACTGTGAGCAACTCTTCAACCGTAAATGTTCCTTCTTAGTCGCAAAGTCTCCGTGGACAACGTAACAACGTCCTGTAACAAAACATAGGCGTGCGTGTATTCGGGTTTTGTTTGTGCGCGTTTGTGTGATATATGGTCCCAGATTACGCCTTTCTTTATTTTGCGAAACACAACACTCAGAAATCAACAGCTACGTAAATCGGCAAATTTACAACGCTGTACCAGCAATACATCTGGGAATGTAGGCTGTACAATGTAAATGAAAATTACATAAGGCATGCAAGTCGTGAGCTGTATCCAGGAGGCTTACTCTGCTCTCTGTGGGACTATCCGCATCGTTGGTATCGAACGCGTCCCAGCATTCCAGCGGGTCTGTGTCATCAAGGCCGGCCCGTGTGCGCTTCCACAGTGCGAGCGCCAGCTCCTCGTACAGCATTGCGGTGTCAACCTTCGGGAAAGAAAAAAGCACAGCGCGGGAACAGCTCACCATCTTAAGATTCCAACGAAGCCAAACTGATGCCTGTGTATTTCCTTCTAACTTCACCATCTAGATCAATGTGGTCTCATCACTCAAATTGGCTGGGTGCACTATACTTGACTGGATTATATAACGGCACATCTGCATGCAGTTAAGTGGGGTGAAAACCTTCTACACACTACGAAGATTACAGGGAGTCTGTTTAATGAAAGCTTGGTATAAAGCGACGATGGGGGTACGAGAAGCACCGACATGATTACAAGGCATTTGCAAACAAGCACAAGCAATGCGCAATGGTTAGATATATTGTTTATGGTTAGATGGTTAGATATATTGTTACTTTCAATTCGAATACTCATTGCAGGTTATATCAGTATCTTGTAGTTCAAATTGGCTAGATGCATTACAGGGACCGGTAACTGCTCAGAGGGCCCGACGAATAAAGTACACCCAGCGCCGCCCCGCGGAAGCTTAAGCTAACTTTGGGTCGGTGAGAGCCAGATGGCGGGCTCGCGTTCATATATTCGGCACCTCTCGTTTGTTTTTGCGATTCTGTGATTGCTTTTGAAAGGTGTCTCGTGCTTTAAAACTGTTCTGGCAGATAGTTCCCCCCTGTATCAAGTGCTTCTCTGTGATTTCCGGACAATTACAGAGCTGAACTACTACTGTCGGTCTCGCGTGCGCGAGAAGTTAGGGATTGTACGTTCCCGCGCGCGTGTGCGCCGTGAAAGAAATTGATGGGACAGGCATCGTTGCGAATTCCCATTCTCAGCAAGGGAAGCTTATTTACAGCACCGATTCAGGTCAGTATCAATTTTTTATTGCTTTACAGCCTAATAAAGTGACCCCAGCGTGTACAACGGCGTGCTTTTGTTGTTTCCTCTGTTCGCGCAACCACACTTCTTACTTTTTCAGTTGCCCTTCTTCAAGTCGGTTGGTGTTGTCACTAATTAACGACGGATTCAAAACGTTATTAGCTGATGACAAAGTAACAGTTGGAAATCTGCTGAGGAGCTGCGGTTGTCTTTACGAAGATTCCGTTCAGTTTCGGCTTCTATCTTGTGAGTAATGTTACAGTCGTCTTAGCGGCTAATTGTGATACAGTTTTGAGGCCGTTCAGAATTCCCCAAAAAAGTGTTTCCTCCTCCCTCCCATTCTCTACTTAAATAATTGTAACCTTACGCAAAACGCATTAAAGAAGTCCGCGCGAGTGAATGGTATCTTGACTTTGATAGCTTGCCACGCTCTCGCTTGGAATCCGTGGCCTAACTCTGACACTTCGGGGAACAAAGTAGGGTAGTAAGCGGGATGCGTATTGACCGTCTTGACATTGCTTTTGGCATCACCCGCGAAGTGCTGTGAACATATTTTTGTGCCGCCTTTTGGCATCCATTCGATGCCATGAATGTCGCTAAAAAAAGGTTATTGCTGATAAAAAAACAGTGGCAGAAGCCGTAATACCTTGTGCTATGCAAATACTACGATGGCATGCGATTCATCGCAGCGCGCGATGTGTATGGAACACTGAAAGCAAACGTTTTAGTTTTACGGCCCTTCGTGTCTGCGCTGCGCATAAACAGTCATCGTGCTCATAATTTTACTCCTTCCACTGACAAAAAATGTCGTGGCTTTCTTACTGCTAAAATCCATTTCTTGCGACGCTTATTCACCACGGCTGCCCGAGAAACCTGTACAGAACGATGGCAGGCTGCCTTTCGTGATTGTAGCAGTCCTTCACGCAGCAGTAGTGGCGTGGCCACTAATTCTTTCCTGCAGCATTTTGATTCTTTCGGACCCTAGAACTTGCATTTATAACTATGTTTTCTTAAAAATCTTCCGCCACACAACGTCGAACCGCACGCAGCGCGTGTATTTCTACGTGCGCTGAACGGCCGATCGCGACATCCACCGACCCAGAGTTGCTGAGCGGCGGCGAGAGATGGCGCTGCAGTCGCGCGGAAACTTCACTGTCCGGTGCCTATACTTGACTGGATTATATAACGGCGTATCTGCGTGCAGTTAAGTGGGGTGGAAACCTTCTATACACTATAAAGATGGCAGCATGTCTGTTTAATGACAGCTTGGTATAGAGCGACTAGGGGGGTACGGGAACCACTGGCATGATTAAAAGACATTTGCAAACAAGCAGAAGCAATGCCCGATGGTTAGATATATCGTTTGCGCTGGTTACTTTCAAAATGAATATTCATTGCAGGTTATAACAGTTACTGCAGCATGTATTGACTAATAGGCACTGCAAAATTTCATCGCTTGTGTCATATGCGCACTGTGTGCGAGGGTTCCTCCGTTGTTATACTAAGGTTACAACTTAAAGGAGCCATGAAGAGAAAACAAAAGTTTGTTTTATTGTTTAAGTTGCCGCTGTGCCTTATCACCGTAGCCGGATGTTTCTCCGCGTGGCGCAAGTAGGGCGTTACTAGGAATATTTTCAACATGGCGTGAGCCGTTCCCGTGATTTTTTGAACTTAATATGCTTATAAACGACTCCAGTGACGACAAACAAACTGCGTGAGACAAGGCAGACGATATCACGCATTCATAGCAAACCCCTTTCAAAACGCGCGCGCACTGACGTCACGGGTCCGGCGCTGTGGTGGAGTGATACACTACATGAGGTGGTGCCGTTCTTGAGTTGTAACCGAGTATAGCTCCTTTCTGTGACAGTATAAACGTGCTTGAGACTCTATGATTGAGAAAACATAGCTTATATTGATACATTATCGCACCGAGTAAACGAATGTGCAAATTTCCCGGTCTTGAAGTTTCCTGAAAAAAAAATTGGCAGATATAAATGCTCCGACGTTTGAAAGCGTAAGTGGTTCATCGCCGTCGTACTCTGAGCATTCACATCTCTACGTAAGCTTCTCCTAGATGTATCAATGAAGTAATTATTGCGTTTGGTCCACTTACTGCCTACGCTGTAAAGGACATTTAATTTCTTTCTAAATGGGGCGTATTGGTCAGCTTCCTAAAACTTCTGTTTTTCTCTTCTAATGTATTTCGTGTGCTGATCTAAAGACAATGGGCAACGAGTGAGCATATGAGTGATTAATGAGTAGGCAATTGTGAAAGGCGAAGCTGTGGACGCTCACTAGTTAGTATATTTATACGCTTACACTGCCAAAAGTACACAATCACGGCCAAGAGACACGTCGACAGACCGCTTTGTGTTCCCACAAAATGCAAGAAATCATTAAAAGATATCGGGTGTTCTAAATGGCCACCAGACGGCATTTAAGGCTTCATTGCGGAAATGGTTTGGCGTGATGCTTGGCCCGGAAAAAAATGGAGCAAATATTACGATGAACTTAAGGTACTCTGACTGATCAAGAAGTATAAGGGCGGGCTGTGCATACTCTCAACGCCGTACTGCTTCCTTCGGTAATAAACACGTTTTAAAGACAGTTTAAATGCAATGAGAGCTACACTGAGACCAGTTGGGGGAATTTACTGTCCGACTTTTTTTGCGATGACGTCGGTCACGGCACATCGTGGATGGCTTACTCAGAGCTTTCGTTTGGGCCACGCACAAATCTTACGAGCTGGGGTATCCGTGCCTCCTACCAACCTTTTCGCAAAGCATGGAAACACTGGGCTTAGAGCAATGTGTTTATTTGTAAAGAAAAGCGATTCCCCGTCCTTGGAGAAAGAAAAGTTCAGGCAAAAGCTGTAAGCTCCCTGATATTACTTGTTCTCAAGGCAGTCACCTGTTTTGCGTCATTCATATGCCCTGGGCAGCAGGTATCACCGAACTAAAACGCACTTTGAGAAAACAATCTTCCTTACAAAAAATAGCCGGACTTATGGGTGGAAGACTACAACCTGATCGGGCTGCCAGATATCTTTTCCGAGCGCTGTTAAGAAGGGGCTCAGCCACCGCCTCCCCTCCTCCTTGTGGTTCTAGTGGGTTGGACAAATCGCGGATGTAAAGCAAAAATTGGCTGGAGTTGTTCGAACCACAAGGCTCAATTCGAATGATTCATTTTCTAGAAAGTACGACCCTGTTACCAAGGCTAATCGTTAATCACTTTCCGGTTGAACTTGTTTCGTTTCTCCTACATTTGTTTTTCTGGTAGACTACACTTTGGTTGCTCCGTTTAGTGGGTGGCAACAATTTCTTTTTCCCAATTTTATTCGCGATCGTGATTTTATCGCGCGTGAAGGTGCTTGAAAGTGCAGTTGGGAAGTTCGGGTGCCACCCAAAGCCTACGAGTGCTCTTGCTCAACCAACATGTAATAGACTCAATTATTACGTTAAGTAGCATCCCTCCAGTGGATACAGAGCTTTTTCTTATATATATATATATATATATATATATATATATATATATATATATATATATATATATATATATTTTTTTTTTTTTTTTCCGCCATTGGAATCTGAACCTGGCAACGTTTAACACGAAAACCCTATCTAGTGAAGCGTTATAGGGCTTAGTGAGGTTAGGAGGACGGCTGAAGCCTTTACGGTGCTGAAAAATGGACACGTGCTATGTTACCGTGGTCTAGTGGACAGAAGAGAACTGGGAGTGGGATTTCTTGCGAATAAAAGCATAGCTGGCAACATAGAAGAATACTATAGCATTAACGAAAGAGTAGCAGGTCTTGTAATTAGGCTCAATAAGAGGTACAAGCTCAAGGTGGTACAGGGCTATGCCCCAACATCTAGCCACGACGATCACGTAGTGGAACGCTTCTATGAAGATGTGGAATCGGCAATGGCTAAAGTAAAAACACAGTATACCGTAGTTATGGGGGACTTCAATGCTAAAGTAGGCAAGAATCAGGCTGGAGACAAGGCGGTTGGGAACTATGGTCTGGGCTGTAGAAATAGCAGGGGGGACCTACTAGTTGAGTTTGCAGAACGGAATAACCTTTGCATAATGAATACCTTCTTCTGTAAACGGGAGAGCCGGAAATGGACGTGGAGGAGCCCGAATGGCGTCCATAAAAATGAAATAGACTTCATATTATGCGATAACCCTGGCGTCGTGAAGGATGTGGAAGTGCTCGGAAGGGTAAGGTGTAGTGACCACCGTATGGTAAGATCCCGAATTTAGCTAGATTTGAGGACGGACCGTAGCAAGCTAGTACGAAAAAAGCCGATTAATGAACTAACAGTAAGGCGTAAAGTAGAAGAATTCAGGATCGCACTACAGAACCGATATTCAGCTCTTACCGAGGAAGCCGAGCTTACGACACAGGAAGCCAGCGACAACCTTACACGCATTATCACGGAGTGTGCAGTAGAAGTCGGGGGCACGATGGCTAGACAGGATACTTGTAAACTTTCACAGGAGACGAAAGATTTAATTAGGAAACGGCAAACCATGATAACCTCCACCCCAGCTGACAGAATAGAACTAGCGGAGCTCTCGAAGTTAATCAATAACCGGAAGACAGCTGACATACGGAAGTATAATATGGAGAGGATTGAATACGCTGTAAAGCACGGAGCTAGCCTGAAAGCGGTGAAGAGGCGTCTTGGCGTGGGGACAAATCAGATGTATGCACTTAAAGATAAGCAAAGCAATGTGTTCACAAATAGGGATAAAATAGTCACAGTGGCCGAGGAGTTCTATAGGGACCTGTACAAGAGCCGGGACTTGCAGGATAATGCTGAACGAGAAAGCAGTTCAGAGGAAATAGGCATCCCACCAGTAACGACCGAAGAAGTAAGGAAGGCTTTGAAAGAAATGAAAGGGGGCAAAGCACCAGGTGAGGATCAGATAACAGCAGACCTCTTGAAGGATGGCGGAGAAATTGTACTTGAAAAACTGGCAAACCTGTATAAGAAATGCCTAAATAACGGAAGTGTACCGGAATCTTGGAAGAACGCGAACATCATCCTAATCCATAAGAAAGGTGACATGAAGGATTTGAAAAACTACAGGCCGATCAGCTTACTCTCAGTCGTCTACAAGGTACTTTCTAAGGTAATCGCTCACAGAATTTCTGCAACCTTAGATTTCAGTCAGCCTAAAGAACAAGCAGGGTTCCGTAAAGGTTATTCAACAATGGACCATATTCACATGATCAATCAGGTGATCGAGAAGTGCGCTGAGTATACTGAACCCCTATATATAGCCTTCATAGATTATGAGAAATCATTTGACTCAGTCGAAACCTTAGCAGTCATTCAGGCACTGCGGAACCAGGGAGTCGATGAGCATTATGTAAAAATACTAGAAAATATCTACAAGGGGTCCACAGCTACCATCATCCTCTATAAGGAGAGCAGTAAAATACCTATAAGGAAGGGCGTCAGACAAGGAGACGCAATCTCTCCAATGTTATTCACAGCATGTTTACAAGAAGTATTCAAAACGTTGGATTGGGAACAGGTGGGAGTAAGGGTTAATGGAGAATACGTCAGTAACCTCAGATTTGCTGATGACGTTGCCTTGCTAAGTAACTCGGGGGACGAATTGCAAAGCAGGCTTTCCACACTGGGCGAAGAGTAGAACCGTGGACCTGGAAATTAATATGCAGAAAACTAAAGTAATGATCAATAACCTCGGGACAGCACAGCGGTTTGAGATAGGTGGCGAGGCAGTGGAAGTCGTAAGCCAATTTATCTACTTAGGCCAAGTGGTGACCCCAGATCCCAACCATGAGGCAGAGATAATTAGAAGGATCAGAATGGGGTGGAGTGCATACGGCAGGCATTCTCAGATAATGAATAGCAGCCTACCATTGTCGCTGAAGAAGAAAGTGTATGACAGTTGCATATTACCGGTACTCACCTACGGGGCAGACACCTGGAGGCTCACTAAGAGGGTTCAACTTAAATTGAGAACGACTCAGCGTGCAATGGAGCGCAAAATGATAGGTGTAACATTGAGGGACAAGAAGAGAGCGGAGTGGGTCAGGGAACAAACACGTGTTAAGGACATATTAGTAGAGATTAAGAAAAAGAAATGGACGTGGGCCGGGCATGTAATGCGAAGGCAAGATAACCGTTGGTCGTTAAGGGTAACAGAGTGGATCCCTAGAGAAGGCAAGCGTTGCAGGGGGCGATAGAAAGTTAGATGGGCAGATGAGATCAAGAGGTTTGCAGGGATAAATTGGTCAAAGTTGGCACAGGACCGCGGTAATTGGAGAAATATGGGAGAGGCCTTTGCCCTGCAGTGGGCGTAGACAGGCTGGTGATGATGATGATGATATATATTTATATCTGTATGTATATAGTGTTTCATTTCAGATTCAGTTGCAAAAAGGCAGGGCCGACAAAAAAATTTGCGGAAGCTTGCTGCGCAAGACTTGAATGGCGAATCTGTAGGTTATCATTGCCGGACACACAGTTAGGTTTCAGTATCACTGTTTATTTCCACAGTGGCGGTGGTAATATACGTCGTCATATGCATCGATGAAGTCGTTTTCATTCGCGACTGGTCGGTACATAGTAATCCTCGGCGTTCAGACTTCCACCAGGTCTTCGTCCTCGACTCGATGCAGCGCTGGCGGGACCTTCAAACAGTATAGTCGGGGTGGGGGTGCCCTGCGTCGCACTTGAACCCACCTCCGCAGGATATTTATTTCTCAATAAAGTCATTTTCTCTCTCTCTCTCAAGTTGTGACGCCGAGCCTCTCGGAAGACGGCCTCTTCTTCGGCCGTGCAAACTATCCGTGGCTGGCCCATGTCGAGAAACGCGCAGACGCTTCCGCGTGAAGAGCTCTTCTACGATACTGAGCGCATGCGCATGATGCCCCGAGGAGCGGCTCTTCTACCGACGAACCGACGGACGTACGATACAACGTGCCTTTCTTGATCCGAGCAGGTGTTGCGACGATTACGGCGAAACGCTCCTGTCGAGGGCTGCGGCGGCCGCTATCATGTGTCGTTCCATTGTATAGCAGGTATTTCTACAGCTTCGCGGACAGCTGCGCGATAGCGTACCTCTCGGGTAGTTTTCTGCGAGTCCGAACTTATGTCCAGTAACAGCAGCCTCGCTGTTGAAACATGTGTTTCACATTATGAAAAAAATTGCAGTCTGGGTTTTCGAGCCACAACATTGTCACCATCGATTCTCTTCAGCGGTCCCTGTTCAGAACACTGCCGAATTCACGGATCTAATGCATACGGATGGCATTTGCTCTATCGCAACGACACGTGGCAGCTGCGCTGCCCCAGTGCTACGAGTTTTACCGCTGCACTTTGTCCTTCTCTCCGACTTTAAAACAACGAAGCTGTTTGTAGTCGAGGCTTTAATGGAACGAGATGTAGTAACGTGGGCGCCCCGATGTGAAGAAGGCATCGCCTAGAGAACAAAGCAAGCGCCAAGCGCAGGTGCAGCGCAGTGAAAAAAGGGGACCGAGCGCCAAGAGAAAGTGGGCGGATCCAAGGCGCGGGTGAGAGCAGGCGCCGAGCGCAGGTGCGCAGAGTCAAGCAGAGTGCGTTTCCAAGAGATAAGTGCGCTTGGCGGTCGTTCCCCGAGTGTTCGGAAAAAGGTAATGTCGCGCGCTTTCCGGAAGGAGGAGCCACCGGTCTGAAGCGCCAGGGAGATTTGGCGCGCGAAGGGGGGCGTGCGGGAATCCATCTTCTGGCTTTCAGAAGTTCCATAAAGCTTAGTCTTGCGATTCGTGAACGCCAAGCAGCTTCGTTGTAACATCAGCGTTTGCGACCTCAGGTCAGTAAAGCTGGGCCAATTTTTTTTCGGCTACTTTTTGCCGTTTGGCTATTTTGGCGCGGTATCTCTTCCTGCCTTCCTTTTGGTCACGCCAAGCAGCTTCGTTGTAACATCAGCGTTTGCGACCTCAGGTCAGTAAAGCTGGGCCAATTTTTTTTCGGCTACTTTTTGCCGTTTGGCTATTTTGGCGCGGTATCTCTTCCTGCCTTCCTTTTGGTCCCTTTTTTTCCAACGATTCGACCACTCCAGCGGTGGCTTCGCTAGGCGGTATGACGCGCAAGAGCTCGCTGCGTTCTCTTGCACAGTCGTGGCGCCGGGATGACGTCACGCGTCCTCTACTGTTATCTGCTGTACTGCCGCTCGATCCCCTCCTCGAGGAGCTCGCTTCATTAATACTTATTACTACATGCTACGTGGAATTTTACAGCGAAGCTATATATGCCTTAGCAAAACTTTCGTCTGTACCCATGATTACAAATCGCAGCAGCCACTGCGTAAGCGAAAAAAAAAGACGCGGCCGCGGAGACGCCAGCGCCATCTCTCGCCCCCGCCGCGGATCCTCCCGCGGCGAAGTGCGAGGAGGTGGCGCCGCTCGTCGGCACCCCAGCAAAGAAAGAACTGAAACTAAACCGTGGCAAACTGTTCGCATGGCGACGCAGTGAAACATCCCCCTCGCGAGGGGCACGATGAAATGCAGAGCATTTCCGGGGGCGCATGACGTTAAGTAGTTTGCGTTACGGTAATGTTGTTGCACTTGTGGCAAGTGCTGACGAGAGAGCACTCGTCAGCAGTAATTTGAATGAGTCAACGATATAAGGCGCGTTCGTAGCGTCCCATTCTGTGTCGGCTTTGTGGCGCAGTGGGTAGAGCACCATGTACATTGCGTTCCGCCCGCAGGGTCGAGGGATCGAAACCAGGTGCCGGATAGTATTTTGTTTTATATAGTGTAGGGGGAGGGGTGCGGACAACGACGGTGCGGACTACGACGGGACAACGCGGGTGACATTATAAGTTACTGAAATGCTCTGCATTTAAAAATTGCCCAGCTTCACAGACTTGAACAGCCATGAGGATTGCGCGGAACGACGACACAAAGAGGAGAAAACAGGAGACAACGCTTTCTGGGGTTGCCAATGGGCCTGTCTGGCCATCGCCAAAAGATGGTTAATACTTACTATTATTATAAGTATTATGCACCTCACTGTACTAATATAATGTAACGAATAGGGCTGGGCGTCGATTTGAAATTTTCTATTAATTAGTATAATAATTAAGTCTATAATTATTCAATTACACGGACGTGTTCATTTCAAAATGGCTAGAAAGGGACCATTTTTAATGGTTAATTCTATTGGATTGTCGATTCTACTGAATACACGTCATTTTATGCGATCAACGGTAACTCGTCCATGCAGTTGCAGAGGGCGAGAAATTCGTTGACAATTCGATCCGACAGCATCGAGATTCTTTTCTTGTTGACAGTCATCCCGGCTGTGCTGATCACCACAGCACGCGACAGTGTGTTGAACACACGCTCGCGTTGAGCACAGGAAGTAAATGGGAATAAAAATGGCATTGAGGTCAGCGGGACGCACAGCAGCCTTTTTTACAATGGATGCTAGTTCCAGAAAAGAGGAATTTCTGTGCATGGCACCCTTCCACGAGGTCAAGATCGTCGTTGGCGCTTGGCTCGCCTGGACTTCAACCAATTAACTAATTTCAAAAAATATAATAGCGACTAGAACATTAATCTATTAATCGGAAGGTTAATCGACCAATCGCCCAGCTCTAGTAATAACAGAAGCCTTTACTACTACTTATAATGTACAAAAGTACGCAGTAGCAACATTCGGGGACATGTCTACGAAAACAAAGAGTGAACGTGCGTAACCACTGCTTCTGTCCGTCAAACGAGCAGGGCAAAATTATATAAGTTATGCGCAATTCACGATAGCACGCATCCAACAAATTAGACACAAGAATAATCAAACGGCTCCAAACGATCATAGTTTCAGACAACCTGCCAGTCGCTGGACCTGAATTGGTGGTCAGAGTTAACAGATTTGACGGAGCATAGCTTCAAGCAGTCGGCGCTGCGTCGTACCAGAATGCCTCCACGCCAGAGGATGACGGTGCACCCGCCTCTTGGTGCTGCTCATACTTGCGTTACGTTCAGGGATAAATCGTGAAGCTGATAGCTGGCTTGGGTTGTGAATCTTACGCCCCCAATAAACTGTCCGAATAAACGCGTTCCCAGTCTGCCTCGTGCCCTTCAGTTCACAGGTTGTAATTCAATCTCCGGCTGGGACCCTTAAAGGGACCCTGCAACACTCTTTGAGCAGTGCAAGTAAACCTACGCAACGCTTAGCTTACACTACCAGAGTTACCAGAGCCAAATATTACACGTGCACGTGAAGCGGTGAGTGCGCAAATCGCTGTGAAAGACGCGTAAAAACCAACCGCGCTCTCTTCAGTTCTCGTCATTATGTACCCCTGGCATGACCTGAGCGACGTCATAGAGGCCATGGCTGCCCGATCGGCTGTCACTGGTCAACTTCGCGGCTAATTTCTCCCATTTCCGCCGTCGTCATCGCTGTGTACGAACCTCTTCTATGCCTGAACCTGTAGGCACAGTTTTGCTATTTCTTTTGTGTTTTGTGCGTGCACGGAGTTTGAGTAATGAGCTGAATACTTCCCTTGCAACGGGACCAGTCGACTACAAACGTTTATTGCTTCAAAAACGCCCTACCAGCTCGAGCGCGCGCTTGCGAGCAGGCACCCATGGCGGCTTTTTTGTGGCACCAGACAGGAAATAGGCGCCTCCACGTTGCGGAGAAAACCAGAAAACTCCCCGGCCTGTGATATATCGAAGGCCGCCGAAGAGAACGCCGCGAGCCGCCCCCCTCTCCGGGAGAGAGCGTGCAGCTTTCGTCGCGTTGTCCGCGGTCGAGTTGAGAGGGAACGATTATGCGCGATTTCTCATCGCGCGTTGTTTCGGTGGTAGTAAACGGATTTTCAGAATTCTTGAGGGAGGAGATTGCTGCGACAATAGACTTTACCCCAAAATACATTCCTAGCAGTCGATGGTAACTTTTGCATGGCCCCTTTAGCAGCCGCTGTGCTACTTTTAATAAGTAACCTATGAGAATTACAGTATTTTGTAAGCAACATGTACTCCCAACCTCATACGAACCCGAAACATTGAAACTAGCGAAGACGAATCAGTCACGAGCTGAAAACAAGATTAGTATAATTTTGCTGTGATTAATCTGTTTCACTCAGTGGCGGGTCCTCACAACAGCTGAGTACTCAGGATTTCAGTTCAGGGGGAGGGGTTGTTGTCTTCGCCGGTTGCTTCTTACCCATTTCCCCTTCCCTTCTTTTGCGTAGTCCCGTAGCCAAGATTGTGGCGAAAAAAAAAAAAAAACAAGAGCAGAAGCGGCGCATAGCTTGCCCGCGGAGTGGGAGACTCGCGCATCAGCAGAGTGGGCTCGCAGCGCCGACTCCTCGCAGCGGTCGCAGGCAGGGACTAGGCTTCTTGCGAAGGCCGTACCAACGCGCACACGCCACCGCTCCAGCCCGGCCATGTACCAATCGGCTGCAGAGTGGTTTCCCGTGATGTCATTTCCGACCGCGAAAACGCACGATTTAGCGGGAAAATCGAACTTTTAACTTTAATTTCTCAGTGAATAAAGCGTCGTTTGCATCCGGACAAGCGCTGGGGCACTATAAAACACGAAATCTTTCAAATACGACAAACTTGTATTTTCTGTCCATGGCTCATTTAAAGGAGCCATGATGACAAAATACAAGTTTGTTTTATTCGAAAGATTTCGTGTTTTACAGCGTCCCCAGCGCTTGCGCTGCAGCAAAAGATGGCGTATTCACTTAGAAATTAATTTAGGTTAGAATTTTGATTCTCCCGTCAAATCGTGTATTTGGGGACATCTACAATGAAGTTATAACAGCGCGTATACAAAAGAACTTCCACTGAAGCATTCAGCTCTGCAGCCTTGCTTGCCGTGAAACCTCCTAGATGGCGCTAGCATACTCAGCACTCCGTTATTGCTTTGTTTTTGATCGTATTTACCCCTGGCTTGGTTTTGTTACGGTAGAAAGTAATCGCTTTATGAAACATGGGGCATGCTTGACAAACAAGGTCACGTAAGGCAACGTGGCTTGCGCCAATCGGCCAGCGTCGTATACGACAACTCCAAAGCGTCGGACTGCTGTGCAGGTAAAACAAGCATAGTGCACCCAGTACCAACGGCAGTGCGGATCGATACTTCTATGTTTACGTGTATTTTCGTAACTTTTGCCGTTTACCGCCCCAATCTTGCTGCTGTAAAATGGATATGCATTACATTTAGGCGCAAATAGCTCGCTCGGCAAGCTTATAAGCTCTGCTTAATTCGCCTTTGCTTTAGCCGGCCTCCGCCTATCGCAGAGCAGGCTGGTATGACGTCATAGGTTTTGTTGCGGGAAATGAACTAGCGGGTAACATGGCCATTTCTTTTTTCCCTAATTATATAGCTTATTTGAGCGAACTTTACGTTAAAAATGGTGTCAGTGTGATTCTAACGAGACAACCTTTCGAATGAACCAAGCGTGTTTTGTCTTCATGGCTCCTTTAAGAACAGCTTCGCCGTTAAAAAATACTCCTGTTTAGCTTTGGTTCACCCTAGTTGACAGCGAAAGCTTCATCGCCCTTGCTAGGCCCATTGTCGAGGTGTGGCTGAAGTGTGGTTTAGCAATGATATATCTGGTTTGCGCAATGATATATGTGGTTTGCGATGAATACACTGCTCATTCATCACCTTTTCCCACCTAACGGCGTTTTTAAAGCCTAGCCGCTTGTACGAGCTACCACTGCTGGATGTTCGACTTCCTCCATCGCACACGGCTCTGCGCGGCACGTGGCCTCCTGGCCTTCCTTTGTAGCGTGCGCTTATAAGGCGGCGGCGGCCACCTCACCTTCCTTCGCCAGGTGGCCGCACGGTTTCTGCGCACGTCTCCGTTCCTGCCTCGCCTATCGCTCCCCTGACGCCTATCGCTCCCCGCCACCGGGCCGCTGCTCCGTGCCGGGCGTCCGCCAGGTGGCGGCAAGGGTCGTGCGCACGTCTGCGTTCCCTCCTCGCCTATCTCTCGCCAGAAGGGTTACAAGGTGAGCTAGTTGGAAAGACGCATTCTTCGATGAAACCAGCGCGAATTTAAACAAAGACAAAGGAAGTGGAACACACGTTGCATCAACGTGCCTTTGAGAGAGCATGAATTGTCAATAAAGGAAACCCCATTATCCCTCTTTCTTCTCATTGTACTAAGTGTCGCGGATGTCAACCTAATTTTCTGCCACTGACATTCTGATTCGGCACCGTGAACAAACGCCCCGGGAAATTATGGAAGCGTTTCACATACCAGAAGGAGTGGACAAGGGTTTCAGCCGAGCAAGCATGTGCCTTCATCGCAAAGAGATTACATGAGTGGGCCTTGACTGTATCTATAGTTACCTTATCACCGTGGGCTTTGTAAACTTGTTTTGCTTTTGCGCGGTGTTTGTATTGTTTGGTGTTAAGTGTTTATATTCACCATTTTTGATATAAATTTGATTGATTGTAGGGTTTAACGCGCCGACGCAACGCAGGCGATGAGGCACGCCGTAGTGGAGGGCTCCGGATTAAATTTGACCGCCTGGGTATCTTTAACGTGCGCCGAAATCTCGTACACACGGGCGTTTTCGCTTTTCGCCTCCATCAGAAAAGCGGCCGCCGCGGCCGGGAATCGAACCCGCGACCTCGTGCTCAGCATTTTTTATATTAAACTTCTGTTTTTAGACCATCGGCTGTCCTTGCGTTCCACTTGCTTTCTCTTTGCTTAAGTGCTCACCGGTTTCACCCAAGAAGAAGCCTATATCTCCTCTTCCGCTTATCTCACCCCACCATTGGGCCGCTGCTTCATGCCGTGCGCCGGGTTCTTTCGGAAGGGGGTGTGGTTTGATTTCTAGCTCTCAAGGTCAAAATTGGCCACCCCGCGAAGAGCGCCCGAGGTAGTGTAGCTTTTGCTACAATAGAGTTAGTTAACTAGGAGTTAGGAGCAACCCACAGAAGAATGTCTCGGTCTTTCATCTCGGTGATACGTGTTGGCATGTAGGTGCGTTTTGGTGACGTACATACACACATACATCGTCGACGTGTATTGTAAGGGAGCAAAAGAAAAAGAACGGTGTGGTTCTATTGTAGCGTGTGTGTGACGTAGCGAAGCATGCAGGAAGTGTGCACGGGCCAACGATGAGGAGCCAAAAGAAAAAGAACGCTGTGGTTCTATTGTAGCGTGTGTGTGACGTAGCGAAGCATGCAGGAAGTGCGCACGGGCCAACGATAAGGAGCGAGGGGAAAAAGAACATCGCGTATGAAGAATGGCGCATCGAACAACGCCGAAAGATCGCTCGCTGACTCCGCGCCGCCAGTGCAGACGTGAAAGCTGGGCCCACCCTGCAGCCCATCCCTTAAAGGGGCCATGCAGACAAAAGACAGGTTTTTTTATTCGCAAGGTTTCGTGTTTTATAGTGTTCCCAGCGCTCGTCCGGCAGCAAACCGTGTCGTATTCACTGAGAAATTAATCAATTTTGGTTAAAAGCTTGATTCTTTCGCCAAATGGTGTCTTTTCGGGATGTCTGCCACGAAGTCACAAGGGCGAGTATTCAAACTAACTTCCAGAGCGTCATTAGGCTCTGCAGCCTTGCTTACCGTAAGTCCTCCAAGATGGCGCTATCATACTGAGCTGCGGACAGCTGTCCGCCGTCGCTTTGCTTTTGACCGTATTTGCACCCGGTTTGCTTTTGTTAACGTAAAAAAAAAATAATCGTATTGTGAGACATGGCGTATGCTCGACAAAAAGGGTCGCGTAAGACAACGCCGCTTACGTTAATCGGCGAGTGTCGTGTAAGACAACTGCAAAGCAGCGGACTGCTTTGGAGATGCTGTACAGCTAAAACAAGCATAGTTCTATAAGTACCAACGGCAGTGCGCCTCAAAACTTCTTTATTTACGTGTATTTTAGTAACTTAGATTGTTTACCTTGTCATTCTTACTGCTGTAAAATGAATATGCATTACAATTAAGCGCAAATAGCTGGTTGGGCAAGCTTATAAGCCCTGCCTAATTTGCGTCTGCTATGACCGGCCTCAACCAATGGCACAGCTGGGCATATGACTTCATATATGTTCTGTAGTTGGAAATGAGCTAGTGGGTCGCATGAACGTTCGCTTTGTTCCTAATTATAGCTTATTTCAGCGGAATGTGCGTTAAAAAAGCTGTGAGCATGGTTCTAACCCGACAGCCTTTTGAATGAACCAAACTCAAGGTTTGTCTCCATGGCCCCTTTAATGGTAGTTGTGCGAATCCGCATGCTCGGAATTTAAGTTAGCATTACTTGTCTGTGGCTAATTGCTCAGCATGAATGTGCGCGTTACGTGACATGATTAGGTGACGAAGCTGACAAAAGTCTTATAGACGCGTAATAAACGTTAAGATAAACAGCGTGGACCCCCTCCTTTATCAACCATCTACACATGGTGTAAGAACTGAACATTTTTTCGCTTCCAACAGCATTTTTTACGCGTACAAACCCTCGCTTCAGGAAGCTTTGTCGCCTTGCATTGAACGGGTAAAGCGTTTTAGTACCAGCATATCAAATACTGCACAGGCCTCAGAGACACAGGGGAACGCAAGAGTTGTACTGTAAGACGAGTGGCCTGCTGCTGCGTCTGCATCACATACAAGCTTCGGCTTTCTTTATTGTGGAACACAGGGGTAAAAGAGACGTGACCACCTGACGTCCCAATATGGCAATTCTGAAGCACTTACCTCACTCTTGCTGTACGCTGTGTCGTCTGTGGTGGCCCTTTCGAGGCAGTGCGATGCGTCGTGGAGGCGCTCGTCACGCACGAAATTGCAGACGCGCTCAGCAAGACAGGTGACCAGCACAGCGACCAGGCTCTGCGGCAGAACTAGCGACGCCACGAAGGCGGTCGCGGTCAGCAGTGCCACAAGCGGCCGGGTCCGGCCGCCGAAGCGTCCAATCAGAGCGTAGCTGATGCGGCCGACCGTTGGGGTCTCGTCACCCACCAGCACCAGCCACAAAAGTAGCGCCGCCATCAAGACGTCCGTCTGCATGAGATGTCATAACGAGAACAATACAAACCAGGTCTAAAAAGGTCTCATATGGGGCTCCTGCGCTGCCCAGGGGGCGCCGCACAACGGACTTTCGGGTAGCTCTTCCGGGTGGTACAAAGCTGCGGGGGTCCCATAGGATCCCATGTAGACAGAAGCAAAATGGAGCTGGACACTCCCAATCTTTTTGCGACGTCGTTTCCCGCCCATCCCCGACAAGTCCGATGCCTCGCGGTGATCAACTTGGCATTAGGAAAAGTAGCTCTGGAGCGCTAAATACGTTTGCAGCTTCGACGAAAGTGCTGAGACTGTGACGCCGATCTGCCACTCGCAGGTTCACCTATCGATGGTCGTATGAAGTGGAATTGGAAGTGAGAGCTTCTTAAACTGGTGCACTTGGTGAGAAAAACTTTTCAACAACGCGCGGTCAAAAAAACGTCAACGTGATCGGAGATGATCATGCGTAAAATTCAGGAAGTCAGGCGGACTGCAGGCTCGTCTGCTGCGGTGCGCCGCGCTTCTACGTACCTGCGCACTTATGCGTGCATATTTATTAAACACTGCTGGTTTGCGCCGTTACGAATACATGGTGCAGCGCTAGATTGCCGTTTTTTGGGTGGCTCACTGACAAAATACACCGGAGTCAGAAGCATGAAATCTGTTTGGTGATTCTGAAAGTAGGGGCCATGAAACAACGGTCGGGCGAACTGAGTGACCGTTGTGTTTCTTTGTTTGCTCTCACTTTGTTTTATTAAGCTCTTGCATCATATAGTTCCAGTCCGCACTTCATAAGCTAGAATATGGGTCGGCAAGTTTTGAATTGTAGGGCCGAGTTGAATGAAGCCGACACTGCGGAGTACTGGGCGGCAAACCTGGTGGGAGGGGAAGGGAGGCAAGGAAAATAGAAAAAAAAATCACCCAATTGCCGATAATATTTGACAAAAATATACATTAATCTCGCTAAGTGTGAAATTGGGGGACAATACAACTGAAAGCGATCAATTCTCTGTTCTTGTCTCTTAGTCTAACCCTATTTGAGGTCGAGACTTGCGTGTCGGTGTTCAGATTGTTAGTGACGTGGGAGGGCTAGGAGTTCTGACGACGTGCTGGGGGCCGCATAACACGGCCCCGAAGCCATATTCGGCCGCCCGCGGTCCGTATGTTACCGACACCTGCACTAGAAGATAACAAACACAGTCCGTGACGATCGTATGTAAATATTTGAGCCCCACGCACTGTGTATGCGGCTGTGTTGCGTTATGTAAATGTATAAGTACATCTCTGCAGGCAGCACACGGTCGATTTGGTGCTTCTTTCGCGTACTTTATTTGCGCTTAATTTGACTAGTTGACGCTATTGCCCCACATTCTCGCTAGTATACATGTACCCAGCCGTTCGTAAGTCATGGGGCGTAAAGTGTTAATCAAAAATCATTTATTTTTGCGAAAGTATAAAACAACATTACCACCCGTTTTCAAGGCGGTGCCAGGCCAGCAGTGTTAGCTAAGCCGGCTGCGCTCCTTGCGTCCGCTGGCATGATCCCGCTCAAGCAACCTCTTGCAGTTACCGAAGGCTAGAGGGAAGCAACGTGCTGTAGTTATGCTACGTGTGAGCTTTCGTTTGTCGACCGTACGCAAGAAAGAACGATAATTATCTTCAGGATGATAGACCTGGCGATAGAGACCCACGTTGCGGCAATCGCGACAGCTCGCTGAAAAGAAAGCCGATGAATTGGCTTGCTATAGCGGATATTATTTTGTTTAGCCTCTGCAACTACTTTTAAAGTCTAATTTATTCATTATGTAGTCATTGAAAAGCGCCACAATGGGATTAAATTAATGACAACCGACTTTCGCTCTAGCCTGTAAATAAAAACACATGGAGGGTGGCGAGGGTCATCTGGTTTTGTACTACCCAGACGCGTTGGACACGAGGGGGTGCTGGATGTCCCCAAACCTCCAGCGCATAATTCCCATTGTGTGTGGAGAAAAGCATGGTGATGTGCGGGTACTTTGGAGCGGGTGAATAAGGAAGTATGGCCAAAGCAAGAAATAGCTCACGAGACAAGTAAGGAAAAACTGTGTTAATTCGGGCTTGTGGGTACATACTTAGTTTGATAACAGCGCTAGGACAGGACACAGAGAAGGCGACACGAGACTGGGCGCTGCGCCCAGTCTCGTGTCGCCTTCTCTGTGTCCTGTCGTAGCGCTGTTATAAAAAAAAAAATGAGAAGTAAGGCATTGCCGCTTGTGTTCCTTCATTTGAACTCTTGCGCATGGTCATTTACCATGCCAGGGTATGTAGGACTGCAGGAATATGGGCGATGGCGACCAAGAGGAGGTTCACGTATCAGCGCGGCAGCTTTGGGTGTGCAGGTTCCACCATCAGCTAAGGGGTCGTATGCAAGCCCTGCTCGCCCAGCAAGTATACTGTTTTCCCGCCTTTAATAGTTGCAATATTACAACTAGGGTGTTATTCTAGAAGGCCCGAGTTTGACCGAACCTGGGGGAAGGCGGAGCTGTGGTGATCTTAATAAGCTCATGATAATATTTCGGTGCAGCATTAAAATTTGTTAAAAATGCGATTAATGCTATTTGCTGATTATTGAGGTGGCGTAATCGGTCCAGGGCAGCGCGCACCAAGGATGTGCCACTACGGCGTGGCGCATCTTTCAGTGCTTTCTCTCGTTCCACTGCTGCACTGGTGGCTACTGGGGGCACGCCAATCCAATTACTTCATTTTATTGTACTTTTACATTATTATTCTGCATTTTACTACAATGTCCATTTTATTTTTTATTTCATGCGTTCATATAATCTTTTTGTTTGGAATTTTTCGTCCTAAGCAGTAGTTTCTGCCGTCGGTGGCACACAGTGCAATCACATGACTATGGCCGACTGGCAAAAAAGAGCGCTCTGATGAAAGCGCGCCACATTCAAAACAGTTGCTGCTCGTATTACGTTGTAGAAACTCTCCGATTCTCTACACAGAACTTCCTCGGCGCGGTCCAGTGTGTTAACATGCTTTTAAGGCGAAACCATGGTGAGACGTATTAGCAACTTCTGTTTTAATTTATTGACTTGCGCCTTTTCCTCGCTTTTTTTTTCTTTTTCTTTTGGCCCGGATTACTTTAAACGGCTTTTTTTCTTCTGCTGTTGCGTGTTTGCGTCAGTTTCTTCTCTTTCATTTGTTCGCCTTAGTGTGCAAGCAGACTGGAACACGCCACAGCCTCCCTAGAATCGGGGTTCTGCGAAGGTGGTGTGCACCTGTCCTACTCCCGTGACATCACGTTCAGGCTTAACGCTGCACGCACTATTCTACAACTTTTACTGTTCGAATCCACAGTGTTGCAAAATATGCAAAAGAAGCTATGGGGGTATTTGCCGTACCAGAATCGACCATGTGGAAGAGGAAGGCAGGATTATGTCCAATCCAGACACGGGGATATGCGCCAAAGACGTGCCAGGTGAAGAAGATGAACCCCATAATGTGCATGCCCTAGAAGCAAGCTAGGTTATCTCAATTCCCGGACCAGCGCTCCTATCGCCTTCATCCCTGCGAATACACCACCTCAACCGACTATCGGTGCGCCGGCTGTCTCCGTGACAGTATATGTAATACGTATAAGCTATCCTGTCAGTAACGTTTTCACAAGAAATGCGGGCTACGCAACCCCTCGAGGGAGGCTGTCCGCCGCGCTGATGGTAAACAAAACGCACGGTCATGCAACGCTTCGTTCGAAGCTGCTTTGCGAGCAGACGATAACTTAAGCGCACGCTCCGGCTGCAGACGGATAGACGTGCGGTAGGAACCTGCGGAAGCTATGTCCGCCAAACCACCTAAAAGAAAGGCGAGGTCTGCAAATCACGTCTCCACTCATTATATTGCGGACACACCAGCTGTCAGTCGACTGGTGACGGTCGATGGTGCGGTCGCCACCAACGCTTCTGTAAAAGCCGCCTGCCTCGTAAAACCACGGCGCACATGCTCCTCAACGGTCATGGAGCTAAAGCCGTTTCTAAGTCATCGCAAGAGGGTGTCTGTCGCCAAACGACTATACAACCAATGCAAAGCACTTTTCGGGAGAAAGAAACGGGCTGGAAATTCCTATTTCGTTTAGAAGACCTGTCGGGCAAGAAATATGCGTGCTACGGAGACCATAAATATAAACCACGCCGCAGCAGCGGCCACCACGGGCGTCCCGAGTTCAACTCTACCGTGCAAAACATTGCCCGAGTTTCCTCCGAGTTCTAATGTCAGTCAAACACATCCAGCCCCTTCAGGGGCGCGGCGTAACAACCGAAGCCACACCCACCCATGGCGCCCACTTTGTGTGGGTGTAGCGGCGTAGCCACGAAGTCGTCATTTGATGCCCGCTAGCAGTGACAAGATGTTAGCACAAAACAAAAATGAAGTCCCCAGGCCACCGTCACCCAAAGGTGCCACAGTCGCAGGGGTGTACGGTCCAAACTGGAGTTCACTATTGTACAAGCCGACAATAGAGGCAAAAATGACATGATTTTCCCATGGGCTCCGAGCCTTCTTCATACACCGTGAAAGCATAGTCGATTACTAATGACACAACTTCAACGCCTAAAACGCACTCGCCAATTCCCAAACGCACTCTTCAATTGACACGGGACGAGTTTTCATAAGCGCCCGCCGTGCACACTTAAGCAAGCCGTAAACAAAAGCCACATTTGATGGTCGGGAGCACGGCGCGTTCCATTCGCTGCAGTGGACCCGTTTGATTACTTGGTTTGCGCTTGCGCAGAGCTGCACTGAGACTGGCCTCAGGCCACTTTGCAAACATAGTTCAGTAGAAGAACAGAACACCGAGAAAAACGGACCGCCCCTTACCGGGCGTGGCCAACAGCCACGCTGGGGATGTCAAAGTAGCAGTGCGGTTATCTAGTTTATGTCCGGGAATGAGTATTGGAGAGTGATTTCAGAGGGAGCTGCATGAAGAAGATAGCACACACCGTACTTCATCAACGTAAGTGGCCCCAACACAGCGCGCTGAATACGCAAGGCGTGCTGAGCGCGAATCCGGTGGTTTTGGTAAAGGTGTATCGAATGCTCCACTATCTCTGCTTTCATAACCCAAGGCGCTGGAAACTCGGGAGTAGGTGAAACTCGGGCCATTTGGAATAGCGCCACTGGACGCATCTGTAGGCGGCTCGTCGGTGGTGCCACCGTCTAAGGTTCCATCTAAGCAGCAACCCGTTAGCCCACCTTCCCAGGTAGCAGAGCAGATGCACAGTAAAGAAGATGAGAAGAAACGGAAGAGGGGAATTAGTAACGTTAGGATATTGTTTCACACTTGCTAAAGCAACCATGGCGCAATTATTACTGGTGAGCAATAGATGGGCATGTCGGCAAAATTTGCATGGTGCTCTGTCCATTTTCTGGTCGTATAGCCGGAGGGGGCGATAGAGGCGCAGAAAACGGGAGTATGGAGATAACGCGCGAAGAGCCTCCGCCACTCTAGGATTCTGCGGAAACATGGAGACAAGTAGACGTGCAGAGAGGCAGGGGATACAGGGATGGCGGAAGCCGAATTCTTTTTTCACTCATTCAGACCTTCAATGTCGTCGCATGAAACACACCCCTAGAGAGAGAGGGCTAACGAGGCTGCGACCATTAGATTGGGCTTTCGACGCCTTAACGTATCGGATGTTGGCGTCAGAACGTTCTGTTTCACTTGGGAAGAGGGGGGGGGGGGTCATTTATGCGTATTTGGTATCCCGCATGCCTGTGGGTGTATAACAAAGGATTTTGTACTGCTTAGGTTAATTAAAAGTTATAGTGTCGGCGGTAAAAAAAGAGGTATTCGTAAAATCTCGCATCGCTGTCAGTACGGTGATTCGAGTCCTGACCCCTGGGTTCCAAATTGGATCGCAACCGTGTGAGAACTGCTCCTAATAAGAACTTATCGTAACGGAGCCTTGAAGACAAAATACAAGGTTGTATTATTCGAAAGATTGAGGGTTTTATAGATCACTCCGAACTTTCCAGGCTGCAAACGATGCTTTATTTACTGAGAAATTAATGAATTCAGGCCAATATTTCCGTTTTCCCGCAACATGCCATGTTTCTTCGCGACCACAATCACGTTTCAGGGCAGGTCCATAAAACAAAAGGTATTTTGTTTACCACGGCTGGCGCGCATGGCAAAAACATTTTTTGTTAGCGCCATTACCGCCTCCTTTCCCAAATCGCGTAACGATATCGCTGAACAACCACTGTCCGCTCACGCATCTTTTTTTCATGACCAGGCATTGTACTTGGCTAATTGTTACGCTTGATAGTAATCGTGTCGTGAAGTACTGTGTATGAGTCGAAAGGTAGGATTCCGTAAGTGGCAGTGTTGCTTATGCCACTTGGCTAGTATCGGGTCAGATAAGCCCGACGCAATCTCTGATTGTGCAGCGTCGGGCGGCATTGTGGGCGCCGTATGCACTAGTGCTTCTGTTTACGTGTTCGTAAATTCAATTGCTTGTCCCAACATTTTTGGGGCTAAAATAATGAATGTGCGCTAAATTCAAGCACCAATAGGTCGTTCTGCGAGCTGATATTCCCTGTTAAACCTGCTACTTTGCGTTTGAATTTCTCGGCCTCAGCCAATCTTAACAAACTGTCCATAATGCGTCATAGGTTCAGTGCGAAAAACCGGCAAAGGTGTCAAGTGACCATTCTTTGTTCCCCTCCTCATACGGCTTAATAACATCAGAGTTGTCTTAGTTCCGCTGTCCAGCGTCACCCCAGAAATACCAAGAAAAAATAGCGACCGCACGTAAGCATGCGCCCCGTGAGGAGCGCCAGGCGTCCGACAGCTCGACATTCGAGAACACACTGCGCAGCGTTCGTGGCGTGATCTCTCGCGAGCTGTTCTCCTCGCCAGTTCACGAGCGTTCGCACCTGGAGTGGGGAGCACAGAGGCCGAGTTCGCGAAGCCGGTTGTCGCGGGTTCTGGCACTTTGGAAGAGATGTGAAAGGCTGCGGACAAAGCGATCGGGGCTTGCCAGCAGTCGTGGAGATCTTTCAACGGCAAGTTCGGGAATCTATGAGAGGTGCAACAGCCCGGTCTCCGGCGAAGAGAGAGGGGCCGCCAGCTCTGCTGTTTCTCTAGTCTTGCACCCCTACTGAAAGCTGAGCAAATTTTTTTTAGTAAAGCCTGTTTTAAAAGCGGTGTCTCTGTTATTCTAACGAGGCAATCTTTCGAATGTAACAAATTTGCATTTTTTTTTCTTTTCGGCCTGCTTAAAGGGACACTGAAGTGAATTTGTCAAGCTCCCGTTTTTGCTTGCACTGCGTAGACTGGCTCAAATTACCACACTTTTCATCGTTTATCCGGTTGACAAATCGGTAATTATTTTACAAAGCGCGAAAGAAGAAAAACTACCATGCGCGGTTTGCGGCGGCCGCACCAACTAAGGCTGTGACGTTGCGAGGAGGGGCGCCGTGATTAGACGATGCCCAAGGTTAGCAATCACACAAGTTTCGGTTTCGGTTTCGGTTCTGTAAAACATAACCAATGGCGTTGTTGGATGGGCATTCTCAATATCTCAGTAATCATCGTACCGCGCATCTGCCATGTTGTCGGCTGTAAAATGCACAAGATAAGCCTCCCAGGACGGCTTGTAGTCGTAGCATTCACTAGCCGAGACCTACGCAGTGCATGAACGCCCTCCGCGTACCCGCAGACGCCCAAATGTCATGCGCTTTCCCCCCATATTTGGAGCTTGCCTCCCTCATGCCTGTATCGTAAAAAGCGTGTTCGCACCAGGCCAAGGGTCTGTTCATTCTGGCCTGTGCCCACTGCCTGCAAGCAGTCGGTGCTTATGGCAACAGCACGCCAACGAGAACACGCTAGCGCGCCAGTGCCAGCCTGCGCGCGTTTTGTGAACTAGTTCGTGTAGCCATGACCATTGCGGCCCAAAAAAAGGTGAACGCAATATAGAAAACATCGGAAGAAAAGAAAAAAGTTAACTTACAAAAAAAAAAAGCACGCACCCGCGGGGATTCGAACTCGTGACTTGCAAAACATTTGCGGTGACACACCCAGCGCCCTAGACCACTGAGCCACGGAGCGGGACGCGGAGGCTTTGCTAATATAGGGTATATATTGTACAACCGGTTTACACTTTTATTTAGTTTTGGTATTTCAAGCAGCTTAGGTGACTATTTGTTGTACTGCGATCGTGCAGTAAGCATCGCCCGAGTTTCCACAGTAGCTCACGTCTAGCAATTGCATTTCGTAGACGGAAAAGCGTCCGCAGATGCGTAGTCGTGCTGCTGACCGCTGTGCTTGTTCGCCCAGCGCAAAAAAGTGCTTCCTGCGCCCTAGTTTTACGCTGTACGGTAAAAATATCTGTTGATTTTATTTCCTTAGTACCTATATTGACTTCGCTGACTCTTCTCCCGCCTTCAAGAGGCCTTATATTTTCCTACTGGCGTACCAGTCAGCAAAGCGTCGCATGTGCGCTTGTGCAGCGCTTGTGTGAAGCGACCTTGACTTGGAGCTAGATACAGTGTACAAACAAACCAAGTAAAGAAAGGCACATTCTTCCATTCACAAACGTGTCCTGGCTTCGTTTCAACTAAGGGAACGAATTGCGACCAAGCAATTTTTTTTAACCTCCTTGATTGCGAAGACCCGCCGGCGGCCGGCGGACGAAACGCTGGGCCGACTGACTCTGTCGGCCGGGGAGCCGTGCAGTAGCGCAGCCGTGGCGCAGCCAATTGCCAGCTCATCCCCTCCTGACGTCACACGAAAACGCCACAGAAAATGGGCGAGCGTAAAGAGAGGAGGACAGCATTTTCGAATTAGTTTTACTACTAAATAAAATCGCGTAAACGCGCCTAGAGTGGTCGAAACATGGCCTGGGGACTCCGGACTACAATTTGCGCTAGTAATCCCGCAATGTTTACATATCACTTCAGTGTCCCTTTAAGGGGACAAAATAATTTGTGTTTTAAAAGTCAATGGGGCGGATACTTGTGCTTCATTTGGGATACCTCGACTAGAAGCAGCAACTGAAATACAGCAGGCTGTTGGTAGATAAATCTGCGTGTTGTTCCAGCTTAAATACATTGAGCGTGCCTGTGCGCGCTTTTATCCTTAACCAATGCTGTAAATTTGCCAATCAACTGGGGAATACCAATCCCTCGCTGTAATGACTTTGGCGGTGATCTAGCATTAAAAATTGACAACTGGTTTGCCTGTAAAACCAACCAAATATAAGGCGAAAGCAGCACACATTCCCATTCTGTCAAGCGCAGTTCATTACTCCAAACCGGGCATGTGCTACTCTGTCGGTAAGACAATGGCAGGCTTCAGAGTGCGCTTTGAGCATAGGGAATAACGGCACAGATTTCGTGTGGTGCCCTTTGAAATGCTTGCGCTTTAAGTTCTAATTCCTGTTTGGTTCATGTATAAGTCTACACCAAGACTATGAACCGTTGGTCCATCATCTAGTACTGGGGGTGTGCGCCAACCTATGGATATGTATCAATTTCCAATGTTGAGTACGCGGCCCTAAGCTGAACGTTTGGGTTCGAAGTCTACGACGTCAGTCTGCACCCGCAGCTTGAACAACACAAAGTACTATTTCGATCGGCTACAAGTTCACGATGTTAAATTTTAAAGGGGCCATGAAGATGGGTTGATTAAAAAGACTGCTTTCTCCCGATAACATTGATACCAGGTTTATCCCAAACTTCAACCCCAAAATTAAAGCAGTGACGACTCCGCCATACCTTCCAGCAACTTTGCTATGACGTCACGAAATACTGTTCGTGTGATGGCGACCGCCGGCCTAACCATCGCCAGAAAACGACTGGGAAATGTAGGGGCGGTCTCTTGTCCCGTTTGATAGTATCACTTGAACGTTAACGTGCAATAAATACACTGACAACTATGCTTTCACTGCTGCCTAATTTTACGACATTCCTGCCAAACACACGTCAGTAAAGCGCGAACTTTAAAAATTTTTCAGTACTTGTTGCGTTTTTTGGGATAGAAGCACACCTTTCGTGGCTGGAATTGATCTTAGTGAGGTACCGAAAGCCAGTTATTTGAGATTACACAACGTTGCATTTTGCCTTTCTGGTCCCTTTAAAACAGCGAGCTTGATGATATCGTGCTGCGTTTGCGTACGTGCATCGCTAAATTTTTGCGGCGCGCTATGAAGGCACCTCCAGGAAAGCTTCAGTAGAGCGTTTCGGCAGTTTTGCGTCGTGACATGGTAACGCTGACTGCGCCACCAGTTGAATGTATTGCGAAGCAACTCGCCTATCGGCCAATATGCCAGGCGTGTGCCTAGAGGTTTTACGGCTACCCAAACTAGAGGTAACAAACGCCTTGGCGTAGGTATGGAATTAGAAATACGCATAACACGAAACAAATAGCATTGTATCTGTCTCCCTATATTTTAGTGTAAGCATCGAAGCCCTGTAGCACATGTTTCACTCCATTGCAAACAACGCCTTGAACCAAAAAATGGCAGCATCTCCACTCCGTGGATGATGGCGAGGGTTCGGAGTACGGGGACTCGAAATGACATCCAAGTTGCGCCCCGAGTGACATCCGATTCGCGCCCCGACCGTCATTCGATTTGAGCTATGAGTTCTACATTGATTATTCCCTAAATGAAACTGCAACTCACAGCTCAAATCGAATTTCGCTCGATTTTCGCTTGATGGTGGTTGCGCACGGATGGACGCGGACGGACATTGGAAGGTCCTAAGGGACTCCGCACCGTTACAGGCGAGGGAGTAAGCCGTTCCAGCTCTCAAGGGCAAAACTGGTCAGCCCGCCAAGACGGCAGATAACGAGAGTATGGAGATACCCTCGCAACTCTGGGGATGTCCGGAAACATGGAGAGAAGTAGTCGTGCAGAGTGGCAGCGTATACAGGAATGGCGGAAGCCGAATTCTTTTCTTACTCAGCGTTGACGTCATTCATGACGTCATACCTTGAGGTTGATTAGTGGAGCTTGAGCTACAAAAGGATCTCACACGCATGACGTGGCATTTATTCGCGAAGCGAACGGTCCTCGCCCTACCCCCCGCCTGCCCCCCCCCCCCTCGCGGGCACACGCATGCATACGTACACACGTACAGACGAACACACACACACACGCACGCACACACACGCATTACACAGGCACACACACGCACGCGCACCAACACGCGCATGTGCAAGCACGCACACAAAAAATCACGCACGCACGAACGTTGCCGGCCTTGTTGCAAAGCTTTGTTCGTACGGTGAGTGACGTCACGGCGATTAGCGCTACGCAAGGGCGACGCGTGGAAACCACGCGACGTATTGGCCGCCTCTTGCACCTCACGTGGATTTCCGAACTCGCCGCTGAAAGATACGGAACTGTGTATTAGCGTTCACTGTGAACTGCTTTACCAATGGAACTTCGAGAGGGTACTCCGGCTACGTAGGCTGTATACGTCCAGGCTCCACGCACGTTCCTCTACTGTAGACGAGTTGCGCGCTGCACAGTCAGTGTTAGCTAGTTCGTGTGGCGTCATAAGGTATTCATCGGAGGGGACTTTTATCGGCAGTTCCAACACCATCGTCATCTCCATCAACATCCCACTAGGTCGACTTCATGACGAAGGCCTCTCCCATCGACACCAGGAGTTCTAAATTCCTTATAGCCGCTGCTTTTCTGTTTTTCGCCCCGTTCATCGCCATCTAGTGTTGTCAACGGCCTCGGCACATGCAGTGATGAAGTCGCTGCGCCATAGTCTTTTTAACTCGAAATCCATATTCACCTAGGTAGGTGGAAAATCCAACATCCCCGGCGCACAATGGGGGCCGAGTATGGCATGCCAAACGGGTGACGCATGGCACACAAAATAGCCGACTCCCCACATAGCAAAAAGAGGCATTTAAAGGATTGCAGGGAACGTCGCCACCTTTCTGAGGGAAGATGAATGACAAATAGCCCATTAAGAAAAAACACAGAGCGGAGCAGCGGAGGCGGTGGAACTGCGAAGAAGCTGGCGCTATCGCGATGTAGATGCAGCGTTGACCTTAACTGCGATTTTGGGATTGAGCACCACTGTCGCAAGGGAAAGCGCAGAAGCAGCACCATGAGCAAGGCGATTCAAACTTTCCATGACGACATCCCTAAGAAAACAGTGAGGCGAACCCTCTGAACACGCGCATATTTTGTTCGAGAGTGCTTTCGTCTTGACCGTACATGAGTAAGGGTAGTGTGTGCCATAAAATTTGAAGTGTTTGGGAATTTTTAAATCAAATCAACAAGAGAACCCGCCTTTCCGTCTATATAGCTTGAAGTGCTGCTATTGCGGGACAGCACAATTGTAATATTAGGTGTGCGGATGGCCTCATTACTTTTTTAGACGCGTCATGTTCCCCCCCTTCCCCCCCCAAAAAAAAGTTCTTCCCAGCCTTCTATTTGTGAACTGTTGTGAAGCCAAATTTGAAGGGATTCGGTGAATTGGGCTCTCTAGGGATACACCTGGTGATCAACGTCGGTAATAAAAGGCCATTAGGGTGCGTATTTAGTATCAGACGATTTATATCGGCACAATAAAAGCGTATTTACCGCACTGTAGGTGTGTACAGTATGAAATCCGCTTCTACAAAGGGCGTATGTACGCCGTTACCTAGGAATACATGCGCTTGTATTATAATTACTGACCAAGGGCCATATTATGCCAGGTCATTCCCCCGTATTTTGCTCTTGAGAAAGTTTTGTTTTCAGCGAAGCATTTTTGCATATTAGTGAAGCGGGCTCTCACAGAGCTCGTTATATATGGCATCACAGGGACATATGAATTTTCATAGAGGCGTTTTAGAATACAGAACAAAATTGCATTTGATTGTTGTTTTAGTAGGGTACATCAATGAAATGTAATTAATACAGAAAGAGGTCACAGAGTAATATACCGCAGTTGGACCCATTTTATAAAAAGTTGCAGGGTGTTCATATGTTACAACTCTATTACTTAAATGGCGCCTAGTGGAATATCTTTGAAATGCATTTGCCTGTAGATGCGCATCTACCCTTAAGGCAATATGGGCATAGCCAGACGGCAGTGTTTGAGCCGTGAAATATTCTGTGTTAGCGCATAAATATTTCGGCAACATGGCGGTCCGCAAATTCGTTTTCATTCGGCACAGCACCCACTGTTTCCAAGGCTGGTAAGACCTTGGAAACAGCGCTCATGTTTGCTTCTCTCTCGTTCCGTTGAGATTGCGATGTTTAATCAAAATGTATTTTAACTAGCCCAATTTTCGAGCTTCTAAGACCACCGCACTCCGAACAAGTTGCACTGAGACTCTTTGCTGCTCTAGCTCTACACATACCAAATATTAGAGGAAGAAGATTATAATAGACTACAAAATCTTGTTATTTGTAAAAGAGGAAAGGCGCAGTGCGCTCGTGGTTTCGGAGCTTGCGCAATTCGATTGCATAGCATATCTTTCCTTTTCTTTCAGCTGCACTAATTGACCTCGAAGCGTTCCCTGAACGTACGCGAGGGGAACACGTGCGTACCGAGAGGTAGTTGGAGGCCACCTGCTCGTGTCCCATGAGGTCCAACAGGGGGAGCACAACCGCTGGCAGGAAGGCGAGAACGGGCTTCGGCACGGCGCGTAGGAGCCACCAGGACATCATCAGCAGGATGCAGTAGAAGGACTTGCTTTCCTGCAGTGTCGCCGACACATGCAAGGACTTACCAAACTTACGTGCTGGCACGTTGTAAACGTTGCAGGACGTTACGTTAAAACGGGCATACATATAGACAAAACAATTATGTTCACAACCCGGCAATTCACTATAACTCCCATCCGGATCAAAGAGGATAAAGAAAAAAATTGTGTTATTTGCGAGTCCGAAATTGTTCCCGAATTGTGAAAACTTTCCGCGCACATATACAGTTCCGAAAGAAGAGCAAATAAATCGCGGATTGCGCGTCAGGGAATCAGCAATTAGGTCAATTGAGGAGCTCCAGTGACACACTAAAGGTTTTGGCACCCTTGCTGCACAAAACGTCAATAGTATAAGTCGAAAAAAGGTGCTGGGAGGCTATTACACCCTTTTTCTTGAATCTCAACAACCTTATTCGTAGCTCTACAGCCTCTTTATGTGGCAAAACTGGCATTGACCAACATCAACCTCTCTGGTTCTTCCTAGGGTGTTGAAAGGATGTGGATCAGGTGTTCAGTGTTGATTCATTAAGGCCATGCCAGCATGTGTAATTGCACTGCGAAGTACAAGACATCCGCTCATACCCTCCTCCCTACATCGTCAGAAATTTTCAAAAGCAAAACAAAAATTGTTTGTTGCAATGATCGCTCGTTTCAATACACGGTTCGCCTCATGGCCCAAGTTTAGCTCTGGCACGTGAGACGTCAATTGGAACTTTTAGAATTAAAAATCGTATTACACCAAAATGTTTATACCCTTATTACCTAAAAAATGTGTAGTATTGGTGGAGTAATGGTGTTGGGAAGTCATTACGTCCTTTTTCTAAGGTTGGAACACCTCAATTTATAGCTTTACACTCTGCGTAGGGCGTTGACCGACTGCAACACCCTTCGGTTTCTGTAGGGTGTTGAAAGGGTGTGAAATAGGTGCACAATTGCAAAAAAACAAAAATACAGCGGAGCTGGGGGTCGACCTAGCGTCTTTCCGTGTTGCTAAGGTTTGCTAGGTTTGCTTCGCTTTGCTAAGTTTTGTTAGGTTTTTCGATGTTCTTTCGAGGCTAGGCGAAGTGCTGATGGGTGAGGCGGCGAAGTTCTGCCGGATGTTACAGGGCTGTTCCAGTGTGTCCCCGACACTGACAGCGGATCCAAGGGGGAGCAAAGCTAGGCGGACCGCCAGGTTCACTGTTTCTCCAGCATTGAAACAGTAGTCCAACCTCCATGGCTATTGTTTTTGCGTTTTAGTTGCCCCCCCCCCCCCCATCCACCCCCCCCCCCAAAAAAAAAAAAAGAAAACTAGTACCTTAAAATGGTATTGTAACATGTTCAGATAAATATGCGCCCCTTGTGCTCACACACGAACGGGCTAGAAAGCCGGCTTCAGTGTTATATACCCTATCAGCAGTGGAGAACCGTTTACATGCGGCGCGCAGTTCTCTTTCTTGCTTTTTTTGCTAACGCCATTAAACCTAGCTGAAGCCTAAACAGCTACGCTGGTAATAAATTATGACCAGTAATATTGTTATGAGCAACGTGAGGTACAAAACATCCCCCCGCTTGTACAAAAATGTTCAGTCCACCCATGGAAACGGGTATAAAATACCTCCAAAATTGGAGATCTGTAACACCTTTTTCTAAGTTGGCAATATTTCACACCTTTTCTCTTGATTTCCAAAGTCGAAATATATAGCTTTACATCCTTGTGGGGAAAAAGTGTTGAAAAAATGAACACCCTTCTTGGTGGGTGGTGAAATGGGGTGGAATAGTTGTTTGGTATTCCAAAAAGAAAATGACATAGTGAACATAATAACCAATCACGATTTACATTTTTTGCAAATATGCTAGCTGGTTTGTAAATGGTTAAAATAAATCACTAATTACAAAATTAGCGCTAACAAATTGATTTTTGCGACGACCCCACCGGGCCTATCAGAGGACCCTCCACTGCTGGTTATAAAAGCTAGAGCAGATATATCTCTAAGTGAGTGCGCACTCACTCTCTACATGCAAAACGTTGCTTTTCTTGCTCAATTCATTTGTGGTTCGAGTGTTACGGGTTGGATGTGTCTGTCATACTTCACTCTCAGCTGACCCACATTGCCACGCGTATCTGCGCTGCCCACGCCGTATTGTTAGGGTGTTAAGCAACCTTGGACCATTTTTTAACGTATTTACAAGAACATCCTTTTTCCATCCTACACCCTTTTTTTAGCCAACACAGCTTTTAAATAGGACAAGATTTTTCCACCGTTTTCGGCCAAAAAGGATGTAAAAACGTTTATTATGCACCACTGTCGTGCAGATTTTGTATTTCCATTAGGTGTAGAAAATGTTTCTTATTAGTATGTTGCGAGGTATTTACTCTACGGGACGGAGAATGCACTGTCGGTCACAAAATAAATCGCACCAAGGGAGCGGTGCGCGATAACTATCGGCGCGACATCTTCCGGCCGAGCGCCTGCTGTCGAGGTAGCTGAAGGCGCATGCGTGTTCCAGTCCAGTCAATGCATGTCAGTTCTCTCGATCTCGGCCGCAGCGCTATAGTGCCTAGAATATTCTAGGCTCTGGCAGCGGCCGATGGCGTGTGGCATGCGCTTTCGCACGCCATAGAGTTTTTTAGTGAGTATACAAGAGAGGAAACTGCGCCTGGTAATCCATGTCGTGGTGGGGGTTTATGGGACGACCCACACTTTTGGCTTGGGCTTTGCATGACAATTGGATTATTAAGTGGTTTTAGGGATTTGCTTTATTCAATATGCATTAACACATCCACGAGCAACGAGGAAGCCGATATCCTCCCTGTTCTGTGGTAGCCGTGTTCACTGAATAAGCAGGCAGTGCGTGACCGTCCCTCACATTGGTCACGCCGCAGTCGAAGGACGTATGACTGAGCGGGTAATATGCCGACGCGAAATTTGTAGCTGACGAAAAAAAAGAAACAAAACGTACTTAGACGAAGACAAGATACGACAGGTACGGGCGCCTGTATCCATCATATCAAGTCATCGTCCACGACTGTTTAACGCGAAGTTTTCTTTTTTCTTGTTATACTGTTGCTGATGGTCAGTGCACCGGTTTACCACGAAGGCGAAGTTTTCTTAGGCGCGCTCAAAAAACTTTCCAAACTATTCAAACGACTTATTATTTGAAAAAAGTGGTAAAATTATAAAATCTGCCTCTAATTATTTGGCCCCGCCCCCCCAAAATATTTACATTGTTCGTAACTACCTTGGCCTGCAAAATAGCAGGCGCAACCCTTCCGCCAAAAATACGCTTTACTTACTTCTTCCTTAGTTTTAAAGCAGCCTGTTTTATTTTGCACTTACCTAATTGCGCACTATACTTCGCGTTTTGTGGCACTTCGTTTAAATTTGCGGTCACTAAAACGTTTAAATCCGAGCCAATGATGAAACTAAGGCGAGCGCATGATGTAATGGAGGTCCATGATGACACAGACGGCCTTGATGTGAGCCGCATATACGCTAGCGCCAGATTCCTCGCTAGTTGATAATGTAAGATACTATGACGCGCGCAACGGCGCCGCTCAGCTTTGCGATATGTTGTCGGGCGCTCCTTTTATTGCCATCTTATTGGCTGTACAGAAAACGGGCGTTCAAGCAAGTCCGCGATAAAGATTCAACGCTCCCAAGTGCTGCAACGTGATAACTACGACTCTTCTGCCGTACGTTCTGGATGGCCCATTCATGGACGGGTGTTTCCTTTTTCAACAAAGCCGAAGCCCTGTCCACGCAGCAAAAGCTGTAAGCGCTCTCCTGGAGGACCGCGCGTGGCTCAGCTGCGGTGACCTCCGTGGGGCGCAGACCTGAACCCCATCGAGAATGTCCGGGGAATAATGAAAATGTACCGCGCCAAAAGAAATGAGTGTGGCAGCACGGCTGACGAGCTGTGGAATGCCATTTCAGAGGAATGGGAACTCCTTCGCTCCCGTCCAGGAATTGCAAAGTCTCTCTACGAATCGCTTCCCCCATGCACCCGCGAAGTAATAGACAATGGCGGCAAGTTTGCACACACCTAATCGGTTTGTCGTAAACCACTCGCTGTATAGCCCATTTATGAAGCCAATTAACCATCCCAGTTGTTTTCAGTGCTTGATATCAACCGCATGTTCGTCACATAACAACCAGCAATGGTTCTTTCTTTACACAGACTTGCTTGAACGCCAGTTTTCTGTAGTCAGTGAGATGAAAATAAAAGGAGCGTCCGGGAACATATCGCAAAGATGAACGGCGCCGTTGCGCAGATAAGGGCGTGCCACACGACATCGGCCACCGCTAAAAATCGTGCCGCTCACTCGTGGCACCACGCACGGCACCACCGGGTGCCACATTCAAGAGAAACGAAGCGCTGCGGCCAAGATTGACAAAACTGACAAAACGACTGGATTACGCATACGCCATCAGCTATCTCGAGAGCAGGCGCTCAGCCCGAAGGCGTCGCGTCGATAGTTTTCGCGCACCGCTCCCTCGGTCCGGTTTATTTTGTGACCGACAGTACATCCTGTATCGCTAAGATTTTTTTTTTTTTGCATTCTGTAGAGTAGGAGGCAAAGATTACATGCTAATGGACCAGAAAAGGTAACTGTCGATGCCAAGATCGCCGCCTATCCACGACAGCCCCCTTGTAAATGTTTCCTTACCCTGGTGCCCGGTAAGAGCACGGGACAAAGGTAGAACGGCATAAGGTAGTTGAGCAGGCCCGACCGCTTATGCCTGCTGGGCTCGTCCAACTGTGCCCTGGACGTGCTGAAACGGCGGCTCCAGCCTGAAAATTCAAGGGTGGTACAAAACGTAATGATTTGCGACGTGGGAGAATTCGTAGTCGCGTGCAATTTCGAGGTATGTTCTTTTATGACGACCTCTTGATGCGGTTTAAATGACCTTCGCTGAGGGAGTACAGTGTTCCCTCTCTAATTCTGTAGTCTTAACGCCGTTACCATTCGTAATATAGTAGCGTACATGGCTTTTTAACCATAAAATTACGTGCGCGCCCCTTGGGGGCTCGAACAAATTGTGGAAATGAAAAAGGACAGCAAGTGGTATAACTATGTTTCATTTGAGCAGAATTTCTGACGCGATTTTTTTAGTACCGTGACCCGACAACCACAGAAAACTGTTACTTCAATGTGTAGTGAGTGGAAAAGTCAGGCAAGATTTAGCAGTTCACCAGAGAACATATTTTAAGAGGCCCCTCAAAAAGCTGGTGGATTTCATCGGGGATCCTACGGGCCTTGGCTGAATACCAGACCTTAAGCGTATTCATGTACCATTCTATGTATGCCCCCGGCAATGTAGGACTGCGCCAATACTGTGGCAAAAATATTTTATTTACCAGCTCAAATAAATAAATCATCTATCTTAGAGACGCAGTTTCTGCAAACCAGGACGGCCGTTAGTGTGCACTGAAACCATATTATGACTGACAAACCTAACTGCAGCTGATGGAATTTTATTTCGAATATGCCTTCATAGAATTAGACGGCACCCGTTGGTAGCGTTATGAAAATCGAGAACCCCGGTGTCCAAGAGTGTTAGAGTGTTAGTGCGGAAGCACTAGGGGACTCAGTGAGCAAAAAAATTGGCCGCGTATCTGCTCGCTTCCTTCAAACGTTAACGAAAGGCGACAGTCGTCTGCCGCCCCTGCCACATCACGGCCTCTCCTCTCTCCCCGCCCACCTCTCATGCTGCTTCCCTCTTGTCTTGGTCCTCCAATGATTATAGATGGCTAACTCGTGCACTCATTTCTACTCAAACTCACGAGAGAGCCGGATGACGAGGGAGTCCAGTGTTAGACGAGAAAAGTGAGTACTATGATGGGTACTATGACGGGTGAGGAGAGCCGGAAACTATGACAGGTATTATGATGGGTGAGTACAGACGCGAGTACATTCACTCGTGACTACAGCACTCGTGAGCGCAGGACTCGTGAGTGCAGCACTCGCGAGTACTACACTCATGAGTACATGTACTCGGGAGTAAAGTACAGTACAGTACAGTACTGGCGTGCACAGTAGTTGCGAGTGCATGTGTCAGCGACTGCAGCTTCACGACGGCGTGTGATTTATACGCGGTTGTAGTCTGCACTGCTTGTATGGAGCGTGTGTCGGCTAGTCTCCCATTATTGCATCAGAATAGTTTGGGATGTGGAGGAGGCATGGAGGCAAATTTGACGATTTCCAAATTCACGATGTCTAAACCAATGCGTAATGTGTTTTACTCTGATATTGCATGCCTATAGATACACAAAAAATTCCCCACAACTGTTAAAACCTCCCTGAAAAACTCTCTGCTGAGGGGAGTAAGTACACACGCTGTAGTGGTGACACTTTTGTTACTCAGTAGTGGACATACGGCGAGATCGGCGCGTGAATGCAAGTGTTCATTGCGAGTGCAAATTTGCAGAAGCACTTGAATATGAGTAAAAGTGAATATAGATTCAGTACGACTACAGGAAACTGCGAGTGAGTACAAATTGAGTACGAGTACCATCGAGTGCAAATTGAGTGAGTTGAAATCAGTACAGATGAGTGCGAATTTATGAGTGTAGTAGTGAGGAGATATGAGTTTTAGTACGCGTGCATACGATTACAAATGAGTATGTTATTATTGAGTACGAGTGGTATTGAGTACGGACCTTCTCTTGAGGTCTGAGTCTGAGTGTGTCCAATGTGATGGAATAAAATATTGATTGAGGTTCAATGAGGTGTTACTGTTTTGCCGATTTATGGCCATGATAAAGCCCCCCCCTCCTCCCCCCCCCCCCCCCCGGTTTGATGAATTCACCTTTTCCACCTTGGAATTTCTGGAGCGCTTTCTTGGGACATTTAGTTACTGCTTTGCTTGATCGTCGATTCAGGAGCTCCAGTTTTAACCATGAGCTTTTGTACATTTTGCGGTAAAAATATCGCTTCTTTTCTGTCGCAAAAATTATTCACGAGTATATTTCCAATTAAAAGAACAGTGCCAGTGTATGCTGTGTGTTTATGTTTTGCTTCAAATATTCCTAATGTTCTTTGTCGCTCAAAAATGTTGAAATATATGAACTTGTCTACCGGACCTTGTAGTTTGCAAATGTTTTGCAGTATAAACCCCCATTAAGGGTTATTTTGTATTTTGGCCGGACGGATGAATATAATGCAGACGGACAGATAGAGCAAACGTTTTGCTTCAAGCAACCTCAGAAAGACACGTTGGCCGCGAGCGAAACCCGCGGTACAATTCCCAGTGCCTATGAGTGTCATGCGGCTTCTTAGAGCGTTCCTCAGCAATAAAACTAAATAAAGCGCGTGCCTCACGGCGCTAAAGCGCGTGACTGAGAAATAAAGCACAAAGCGGCGCCGCTGCCTCAACTAGCGGCGCAGCAGTCACCGGTATCCAAGGTGCCATATGCCCCGCACCACCGCATTCCCTGACGGTGCTGCCGCCGCTATTGCCCCTAAAACGTGTATGTGCACTCAAGCACACTACCTTCGCGTTCACGAAGTAGCAAAAAGGTCTCAAGTGTCCTTGTAGTATTGGCCGCGAGGCCCAAGACTGAGAGGCTGGCGCTGCGACCGTTTTAACGTCACTTGTAGCATCACCGTTCCTATCTTGCTCCACAGTTTGCTTGCAGCGCGTGACCCTTCGCTTAGGAAGCGCGTTCTAAAAGTATTTGCGTGTTAATTTCTGTCGTTCGAAGTTAATTCTTAGTGCGCCAAGCGCAGTTTCACGTCATGGGGATTTTATAACCGTATCAACTGTGGTACATTCTCCGCAAACAACTTGAGCGTGGTGGCGCATGACGTATGCAACCGAAGCGTAAGCTGCGGCTCGTTTCCCGGATCAACAATGTAGACTACGGTAAGTATTATTTTTTTATATAGTGTAGGGGGAGCGATGCGGACTACGACTACTGACGTCAACGCGGGTGACATCGTGAGTTACTGAAATGCTCTGCATTTAAAACAAGCGACCGTATACGCACAGTAAATGGGTTGTAGGCTTGTTGGACGACAACCCGACCCGGCGTCCAACAAGTGACGTCATTCGTAGGTGGCGTGACGGTATGTCCTCGGGACAAATTTTGTTGAAAGCCTCCTTACGTAGACGAACCAAGGAGGTTACAAAAATTGCAATTTTTTTAAACCTCCTTGAGACGAACTATTGCTGCACGCAAATGCCCTTCATGGACGCAACCTTAGCTGTTACTCAAAGCATACCGTGGAGCACTCGAGACGGTCCGCCAAATACATGCAATTTACATGCAATTTACAGGACGGCTGCAGCAGAGTGGCACCAGCAATGCAACCCGAGTCCATTCGTATATACACTGCTACAGTTCACGGCACGGCCGCTGGGACATTTCAGCGTGATGGCTTCAAAAAAAAATTAAAAAAAAAAGCCTCACTCGCAGGCAAAAATATGTGCGGGTTTTAATACACCACTATTTAACTACCATTGGTAGGCTAACAGATAAATGTGTAAATAATTACATAGCTAGAACATGCGTACCATAAAATCGGTGCAGTTTTGCCTACACTGTTTCTTTTTTTAAGTGGAGTGGTTTCTCGCAGAATTTAATGAAGCCGTCAGTTTATGGCCATACTGCGGTGAATCCACCTCTCAACCTTAGGAAACGTCCATGCATCGTAGAAATTTGTAAAGAATGTCTGTATTTACTAGTTGAGGAAACTAAGTATCTAAATACATGATCACTCGCTCTGTTCTATTCCTGTCATTGCTTTATTATGTGTTATGTAGTACACATGTGCAAGTGCATCGTGCTAAAAGCACGTACGAAACACCCATAGACATTAATGTGCACCGAAATCTCGAACACACGGGCGTTTTTGCTTTTCGCCTCCATCAGAAAAGCGGCCGCCGCGGCCGGAATCCAGCCCGCGTCCTCGTGCTCACCAGCAGAACGCCTTAGCCACTGAGCCACTACGTCGTGTCCGCCAAAGAAATGCAATTGCAAGACGTGAGATATTGTGGAAATTTGGGGGGCGCTTACTGACGAACGCTATACAACAAGTAGTCACCTCAGCTGCCTGAAATTATAAAACTATATAAAAATGTGAACTGGTTATACATTATATATTATAATGTTATAATTATAATTATATTGTATCCGCAGACCCTTGGCCTGGTCGCCTAGCGCGAACATGCTTTTAACGATACAGGCACGCGGGAGGCAAGCTCCAAAGAAAGGGGAAAGTGCATGGCATTTGAGAGTCTGTGGTGACGTGGAGGGCGTTCTTCCACTGCGTAGGCCTCAGCTAGTGATTGCTACGATTCGAAGCAGTCCGGGTAGGCTTACCTGAGGCATTTTACAGGCTACAAAATGAAAGAAGCGGTGTATGGCGATTATTGAGATATGGAGAATGTACATCCAATGATAACGTCGGATGCCAAACATGTTTCACAGAACCGAAACCAAAACTTATTTGAATGCCGATATTGCATATCGCCCAACCACGCAGCACCTTTACCTGACGTCACTGCGGGTAGTTGGTGTAGCCGCCGCAAACCGCGCATGGTAGGTTTTCTCTTTCAAGCTTTATAAAATAAATCTCGCCTTATCGCCCTGATAAACGATGAAAAGTGTGTTGATTTGAGCCAGCCTACGCAGTGCAAGCAAAAACGGGAGCTTGACAAATTCCCTTCCGTGTCTCTTTAAGTGCCCCCTCCCCTACGCCCCCCCCCTCCCCCCTTCCATAAAAGGAAAGAATAAAATATTACTTGGGGGTATGCTCTCTTTTCGGTATTTCCCGACGGCATGTACCGAACCCTCCGACAATTACTAGCTGCGCCACGCTGGACAGTCAACGCGGAAACAAGTGAAGGAACATTCTGTCCTGGAAAATCTTTGTCTTTAAATTTGTAGAAAGTATCACCCCGAAAAAACTGCACCTCTGCCATGAGTGTGTGTTGAACTGAACTGTAAAATATTGCGGAATCAGTTTTATAACACGCACAATTATTCATTTCGGTTGTACCTTTATATCTCCGGTCTAACATAATTTACTGTGGTTTGGTATTACTGCCTGGTTCGTAGCTTTAGAACTCCGCATTCTCATCGTATATTATGTGCCCTTCCGGTCAAAATTCGAGAGAAAAATCAAAATCATTGTTATCTGTGCCATTCACGGAGCCCACCTGGAAATCGTGTGCAAATTCCTGATTTCGGGTCCGTTGCCTCACATGAAAACTTCGTATGGATAGGCGTTCACGGGGTACTACTGCCATTCAGCTACACATTCAACGTCCTGGAGCCTTGTAATGTGAAGGAAGCCCGGTAAGTCTAACTTTACGGAGGTCGCCAGGTCAGCATGCCTAACGTTGTTAAATGTACCAAGACGGTCAAGTTCTAAGCCCACTACTCGTTCTGCCGAAAAGGTAAACCGTTTGTGAACCCGCTAAAATGTATTCAGACACACGCTTACAGCAGTCAAGGCGAAGTGGATATTTAGAAACCGAACGCCCCAAATCATTGCATGTAGTTTTTCTCAAACACTACATATACGCCTTAGACAGTTGGCGGGTGACATTGCCCTGGTGGGTGAGGTTGCCCTAGCGTTGCCATTGCGGGTGACATTGCCATTTCGGGTGAGGTTGCCCTAGCGTCCATATTCTGGCTTTGACAGTAAATCCTTCAGAAATGACCGACGCTGCGCCAAAGTTCTGTGTACGAGCGCATTTTGAAGGTGACAAGTCGTACGGATTAAGTGCCAACGCGCACGTATCTCAAATATAAAACACTGATGTTGGCTTCTCCCTGCCGCCCACACAGACAATGAATGGTCGGGCTCACTGCTTTGTATCGAAGGCCGGCTGCCTCTTCGCTGTCTCCCCACGAAGCTCATTGCGCCAGATTCCTGGTCAACGGAAAGGGATTCTGCTGTGCCAGTTGTCGCCGAGGCAGATTCTCGCTAGCCGTACAGCGATGCGTCCAACCAGTACAGCTTCTTCTTCTTCGAAAGCTGCGTGGGGCGTGCGCTCGTTGGACCAAGAAGTCGTGATGACGAAAGCGGTGGTGAATAGGATGCTGATGTTCATGATGATGATGATAATGAAGATGGTACACACATTGGGATGTTTAGCGGCGGTGCCGCCCAGAACGATGGCGCTTACCTTCTTCACGTATTGGCGAATGAAGCGGTTGGTTCAGACCAATCGGGAATTCACAATGCCAGCAACGAGCAATAGACTTATGTTCAGTTTATGTGAAGGCTTCCCTAATTCAGTTAATTCCGGAGCTTGTATGCAGGTAAAAACACCGGCGGTAGTTGCTGATCGAGAACGCGTAGCTATAGTTATTCCGCCCTCCCTTAGTGCAGGGTTGTGGTGTGCGCGGTTTTGGAGGTGGTGTACTCTGGCATTCCCAGGTTATAGTGGCCTTTTGTGACCGTTGTTGCGCCGAACGTGCATGTTTGGGAATGCTTTGTGGGCCACAGGGTTAAACACGTGTGCCGTACAGGAAAAGCCTTGTTCGAGGTCGGCGCCGTCTCACTTCTAATTGCGGTAAGCTAATAGGATGGGCAGTTAGAATACACCTCCCTAATTGTCTGGCATCGTGAGCAACGCTATTTCAGTACGTTCGTTCTACGGTAAGTCTTCAAGTGGAATGCCTCCCTCAGACTTTCTTAAGAAATGCGTATCACAAGAGAGAGAGAGAAAAATACTTTTATTTCTCCAACAGAGGTTGAGGTGCGGGCCTCGCTCCGTGGAAAGCGTCCCTAGTGCGGGATGCCTTGATGGCCCTCCGTGCTCGGGTCACCAACTTAAGCTGGATATCCGGGTCCGGGCTGGCCAGGGAAGCCCTCGCTGCTCGACGGTTGCGTTGGAGAGGGGGGGGGGGAGGGGGCAAGTTTGGAGTTCGTTGGCACTCCCATATGATGTGGTAGAGGGTGCTAGGCTGGGGACAGTAAGCGCAAAAATCAAAGCAGGAAAGCAATACTTATTTGGTCAATATTAGAAGACAAACGCAAAAAAGAAGTGTCATAAAGAGATAGCAATCTACTCATGCATTGCGCTTCGCCGAACACAACAAAAAGCAAGTCAATTGGAAGAAGATTATTGGCAAATCCTGCTTACAACAGACGAAAAAAAAAGCTAAACGGAATGAAAAGATGCAAAGATAGTTTCACTTGCGCTGTAGCGAGCGGCCCCAGACACAACAGAAAGATAACAAAGAAACTCGACACCCCTGGCGCCAAGAACTGCCATATCCGGTCAAGAACGTCCTGTTGCATGAAAAAGAGTCGCGAAAACAGTTCACCTCTGAATGTTACGCACTGTCTATAAAAAAGAGTTCTAGCCCAAACGTTTCGCGACAGTTCCGCCCTCTGGGTAAGACCGTCGAGCGCTGCCTACCAGTCACATTCAAGAGCAGCTGCCCCTGGAATTCCAGGGGGGCGGGGGAGCTCCCTTTAAGAAGGTGTTACCGGGGCCCTATTCTCGACTGCACAAATTCCCAGGAAACTGTGAATTTCCAGGATGTCTTTTCTTAGTGGCTTTAAATTTTGGTCACGTGCTTCCGGTTGAGAAAGCGGTTGTGTGTGCTTTCGTGATTTTGACGTTTCATGACGTTTACCGTCAACAGTTCTAAACATTGCCTTATTTCTCTCTACGTGAAGTGCACAATTCTTGGCCGGAAAGAAAAAAACTAGACGAAATGCAGCGGACATGGCAACGTAGTGCTCTCTTTGCCATTCAACAACACTATGGCTTGCAGGCCACGCCCTCACTGTGGTTGGCCGAAAAGATGTGACGAAACGTAAACAGTTGAATAGGATTTATACGTCCACACACTGGCAACTTTAGGCTGCATTAAAAGGTCATGGTATACGTAAAAGGGTGCAAATGGCGGCTGCTTTTGCCGCGAAATAGGGCAAAAAATTTCACCGACCATCGGTGCCGCGAAATGTACGTGAATTTGCAGCAGGCGCAGTTTCGCATGACGGGCGGTTTAAAGCATGTTTTCTTCCGAAAGCAATAATAGATCTGACTGTTTCCAAGTCAGCAATCACGGAGCATACAAATAACGTGCCGTTGTTTGCTTTTATGTATGACAATAAAATTATTTTTTGTTTGTTTAGGGTAACAGTAATATAAGAGGAAGTACAAACCTCTCCATGAGCCCTATTCTCGACTGCACAAATGCCCGGGAAATTCGCTATGTTTTCTTGCGTAAGCACGGCGTAATGAATCAATGACGTGATGCACTATAGCTATGACGGCCTGCAGTGTAATTTGACGCTTCACTCACAAAGATCGCAACCAAGGTAACAGATATTGCGCATAAAAGATGTAAAAACACATTGCGCATACTATAAAAATTAAGCTGGTAGCTGAGGCTCGCAATAGAAACAAAACTCTGATGGTCAAATTTGGCGTCAGCACCTCATAGCGATCGAGTAACGTTGATCCAAAAGCGACCGAAAAGCGGATGTAGAGCTAAAAAACATCAAGCATTTTTTTTACCGCATCTATTTCTTTCAATCGCTTTGCGTAGCATAGTTGGGCTCTCTGCTTCAATGCAAGCTTTGATGCGTTTTCACCTTCCCGGCCACCACCCCCGCCACGCTATCGTCTGCTGCTATGTTACAAGTTCATGGCGTGGTCACAGAAAAAGACGGCCGCGCCCACGGTTTGTATGACACACAAGCGAAGCGCTAAGCCTGATAACCGTGGAGCGCACCGATGTCGCCGATTCACTCATTCGTCAAGCTCGACTTGAATAAGTGCTGTAATAAACATAAGAGTCACTTTTGTGTCCCAAAAGAGTCACAAGCGCTGGGGGCACTATAAAACACGAAATCTATCGAATAACACAAACTTGTGTTTTGTCTTGTTAGACCGCGCGTCACGCGAAACTGCGCCTGCTGCAAATGCCAGGACATTTCGCGGCGCCGAAGGTCGTCGAAATTATTTGCCCTATTTTGCGGCAAAAGCAGCCACCATTTTCAAGCTGTAACGTAATGTCCCTTTTACGCAGGCTGAAATTGCCAACTTGTGACGTGATAGTTCCCGCCAACTGTTTAAATTACATCACGCCTTCTCAGCCAATCACAAAAGAGGGCGTGTATTACAAGCAGTATTGTCGTTAAATAGCAAAGACAGGCTTACCTTGTTATGTCCGGTGCATTTATTCTAGTTTTTCATTGCCTGCCAAGAATTATGTGCTTTCAGTAAAGAGAAATAAGGCAAACTTTAGAACTGGTGCCCGTAAACGTCATGAAACGTCAAAATGTCGACAGGACACACAACCGCTTTGTCAACCGGAAGCACGTGAACAAAATCGCAAGCCAATCAGACAAAACTTCCAGCAAATTTCCCAATTCCCGGGGAATTTGTGCTATCGAGAATAGGGCCCCATGACAAAAAACCAAATACATTACATTTGTGCACACTCCTGCTAGTAAGCTGCTCGGTCACATGATCGAACTCAAGAAAAAAATAACAAAGAAAATTGATTTTTTTCTGCATTACTGCGCTGATTGAAGTCAAGCTTGACGAATGAGTGAATCGCGGGGACATCGGTATGATCCGCGGTTATCAGGCGTAGCGCCTCGCTGCCCTTATGCGTCATACAAGCGATGGTCGCGACCTTCTTTTTCTGTGATCACCCCATAAACTTGTAACATGGCAGCAGACGATAGCGTGGTGGCGGTGGCGGCCGGGAAGGTGACAACGCAACAAAGCTTGCATTGAAGTAGACAGCTCAACTATGTTACGAAAAGCGATTGAAATAAATTAATGGATACTGTAAAAAAGATTGTGTGATGGTCATTGCTCAACATCTCCCTTTCGCTTGCTTTTGGATCAACGTTACTCGATCGCCTTGCGGTGTTGACAGTATTGACGCCAATTTTGACCTGCATAAATGTGTTTCCTTTGCCAACCTCAGCTGCCGTCTAAATTTTTATAATACGTGCGAAGAGTTCTTATATCTTTTATTGTCAATATTTGATACCTTAGTTGTGATCTTTATGAGTGGAGCGTCAAATTACACTGCATGTCGTCAGAGCTATACGTGCATCACGTCACTGATTGCTTGCATTGTGTTTACACCAAATACATGGCGAATCCGCTGCGAAGTTATGCAGTCGACATTAGGGCCCTCAGGGTCCTTTTCTCGACTGCACGAATTCCCGGGATATCTGGAAATTTGCCGGAAATCTTTTCTGACTGGCTTTCAATTTTGGTCACGTGCTTTCTCTTGACAAAGCGGTTGCGAGTGCTGTCGTCATTTCGATCTTTTATCATGTTTACTGTCAACAGTTGTACAGTTTGCCTTTTCTGTTCCCACGTTAAGTGCATAATTCTTGGTAGGCAATGAAATACTAAACGAAATGCACAGGACATGACAACGCAAGCCTCTCTTTGCTATTTAACAATACTGCTTGTAATACACGCCCTCTTTTGTGATTGGCTGAGAAGACGTGACGTAATTTAAACAGTTTGCGTGAACTATCACGTCACACATTGGTAACTTCAGCCTGCGTAAAAGTGACGTAATGTTACGTAGCAGCTTGAAAATTGCGGCTGCTTTTGCCACGAAATAGGGCAAAAAATTTCCCCGGTCTTCAGCGCCGCGAAATGACCGCGAATTTGCAACAGGTGCAGTTTCGCATGCACGCGGTTTAAAACATGTTTTCTACCGAAACAAATTATATTTTCTACTGTTTCTAAGTCAGCCATCACGAGCATACAAATAACGTGCAGTATTTTGGTTTTATGTTTGGCAATAAAATAAAATTCATTTGTAACCGCAACATAAGAGGGCAATACAAGCCTCTACATGACAAAGAGAACCCAATGCGTGGCATTTGTCCACACTGCTCTGGGTCACATGATCAAACTCAAGAAAAAAATAACAAAGAAAAGCGACTCTTTTCTTCATTACAGCGCTCATTGAAGTCGAGCTTGACGAATGAGTTAATCGGCGACGTCGGCGCGCTCCGCGGTTACCAGGCGTAGCGCTTCGCTGCTCTTATGTGTCATACAAGCGATGGTCGCAGCCGTCTTTTTCTGTGATCACGCCATAAACTTGTGACATAGCAGCAGACGATGGCGTGGCGGCGGTGGCGGCCGGGAAGGTGATAACGCAGCAGTGCTTCCATTGAAGCAGAGAGCCCAACTATGTTACTATTAGCGATTGGAAGAAGTAAATAGATGCGGTAAGAAATTGTGTGGAGTTCTTTGGCTCGATATTCGCCTTTCGCTCGCTTTGGGATCAACGTTACTCGATCGCCTTGTGGAGTTGCCGCCAAATTTAACCTGCCGAAATCTGTTTCTTTTGCCATGCTCAGCTGCCGTCTTAATTTTTATAGTACATGTCGAGTGTTTTTATATCTTTTATACACAATATTTGATACCTTGGGTGTGATCTTTACGAGTGAAGCGTCAGATTACACTGCATGTCGTCAAAGCTATACGTGCATCACGTCACTGATTGCTTACGTTGTGCTTACGCAAAAAACATGGCGAATTTCCCGGGAATTTGTGCAGTCGAGAATAGGGCCCCGGTCGTTCTTAAAGGCCACAGTGTGTGATAACGATGAGGTTTGGAAGCGGTGGCTCCATACCCATTTATCACGTTTTTAATTTTCTCCCCAATATCCCGGCGTATAGCTCGGGTGGAGGGTCAGAGGATGCGTATCTTGGGCCTAATCACTCATTACTCCTGAAGGAGCGAAACACGGGTCGCCGGTCCCGCTTATTATAAAGTGATTAAGGCTTCTTTTTCACATCCTGACTATCAGATAATAATGCAAAGCTGCAGCGTCCTCACTGATGTCATTGTACGCCAATGCGTCCTGCAAGAGAGCCACCTTTCTCTGACAATGTTGATGAACGATCGTTGGTGAAAGGAATGAAAAAAAAAATGGCCACGTATGTGCTCCTTTCGTTGCAAATATCGACAAAAGACGATAGTTTTGGTAGACATTACCCGAATAAATGCCTCTCTTTGCTTTCCCGCTCACCTCTCATGCTGTTCCTCTTCCGTCGCGCTCCTCCCAAGGTAAACACACTAATACAGGCCGGGTTCCTCGATTCCAGGACTGCAGTATGGCGGAGACGCGCGTGAATCGAGACGTCCTAATTCAAAGTTTATAGAGCCACGTTGCCCTACTCCACATGCGTTCCAAGCAGAATGTGCAACCTATCAAGTGGAACTTTTCGTTGGTGTTGCCGTGTGATTTCTCAGCTGCTACCAGGAGTGCGGGCAACAGCAGGCGACGGTTTTCTGCAGTAGATGTAGAATATCATTTGCTATCGCAAAAACAAAGAATCCGTGAATTGTTTGAAAAAAAATGACACTGCAAATATCACTTATGTATTGATGTTATGCATTGCGTTTGCGTAATGTCTTGTTCTTGTTCAACAATGTTGACAAGTAGGAACATTGACACATGACTTAGACGCTTACTGTCTTTGAATATACAGTCGAACACGGATATATCGAACTCCAAGGGGATCGCGAAATAGTTCGATATATGAAAAATTCGATATAAAAATATGGGCTCTGAGACCTCACCTATGGCGGACGATCTCTTATCGATCGTCTCATTCAAGAATGACAACTAATTCGGCACTCACGACGCAACAGGACGCTTTATTTCTGTGAAAAAAAATCGCTAATCTTGGCCTGCTTCTTCGTCCTGGAAATGAAATAAAAGACGCTGGTCTCGATCTTCTCGAGGCTGCACAACTAGAAAATTCCAGCAGTACGCTGCGCCTTCGCACATCATGCACAACACGCACGCAAAAGAACAGCGCGCACGTACCACAAAAACTTTGAAGGTAACAATGCCAAGGCTCTCTGAACGGACTCCGAAAAAGCGCTCGCGATGGTCATCTCCGAGAGAAACAGTGATCTCCAAAAGGTGCGGGACAACTCGTCAAACAGCAGCAACAGCAGAAAAATGCAAAAGGAGGAGGATGCCATCAGCGCCTTCGTTCCCTCTTCCCTTTCCCGAGACGACATCGGGGGAAGACAAACCCAAAGAGAGAAAAAAAAACTCTTTTTCGGCAATCCGGGAACGTATGCAGCCGAAAAAAAAGGACGTGCGCAGTCGGGGCATCCCTACCTCGCGCTGTCACATTTTCTGAGCGTTTGGGCTTGTGTGCCTATAGAGATTTAGCATACCGGGCTCCGTCCGCTAACGCTACGGCGGCCGGTAGCGGGGCCCGATTGGGCAAGGGCAAATTCGTTCAGGTAGGGGGGATTAGTTCCGCAAGCCAGTCTTCTCCATGCCCCCGCATTCCTCCACTTCCTCCTCAACCTTAATCGCGGGTGCAGCGACCACCGAAGAGCACCTTGCAGCTCGCACGGCGTTCGATATACCCAATCTCGGGAAAAATACGGTTCGATATAAACGTACGAATTCCTATACTTTTACACAGAATTTTCAAGGGGATAATTTATGAGTTCGATATAGACAATAATTCGATATACCCGTGTTCGATATATCCGTGTTCGACTGTATAAGACTATTGCGATGATTTTGTTTGACTTTCTGAATCAGAAAAGAAATACTAGTAAGAGGGGACACTCCCATGGAGCCTTGTGGCCGAGTTCACTGCAGCGCACCAAGCGGGCGGACAAACAACTAACTGTTCACTTTCGGTTTCGCGGAACCCGATTTTAGCGGGTAGTTTGAATGGCTGGAAAGCGCTGCTCAAGGCGACGGTCATCGGTACGGTATTCAGACGATTTTATGCATTGGGTAGTGTTTATTTGAATATATCATTCGGAGGCTTGGGGCCCGCATGCTTTTAAAAGAAAAAAAAAGATTTTTTTGAAATCTGAAATCGCAATTTACAGTACCCTTTACAGATGGTAACGAATTCTGTCATGTGTTCACATCTTGTCAAGCCACATAAAAGAGACGCCTCAAAAATGAAGAAATATTTATTGCATGGCACTGAGCAGAACAACAAGTTCAAATAGTCATCATTCTTTGCAATACACATACAATAATAATCAGTGGGTAATCCACCACAACAGAGACAATACACAGTAGGGAAAGGAAAACACGTTTCCAGGAATGAAAAAAAAAAATGCACAAGCAAAGGTACCACTACCACACAAATGATTTATTCTCCATCGAATTGAAAACGGAAAGAACCCGGACGAATCAGCGATTCACCGTTTTACTTGTATCTACGACACCCTCAGACTGTGTGCGCTGTTGCAGTCATACACAAATATCAACCATAAGAAAATCTAGACACTGGGATACTTCCAAGTGTTTACGACCACAATCTCTGCAGGTAATTTTTCTACTGTGGGAATTTCTCCAGTCAGGATGTGAAAGGGGGGAAACACTTACGCCTCTCTTACCAAAAAGGTCTTGGCCTTGCTTATTTGATGAACTCCAATGAGGTCTATTATCTCTGGGAAACTTCATATCAGTAGCAGTAATTGAACAGAAATCACATTTTTGTGGACTAGCGCACGCAAAAACGTTAAGGGGAGAAAAGTCAACTTCCTTTTGTCTCCTTGGTGGGGTGCGATTTCCCTAGAAAGCCGGGTTAGCTTCCCAAAGCCTTGCCTTACCGGTAAAGGCAAAGGGCCAGGCGGGGATATTTAGGTATGTGTACGTAGCCAAGCGACAGGTTCCAGGCTCGATCGAGGCACCCAAATTTACGTCTTCCGTTGTCAATGCGAAGTCTAATATAAGAAACGGGGAAGCAGTTTAGGCTTTTTTTGTATGAGACGATAGCGACATCATTCACACAGCCGTTTTTCACCCCGTAACGTGACCGTTAGCGTCTTCAGTCAGGGGCGACGGTTTCTCAGGCAATTTCTCGCCGAAAATGGCGCGACGGTGACGGGAAGCCGAGCTACACGCTTCCATTCCGTCTGCGCGACGGGACCACGCCTCGCGGTAAACCAGCCAAACAGAAAATAATTTTTTACGGGTACATTTAGCGAAAAGTGAGCACACGTAAAAGTCTAAGCCATTTCTTTTACTTTTCAGATTACGCACGTTCCATTCTAGGCCAAACGGATCACTAGGTAGAGGACCGTGTACTCTGACGAAGTGCTCCAATACGAACGCTACTCCGTCACGTCTCCGTCGCGTTTTTTTTTTTTTTTTGGCGTGATGGTGCCGTGACGGAGAATGTGACGGCTGTGTGAATGAGGGCTCACAGAGTCCCATAAGGTAACACGACAACATTTGTGGGCCCACGTGCCACAATTTTGCCATTTAGAACACGCAGTCGAGCACAATTTCAACAGTGCACCGCACAAATGCACAACTGAACTTGACAGTACTCAGCTTTGAATTTCACATACAGGCACCAGGCAATGACGAATGCTACTAGAGTACACTTTCCATCAGGTATGTTTCACAATTCCCCATGTGCTATGACAGAGGTTGAAAATGTCTACTCCACCTATATGCTTGCAGATTACACCGCATATGTGCATACAACATGGCCTTATACATTTTACCTGTCTGATTGCAACAACAAGAATTACAGTGCAATTTATTGTACGAGGCACATCGTGGGAGTACTGCGTATACGTGCAAGCTGTGCTTCACCTGAAAAGATACAGCCCGCAAAAGGACCACCACACTACACAGTCGGCGTACACTGCACTTGCAACAGGTGCATCTATTTACCACGATGCGAGTACACCATTCGCCACAAAAAAATACCCGGCTAACTTTTCCCTGCTGAGGGGTTACACTAAGTACCGACGAACTTCTAAGGCGCAGCAAGAGAGCCATCCTTGCTGAGGATGTTATGACACCATTCGACAACAAAGGCTCCAAGATGGTTCTCTTCCATCTAGGTCCCTCCAAAACCAGGCGGAACGTACGGTTACTAACGACATTTACCATGACCTCTTACCCTGGCAGTCTTCATATTGTAAAAGGGTTTTCGTGGATGTACTGTTTCACAATAGTGCCAGCAGCAACAATTATTTGCGAGTGGAGTTAATGACTGGACGCTATTGTGAGGGGTTTTTTTGAGATGAGGCACGTCAGAGATAAAAAACCGTTTGTTCCTTGTGTCAACGACGGGCTTTTCAGTTGTCACGCCTTATTGATGCCGAGACTTGCATTCGACTTGCGGGTGCTAATGGCAGGGTTCAACCATATCCACAAGGAGCATCAATAAGGCAACAAGAAGCACAGCAGGGAGTCACTATTACAACTGAATAACTCTGGGACAACTGTTGGCACGGCCATTTTTGTGAGTCGTGTGAGGGCAGTACCCATGAAGTCCTGTGCCATTAGGTGCTTACAGCATGTCTGGCATAATGAATGCAGCTGGCAGGTTGGCTTTGCCTTGATGAAATTTCGTCCAATGTAGGCCACCCATGCTATAGATCTGCACAGGTGATAGGGGAAACAGTGCACAAACTGTTTGCAATGACAGATGACCTGCGAAGAGTCTGTAAATTTCACTGCAAGTAGTAGTCAAGAATTGCCTCCAGCAGATGCAACCTATTTACAACATAAGAAGTTCCCCTATTCTATTCAGCAATCGTGCGGTGGCGCTATTAGCAACGCTAAAAATATGCGTTTTTGTACTTGCTCAACACTAGTTAGGCACATTCCTACAGGAATTGAGCTATTGTTTGGTATAAGAGAAACGATAATGCTGCTCACATAGCCTGAATACCTCTGTCTTTTTTGTAAAATAAGAACGAACAGTGAGAGTGAAATGAACGTGATACAAAACCCAAACACCCTGTTGCCCGACGGGCATGCAAAAAAAAAAGGCATGCGGAGACCGGGCACGACGCGAAGGTATATTTGGCCCATGGATAGAAGAAAAGGTTAGGAGAGGCCCTGACATCACGTTTGTGAAGCCACAGCCGCCATGACATAAGCCTATTGAGCCCCGCAATTGTTCCCACTATCCTCTGCTGCTTCCGGTTTGATTTAACTCAAATGGCGTCCCCCTGCCCTCTCGCTTCGCAGCGAAAACAGCTTCGTAGCTAATTCCTCGGTGCGATGTCATGTTCTAAGCTGTTGATTTCGCCTTCAATTCCCCCAATCGAGTAGTAGGAGTAGTAGTAGTAACTTTATTTGGCCAAAAGTTGTGGTCATTGCACCACTGAGTTGTCCACTCAGTCATCTAGACAGCGGAGCTCCCGGTGTTTTGGGAGCTCGGTGTCTTCAGCCAAATGAGCCAGGGCTTCTTGCACGTGGGGAGCTGGGCTAGAGATGGCAGCCTCCCACTCTGTGAAGGATGATATGTTATGAAGGATGGCATGATTTCTTCTACGGGATGCGGGTAATAATGGACATGACAAATGATGTGGTGAAGTCATGCTCGTTCCCAGAACAGTAGGGGCAAGCATCCTGATATTCGCCAGCATTTATGATGGACATGAGATGTGTAGTTGGGAATGGTAATGTTTGGAGCTGCCTGAGAAGGACTGCATGCCTTCGATTGAGCGATGAATGCGGTAGTGGAAAAACTGCCCGATCCTGGCGGAAATGGTCAAGGATACCGCCGAAATTATGGAGGCGGTCCTTATGGCCGAAAGGTTGCGGGATATCTGCAGGGGTCCTATGATGCGCTCGGCGAACCATATCTCGAGCCGTGTCATTGGCTCTCTCATTTCCACATCAGGTCAGAATGGGCCGGTGACCAAATGATGCGGATGGTCCGGCTATGAGGTGTGGGCCCTTGGGACAGTGTTTCCAAGGTTCTAGGTGATACCCTGCCCTTTAAAAAATTTAGTACGGCCGATTTAGAATCGGTTATGATGTTAAGATGGGGAGACCGGCTGTGGGGTATGGCTAGACCGATTGCCATTTCCTCTGCTTGTGTGCAGGAAGTGCAGCTTACAGATGCTGTAGCTATGGGGCTCCCCTTGGAGTCGACCACCGCTATTACCGATGCGTTCCTGTCTTCATATGGGGCTGCATCGGTGTATACCACAGGAGTCCACGGTGGGTGTTGTTTGGCAAGGGCCTTCGCTCTTGCCTCACGGCATTCCTTATTGTGGATGGGGTGGATTTGCCTAGGCGTTGGGGACCCTCTGATGACATTCCTCAGAGGAGGCGGAATGTCAACCAGTCACGTGTAGTGTGGTGTTTGTGGTACCAGTCCCAAAATCCTCAGGATGCACCGACCTGCAGAGGTGCGAGAAAGCCTCTCTAGCTGTGCGGTTCGCTGCGCCTCTATAAGTTCGGAGAGGGTATTGTGTATACCGAGGTGCAGTAGGTTTGCAGCTGATGTGTGTTGGGAGAGGCCGAGCGCTCGCTTGTTTGCCGTATAGATGAGGCTATCAACTTTCTCCTGCTCCGTCTTCAACAAGGTAATAAAAGGCAATGCGTATGTAACGCGCGAGATGACGGAGGCCTGCACCATGTTTATGAGGTTGGACTCCTTAATGACCTTGTGCCTCGTCGAAACCCTGGAGATGAGTGGGGTGGTTTGATATACCCCCTTCTCGATCTCCCTGAGTGCATCTGTATGCATATTTATCTTATCGGCCAACGGCACTCGAATTTTTCTAGCCCACATAAGATCAAAATAAGATTTAATGCTCTGCGAATCACCATGGTTAAGCCCTGAGTTCAGTTTCCATATAGTACCTTAACTACAAGCGTTCAAAGTAGCTCTGCTGCAAACCACAATTTCACCTGGCGGAGTGTCGCCAAAACAGGTTTCTGGTAACACTGCCTCCGTGATGGGCTCGGCGATATAGAAAGACTCAATGGGTGTTTGGGATCTGTTATCGAGAGTGGGAGAGGCCGAAAGGGCTGCCACGACCGCCAGAACACGGGAGGCCTTCAGGATTTGGCCTGACTACAATGTACTAGAAGTTCTAGAACTTCCAGTACACTTCCAGAACTTCCATCCTGAATAGGCCGGTACAACTACAGGTCGCGCAACATGTGCTGCCGGATATCAGGGGAGGGGAAAGGGGATTGGGTTTGCGGGTAGGGTAGAGGAGTGGGTTTATCTGCATGTGGAAGGCCCGATCGTGAAGACCACGGGAGTGTAATGTGACCGAGAAGGGGAACCTGTCCCGTTGACCCCATGCTTTTCCGTCGACGGGCACTGCACCCTGACAGGAAAGGTTCCTGCCGTGTACATGAATGCGTTCACAAGGGATTTCTCTGCTATACCACCACTCTGTACCACCATCGGCATAATATGTTCTAGAGCTAACCTCGTAGGTAGAAATATCCGCCATTTCTCAATGGAGTGAATAAATTGCAATCCTACAAACAACACGACAGCTAGCAATGCTTCTGCAGTATTTGTTGACAATAATATTGCTACTAATTTACAGATAGTAGCGATGCTTATACTAGTAGTGCAAGACTGGAGAAACAGCGAGGATGGCAGCCCCAATCCTTTCATCACATGCACAAGCCAGGATGAGAACGCTGTACTCAAGACTTTGTAGCATGTGTTGCGCAGTGAGGTGAAGGCTTGGGGAGTGCCGGTGTGGGGAGGCAGAGGAGGGCGGGGTGGACCCATGCCTAGGCTAAGAAAGCGATCGCAGCCATGCCCAGCTGCGCCAGGGATTCCGATTCAACGCGAGGTGACGTCACAGATCCGCGAGGGTTTTTGGTGCGATGGACCAATAACTCTTTGCTTAAGCAGCTCGGATTTGAAAACCGCGCGGAAAGCACGTTTCTACTTCTAGCATTTCTGTTTCATCTGTTAGAGAAATAAAGATCTTTTAGAAAGCCTCAACCACATGCAATTTATTGTAAATTACTTGCTCTATTTACGCTGGCGCATCGCCACCTCAACCTCTCAGACATCTCCACAAGTTGGGCGACTTCGATTGAGTTGTTCCACGCACCAGTATAAACATTTGTGCATTTTTTTGCTCGCTATGTGAACCAAAACCAGCCTATCGCGTAGTAACTGTATCCACGCAAAGACACGTCACGGTCTGCACAAATTCAGGAACGTAACAAAACTTCTGCGCTCCTCTACGAGAAGCTAGAATACGTTGTCAATCGCTAAATATGGTTTTACCTTTGGAATGTTAGATTTAGTTTGCCCGGTAGAAAAAGTTGCACCCGCACATGTCACTGTTGAATGTAGAAAATCGTTGTAGAGAGGAAACTTTTGCGCATTGTAGTGCATCACGTAGTTTTGGCAGCCGACGTATGTCAAAAACTGCTTTTACAATTCGAACTTAGACGTGCAGCAAGTTTAGAGGTACTGTGCAAATACTCACAAACTGCTCGCACGCAGTGAACCGCAAATGAGTTTGTGATTGATCGCTAACACTGCGCCATTCATTCCCGTAAAAAAGGGATGTATTCAGGGTGCCAGCTAACCATTCCTGCTTTTCGATATGATACAAGGAAACATGTATACAAATCTCGCCCTGCATTTTTACTCGCGATGCCAAGGATGCAAAAATCGCTGCCGACGGTCTGCTTCGTCTCGGGTGAAAATTACGTGATGTCGAAATTTCGCCTAACTTCAGTAACCTCGGGAAAATGTAAGCGGAAGTTCTATGGAAATAGCCGTGTGAAACTCGACGCTACCACGTTCAAGGGGAGTGTTGTGACTCCGCGAGCCCCCTTTGTTCTGGCGCGTGCTGGAAGCTTAGTGCGCTGCTCTACGCCTTAGCAGAGCTTACGATGACGTGGACCCTTCACGTGGGCGCCTCGCTGTCGGTGACTCAAGCCGTTACAGCTACAAAACATGAACCCTACAATCAGCATGTGGATATATATCCCGGCGAGGCGGACGCCGCAGCCGAGATTGCTCTCACCCCTCTCTCACACTCAACGAACGCCGCTACAGCCAGCCCCTCGCGAATCCGGAAAAATCTTTCGTGTGTCTGTACTACTTTCGGACTGTGCGCACAAAAGCACTAGAAAAGCTGCGTAGCCTTTACGGCTGCTGTGCCTAAATTTCGCCCTCTCGGACTACAGTCGCATTCATTTTGGAAACCTTGCCCTCTCTAGTCACGCTGCACCCTTGCCCGGGAGGTTATTGTTCCTGTATTGCTTCGACTCATCTTTTGCCATGCCGTGAACCATTTAAGTTTGCCTTCGGATTCTTGTCGTAATCACCAAAGTGGCAAGGTTTGCTGTCCGCTCGACCCCCACGCTACCTCACATGACGGAGGTAACAGAGCGCGATTCGGGGACGCCTTACCATATGTCAAAGGAGGCTGCTGCGTGCGGCCATCGGCCCCGGCCGCGTATAGGGGTTTCCTAGTCAGCACAGCCAAGCGACGCAAGGCGCCATCTAGGAGAATGTTTGAAGCTATGTCCACGTGCTTGTTGCCCTCAATGTAAGCGTTCAGAACCGCTTGTTCTCGTAGTGAAGTGGTTCCGCTCCTGCGAAGCAAACATCCTAACCCGTTTAATATCCCTTTACCGCATTATTTTCATATTCAAGGGTTTGTTATATCTGACTATTAACTTTTGTTATCATCGCATATAATCTATTTATGACATTTGTATGCATTATAATTGACACTTGGGTCTTTTCGTTGTCTTTTGGTCAGTTTCAACTACTGATTTTTCTACGTTTTTGCGGGTTCACCCCTTTAGGTCGGTTTCAGCTATTTATGTTGAATATTTTTCTACACCATGGTTTTCAATCACTGCAGGTCCGTTTTGGCTGTTATTTATTTCAGTTCGTGTGGTTTTGTATGCTTTAGGTACGTTTATGCTGTGATATAACCACCATAAGCAAGCTCAGGTCAACACAGCCGGTATATACATTGCCAAACGCGTCGCGCCCTTTTCAATAGGAAGGCTAGGGACGCTTAGTTCGGGCACTCATCCGCTATGTGGCATGCACCAACGGACATGCCGCCATACGTCCCTGCTCGCGAGCCGCGAACGCTGCGCCCAACTCTACGACGTGTGTCTTTCAGCTTGCCTGTTGGGTTTCAAGAGGCGTTTCGCTCACATCTTAGCCGCGATGGGGCGCTAGTTCTCGGGCGCACTGGGGATCTCGTTCAACGTGTCGCTCGCTTCATACTTGCTGCACTTTTCCAAAGACAACTTACGGAGGCGGAACGAAAATATAGTAAGGAAATATTATTTGTCGGGTATACAAAGAGCGGGAGACAGAAAAACGTTATCTTCGGAAGGTGCAGCCATTATTTTACTGATATTTCTCTCTCTGGAGGATTTAGGGAAGAAAAAATTGGGTTCAGAATTTTTGTTCCGGTGCTTACTTCTACCATTATTTTCCAAAAATATCACGTGCTTGTCAATTTCAGAAGATTACAGACAAAAAAAGGATAAGCAGCTGAGGGTCCCGACAAGCTGTTCGGGCGCTTCTACAGTACAGTCCTCAATTTTAAAAGTGCGCACCGAAGCGGAGTGCGAACAGCGAGGACAAAACAAGACCGAAATGCGGACGGAAGAGAGGGGGATGCCCAACTCAGAAAATTTTAAAGCCCGTGATGAAATTAGATAAGCACGCAAAGCCGCCATCAGCCTGCGGCAGTGTAAGTGATTTTGCTCCGTGGCAAAGGCGGTTTTATCAGCGACCGACCAAGACAGACAGGCATTGTGAAAAAGAAGAAGGCGTAGAAGCGCCATCTGGGGAGCGCTAAACAAAGTTTCCACTATTTTGCATAGTTTCCGAGAAGCGGCGCTTGCCGGCGGATATGAAAGCATGCAGGAAGGCTACGGAGCGGGAAACAGTAGTAGAGTGGCTGTTTGGAGAGTGGCTGTTTGGCCATTTTTCGCCCACGCATTAGGCAATGATTATACAGGCCGCGTTGCACAGGTGACGGCTGGCTCTACTGACTGGGAAACGCATACACGCACCCCGGCACGCCTGCTTCAATTTCAATTTTCAATTTCAATTTCTTTATTTCCTTTGAGAGGAAGGGGCTGGAGCTATAAGCTGTGAGTCCAGCTTGACAAAGGCTCCAGCCCCGTATACAATGGCATCAGTGTCGGCGGTGCGACACTCGTCATAGGTAAAACATAATTGATATAACCATTACACAACAAAAACACTCAACATAACAAAAAAAATTCATTATACATATCGTAAGCAGAACTGCCTAAGACTGTTTTTAGGATAATATATAATGTTGCTGACAAACTTTGAAAGGCGCAATATAGGCATATTAAATACTCTTGCTGTTAACTAAAAGTTCAGGGTCTTTTTATGCCACAAAAAGGTATTGAGCATCAGAATAAAAATGATTCTGGGAAATCCAAGGAACACACTGATGTTAATAAAATAAGTGAGTTCAGACGGTGCTACACAATTCCTGGCAATGTAACCTAATATTCTGTTCCATCACCTACGTCACGTCTGGCCGCTTCTAATACCAACGCTGCCTGTACAATCCTTACCTAACACGTGAGCGGAAAATGGCCAAACAGCCACTTTCCTGTTGCTCTCTCGGCCAGTGAGCGCCGCTTCTCGGAAACTATGCAAAATAGTTGAAAGTTTGTCGAGCGTTCCCCAGGTGGCGCTCCGACGCCTTCGAAGCAAGCTGACAGACACACGCTGTAAAAGTTGGTGCAGTGTTCGCGACTCGAGAGCAGTGGCATAAGGCAGGACGTCCGCCGGAACGCGCCACATAACGGATGAGTGTCTGAACCAAGCGTCCCTACCGCTCCAATTGGAAAGCGGGTGACACGTTTGGCAATGTTTATACAGGCGGCGTTGTAATACTCGCCTTTCTCAGTTTCCGTTTCGAAAACGGCAATCTTTAGTAGCGGCGTCTGTTGCCCGCGTGCCTGTTTGACACGTAGTGTGATGCAGATAGCTTTGAATAAATGCGTAATATTAAATGCCATTATTTTCCCATTGGCCAAAATGTCAGTGCCCTCGGCCTGTAGCGGGTTCCCTCAAGCGAGTAAGACCATTCTGTTGAACACACAAGACCTTTGGTTACAGTGTGATCAAATGCGCTGGAACAACAAATAGAAATGTAAGTTGTATTGAGACTGCTGGCAGTTCTCCGCACCTGAAACATTGCACTTAATTTTCGTTTATAGTATCCTTAGGGCTATGTTTTTTCGCATTCTTTCCTCTTAGTGATTTTCTAATCTGCATTATAAACAGAGTTGGAGCACTTTGGCAATAGTCGGGTTTTACTTTGACAATTTCGCTTGATAAGGGCCTTCTGGGAGGAAATTGTCGTTCAAACCAATTAATATGTAACGACAACTCCACATTACGTGTCATGGCAGTGTTTGAAATCTCATAATAAGAGTCACGCAACTTCATCTAGATCGACACGCGTTTGAAATCTTCACGTAATTAACGCGAGCAGAAAGTAGTGTCATTTATCCCACTACGTGGTGGCATGAGACCGTTTCTTCTGTACGACAAGCTAATGTACGTGCCTCCACTAGCCTCGGCGTAATCTTTAGAGATATGCGTTTGTCCCCCACGACTTTTATCCCCAAAGCGTACATAGGCACTGAGGATATACCACCTACTGCCATGTGTAGTTGTGAAACAAATCCCAAAAATTAAGGAATGAGTTAAGAAAATAAAACTAATGTCAATAGTAGAAAAATCCACCAAGCGCACTTTCTACCGAACGCTAATCGGTCGCAGGGCATTTGAAATGGCAGTCAAGCATGCTTCCTAGACGCCCCTTCGGCTGCAAGCCTTTAGCTTTGGAAAGGTTGCACCATTGAATAAGTTGGGGCCTTCGCAATTTAAAACAATGAACCCGGACGTGCAATTTGTGTTAATAAATCAGACTTTTCTCAGCATGTTAGTAGCCTCGATATTAGGGCACGGCTTTTTAGATGAATGCAGGGCATAACGATATTCTAACACAGGTAAATTGGTCAGTACCGGTGTCCGCTGCCCTTGGGTTTCGAGATTCCGTTCCTCTGTGAGTACAAGCCTGGAACGTCCCGTACATGCCCTGCGCGTCCTACTGGTTCGCGTTGAACGCCTTTTCTTTATTTTCAGGGACTGTTGAAAGGTGGCTGCAGAAGCAAACGCAGTAGCTTAGCGGTGGAATCAAGGTTGCAGGACCGAACAGCCTTGGTTAGAAGCACAGAAAAGCTATGTTATTCTTTTTTTTCCACTATTTGTTCCGTAAAAAGCAATCATAGGTTAATTCGAGGCAATATTTCTCTAAATAATCATAATTTGTTATCCCTCAGATAGCCTTAAGTGCGGAAAGCGAAGAATGAACGTCTGTAACTAACGTTTTTCTTCACGCGGGTAGTTGTTTGGGTAAAGTATTTTTGCTAGCATAACTCCATCATCCCACCCGAAGAGCCAGGCTTGTAGATACCTCGTAAGCAAATATCTCTTTTAGATGCTCACTACGAGAAGCACATTGGGGTGGTCTTTGTTGCAGTAACGCCTTTATTCAGAAACAGGAATGCTCTGGGTCATTAGCACTTTATTGCCCACTGTCTCCCTAACAAAAAAAATGGGCCTATCTCCCCGCGAGGGAGACTCGAGTAAATGCGTCGCATAGGGGGTCGGTGTATTGCGTTAACGTTTAGTGTTTGGGGGGTTGGTGCTATCAATGTGTACACCACGCAGCTATCACGCCGCTAGCACGCCGCTGAGTCGCCAACGCACGCCGCTGACGACGTAGTTTGAATGAGTCAAGGATATAAGGCGCGTTCGTAGCCTTTGATTCTGTGTCGGTTTTGTGGTGCAGTGGGAAGAGCACCATGTACCTTGTGTTCCGCCCGCAGGGTCGTGGGATCGAAACCAGGTGCCGGTAACTGATATTTCTTTTTATAGTGTAGGGAGAGGCTGGCTGCTGCGGACGCCGACGCACGGGTGACATCGTGAATTATACAAATGCTCTGCATTTAAAACAGCAAATAGAAATGGGGAATCCCGCCTGGAGCGTAGGAATTGTCGTCGGTGTCCGTTCTTCCACATTACCCCCCGCCCCTAATCGTCCTATACCTGCTACAGGTGATTGGACATCAGCTTCGGCCATGGGTGATTCACTGATTCACCCCAGGCCGCGACGTCTACATAACGAACTGAAAATTTCGCACATCCTCACAGACGAAATTGCCAGTAACACTTCAGGGCAGGCATAATCCCGGTAGAAAAAACATGGCTGCACTTGAGCTGCAATGTCTTCGATAGTGAAAAATATCAAGCGGTAAGAACCGCGCTACACCAAAGGAAATGTACAATAGATATCAAGATAGGCGCAGTCACAGTGCATTTATTTGTGGTATTAACTTTTATTTTTCTCAATGTATTATGGTTTCTGCTTGTGGTCAAAACTTGCCGACCACTTCTACTGGTCATTGAAAAGTCAACTGTTAATTTCTGGTGTTCAAGAATTTAAAACGCATATGTAGTATAATTTTTCAAGCAAATGTTTGGTTTTACACCAGTTGGTGTAAAATTTATATTTAAAAAATTGCGTAGAGTCAAGGCACACACAGTTTCTTAAAATATGAAGCTTTTACATAATGACAGGGAGCTGTTTGTAGATATTTTAAAATTTTGATGTTATTCGGTAGTATTGCAGCTATTTCAAAACTTTTCAAAATCACAGCTGCACGCAAATCCTTCTAAGGCGAGAACCAGTATCTTATGTGTGATGTGTTAATGATTTAAGTACACAGTAAATACTTTCAGGTTACAAACATGAATTCCAGGTTTCTAATATGGCGTGTCTCATAACTTATGTAATTTCAAAACTTTTCAAAATCACAGCTGCACGCAAATCCTTCTAAGGCGAGAACCAGTATCTTATGTGTGATGTGTTAATGATTTAAGTACACAGTAAATACTTTCAGGTTACAAACATGAATTCCAGGTTTCTAATATGGCGTGTCTCATAACTTATGTAATTTCGGCACGTTAAACCCCATTACCAAGCGCATGAACATTTACCTAACTCTCGCGAGTAGCTTCGCATAAAAAAACGCCCAAGTATCCGAGGAGATGGTCCAAACTTACACTGCAGAACCGCAAATGAGAACTACATATCATGAGTGTCGAGCACATGTTTGTAAATTGAACGATTCTCGCGGCGTGTATTGGTAAGAATAGTGGTGGTCTCTTGCGCACAGAAGAGGGCTGTTTGTTGCGCCAGTACGTTCGCGACCGCTACTGTGGTTTTGCGCCGTGGGAAAGTGTGGCGAAAGGGTTACACGGAAACCAGTACGTTCAGGCCGCACGAGACGTTCATCCGAGTGTGAGTCGAAGCTGGGAGCATGATGACGGCACGGGCTCCTACGGAGTCGTCTCTCTCACTACCTCCCGCTCCAGCCGCTACTCCATGCATGGCTCGTGTGAACCAAATGACATTTGCGCGGGACGTTCAAACACGATTTGCAGGAACCCGCTCGCCGGCGGGGCACGCGCTGTGAGATGACAGCAGAGCAGCACGCTCCGCCATGCCTTCGCTAATCGCGTGATTACTTCCTCATACCCAGCAGATATGCGCAGTGACCGAGAAGCCTTCGCTTCGCGCTCTGCATAAATTTTGCATTAGGGGAGGTATTAACCGTCAGGGCATTTTTGGCGAATACAAAGAAAACTCTGCCTGCAAGGTCGTATTCATGGTGGGTCGAAACGAAGGTACCGGGGCACTGCGACGACTTTCCACACGTACCTGCTGCAGAGCACAGACAATGACACTTACGTAAGAAATAATGGGGATAAGAGCGCCTGAAATGGGGTTACAAAAGTGGGCTTTCCGCGCGGTGATTCGGAGATACCAGTATGTAATTAATAACGCTAAGGGTACTTATTGAAGAAAAGGACGATTTGTTTCCTTCACATGCACGGTCACCTTCAAAATTGTGCTGCCGTGACTAGCTCTGGTACTTTCATTGCCTTTTAAATGCAAATGGCAATGTGATCTTAGAACAACTCCCCCGAATTCCTCTCAGTGTTTATTCGGCGGCGAAAGATGCTTTATTTGAAGAGAAATTAGTAATGAAAAAAAAAACGGCAGCATCTCCACTCCGTGAATGACGCCGAGGGCGCGGAGTACGGGACTCGAAGTGACATCCAAGTTGCGCCCCGAGTGACATCCGATTCGCGCCCCGACCATCATTCGATTTCAGCAGTGAGTTGCGTCTTGGGTATTCCCTAATTTAAACTACAACTCACGGCTGAAATCGAATTTCGTTTGCTTTTGCTTGATGGTAGCCCGCACCGATGGACGCGGACGGACATAGGGAGGTCCTAAGGTCCTCCACACCGTTACCGGCTAGGCTCTGTTTGACTCTCGGGTACTAACTGACGCTCGTAGAACAATGGGTAGGAGGGGTTTTTGCCCTCATCCAGCTTGATTTGTAAAAAGCATTCGATCGTGTACCACATGACCTTCTGTTACTCGTTCCAGAATATATAAATGTAGCTTCCGGGATCCTTTAAGGTGTTCGAATGGCCTACGGTAATTTTACTACACGCTTGATTTTAAAGGAGCACGTTAGCAAACGAATACGAGTTGAACAATCTGTGTGGCAGGGGTGTCCCTTAAGCACGTGTTTGTTCTGTATATACATTGAGTCTTTTTGTTTCAATGTAATCAGGAGTAATCGCATTCAAGGTTTTCGGCATCACGCCACTAAAGTCAAGGTATTGGCTTAAGCTGACGATGTAGTCGTCTTCTGTACAAATTACGAAAGTGTACTGAAAGTTGCAAAAGTCGCCAAAAGCTCTTGTGAAGCTAGCGGTAGCTCGGTTAACTGGGGAAAATATTTAGGGTTTTGGCATGGTAACTGGCCTGCAACTCCAGGCACATTCGCCAACATGCCGTGGGTAACCAGCCCTGTTAAACACTCGGGAGTTCCGTTGTTATACCATCAGGATAACGAGCTGTATTGGCAAGAGCAAGCTGCTATGCTTCGCGAAAAGGCTGACAAGTGGACAGGGTAGGCACTGTCCGTGTTCGCACGTGCCACTGTTCCCAATTTATTTCTTGTAAGCAAGCTTTGGCACGCGCTTCAAATGTTGCACTGTTCGCGAGTGAATTTGAAGAACTAGTAGTACAAACCTTTTTCTGCGGGTCGGCGAGGGTGGCCTCGGATTAACACACCTGTTTTTGAGGCAAGTGGTTAATAGATTTATTTTTCTTAGAGATGTCACAGATCCTTTTCTTCTATTCAGGCCAGAATATGCGTTACCAGAGCATGTGTGGCCACATACTATTTGCACAGTGCAGTACGCGGCTATTGCAAGGAAGTTGTTTTGTCTTTTCGTTTGGTTAGGTCAAGGTTTTTACTTCATTACTTGAGTAAATTCACAAGAAACAAGCTGTACAAATATATTATAGACATAGTGTTGCCTATACCATTATATCATAGTTTGTACACCCTGGGGATCGAGCGGGGCGTATTAAAAAGGGTAAACAATATTTTTGTTCCATCCTTCGTAACAAATTTCTTTTTCAAAATGCTCACGGGCCAATTAGAGGTTAAGATATGGATGCCGCAGAAACAGTTGTTCGTCCCATGGGGACAGGACCTCTTTGTTTCTAAAACACAGGAGACGATCGAGCATGTCTTTTTACATTGTTTGGGGGCCGCGTTCATTTGGGCCATTCTGCAAGGAACAATTCAAAAAAGTATTCCCGCTGGCTCCACAGGGTATAAGGTACTTATCTGTGCAAAATGAGAATAGTATGCAATATGACACCATCATGCTGTTAGGATTACACAGCATATGGCGTAATAGATTCGCCGTAAGATATAGCGATATTGTTGTACGAAGAAAACCTGAATATTTTAAAGAATCATTACATCTGTTTGTAGAAATGTACAAAGTGCGATATAATGAACCTGAGTGGATGCCTATTTTCGAAGAACTTTTGAAACTGAAAGAACACTGAAGCACCAGCATCAGAAGACTGACATGTTTAATTATACTGACATATGTGCGCATCTTTCTTTTCACATGTGAAAAGGCAATAAAAAAAACAAAGTATCCCAATGCGTAACACGACTGACACTAACTGTCTGGTCTACCAGACAAAGGTTCCAATCCTGCCAGTGCCTGTGTGATTTTTTGCGATTGTAAATGCTATGCGCCCGGACGCGGACGGAGATTGTGCGGTCCTAAGGTGCTCCGCATCTAAAACCTATTTTATTCCTCGCGCCATTTCCGGACGTTTCGCATTACGTCAGCGGTTGAAGGAAGCGAGTAACACAGCGGTGTGGCGCAGCACGAAGACTAACACCTCCCGAGCGAACCATAGCGGCCGCAGGAGCCACTGGTCGCACACATATGGCTTCGCATAGGCCGCGCATATACGACGAAACTTTCCCGCCGCACCTGCCGCTCTCTGTCTCTGTGCGTCGCTCTTGGTACCATGCGGGACGAGAGATGGTGGTTAAACATTGACGCACGGCCGTTTTCTTTACCTACAAAACATCTAGAGTACAGCGATACCGCAGTGGCAACGTTTGTGCTTGAGCGTCCCCGGTGTCCAACCCCTTAAACGTGTTAGTTTATTGTGACGCAATCGCCGAAGTAAGGGATCATACCCACTCGCTCACACACGCACTGTCGAATGGTCTGACATCGACGGTGATAGTGTAAATGCTGGGGCAGATGGAGCCAACCGACAAGACAACCGGAAGACTATCCAGACTTGTGCATGTGGACACCTGGAGGCAGAGTCGGGTGTACCGGCACACATCATGGCCCTCATTGAGAGCACCCCTGACCACGGTTCGCCAAATTCGCCAGGCCCTTTGATTAAGCCGAATTGAAGGAGACCGCATTTGCGAAATTTCTTTTAAAACATTTTGCAACGTGGAAGAAAAGGCAAGTATGCACACACGTCCTAAATTTGTCAGGAAACGAAATACTGGAAACTGTGGTCGCTATATTATAGAACGGCACAAGGTTCGTGGTGCAAACCACAGTCCAACACGTTAAAGTTATAGCTATGGCGAGGGCAGTTGCTTATGTACACTTTGTCCCCGTCCCTTTGTTGTAAAAATTGTTGTAGTAATTTGTAGCGCATTTCCAATATAACGCAGGAGAAAGGGGCCGACCTGTTCTTACTGATTTCTGAGTTCCCCAATTTGCAGTTTTATTTATTGAGAGCGGAGGACCACAACCACCAAAACGTTTTGCGCCTCCCATAATACACAAAAGAATTTCTTTATTGCTACAATAAGTTCCCCCTTTAGTATTTTGCAGGGCAAATTTGATCTACTCCAAAATCTAGAATGGCATAAGCAATGCACCCTCACAAAAAAACCCATCTAGTTTTAACCTTGCTATTACTACAGTTCATCTGTCAGGAAATAGGCTTGCGGGAAGCGCCAGAAATTTCTTCTAGATTTGAGTTCCATCTTCTAAGAAAAATCTGTAATAATAAAGCATGAACTTTGTTTACAAGATGAGGGTACAAGGTCATATACTTGTATTTAGTGTGTTTAAAGCAGTGGCTAACATTTTGTCGATCTGATAAAACTAGGAATTGAAAAATTGGCAAAATAATGACACAGGAAAATCACTCGGAAGAGATTCGGAAAAGTACTTTTCGGATAAAACTTAAATAGGGATTGCTGTAGCTTCTATCCAATTTCTACCGTCTACCTCCTGGATATATTAAGCTTGATGCTGATGGTTTATGGTTGGCTGGGCTGACCGTTTACAGTGGAGGAAAAGAAAAAAAACTCAAACAGGTCATTCACAAGGAAAGCGCCAGGAGAAGATTTCCATTAAAAGACAGTATACTTTTATCATCAATTCCATCATTTAGCAACATCTACACGTAAACCTGATGTCCTAAAGTGAAGGTTAGCTACAGATGTTAGCTACAGATTGAGCTGGAAGACCCACACACTTGCCATAAAAAATTGCACCTTTAATATTGAAGATTTTTAATCTTGAAGATTTGAACTTACGGATTGGAAAAACAGTGACGCCCGCCGCGCAAGTTAAATGTGTCCTATTAAATGAAATTTCTGTTACATTGGTGAAAATTCCAGTGCGGTCGGCGTGTAACGTGTCTCCTTCAAGCTCCTAAAACTTGTCTCTGGAACGCACAAGACCTTTCGTTACATTATGGGACAATGCGGAGAACCTCTATTTGAAATGTAAGGTGTTTTGAGAGTGCTGGCAGTTCTCTGAACCTGAATGACTGCACTGACTTGTCGTGTAGTGTATCACTATGACTATCACTATGACTACGAGTTTTCGAATTCTTTGTGGTAGCGCCTTTCTGATCGGCATCATAAACAAACACAGTTGCGATATCACTCCTTACTTTCGCATTCATCGTGTTTTAGGCTGACATTTTTGCGGGATGCGACATCTGCCTTCCGGCAGAAGGTTGTCGTCCAAACCGACGAAGGTGCTATACGACAACTGCACCTTACCTGTCATGGCACCGTCTGAAATCTCATAATACCCGTAATTGGTCCAGATTGACAGGCCTTTGACTTCACGTAATTCACGCGAGCACAAAAAAATCCTATTTGTCCCTACTACGTGGTGTCAGGAGACAATTTCTACTCTACCACAATCCTCATGTCCGCGCCTCGTCCGACCTCTCCGTAAGCGTTAAAAATAAATACACCTTGAATCAGGCCCCTTTTCGTCACCCACCGAGTTTTATCCCGGAACCATATATACACCACTAAGGAGATACCCGCCTTCCGCCATGTGTAGCAGTGAAACAAGTCCCACAAATGACAGAGGAAGTTAAGAGGATAAAATAAATGGGAATAGTCTTAAAACAAACCAACAGTGCTTTCGTCCGAATGCGAATCGGTCGCAGCGCATTTGAAATGTCTGTTACGAATGCATCCTAGACACCCTTTCGGCTCCATGGCTTCAGATCAAAAGAGGTGGACCTATTGAATTTGTGGTGGCCATCGCAATCGAACACAATGAACATTCACGCGCAATTTTGGCGTCAATAAATCACACTTTTCTGAGTATGTCAGTAGCCTCGGTATCTAGGCACATTCTTTTTAGGTGAATGTGGGCATAATGATATAGTAAATCAGGTGAATTGGACGGTAGCGGTGTCCCCTGCCCTTGGGTTGCGGGATTCCGTTTCCCTGTGAGTAGAAGCCTGCAACTTCCTGTACAAGCTCTGCGTGTAGTACTGGTTCGATTTGAGCGCCTTTTCTATGTTTTCAGCCACTGTTGAAAGAGTCTGTTCACCCATACAGTGAAATCCTTAGCAGTGGAATCCAGGTTGCAGGACCGAACGGCTGCGGTTAGAGGCACTGCGAAGCTATTCTATTTCTTGTTACCTGTATTTTTCCATGAAAAGCAATCTTAGGTTAATGCTACGCAATATTTCTCTAAATAGGGATGATTTGTCATCCGTTAAATAGCCTCAAGGCGGGAAGCGAAATACGAAATTGCTAAATTAACGGTTTCCCTCACACGGGTTGCTGTTACAATCTTTTTTGGTTTGCATAGCTCCATCATCGCACACGAAAAGCCAGGCTTGTAGATATCTCGAAAGGAAATATCGCTTTTAGGTACCCACTGCCGAATCACGAATTCCTGTTGGTTGGTCTTTGTTGTAGTAATGCCTTCATTCAGAAACAGGGATGCCGTGGGCCATCAGCGCTAATTGCCCGCTGCCTGCCTGCTAGTTATTAAAGTTATTTCTACTAGAAACAGCCTATAGAAATTAGTAATTTTCCCTCGAGCTCAGGAATCGTCGTCGCTGTCCAGTCTTCCACATTCCCACGCCATAGTCGTCCCGTACCCGCTGCAGGCGATTGGATATCGGCATCGGCCAAAAGCTCACGCTTGATTAACTGTATCTTCCCAGGATGCGACGTCTACATAAGAACCGGAAATTTCACACACCCAAGCAGAAGGAATTGCCAGTAACTATTTAGGGCAGGAGTAATCGTCCGCTACTGCCCCTCAGGTAGTAAAAGCATGCGTGCACCTGAATAGCAATGTCTTCACTAATAAAAATAGCAAGCGGTAATGAATGCGCAACCAAAAAAAAAAAGTACATTCCTTGGCAAGGTAGGCCTAGTCACAGAGCATTTGTAGCAATAAAATACGTTCTGAAAGTACTACGATTTTTTTGTGACTCATCAAAACTTGCCGCCGTCCGTTCCTAGCCGTCGTAAAAAAAAACTTTAGAAAATTATGTTTTGAAAATGTTAAATGGTTTTTATTTACAATAATCGAGAAAAATATTTACATACATAACATGTGCGCGTTTAAAATGTATTTAAAAGACCGCGCTAATTAAAAAAAACATGTTTGTGTAACTCAAAAAATAGTGTTGTTTTTTTATATTTCAAATTTTTGCGTTATAAGGCAGCCTTGTAGTCATTTATAAATTTTTAATACCGATGCGGTGTCTAACTTTCCGGTCGGATCAACTAAGAGGCGTTTATGTAAAGTATTCTTAAATGCAGAAAAGTAATGTGAAGGTTTTCTACACTGCGCGCCATTTAGGGTTTGTACTTTAGGTGTGTAAAACTCCACCATCAATCAAATCAACATTTAGCAATAACTATCCCGAGGAGCTCTCAGAAATACGCGCAGGTATCCAACGCGCAGGTATCCAATCATGCGTGTCGAACACATGTCTGTAAATTTACAAAACAGTTGCAGCGTAACTGCTGTTTTCGTTTGCAAATGTCGACAAATGACGATAGTCTTTGCGGACATTTGCCAAGTAAATGCCTCCCATCGCTTTCACGCTCACCTCTCGTGGTGTTCCTCTTCCGTCGCGCTCCTCCAAAGGTAAAAACACTGTAGGTATGCTCAGGTCCATTTAAATTTACCGCAGTCCCCTGCTACAAGCCGGGTTCCTCGATGCCAGCGCTGCATTACGGCGGACACGCGCATGAATCGAGGCGCCCCACTTCAACGTTTATAGAACCACGTTGCCCTTGTCCACGTGCATTCCAAGCAGAACGTGGAACCTATCTAGTGGAAACTTTCGTAACTGTTGGCGCTTCATTTTTTTAAATGCTGTCAGAAGCTCTAATGGCGCGGCCGTCACCAGGTGGCAGTGTGAAAGTTCTTTTTCTGCAGGGGATGTAGTATTTCATTTCGCGAAAATTAAGCATCTAGGATTTTTTTATAATATACAGGAACACTGTAAATATCCCGTGTGTATGAATTTTCTTTCTTATATTTGCGTAATGTCGTGATCTTGTTCAACAATGTTGACAAGTATGAACGTATAGAACCGGACTTAGACGTTTAGATTTGGCTGTGAGTATATAAGACTATTGCGCAGATTCTCATTTGCTTTTCGGGTTGCTGAATCATGTCTAAGACAGACAGACAGACAAACAGACATACCGACAGACAAAATATTCTGGGTTTAAGTAGCCTAAGAAAGGCTATTGTCTTTAAAATACTCGCGGAATTGATTGGTAAGAACAGTGGCATTGGGCACGGAAGAGGGCTTTTTGGTGCGCAAGCACGTTCTCGGCCGCTAGTTTGGTTTCGGGCCGGCGATAGCGACGGCATCCAGATCATCTATTTCTCTAATCCAGATTAAAAAAAAAAGAAATAGATTATCTGGATGCGAACTTGCCACGTGCGTAACAAAATGCACCACTTGACCTTGTCTTTTTTTTTTTTTGCTTGGAGCATGTTCTCGCATGCGCCGTTCCTGTATATCTTTTGATGTGTGCAGTAAAAAATTTCAGTTGATGTCTAACGCTAGTCCTGTGTGGTCTCTACTTTTGTCCCGTCTTTACCGCACTACTTTACCATGTTTCACATTTCGAACCAACTAGCTCACATTTACGCGTTGACAAGTATACACACGGGCGTTTTTGCTTTTGGCAACCACCAGAAAAGCGGTATCCGCGGTCTGAAATTGAACCCGCACCCTCATGTTCAGCAGCACAACGTATTGCCACTGAGCCAGCGCGGCGGGTAGGCACAAAATTAATTTATGGACGTAAAGGCACGGCCGACACGAATTTTTCCTTCCCCGGCGCAGTCACCTTCAAGATGTATGCTGGCCTGTGTGGCCCTGGCAATGTCCACTGCCTTTTAAATGATAATGGCAAGTTGGGTTTATACGAAAGTTCAACTTCGCTGAAGCCCTCTCAGCGTATATTCGGCGACGAAAGATGCATCAATTGAAGAGAAATTAGCCATTGACAAAATTGTTTTATTTCTCGCGCAATTTCACAACGTCTCGTGTGAGTCATCTGAGAAGCGAGTGAGACAGTGGTGTGATGTAGCAGGAAACCCAAAACCTACCGAGCTAACAATGGCGGCCGCAGAAGCTACTGGTCGCGGATCCGCATACAACACGCACATACGACAAAACCACTTGTTCGCCCCTCACTTTCCCGTCCCACCTGCTACTCTCTGTACGTCAATCTTGTGCTGTGCGGGACGTGAGATGGTGGGAAACAATGTGAATATGCCGCATGGCCTTCTGCTTTCCCTACAAAACGTCTAGAATACAGCGCAACCGCAGCAAGAAAAACCACAGTGGCACTCTTTTTATTCACATCCTCGTTATGGATGGTCGGGTTTTAGTCGCTTGGAAGCGCTAGGCTGAAAGGGGTCATGAAGAAAAAATACAAGTTTGTTTTATTGGAAAGTGTTTGTGTTTTATAGAGTGTCCAGCGCCTGTCCGGTTGCAAACGATCCTTTATTCACTGAGAAATTATTCAACTTAGGTTGAAGTTTTGATTTTCCTTCTAAATCGTGTGTTCTCGTGGTCTGCAATGACATCACAGAAACCAACCGCTCTGCAGCCGACTGCGACGCTTTGTTTACTGTTAGTGAACCTAGATGGCGCCCCTAGATGGCGCCCCGAACGAATCGGGATTCGTTCAAAAAGCAGCAATACCGCGGGTAACGGAATACAAATATCTGGGCATATGGTTAAACGAAGGTCAGGCTTATCTAAAAAGTCCCCCGCATTTCCCCGAGTGGGAGAATGTGAAAGTGCGAATGCACGGTTGTCGGCCCGCTTGCGGCGCTTGCGCTCGGCACCCGCAGCCCACCGCCTCGCCGCCTTCTCTTCCATCTCTTCCATCGGGTTTGTAGTATCACGTGTACACCACGCAGTTATCAAGCCGCTATAACGCCGCTGAGTCGCCAACGCAACGCCGCTGACGAAGTAGTTTGAATGCGTTAAAGATATAAGGAGCGTTCCTAACTCTGAAATCAGCGTGGCTTCCGTGGCTTAGTCGGTAGAGCGTCGCGCTACGGGCGCAACGTCCTCGAATCAAAACCGGGCGCCGGATGCTGTTATTTTTTTATATGGTGTAGTGGCCTGGCTGGCGCGCCGAGAGAGGGTGTTGCGAGCTGGAGAGCAGGCGAGGGGGGAGAGGAGGCGCTACGCGAGCGCCCTCGCGCGTCGGAAATCCGGCGCCGTTGCTAGGCACGCTAGCTAGCTCCGTTGCTAGGCTGCGGACGGACGGACGGTGGACGCGTGATTCAGGGTCGCTTAAGAAGTGCATTCGCACTTAAAACTCATGAGGAGCATTTAGGAATGAAAGGCAGAAGAAACGCCTCTATCATGAAGCACAGAGCACTGTGGGGATATAACAAATATGAAGTAGTGAGAGGAATCTGGAAGGGAGTAATGGTACCAGCACTCACCTTTTCAAACGCAGAAGTGTGTGTCAAAGCAGAGATTCAATCAGGGCTAAAACTAAATTAGAGGGACGGAGGTCGATTGACATTAGGAGCACACAGCAAAACAACAAATGAGCCAGGCCAGGGAGACATGGGATGGGCATCCTTGGGAGGGAGAGAAGCACAGAGCAAAATATGTTTTGAAGAACTACTTAGAAATATGCATGATCAGAGATGGGCGGCCAATGTGTTACAGTATCTTTACATGAAAAGCGTGGACACACAATAGAGGAAAAGAACCAGAAGGCTCAGGACAAAGTATATGAAACCTAGAAGTGCAGGGGAAACGACCAAGACAATAAAAATGAAGTGAAAGAAACAGAAACAACAAGCTGGAAAATAAGCATGGAAGCGAAGAAGTCCTTAGATATCTACAGGATCGGGAAGCAGGAGATCACAAGGGAAAAATTATTCGATAATACCAAAGGGAGTGCATTGCTTTTTGAAGCCCGAGCAGGTTGCTTGCGGACAAAACAGCTTATCTGCGAGCCGGTACAGGAAGAACTATGCGAAAGCTGCGGAAATGAGCCAGAAACCATGCGACATATTGTAACTGAGTGCAAAAGTATCCGTCCAGTCCTCAGTAATGCAGCCATCCAGCTTCTGGAAGCCCTTGGCGTTAAGGTTAGCGGAAAAGTAAACTGCACAGCAGTAGAGGTTAGTAAAAGAAGGTTAGAATGTTGGTTGGAAAAGAGCAGAGAACAATCTGGGAAGATATGCGAACAAAGAAGTCAGACTCGCACAAAAATGTCGTGAAAGTATTTGGTTTTTATTTTGACATTATTTTTTATTTATTTTGTTTGTATTTTTGGCGAGGTGATTGTACAGCGGCGTTGCTACTAACTAAGGCCGCTGTGCAACGCCACCCCGTTACAAAGGGGAAGCCACTAAGCATCATCATCATCATCAAGCCGTTCTCATCCTCTGGTTTACGGCCGTGTTTGAACCTGGCTTGTTTTTGTGCAGGGAGAAAATTATTGTTTCATGAAACATAGTGCTAGCTCGACAAATATGGTAATGTAAGACACCGTTGCTTGCGTAAATCGGCCAGCGTCCTCTGAGGCTACTCCAAAGTCCCGCAGTCGTGTGCAGCTAAACCAAGACAAGTACTCGCAGTACCAACAGCAGTACGCATCGTTACTTCTGTGTTTACGTGTGCTGAACGCCCTGAACCAAATGTCCGGGTATGAGGCTAACATATTATGCAACTTAAAAACAAATCTGAGATGCGTTTCGAACGAACACAATGTCACGACATGCGTTGCAAGTGTGAACCACGATTAAGCGGGCGATCCATTGCCTCCTCCCGCGCGTCGCAAATTCGGACTCACCTATCGCAGTTTGCGGGGACGAACAGCAAGCCGCTTAACGCTGGCGCGCAGGGCGATGAGGCTTTTAGCCACACGCATACTGTACATGCGCGATGCGAGGTGGAGTCGTACGTCGCTCAAAAAAATTGCCCCCACCTCCCCGAAGGGAATCGTGAGGAAGTGCGAATGCATTTCTTGCGCCGAGAGTACACGGCGTAGTAATTCTGCCATCGCCTTGAGAGGCGCAGTACCGGCGAGGGGGAGCTGTCAGGCGAGGGGAGAGGCGCGCGCCGAGGGTGAGTGCAAACCTAACGGGGGGAGAGGCGCGCCAGCTGCAGAGCATGTGACGTCACGGCGCGAGGAGAGGGGGAGCAGACGCAAAGGCGCCAGCGCGCGGTCACGTGGGAGTGTGACGTCACGGCGCGAGGAGCGGTGCGGGAGCCGGCGCGGGCGCGCGCTGCCACGGCGCGGGAGGCGGAGCGCGCGCGGGTCACGTGGGGTGTGACGTCGCTGCGCCGTTGCTACAGACGCTCCTCTCCGCTCCTCGCGCCGTTGCTAGGGGAGAGGAGGAGGAGAGCGGACGGCGGATTCAGGGTCGCTTATAAAGTGCATCGCACTTAAAAAATAATCACCTTCCACCCGCGGAAGCACAACGTCGCATTTTATCGCGAAGCGAACGCGTCCACAACACACACAGCTTCGATCACGGGGTGGCTACAAAGCTTCGTTCGGACACTCAGCGATGTCACGACGATGTCAGACCTGGGCGAGGGCGACGTGCTAACCATGCGACGTATTTAAAAACACAGAAGAAAAGAACTTGGTTCATCGCAAGCAAATTACTGCCCACAGAAGAGCGGAGCCGTGGATGGTTGTCGCGCTACTTGCCGCCATGTTGGAAACGCAAGCGGCCTCACGTATGCAAGCTTTTTGCTGAAAAGTGGCTAAGGGTACGGCGCATACGCAGTGCGAGCGACGCAAGGAACTATGGTTCGCTAACTTTTTGTGTACGGCTGCGTACATTATTCTAAAACTCTACTGTGTCAGCCATGTACCATCTGGCTGCGCCTGCAACAAGCGGGAGTTTCTGGAGTTCTATGAGCTGACCTATTCAGCCAGGACCGGCACGAAGCTAGGTTCCCCGTCAGCTGACGTGTTCGGCCAAGGGTCTGAACTCACCTAGAAATCCCGTCAGCGGACTTTTTCAGAACCTTAGCACCTGAGGTTTACTAAAAACTTCGTATCCTTATGAGGCGAAAGACACTAAAACGGGAAAAGGGCCCATCAATTATGTACTTTTGTTTGTGGAATCGCCACAAAAACAGCAAATATTTATGTGTGTGTGCCTAATACAAACATGACTTGACTCCTTATTATGCGAATATTAAACGTGTTTTTCGGGTGGATGTTATTGAACAAACAATAAATCAGGACTGGTAAATTCTCAGCGTTCAGCACCAAAGATTCATAGCGCGCCATCTTATGTCCGCCCGTGAAATAGACACCAAGAATGGCACCTCGCCCGAACATTTCCCCCTTTTAACGCGTCCCCGATTTGCGGCACATGTCCACGAGCAGCTTGGTCGTCTGCTATTGAGGCGATAGAATAATGCCAGTGTTACACGGCCACTTTAAACTAACAGTGGAACACTCAATTACCAGTGCGTCCTTTGCATTTGCACTAAGGCACTCGATAGACAGCTGGTCAGATGACCTTTCAAAGGCATTTGAAACGGCCGCGCAGCAAAGGCATGACACGTGTAACAAATCCACATGCACCTTCCCCGATTAAACAGCACAGCAACCCCAGGCTCTCTCGCCATTCCCCATTCATACATCGTGTATTAATGGGGAATGGCAGAAGGCTCAATCCGCAGGGATTGAGCCCCCCGCGCGCACAAATTGAAAGCTCATCCGAATATCACTGTCGAGGGTCTTTTAACTGGTGTCACCTTTCCAGTGGGCGCGCACAAATTACTTGCATCTGCTCCACACAAGAGAACAAAACTGTCTCTCGGGTTGCGAAAATGGAAGCACACTTGACATCGTTTCGAGGGGTCGCAAATGTGTCGATGACCTACCTTATTAGAAGAACATTCGCCCGTTGCGCGCGTAATGTGCCACATCTAGGCCTTCCCAGAAAACAATGAAAAGCGAATAGTCTTCATATAGCAGCATTTGGCATTCCCTGTACATTGCGCCTACGCAGAAAACATAAAAAGAGAACCTAAAAGCGTAAAATCGAAATAAAAACAGTAATCAGCCAGCCCGCGGTCTGAATGATTAAGTGAAATAGTCGAACATAATAAACTCTTTCACTTCCTTGGACCCTGGCGAAATCGTGAGGAAGCAGTGCTGGGTACAAAAGCACTGCTTACGTTGCTTGCGGAAACAGGGCTAGAAGAGGTTCTGTGAACTCTCTGAGCATGTACAAATTGTATGTGTGCATTTCTCCTCTTCTTCCCCTTTCTTTCTTTCCTTTTCTTTCTCTCTCCATTTTTCGCTGTCACCTCACTGTATTCACCCCATCTGGAGTAGCAAGCCCTACCGTTAGTGGGGCTGACCTCTTCAGCTTTCATTAAAGGCGTTCTCTCTCTCTCTCTCTCAACAATTGCTGGAGGTTTGAAGGCCACAGCTAGACCAATTGCATCTGTTTGCCGAGAGTGTTTACTAGGGACTAGTCCACCATGAAAACAACACTGGATTTGCAAGGGCCCTCACGCAAGAGCTTTGCACCAGCGCAGGACTTACAGCGCCCCTGAGTTCCGCGTTTTGTTTACACCACGAAGAGTGTCACAAACGTATCCCACGTGCATTTTGGGAAAAACTCTTGCCGTGCCGAAATTTTTGCAGAATAAGTCGCAGAAACAAGACAAGTTCCACCAGCGTATCTGCGCTCATGCGCACCCCCCTGCATTTTCTCTATCTTTTAGTCTCGTGATGCGGCTTGTTGCATCACTTTTACCACTATGCCCTGATATTGTTGGCGCTTTGTTGATGAATTTTCCGGATGAACTCGTTTAGGTTATGCGTTATATTGCCTGCGAAATTACCAGAGGAACATTCAGTCACATTTCTTTGTGTTTCTGGAGTCAGCGTTCACCTTCTGTGTTAAAACAGTAGTTTGTCATTTATTGTACACTTTTCTCAGGACTACAAATAAATAAGAGCATGTACCGGCCTATTTTATGATTTCCAGTGCGCGTTGGCAGATTCGGTCTTCCCAAAAATAACAATGACTCTGTTTCAGGAAGCACCTTCCCAGTAGAAGTAGTACTGTATCACAAATCTAAACACAGGCCCGTCTGTCCACATCAGTAATGCGGTGGAACCCCATTCAAGAAATAGAATTATGCTCACAGTGCTCAGGGCACTGTGGACTAAACAGCGACGGAGCGCTCCCCGGTTGTCTAGGATACCCTGATGGGTATTAGTTCTTGCAGACTTTCGCGTAATCTTTTCTAACCAACCCACTCGAGGCTAGCGCTCGTAGTGATTATCGCGCTGCTTGTCCTTTAGCTTAGGATCTTGATGGCAGTACTCTCTTGGGGCTTTGAGGGGCTACTGCAACAACACCGGGCTCAAAGTAACGTTTTTTTTATATCACTTCCTCTTCGTTCCACTTGCTGGTCCTTTGTGTTTCAAGACGAAAAGTTCGTATGCCGAACACGAGGTTGTATCAAGCGATGCTTTAATGCTAAGGAGGAGGCTTGATTCCTCGAAGAGATTGAAAAACCCCATTCAACTTCCCGGTGTGCCTAAATTCTACACCGTATCTACTCGGCTCCAAGCCTTATTTCTTCTTTCGTGTTGGCGTTCCCTAAACTGTTAAGAAAGAGCGCCTGTCGTCCGAGTTCAAAGTGAGTGGCAATGAGGCCGACTGTTTTTTATTACCAATCGTAATCTGCAGCTTTCGCTTAGAGGCAAACTGCACTCCGTTTTTCCTAGCTGATATATGGCCGAAATAAGTTGTTAATGCTCTGAACATTATCATCATTAGGTTCTAGGTTCAATGGTCCCAGAGTAAAATAACTACAAGCGTTCAAAATAGCTTTGTAGCAAACCACCATTGCCCCTGGTGGAGTGTCGTCAAAAAAGAAATAAAAAGTAAAAAAAAAAACAAATCAAATAGTTTACGCGTGGCACTGCCTCCGCGTTGGTTCGGCGAGAGAGAAAGACTGAAAGACTTTATTAGAAGTTTTTGTAAAACTTCCAGTACACTGTAGCCTGACTACTGTGCCACAGCATCAAGTCGCGCAACATCTACTGCGAGGGGTCAGGGAAGGGCAGAAGCGGATTGGGTGTCCCGGGCATTCGCAGAGGTAATGGTACTGATTGTCGCCTGCCCCGCGAGCCAGACAGCTCGGGCTAGGGAAGAGGGGTGGGTGAGTGTGTATGGGATACGCATCGATAGCGGAGGCTGCGCGAGTAGATTTTGACCGAGAAGATGAACCTGTCCCGTGTAGCTAGTGCTTTTCCGGCGACTGGTACTGCGCACTGATGGGACACATTCCTGGCGTGCACATCGATGCGGTTGGCGGGGATTCCTGTGCTATTTCGCCGTGGTGTATAACCGTTGGCATAATATGTTCTAATGCTAACTGCGTAGGCAGCAATATCCACCTTTTTTCAATGGAGTAAAGAAATTACAATCCCACAAAAAGACGCCCACTACCAACGTTTCTGGAGTATTTTTTTAGAAAAATAGTTTTACTTACAGCAAATAGCGGTGCTTGCATTGGCAGTGCTACATTGGAGAAACAGTGGAGACGGCCGCCCCTTTCTTTTCATCACGCCACAAGCCAGGATGGCGCCATTGAATGCTACCTTTATGCCATGTGTTGCGCAGTTAAGTCAAGGCTTGACGAGCGCTGGTGGGGCGCGGTGGAGATATGTCTTTGCTAACGAAGAGATCTCAATCTGTGTACAGCTACGCCAGGGGTTTCTAGGCGAGCCAGACAGCTCGGGCTAGGGAAGAGGGGTGGGTGAGTGTGTATGGGATACGCATCGATAGCGGAGGCTGCGCGAGTAGATTTTGACCGAGAAGATGAACCTGTCCCGTGTAGCTAGTGCTTTTCCGACGACTGGTACTGCGCACTGATGGGACACATTCCTGGCGTGCACATCGATGCGGTTGGCGGGGATTCCTGTGCTATTTCGCCGTGGTGTATAACCGTTGGCATAATATGTTCTAATGCTAACTGCGCAGGCAGCAATATCCACCTTTTTTCAATGGAGTAAAGAAATTACAATCCCACAAAAAGACGCCCACTACCAACGTTTCTGGAGTATTTTTTTAGAAAAATAGTTTTACTTACAGCAAATAGCGGTGCTTGCATTGGCAGTGCTACATTGGAGAAACAGTGGAGACGGCCGCCCCTTTCTTTTCATCACGCGCACAAGCCAGGATGGCGCCATTGAATGCTACCTTTATGCCATGTGTTGCGCAGTTAAGTCAAGGCTTGACGAGCGCTGGTGGGGCGCGGTGGAGATATGTCTTTGCTAACGAAGAGATCTCAATCTGTGTACAGCTACGCCATGGGTTTCTAGGCAAGCCAGACAGCTCGGGCTAGGGAAGAGGGGTGGGTGAGTGTGTATGGGATACGCATCGATAGCGGAGGCTGCGCGAGTAGATTTTGACCGAGAAGATGAACCTGTCCCGTGTAGCTAGTGCTTTTCCGACGACTGGTACTGCGCACTGATGGGACACATTCCTGGCGTGCACATCGATGCGGTTGGCGGGGATTCCTGTGCTATTTCGCCGTGGTGTATAACCGTTGGCATAATATGTTCTAATGCTAACTGTGCAGGCAGCAATATCCACCTTTTTTCAATGGAGTAAAGAAATTACAATCCCACAAAAAGACGCCCACTACCAACGTTTCTGGAGTATTTTTTTAGAAAAATAGTTTTACTTACAGCAAATAGCGGTGCTTGCATTGGCAGTGCTACATTGGAGAAACAGTGGAGACGGCCGCCCCTTTCTTTTCATCACGCGCACAAGCCAGGATGGCGCCATTGAATGCTACCTTTATGCCATGTGTTGCGCAGTTAAGTCAAGGCTTGACGAGCGCTGGTGGGGCGCGGTGGAGATATGTCTTTGCTAACGAAGAGATCTCAATCTGTGTACAGCTACGCCAGGGGTTTCTAGGCGAGCCAGACAGCTCGGGCTAGGGAAGAGGGGTGGGTGAGTGTGTATGGGATACGCATCGATAGCGGAGGCTGCGCGAGTAGATTTTGACCGAGAAGATGAACCTGTCCCGTGTAGCTAGTGCTTTTCCGACGACTGGTACTGCGCACTGATGGGACACATTCCTGGCGTGCACATCGATGCGGTTGGCGGGGATTCCTGTGCTATTTCGCCGTGGTGTATAACCGTTGGCATAATATGTTCTAATGCTAACTGCGCAGGCAGCAATATCCACCTTTTTTCAATGGAGTAAAGAAATTAAAATCCCACAAAAAGACGCCCACTACCAACGTTTCTGGAGTATTTTTTTAGAAAAATAGTTTTACTTACAGCAAATAGCGGTGCTTGCATTGGCAGTGCTACATTGGAGAAACAGTGGAGACGGCCGCCCCTTTCTTTTCATCACGCGCACAAGCCAGGATGGCGCCATTGAATGCTACCTTTATGCCATGTGTTGCGCAGTTAAGTCAAGGCTTGACGAGCGCTGGTGGGGCGCGGTGGAGATATGTCTTTGCTAACGAAGAGATCTCAATCTGTGTACAGCTACGCCAGGGGTTTCGAGGCAACGCGAGCGACGTCATCACTCCGAGAGGGTTTTTGGTGCGACGGTTGGATAACGCTCTGCTTAAGCAGCTGTGATATTTAAATAGCGGCAACTAAACACTTTCTTCTACATTTACCCATTTTATCTGTTAAAAAAACAAAGATCTTTTATAAAGCCTTGACCACTTGCAATTCATTGTACATTATTTGCTGTATTTACGCTGGCCCGACGCCACCTCCACCCCCCAGACTTCTCCAAAAATTGGGCGACTTAGCTTGAGTTTTTCCACGCACCGGTATATACATTTGTGATACTCTTTCCTTATTCGCTAAGTGAACAAAAACAAGTCTATCACACGGCAATTGAGGCATTTGCGCAAAGATCGACCATCGTATGCATGAATTCCAAAAGGTAACGAAACTTCCCGCCTCCTACACGACAAGCTACAATGTTCTGTCGATCGCTTAAGACAGTATTTACTTTTGTAGTTTTAGATTTAGTTTACCTGAAAGAGAATGTTACACCAGCACATGTCCCACGTGAAAATAGGAAACCGTGGTAGATAGGAAACATTTTTAGCATGTTTTGCATCACGTAGCTTTGGAAGCCGAGAAATGGTTTGGAACTGATTTTATAATTCCATCCTTTACGTGCAGTAATGTGAAGGGTACTGTACAAATGCTCAAAAAGCTGCTTGCACGTAATAAACAGCAAATCATTTTGGGATTGACCGCTAACACTGCGCCATCAGTTCCCGTAACAAAGTGGTGTATTTAGGGCGCCAGCTAACCATACAGCTTCTCGATATAATACGAAGAAACAGGTGTGTAAATCTGTACCTACTTTTTTACTCGCAATGCCAACGATGTTGGTAGCCCTGCAATTATTCAGGGGCAAAAACGTCCTGCCGACGGTCTACTTCGTCTCGGTTGATAGTTACGTTACGTCGCAATTTCAACTAACTCCAGTAACCTCGGAAAAATGTTAGCAGAAGTTAGCCAGGGTTTATTATTCCCGCGCGTGCTGCAAGCTTCGTGCAGTGCTCCGGTGCTTTGTGGGAGAGCCTACCACGACGTGTGCCCGCAGCCTGATCGCTTTGCTGTCGCTGACTCAAGCCGTTGCAGCTAATAAAGACGAAGCCAACGGATCAACATGTAGAGACTAGTCCAGGTGCAGCGGAGGCCGCAGCCGAAACCTGCTCTCACCCCTCTCTCAGATTGAACGGACGCCGATAGTGCCGGGCCCTCACGAACTCGGAATGTATTGTGTGTCTGTACTATTTTTGAGCATTGTGCAAAGATGGGCTAGCAAAGCCGCGTAGCCATATCCTTTACCGTGTATAAAAACCTGCCCTCTCTTTGGATAGTCGCCTTCGTTTTACAGCAGTGAATTCATGCTGTCTATCTGCCGAGTCACGCTGTAAGTTTGCCCGAAACGGCATTGTTCCTGTATTGCTGCGCCTCATCTTCTTTATGCAGTAAACCAGTTAAATTTGACTTTGGATTTTTGCCGTCATCACCAAGGCAGCAGCGTTTTCTAGACGATAGAAAACCACGCTACCTGACATGATGGAGGCGATGGAGACCGGTTCGGAGACGTCTTCCCGTATGTAACAGGAAGCTGCTGCGAGCGGATGTCGGCCCCGGCATGCCCGCATGCCCACTTCTGTGTTATCACCTACGTCACGTATGGCCGACTGTAATGCTCGCCTTTTTTCAGTTTCCCTTTCGACAACGGCCACCTTCACTAGCCGTTTATGTTTCCCGCGTCCCTGCTTGACACTCAGTGTTTTGCAGGCAGCATTCTCTAATTGGGTACTAATAAATGGCATAAAATCTGTATAAATCATATAAATATCATACAAAAATCAGATAACTATAAATATAAAAAAATCATATATATAAATATATATATATATATATATATATATATATATATATATATATATATATATATATATATATATATATATATATATATATATATATACATAGAACTTGTATAAATCGTATATATAAATTATATAAAAATTATATAAATAGAATTCGAACCGATGTGTCACGCTCTGTTGGCGTCATCGATAAACTGAAGCAGCTTCTGCCCACGTGGTTGAAAAAGCAGCTGTATTTCGCGTTAATACACTCCCGCCTCAGGTATTGCTCGCTTGTGTGGGGAACAACTGGCAAAGTAAATTTAGATAATCTTCTAGTACTCCTAAAGAAAGTAGTACGCTTGATAGAAATGAATCACCTGGAACCCACGCTGCCCCACTCTTCCACAAGTATAGCATACTGACTATTCAAAACAGCATAAAAAATGGCTTTGTTCATTTATCAACAGTTCAAAAATAATTCTGATGCCTTCATGGAACAATACGCATCGAAGAACCACGAATACAATCTACAGCATGCGAGCTACAACAAAAAAAGAACCGGCACTAACTATGGGTCGCAAAAGACAACCTACATAATTTCCGACTTTTTGAACGGACACCCTCCTATTCTTACATTGATACAGTCTTCTCTTTCTGTACAATCTTTCAAAAAGAAAGTTGATGTGTATTTGCTGCCGCTACAGTGAACAAGGTATGATATAGATAAGCGTAATATTACCGTTGAAAATTGCTCGGTATTTCTACTTTGTGATCTTATTTATAATTGCAATGCCAATTCTTAAGTAATACAAATTCTACCTTTACTTGTGTTATGGAAACTTTGTATTAAATGGAGTTTGTTTTCTGTATTATGTTTTCTGACCTCGAACATTTTGTACTTTGTCACGTTGCTGCTGAGTTGTGTGGAGGGGGGAGGGAAGGGGGGGAGGGGGGCGGGGAATGTCGCTTTGTCAGGTAATTCGTTTGCCTTTTCGGCATCCCCCGAAGCCAACCGCTTCTGTGATATTTTTATGCGTTCATTGCAATGTTTACTGGGTAACATCTCCTCTGTAACTTTTATCGATTGTCTGAAATAAAATATTCACATTGACATTCACATTATTTTCACGTTCGCGAATATTTCGGTGCTCTTGGCCTGTGGCGGTTGTTTTTAAGCTGTCAAAACCCTTCTCTGGAACGCCGATGTCCTCTGCTTACATTGCGTGCAGATGCCCTCGGATATAGAAAAGAAATGTAGGCTGTTTTGACAGTGCTGGTAGTTCTCCGCACCTCAAAGGCTCCACTGGCTTGTCGTTTAGGGTATCTTTATGACAACGTGTTTTCGCATTCTTTTCGGTAGCGTTTTTTTTTATTGATTGATTGTCGGGTTTAACGCGCCGACGCAATGCAGGCGATGAGGCACGCCGTAGTGGAGGGCTCCGGATTAATTTTTACCACCTAGGGATCTTTATCATGCGCCGAAATCTCGCACACACGGGCATTTTTTATTTTCGCCTCCTTCAGAAAAGCGGCCGCCGCGGCCGGGAGTCTGAACCGCGACCTCGTGCTCAGCAGCACAACGCCTTAGTCCCTGAGCCAACACGGCGAGTGGTAGCGTTTTCCTAATGGACATTATGCTTCGCATTACAAAACAAATTAAAATAGTGGCGATATCACCCTGTACTCGGGCATTCGTCGATTTTAGGTTAACAATGTTGCCAGATACGGGGATCGGCTTTCCGGAAAAAGGTTGTCGTCCAAACCCATGAAGGTGCTTACGATAACTGCAAAATACCTGTCATGACACTGTCTGAAATCTCACAATAGTAACACAACATGGTCCAGATCGACAGGCCCTTGCATCTTCACGTAATTAACGTGAGCAATAGAGTTTAAAATTCAAAGTGAATCGGTCATCTGATGTCGATGATCGAGGAGATGATCCGTTACGATGATCGCTGAAACGATGACTGGCTGGCTCATTGGCTGACGGCATATAGCCTACGACGGTCTATTCAGAGCAAAGTCAAAATGTACAATGTCTACACTTTATTTACACTAACTATTTACAGCTTTCAAGGCTCATGGTCGCATACAAGAGGTCGAGAAGGCGCGCGTCGAGCGGGGCTCGCCGTGGTCTTCTCTCCTCTCTGTCCTCCCGAAAAACCTCAAACTCCTCGGGTTTACCAACAAAACCCCGCCCACAAAAGGGACGTCACAACTAGAGAGTCAGGATGGCTCATTGATTAGCCCACACTTGGCCACTGATTGGCCACCGCGAGAAACAAAGCTAGGTGGCTTCAAAACAGTCACGTGACCCACCTCTCTCACTCTCATACATAAAGATAAAGGTCATCCGTAAAACACAAATATAACAGAAATGACAGCCAACCAACTAAAAGCAGACCTAACGCCGGGATTCGGCTCTCGGGCAGCACTTCCTAAAGTATTGTCATACCAAGCACGGCTATGTTTGTGCTCCGTGCCGCCAGAATTCCTTTCTTTTGTAGACACGTGGAACGCTAACAAACGCTTGTCGCGTTCCTATTGACGCATCCCAGCCACCGAGTCGCCAGGTTGAGACGTGTGATGAACTGAAACTTCGCCTAGTAACATTGAGCAATGCAACTGCACAGACAGAAGACCTGGTGACCTCTTCCTGTGTTTGACCCAATGTTTGACCCCTTGCTCCCGTCTAGTTCGGGAATTCTCGTGGCGGTAATCGCGGTGGTTAAAATGTCAACGGTCCGCCTACGCCGGTTTCCCAAACCAACCGAACAAAATCCTTCTTCGAAAGCTGGCATTGCTTTAAGCTATTATGTGGTGACCGACGCGTTTCTGTCGTCTTCGGGCCCGCTCGTGGGGTGAACACAAAGTGCGGCGAATAACAAAGAAGCCTCCGCGGTTTCTCCCAAGGCCCCTTGCGCGCAACTCAGCTCGGGCGGCGAGAAAACAAACACGCGCTACGCCCATCGAACGATACCTAGTTGCCTGGCGGCATTAATTAGTTAAGTGAGGTGCACGAACTTAACAACAAGGTAGTGTCAGTTCTCCTTATAATGGAGCCTCATGAAATCGTTTCTACTGTCCGGCAAGCCTAAAGTCCACGCCTTCTCTGGCGTCTTCGTAAGAGTTAGACAGAAATATAACTTGGTCCCCTGCCCATTCTTCCTCCCGCGTTTTATCCCGAATCCGTACATAGGCAACTGAAGAGATACCCGCCTTCCGCCATGTGTAACAGCGAAAAAAGTACCGAAAGGTACACGGGACTTGAGAACAACTAAGAGGAATAGTTTAAAAACTACCTAACAGTACTTTCGATCGAATGCGAATCAGTCGAAGAGCATTAGAAATGCGTGTCACGTATGCATCCTAGACGCCGCTTCGGATCCATGGCTCTAGCTGAAAAAAGGTTGACCTGTTGGATATGTTGTGGCCATCGCAATTGAAGAGATTGAACCCGCACGCGCAATTATGACCTCAATAAATCAAACCTTTCTCAGCATGTAAGTAGCCTCGATATCAAGGCAAATTGTTTTTGGTGAATGTGGGTATAACGATATAGTAACTCAGGATAATTAGGGGGTAGCAGTGTCTCCTGCCTTTGGGTTGCGAGATTCCGTTCCCCTGTGAGCACAAGCCTGCAACTTCCGGTACGAATCCTACGCAACCTACAGGTTCACCTGGAACGCCTTTTCTATCCTTTGAATGACAGAACAAAGGAGGCTGTTCACCCACAGTAACATAGGGGCGAAATCACGTTTGCCGGACCGAACGGCCTGGGTTAGATGCGCACCAAAGCTATTTTAACACGAAAGTGTTTATTTCGGTGTACACAAACATTTGAGTGATGTCATATCCGTCAAGGAAGTGGCGCCAGTACAACGAAGCACGCGGCCTGTATAGAGTGCAAACCTGCACATATGGTCTTCTTGCGGGGAAACAACTGTTAGAACCAAAGAGTACGTTATGCTTAGGGTTCTTCTTCGGGTTTTATATTTACTACGAAAGTGTTTTATGCGGGGAAACGCCAAGAATTCATTGACGTCATATCCGTCATAGAAATGACGCCAGTACACCTTTGCCGAAGCGACCCGCCAGCAGGACGTCGTTCGCCAAGCACACCCACAAGACAGCCGCCGACCCGCAATCATGCTCAGCTGCAGATTTCGCTGCACATTTCACTTTCGTGTTTTACCGATTCATATGACAGAGAAATCAACCAGAGTTTCTTTTTCTTTTTTGTCCGTATTTGTTCCATGAAAAGCAATCCTAGGTCGATTCCTCGCTGTATTATCTAAATAAGGATGATTCGTTACCCCTAAGGTAGCCTTAAGGGCGGGAAGCGAAATATCAACGTGCATATTAACGTTTTTCCTCACGCGGGTTGTTGTTGCAGCTTTTATTGGCTAACATAACTCCATCATCATTCCCGAAGAGCCAGGCTTGTAATTATCTCGAAAGGAAAGAATAAAGAATTCCTATAGGCTGGTCTTTGTTGAAGTAATGCTTTTATTCAGAAACAAGGATGCTCTAGCTGGGTCATTAGCGATTAATTTCCCACTGCCTCCCTGCTAGTTAATAAAGGTCTTGCTACAAAAAGCCACCAAAAGAAATTGGTAATTCGGCCTGGAGCCTCTCCCAACAGGAATAGTCGTCACTGTCCATTTGTCCACATTCCCATCCCTTATGTTCCCTCCCATACCCGCTTCAGGCGATTGGTCATCGGCATAGGCCAGAAGCTCGCGGGTAATTCACTGGTTCTCCCCAGGCCACGACCTCTACATAACCAACCAAAAATTTTCCACATCCACGCCGAAGAACTTTCCGTAAGAACTCAGGGTTGGAGTAAGTGTCCGCTACTGAGCTCCCGGTTGAAAAGCCAAGGCTGCACCTGAGTTGCAATGTTTTCGCTAATAAAAATAGCAAGCGGTAATGCCGCTACCTAAGAAAATGTACAAGCCATGGAAGATAACGTGCAGACACAGTGCATTTATTTATTACCATAAAAGATGTTTCATAAAGTATTGCGATTTCTTATATTGATAAAAATATGCTGCCGTCGTTTCTGTCCATCGAATCCAGATCAACTGCTAAACTTGTCGTTTCAAAATTTCTCTATTGATTGGTTTTACATTGATTGAGAGCAATATTAGCATTTTAAACAACTCTATGTTAATTGTGTTTTTTAAATACTGTGTAAAGAGGAATATTACGCGTCGTCTTTTGAACAATAACACGCAACTTTAAAGAATGTACCGATGTTTGTATTTGTGCTTTGCTAAAATTTGTATTACCTACACGTCTTGCAGATATTTAAAGTCTTTTTAAAACTCTATTGCATTACCAACCCTTAGGTTACGGACCTCCCGTTGGTCACACGATTCGAGTTATTTTCTTGTACATGGTTGACTGCAGAGCTATTGCCAAATATGAATATTATTAAGTATCTACGATATTCTTATATGGTGTCATTTTCACCCCTATGTTTACACGTTCTCACCCAGCTGAAAGGTTTTCATAGGCGTCTCGCGAAGCTCGTTTTTTCGCGCCGTGTTTTAGGGGCGAAGCTCCTTAAGGCGTGGGTCTGGCCATCCTCGACGTATATATGTAGCCACTTCTAGTTTAGTTCTTGGATTGTTTACTAGATGGTGTGGCTACCTCTAGTTTAGTTCTTGGATTGTTTACTAGATGGCGGTACTTGTATATGATGAAAAGATGCGCTTGGATTGTTTACTAGATGGCGTGGCTACCTCTAGTTTAGTTCTTGGATTGTTTACTAGATGGCGGGGAGCGTTGTAATAAAATCCGTTCGCTGTTGGCGCGCGCTCGGAGTCGCCCGATGGATAAGGCTGCAGATGTGGGAGCCCGCGAGGCAGAAGCGCTCCGTGAAGCTGCGCGACGCCGCCGCCAAGATCCTCCCGTACGAGAGCGGGAGGCCGAAGCGTGTCGTCTGGCTGCGCGACGACGCCGCCAAGATCCCAGCGTTCGAGAACGAGAGGCCCAAGCGTCACGGCAACGGCGCGAGGACCCTGCCGTACGCGAAGCGGCACGGCTGCGGCGCGAAGAGGATCTCCAAAACGTCAGAGAACGGGAAGCGGCGAGAAAGCGCGGGTATCGGCAGGCAGACCCCGATGCAGTGAGAGCTCGTGAGGCGTCTGCAAAACGCATCAGGCGAGATCAGCCCCAAGGTGCCGACGCGCGGTTTAAGCGAGACTTTCTAGACGTTACGTTCGGACACAGATGTAGTGGGCGAACTTTCACTGAAGAGTCACGGTTTTACCGATGATTTCCCCCCAGGAGCTTCGCCCACTCATCATAATTCACCCCGTGGATATGCTGTGAATTTTTTATACAGCTGGCGTGCTGCGTTGTACAAAGACAATCGTAAAGTTTAATGTTGGAGAGGCCAATATGAAAACAAAGCGATGTATTTATCGGTATCCCTAAGGCTGAGAACGTTGATATTCGCGGTTAGGTGTTCCAGCAGAAACGAACAAACACTCATGAAAAGAAGATGACTTGGTGTGCCTGATACACACCGTTGTAATAATTTGATTGTTGCAATCGAAGTCGGCAATTCAAAATCAGCATTGGATTTTGAGCTATCGAGACGTCGCGTTGAAAGGTGCTTTCCACTCATTAACTTCACCAATTATCATACACAGAAACAAGAGTGAATCTCATACTTCCCGCGGTGGTGGCTCATTGGCTAAGGCATTCCGCTCCTGAGCATGAGGTGGGGGGTTCGATTCCCGGCCGCGGCGCCGGCTTTTTGATGGAGGCGAAAAGAAAAAAAAATACCCTTGCGTACGAGACTTAGGCGCGCATTAAAGATCTCCAGTGGTCTAAATTAATCCGCAGCCCTCCACTACGGCTCGCCTTATAGACTGCACTGCGTCGGCGTGTTCAACCCTACACTCAACGAATGAATGAATGAATGAATGAATGAATGAATGAATGAATGAATCAATCAATCAATCAATCAATCAATCAATCAATCAATCAATCGATCGATCGATCGATCGATCGATCGATTGATGGATCAATCAATGTGAATTTCATAACGCGAAAATGCCAAGTACCTTTTTCAAATGCGACCACTATGTAACGCCCATTTTACTCAGTCAGTAGCTCTGCAGTCAACTACATATTTCGAGAAGTGTACTCACATGGATCGGGTAACTCGCGGAAACCTCGCACAACGTCTGATATCGTATTTGCAAATGAAACATCCTCTTTACGAAACGCGAAAGCAATAAAGTACTGTTTCTTTTGAATTCCAACACGCAGATCATGAGTAAGTTGGACTGGCGTAACAGAAGGCGCATGAGGTATCTCGCGCGTGCGTTTCCTTTCTGGGCACCACGCCAGTTAGCTTCGAGCGTCCATTGGATACGCAAGTTCAACCGAGATATTTTGTCTTCGTTCTCGTGTACTGTGTGGCAGAATAATATAGAATAGCGCAATTTTTTAGGCATAAAACGGGCTACTGATATGATTCCTCGGTTGCGGTGAGAAAGGAGGGTTCCCTAGTAACGAACGTGCTGGGGCGCGGTGAACGACCCATTGTTGCACGTATCTGCCGAAAGCGATGCTGGGTGTCCCTGGGTAGGCGTCGCCCTTTGGCCAGTGACCGGTGCCTTTAGCACGGCTTGTCCTTCACACAGACGACTGCCACAAAGCCTGCGTGGCATGATTTTGCAACCTGAATTATTATGTCCACGCATAATAATTCAAAAGAAACGCACCATCTAAACGGAGCCCAGTACCAATAATCGGCAAAAGATTAATCTCTTTCTGAATACCCGATAGCGATGTTGGACTCTATTGGAACATCAGCAGAGAAGCATAACCTACAATCGCTAAGGTTGCCTGTTGGTCGATACGTCATTTTACTCTCACAGACATCGAGGAGCTAGCTGTCGCTCTGGCAGCAGCGGAAGGCTAACGGACTAGCCAGTCGCGATAATTTCCGACTCCCAAGAGCCTTGTCGGCACTTTTTCAATGGACGAATAAGCCTCCAAACACTCCGTGCACTCTTGTAGGATAAAGGCGGCTTACAACAACGCCCTGAGCACCCACTTATCTGATCCAAAAGAGGACCCTGTGACCCCAACGTACTCTGGAATAGACTGTTATATAGAGGCGGACAGTGTAGTTCGAAGTTATATTACAAACCGATTACCGGCCGATCCCGACATGGGAGAACCCAGGCGAATTCGCCTGTAATTCCCGGACTCACTGGTATACTACCGGGATATCAGAAAAGAATACCCTCCGCCACCCGAATTTCTGACGAGGGCAGAAGCCACCGGATGGAGACAGCTCCACACAGCCGCGTTCCCAAACTTAAACATGCCGAGCAAAGTTTATCCAACCCGATTTAAAGACGCATGGCCATTGTGCCATCAGAAACCCACCCTCTACCACACAACGTGGGAATACCAAAGCAAAACAGCTGCTCCGAAAATCAGAGTGAGAAACTGCGGGAAAGCGACTGCTGTGAAGACCAGATCGGTGTGATTCAGAGAGAACGCATAGAAGCAGAGGCCGTTGGACCCCTGGAACAAAGGTACCACTCCTGCTGACTCCGTCGGTAACGGCAGAACGTCACACAAGCACCGGTAGAGTACCGGTCAAATACTCAAGAAAGATTAAGGTTTTCCCAGTGCAGACCGGTCATGTGATACTCGCTTCTGAAGTCCAAGTAGATCAGCCGACTGCTTTTTTCATGACGTATGCAGCTTCATATAGACTTTTATATTACTCCGAGGTACTTAAAAACAGCCACTTTAGATGTTACGTCGTTAGTGTTTCACTCATATCCCATCCGGCTGCGCCTGCACCAAGCGGAAATTTCTGCGAGCCGACCAATTCAGCCAGGACCGGAACGAAGCTGGGTTCCCTGTGAGTCGACCAGTGCGTCCTATGTATTCGCATTAAGGCACTCGATAGCCAATTGCTCCTGTGACCTTTCAAAGGCCTTTAAAACGGCCGCGCAGTGAAGTTATGACACGTGAAGAAATCGACGTGCAGGTTCCCAGATTAAACAGCACAGCAACCCTATGCTCTGTCGCGTTTCCCCCTTCATACCTCGTGTAATAATGGAGAATGCCAGTAGGCTCAATCAGCAGGGATTGAGCCCTCCGCTAGCGCACGTTAAAATATCACCCGAATACCACTGTTGAGGGTCTCTTAACGGGCGTGACCTTTCCAGTGCACGCACCCAAATTACTTGCATCTCCTCCACATAAGACAAGGAAGCTGTTGAATCTCCCAATGGGTATGCGCCAGTAACCATAATCATCATCATGATCATGTAGATTTTCCCGTGTCAGTAGATCTATCATCCCCACTAAGGGTAGCCATGGCCCAGGTCTCAATTGCGTCGTTCTTCCGTTAACAGTTTGGTGCCGTCAAACCCGGGAAGGCGACTGTACGTGACGAAGGAGACCACCGACGTCCCCTCCGGCTTGAGGTTCACAGAACCCCGCTCTTTTGACTGTTTTTTACGCTGCTCAGTCCCGCCCTCAGCAGGAGGTCAGGATGGCTGGCCCTGACCTGGTACCGACGACCGACCGAATGCGTTGGATGAATAAGCTGCGCCGGCAGCAACGCATCTTTCGCATGACTACTGCAAGACTGCTCAAGGCAGCGAAGGAGCTTCTGGAAGCCCCGTCTCCATCTTCGCACGACCTGGAAGAGGCCATTGAGCAGCTGGAGAGCAAGTACACCGCACTTCATGAGGTAGATCAGAAAATCATGGATCTTATTGAGAGTCATGAAATTGAAATTGACTACTTCGAAGCCTTGACGTACCAAGGAAAGATATGTCATGCCATAAACCGCCTGCACTCTGCCTTGAAGTCTCCGAAGGCTGTCGGCCTGAGACGTAAAACTGAGATCACTTTCGCCCATCAAGGTGATCCTCCTCAACGCGGCTCACACACATCGACCTTAGCCGTTGTCTTGCCGAAGCTACAAGTTTCTGCTTTCGACAGTGCGCAAGGTTGGCCCACGCAGATTGAGGACCATGTGGAGGCGACGGCCGACAGTCCCCCGAACATTCCCGATATCGGCAACGTGAGCACTGCAAAGCGTGTGGAGCTCAGCTTGCCGGTGCGGCAGACAGACGTCTTGACGTTCACGTCCCTGACGAGGATAGAACAAGACAAAGGTGGATGCGACCACTTCGGGCTCACCACGGCATCCGCAATTTCGACTCAGGGCAGCGTGAGGCCAGAAACTTCTCTTGCGGACTTCTGCTCTATGGCGGTGCAAGAACCCGTTCTGCACAACGGAGAGAACGGCTGCCTACCTCAAACCGGCTGCATACCTCAAACCGAACAAGATCAGGTGATCAAAAACAATTTGCCTAGTAATGTCCCGCAAGTCCTTGTACAGGAGCAAGCCGTCGTTGCAGCGCAAGATTGTTCTGACCAAAAGGCTGAAGATAGGGCTGAACCCAAGAACTTGCAAGAGGAGGCCTTCTTCAAGGTAGCATCGAGCGTCCCAACAAAAGACGGGTTTGAAGAAAGTGAGGCAACGCCTGCCGCAGACACGGACGACTGGGCTGCTTCCGCCCAAGCAGGCGACGAAAGACATGAGGTAAACGACGTGAAAGAAAACGTAGGAGCCACACCGTACGCGTCCGAGTATATCTTCGTTGCAGAGTTCATGAACAGACAGCCATTGCTTGAAGATTTGGAAACCCACGGTAGGCACAAGACCGGCCTCAGAGCCCCGCTAGACTCGGTGCACAAGGGATACCGCAAAAGGGAAAGTTTCAGAGTTGCATATAACCTTCAGCGACATGGGTGCATCACTGAAGGACTGCAGAAGTTTCAAGGATCTTGTAGCGCAGTTTCGTTAGTGACCGCTTCAGCTTGGCGGCCCTTGGTGGTTCTGAAAGCGGCAAGACAGCGGAAGCACCGCTGGAAATGGAAGAGAAGAGAGTTCTCCAACAGCTTTCGCTGTATTGAACTGGATCGAAAAGCAAGCTTTCGGATTGTGGACATAGTCGTCGTCGCACCATTTCTCTCGCGGGCGGAGGTGAGAGACGTGGTCAGTCGTGTCAGCAGTGTAACCCCAGATTACGGTGCCCGTGTCTGATGACTGATGAAACTCTAGCGGGCTTTATCATCCCACTGCCTCACTCCACTCGCAAGACACCTGAGCAGAGGGAGCATTCCGCCAAGGAAACGAACGCCATCGCAATTCGCTCGAGAAGGAAAGTGGCTAACGTGGTTAGAACGACGCGGAAATGATACGCGCACTCAAGATGGAACCCCAACGCAGCGTGGGCACGTCTGAAACGCACCAGGAGCGACGCATCAGATCGTAACGCAACAAGGTGTCCCAGCAGCCACAAGAGCTATCGAACGACCTAGGGATCTCGTTGCGCAAGCATCGTCCGTAAAGAACGTGTTACAGGACGTAGGAAGGGATCGGTTTGCGCTGCAATACTTGTGCGAGAACATTGAAGGACGCTGCTAGTTCCTCTTAATAGCAGACGTTAACGTTCCGCGCGCCGGAAGTGTGTTGAATCTCCCGATGGGTATGCGCCAGTAACCATCATCATCCTCATCATGTAGATTTTCCCGTGTCAGTAGATCTATCATCCTCGCTAGGGGCAGCCATGACCCAGGTCTCGATTGCGTCGTTCTTCCGTTAACAGAAGCTGTCTCATCGGTTCCGAAGCAGAAAGCACACTTGACACCCTTTCTTGGGGCCGCGAACCTGTCAATGGCCTACCTTATTAGGAGAATCTTGCGTCCGTAATGTGTGCGTAATGTGCTACATCTAGGAATTCCGAGAATACAATGAAAAGGGAAAAGTCTTTACATGGCAGCCCTTTGCATTGTCTGTACACTGCGTCTAATCAGAAACATGAAAAGAGCGCACAAAGCATGTAATCCAAATGAAAACGGCAATGAACCAGCCCGCTGTCTTCGATGGTCAAATTCAATCGTCGAACATAACATTGTGCGTCTCAACAATTCTTGGACTTTTGAAGGCCACAACTAGGCCAATTGGACATGTTTGCCGAGAGAAGTTACAAGGGAATAGTCCACCATGAAAACGCCATCGGATTGGCAAGGGCCCTCACGCAAGAGATTAGCATCAACACTTACTAGACTTGCGGCGCCCCTGATCAACTCGTTCGGCTTTACACCACAAATACTTGCACAAAAGTATCCCGTATGCATTTTGGGAACAACTCTTGCCGCGTGGAAATTTTTGCAGAACGAGTCGTAGCCACAAGACAAGTTCCACCAGCGCAGCTGCGCTAGTGAGCACCCGCCAACATTTCCTCTATCTTTTTGTCTCGTGATACGGCCTGATACGGCACTTTTACCACAACGCCCAGATATTGTTGCCGCTTTGTTGCTGCATTTCCCGAGACCTCGTTTAGGTTATGCATTATATGGCCTGAGAAATCACCAGAGGAACATTCAGTCACATTTCGCCATGTTTCCGGAGTCAGCATTCAGCTTCCGTGTTACAACAATGATTTGTCATTTGATGCCAACATTTCCCAGGACTACACATGGACAAGAGCGTATATCGGCCGATTTTATAATATTTCCAGTGCACGCTGGCAGATTACTTCTTACCAAAAAATAAATGACTTTGTTCCAGGAAGCATCTTCCCCTCTAGTAAAAGTACTGCATCAAGAATCCAAACACAGGCCTGTCTGTTCACCTCGTTAATACGGTGTAACCAGTTTTAAGAAAAAGCGTTATGTTCCCAGGGCTGCGGGCTCAGTCGACTAAAAAGACGATGTAATGCTCCCTGGTTGTCGAGGATACCTTGATGTGCATTAGATCCTGCAGACGTTCGCATAATATTTTCTAACCAATATTAATTTTCTCACAAGCATTGTTAACATAAACACGGACAGGTAGTATGTCCCCAATGTTAGCTATGGCAAAAAAATTAAAATTGAATTGGGACATCCAATATCAGCGGGTCCTCGGGACGCGAACCCAAGCGATGACAGGACGACCGGAGACCTGGATACCAGAACCTGTTGGGTGTCCAGATGGTCTCGGGTGATTCGGTTCTCGTGGAGCTCAGGGAGTAAGGAAGGGATTGAAAGAGCGGCAAGACTGGGTTCTGTGAACTCAAATAAATAGTGGGCCATTTGGCTTGCCTTAAAGCGGACTGTGCAGCAAACTATTGTTTACGTGTCGGTATTTACAACCATATCCACCCCGCGCCCCTCAGTACGATGTGGCTTGTGGGGGCCCGTGTTCTCCTACGCCTCGCCTGCACATGTTTCCGCAAGCTGGGAGCCGCCATTTTGGGTAGCCGGCGCGTCACGTAGGTCGTGTCCTCTTCATGACCCCGCGCGACGCGCCGAACCGGCTTGCCGCGAACGTGTGCGCGAGGGCGCGAGGGAAGGAGGACCAGTTTGTCACCTCCCTTAGCGCCACCCTCTCCCCGACCTGGGGAAGATCTCCTCTCCCCGCCGAGCTGACCTGCGGGACGAACGAGCGCTCCGGCGGGGAGTCGACTGGGCGATTTGGTCGGAGTCGGTTGGCTCGGCTGTACCTACGCCGAATGCCCCGATGACGGTGAACCCAGTTGGCTCCACGGACTCTGCCGAGAGATTCTGCCCTGATCGGTCGCCTCGGGATGCCTCCCCTGCTCCCGCGGCCGTGATGACGGATATCGAGGTCTGAGCCCAGCGGCTTGAGCGAGCGACAGGAGCCACTGTCTCCCCGCGAGCGATAGTCGTGTTGTCTGGTGTATGCACTGTATCTGCCAGGCAATAAAGCCTCACTTTGGATTGCCGGAGCCTGTCTACCGCATGTGAGTACTCGAACCCGTGCGTGAGTCTTCGGATTCCGCGGGGCTAGTGTACGGCGCGTAGCGTTCTCTAGCAAAGCTAGCCGGGGTCCTCTGCTATCCCGTACGTTAGTCCACAGGCTACATGCAAAATAACGCCGGTATCAAGGTTGACATTCACACAGGTGGATGAGCTAAGTGGTCTGTGCACTAAGTTTGCCTAAAGCGCTATTTCAGTCCTTCAATATGTGTCACGTGCCATTTAATGTGTCGCAACAACCTGTCCACGTTCATGTATTTTAAGCAAGTGTACAGTACTATCTTCTCCCGGCTTGTGTTGTTCCCCAAGGCCGCTCATATTCTTTGCCATGTTCAAACCTTGTGCCTCCTTTCACCACTTTGTAATCATCAGCGACACACGTCCTATACGTTTATGTATTCATGTAAAATTTTATAGGCCATTTAGAATCATACCGCCGCTTTCCGACTCTCAATGCGATGGAAGCCAGTTGTAAAGAAGGCAGCAACAATTCGGAGCATATGAGAATCAATCAGAGGGTACCAGTAATGTCAGTGGAGCATACATTCTGCGCGCAACTTCCACCAAGTGGATGTAGAAAACTTAAGGTAGACCCATTAAACGTTTTGTGGACAGCGACGCAGAAATCTTCAAGCCCCGGTACACGCAGATAAAGGTGCAGTCAGCCACGGACAGCCAAAGCCTAAGCGACGCAAAAGCCCCTGAAAAAAAGGTTGCCGAGACGTCTACGTTTATATCCCAAGATTTAGGCCGCCATAGCAATATTTCGACTTCCACGGAGCGTTTCGTACGGAGCTGCTGCATTTCCGATCTATGCTTCGCGAGCACGAAAGGTAATCGAAAAGAGAAAGACTAGCAACCAGGTTTTGTAATCGCCGCGTCTCAAAAGAGAGAAAGGCTTTATGTGCCTCTGGGGCTTAAAATGTGAGCGTGAAAGATTTTAACGGCGAGGCGTTGGTCAGTTTGAGCGAAGAATAGTCTGTGTCAGTGTATCAAAATGTTTATCACGGGATGTCTAGGCCGGGCTGAACAAGTTTACTTTCTTCATAGAAAGATAGATTGATAGATAGATAAATATCTACATAGAGAGAGGGAGACAGAGAGAGAGAGGAGGTCTTTCTTCAGGAATAAATAGTTGTCGTATAAGAAAATGGGGTGTGTAAAGTTTGGTTCGTAGAAGAAGGTGGTTTGTGTTGCCGTGGATGGGTGAAAGTAGCCGATGACGCTGACGCAGGAGGTAGATGATGAAGAAGTGAATTTACACTTATTTGCACAGACGATGAAGCATGATATAAGACAAAGGCAAACCGGATTACAAATAAAAGGCGCCGCAGGACACAACGGGGGGTATCGTGGCACGATCCCTGGTAGGGGCCCGGAGGCCAAAAAGGTGCCGAACCGCCGCGTGGTTGGCGAGAAATTCACACGGCTCTGGCGGGCAGAAACCGCCACGGGAGAAAGTCGTGATGCAACCGCTCTGGGCCGCAGCTCCGGACAAACTCATTGAAGCATGCGCGAGCAGGGCGCAAGCTAGGCCGCCTCATCACAGCAGCGCACATGCCAACAAGGGTTTTGACCCCCGCTCCCCGTCTGTCCACCCCCGAAGGTCGGGAGGAAAAGAAAACCTTCTCCACAGCCAAGATGAAGGTCGCCGGCAGGGCCATCCCAAAGGGCTGCGCCTTGCAAGAGGTGCCGGCGGCAGCCACAACCTCCCGCCGACGGTGGGGGCACAAGAGAGCCACGAGAAGGGAAGGGGGTCCTCATCCTGACGTGGACTACCAGCGCTGCCATCATTACACCTCCCCCATCAAATGCCTGCGTCAGGACTGCTTGGACTACTACAGGTGTCACAACAAGGGATTACACCACCGATACACACAAATAAACAAACAACAAAAACACGGGAGGAATATCTCTTGAGGACTCAATGCGTGCAAGCGAAATTTCCGCGTGACAGCAAAGCACTACGAGAAAAGAAAAACGCCAAATAATACGTAACACGCATGGGGCACATCATGAACACCACAAAACTACCCGCGTGCGGGATAGAATGACGAAGACAAAATTAAGGCTGACTCGCGAGAACGAGGGAAACAACAGGAGAAAATGGCAGCCAAATGAACAGCGCAATTGCAAAACAAAACGACGAAACACAGGGTGGACTGTTACTTTCCGCCCCAAGCACAGAGACGAAAAAAGAAACATCAGCGGAATCAAGCGCACACGGTCGCTCAATCAGTTCACCACAGTTCCTCCCCCCTTTCGCCCGTAACACTCGATTTGATCGGGCGCTGCTTCGAGGTGAAAGTCCACACCTTGGTTGTGCGCCCACCGCAATGTTCAGCGTTTGCCGAGGCGTCAGGTGGTCTGCCGCGAGGGAAGCCCACAATGATAGAACCACACGCATGACCAGGAGCCGAAGTTTTAAGACGCTTCCTTTTTCATGCTTGCGTTTGACACTGGCCCCTCCAGCGCATGCAAAGTGACCCTCCGCTGCCCCTTTGTCGACGCTCGCTCTCATTTCGGACTCTTGATTTACTGCGCCCGCAAGCACCAATTTATCAGCGTTCGACGCTGTGAAGCTGCGGCTAGACTTAGGAGACCCCAAAAGCTTGTCCAGTGCTACCATGGAGCCATGGTCGCAGCTGGTCGACGGATTGTCAACGCTAATAAGCACTGGCGGACCTTGCTGATGACGCGTACCCGCCTGTGTGGATGGCGGCTCAGTGCCGTCTGAGTCCCTGTCGCTCGTCGCGGCATTACCCGTCTGCGTTAGCCCGCTGCACACCGCTGCCGCTATGCCTGCCGTATTTCCGCTACCGCAAATGTTCGAGGTAACATCTGCCCCCCGCAGACCTTTTGGACAGGGCCAGTCATGATACGGCGGAGATTTTGAAGCACACAAGTGGGTGATGGCTGTCTGAGCGGCCGCCTCTACTCCTAGCACCATGGATCTCAGTGGAGACACTTCTGTACTGCCCGGATCATTTTCTTTTCTCGCGTAGTCCCTGAGTGAAGATAAGTCGCTACGGGCAAGATCCTTTACCTCCCCTGTACCAACACTGGCAAAATCCACTCCTGCTTTCCCGGCGGGTGCCGTCGCAGCGAGCGTACCTGCCTGACCTGTGGGCTGGCCGGCCGATTCCGCTGCCTTTGGCTGTGTAGCCGATATGCCGCCGACAATAGCCTTCGATGGGGAACGAACAGCGGGACTCGCAGTCATGCTTTCACGGGAATCTTCGCCCTGTGAAACACGTTTCGCTAGCCTGGTCACCTGATCATTGGTAAAAATCCTTCTCAACAACGCAATTTCTTTGACCCTATCGAGCTGTAGTTTGAACGCCTTATTGGTGACCCTCAGCTCCACCAGCCGGCTGTCCACCTTGCATGGCCGTCTTTTAAAGATACCGGACACTGCCGCAGTGACCAGACGCGGCCTTTCCCCTGGCTCGGAATCAGCTACTTCTACCCACAGTTCCCTTTAAGGGAGTGGACTGGCTTCGCGATCGAGATAGAGGTAACGGCGGCAGTTAGCGGACGAGTGGGTTGTCTGACCACAAAGGCAGCACGGCCGCACAACGTTCTCGTTTCCCAGACGAGCTCGGAATTTCCGCTTCAGCCAACCTTACAAGCCGCACCAGCTCTAGCGTTGTGGCGCGTTCGGCTTCAATTTCGTAATCTCTAGCCATGGTGGGCGCTGGCAATGAGGATGTCCCTCCAAAAATAAAGTAAAGGTGCGGAGACCGACCACTCACCGTCGATGACACGGCCGCGCCGCTGCACCACACACGTCAGTCCCACTCGTCCCGCGGGATCGGAAGGTCATAAAGTGAAGTTTCCCCGGAAGGAAAACTAATCCATCAGGGACAAAGACGAAGCGACCCTGCTTCGTCTTTGTCCCTGCGTGTTGTCGACCTCTCTCCTCCTCCGCTCTCCGAGCTGTCGTCGGTCACACTACGTTCACGAGTTCGTCATTTGAAGCGACGACGATATCCACGACGCTGTCGGGCTGGGCCAGTAAAGTTTGGTTCGTAGAAGACGGTGGTTGGTGTCGCCGTGGATGGGTGAAAGTAGCCGATGAAGCTGACGCAGGAGGTAGAGGATGAAGAAGTCTATTTACCCTTATTTACACAGACAATGAACCATAACATAAAACAAAGGAAAACTGGTTTACAAATTCCTGGTAGGGGCTCGGAGGCAAAAAAGGTGCCGCACCACCACGCGGTTGACGAGAAATTCGTGGGGCTCTGGCGCAAAGAAACCGCCACGGGAGCAAGTCTTGATGCGGCCGCTCTGGGCCGCAGCTCCGGACAAACTCATTGAAGCATGCCCGAGCAGGGCGGAAACAAAGCCTCATCGCCACAGCAGCGCACATGACACTTAGGATTTTGGCCTCCGCTCCCCTCTGTCCGCCCCCGAAGGTGGGGAAGAAAAAAAACCTTCCTTACAGCCGCGTCCGGCAAGGCCATCCCAAAGTGCTGCGCCTCGCAAGCGGCCACAACCTTACGGCCACAACCTCACGCTTACGCAGGGGGACACTAGAAAGCCACGAGAAGGGAAGGGGGTCATCAACCCGACGGGGACTACCGGCGCTGCCATCAATACAGGGTGTAGAGGTGGTAGGGACCTCAAAGGTGATGCCTGAGTCGACGGCACCAGTTACAGCAGCTCCAATCCTTGCCCTCTCTATCGACTCCAGCTCATCTCGAGGTAACGAGCTGGTCAAATCGATTTCCCATGCTTCGAAGAAGTGCGCAATGTTACCTGTGAGTTGTTCTCACCTGAATACACCTTAGGACATGGCTAAGTAACGCAGGAGAGGATGATTGCTTCCCCAATTTTGACAGAGTTTTTAAATGATGTCTGATGTTCCCACCGAACACCTCAACGCACATGGATTTTCAGATAACTGTGGTGGTTTTTGTCTACGGAGTTTGTCATTCATCGGCATTGACACCTGGTTGTAGTAAAGGTAACGGTTGTATTACTAGGCATAAGATGAGGATTCGTTCTTAATGTTTTTCGAAGAGGGCAGTGTGCTAGTTGTGGTCACAAGGAGCACGGTATGTGAGTACGTGTGCCTCTTGCATATTGCATTGTTCGTTTTCAGTCATTGGATTGGGCTGTCCAGCTGACGTTGTTAACTTTCTGCATTATGGATGGGAATATTGCACGGAAGCGCTTGGTACTGTGCCTCCACAAAAATGTATAACGTCCTTCATGAGTCTGTAAGGATGTTACGCTTTTATTTTATGCTTCCTAATCAGATTTCCAAGAGGATGGCTGCAGCTTCCACTTCTCCCTTTATGTATGGGGGGAGGGGGGGGGGTCACGCGGTCACAAAGATTGCCAGGGTAGTCAACTAAGACAATTGTGGCCTCGTACTTTCGTACACCTCGGAGTTTGTGTATACTGTGGTCTCATGATATTGAAACTTTCTCCGAATGAACTTGAGCCTGTCGTACCGCCCCTTCTTGTGTAGGATTGTGTCCATATTTTTGATCGAGGAGAGTTATATGCGGGGTCGCTGGGTGGATGCCATGACAAGCACGGCGTGCAGTGGTTTACTTGCAAAGGGGTGGGGTACCTGTCTTTTCTCTTTTCTGGGTGCCTGTTTCTTGTCAAATGGGGTATGGTGGACCCTCCCGATTTTGTTTTTACAAACGCTTTCTTGGTGCTAGGAGAGTGCATTGTTTCTCCGATTTACGAAAGGCGTTATTAAGACATAAGTTCAGGACCTATTCATCGTCGTGATCACTAACATCCTATTTAGGATGACTTCATGGCGGAGACCTCTCCTATTGACCTGCACCCGCTCTTACCCTAAGCTTCCCGAATCGATTCTCTGCTGTGGATACTGTTATTTCATAGATTCATCGAGTAAATGAACGTCACCTTCTTCTAGAGCAGTCTATGCACGTTCATTCTGTTACCCTAGTGGTCTACCCTCTGTTACTTCGTCTTATGGTCAAATTTGCAAGGTTGAGAACTCCCTTGTGCGCAGTCCTAACGATGGGGTTTCTTTCACTTTACTTGGTGCGGGTAAATTTGTGGTACGGCAGGCTTTGCCATATTCTGGTCATTATCAGTGATTGCATGAGTCGTATCGTTTCTTTTCTCTTTTTTGTGCTACTTCTTAGTTGGACGTTTTGCTTGTGGGGAAAAATTCTTGAAAGATTTTCTGTTTTTTCTTATTGTGCATTGGGAACTTCCCGCATGTTTAGAACGTCGCTGGGCCTTCTTACGTGGCTGTTGGGTGATTTTCAACTTGGACGCGTGGCCCCATCTGCTGTTTAGCAAACAGTGCTTTCAGCGGAGACATAACCTTGGGAACATTGAAAAGATTTTGAAGACTTACGTGGTGGGACGCCGTAGGGAGGGCATTATTTTAGCTATGTTCGGCTTATAATCTATGCCTTCCTTGATTTCTGAGAGACCGGCGTAATCCTTTGTTCCCTGTTTTAGTTAGGACATCCATTGTTGGGGCTGGCGTAAGTCCCTGTGGAAAACAACAAGCGGTGGCTCAAGGGTTACGGCGTTGCGCTGCTGAACCCGAGGCCGCTGGCACAATTCGCGGACACGGCGGTCATTTTTGTGATGGAAGCAGAAAACAGATCCGTCAATGCGTCGAGATTTCCTCGCACGTTAAAGATCCTCAAGTGGTCAACAATGTTCCGGAGGCTTCCACTATGACATACCTTGGAGCGTACGAGTACCTCGGGCATGAATTACCTGAAATTTATATTTTTGATCTTCTGGTGAAAACCTGCGTTGCAGTGGTGACGTAAGACGTCAGCACGGCTGGAGACTGTGTCTGTCGAGCATGCTGCCACAAACTGGGCATAGAACAAACTTCACTGCGCAGGTGAGGCACCTGGTGAAAACGCGTGTCGTTTCTTTTGTATCCGACTTTGTATTATTGTACTCCTTTACAACCTTCTGTTGCCGTAGCGCCACATTACAGGTTTAGCGGATCCGTCGAATCTTGCAGCCTCAGTCGTAACTCGAGGGTGGCAGCGGTGACATATTTCTGTGGACGCCTGAGTAGCACGGCTGCCAGCGGACGGACAGGAGCCTCAGCGGAATCGAAAAATGAACCTAATAACGCTATCGCGTTAATATCAGTTCTTCGGGACAACCACGCGAAGGGAAGGTCCAAACTAGATGAAAGATGTCGGCGGAAGTGCCATTCACTGTTTGCCTGCGAATCCATTGGTTTTGCCTGCAACACCACATAGCAGCTCTCACTGTTGCGCTTGCCTTGAGATGCATCTGATTAAGTTGGTTGGTTATAAAAAAAGTAGCGTAAGGGTTCTTTACGTCGTTGCTGCTGCCTGTTAAGGGGCAAGGGCGCCACTAGTCTTTCTAGACAGCCGCTCTATGCCTCACACAAGCTGAGGCACGGCAGAGGACCACTGGCCTAGCCAGAAATGTTATTCGGTGAGTGTTGTACACGACCGGCTAACAAACCTAAAAAGAATGTAGAATGCGGGCACACATTTCCATTTTATTCGCTCGTGTGATTTCCTATTTTTGTATTGCATATTAGTTTAGCGATGCGGAATGTGCAGAACAGAGACGACAAAAGGCTGAAATTAGGAAGGCTCAGAGTCGAAAATGCACCGCTAAGAAACTTGGATATTTCGACAATGCCCCTCCTCAACGCCCCAGCCGAGAATAACAGGAAAGGCTAGTGGGTCGTCATGACACGCCGAGAACAGGGACGGCTTCAGAAAAGGTGACGTCAAGACGTTTCCTTTTTCCAGGCTGCAGGTACTACATGCGGAGGCAGGCCGCGTTTCTTCTCACTTCGTTGAGAGTGTTGCCGAAGACGATAGTCTTCTGCCGTTCCTACAACGTAAACGCACCTTTTTAAATGCAGAGCATTTCTTAGCCTCGCCTGTTCCTGCGTCGGGCGGTGTCAACAGTTTCGCGTCCGCAGCAGGTGCGCCTCTCCTTCCCTCCTCTCTCTCAACAGCAGCTGGCGCGCGCATGCGTCGTAGTCAGCCCGTTCGCTCCGTCGCGGTCTCGGCCTAACAGGTGCGTGATAGCAGCGCGGTGGGTCGTGGAAGGGCGCGCGCTGCTTGCGCATGCGCGCTCTCCCCCCCCGTACTGCTCTCCCTCTAATGCGCGCGCTGCAAATATAGCGGCTAGCGGTCGCTCGTGTTTCAGTCACTGCGTTGCTCCTTCCTTCCTTGGTTGACGCTCGTGCCCACGTTTACTCGTGTCTGCTACTCCAGCATCACGGAAGAAGCGATGGAAGCAACACTGCCTTCAATCAGTACTGAGGCCCCAATGCTCTGCATTTACTCGTGTTCCCCACGCGGGAAGGCGCGGGAATTTTTTCTCTCCCTCGCCCACGTTTCATCCTTTTTCCTCCCTTTTGCCACTTCCGCAATAAATAATGCAGAAGACGTTTGGGAAAGACAATTCAGATTTACCGTGTTCCATGGCTGGGGCCATCTACTAGAACGTTTTGTCACTCTTGAACCTGGAACACGTATGGGACATTCAGGCTCTCGCGAGCACTCTTTGTATTTTATGGTGCCAACATTTTTTTTGGACGCATGTGCTTTTATTTCCTATCACAAAAAAGAAGCACTTGTATCGGACATGCGCTGCCTGCCTAAACCTTATCACGATAGCGCGAACACGCTCAGTGCTCTTGGATGTTATCAAGTTCTTGCCTATATAACGTCATGCCAATAAACCCTCCTTTCATTCTTGTTCCTGCCATCAAGTACTTGCCTTTATATTTTATGAGCCGCACGTCGCTTACAATACACCGTGTCTGATGTGGGGCTGGAGCACCGACAACGATAGAACTGCTGAAGGCTCTGCCCCCTTGCAACTGTCCGGCAACCTCTTCGAGCAATGGAAACGCTTCAAATAGAAGTTCGACCTGTTTCTCGTGGCGACTGCAACGAAAGAGCAATCTCGGAGTGAAGCGGCAAAAGCGGCGCTACTCCTGAGTGTGGCGGGTGACGCCGCCTTGGACGTGTTCAACACTTTCACGTGTGAAGCATAGGAATGCAAGGAAGACTACGCAACCGTCGTTAGGAAGTTTGAGTCCTACTGTTTCGAGTTGAGCAACGAAGTGCATGAACGATATGTGTTCCGCTCGAGGAAGCAGGCAGACGGAGAACCGAATGAAAAATTTGTTCGGGACATCAAGAAGCAAGCTGGGCAGTGCAGTTTTGGGAACCAGCGTGATTCAATGATCTGGGATCAGTGTTCGACACGATTAACGCTAAGCTGAGTGGAAAAAAATGCTTCGTGAACAGCAGGTAACGTTAGGGAAGGCAGAAGAATTTTGCAAGGTGGCCGAATCTGTGACGCAAAGAAGCGAGGTCTGGAACACTACGCACAGGAATATCGATACTATTGCAGGGCCCGCATCCGTATCAAAAAGCAAAACGCTCGGGATAGCAACACTCCGTACCGCTGCAAAACGTTCGACCGTCGGAATAGACCGCGGCAGTGCCTGGCATACGGAAAGAAATGCAACGTGTGCCACTTGCTTCACCATTTGGCGGCGTGCTGTCCACGAAATTACCGAACGTCGAAAATTGCCGATGTCAGCAAAGACGACTTTGATTATAATTTCGCCATCCTTGAGGTCGGCGTTTGGAAGGGAGGAAGCAAAGACTGAATGGTAGAGGCTGAGGTTGCGGGCAAATGGTTTCTTTTAAAGTAGACACCGGCTCACAGGCCAGCCTTCTCCCATTTTCAGTGCATAGAAAAATGCGTGCTGCCGAGCAACTGACGGCTAACAGCTCGGTGCTACGGGCCCGAGAAACGCCGCAGAAAGGGACCATTGGCAACGCTTCTACCACAGTGCAGTGCTTTGTCGTCAAAAATGGTCGTCAAGCCATACTAGGACTGGCTGCGAGTTAATCCCTGGGTCTTTTTCAACGAGCAGTGGCCAGTATAGGTGTTTCTGAGCATGGGCCGGTGAAAAAGTTCCCGCACCACTTCCAGGGTTTAGGATGCCCGAAGCAACTGTACAGCATGGTCTTACAACCAACAGCTGTTCCCTTGGTCCAACCAGCGAGGCGTATCCCCCTGTCCCTGCGGGAGCCCCTTCACGACGAGCTACATAGACCGGAATGCGAGAACATCATCATACAAAAAACGAGCCCACGAACTGGGTAAGCCCCCTCGTCACTGTCAAGAGAAAGGACGGCAGAATTCGGATTTGCATGGACCCTAGAAAACTTAACGAGCCCATCAAAAGACAGCACTACCGGCTTCCGAGACGTAAGGACAAGGAAGGGGAATTGGCGAGGGCCTATGTGTTTAGTTGCTTCGACGCGAATTCGGGCTTTCACCAGATTGCACTTGACGAACAGATATCCAAAATATGCGCTTTTGCTACTCTATTTGGTAGGTACCGCTACCTCCGATTGCCATTCGGCATCGCCTCAGCGCCGGAAGTTTTCCAAAGAGCGATGAGTGAAGTCTTTGAGGGCCTTCCAGGTGTTCATGTGTATATCAATGACGTGTTGGTGTGGGGAGCAAACAAAGCAGAACATAATTAGAGACTGCTGGCAACATTGAAGGGGGCCGGAAACGCAGGCCTAACGTTCAACGCAAAAAAATTGCAAGTTTGGAGTTACGGAAACATAGTTTCTTGGCGATATGTTAGGGCGTGAATGCATATCGCCAGACCCAAAGCATGTAAAACGGTGAAATTATACTTAACGGCCATGCAATTTATTTCTAAGAGCTAAATATACAGGCCATATTGAAGTGCGTTTATGCGTCTATCTCGTAGCAGTAGTGAAAGGATCTATACTCGGGTACAAGTTAAGAACGGCAATAGCTCATGTAGTGTATCTCTCTACTGAAACGACAGGCCCGGATATCAACGTGTGCGCTTTTTGAAAGGACACGGTGCTTATGCGTGACATGGTCTTCTTTTTGTCGTGTATTGCTCAGGTGAGCACGTGCTCATAAGGCACATTTTTCCGAAACGAGCTCACCCTACCACAGTTTAGAGCCTTGGTGAAGGCATGCTAATGCAGTCTGTCTGCCAATTAGCTTTGAAGGTTTAGGCCATGCCATTTGCTGGGGATTCAGCTTCATGCAATGCTTGACAAGCACCCATATAACGTTCCATATTAACAGTAGACCAGGGTGCACGGCTTTCCATGATTGCCTACATTGCACATCAGCCTAACAGATTGTGCTGTTTTTCTAAAATCTTTTTCGTGGCAGTGGACATAGGCATAAATATCAAGTTGCCACTTCAATTTCTTGCTTCAGTATTTGTTGACAGCTACATCTAATTGTTGCCTTGTTTCTTTTTTCCCTTTTTATGTGCCACTTGGCACTTTGGGACAAATAGGGACAAGGGAAGGGCCTGGAGCAAAGCTGCTTATGCACAATGGGTTGATGAGCAGTTAGCAATCTACTTTGCTACGTCAAAAAGTAAATTGAAAGTGTGTATAGAGGTGTGGTATATACAAGTGCTTAAGGGTGCAGGTACCTCGGGCCCGGAGGACAGCACCTTTACACTTGACATTTCAATAGGAATATGTGTTAGGGTAGTAAAATAATTTGTGCCATAGCTTCTTACTTAGTGTGATGTTGAGCTGTCTGGTATCGGGTCGCTCCGAGATATCATCAACTGCAGTGGTAACGTAGACATGACATCGCACAAGTCAATGATATCACAGAACGTCAATGATGTGTCGTTGGCTGTATTATTATCGTTAAATCCTATGATATCATTGGACTTCGCCGATATATCATTGGCGCCTGATTATCGTACGACGATATGTCGTTGGCTGCGCGATATCATTGGCTGTACGATCCCATAATGTCGTACTCGCGCATCGTTGAGATTATCCTATGATTTTTTTCTTTTCAGTGGGGTCGGTTCTATATTTCAACGGCCGTTACGACCCTGATCAGTCCATAAAATTACGGATCGTTTTTAGAGTGGAGGACCACCATCGCACACAAAGAGCCAGCCTTCTAGCCGTCTCGAAAGGAAATATCGCTTTCAGGCGCTCAGTCAATAATCACGAATTGCGACTCGGGTGGTCGTCGTTGTAGTAATGCCATTATTCAAAAACAGGGATTCTCTGGGTAATCAGCGATTAATTGCCCAATGTCTCCTTGCTCGTGAATAAAGGCCTTGTTGCAAAAACAAGCAGACAATAGGAATTGGTAATTACTGGACCAGAGGAGTCATCGTCCCTGCTGTCCATTTGTACACATTTCCACCACAAAATAGCCCCACACCCACTGGAGGCGATTGGATATCGGCCTCGGCCAGAAGCTGACAGGTCATTCACCGATTCTGCCCAGGCTGCTACCTCTACATAACCAACCGAAAATTTCATAATTCCACGCAGAACTTGCCAGTAACAATTCAGGGCTTCGTAGAAAATGTATTCAGGCTCGGACCAAAGTGTAACACGTCATTCAGTGACAGTTTTCCAGGTGAACAAGATGACGCGTCAAAGACAATTCGAGTCTTGGTTCTTTCCCTGTCGTTGCGGATAACTGCTCGGTGCGGCAGGTAGTAGACTGGACCGGCTGCTTCTTGTGTCGTTGCGAGTTCGGCGAAGTTGTTCTCAGCATATTCGTACATATTCGTCACATCGTACCGAATGAGAAGGCCAGAATGAGAAGACCAGAATGAGAAGTAGAGAGAGAGAGAGGAATTTTATTGAAATGAAATAAACACAGAAAGGTCGGCCTGACGGCAGTATATCTGGCCAGCTATTCTGTGTGTGGGAAGGGAAAGTGGAGGAAACAGTGTGGATAGAGGACGAGAGAGATGAAGATGGCGGAGAAATAAATGAAGGGCTATGTATAGAAGATGCCTATACCGATACGGTGTATGTGTTAAAGTTTAGCTGGACGGGCCTCAACTACAATATCTCTGAGAGGCCGCTGCTGCGCAGAAATGTCAGCACAGCTTTAAATGCCTTGTAGGAACGCTTCGCATCTGGCCAAGGTCCCAGCAGCACTTCCTCCGACACCACACGACAGTCCAAACGGGCCAATGTTCTCACTAATTGTTCTCGAGGTTGCGCATAGCGTGGACAGTGGCAGAGAACATGCGAAATAGTGTCTGGTACATGGCATGTCTCACAGTCGGGGTCACTCGTAAAGCCAATGAGGTGCTTGTAGCGACGGGTAAAGGCTACGCCAAGCCGTAGTCGGTGAAACAGCGTGGCGTAGTTTCGCTGAATACCGGGAGGTAACCGAAACTTGCAGTCGGGGTCCAGGTGGTGTAATCTTCTATGACGATTGTCAGGGTGGGACCAGTGACTCGCCGAGGCGTGGCGGAGAATGGTAAACAGAAGGGCGGTCGTGTCCCTCCTTGCGAAGTGCAGACGTACAACAGCTGCATTTGCAGAAACCTTCTTTGCCTCCTGGTCAGCCCAGTCGTTACCAGCTAGCCCGCAATGGCCTGGTACCCACTGAATGGTGAGGACATGTCCTTGTTGCAGTGCCAATGAGCATAATTCGAGTACTTCCGCAGCAAGGGCATAATAAGGTCCTTGCCTCATAACTCCGTTGAGGACCTGGAGTGCTGGCTTGGAATCACAAAACAGGGTCCAAGCTTGAGGTGATTCACGAGAGGCTAAATGAATCGCCTCCCGTATGGCAAACAACTCAGTGGCAGTAGAAGTTATCTTGTGGTCTAGTGTGAATCCTCGGGTAACGCATAAGCTTGGAATTACCACAGCCGCGGTGGACCGGGATGCAGTCACAGAGCCATCAGCATATACATGTACAGTTCCGGCGTACTTGTCTGTCAAGAACGCTAGAGTCAACTGTTTGAGGGCTATTGATGGCAAAGAGGCCTTCTTCCCGATTCCCGGAATGGAAAGGTAAATTGATGGTTTTGATAGTACCCACAGAGGATTCTGGGAAACCACCATTGGGGCGAAACCTGATGGGATCTTATGTTGGTGTTGCAAAATGGCTGCCGCAAAACTACTTCTCGAACACGTAGTAGGAAGAGCCGATAATGGATGGTGTTCATGCCTTGTGAAGCATCTAAGGTAGACTCGAAGGGGTTCGCCCAAAAGAAGTGCATTCATTGGAAAAACACGTGCCTCGGCAATTGTGCCCACAGTAGAGGTACATCGTGGTAGTCCCAAGCATATTCTGAGGGCTTGTGCTTGCAAACCCTCCAATGTGCGCCGGGAAGAAGTTCGCAGGTTTGAAATGGCTGGCAGGCTGTAACGAAGATGCCCCAAAAACAGGCTCCGGTACAACTGGAGAAGAGCGCTCTCAGATGGACCCCATCTCATCCCCGCCACGAAGCGAAGAACATGTACAAGGCTTGCAAGTTTAGTCTTCAACGAGGCGATGTGTTTCGTCCACGACAGACTGCGGTCTATAGTCACTCCCAAAAAAATTCACAGCATATCCACGGGGTGAATGAGGATGAGTGGGCGAAGCTCCTGAGGGGAAATCATCGGTAAAACCGTGACTCTTCAGTGAAAGTTCGCCCACTACATCTGTGTCCGAACGTAACGTCTAGAAAGTCTCGCTTAAACCGCGCGTCGGCACCTTGGGGGTGAGCTCGCCTGATGCGTTTTGCAGACGCCTCACGAGCTCTCACTGCATCGGGGTCTGCCTGCCGATACGCGCGCTTTCTCGCCACTTACCGTTCTCTGACGTTTTGGAGATCCTCTTCGCGCCGCAGCCGTGCCGCTTCGCGTACGGCAGGGTCCTCGCGCCGTTGCCGCGACGCTTGGGCCTCTCGTTCTCGAACGCTGGGATCTTGGCGGCGTCGTCGCGCAGCCAGACGACAGGCTTCGGCCTCCCGCTCTCGTACGGCAGGATCTTGGCGGCGGCGTCGCGCAGCTTCACGGAGCGCTTCTGCCTCGCGGGCTCCCACATCTGCAGCCTTATCCATCGGGCGACTCCGAGCGCGCGCCAACAGCGAACGGATTTTATTACAACGCTCCCCGCCATCTAGTAAACAATCCAAGAACTAAACTAGAGGTAGCCACGCCATCTAGTAAACAATCCAAGCGCATCTTTTCATCATATACAAGTACCGCCATCTAGTAAACAATCCAAGAACTAAACTAGAGGTAGCCACGCCATCTAGTAAACAATCCAAGAACTAAACTAGAGGTGGCTACATACATACGTCGAGGATGGACAGACCCACGCCTTAAGGAGCTTCGCCCCTAAAATCTGTGGTGCGTGACGTAAGGTATCAGTGTCCCCTCAATAATGATAGGATACCGGAGCATCGACTTTCTGGTGAATGCAAGAACGGCGCATTTTTCTGGCGCTAAACTCAGGCCTTGACGGCACAAGTACCGAGACGTCGTTGTTGCGGCTCGCTGTAAAGGGCTCGCAGCTGCGGTCGAGTTACACCAGAAGTCCAGATGCAGATATCGTCAGCGTACATAGTGACTCTGACGACTTCAGGCATTTCGTCCACGAGAGCGATTAGGGCAATATTAAAGAGGGTGGGGCTCAGTACTCCTCCTTGTGGAACACCACGATTAACCTGGTGGAGTCCTGTGTCACCGGCAGACGTGGACATGAAGATTGTCCGACCAGTAAGGTAACTGGAAATCCACTCATAGAGTCGGCCGCCTACACCCACAATCTCTAGAGCATCCATAATCGCACTGTGGAGCACGTTGTCATAGGCGCCTTTGATGTCGAAAAACAATGCGCCCGCGATTCGGCGACGGTTTCTTTCTTGCTCCACTGAAGACACCAGATCAATGACACTGTCTATAGAGGATCGTCCTCTTCGGAATCCTGTCATGACACCCGGGCAAATGTTGTTTTTCTCAAGAAACCATTCGAGTCGGGCCAGCACCATTCTCTCCATAACCTTTCCGATGTAGCTTGCCAATGCGATGGGTCTGTATGAGGACAGCTCCAAGGGGGATTTTCCTGGCTTCAGTAGAGCAACCACACGACTGCATTTCCAGTGGTTGGGGACAGAGCTGGAGATCCACGTTGCATTGAACCATGATAAGAGAGCTTTCCGACCTTCGCTGCCAAGGTGTCGCAGTACGCAGTACCGTACACCATCAGGTCCTGGAGCAGATGAACGGCAGGAGGCTGAAAGAGCGGCAACCAGCTCTTGCATCGAGAACGGAACGTTGAGACGGTCGTCTGTGGTCTGCGGTGTACGCCTTTGTGTACTGGGAAGCAGGGCGTGGGATCCATCAACAAGCATTTTGCAATATGCTTCAGCTACCTCTACTTCGCTTTTTCCTGTGCTTAGAGCCAAAGCACGAAAAGGGTACAGTTGCTTCGGGTGGTACTGGAGACTTCGCACCACTTGCCAAATTCTTGAAAGGGGCTTGCGCGGATCCAATGAAGAGCAAAATCGCCTCCACTGCTGTCTTCCAAGCTTTTCTAAATGGCGTCGTATTTTCCGTTGCACGCGGCGACATTCTGTTAGATCTGCTGCACCCTGGGTCCTTCTATACCTCCTCTCTGCGCGGCGTCTTATGGCACGGAGTTCTTTGTACACGGCATCTATGGGTGTTCGATGTTTGGGAGTGCTAACGTACTTCGTGGTGCACTCCATAGCAGACAGTATGGCGCTTTCTACATCGTACTCCGACGTAATAGTTGCGCATGACTCCTCAACCATCAACGTAAACTTTCGCCAATCAGTACAACGGATCCTAGGGACATCAGACGTGTGGAACCAGCGCAGTTGTACGTAGGTCGGAATGTGATCACTCCCATGTGACTCAACATCACAACACCAAGTTGCAGATGTTGACAGAGTCTTTGATACGATTGCAAGGTCCGAGCAACTACTGTACGAGAGCCCACGAAGAAAGGTAGGGGAACCGTCGTTAATAACCACAAAGCTTTCGTCGTGAATAAAGTCTGCAAGGTCATTTCCTTTCTTGTTAGTAGCCGCACTGCCCCACAGGGGGTGGTGGGCATTAAAATCACCGACGATGATGTGTGGACCGGAACAAGCGTGCATCACAGAGCTCAGGTACGTAAACTCAAGGTCCGCGCGTGGAGGTATGTAAGCCCCGATGACCGAAATGACTCGACGCTTGTGCGTTAACGTCACGCAAATATATTCATTTGAAGCATGAGCAGAAAGCGCATGTCTGACGTAAGGTATGTCCTTTCGTACGCATAATAATACCTTGCTGGGTATTCCTTCCTTCTGTGACAACAGGAGAACGTAACCGGAGAAACGAAACGGGGCAGATATGTTTGGCTCACATATAACCACGACTGGGAACTTGTATTTAAACATGCGCTGCCGAAAATCTGACATCCGCCCTCGCAGTCCTCTTGCGTTCCATTGCATCACGAAAGAAGTGTGACGTCTCTCTTCCAATAAAGTTATGCCGGTTTGTTGCGCCATAATAAATCACTGGAGTGCCTCAATGAGCGGCTCCAACGCATCTAGAACCTGCACCACAATTTTGGCAGGTTGACTTTTCAGACCTGCGATGAGTTTTCGCATAGTGTTTAGCAGCTGTTTAAGCATGCGTAACACCTTCTCATCGGCAATCCTCTCTTCATTGCTGTGCTTTTCATGTGGGCCTTTCACTACAATGGCTGACTTGTTTGCAGCAGAAACCGTTTGCGACAAGAGAGGCCAGTCGTCGGCGGATACAGTTCCAGACGCAATATTTGCTCGACGAGGAGGAACCGGAGGAGGTCGTGGTTCTTCCTGTGTCAACACCTGTGGGAGTGGCGCGAACGGTGGCGCCGCTGTGGTTTGCAAATCCCTTGGGCGAGATATACTGAGTGACTGTCGACGTCTGCGACGGGAGCTTCGACGACGTCTCCGAACGGACGCTGCAGCCTCTCTGTGCGTAGAGTTATCTCTGACCATCGTGCGCAGAACTCGACGCTCACGCATCATTTTTGGGCATTCATTAGAGGTTGCCTAGTGAGGACCCGAACAGTTTGCACATTTAGGCGTGCCTTTGCAGTTAACATGGTCATGAGCATCACCACACCGCTTGCATGCTACGGCATTCTTACAAGCAGCACTGACATGACGTAGCTTCTGACACTTATAGCATTGAAGGGGCCGTGGGACATACGGACGCACACGATGTCGCACGTAGCCTACTTTCACAGACGCTGGAAGCGAATCGCACTGAAATACTACCTTCACGCACCGCGAGCGACCGATGCGATGAATGTCCAGGATGCGGACCGTTGACGAAAGGAGCTGCACTAGGTCACTGTCGTTGATCTCCGGGTCTACATCAGAGATGACACCAGTCGTTGTTTCCTTTCCGTGAGCCAAGAACGAACGCACCTGGATGTTTCCTAACCCTGTGATGGCCTTCAAAGTGCCTATGATGCCGTCGGTGGTCACACCAACCATTAGAACGTTCAGTCGGGCATTGATCCGGATTTGCTTGACCTGGTTAACCGCAACCCGGCGAAAGTGCTCTGTCAGTTTCTGACGGTTCAACGTATTTAGGTTGTCGGTCTTCTTGACGGGCACATAACCAACCGTGAAGACGTTCGGACCAGTGGACATTCCGGCCATTGTCTCAGTTGTCGTTGAGGTGCGGCGGAGTTTCCTCTTCAAACGACGCCCTGTGACGACGGTGAATTCGCTGTCCGAGTCCATTTCCTCAGTCATGGAGCCTTCCGAGGATTCGTGGCGGCCAGGGGAATCCAAGTTGTCGGCTCCCGGCAGCGGAGACGACGCCGACCGCTGTGCAGGGTCGGGGGAGGAGGGGGTTCATTAGCCCCCATCCTTGAAGATATCGTGTCGAGAAAGCAGTTTTTAGAGAGGAAAACTTCCGAAAAAACAAGAGAGCTCAAGGAACAGAACCTTCCTTCTGCTTCTTCTTCTCGCCCGCTGCTGACCTACCCGCTGAAAAGGAACGCCTGCACATGAGTTGCAATGTCTTCGATAACAAATATAGCAAGCCATAATAACTGCGCTACGATACGGAATGTAGCCGCGGTGGCGCAGTGGCTACGGCGTTGTGCTGATGAGCACGAGGACTTCGTTTCGATTCCCGGCCGCGGCGGCCGCTTTTCTGATGGATGCGAAAAGCAAAAATGCCCGTGTGTACGATATTTCCGAGCACGTTAAAGATCACCCGGTGGTGGAAATTAATCCGGAGACCTCCACTACTGCGGGCCTCATCGCCTGCGTTGCGTCGGTGGAATAGACCTCACAATCAATGAATCGACGACTGGGTAGGCGCAGCTCCAGTGCATTTATTTTTTAAAATAAAATAGACTCCTTAAAACATTACATTGTTTTCACTGAGCGAAAATTACCGCTACCTTTTTGGTGGCCATCGAAAGATCGATGCCTTAATTAGGCGTTTCAAAATTTAAGACAATGTATTTGCTTACACTAATTTGAAAGAAGCGTTTGCGTTATAACTATTCTGCAAAAGATTTATATTAAACAATGTGTAAAGTCTGATACTATTGACATTTTCTCAACCAATGTTGCCAGAACTTAATATGTGCACAGATGTTTTGACATATTTTAAGAAATTTTTTTTGTGTGTTAGTGCTGCAGCCGTTTAAAGTGTTTTTAAAAGCCCAGGAACTTCTTCAACAGTTGGGAGCAGCTATGGATGGGATTAAGTAAAATGCGTGTGTGTTGCAGGTGTGTGTTAGGAATTGTACTCCTATGTAGTGAATATTAAACCGGCCCCTTCCCATACGGCGCGTCTTAACGTGTGTACGTTCGGCGGGTTAAACACCATCGTCAATCAAATCAACGTTTAAGAGTAACTCTCACGAGTTGCTTTCCACTAAAAACACGGTGGTTTCCACTGGAAACTCGCGTTCTTTGATCAAGTGATCACTTCCTGATACGCAGCAGATATGCGCCGTTACCGAGAAGACTTCCTTTCGCGCTGTGCACAAATTTCGCAATAGGGAGCGTAGCAACCGTCACTTTACTTTTGACAAATATAAAGAAAGCGCTGCCTGCAAGTTCTTATGCACGGTGGGTCCAAACGAAGGTCGCAGGCCACTGCGACGACGTTAAAAAGCAACCTGCTGCACAGCACACATATGACACTTACAGACAAAATCATACTGCTTAAGGCACCTGCAATTTCGCCATAAAAGTGGGCGTTCCCCGCTGTGATGCGGCGACTCCAGTGTATAAGAAATAGGAGCCAATAATACTCATTGAAGTAAATGCATGGCGAAGACGATTTTTTTCTTCACCGGCGCAGCCACCTACAAAACAGTGCTGCCGTGACTAGCTCTAGTAAATTCGATTGCCTTTTAAAGGGACACTGAAGGGATTTGTAAACATTGCGGGATAGCTAGCGCAAATTGTAGTCCAGAGTCCATTGGCCATCTTTCGACCACTCTGAGGACGTTTACGCAAATTTATTTAGTAGAAAAATCAATTCGAAAATGCTGTTCTCCTCTCTGCACCATTGCCCATTTTCTGTGGCGTTTCCTTGTGACGTCAGGAGGAGATCAGCTGCCAAGTGGCTGCGCTTCAGCACGGCTCGCCGACCTTCCGACAGAGTAAAATGGTCTAGCGTTTAGACCGTCGGCCGCGAACGGGTCGTCGCAATTCCCTCGCTCAGTTTAAACTCGCCCACAACACGTTTTTGAATGGAAGAATGTGCCTTTCTTTACTTTGTTAGTTTATACACTATATCAAGCTCCGAGTCCGGGTCGCTCCACACAAGTGCACATGCGACGTTTCGCTGACTTGTACGCTAGTAGGAAAATCTAAGGCCACTTGAAGGCGGGAGAAGAGTCAGCGAAGTCAATATAGGTACTTAGGAAATAAAATCAACCGAAACTTTTACCGCACACCGCAAAACTAGTGAGCAGGAAGCACTTTTTCGCGCTGGGTGAACAAGCACAGTAGTGTACAGCGCGACCACACATCTCCGAACGCTTTTCCAAGAAATGCAATTGCTAGACGTGAGATATTGTGGAAGTTTGGGGGACGCTTACTGCACGAGCGCTATACAAAACGTAGTCACCGAAGGTTCTTGAAATGCTAAAACTAAATAAAAGTTTAAACTCGTTGTACATTATATACCCTATATATCCGACTTCGGCAGCCCTGGCTAGTGGCCGAGGTGTGTCACGATGTTTTGTTGTGCGTTCTGGAACATGTAAATTTGGGTGAGGTTGTGAAGGAGGGAGTACGCATGGCGTACAGTGAATACTCAACAAAATTAATTATCAACAAAAATGTCCCACAAAGTATACCCATATTTTCTTCTGTAAAGCAGAGATGACCTGCGTCGCCTCTGTTATTTTGAATGTTTTTGGAACCCTTTTGTTTAAAAATAATTCATGACACTGAGTTGCGTGGCTTTCGTTTTCACTCGAGTGAGGTGAAAGTGCTTACATACGCTGACGACGTAGCTGTTTTTTGGGAATACAAGGAAAGTATTAGCAAAGCGATAAGGATAACCAAGGATTTTTGTCATGTGACGAATAGTTCTGTTAACTATTATACGGGTTCTTTTCATGAGGAGTGGGAAGCGGCACCTTGTGTCTTTGAGAACGTGGTGTGGTCGCGCACGCCGGTGCGCTATCTGGGGGTACCTTTGGACCAGTATGAACAAAACGACGAGTACTGGAAAGGGGAAACAGCAAGGTTGCGTGAAAAGACAACAAAGTGGGGCGGTCGCGCATTGTCGGTTTTTGCTCGTGCCACAGTCTGCAATGTTTTTCTTTTAGCCAAACTGTGGTACGTGATACAAGTCCTTCATTGTTCTAGAGTTCATCTTCAGAGAATACATCGTGTGTTTGCTGTCTTCATATGGGCATGGGTGTAGGAGCGCTGTAGTAAAACTAATCCCTTTCGGAGGGTGGGGGAAGGTTGTGTCCGCGTATGTCACATTTATGTCATACAGCTTGTCAACCGGTTTTTGTTTCTACGAGACTCCAAAGAACCCTATCTACGAACTTTCATGCAAAGATCACTGGCCAGTTGATTGCCCATGTTTATTGTCTCCTCTGTGACTGAAAGATGTCGAACAATCAAAGGCTACATGAAGAAGGTAGTGGACTCGGTCAAGTTTCTTTCTGTGCGGTTTTCCCTCGAGTACCTAACAACCATGTCGAGGAAGACGCTCACCAAGAATTTGAAGGAAATGCTATTCCCGGTACCCCTGTATCAATCGTTATACAGCTCTGTTCTTGGTCAGGATGTTTTATCTCGTGTAAAGAAAATGGCTGTCCCAGCGTCCGTGAAAATATTTTTCTTTAAGTTACACACCAACACCCTCCCTGTTAAAACTTGGATGGAAGAAAAAGGTTTGTTTGTTTCTTGGTCAACAAATTGCACATTATGTGGAAAGCCAGAAACAGTTGAGCATGTTTTTACGGAGTGCTGGGACGCCATATTTTTCTGGGATGTCTTGCAACAGACTTTAAAGAAAGACCTGCCCGTTTCACCAGATGGTATACGGTTTCTGTCTGTACAAAGTGATAGCAGTGTGCCGTACGATGTTATCATGGCCCCAGGCCTGCATGCCATTTGGAGGTCAAGGATGGCCGTACGCCATGCTGCTCCTGAAGCGCTCACTGTGAGCAAGTACTTTGCACAAAGTATAACCATGCTGTACGAGATCCACAAGCTACAAGACCCTGACCACGAATGGCTGCCAGTTTTGGAAGAACTGTGTACTTTGGATGTTTATTTTACGTTTTTCCGCCAGCCAAAGCATGTCAGACGCTTTTTAATCTATTCTTGACTTGACGTGTGTGTTGAAAAACGGTAATAAAAAAAAGGCTATTGGCCGAGTGGTCTGAAGCGCTAGGATTAATGTTTTGCAAGTCGCAAGTTCGAATCGCCGAGCGTGCGTGTTTTTTTGTATGTTGATTTTTTTCATTTGCGGCCGATGTTTTTCTATACTGAGTTAGCGATTTTTGGGCCGTAACGTTCACTGCTCCACGATCTACTTCACAGAACACGCGCAGGCTGGGACTGACGCGCTAGCGAGTTCTCGTTGGCGTGTTGTTGCATAAGCACAGACTGCTTGTGGGCAGTGGCCACAGGCCAGATTCAACACACTCTTGGGCTGGTGTGAACACGCTATTTACGATACAGGCATGTGTGAGGCAAGCTCAAAATATGGGGGAAATGGGAATGGCATTTGAGCGTCTGCAGTGACGCGGAGGGCGTTCATCCACTGTGTAGGCCTCGGCTAGTGATTGCTACGATACCAAGCCGTCCTGGGAGGATTATCTTAGGCATTTAACAGCCGACAACATGGCAGAAGCGCGGTATGACAATTACTTATATATCGAAAATGCCCATCCAGCGATGCCGTAGGATGTCAAGCATGTTGCTTTACAGAACCGAAACCAAAACTTGCATGAATGCTTTCCTTGGGCATCATCCAATCAAGGTGCACCTCCTAATGTGTCGTCACAGCATTTAATTGGTGCGGCCGCCACAGACCGTGCATGGTAGTTTTTCTTCTTTTCCGCTTTATAAAATATTTACCGACTTAGTAACTGGATAAACGATGAAAAGTGTGGTAATTTGAGCCAGTCTTCGCAGTGCAAGCAAAAACAGGAGTTTGAAAAATCCACTTCAGTGTCCCTCTAAATGCAAATGGCAATTTGGGCTTATACGGAAGCTCAACTTCCCCAAACCCTCTGAGCGTTCATTCTGCAGCGAAGATTCTTTATTTGAAGGGAAATTAGCACTGGAAAAACCTGTTTTTTTCCTCCCACTATTCGTCGACGTTTCGCGCAATGACAGCAGTTTCCGGAAGCGAGAGAGACAGTGGTGGGGTGTAGCAGGAAAACTGAAACCTACCTTGCGAACCATTGCCGCCGCAGGAGCCACTTAGCGCGCATATGGTTCTGCATATGACGCGCATGTACGAAAAAAACTACGCCATCTCCCCGAAGGGAACTATGTGGTGAAGCAAAGCAGAATTGTTGGCATCCATTCAGCTCATCGGACGGTGCAGCGTGTCTCAACCGAAGTAGCAACTGAGGAAGGGGCACGCGGACCGGGTTTGTTATATATAACAGATGGAGCGGAGAGGAGGAGATGAGAGAGGAGACGCGCATGCGCGCTTATCGCGCAGCTGGCGTGCTGCCGTTATGTTAAGTGATCTGGTGTTTAGTAGCGCCAGAGGGAATACCACGTCCGGGTCCACACCGGTGAAAAAGCACGCAAGTACTGTTGTGTTACGGTGAGTGGGCGGTGGTGCACGAGGCGCCGAAACTCGTCCATCATGTTCCTGTCGATGTTGTCGTCTCTGGGTTAGAATCGGTAGTCTCCGTCAGCGTTGTGAGGTAAGGGTTGTTGACGTTGGTGCACCGGCTTAGAGCAACGTACACGCCCTCGTGTTCGCAGCTTTGTCTTCTTCTCCTTCTTTTTCAGCGGTTCCCCTACGGGAAGATGACGACGGGGGTTGAATGCGAAGCTATCTCGTGATGGATTGTTTGGTTGGCCAATACCTAGGGGCATCCTGCCAAAATCATCATCAGAAGCGCTGCGGACGGGGCGAGAGCAACGTACACGCCCTCCTCTTTGCAGCTTTGTCTTCTTCTCCCTCTTCGTCTTCAGCGGTTCCCCTACCGGAAGATGACGACGGTGGTTGAACGCGAGGCTATTGCGTGGGATTCTTTGGCTGGCCAGTCCCTAGGGGCATCCTGCCCAATCACCATCGGAGGTGCCGCGGACGAGGCACGGATGCAGGACATCCCCCCGAGCAAGAGACGCTAGCATCCTCCTCTAAAGTTTTCAGTTCGTCGTTGCTATTGCCGTTCAGCTTCGCGTGCCTTCCTTGTACCAGTAGCTTCTTGACGTAGTTCGAATGAGTCAAGAATATAAGGCGCGTTAGTAGCACTTGCCACTGTCTCGGTTCTGAAGCGCAGTGGCAAGAGCGCCGCGTACCTCCCGCGTGCCGCGACGAGCGCCCCACCTAAAGGTGGTTTTGCCTGAAATGCCAGCGGCTTTGGCAGGAAATTTGTCTCTCTGTAGCAACCGCCTTGGATGCATCTTGAGCTGATGCACATACGCACGTTGTGGGTTTGCAATGGCCCGTCTTGCATTTTGTGCAAGGGGAAGCGTACGGAAGATGTATGTTTCCCTTCGCAAGTAAATGAGTTTGAGGGAACCTGTGAATTAGGTATTGCACCTTATTAGTTAAATCATCGTGGTTAAGTTTGAAACAGCTGCCAAACATATAACTCCATCAGGTGAACCAAATTCCTTAGCAAGGGACTATCATCAGTCACTTGTGGAGGGCATTCAGAACCCTAATGTGTATTACATATAGCAGTCATTGAGGTAGCCGACAGTAAATCAAACAACGAATTTTTTTCATTACCGAGATTTACACATACACGTATCGGTTCAGCCTGCGCCACCTGAAGGCGTTCTTCAGCTGTATACATCAGATGGAAGGAAGGAACAATGAACCATCCATCTCGCAGTTCGATATGCGTAGCACAGCGTTCCTATTTATGCCAACGTAAAACCGCTGGCCACAGTGATGTCATGCCAGACCTTGAAGACTTTCGACGATTCTATTGCAGCTGGTTGTAGCTGGCTGCGCTACACACGAAAATGGGAATAAGGGACTTGAGAGAGAGAGAGAGAGAGAGAGAGAGAGAGAGAAAGAGAAAGAGAAAAAAACACTTTTATTGAGTCCTGCGGTTTAGCGGTGTGTGGTGGCCTGCAGTTGAAGTCTGGCGGCAACGGTGGTAGCTCTTTTGACCAGGAGTGCTTGCAAGTCCGGGTCCGAGCTGCCCAGTCTACGGGAAAGAAAGGACTGGTATAAATTAAAGGATAGAACATTTGCGAGAAAATAAGAAAAACATGAAAAATAAGAAAAACATGAAAAAATAAGAAAAAAAAAGAAAACGCATAAAAATATGCACGCAAACCAACAAAAGTGGCAAACGAAGGATACCGCACCAGAGTAACGCTCCTACAGCACCTCTGTGTGTCTTCTCTCTTGTGTACTTCAATTGGCTTCAAGGATAGAATTGATTTCACTGCATCGACTGCACCTAATCAAAAACAACATAAATATGGCTGATTTGCTGTGTACAAGATGTAAAAAGTGTACAACATCTTTAGCTTTTTAATATTTTCTGAAGAGCTGTTTTTGTGGGAATCTTTCGTGCCTATTTGACTTGTACAATTGCACTTGTTTCTTTTTCTGCTCATTTATGCTGCCACTAATTTTATTAGTTTATTTTGTTCTTCTGCCCTTCTCCAGCTAATACGATTTTTATCTTCAAATTGGTTTTCCTACAAAATAGCTTTTTGGGTTCTCGGCAAAGTACCTTTCTGACTAAAAAAAAATTGGCGTCAGCAGAATCTACGGCAGGCTTTAAACCTGCCATAGGTTTGCTGGAGCAAGTAAGTTCCCAGGATTATTTTTCTGCTTTTTCATTTTGGAGGAGGGGTACATGGAATTTTCAAGAGTAAAGAGCCCTGCAGTGATACTAATGAAAACGTTCATTCCTTTCGGTTTTTTTTTTGGAAGTACTGAAAGCCATAGTTACCGCCAGCCGAGAATGGCACTGCATGTTTTGTTAGTACCCTCCTACCCCTGGGTTACTTTTTTTGATATATTTTTACGTTGCTCTTCCTCTCAAATACTTTAATAGCTACTCGAAGCAACCCGGCAACCGTGATGATGTGACTTGTGTGACGTCCCCCAGGCATACAACCAATATCCAATCTTCTAAACTTACATAAAAAGAGTAAAAAGCTCTTTAGTGAGTTCCTTGATGCACACAAAAGTAATATTAGGCTTTTGTATTTTATGTTATTGAATCTAAGCTATTTCCAAGGGCTAGTATCTAAAAGAATTTCGACTGGAGACAGGAAGCTGACACACCTGCTGCTCGGGTCTCGTAGACAAGCATTTACATTATCCGAAAAATCGTGTTGTTCAGCACAAAGCCCAAGAACATGTGCGACTTATATTTACGCGCATTTCTCGGTTGCATTGTCTAGTGCTAACTTCTATTCGCTCGAAAACCAAGAGATTTTAATGGGCACCTTAATGAAGCGCGACGAGAATATCAGCTGACGAATCCGGAGGAGGGCGGGGGAATGTGAAACATGTTAAAATAGCGTGGTCAAGACGGGACTACTCAGAGGGGAATACACAGTACAACCGCTCGATATAAACTGAATTATTTTGCCACAAACAAAACAAGGCTTGAAGAAACAGCGCATGCGCGAAAATGGGCCAATAAATGGGGGAAAATAATGAGGAAAAAGGCAAAGAGGGGGAGGTGATGCGTTTTTAAATGAAGAAGGAAAAGAAATGGACAGGGGATATTATTGAGCTCTAATGGGAGCTCACCGGCATCCAACCCAGTACGGGGGTGGGAATAGGGGGGAAAGAGGATATCATAGAGAAAATTAAAGTTTAGAAAGGTGAGCAAAGAGTAGAAAAAGTAGTTCTACTCTGGTCGATTCCGTCGCACACAACGCACCTCGAACACTGCTGGCTGGATTCATGCTGCGCCCGGGAGACGAGAAGCCTTGACAGAAGCGGTAAAGCGTAGAGGCGAGCTTGCTGCGAAGCTTGTGGCGGTTCCTACCACTTCGGAGTTCACTGGAATAGAATGCGGCCGACCGACGGGTACTGGAAAGCGGGAGCTGGCACTCGACGGCCCACACCAGCAGACCGAAAGCCGGGTGACATCCACATCCAGGGAGATGGTCCGCGCAGAAAACGGGCCGCCAAAACAAAGTCCCTTTAAAGCGGAGAAGCGCAAAAAAAAAAAAGTCCTCTCAGATCCAAAGCGACGTCAGAACTGCATCTACATTATCTGCAGCAACACTGCATCTAACTGCATCTGCGTCTGCATCAACACTGCATTTAACGGGTTAACATGGCACACAAGGTGACTACCTACCACAGGATAACCTTCACACAGCGTTTTGACACACGCACATGTCCCTGCGCATTTGCGCATCCACTGCAGCGGAGGCTGCCATGATTGAATTCATAGGTCAACAAGTGGATACCCATTACTGCCCCCAACAGTAGTCGGTAAAAAGACAGCCGGAAACGCTGTAAGGGTGGCCTCATGGCTGTGCCCAAGTTAAAGGAGCCATGAAGAGAAAACACAAGTTTGGTTCATTCGAAAGATTGTCTCGTTAGAACCATAATGACACCACTTATAACGCAAACTTCGCTCAAATAAGCTACATAATTAGGAAAAAAGGAAATGACCATGCGACCCACCAGCTCATTTTCCGCAACAGAACCTGTGATGTCACTTGGGAATGCTCTGCGATTGGCGGAGGCCGGCAAAAGCAAACGCATGTTAGGCAGGGCTTACAGTTTGCATAGCGAGCTAAATGCCCGTGAAACATACTGCACATTCTTTTTATGACAAAGAACGGTGGAGTAAACGGTTAAAGGTCCGAACGAACTCGCAAGCATGTGCGCCAATGCATACGAAACTAGCGCCGGCCGAGCTCTACATCTCGCCGTCGCGCAGACGAATTTTCGGGTTCGAGGCTCTTCGGGGCCAACGAACCGTTCCAGCACGCACAGCCGCGACCTTGCTTCGTATCGTAATCCCTTCACAGGAGGTTGGCCGTCATATCGCCAACCAGCAAAGGTAAAAATAGAAACGAGGGGAGTAAGGAACAGCAAGAAGCGACGAGATAGTGCCAGTCGTCGCGTAAGTTTCGAATGGTGTTGGCTTGCTGCTGTCGTTACGAGCTCGTTTCCAGTTTACAACCACTGAAAACTTCAGTTTGTTCGAGTACTTTACAATGAAATTTTGTTGCTGCGTTTTGAAATGCCCATGTAGTACGGGCAAATCGTCGAGGGAGTGCGACATCCCCGCCGGTGAGGAGATCTCCTTTCATGTGCTGCCCAACGGTGAACCTCGGCGAAGCAAGTGGCTACGTTTTGTGAACTTTGCAAACGGAGGAGAAAGAGAGCTAAAGGAAGTACGAGTGTGCTCGCTTCATTTCCGAGGAAGTGATTACGGTAGGGACCCTTACGTTAGCTCACTCCTGGGACATGCTGGCGCTCGTCGCCGACTTCGTCAAATCGCTCTGACCTTGGGGAAAAAATTCCGTAAACACCGCGCATTGACGCTCGTATCTTTCTGGTCGAAGCAGAGAGCTCGCGCGAACGGCTTTCCATACACGACACCGGCCAACTGGCATAAGTGATACTGCTACTGAAATTGAACTATTATTAACCGTAATCAAAATACGGCACATACGTACCAGTCTATATTCGTCCGTCGCGACGGGGCTGACGAGGCAGCGGTGCCGACGGCTGGGCGTTCGTCTGTTGTGGCTATCGCGGAATGGTCGCTTTCCCGTCCACCGCGTATCCCGCAACTCTTGCCGCTCGCGCACTTAGAAGCCTTGAGCGTTTTAGTGGTGTGAGGTTGTTAAATGCAAGCCCGAGCTCCTCGGCGAGAGTTTTGTTCTCCGGATCAGGCGATTCCATGACTAGGGCTGCGGGTGCACTAGGTTTTACTAGTATTTTTAAAATGGCCGCCGTCTCGATCGACTCCCGCGTGTGGGTGCTATATGGAGTCGACATACTAAGTATCTGTTTCATGGACCGGCTCTATGACGCCATTGTACACGTCACGGAATGTTCAATTTTAGCGGGAGATTTAAAATTTTGGCTTAAATTGCCTTATTTCTCAGTGAATAAAGCATCATTTGCTTCCGGGAAAGCGCTTGGGGTACTATGAAACACCTAATCTTTCGAATAAAACAAACTTTTGTTTTCTCTTCATGGCGCCTTTAAGCACGGTTCAGTACACGCGCTGGCCTGGCGGCGTTTCCTCTAGAGTCAGTAGTATTAACTCTATGAATAAATTGAAAGGGCCTCAGGGAACTTATTGTTAATAATAATTATGCTCCATGGCGCACACAAGACGGCTTTTTCGATTAATATAAACAAAACGCTGCTTGCAGGCTCTTATTCAGGATGGATCAAAAGAAAGGTAGCAGACAACTGTACCGGTATTCCAAAACTACCTTCTGCAGAGCACAAACAATATGAGACTCACGGCAGAAATAGTAGGCTTTCAGGCGCTTGTAATCTGCCATAAAAGTGGTTATTCCGCGTGGTGATGTGGCGACATCACTGTGTAATAAGTAGGCGCGATATGACTCGAGGCTCGGCCGCAAGGCGAGCTCCACTGAACATGTTCGCGATTTCTGTGTGTTGTGTGTTCCTGGCTGTTCGCAGCCGCTACGCCGGTTGGCGGTCCGTGGCGGTGTTTACTGCATCGACGTTTATTGCCCCGCAATAAGGAATGACGGGCGCTTCGCCCTACCACCGGCAAGACCATCTCGGTCAGGACGGGAGAAACAGGCTCGAGGGCGGATAAAAGAAGGCCAAAAAGAACAACACGTACCTATGGCCGCTCCCGATGACGGCTGGTATCCAAAGAGCCCTCCTCCGTCGGCCACCCCAGACCAGCCCTCCGGGAGGCGTGAGATGTATTGTCCGGATGCTCGTGCACGAAAGGGCGAAATGGAGGAGTGCTAGAGAAAAAGGCGAAGGGCGCATGGCTATTCCGCCGTTGTACACACTCCCCGCGCTCTGGGACGGTGGACCGCCGCGCCGGCATTGAATACCGCCGGAAAAGTGTGCGTTCTGCGCCAGCCTCTGCCCATACACTTACGTGAAGCGACAAGTGCTTCAATCGGAGTGTTGTATTTCGCTTTCTGTGAAGGCCGCGCTGCAGGTTGAACTGAACGCCTAATCCTTCTTACTCTAGCAATGTTACGAGGGCTTCAACCACGCCTCTGTTGGTTTTCGCGTTCTCAGGTGTTGCCCGCAACTTTTCCACTTACGTGAAGCGGCAAGTGTTTGGATAGGCAGTGTGCGCAATGCTGTAGCCTCTACTCATGCTCTTACGTGAAATTCTTCAAACGTGACTATGTGCGATTTCGCGCTCTCATGTGTTGCCCGCCGCGTATATGAACTGGCTGTTTCTCTAGCATGGATCTATACCATTCACCCTGTGATCTACCGCCGCTGTAAAAATTGGGAAGTCAAACTTTAATTGTCAGGTGTTGCCCTCCGCTGCATTTAAATTTTAAGTGCCTCAACCGTTCGCAAGTCGGCGCGTAGTTGGAGCGGCTGTTTCTCAAACGTGGATCTACCGTTCACGCGACATGTGATCGGCTCAACCTATGGCCTGAAAAATCCATTTTGTGCCCTGATTTTTTCTGTGATAGTGCAGACAACCGTGTTTCTTCAGTTTTTTTTTTCTCTAGTGTTCTGTGCTCACGAAACGATAGTTGGAACTCAAGTTTCTTCAGGAAGAATGGTAACTGGCCAGAGTCCTTCAGTGGTTTACTACTGCTCAGACCGTTGCCTAAATCAGTCGGCTACAAGGAGATTTCAAGGCAAGTAAAAAAAATCTTTTGAACAATGAACAGTTATCTGTTGAGTTTTCCACTTGAAACAATGGGCCACTGCCCACTTGCCACCTTCACATGCAAATGTTTTATCCAAAATAAATAGCGTAGGAGAATGTCGATTGTTTAAGGTTGTAGTGTTAATTGGCATATGGTATATTGTCCGTACTGGTTGCCCGCCCTGGTCTCTGCAGTGCGAAAGTGCGATAGTTAGTTCGATGTCTAAAAAATCCTGTAGAAATTGAGATGTCTACTAATGTCTACTAATGTGTCTGCTAATGCATAGCATGTCTACTAATGCATAGCATTCCTATGCCGCTTGCTTTGAGAGTGAGATTTTTCCAGCCACCTTTTTTTTGTTTTTTTTTAAATGCTGTCCGGCCAATTATCGCCATTTAAAGTATTTGAAGTAAATGCGCGTACACGATTGTTTTCTTCACAGGCGCAGTCTCCTTTGAAACAGTGCTGCCATGACTAGATCTGATCCTTTGTATTGTCGTTTACCAACTGACAAGATATTTTCCGTTTACGTTTTTTTTCGCGGCTCTAGGTGCCTGCGAGCCCACTCACCATAGAATGGCACATTAGCCTGTAAAACGCTGCATAAATAATTATTTACAGCTCCACTTATTCATTTCAGTTTCGGTTTCAGTGAAGCGAACACCGAGGCAACCTCAATAACGGGAAGGGGCATTTGACGTCGCTGTTCTCGTCACACCACAGCCGATGCCGGTCATGGCGCGTGCGCGCGCGCGCGACGACGGCTTCATCTGCCGTAGTCGCTCGTGACTTCAGACCTGAAAACTGTGACGTGTTGCGCAAGGCGGAAGAGCGCCAACCAACAGCAACCCGGTTGCCTCCATACGTCACAGGAGCCCTGACGTCGCGCATTTGGGTCGAAGTGTAGATGACGTTACCAGCTTCCTCCATGGCCCCGATAAGCTTTCTCGTGCGCGCAAGGATTGAATTTTGTTGCAGATATGTTCTACGGAACGGTTACCGTTAAAAATTTTCAGGACGTACCCCCATATCCAAACGGAATATTTTAAATGCATAGCATTTTAGTAACTCACAATGTCACGCGGCGTTGGCGTGCCTTGTCGTAGTCCGCATGCGCGCCTTGTCGTAGTCCGCATGCGCGTCATGTCGTAGTCCGCATGCGCGTCTTGTCGTAGTCCGCAGGCGCGCCTTGTCGTAGTCCGCAGCCAGGAAGAAATAACAGTTTCCGGCGCCCGGTTTCGAACCCATGACGCCGCGGGCGGAGCGCAAGGTGCCCGGCGCACTACCGACCGAGCCACGAAACCGACACAGATTTCGATTCACCGAAAGCGCCTTATATCCTTCACTCATTTCTCGTTTGTTTCGAAAGCGCCACAAGTTGTCCCGCGCCTCCAAAAGATGGCGACACGGGTCCCGCGATCGAGAGATACGACTTGCCGGCGCACCCCCTCGGAAATGCTGTGCATTTGATCGTGCCCCTCGCGAGGGGGATGTCTTTTTGTTGTTCCGAGCTCTAGTGGAGCGTTGAACTCGCGAGCGGCCGCCCAAATCAACGATTCGATACTCGCCAGTCGTTTGCGCGCTCGGGACAACGTAAACAACGAAACGCTAGCACACGGCGCATCGAATTTGTTTTACATAGTTATCTGAGCTTTGACATTTCGTGTCGGTACTCATTTAGCGAATACACGTTGTAGTGTTTATAGTCCCGCCCCAGCATCAACATAGGGGGTCACCATCTCGCAATTCCTGATAAATATTTCTTGTTGAGCATGTTCAAGGATAAAAAGCTTCTGTAGGAAAATAACTGACGCGTTTTAACCGATAAATTATAATGGATAATTTTTACACTCTGTGAACTTCCTAAATTTCGCCCGTGTTCTGAAACTGCAGCAATTTTACAGATAGGTGCCAAAGAACGTAATATGTAAAATCTCCCAGTTTTGAAAACGTTGTATCACATGTATATTGCTAGAGAGGGGAAGTTGAGGAGTATAAATCGCCCTAGCTGAACTCGCGATGTCAGGCGTGCACTTGTGGAGGGCTCCGGATGAATTTAGACCACCTTGGGATCTTTAACGTTGCCAAACTCTCGACACATGGTCGTCTTCGCTTTTCACCCCATCTGAAAGCATCCACTACTACAGGGATTGAATCGTCGCCCTTGGGCTAAGGAATTGTCGGCAGCACAACTCCTTCAAGGAACGCACATGCTGCTAGAGTCACGCGTTTCCGCAGGCCTATTTCATACCTGGTAACCCCTTCGGCACCGGCCGGGAACATTCATGAATGCTATACGCTGGAACAAGTTAATAACGGCAATAGCTCATGTACGGTATCACTCCGCCGAAGCGACGGACCCGGATGTCAACGAGCGTGCACGCTTTGAAAGGAGATTACTATGAATGCGTGATATCGTCTGCCTTTTCTCACGTAGTTTGTTTGTCGTCGCTCAAATAGTTTATAAGCACATAAAGTCAAAACAATCACGGAAACGGCACCTGCCATGTTCAAACTACTCCCAGTAACGCACTACTTGCCCCGTGCGGAGTAACATCCGGCTGTAGTGATAAGGTACAGCGGCAACTTCCTTGATTGGAAAAAGGCATTGCAACAGGTTAATTCCCGAACGTCCGTGCGCCCGGACGGAATACAAATGGAGCCGATAAAGCTGTTTTTACCTAAAAGTAACAAATCGTTTAGGAAGGCAATAGATAAGGTGATACAATCCAAACAAATACCGGAGGATGGGCTAGAAAGTAGGCTCAACTTACAATATAAAGACAGAGGCAACAAAGGCAGTACTGATTCATACAGGGCACTCACAGTAACATCAGTGGTGCATAGATTCGTAATGAAAGCGATAAAATCAGAAATTCCAGCATGGGTGGAAGAAAATGATATCCTGGCGTAACTGCAGAATGGATTTAGACAAGACAGGCGATTGGATGATAATTTTTTCGTGCAAACACAGTGCATTGAAATTGCGAAAGCGCAGAATAGACCACTATGGATTACGTTCTTTGACAGTAAAGGAGCATATGACAACGTAAAGAGAGAACTGCTGTGGGGAATACTGAAACTCCAGGGACTAGATGACGAGTTAATGTAGTTCGGTATAGCGATCTATAAAGATAGCAGAGTGCAGCTGGCATGGGAAGGGCAGAAATTCACGCAGCAGGGCAACAACCATTGGGGACTATAACAGGGATGCCTTTTGAGCCCAATGCTGTTTATGCTTTACATGGCAGGGTTTTAACTGAAACAAGGAGAATGCCAATTAGGGTTCAACCTGACGCATACGTCACAATGCGAAGGGGTACAACTGCGTATTCCGGTAATGTTACTCAGACGACATCGTTCTTTTTGCTTATAACCAGACCGACATGCATCGGCTAATAAATATTTGCGGTCAGGACGCCACCCACGTCGGGTTAAATTTTAGCGCAGAAAAATTGGGAATAATGAATTCAATGACACCAACCCTAACACAGTGCCAATCCAGCCTGTCAAATTACCCAGCGTCAAGGAATATACATATTTGGGAATGTAGATACACGGAAAGGAAGCCTACTTACGAACTCACGAGGAAAAGCTTAAGGTAAGGGAAAGCGAAACACAGCTGTAGTGGAGGATAGAGTTTTGTGGGGATGTAACAAATATGAAGTAGTGAGAGGAATGTTTAAAGGAGTAGTGCTTCCGGGTCTCATTTACGACTGCGGTAGTTTGCCTAAAATCAGACGCTCTAGCTGGCTTTGACGCCGTTTGACCTCAGGAACGCATGGAAAGATAACTAACGAAGCCGTGCTGGTAGATATGGGCTGGTTGTCTTTTGAAGTTTGAAAACCGTAGTGTAAAATATGTTTTGAGAGGAGGTTGAGAGATTGAGAAAGCAGGTTCAGAGAGAAGATCAAGATAGGTGGAAAGCTAAATTTTTAAAATCCTGGACACGCAGTGGTTAAGGATTACTAGAAGGCTAACGATGACATACGGAAAGAAAAGTGGAGAATGCACGACAGCCAAGGTAACCAAAAAAGAGTCAAAGTAGGTAGAAACGAATAAATGGAGAGAAAAAAAATGGAAGGAAAACCTTTTTTAGAGATGTATAGGGCTGAGAAATTAAACATAAGAAGGGAAAATTTCTACGATTATTCCAAATGCAGTTCTTTGCTTTTTGAGGCTGGAGCATGTTGCTGGCGAACTAAGAGCTTTGTGGGGAAGTATACACAAAATGACAAGGGATGCGTTTCCTGCCGAAAAGAAACAAACTCCATAGTGTTAGATTGCGAGGGTATCCACCCAAATCTAGACGGAAATATTCGCCTTCCAGGAGCCCAATTATTTAAGGGTAGCACAGAGGTAGTTAACTTGAAGGCCGTCGAGACGACTAAAAGGACGCTATTAGGCTGGTGGACGAAAAGCAGAAAGGAAAATATTGCCGAGGACAGCTACCACCTGTAACAGAAAAAAAACGTTTTTTGTGCCTGATAAGTATTTTTGTGCCTGCCCCAAGAGCAGCGCTAGTATTGAACGAAGAGTGTAAAACATAGGTATATTAGTTTTTTTGGTAAGATGACGCCTAATAACTCCGCTACAAAGGGGATACTACTATCAATTATTTTCATCATCGTTGTTGCCGCTCTTAACTTATACCGGAGTATACATAATCGGTTTTCGAGAGGAGAAAGCGCTTTCTCAATGATGTCGCTCTGCGGGCATGTGTTTGGCCTTTTAAGCTTGTTTACTTCTTCGTCTAGCATATTAAATCCAACTAGCGGACTGTGTCGGCCCGCTGTAGTCTTTTGCATTCGGGAGCAGTACTGCGCCGGGAATGTCGGGCCAGCTACTTCACTTCAATCGAGCCTTGTGATTGGTTCATCGGAGTTTATTGTACCTTCGGTTTAGTTTGAAGGAACTGTTGCGATAAAGAAAATTTCAGTTTATCTCCCTTAACATATGCGGATTTAGCGTACCAATGGCGTGAACGTTGGACGTAATTAGTTCAAAGCCGTAGTGTTTTCGTAGACGGAAGCGCATTAAAGTGGTTCCCATGGAATTTTGCATGCCTGCCAATGCTTCAGCTTCGTTACGACAGTGTAATTCCGTTTCGGGTTATGAAGCAGCGACCCCCCTAAATCTATCATTCCCGCTTTATCGAATATCAGCAGCAAGATCAACCCTAATCAGAACTATATCCGCAATCCTAACAATGTAACCCATGCGCCGAAGTTGCAGTGTCTTACGATTACACAGAAACAAGCTCTCGCTCAGCGCATCGAATTCTGAAATGGAGGGCATGGGCAGTCTGTTTGGATTATTGTGGCATATGTTAGCGCTTGTTTTGTCAAATCGAATGAGCGCTTGCATTTTAAATTGAGCGACGCATGATACAAAATCTGGTACGGAAATACTGTCAGCATGGTTGTTTTGTTGCAGTAACATAACTACGTGGAACTCTCCACATTTTAGACGCATCATATAGTCTGTTTTACGTTCTAATTTTGTAATTACGTACCTCCCGCTCAAACCCTTTCTTTGAGTTGACGTTAGTCAACATACAAGAAAATATAACTGAAACACTCTCAGCATTCAGCACCCAGCATTCAAAACGCTCCATCTTATGTAAGGCCCGGAAATGCACATTGATAATGGCACTTCGCACCGAAATTTACCCTTCTTTACCCCGTCCCCGCATTTCGGCAGTCTCTATGAGCAGGGGAGAATAGCACGCTCTTCCACCGCTGAGGCGCTAGACTAATGCCTGTGCTACACTGCAACTTTCTAACAATTGAACACTCACTCACCCACTTACAACTAAAATTTCAACAGTCACTTACAAGTGTGCCCTGTGTATTTTAATGAAACAGATAATTGGTGCAATGGCCTTTGGAAGGCCTTTGCAACGACCCGGTAGAGCAGGTATAAGACGTGTAATGAATCGACGTGCACCTTCTTTTTTATTGCGATAGTATGTTTTATGCTGCAAAGCCTACATTACACGTATAAGTGAACTCCCGTTTCGCGGGGAAACGCAAAACCCCCATATCCACCGATGTATGTTAGGGGATCTGTCAGGGTCGAGGTCTGTGCCTCAAAAATGGCGCGTTCTCGCCTCTTCCATTGAAGGGCACGTCCACAGCAGTTGTTGTGTCTCAGCATATTTGCCAGAAGCTGTGCAGAAGGGGCAGTTCTCAGTGAACGGGACGTGATAGTCTGGTGGCCAAGCCCCTGTAACAGCGGGGGAGAGGGCTACACCAACACGAAGTCTTCGCAGCAAGACCTCCTCCCAGCGAGCGAATCTACTGGGAAGGTCCGTTCCCCACGGTGGGATTAGAGCAACTGTGGCTCGACGGGTAGCATCTTCCTGTTGGAGGAATACTACTGAGGATGACAATGGTCGTGGAAAGATTTGGTGTCCGGCACTCTCCGCAGCAATGTGAGCGGGCATATTTCGTCAGACCCATGACAGCCGAATTGTGCTGAGGTACGTATCCAGAATGTCCATCGAGAGAGCCGAGTTGGTTAAATGGACGTAAATCACGTATGGCCGCCGTAGAGTCTGTGTAGTTTGTAAAGTAGTGGCTCTAGAGGCCTGAACAAGACCACGAGTTAGAGCTTGTAAGCCATCCCGGGTGTATGCAAGCTCGGCCAGCAACATAGATGGAAGTGTGCAGATTGTTTCGTAGAAGGATGTTTGGCAGGCCTCTGGATAGAGAAGGCATTGCAGCCTTGTAGTCAGCACGCCGTTCTTGGACACATGGTTCACAAACGACTGTACTACCAGGGGCTGAGACTCAGCTGTCAGTATTTGTTCGACCGCAAAAAGTGTTTCCGTAATATTAGTGCACTGCACGGGCCGGCCCAAAAGCCCACGCTCGGCCCGGCCCGGGAACGGGTCTTCGGCCGGGTAGCACGCATTCTCTCGGGCCAGGGCGGGCCTCGGGCTTCAAACTTTTATCGGGCAGTGCCAGCCCGAGCCGGTCCAGGCAATCCCTAAGGGCGGGGAATCCTTGCCGCAGATTCTATATTGTTGACATCAAAAAGTTTTCTAACTAATCTTTCTGGTTAAGTGAAAACGAAAAAATCGAAGTACAGATTCACTGCGGTGCTGTTAAAAGATATGATAAAATGACGATTGCGCTTAGAAAGTCTTCACATCATTAAAAAAACGTCTGGGACTAGTCAGCATAGGGGGAGAGAGGGGACCAGAAAATGATTACATTCCAGCCACATAGTACAACGCGATTGTCTTTTTCGTCGGCTTTTCAAACTAAAACAAGCAGAACCAACGTGACCTGGACTTCCCGCTATGGGCAGAGTTTTAATGACTAATTTTCGACGCAGAGCCCATAATTTTTTCGGGTAAGAAGTTTTTCAAATCCATAATTAAAGGCGAGAAAATACAGAAGCGGAGATAACATAATGGTGCTAACATAATTAGAGGGGAAGACAAAAATGAAGTGACGAAACCGGAGGCATCGCCTACTCAAATTTCAGCAAATAATGGAACAACGAAAGTAGCCATATCTGTCGAAGAATTGCAAAAAAAAAAATAATAAGCGCTTCCTCGGAATCTTTTCAGATATCGTTGCTGTGCGTTAATTTAGAAGACTGGCAAACGAAGTGGCAATTGAAGTTCCACAACTACCGAAAATACAGTTTCTAAGTGAGGATATTTATGTTGTAAAAAGTTCGATCCAAGTTTAAAGGAAATTTAAATGGAAAATACAGTCGAACGTGAGTATATCGAACACAAATACACCGAATTATTGTCTATATCAAACAGTTTGAACAACCCCTTGGAAATCCTACGCTAACGTATGGCGCTGGTATATGCGTGTATCGAACTCCTGATCACGGGGACATTTGATATATTGAACGCTGCGCCGCTACTGCCTCCTGCAAGTGCAGTTCTCCTGACGGGTGGAATGCGATAATAATGATTTCTTCTCGTGTGTCCTGCCGCGTTCGGTGAGGACACGGCGTGGCGCCGCTTCGGTGGCTTTGAGCACGTGCTACTCGAACTCTAGCATGTGAGCATCCGCATGGCAGCGAGAACGCGGGGAGTGATTTCGAAGTAAAGGCAGTAAAGGAGGAGGGGAAGCGTAACGGATGCGCTCGGTTTCTAGCACTTTTTCTACGTGCTTGCGCGGGTATCAGTGGTGGCTCGCGTAGGGTAACCGATGCGGCGAAGTGCAAGTTTATTTTTGTCCCCGGCAGGCGTTTCGGAGACCTGGTCGCAAAAGACACGGAAGGCTGGATTTACTGACGAAAGAGGACATCATTCGACGAGTATTTGACGGTGAAAAGATGCCGGTTACGTAGATATTCGAAATTATCGCAGCAGCACGGCCACGGCCCGGCCGCTCCGGAGAGTCTTGTGTCTTGTGTGGAATACGGCTGCTTCGCGCGGCTCCAGACGGGAGCTGTTCAGATACCGAAGTTAATGGTGTTGAGTGCCTCGAGAGGGAATTCTGTGAGCTGTCAGTGTTCCCATTCGCCATTTTGAATGACACAACGGACACGAGTTTGTAAGTGCGGACGACGACGTGCTGGCTGTGGTGGACATCCCCGATGCCGATGAAGCGACCCTACAACGTTCCTGACAAGCAGTCCTGACAAAGTTCTCAACCGCCTACTGCATCCGTGCTTGCGTCAGTGTTCAGCTTCGTCACTATTGCGACACAGTGTACAATGACAGATTTTTTTCACTTGGCCGGCCTTAGTAAGCTTGAAAACAGTTGGGTGAACTTTTCGACGCAGAAGAAGAAACAAGCATGTCGCCCCTATTATCTTCATGTTAAATAAAGTGCAGTCGTCGTCGCGCTGTGGATAACATTTTTCATGCGGTGAAGAACAATGTGGTAAGCTACCGCACGTCACAATCTAGGAACGCTCAGTGATGTGCGTAGTTGTCTCGATAATTTTCATGCAGGCGTATTTCATATTTCGAATTATGGGTATATCGAAGTATTTCGCGATCCCCTCGGAGTTCAATAAGTCAGTGTTCGACTGTAGTCGTACACTCTTAATAAAAAAGGTCGTAAAAAGGTAGTAACGGCCATATTTACTAACTCCTTACGAACCGTACTACCCCGCGGTTTTGTACGTAGGCTCTGGCACTAACAACTGCATGGTTAGTAAATTAACTGAGTGTATTAAGTGGTAGCACTAGATTAAGGTCGTGCTTATGACTAGGTTGTGCATGGCCAGTTAGTAAACGCATGTAACTCACAAAAGTGCTATCGCTGGGACTTTACTAGTGGGGGTAGTGGTGCTTACTGCCTGCTTCGGTTAGTAATTTTGACAAGTGCTACATTTACTACCTCCAGTTACTAAGTACCTAGTGTATACTGGGACAAGTAACTTGTTGGTATTCCATTAGTGAATGCTCAGACCTTTTTTTTAGAGTGTATTCGCTTTGTGCTTAGCATTATTACGTTACAGCAAACTTCTTCGAGTTCACGTTTATAACCTGTCGGTCTGGGATTGATACTTAACAACAGTCTGGCGGGCTTGTGCTTATTTTATTGAATTCTGACGGGCTCGGGATCATATGTTAGAAGTATGTTGGGCTGGGGCCGGGCTCGGACACAGGTTTTAAAAATTCGTCGGGTTCGGACCGGCCTCCGGCTAACATTTTAAAAATCTGTCGGGCTCTGGCCTGCCCCAGGCCGCGTCACTATCGGATCAGGTCGGTCCGGGCCTAGAAATCGCGCCCGTGCCGTGCTATCGTCTGTATTTCCGTTGGATCGATTGTGCAGTTGCGTTCGTGGCCGCTTGTCGTTCCCCTGGTGTTATTGCCAGGGTGCCTTGGTAACGACGAAGGCTGGGGATGTCTGTAGTGAACCACCCATGTAGTTAGCTAACGCCGTTGTCTCAACAACAAAAGTGACTTTCTGCATGCAGGCAGGCAGACGCTGACGGACAAGCTCATCCAAGGTGTTAACTTGAGCTGCAGGTGTTAACTTGAGCAAAGAGAGGAGCTATCCTATAGAGGCAATAATGGTACGCATTCCGGCTCTGTCAATTGCCTCAAGCCGGACCCACACCACCTGGTTGAGGTTTTGGAGTTGGGCCTGGTAGTCAGGCCGAGTCTGAAGTACTGACAACTCCGATTAGACAGTACAACCACCCCCGACACTATCGTGTTTCCCCTTTCATATCTCATGAATGGTTCACCAGGGATTGACCCCTGCGCTCGCGCACAACTTTAAAGCTCACCCGACTATCTCTGTCGGCGGGACACTGAACCCCTGTGAACTTTTTATTACGGGATCACAGATTACCTGCATGTCCTCTCTGTAAGATCCAACAGATTTCACTCAGGCTCCCAAAAAGGTAGCACAACTCACACCATTTACATGCCGCAAATCTCTGAATAGCCTACCTTAGTCACCGATTCATCGCCCCTTGCGCGTGAACATCTAGGTTTTCCGAGAAAACAATGAAAAGGAAAATTTTCTAAATGCCTGCCCTTTGCTCTCTTTGTACAGTGTGCCTACCCGGCAAACATGGGAAAAAGCACATTAAAGCTTAAACGGCAAATAACAGCGAGCATCAAGCACCCCGCGGTCTTTAACGAATAAATGAAGTAGTCGAACAAAACATCGTTCATGTCTACAATCACTCAAAACGCCAAAGTTAAACCTCGTACACTAGTTGAACAAGGGTATTATCTAAGTACTAAGCTACCGTGATAGCTCTACCGGATTGGAGAGGGCCCTAACACAAGAACCGTTTATTCTTGGACGCAGTGTATCGACCGCCAAACTCTTCCCCTGAGTATTTAGAAATTATGCACGACTATATTGCACAACATACAAATTCGTGTTCGAATATAATTCTGTGCTGAGATTTTAATTGCCAGGAATTAACTGGACTGAATTATATCATGATCACCAAGAGGTAGAAAGTGCAGAATCATTGTTACTAACAACATTTACTTTCTCATTGTTACGACTAGTATCTAGTGCTACGCGTATTGAAGGCCCCTGTTCGTCTGTGCTTGATCAACTACAGGCCTTTATGGCTACACTGAACAACCAAATTCGCAGCGTTGTCTCCATTCTCTTCCGACATTCTCCCATAATTTATGCATTCTGAGCCAAAAACGTTTTGGTGCTATTTGTCGAAGCAACACTCCGATATTTCCCAGCTCACATCGTGTAACAAAATTATCACGCAACCAGACCGAAAAGCCGATGAATTCAATGCCTTCTTGCAGTCGGTTTTTGCCCATGGGTCCTCTAGAGGACCTTTACCATCATATCGTTTATTAACCCTATGCCACAATTGCATATTAATGAACAAAGATTTCAGTGCCTACTCCGCCACCTTGACACCAAGACGTCCCCAGGCCCAGACAATATTTCAAACACCTTTCTTAATAAATATGCTGTCTGGGTAAGCCAATATTTACATAAAATGTACACCACTTCAATAGTTACGCAAACAATGCCTGGTGACTGGGGCATGGCAAGATCATTCCAATACATAAATCCGGTTCCAAACTAGAATCTAGTAATTACCGCCCGGTCACATTAACCAGCACGTGCTGCAAGATATTAGAACTAACACTCTTTAAAGCCATTATAACATTTAAAAACTAACAGCCTACTCTATTATCGGCAACACGGTTTTCGACCTGGCTTATCAACAGTCACGCAGCTAGCCTAGATTACCAGCGACTTTCCGAATGCACTGAATGAAAGGGGACAAATAGACACCGTTTTTCTAGATTTTGCAAAAGCATTTGATGCCGTTCGTCACCCTGACCTAGTAACAAAAATGCATGCAACTGGCATTGAAGTAAACATTATTAAATCATATCTACACAACCGCAAGCAGTTTTTTGCTGCGAACAACCACACGTCCAACAGCCTGAACGTCCTTTCGGGCGTAATACAAATACCAGTTTTAGCACCAATTTTAATCCTTATCAATATCAAATACATTCCTATGGGCATTGACGCATTCATTCAAATACGCTTTTAGAAAATGACTGCGTCGTGTACACAAGAGTAAATCGAACTGAGGACCAGATTAACCTAAATCACTCAATAAGAAAAATTCTAGCCAGGTGTTCCCAGTCGGGAATGACATTGAACGCAAGAAAAAGCGTAGCCATAACTTTTACAAATAAGAAAAAAACACTCAACTTTGCTTAAACATTGGACAATATCGAAATTACTAAAAGCGGTCAAGTTAAAAATTTTGGAGTTACATTAACATCCAACCTTAATTGGGAACCATATATAACTGCTATTTGTTCGAAAGCGCAAGGTAAACTGGGTTTCCTAAAAAGAAAACTCCGCGGCACTCCCCCTGCAGTAAAGTTAACCGCCTGTAAGACCCTGATTAGAGAAGCACTAGAATATACAGATATAATTTAGACTCTATATCAAAAATTTCTCATTAATAAGATTGAGCGAGAGCAATATTTGGCAGTTCGATTTGTGTTTTCAGATTACTCCAGGTATACCAGTGTCCCTAATCTGCGTAAAAAGCCGAACTTCATTGTCTTTCCCGACAGAGAATACATTCTAAACTTAAATTCCTGTATCATCTTTATCATGAGAATTATACAATATCCAGATCAGACCATCTTCTTGAACCTTTCATGCATTTTACGAGAACTAACCCTAATAAAACAATAGGACTGCCCACAAGTCACACCAACATTCACAAAAACTCTACTTTTCCGTCATCAATTGCATATTGGAATCAACTTCCATCAATAGCAGTGAACTGTTACACAATAGAATACTTTGTTGAAAAGGTTAAAACTATTGATAAGTTTTAACAATAGATGCAAATGTGCGAATAGGGGATTTATAGTAAGCTGTTTTTTCCCTTGGATTGGGTTGTAGTTTTCCTCATGATTCTCAACATTGCATTCCGACACTGTTGTTTTTTAACACTGGGAATTGGATAGTTTTCTTCTTTTCTTGGATTGTGTCTGTGCCTTTCTGTACGCGACATCGTTGTTTGTATACCCTTTGTACCACTCCTGCTTGGACCGAGAAGTTCTGCAGTATACTCTAATGAATAAATAAATACCCGCCAACGGGACTGGCGGCACCCCTGATTGGCTGGTTCCATCTACCTCGCACCGAGTTGCTCAAAAACAACCCAGATACATTTGGAAGGAAACACCTTGCTGGTCGGAATTATTTGCAGGATGAGTTGCACCCACAAGATAACTTCCGCCCTCATTTCCCCGCAAGTGGGCACACACCTACATTTCCTCTATCTCCGCGTCTGATGATCCGGCTTATTACGGCAATTTGTCCAAGGTGCAATGATGTTGTTACAGTTCGGTTGATATATTTTCCGAGATCCCGTTTAGGGCTATGCCTTATATTGCTGACGAAATTGCCGAAGGAATCCTTCGGTCACGTTTCGACGTGTTCTCAGAGTCGGCGTTCACCTTTCGCGTCTACACACTGATTTACCATTAGTGTCGACACTTGCTGGGAATTGCGACGAAAGACGTTTAAAGATTTGATTGATTGTATGGTTTAACGCACCGTCGCAACGCAGGCGATAAGGCGCGCGGTAGTGGATGTCTCCGGATTAATTTTTACCACCTGGGGGTCTTTAACGTGCGTCGAAGGCTGCACTGCGCGGCGGGGGACTCGGTGTTTTCAGAGTTGCAAACTTTTAGTTGGTTCCCGGAAGCATCTTCCCACCTATTAAAACCACGGTATCTGGAATCCAAACACCAGCCAGTGCTTGCACCCGCAAATTTGGTAGCACCACACATACGAAGAATAGGTGATGTTAACCGGGGGGAGGGCGCTTTGGACTGAAAAGACGTGAGAGCACTGCCTGGTTGTCATGGATAGTTCAACCGAAATATTTCCTGCAGCCCTTCGCGTAACCTTTACTAGCCAGCATTCGGTTTCTTGCAACCACTGTTAAAATACACATGCACAGGTACTATCTCCCCAATATCAGCAGTAATAGAAAAAGTAAACGTTTATCGAGACGCAGAATTCGAGTGTGTCACCAGGAAGCGAAGTCAAGCTGAGACAGGACGACCTGAACTTCTTCGATATCTCTGGTGATTTGGTTCTCCTGCAGCTAAAAGAGGACGACGTAGGGAAAGGAGGGTGGCAGCTCCGGATTACGGCAACCTTAATAACTGGTGGGTCCAGTGTGTCTGGCTTTGAGCAGAAAGTACAGAATGTGATTGTTTACGTGTCGTTTTTTACTACTGAATCCCCCCTCCTTCATATCAATTGGTATGTCTTTTTATCGACGTCGTCACCGCATGCAAAGTATCTAACGCCAGCATCAAGGTTTACGTTCATGCTGGTGCATAAGCTGAGTTGCAATTGCCCTAAATTTCCCACAACACTATTTCTATCCTTGAATATGCGTCACGTACCATTTTCTATAGCGCGACAACCTGGCCATCTTCATGTAATTCAAGCAAGCGTACACTGGTCTCTTGTTCAGCCCTATGTTGCTCCACAGGACCGCTTCAACACTTCGCCAGGTTCACACCTCGTGCCGCCTCCCACCACTTTGTCATCCAGGGCGACATGCGTTGAATACCTTTATGTATTTACGCAGAAATGTTTATATAGACAATTTAGCAGAACACACACCGCCATCTGCCTGTGAAGCGAAGCAATTCAGTTAAAAATAACGTACGAACAATTCAGACCAGACGACGATCGATCCAAGACCACCAGTATGTCATTAAAGCATGCATTCCACACACCACTTAAAGGGACACTGAAGTGATTTGTAAACATTGCGGGATTACTAGCGCAAATTGTAGTTCGGAGTCCGTAGGCATTGTTTCGACCACTCTGGCCGCGTTTACGCGAATTTATTTAGTAGAAAAATCAATTCGAAAATGCTTTCCTCCTCTCTTTACGCTCGCCCGTTTTCGGTGGCGTTTTCGTGTGACGTCAGCAGGAGATGAGCTGGAAAATGGCTGCGCTACTGCACGGTTCGCCGACCAGCCGACCTACCGATCGAGTCAGTCGGCCCAGCATTTCGTCCGCCGGCCGCCGACGGGTCGTCGCTATTCGCTCGCTCAATTGAAACTAAGCCACAACACCTTCGTGAATGAAAGAATGTGCCTTTCCTTATGTTGTTAGTTTGTACACTGTGTCAAACTCAGAGTCCGGGTCACTCCACACAAGCGCTGCACAAGTGCACATGCGACGCTTCGCTGACTTTACGCTAGTAGGAAAATCTAAGGCCAATTGAAGGCGGGAGAAGAGTCAGCGAAGTCAATATAGGTACTAAGAAAATAAAATCACCTGAAACTTTTACCGTACAGCGCAAAACTAGGGAGCAGGAAGCACTTTTTGCGCTGGGTAAACAAGCACAGCGGTCAGCAGCACGACCGCACATCTGCGAACGCTTTTCCGTCAAAGAAATGCAATTGCTAGACGTGAGATATTGTGGAAGTTTGGGGGACACTTACTGCAGGAGTGATATACAACAAATAGTCACATAAAGTACTTAAAATGCTTAAAATAAATAAAAGTGTAAACTGGTCATACATTATAAACCTTATATATCCAAACAAGCCAGCGCCGGCTCGTGGCCTAGCGGTCTGAGCCGCTGGAATTAGTCTTGAAAGGCGCAAGTTCGAATCTCGTGGATACATGTATTTTTTTTTTTTTAAGTTGATTTTTTCGTATGCGGCCGATCTTTTCTGAACTGAGTTCACCATTTTTGGGCCGTAACGTTCACTGCTCCACGAGCGAGATCGCAGAACGCGCGCATACTGACAATGACGCGCTAGCGAGTTCTCGTTGGCGTGCTGTTGCCACAAGCACCGACTGCTTGCGGGCAGTGGGCCCAGGCCTGAATCAGCACACCCTTGGCCTGGTGCGAACTAGCTTTTTACGAACAGACATGAGTGAGGCAAGCTCCGAATATGCGGGAAAAGCGCATGGCATTTGAGAGTCTGCGGTGACGCGGAGGGCGTTCATCCACTGCGTAGGCCTCGTCTAGTGATTTCTACGATTCCAAGCCGCCCTGGGAGGTTTATTTTAAACATTTGACAGCCGACAACATGGCAGAAGCGCGGTACGGCGATAATTGAGAAATCGAGAATGCCCATCCAACAACGCCATCGATGTTAAGCTTGTTGTTTTACAGAACCGAAACCGAAACCGAAACTTTTGATTGCTAACCTTGGGCATCGTCCAATCACGGTGCCCCCCCTCCTGACGTCACAGCCTTTAGTTGGTGCGGCCGCCGCAAACCGCACATAGTAGTTTTTCTTCTTTCGCGCTTTGTAAAATAATTACCGATTTGTCAACCGGATAAACGATGAATAGTGTGTTAATTTGAGCCAGTCTACACAGTGCAAGCAAAAACGGGAGCTTGACAAATTCACTTCAGTGTCCCTTTAAGCCCTATAATAAATATAGACGCATTAAAGGTAGGCCGATGTTACTTTTTCTAGTTCCGGTTCTATTATTGCGCTCCTAGAGGTAGTGGCGCTGGGAAACACTCCTCCTGTCATTTGTTTGTCTTTCCGCTTCTCCCCGGCGGGACTCGCGGCGCTCATGAGCGAAAACGATCACCGCAGCTGCTGCTTCCGAACGGCAAGGCGGCGAAGCCGACGCGCCTGTCATGTAGTGGGAGATTTCTCGTGTGTGCTGTCTGGGAGATTATGGTGCTGCAAAAGGGATGCCAAGACCACCAGGGGGAATCGCAACGCGAAGTCTGAGTGCAGTTAGCAAAAGATGAGAACCTCGTTCGTATGCCGTGAAGCTGAGCTGAAGGATACGACTTGTGTCGTGCGTGTGCTATATGCTTGATGACAGACAACCTTGTATGTGTTGTAATACGCATCAGTGTTTCTCCGCGCACGTCGTGTTCGCCCACGTAACGCGAATAAAGAGTTCAAGTGATATTCGAGCTGGTGTCGTTACTGCCCAGGCGGCGTACGCCGGGCAGCGTAGCGGCGCTGGCATCGCAGCGGCGGTTGCCGGGTGGGGATTGGGGGAGGGGGGGCAGGAGGGGGGTAGCAGAATCCTGTCGGCATGAGGGGGGAGAGCATTACTTCTCCCCCACGCAAGCGGCACCCCCTCGCATTATCACCATGACAATTATAATACCTTCAAGGCCAACATGGCGGCGGCGTTGCTATGGCAATAATAACGCATTATGTCGCTAGTACCAGAATTAGCCCGGACGCTGGGTTGAAGGCTAAGAGACCGCCTCCTGTTAAAGGCGTCGTGGTATGGTCCCTAGAAATTGTGCTAGTCTGCCGTCCGCGCGCTTTCTCTATGGGAAGGCGTGCCCGCGCCGCTGATGCACGCACAGCGCTGCGCAGAGGGCGCTGCGAGCAATCGGAGCGCCCGAGCGGCCGGAGCGAGAGCGGCCCACTGATCTCCACCAGAGTTGTGGCGAAGCGACTAAAACCCGCCCGCCGACCGGACGTTGTTGCCAGCATACTCGAGAAACGCGTGCTGGCAACACTGATTTGTTCCGACCGCGACCGACGCTGGACGCTGCCCCTCATGGCTATGCTGGCAACACTTGCAACGCGCCCGGAACAACGACCGTGTTGCGGGCGGGTTTTAGCACGACCGGCTGCGGTCTGCTGTGATGCTGCCCAGCACGGCCCTGCACTACAGAACCTAGTACCGGGTATCGCGCATCAGCCGATCTACAGAAGAAGCCGATCTCCACTGTGCAGCGCCGGAAATGTGCCCATCTTGCTGGTTGCTTTCATCAAACTGCTGCTGAGTGTTCTCCGTGCGATCCTTGTGTGAAGTTGGCTCACCTTGGTGCATTTGGTGCAGCACCGCCACCCGTTTGTGCCAAGGAATCTGAGAGTGGAAGGCGAGCTTTACGCTCCCTGCAAGCTTTCGACATTGCTGCCTGTGCTCCTTCGTGTATTAGGCGGTGTGCTTCCGGCCATCACTTTTATCTCGTAGTTGTGATGGAATATGCCTAGCAATAGTGACTAATTACTCAGGACTTCTATGAATAACCTCATTCTACTAGAGCCTGCAAGCTCCGCTTCGGTATGTTTGTAGTGTATCAGCTTGTCAAGTCTGTTTGAATTTGTAGTGTATTCTAGCCTGTGGGATCTTTAGTCGTTGCATAATTTGACGTGTGCCAGCATTTGTGTTCCGTTTAGAAGAATCGAAAAAAGCATGTAATCTTAAGTTAGTGCGAAGGGTGAACAAGGAAACGGACAATGCATTTTAAGTGTACATAGAAGCTCTAGTTACTGCATGTGGCTTGTGCTACCCACTATGATGCCTGCATCGCTTATTAATTTCAGCAAGGTAGGTACAAAGACATACACAGCAGAAAAGTGCTTCGCTGTTTTATGCTTGTATTTGGCGTTAGGATGAGGTGCTGTTTTATACCAAATCGCCCAGGATTGAACTAACAGGACGGACGCTACTTGCAACTGATTTATTTAGGGTATGTCCATCATGTATGAGAAGCAATAACAAAAGGCCACAAGCATTCGACCAGAGCACACACAAAAAGAACTTATCTAAGAAGGCACATTCCTTAGAGTAGATTGATAAAGAGGGGTCTCACTCACATATATTGTTCTCCTTCATTTGATACAAACTTAATGTGCCATTACACTGCAGCTTCCTTCCGCTATTTTTGTTTATCAATTTGGGTGCACAATTACAACCTTTGCAATGAAACAGCCTGGGTAATTTTCTACCGAAAGTGCGCGTTTTCAAATGGTCCCTAATACTTTAGGTCATTTGGCTGATGTAAACTTGTCAAGTCAAGGGTGTCTCATCACACACTTAACAAGGAGCTTAGCATGTTTCTTACGACAAACTGTGTGCAAGTGTGATGAAGAATGGCACATGCCCACTCGAAGATTGGCAAGGGCAGGGTATTATTAGTGCACACGCACTAGGGAGGCTGACCACGATATTCATGCATGTGTCGGGTGCCTCAAAAGCCGAACCCCTCCGACGGAAACGCTTGAGTTTGTGCAAAGCATTTCGAAATTGGCCATTTAAAGAAGAAAAAAAAAACCAAAGGAAGAGCAACTTATGCTGCGTCTCATTCACACACGCTAAAGACAAGCGGGTTCCATCTGGGCCCACTTAGTAAGGGCTGTAGCTGCACAGGATACACAGAGAACGATAGTAAGGAGAGCAGTGTAGAGCATATATACAGTAGACGCTCATTAAGACAAACTCGAGGAAACCGTAAAAATATGTATTACCAGAAATTTGTTTTAAGCTGAGGTTTTTACGTTGTGGATGTTACAAGCAAGCAAAAGTGTTGTTCATCCTATTCATGGAGTTCGTCTTAACTGGGGTAGAGGCGTGAAGGTTTGGGAAAAGAGAGCTGAGCACAACCAGTGGTCAATTTACTAAGACAGCAAAGAGGACAGCCGCCGACTGTGAGAAGCGGGGAGCTCAAGCTTAGTTTTCTTACAATATATATATATATCTGGGTTCCGGCCTTTGCAGCTTTATTGCCTCGTATTCGTGCAGTGCATTGGCTCTGCAAGCTAACTAGTCTCACGGGTGGACAGGCAAAGTATTTCAACTGATATCAATGCTCAGTGTCACACTCATCAGTCTGAACAAAAAAAAAATCAGAACGATAACCAAACTGTGCTTCCCCCGCTCAAGCGCTACTACTCACACACTGAAGTCAAACGACTGCCAAATTCTTTTTTTCTATAATGGAGGGTATGTAATTTACAGAAAAAGCATGCTGCGCGCGCTGCTTCAGATTGGGGGAAAAAAAACTTCCACTTCCTCCAAAGAAATTAGATTTACTACTCCTGCGATACACCTTTTTGCAGGGGTGTACAAATATCAAATTTTGTACCGCAAATCACACACGAATAGAAAAAGTGACTGCAGATGGAATAAAATATGTTCGACTGAATATCATTGATTTAGCGTGTTTACAGCTTTGAAAGCAGAGCTCAGAGAGAAAAGATAAATTGGTTAATCACAACTTGACATGTAGAGTTTGGGCACTGATTTAGAAATGGTACAAAAAAAAAAAGGTGAATAAGAGACTGGAGCAGTGAAAAAAGTTTGGCACACATTTTCTTGGAGACATGTGGGTTTTTCAACGTCCTCTGAATAGAAGTATATTTTACGGGCTGCAGCCCCTCCAGTCATTGAAATAAGGCCCTTGCTATGCATGCCTACTAGGACCAGTATGCTACCGAGACATAGCCAACAAGTAATAACTTAATTTCTCGTTCATGCCATCCCATTGGCCGGACACTTCTTTCCGGCTTATTAACTTTTCACAGGTAACATTCCACTTCAGTTACTGTACACCAGAGTTACCACTCTGGCTTTGCTCAAGGTGTTGCTTGCATTAGGCTTTCTTGCAAGGCTTAGTCGTCGTGCAGAAAAGCCGACCCAAACAGGCGTTCGTTGTGGTGAAGCTTGAAGGATTGCATGTTGTATGGCAGAGCAAACTTTTATAGCTCTGTTCGTAAATTTTGAATACCTAGAACGGTAAAATTGCACTTCGGATAGAAGAACCGTACAGCATAAATCTGCCATTTGCTCTCTATAGTAGCAAAATAGCGTTAACTGAGGTATACATGCGTGGCACCTGTGATATCCAGCCGGACGTCACATTTGCAAGCTGGCTTTGCTGACTAAATGTGGCCCTGCCTGAGGCATAATCAAAATACGAAAAACACAGCATAATTTACGCTAAGTCACTCACTTTAGAGGTGCTGTTAGAAGTTTCTAGGCTATAGCGTTCATGTGTTCCAGGGTATCGCATTTTCTCACTACTTACATTTTGAAAGCTCGGTCCATATAAGTTTGGATAACACATTTGCCTTAATCGTGGGTCTCTATTTTGCGATCTTCTGAAAAACGTCTTCAGGATCTGCCATGTGTTCTATAGCTTGATACAACTTAAGGAGCTGTGCGTTCTGTAGGGAACCTTAGCAGGTTATTGATGCAAACAAAAATTACCAAAGGCACTTTTTGTTCTGTTTTAAATTACGTTTCTGCTAACAAGAAATGGATCCAGTGTAAATTGAAACCATTATGTACTACCCACTGTAACGGCCCAGCGGCTAGGATGTTTCACTGCCATGATCGAAGATGTAGGTTCAATCCATGCCATGGCAGCCATTTTTCTGGTAGAGGCGAAAAAGAAAACCTGTGTGTAGAGATTTTGCTGCACATTTCAAGGTCCCCACGTGGTCAGAATTGATCCATAGCCCCCAATATGGTGTGCTTCAAGGTGCATGTGCAGCTTCGGCACACAAGTTGAACAAAGCCAAGCCTCTCTCTCCCCCCCCCCCCTCCTCCTCCCCCCCCCCCCCTCACACACACAAAAAGGGTATACGTTTCAGCTGTCGGGGTCGCTCAATTACATAGACCAATATAGGACCTTTACTTTCAGATTTTATAATATTAAGACTCAAAAATTTAGTGCTGCTTTGACCGGCCAGTGTTATTTTATTGCAGCCTTTCAGAATTTGGGGTATTGTTTTCAACAGTGAGCAAACCATGGTTTACACCAGATATTGCCTTTTCAGACAAAAATAGCAGACAGGTAGGCAACACTCTCAGTAGCAGTGCAAAGTTGTGCCACCTCTGTAAACATTTCGGTCAAGTTGTTGTCCCAGTCATGTTCCGAATGGGAGCTCCTTCAATTTGTAATACTGCCATGGAGGCCTTTCCTGCCAGCTAGTGTACACAGACCGACAGACAGTTCTTCAGTGAAAATTTTCTATATGTACTTAGTGAAAAATAAAGTAGGTTTGATGGCTTGCTTTGCTGCCATATTTTCATTTTAATCTGTTATGCAGGACCTGGCGGTGAAGGTTACTCGTAGGACTGACACTTGGACAAGTAGATACAAACTATATTGACAAGGTGCAACACAAGAAAAGGAATCACACTTGTAAATAAATTTTATTTACACAAATGCACTGTACACGCCATTTGTGTGGTTACAATGAGGTGTACAAAATAAAACTATAGGCACCAGAAAGAATAGCAATGACCATGAGAGGTAAACACGTACGCATTCAAAATTATATCCTGGCATGCTGCAACTGCACTTCAACAACAATAGACATATAATCCATGCGGATTATGTGTATGGTCAGGTGAAGAGGATGAATGAAAGGATCTTTCCTTCTGCGCTGTTTTTTTTTACTGCGCTGCGGCTAAAACCAGGCTGGCTTCATAGATAGCGACCTTCCCATGGCAGCCGGCGACAATGAGGGCCAGCGTGCTGAAAATTGCTGGGTAGGGACGGCGCACTCCATCAGGTGGTGCTAAATAATCTCCAACCTCACCAGCTTCACTTTGCTCACAGAGTGACTGTTGGCACGAAATGCAGTGGCTGTACCAATAACAACCGACCGTTCTAGTTAGTATGTATCTCACCGGTCAGCACCTAGAATACAATGGCTCGTCCAGACCTGACTCTCACCAATGAAAAAGTCAACGTATACAACTAAACCACACGGGTACCACACTGTCTGGCTCGACTACCATTATTAATTTTTGAGCATTCCCATTCATTCAAACCTTCGTAACCTTTACCGACCTTGGCTATACATGGAGAAGCTTTCTTTTGGCGTGACGGTCATTTGCGCACATGCGAAATTTGACAGGAAACGCTTGAGTTTGTGCAAAGCATTTCCAAATCGGCCATTTAAAGCACGGAAATGCCGTCATTCTTGCGCGGGAGCATAACAATTTTCCAGCTGCAGGAGCACTAGTTGATCCAAACTTCTTCAGGGGCTGCGGCTCTTTCACATAAACTGTGCCACTTGTGTAGCACCGTCCTCAAGGTGGCTCGCCAGCCCTACAAATGGCAAAGTTGGCAAACGAGAGTTGGCCCCCGTCAGGGCCGGCGATGAGAACCGTACACATAGTTATCTTCGTGATACCTTTTTGAGCCACGCCCGTATACCAAAGCGAAAAGAACCAAACAAAAAGAAAATGCTTTTGCCATGCCGGTGCTGGCCTTGCTCAGCTGTATGCAACAGTAAACCATCGGGTTGACTCAAAGTGCAATGCAAGAAAATTGCACAGGATCTCACCATATTAAACAGGATGAGAGCGCGACAGCGTCTTTTATGACTCGGTTTGTTGTCGAGCGTTCCGCCAATGCCGCCTATAGCCTACAATCCCGACAGTGCACTCGGTGCAGCCACTCATTACAGAATCACTATCCATGCTGCTGCGGCACTGCCTCGACTGAAGCAGAGGGCCAACAAAGACTGCGGGAGCAATTTATTTGAACGCACGTTTATTTTTGTGTTGCACGTCTTACGGAGCGTGTTGCAAGGAAATCGGAATTGACCAAGCGCCAAATGTTTCTTTTTCTGTAGCAGTATATGCAACAGTGCACACCAAGTGCTTCTTGTTTATTTCTTTCTGGTCCACGCCATGGAACAACCATCCATGGAATGCCATGGATGTGCGCACCATTCTGTGACGTGGAATGTTAGGAATGCATTAGGAAATTGTCAGCTGTTGTGGTAGCAAGTAATATTTTCGCATTTACAAAGCGATTCACTGAAGCACACTGTTGAGCCCACAGGTGTACTTGGCGCAGTGTCAATGAGTCTATAATAAGTGCAACAAACTGAGGAGGAAGCGAAATACCATTGACAACAGGCCGGACAAGTAGCTCACAATGCTTCAATGGGTATCACAAGCAGCACAAGCTGGTGCACTGGCATAGGAAAGAACTAAAAAAGGCCAAACAAGGAGAAAAAAAACATTTGGCATCGGCGAGCATGGGAGGTCACTGTATATAAAGTCGGTCGGGGCAAAACTTTTTCATAAACCCCCTCTCAATTTTTTTTAAACTCATTTCTCACTCCGCCGCTGTCATTAAAACAGTTGCACGAGGTGTGCATTTCTGGAGCAGCCGTTTTTCTTATGAAGTCAAACAAAACTGCCTTCGTGCGCAAAGTCTTAGACAACATTAATGCCCCAACTGGTTTAATTAGCCGATAGTCTGCAACTACGGTATGCATTACAGCTCAAGTATGGCTTCCGTGCATTAACCTACAAATTTTAACTGCTGTACGGAAAAGAAAGCAAGCTTCATTAAATATATGTGCTGACAGCAATGTAAACTTAAAATTCCTTATAACAGAGCTAGAAATTCTTTCAGAGCTAAAATGATAAAATTCAGTGCTGAATGATGCAAGGCACCACTAAGTACTGTCATATGTACACGCTAAGAAAAAAGAAAAGAGTCAGTAACTTTTCGTAAAACTTTTCTTTGTGCCCTTTGGCAGGGCATGAGCAAAAAAATGTCACTGAATTGCTCCACAACAATCGCTTTCTTCTTGTTGCTCTGCAAGTGCCATGGCTCCAGTCCACCGCTCAAACAGATGAGACACTCTACCCCGCTGACCACGAACAGAAGTTCTTGGCTCGCTCCAGGGACACAACACCGGTGGTACCAATCTGCACTAAGTTTGTTGCTACCTGGCTTGTGGCTCCCTGCTGGCAAAAGAAAAAAAAATGCGCAGTGAGAGTTAGACAAGGGATTGCAGGGGGAAAAAAATCAATTTCTCCTTTTAAAGGATTGCAGGGCACACTGAGATTTCACGTATGCATAAGCAAACACACATGCACTCCTTAATGGAGGCTCCATGTCAATGAGGCATGGGTGACATAACATTGCCCTTTTGGAAGGGAGGTGTGTTCTCTTCATCTTGCTAGATGGCATGGCCAGCATGACAAGGATGACAAGACCGAGGGAAGGAATGATGATGTGAACAGAAACAGTGGCATTCTACTAGTTCGTAACTGTTGAACATAAGAAGCTGCACTACTTCATGACTTTCTTACATTAGTGAGGTCCACATCTTCTTGTAAACACAATTGCGATCCCACTCATTGTTCCCCACCCTCTCCTTAGCGGGGTGCGGCTCCTGCCCCCGAGTCAGTGGCGGCTTTGACGGCATGTCGTGATGCAAGTAGTATGGATAAATTTTAGCCCAAGCTTGGTAGGTGCCCTACCTTACCGAATCGCATCTGTCATTTTGTCAAAGTGTGGAGTCAATGGGCATGGAACAAAAAAGTGACGTGCAAGACAGAAAAAAAGAGTGTAACAATGTTAGACCACACAGAAAACACACTGCAGTAGAAACAAAGGACAAGGTGAGGCCGGGGAAAGAGCTAACTTTCGACAAATGCTTTATTGCAGGACCTGCACTTATAAAAACAACTGGCTCATAATAGGAGAGAAAGAAAGGAAAACATCAAAACGAACAACGAAAGATGAGACAAAAACCACCATGCGCCGCCTACGCCAAGAAATAAATCTCTAGCTTTCATAAAGCCATAGATGGTGTATTGATGCGTTGATCACCGGACCATGCCATCTCAGTTGCTTCCACAAGTTCTTTCGTCAGTCCAGACTGGTGGTAATGCGAAGCAATCACCTCGTCGTGCAGGGGATAACACAGGTATCCCGATACGCACTTTTTACAATGGGCAGCCCGCTGGCCGTCAGTGGCAACGCTACTTACTTTATTCTTGTACTCTTAAATGGACATTCAAATATCTGCTTGTTTGGCAGGTATAGTTGCTGCCACATGAGAGTGAAATTTTGTAGACAGCACGATGCCCACAGCGTACCAGCTTAGAGCAGACCGGTTTCTGCGCACGCGTTAGGCAAGTTAACCTGCACAAGCCCAAAAGCCTTTTCGGGGCTGTGAACAAGACATTGATCCCACTAACAGCCACCTGGCTGCCCATTGTAAAATGTGTGTATCGGGAAACCTTTGTTATCCCATGTACGACTAGACAATTGTTTTGCATTACCACTGCTCTGGGCTGACGAGAAACATGTGGAAGCAAGTGAGATAGCATGTTCTGGTGATCAGTGTGTCCGTAGACTGTCTATGGCTTTATCAAAGCCAGAGCTTGATTCCATGGTGTAGGCGGCATGTGGCGGGTTTCGTCTCATCTTTTGTTGTTTATTTATTTTTTCTTATCTCCTCTTAGGAGCCAGATGTCTTTATATGTGCTGGCCCTGCAATAAAGCATTTGTTGAAACCTTGCACTTGTCCCGTCCTCGACTTATTGTTTTTACTGCGCTATGTTTCTCGTGAGAGTATGAACCAACACGCCCAAACATTTTCCCTTCTGTTAGACAGCATCCAGGGCATAACAAAAGTTCACAGAGCGAAAGAATGTTAAGTGAGCAAACGAGCTTTTCTAGGCAATGCCCAGGGGCATCGGGTATGCTAGGTACAGCAGTTGCTGCAAGAACCAACGGAGAGTGCAGTAACTGCACAGAGACGGCAGTAAGAGGAGGAGGCTAGGGTATATATAGTCAGGATCCAGCTTACATGGCCTTATCGTCTGGTGGTAGAGCAGCGTATCGCCTTTATCACCTTCCAATAGTTTCAGGGAGAGAGGCCATGTAATTCAGCTGATATTAGTGCTCATTATCACGCTTTTAGAACTTCGCAGAGTAAACAATGCCAAGGTAATCATGCAGTGTTGAACCCAGGATAGTGGCTCAACTAGTTGCACAAAACAAGTTAAGTAACAGTCACTAAGCAGTGCTTAGCATGCTACACATGCCCTAAGCAGTGCTTAGTGACTGTTCGAGCGCTACCCCATCGATTCACATTAGGTAAACAAATTTTTCTCATCCGGCATGCATTGCATTCTGTAAGCATATATGCTGGTGCATGTATATATGTGTGCCAGCTTATGTTGTATACATATGCACTAGTGGCATAGGCAAGATACATAAACTTGTGTATAGCTTCCTAGCCAATGCATTTTGGCCTTGGCAACTACAACACACCCGAAGGTAAGACTAGCCAGATTAAATTGTGGTGGAGGAACTCCTGACGTTTGTACTGTGGATACAGGAAAATTTTGATATAGTCAGGTACACATCACATTTTCTGATAAAATGTGGCACTCCCAGCATTCAGCTGAGCGACAGTGGGGTGCTGGTACTGGATGAATTGCATGGACATTGGAACGTAACGAAACCCTGCAGAGTATGAGTATAGCATTCCAGGTTACTCCATGTGAAGTAATACGTGATAGCTTAAGCAAAAAGCACCATATTCGTTTGGTCGTGGAAGTCAACCAATGTGTAAGCAAGGTGCTCACTGCATGTTCCAAAACATGCCAACGTCTATTGCAATCTCGTCCTGTCTATTATGTTCGGCTATTACGCACGCTTTCAGTGTTTAATGAACTTCTTATTTTCGCTACACACGCCCATTGAACGCCCGCACCACAACCAGCTGCGCCACCGATGCCGTGAGCAATTTTTGCGAGTGTCGCCCTCGCCTTACCGCGGTCTAATAGGATCATACGTTAACACAAATTTACTCGTCAATTTTAACCCCATAAAAATCAGATTTAATCAAATTTAAATGTTTAGAGAATTATTCGATCACTGACTGATTCGCACAATCGTTACTCGCAAGACATCCAATCGTCATCGCATCGTCACTGCAAGTTTTTGATCCGAAAATCGGCACATCGTAACGGTCATTCTACGTAGTTTTTAACGAAATCGATGCCACAAAGCAAGTTACACTGGCTGCAAATCATGCCTGAACATCCAAGGAGTACTATAAAAACAACGGCGCAACCGCAAACAGTAGGGCTCTGATTTCCAGTCTCGGACTCGCCGCGGACTCCCCGAGAAGCAGTCCGGCATTAGATTTTCGCATGTATCCCTATGACTTCGGGGAATCCTCGGACTACCCACGGTGAGTCTGAGACTGTAAATCGAAGAGCCCCAATGAAGCAACCAAGTTACAGCCACGGGACGTGCGACAACGCCGGTAAGCAGTTCGGCCTCTTCCACTGGCTAATATTAGTACTTTACACAGGTTAACTGTACAGAACCGCTAGGCTCCGAAGCTTTTCCGGCTTCGGGTGCGTCATTTAAGCTCAAAAACAGCGTAATATAGACCGTAACTAATGAATAAGCGGTATTTGAGTTCGATAACGCAATTGCCGTAAGCATACATGGGCGCCGCCATCTTGAATGTTTGTTTACATCAATGTTACCAGACCAGCATCGACATTTCGCTAAATTTAGCGGCCACTTACAATTATTGCGATCTGAGTACTCGTTAAGCTTCAAAAAATATGAAATGGTAATAGAGAAAGCCAAAATAGCATGATATTACTCCACACAAACGCGAAATCCGCTGTAGCAAATCATGGGGCACTTGTAGCAATTGTAGTATGTGCTTGTAGCAGTTGCTTCAGCATGGTAGATTGGCGGCAAATTTTAAATGCATACAAGCAGATTTGTCTACAGTGTTCGACCTAATCTCTTGTTAACTATTGGTGACAACATATTGTTATTTAGGTACGCTGTCTTTCGGTTGGTAAGCGCGCTTTTTTTCCGTCATGACGCTGCTGCTGACTGTGTGGCTTGCTGCTAGTTTTCTTTCAAGAAAGCCCCGCATTTATACGTTCCTTTCTGTGTGACCAGCAATTGGTAACAGACACGTTTTCACTGTCTTTTTCATGTGGTGCAAGCTATGTTCCATCAGGTGTATGTGACACCTGAGGTAAGCTTCCACAAATTTCTGCATTCTCCAAACGGGTGAAATAGAACAAGCTATGAATCTGACAAAAAAAAAAAACCGGCGGGCAACCAAGAATAGCTTGTTTTTTTTTCTTTTGGTTCAGAAACAGCGATTTCTTGTGTATGGTTGGAGCATTGTTGGAAAAATACACTGGCACATTGGAGTCCAGCCTGATGATACCTTTGCCCTCTGTGCACATAAAGCTGAAGTATCATTCGAAAACTCGGAATGCAAAATAAATGTGCTGAGTACTGTCGGCAGACCAAGTGTGTTTTGTTCTTCAATTGCAGTGAGCTGTTTACGGTGTGTGATTTTGAGATTATTGGTAGCAGCATATCTGCATTGGGTGTGCTAAAAGTAAACATGATACAAAACTAGGATACTGCAAACTTTTCTGAACACTGCGCTAGGAATAATCATCAAAGAAAAAAAGACGGCTCAAGAATACGATACTCCCTAATGCAAAATTTGAGCGCAGTGCAAACTGCAGTCTTCTCGGTGACAGCGTGTAGCTGCTGTGTCTCAGGAAGTGATCGTGTCATCAGTGAACACACGACGGCGGACGCTACTCTGGCATTTTCTCACAGCGCCTCGGTGCCACTGAGCATGTCTCGCGTGGCCTCTGCATACTGCCCTCCCTTTCACACTTTCATTTTACTTTCCTCCTCCGCCTTCCTGCTTGCTCTATTTCATTTATCTCCAGTGCCCTCTTCTTCGTTCGGTTACAACAAAGTCGATGGCCACACGAAACCACAGGGGTCAAGCGGGCACGTAAAGCCAACTGCATTCAAAATTTCAACCTCTTGAAAACACCATTTCCGTATAGTCTGCTGAAAAAGAAAGCAAGATGCAATATACAACGGCTGAAATACGCGTGTGGACGCCGCAAGCGGTCAGCAAAAACTGGCGATTTTGAAACCGAAAACGAGGAGAGTGCGGCCATTAAAAAGTAGTAGAATAATTAAGTGAAGCATCAGTTTTACAGTTAAAAAATGGGTGAAAGAAGTAAGTCCACCATGGGTATAAACATTTTAAAAATGAGATGTCTATTGATATGTTGTATTAGCTGGCGCAGAATCTAGCAGTACACCCGATGTCGAACCACATTCCATACCGAGACACGGTGCTAGTAACTCCAATACCTTCGACAAACATCACGTAAACTGATAGGTTCGCCTGGTGCACTGTTGAGGCACGAGTTATGAGGTTCCCAGACAGCTCCGATGAAAATCACGCAATCTGATGGCTTCAGCTGGGAGGCTATGGAGCCCTGCAGTGTTGTGGAGCCACCAAGGACTTGCTTTCGTTTTGTATGTTATTTCTCCTTGTAAGCCATGCTCCATGTGTACCCAGGGAATATAGTGGCTCTTCACTGCTTATAACACTAAATATTTATCCTCATGGAGCAGATAAGGTTTGCAGCTCATTAATACAGAAATAAATGTTGGCTCTGCCACATGACATGCAAACTTCCAAGCTTCACTGCATGGCATTTTCTTTAGTGTTAGCTTTTTTGGCACGACGCCGAAGCCATGCAAGAAAGCCTACCACAAAAGCCTTGCACAAGAGTGGAACTCTGGCAGCCAATGTTGGCTGAGGTGCAATGCTACCTGGGCAAAATTTATAAACTGGAAAGAAGTTTCCCATCAATATGGTGGTATGAGTGAGAAATCAAGGTTTATTACTTGCTGGAAATGCTTGCATTAAAGTAAAGGTCATACCAACCACTAACGTACCTAACCTCTTTTCAATGCCTGGAGCAGCAAGCCATTCAAATGCAGTCGACTCTTGATCATCACCTAATTGGAATTTTCGGGTAATTGGAAGCAATGCTCTGGTCCTACCAATGTTACATTCAATTCAGTAGAAGAAATTGCTTGGTAATTTAAAGCTGAAACCCAATTTTTCGATTAATTGAAAGTTATTTCGAATAAAAAGCATCAAGGTGAACATCACATCTTGATAAAATTGGAAATTTTAAAGCGTCAAAACACCGCCGTGTCCTGCAATGTTGGCACCATCACAACCGAGGCAGCGCATAGCTGATAAAGCAGCCGGTCACTTGAGACTTGTGCCAGTGTAAGCATCTCTCTTTTGAGGCCCTCAACCTTCTTTGTTGCGCACAGCTCCGTGCAAAAGTTTGCGTGGTGAAAGCTTCAGGCTTCGATTTTCACCACAAGTCTGAACTATCACGGCAAGCTGTGTCACATTCGAATAGGCAACAAAACAAAACCAAGAAGAGAAGATTGTTGCGGACCAATAGCAATGCGCTATTGTGCCTTCTGTTTTTTTGTTGCGGACTTTGTACTAATGGTAGCCAACTGTATAATTTCTCTGGTCACAACATGTTGAGGAAACCGCATTTTCCACGGCAGGGTGTGCCAAATTTCATTCCGCTGCCTTGCCATACTGTCTTAATCTTTTAAGGGGCAACCACACGCAGCGACAGCGAAAAGCGACGTGAAAACTGTAACTCAATGGGTACACCAAACAGATAGCACGAGTGACAGCAACAAGTGAAAAAAATGATCAAACTGCCGCCAATGCGCTCCGTCGTCGTCGTTCGTCGCTGCTGCTCACTTGTGGGCTGCTTCTGTACAGCAAAAAGCAAGCGGCAGCGTCAGCCCGTCGTCTTCTGCTGTCGACTCCCTTAGCAACCTGGTTATAAACATTTTCGCTTGTCACCGTCATCCACACTACCGGTTTGCTGTACCCATTGAGTTACGTTTTGCCGTCGCTACATGTGGTTGCCATTTACTTGCCATTTTTTGTACCATTTTCCTAGCGATACATAAATATTCTAATGCCTCAGGTCCTGACGACTGCCTAAGTTATCTTTTTTGTCACTTTATTTTAAAAACTCTATAAACAATGAAAAAGATATCTGTATTCGAATATATTTGATTCATTCAATCCAGTCAGTTTTTGCTATTTGTATTTTATGCACAGTTCGAAATTTCCTGTTTGCATATCTCTTGTTAATATATTATGCAAGAATAAATGAATGAACAAGCTGACCAATTGTTCAAACTTTCTAGGGAATGTGAGAGCAGTCGAAAAAACGAATGTACACAGAGAACGAAATCTCGCTGGTAATAATCGTGTGTAGAAACCAGGGTCGGAGCAAAAAAAGAAATGCCAAAAGCAGATATCTAACGCACAGTAAATGCCCACAACGAAGTAACTTGCGATGTTTCCATGTGAAGGAAGAGAAAGAGCAGGCTCAGAGGAGGTTGGCACTGGACAACTTCTTCTGAGCCTGCTCTTTCTCCTCCTTCACATGGAAGCATCACAAGTTTCTCCGTTGTGGGCATCAATTTCCTGACTACCTATGATTTTGTACCCCTTCTCTCTCTTCTACCGTCTTATCTTTTCTTCATATGCTGCATGGCCAAAATATGAAGTAAAAAAAAAAAAGAGGTTAGCAGAGGGTGGTACATGAAAATTCTAGTTGAAGGCTGTAGGATAAAGCGAACAGCAATAGGGATCCTGCGGTTATTGCCATTTTAACCTCTCGTCACGGCAAACAAAAAGTCAGAAAAATCAGATGGTGAATGGCTTCAGCATATTAAGTTTCAGACGCCGTTATACAGTGGCACAGTAGGGTGGACGGCAGCGCCACTGACGTGTCTGAATGATTGGACAATCTAAAAAATCAGTCTGTGACTGTGTACAGGTGCCATCATAAGTAATTGGAGCACAGGAGCTGTGGCTGAACTGTATCGGAGCGCCGTGTAGCTGCACCGGCGGTAAATGAAAGGACGAAAACACGCATGCGTGCCTGCCGACGGCGATGGCCCATCTATACCTCTCAAACCCCTTTTTAAATTTGGCTTCGAGCATTGCTCGCAGCATAGTGCCGCTCTCGGCCACGGCGCTGATAGCAGACGATTCTGGCAGCGTCTCTGGCGCACTTCCAGCTGCCGGAAAAGCGGCGCGCTGTCACGGGAATTTGTAGTGAGTTTTTCGTTCAAATATTTTTACGTGTGTACGCTATCAGCGCCATCGCTGAGACCAGTATGCTGCGAACAATGCTTGAAGCCAGGTTAAAAAAAGTGGCTTGAGAAGTACAGATGGGCTATCGCCGTCGGCAGGCGCACATGCGTGTTCTCGTGCTTTCATCTACCGCCGGTGCAGCTACACGGCGCTCCAATACAATTCGGCCGCAGCTCCCGTGCTCCACTTATGACGGCACCTGTACGTAAAGATCGAAGTCAAACATTGCTTTCAGGATTAATTTTTCATCAAAGAATTTGGCATGACCTACTCGTTCGAAAGCACCTTTCGTCGCATGAGAGCTTGCTCACACCTATGACAATGCCACCAAGGAACGAGAGACCTGAAGAAGACACCACTCAGTGGAGGGGTGTGAGAGAAGAAAACCCAGGGGCAACAAATGGATATGGACAAAGCAAGATAGCAGCAATCGGAAATGCAGCAGGCAGGCCTTAGTTCTTGTTCTACAGTGTACGCAAATGGGCTCAGGACGATGACTATAGCATGAGCAATGCGAGACAAATTCTCGTCTAGTGATGTGAGACCGGCCAAGAAGTGCCCCGTGTTAGCAAAAAGTAGCGATTGCTACCTATTCTTTGATTACCTACAAGACTCCTGGAATTTCGAAACCACACTTGTATTGATTGAGAAAATTTCTTCTGAAGTGCAATTACGTTAGTAAATTGCAATCTTTAGCAATTCAATAACCTATAAAACGACCATGCTCAGCAACTCTTGTAGTGCGATTACAGCAATTGAAAAAGAGAAGCAGCTGCATTACGCACACTCAACACCAACTGTCGGGAATCAAACGTGAGTGTGTTAAGTGGGCCCACCACATGCTACACAGTATTTGTTCATTGAAAGCATCAAGTATCTCTATTGCACTTTCCCTCCAACAGAGTCATGACATGCATTCCGTGAAATAAATTCCATCTTCCAACTCCTGCATACAAACGCTGAAAATTCTCCATTCTGTTTAAAAAAAAAATTAGAACAGAAATTGTGAGGACAGGTGCAAATTGTATCGACACACACACACACACACACACACACACACACACACACACACACACACGCACGCACGCGCGCCACATATATATGTGGCTCCTCAACAGAAATATACTTGCACTGCACTGTCTACGAAAAACAGGATCGGGAGCGCAGATTCGGCGAAACACTTACATCCGCAACGAGAACAGTGGCACCCTGTATGCCAAGGCATGGACAAGCAGTCTCGACTCTCTTGAGGTAGGTCTGGCTCTTAGAAACGGAGCAGGTCACCGATCAGCCACTCGTACACATGCTGGGACTGTGGTGGAAATTTATCAGCCCCTGTAACGAAAGCGCAGTGAGCGACGTCTCGATGACACATGATACGAAATAAATACCTCCGAAACATTGCTTGCTTTACATTTGTGCGTGCAATCTAAAACCCCTGTTCTGCTTACTACAGCTGTTAACGTAGTAAGCCTCCATGTAATAACTGTCACTAGTGGTAAGCATAGTGACACCATATCAGATTCTAGCCAACAGTTACGCATATGAGCCTGTAAGTTAAAAAAGAAAAACATTACGACACTAGCGTGTGTTTCGGGTGTGCTTTCGCAAGAAATGGCACGTAGCTTATCCACTTTGAATGAAATTAGCCTACACTTCTACCACGAACACTAAAGGCAACATCACCTTGTGTGTTTTCTTCTCCGTATGAAAAGGACGATGTGACAAGTCTAAACACTTACCTCCTCACGAGCTTGTTGCTACCACCGACGTTGACGGCCACGAAACCGAGCTAGCGAAGTCTCAGACTTTGCGCGGTCGAAGCTGAGGCGCAGACTGACGTTAGGCTCGGTAGGACCCTAGGAACTTCAGTTGGAGTAAAAGCTGCGATTCCAAACCACGAAGGCACACAGGCCGTCCGGCCGTTCAGTGGTTCAGTCGAAACGGTGCCGGAGAAGCAGGGAGAAGCACGGCCCGCACGGACAGACCGCATGCAAGCAAGAAATGCGCAAACCAATGTTGTCAGCACGGCCAAAGGCCCTCGATTTTTCAGACCAAAGTTGGAGACGTTTTGAGGCAAAAACGACAGCGTTGCCAGCATAGTTTGGTGCGTTTAGGCCGATTTGGCGGCGGTCGCGGGCGGGTTTTAGTCGGATGCGAGTTGTGGATGGCACTTCGAGCTCTCCGGCGCACGGCCGCCGGAAGTTCGAGCGCTCGTCCCGGAAGTCGGGCCGTTCCAGCATAGCGCATGCTACGCATGGGCTGGTTTCGCACGCATTCCGCCAAAAATGCCTGCTTGTTGCACCGTAAACTGCGCAAGCAGACCGGAGAAGTCGTCTGGGAAGACGTTCTACTTGGAAGTATTACAATATTCTGAACGACGTGCGTGATACGCAGCGAAACGCAAATGTCATATCAGTGTCGTTTTTAAGCTGGGGCTCTTGTTACGCAGATTCCCTCGCTCTAAGCCGGATTTATACCGGCGTTGGGTAGCAAACTTATACCCTAGTTACACGGCGAAAGTAACCGCAGTTAAGTTTAACCGTGGTTACTAAACTTTAACCGCGGTTATCGCCAACTGCGGTTTTGGATGTTGCACGCGAAATTGCAAGTTTGGTAACCGCAGTCACTTGATTATGAGCGCAACAAAAATAAATTACCCCACTTTTAACTTCACGATAAAAAAAAAGAGAAGCAGTGTAGACAAAAAGAAATATCGTTAAAGCATTCGCTTCTGACACAAACGCAACGCACTCGTGCGCGGCGAGAAGAGGGGCTTCCCCAACAGCTCGCAACCGGCTTGGTTTGCTTAGATCTGTTCGGTGTTGGGAACTTTCATCTTAGCATCGCGGTAGATATTTGACCACCGCTATCTCTACAACTGCGAATTACAATCGATAGTACAATTTTTCACCGCACTAACATCCATTTTCTCGAATGCGAAAGTTCTTTTCCGCGATCAGATTGATTTCGAAGAGCGGCGATGCGATAAGCTGTTGCTGCCGTGGTCTGGGACGGTTCGGGCCGCAAGCAGTGCCGTGCGGGCAGGCGCACCGGCGTGTTTACAGGCACGGCCGACGCGCGCGCCGATCGTTTCCGTGTGCTGAAAACGCTTCAAGATTGCCTGCTATATCCATTTCTGGCGGACGACGCGCGGAATTTACAAATTTAGCGCGGCGTTTGTAGTAGTTGATCGGGCGGATCGGGAAACGAGCCGCTGCTGACGGGCAGTCGCGCTGATTGCGAGAGCGATGCAAAGAACGTAAGCGCGTCTTGGGGACAGCTTTTGGGCGCCCGCTGTTTGAGAACCTTTGTCTCTTCCGAACGCCAGGTGATTTTCTTTTTCGCCTCCGCTGATGCGCCGCCACTTGCGTCCGAACTGAATTGTGCGATTGTGAGCACTGCGGCTGCAGAAAGTTCGGTTAGCGCTGAGGTGCCAAGCTCAGTTTGCGCTAACCATGGTTAGCGACGTAACCGCAGTTTCGTCTGTCGTGTAACGCAGCAAACTGCGGTTTTGTCTAACCGCGGTTTGCTTAACCGTGGTTAACTGTGCCCGTGTAACAAGCTCTCCATCCCCAGGCAGCAGGCTCTGCAGTGACCACTTTACTGACAACTGTTTTGACAGAACGGGCGCACGAACTCGGCTACAGCCTGTCGCCATGCTCACGTTGTTTTCTTTCTAGCATAAATCCCTAGCATAAATTTCTAGCATAAATCCCGTTACAGCTGCGTCGTCTCTCAAACCAAGACCCAAGTGACATTTTCGTTCTCCTTTGCAATTAAATTCTGCTTCATATTAACGTCGCATATTTCGGTATAGCATATGTTGCGACCTGAACGCAATGTGTATAGCCAAAATGCAATAAAGTGAGAACAAAATGCCAAAATCCGCCAATCGGGACGCTTATCAGCGGTTGAAAAGCATAGCAGACGCCCGACTTCCGGGACGAGCCGTTGAACTTCCGGTGGCCGTGCGCGCGCCCGGCCGCGACAGCGGCGAAGCGCCATCCAGCAACCATAGAGTTTCTATGCCAGCAACTAAGTGTAGATCAGTGGAGCGGCCGGCCGGCCTGTGCCGCGCGCTACTGCCGCGGAGCGCGAGCGCGCATCGGGGTTGTCGGCCACTTAGAGCGGTGAAATGGAATGGTACGAGGTACATCAGCTCACAATTGAAAGTGCGATAGTACTATAAGACCTTTTAGTTTCACGCCCCGAGTTTTTCGCGTATTGGAGCCTCTTTGCGGCCGCTGAATTTCGCGAGTGAGACCGAAGGATGAAACCGCAGCAACTAGCGTAGCCGTTTCACTACCACCGCTTGAACCATTATGAAAGTGAAGCTTTCTATGTCTCACTGATGGCCTATATCGCCTCGAAAAAGCACTGCAGGAAAGCCAACTGTCTCTGAAGACGGTGATGTTTGTGAGTAAAGTGAGAGAAAAAAAAAACGCTTCCCGTGGTCAGAATCGAAGCTGGCTCCATCGCGTTTTGAAGCCGGCGTCTATCTCAATGCGCATTTCCAACATGGTCAAAGCAGTTTGGATTTGGAGAGGAGTGCAGTCAGAAAAATTATCACTCCACTCCGCAACGATGGTTGAACACGAAGCTTTCTTCGCGTGAAATCAAAGGGCAAAGGTTCGATGCCAAATCCGGCATGATCATAAGTCCAAAATGCGTGCGAGTCAAAGTGAAAGCTCAATGAGTCAAATTCAAAACTCAGACGACAAGGAATCGCTCACAAGAAAGCTTCGCGTTCAACCATCAATGTTCAGACAGTGAGATCCCGTTCAAAAAGAGCTCCCTGCGGCACAAGAAGCTGCGTTTATTCCACTTCGAAACTACCGGGTCGTTCCCGAACGTCATTGACGGTGACAAGCACGCAGACGGCTGGTAGGCTGACAAAAAGAAAAGCGAAAGCTTGAGTAAAATGTTGTGCCAGCAAAAACTTGTTCCTATATACTTTGGGCAAAGTGCGGGGGGTGGGGGGATAAAGCAAGGTATATATGGTCATGACAGTATAAATAAACCTCAATATTTTTACTCCTTGGTTTCAAACAGCCGCCATTATAATGATTGGCCATAACACAAATATTCTCCCGTTTTGCTTTCCCCGCGTGTGTCTCGCAATTCCCTCCGAGTGTGTGGGTGACCAAAAAGAACCTGTGCAATGAGGAATACAAGCGAAGTTACTGATTTGCAGCCGGGTGTTAATAAAAATCAGTTTCACGTACCCGATGCTGGCGAATGTTTCAAATCGTGGTATTCACGAAAATTACAGGCACGCAAAAGAGGTTTGATAGTACCCAAATTTTTGAAAATTTCGAGGTAAGCGGAGTGTTGGGTTAAGCGAAATGCGAAAAATGTATGGCCAGATCACTGGAATAAGAGCTGTATAGTGCTGGTAACAAACGCTCCAATGCACAGAGACGCTTCCGGAATACAGGCAAAATAATTTGCAGAAAAAAACCAATTTTTTTAGGTATTGCAGGAAAAGAACTGCGTAATGCACGCCTGTTTCGCCTTCGCATCTGGTCCCAAAAAAGTGTTTTCGAGCTTCTCAATGCCGCATCAACTGTTGGTCGCCAACGCTATATTCTATCTTGCTGTGAAGCAGGCAAAGCTAATGTTTTTCTTGTTCCTGCCGTTTTTGGCACTTCTTGAGACCCGTCGTTGTCCACATGATCAGAAGCGTCTTCCCCAGCTATATCAACAATGTAGGCGTCGGACAGCACTCCGCTAACGGGACATCGTCCGCGCACAGTGCGTACCCCGCACAAATTTGCCGTTGGCGACGGTGTTCGGCGGGTAATGGGAGCTAAGCTTTAACCGAGAGCTTATCAGCTGCCTGCAGCGGATGTTGCATTGCGTCCTCTTTGTAAACATTTCGAGATATCCGTGATCCCCGAATAGACGTTTCGAGACAAAGGGTGGAAAATGTCGCCTATGGCAGGTATATGCACGGCAAAAAAAGGTTTCGAGTTAACCGGTATTTCGAGATATCCGAGTTCGAGTTATGGAGAAATCATGCACTGTATCTGATGACTGAAGGTGATAAAACTTCGTATGCATGTGCACACGTCTTGTTTTTTTTATTCGGCATTTACATTTAACAGATTCCCAGTTGACTGGACGTAACTGAGGGGGCCGCGAAGACGTGCGCTTAAGGGCCTCCAGATCAACGATGCGAAAGGTCAGAAGGCACCGGTTCGAGCTGCTTTATTTACATACACGTACAGGGGAGACAAGATCTTGGGAAACTTGCAAAGAAAGACGGTTCCAAAGAGCCATACAAAAAAGCGGAGCGCCGACACCACACACACACATTTTCAGGCGCTGACTAATCCATCAGTTAACAACGGCGGGGATATTCACAAAGAACGGTTAACTGTTTGCTTGGTAATGTAGCTGAAGTCCCGCATGATGTTTCCATGCTGGAAAACGATGCCGTGCCGGCAGTGTTCCCGAAGCCCCCGAGTATGTGTCGAAATCGAAATAGCGTAGCGACACGATTCCGCGGTTTTTAGAAAACTCCATCCTTCAAATACGCGAAAACGTACTCCTGTCACTTCACGCTTCGGTTAAAACTCTTCGTACTGGTAAGAGCCAACTTATTTGGCTAATCTGGTTTGTCGACAGAAACGGATAGGGTTTGAAAAGGGGCAGTTAAAATGGGCTGAACCCGCCCAGAAATAGGGCAGAAATACGAAGGCAGCAGCGGCACGGCAGAGCGCCGCCCGCCGTTCCCCATCGCGCCGGCCGGCCACCGCGCTCCGATTGACTGCAGCGCCGCCGCTGCATGCATCACGAAGGAGCCCCCTTCGCGGCCGGCGGTCGGCAGACTAGCACATATTTCTAGGGACCATAGTCGTGGGCTTCGATACAGAAAACATCGACCACCGGTACTCCCAGCTAAAGGCCTCCTGCGCTGGAGTTTTGGCGACATGCAGCGCCCCTAGTGGCCGGCGCCTCTGGGTAGTACAAAAGCAGACGACCCTCGTCGCCCTCCATGCGTTTTCAATTACTAGGCAGAGTGAAACTTGGTTGTAGTACTTAAATTTATCGCTTTTTGGCACGTTTAAATCACTGCATACTGTATGAAATAGCCCTTAAAGTAGTTGTAGAGGCTAAACAAAATATTATCCGCTCAAACAAGCCGATTTATCGGCTTTCTTTACAGCGAGCTGTCGCGGTCGTCACGGCGTGGGACAGTATCACCAGGTCGCGTGGTCTAACTTCATGACGGCGATTACCGCTCTTTCTTCTTGAGTGCGGTCGACAAAGGAACGTTCACGCGTAGCATAAACACCGAATGCTGCTCATCCTATAGCCTGAGGTAACTGCAAAAGGTTGCTTCAGCGGGAGTCTGCAAGCTAACCCAAGAATTTCGCAGCCGACTCAGCTGACACTGCTGGCCTGGCACTGTTTTGTATTTTCGCAAACCTAATGATCCTTGCGTAACATTTTACGCCGCACGATTTACGAAAGGCAGAGTATATGTATACTAGCGAGTAGGTGACGCATTGTGTCAAATAAACAAATTAAGCGCTATTAAAGGACGGAAAACAATCATCAAATCGCACGCCCGCTGCCTTCAGAAATGTGTACTTCTATCTTTGCATAACATAACATAACACAGCCATAAACACGGCGCTCTGCCCCGAATATTTACATGCGATCATCGCTGACTCTGTTGGTTATCTTCGTCGCTAACAATCAGAACTCCAACACGCCAGTTTTAACCTCAAATTGAGTTAGACAGCGAGACAAAAACAGAAAATTGGTCGCTTCCAGTTTAATTGTCCCCCATCTTCACACTTCGCCGGATTATTGCCAAATATTAATGGCGATTCGCTGAATTTTTTCGTAATGCATTCAAAGTGGCAGAGGGTATTCACACGATCACAGTATTCACATGATATTCCTACAATCAATCAGGTGATAGAGAAATGCGGGGAGCACACTTAACTCCTATATGAAGCCTTCATAGGTTATGAGAAAGAATTTTACTTGGTCGAAACCTCAGCAGTCATTCAGGCATTACGGAACCAGGGTGTAGACGAGCAATATGTAAAAATACTACAGGACATTTACAATGGATCCGCAGCTACAATCATCCCCCATAAGGAGACCATTAAAATACTTATAATCAAGGGTGTCAGACAAGGCGACACAATCTCTCCAATGTTATTCAGAGCATGTTTAGAAGATGTATTCAGAACATTGGATAGGGAACTAGTAGGAGTAAGGATTATTGGAGAATACCTCAGCACCTTTAGGTTTTCTGATGACGTGGCCTTGCTAAGTAACTCGGAGGAGGAATTGCAAAGCATGCTTACCTCACTGGACAAACAGAGTAGAACCGTGGGTCTGCAAATTAGTATGCAGAAAACAAATGTAATGATCAATAACCTTGGGACAGTACAGCGATTTGAGATAGGTGGTGAGGCAGTAGAAGTGGTAAGCGAATATATCTACTTAGGCAAAGTTGTGACCCCGGATCCCAGTCAAGCGGAAGAGATAATTAGAAGGATAACAACGAGGTGGAGCGCATTCGGCAGGCAATCTCAGATAATGAATAGCAGCCTACCATTGTCCCTGAAGAAAAAAGTGTAAGAATGCTGGATCTTACCGGTACTCACCTACGGGGCAGAAACTCAGAGGCTCACGAAGAGGGTTCAACTTAAATTGAGGACGACTCAGCGAGAAATAGAACGGGAGATGATAGGTGTAACAGTAAAAGACAAGAAGAGAGCGGAGTGGATCAGGGAACAAACGCGTGTTAAGGACATATTAGTAGAAATTAAGAAGAAATGGACGTGGTCAGGGCATGTAATGCGAAGGCAAGATAACCCTTGATTATTAAGTGTAAACGAGGGGATCCCTAGAGAAGGGAAGCCTTGCAGGGGGCGGCAGAAAGTTAGATGGGCCGATGATATAAAGAAGTTTGCAGGGATAAATTTGTCGGAGATGGCACAGGACCTCGATAAATGGAGAATAATGGGAGATGCCTTTGCCCTTTTGTGGGCATAGATAGGCTGGTGATGATGATTATGAATAAACTTTTTATGTCTCGATACCTTTTCGTGTATGTGTTGTCTTTTCCTGTCAACTCTGCGTGGACCCACCCAACCGAGAAACACTTCAGGGCTCGTCACACTGACTTCAAGCATCCGCTACGTCATTTCAGCTGACGCTGTTCTTGACTGCACCGTGACTTTGAGTTCACTTGGGTCTTCGCTGGGCTCACCGTCAATATGCGTCAATACTACATGCGTCAATACTGAATGTACACGTGATATAATACCAAATTATCCAGATTGCCCCACAATGCAAGATCACAACCGATTCACGGACTCCCATTTTGTCGCCACCTCAATATACCCAAATGAACCTCTCACATATCCATTAGTATGCAGTCCTTAGTGACAATGACCGATTCCTTTACGGGAACGTTCTGTGGTGAACGTTAGTAAGAACCCCGGGAGAAAATGTGAAAACTATATCAGTTACGTAATCATTGATATTAAAATTATTCATGGTATAACGGTGCGCCTTCAGGACATATTGCCCCGAACCATGCATTTGGTTTGTTTATGTTTTGTTTTTACCGCCCGGCTGTCCCGCGTTGTGTTACCTGTGTCGCAATTATTCACGTGTTGCATTCTTTTTTTCTTATGCCCCACGGTGTATCTGATTTGATAGTGAAGTTTTCTTCCTAACGTCCCTAGCCTAGAATAGCCTTCTTTTATCTAGTGTTCTCGATGAAATTCGACGGTTCGAGATACACCTTAGCCGAAAGGTAAATGCCCGCAGAGCAGACCCCGCAGCTTTCAATTCGCCGATGATCGCCTGTGCACGTCACATTGTTGACTGCTGCTTCGCCGCCTATGTATTCTTTGAGCGGTTAGCGGAGCACAAGTTCGCTCCGAAAACTTGCTGTTCCTTCTGAATTCCAGCTGCATCGTCTTTGGCTGCGTGATCTCTGGTAGAGGTGCGGTGTACATGCACCCTGAACCCTCTGCAAGTCGCCATGCAAGCCCCACTCCTACAGGCCTCCTGCGCTGTACTTTTGGCGACATGCAGCGTCCCTAGTGGCCGACGCCTCTGGGTTGTGCAAAAGCAGGCGACCCTCACCGTCCTCCATGTGTTTTCAATTACAAGCAAGAGCGAAAGTTGGTTTTCCTTATTTAATCGCATTGTGGTGCGTTCAATTGACTGCATACCGGATAACATGTCCTTAAAGTAGTTGCAGAGGCTAAACAAAATAATATACCCTACAACGAGCCGATTTATCGGCGTTTTTTTGAGCGAGCTGTCGTGATCGTCGCGGCATGGGGCAGTATCGCCAGGTCGGGTGGTCTAACTTCTTGACGATAATTATCGTTCGTTCTTCTTGCGTGAGGGCGACAAAGGAAAGTTCCCAAATACCATAAACAGAACGTTGTTGAGCCTCCGGTAACTGTAAATGGTCGCTTCAGCAGGAGCATGCCAGCGGACGCGAGAAGCGCAGCCGATTCAGTGGACGCTGCTGGCTTGGCAAAGCCTCGAAAACGAGTGAAAAATTTGTTTTGTATTTTTGCAAACTAAATGATTCTTGCTTAACACTTTACGACACACAGTTTGCGAACGGCGGGGTACTCGTATACTAGCGAGTAGGTGAGGCAATACCGTCAAATAAACAAATTGAGCGCAATTAAAGGACCCGAATCAAGCACCGAATCGCAAGTCCGTTGCCTGCTTTGTTGTGTAACATAACACAGTCGCTTACACGGTGCACGGCCCAAATATTTACATAATCTCGTCACTGGCTGTGTTGGTTATCTTCTAGTGCAGGGGTCGTCGCTAATATGAAGGCCGATACGCCAGTTTTGTCCTCAAAAGGGATTGGACGGCGAGACAATAACAGATCAGAATTCATCGCTTCCAGTTGCATTGTACCCCATATTCACACTTCGCCAGATTATTGTCCAATATTATTGGCAATTCGCTGATTTTTTTCTTTTTCCTTCAAAGCCACCCCCCCCCCCCCTCTCCACACGATTTACCGTCCAGCCCTCCGCCGTGCCGACTTCATGCAACTCGAACTCGGCACTACACCTCAAAACGTTGCCGATGCTTATTTTAGTCTATTAAGAGCGAACTTCGAATATATGATGCAAGAGCGTAATTAAATACGGTGAGAGCATCAAGAAAACGCAACGGCCACTCGGTTCGCCTGACCACTTTGCTTTACGGCCACTACTTTCAGAATCACAAACATATTTGACACTTATGACGCTCGCTGCATTTTGTAACTGAGCCACGGAAAACGGCAAGATAGCGCTACAATATGTATTCGTAACGATGACGCAAACCAGCAGTGTTTATTGAAAGTGCACGCATGAGTGCGCAGATGGGCAAAAGCACGGCTCACAGTAGCGGACGAGCCTGCAGTCCGCGAGACTCGTTTACTTTTACGCGCGATCATCGCCGATTGCGTTACTCTTCTTGTTTGATCGGCCGGTGTTGAAAAGTCCGTGTCACTAAGCGTATTAGTACAAACAAAAAGCTTTCACTTCAAATTTCACTTCGCACGACCGCAGATCGGTGAATCTGCGAGTGGTAGAGCGCCCGTCCTAGCACTTTCGTCGACGCCGTAAACGTATTTAGTGCTGCAAAGCTTTTTTCCCTAATGCCAAGTTGATCGCCGGACGAGATCGGACGCGTCGGGGAAGGGCTGGAGACCGTGTAGCAAAACAATCGGCAGTATCGAGCTCATTTTGCTTCTGTCAACACGGGATCCTATAGGACCCCCGCAGCTTTGTACTACCCGGAAATACTGCCCGGACGCCGGTTTCGCAGCGCCCCCCGGGCAGCGCAGGAGCCCTATAGCCGCCGACAGCAAGGTCTCCGATCCAAGCTCAGTCTACTACCGGAGAAAGTGAAGAAGGAAGACGTCGCGACCAGAACCAGGGTCAACCAAGCCAATCCTCCCGTCGTTCTACAGCAACCTCGGGAGCTCCCATTATTCCGAGGATCCCCTGGTGAAGACCCGGAAGAGTGGCTGAAGAAGCTGGAGGGCGTGGGAATTTTAAACTGGTGGCATGACGAAAAAACGCTGAGGCAAGTATTTTTCCACCTCGGGCACTCCGCTCGAGTCTGGTTTAATAATTATGAGACCTCGCTACCATCATGGTGCATGTTCAAAAAGAGTTTTTTGAACACGCACCTTGGCTGTTGCACGTTCACAACTGTTGTGCGTAAATAACGAGCTGAGCTGTTGTTGCAGACGCGAATCCAACACCCCAAAGAAGCAGTTGTAGCGTTCGTTGAGAAACTGAAGATGCTGCTCCGATGAGCTACCCCGAAATGGCAGAGGAAAAGCTGCGCTTCTTGTGGCGGGGGGTTCAACAAGAGCTATGCGCTGTACTCATTCCCAACCACCACAAATCCGTCACTCCGTTCGTAACCTAGCCTTCTATGATCGAGAGGACCCTCAAAATGTGCTCGATTCAGTACGATTGACCACTCAACGCGTTTTCAGTGAACCACGTACGTCCCTAGATTCGCGACGGATGACTTACGACAAACAATCCACGCCGTCATTTGCGAAAAACTGAGGAAACGTTTCCCAACAATGCCGCAGTCTCAAGTCACCTCCCGGACCGCCGTCATCCGAGAAGTTCAACACGCACTGGGAACTTCCATGCCATTGAAAACACCCAGTGTGCCACCTGCTATGGTCTACGCCGAAGCTCTTCGACCCCGCCCAGCTCCAGCTCCTTGTCAGAAGCCCACGCCGTACCGCCGTCTACTGTCGCACCCCCGACCCCCCGTAGTCCAAAACCAGAAGCCGAGGAAACTGGATGGGTTCAAACGTTCGAAACGTTCTAAACGTTCGTACCACTATGGAGAGTCCAACCACATCTACCGTCGCTGCCCCTACAAGAGGCTCCGTTGGCGCGGCTTCTCCGTCGACGCTCCACGCCCCCAACCTGGATAGGGTCCTACTAAGATCGAAGAATATATGTCCAAGACTAACCGAGTTGCAACGCGCTTCAACCGTGCGCTGCCGCCCTACCCATATCTCCCGCCAACCCGTCGAAGCACCGCAGACTTCGCGTGGAAGATCCCCCAGCTGATGTAGGGGAAACTAGAATCATCACTTTTGGAGGTAAAGTTGCTTAACGGCGAAAAACCGGAAACCCTACAACTACAAAAGAATGTACCGAAGACCGTGATTCACGAAATGCCCTCGACACGAAGACCCGATCTAACCGTGACGTGACTCACGAATACGACGATACCCACGTTGCGCCAGGCGTACCCGATGTGCCTGAGCCTGCCGCTGAGAAGACGACGAAACATACGACGCATAGTGCCCGAACACCCGCACGCACAAGGTGAGATACGACGCCCCGACGCACCCGGAGCTGGAAAAAGGTGGCGTCCGACAACCAGTTGCCTATCGATGGATTTTATGTAGTCGCCCTTATAGACAAAAGAGCCGACTACTCAGTACTGAACAGATCATTCGCATCTAAACTGAAGAAAGTTACGACAAGATGGTACGGTCCGCACATACGCACCGAAGGAGGCCATCTCCTAACTCTCTGTAGAGCAAGCGCATCACGCGTCACCATAGACGGCACCACGAACCCTGCTGTGTTCGTCGTTTCGTCTAACTGCTCCCGGGACGTAACTCTCTGAAATAATTTTTTTACAAACAACGGCGAAATAATATATCTACGGACTAAATCGATAATTTTTTTCTCCTGATCACTTCCTGACGCCGGAACCGAACCCGAACACCGTGCTGCTGTAAGGATCGCCACTGATTATGCCACCCTGCCACCACGCGCAAGCTTGAGCATCACCTTCTACTGTGAAGATGCTGCTCGTGACGTCGACGCGATCATAGAGAGTTACCAATGTTGCTTCTCGACAAGAAAAACGCAAGGAAAACTGAACAAATTATTTGGTTTTGCTGCTTGGATACAGCGAGTATTTTTCGTGGTACTGAAAATTACGTCAGACACCTACGACGAAGCACCGAATCATAACCGAAGATGGAGCACGACCTATCTGACAGTCACCATACGGCGTGTCCTCACACGAAGGGGAAGCCATCCTGACGAAGACATGCTCACCGACTACATTCTACAACCATCGAAAAGCCCCAGGTGCTGTGCTGGTCGTGCTCGTGAAGAAAAAAGTTCGCATATTAAGATTCTGCATTGGCTACCAGAAGTTCAACAAACTTATTAAAAAGGTCATGTGCCCCCTGCCACGAATCGACGATGTCCTTGACCGCCTCTGCCCTGCAAAGTACTGTTAAAGAACCGAGGCGCGAACCGCGGGACGTGAGCGATTCTTTTTAATGGCGGATGGAACTGTACAATGATGGTGACACTAGACAGTAGCTGCCAGTGGCCACCTCTTCTTCCTTTCAAATATTTGCAACATCCTCCCGGCCACGCGATGTCCACAGGAAGATCTTGAACGTGACGGGGTGAACGTGTTTAGCGGTTATCTCGCATAGCTCTCTTTCGGTGCACCCATCAGTCCAAGTTCAAAATCATTACAGAGTCCGTAGCACAAATCGATGTCACGTCCGTGGTTGTCGCACCGTGTTAGTCCATAGTTTTCGTTTCCATCGATGCTTCGTGCGTCTGTGTAACCTGCGCATCGCGGAATCTGAACAGGTTAATCAACTATTTTGCACTGTCGTTTGTCCTGGATGACGACCTTGCAGTATTCGCACAAACGTCATGCGGCATGGGCGTCGGGTTGACTGTCGGGTCCTAGAGAAATTCAGGTACCGGATGAGCATCTTGAGGTGTATACAGGTCCTTCTACGTGGGACTTTGCCTTGCCTTTTTGTTTTTCCTATCACTCTGTACTTGATCATGCGTTTCCGTTGAGCGTTATTTGTGCTACTTGTACATGCTTGTCGTAGGGTCGTCCAGCTTCGCCGTCGTCGTTTTGTCATCGGGGTTATCAAATCTTCACGATGTGCCGAAGTCAATAAAATCCCCTTTGAAGTCGTGTTTCCGGGAGCGCAACATATATTTGAACGCTCGAAGGGGGAGCCTGAAACTGGGTCAATGTGTCGATGTTTCTGCAGTGTTCTTTGGTTCCTCTTTGGTGTTCCCTGAAGTTGCTCGTTGTACGCTGAGCACTTTTTATTCTCTTCAAAATCTTGCGCAGAAGACGACGTCTCTCTAGGTACCTCCACTGCGGTGCCGTCGCTTTTATCACTCGTTACACTCATTGGAGGTAATGAAGCCGGTTCATCGTTTGCAGCGTCAACTGTGGCAAAGGCTCTGGTCAGTTCGTCTGGACGAGCATCAGGAGCGGCTGCCTGCACTTTGTCAGTTGAGGCATTATGTTCGTCTTTGAAGGTACCAGCTCGTTCGGTGACCTGGGGCTCCTGATGATCGTGTTTCGAATGTGCCGCCAAATCGCTGTTTCTCTTAGGACGGCCACTGCTCTTCAGTGCTGACTCTTTGTTCTTTATGGTGCGGTTGTCTTTTTCGGAGGCTATTGCTAAAGTGTCATTTCTAGGGTATTTTTGTAACTCCGGGAACAATCGCTCCATTCTAAATTTTTTCAGCAGGATTGAATCTTCGTATTGTAATGATGCTTCACATTCTTTCTCTAAATCGTCCAGTTCGACAAGCTCTTCAATTGCACCGTCCAGTTTCTTCAGGATTTCATATTTTTCTAATAAACTTTTTTCTGGAAAATTAGCTCACCGATTGATGATGTTTTGTCAGTCATGCGTGATTTTATGTCGTCGATCAGTGCTTTGACGTCCTGTCGGATGAGGCTTCTTCTTTGGCAAAGGCGTTGCAGGTCCATTCTCGGCGTCGTTAATGTCTAGGTGGTCATTGAGAAGGATCACGCTCGGTGGAATGTCGAAGCCGTTGTTGTTGATGTTGAAGCCGTTGTCGTTGTCTTTCAGTGGTCTTCGCGAAACGTCCGCGGAGAATCGGTAAATCGCTGAGAGTGTGGGGTCCGCTGCAGGTCTGGCGCGTCCTCAAGTCCTTGTGATTTCTCCGCGGACGCTTTCGGTCAATGTTCAGGAGCAGCAGTGTAGTCCCATCGTTGCGGTCACTCACGTCATCGTTGTGGGGCGGTCCGCACTCAGGTTTTCAACTGTGTTATCCTTTGATCCTGGTCACGGCACCATTTTGTTAAAGAACCGAGGCGAGGACCGCGGGACGTGAGTGATTCTTTTTAATGGCGGATGGAACTGTACAATGATGGTGATACTAGACAGCAGCTTCCAGTGGCCACCTCTTCTTCCTTTCAAATATTTGCAACAAGTACTTCTCTTCGGTGGATCTGAAGACAGGCTACCGGCATATTTAAGTGGACGACAGAGACCGTGAGAAGATTGCATTCAGAGACACGGACGGCCTATGAGAGTTCAAGACGATGCCGTTTGGGCTGTGCAAGGCAGTAGCAACGTTTCAAAGAGTTATGGAGACTGTGCTAGGTGTCCTGAAGTGGCACACCTGCTTCGTATATCTCGACAACGTTGTGGTATCCACCCGGGCTTTCGAAGAACATCTTGCAAGGTTGGAGTCTGTACTCGAAGTCGTACGCCGGGGTTAACGCTGTAGCCTGAAAGGTTCCGCTTCGCGTACGAGGAACTCAAGTTGTTCGTTCACATTATCAACGCCGCGGGAGCCCTGCCTGATCCTGCGAAAACTCCAGTCATAGTGAATTTCCCATACTGTAAGAAGGAACGGTGTGCGTCCATTTATCTGACGATACGCGTACTACCGGTGCCTATCGCCGGTAGTATGATGATTAAATACGGGAATAGAAATGCACACGGACGCCAGTTAGATAGGTTTAAGTGGCGTCCTCGTCCAAAAGCAAAGCGGCTGTGAAAACGTCATCACCTATGCCAGCCGTGATCTGTCGCATGAAGAGAAAAACTACGCAGCCTCTGAGAAAGAGTGTGTCGCTACTAAATGGGCCATTTTAAAATTCCACCCATATGTGTATGGTAGACCGTTTAAGGTTCTGACAGACCACCATGAGGTGTGCTGGCTCGCCAATTTTAAGGACCCCTCTGGCCGTCTTGGCCACTGGAGCTTCCGCTTGAAAGAATTCGATGTTACAATAGGCCATAAATCCGGCAGTAAACCCTTCGACGCCCACTGCCTGTCTCGCGCCCCCGTCGACCCACCACCACAAGAATGTGATGAAAACAGCACGTTCTTCCGAGTCGTGACGAAGAGCGGCATAGCCGCCCTGCAGCGTGTCAACCCCAGGTTAACGTGTCTTGATCGAATACCTCGAATGACGACACGTCGCCGTGACTAGGGCCTTTAAACGCAACCTACCAGCATTCAGGCACAGAAACTCCATCCTCGTGAAGAAAATTTTCTACCTCGGAACGAAAACAAATTTTCTTGTCATTTCGCAAACCTTCATGACAAAACTTTGGAAGCGAGCCACAATGACCCGCCTTCCGGACCCGTCTTCCGCACAGCTAGCACTATTGGAAAAATCAAGGCAAAGTACTATTGGCCCCACCTTACAACCGATGTGTCCCACTACGCCCGGAGCTGCAGTGACTGCTAGAGACGAAAACCTCCGCCGAAGGGGCCCGCCCGACTTCTGCAGCCCACCGCCGTCCGATTTACGCCCTTCCAACAGATTGGAATGAACCTTCTTGTCCCGTTCCCTGTCACAATCCGAGAACAACTCGATGATCTTAGCGAACCGGCTACATGGCGCGCTACGCAGAGACCGCCGCTCTTCCCGAGCGGGATTGTTCAACAGGTCGCGAAATTATTCATAAACCTAGTTGTGCTGCATGATGGAGCCCCTGAAGTCTTAATCACGTGCCCCGGAATGTCCTTTACTGCGAAACGCATGCAAGAAATCTTACGCTAGAGCAACACGGATAAACGAAGGACATCGGCGTAGCACCCATAAACGACGGACTAACGAAACGTCTTAAGAAGACATTCGCGTAAATGCTGTCTATGCACGTCGATGTTGAACATAAGTCTTGGTAAGAAGTCATGTCGTACTACAGATAAAAACACAGATGACACTGTTCGAGCTTGTCTACGGAAGACGGTCGCCTACGATATTTGACGCTATGCTTCCGCACGTTGAAGATGACGATCTCAACGCCGACACCCAAGAATACATTCAGCGTGCGGAGGAGGTCCGCCAGCCGACTCGACGTCGAACAACGCACCAGCAGCTAGCGGATGCAGGACGCTGCAACCTCCAACGCCGAGACGCCGAGTACCACCCAGGCGATTGTGAGCGGGTTTGGACTCCCATCCGATGACGCGGACACAGTGAGAAGGTTCTGCGATGGTATTTCGGATCGTACCGGGTTTTGCAACGTGTTGGCAAACTTACCTACGAGGTGAGCCCCGATGGTGATTCCGGAACATTACGACGAGGCACGCGGCTCGTAGTCGTCCACAACGTTCGCCTAAAACATTACTAGACAAGATGACGGACTTCCTTTTTGTTTATACGGACTGTCGGTTTATTTTAGCATCGGGTCAATGCCCTCTTCGATGGGGGTAATGCCGCTAACCTTGCTGTGATGCGGATTGTTTTGTAGATGATGTCAAGTTTAACTGACAGATAAGAACCCAGGAACGTAACGTCAGACAATGACAATGTATTGAAGGGACAACATAACTGATAATATACATAGTTGAACACTAACCTAATCTAGCCCAAAGAGTGAACGTCCTACAAAACGAAGTTCTTAACTCACATCAGTTCGCGCTCACGTGTGGAAGTACACGGGGTCAGTGAGCTGCAGCGGTACACTTACTCGGTGTGATGGACACAGGCGCTGTGTCTCCTTGAGGTTGGCGCTGGCCGTTGCAAAGTCGGGTCACTCTTTCCCGTGAGCTAGCCTCGGGGCGCTTCCGCGGAACCCTTGTTGATGCCGGTGCTGCGGCCGATGAACGATTCGGCCCGGGTGCTCCGTGGCCAGCCTTGCCTGAGTTGCCTCGACGTAAACGGGGAAGATGCGGCTCGTAAAGGGGTATTCACACAACGGAGAAATCCGCTGTTTGGCTCCTAGGAGGGCGCATCACGTGACCCCTACGTCACGGTTTCTCTCCGGCGCACCGCTCCCATCGGAGGTCGGAGCTTCTGCTCGCGAGGTACAAACGATCCCATGCTTGGCGGCGGAGGCGGCGGGATTTCGTTTGCTCGTCGCGCAGCTGGCCGCGACTCCAGTTCTAGAGTGGTTGCAGGCACTCTATTAAATGCAGAGCATTTCAGTAACTCACGATGTCACCCGCGCTGACGTCGTTAGTCCGCATCGCTCCCCCTACACTATATAAAAAAATAATTCTTACCAGCGCCAGGTTTCGATCCCACGACTCTGGGGGCGGAACGCAAGGTACATGGCGCTCTACCCACTGCACCACAAAGCTGACACAGAATGCAAGCTTGCGAACGCGCCTTATATCCTTGACTCATTCAACCATCGGCCACAGGTGCGCCCTCTCCCCCGCGTCCTCCTCGCCTTCTCTCCGCTCGCAACACCCTCTCTCGCCGCGTTCGGTTCGGGCGCACAACAGGTGGGGACGTGCGCAACACCCCCTCTCGCCGCGTTGGGTTTGCGCTGAGCAACAGTCGGTTCGCGCGCAAGAACAGGTGGGGGCGCTCGCATCGCGCTCTCTCGCCGCGGTCGGTTCGCGCTTAAACCACATGTGTCGTTCGCGCGCGCTCCGGTCGCTAACATCTATGGCGTGATCGTGACGTCAACATCACGCGTTCGTGTGGTGGCGCGATTTCAGCGCTATAACGCTCTCTCGCGAGAGGCATTGGATTGGATTCGATTGGATTGGCTTGGATTTGGATTGGATTAAAGTGGATTGTGTTGGATAGTGTTGCGTCATAGCCGCGCCACGTTGCGTCATAGCCGCTCCACGTTGCGTCATAGCCGCGGCAGGGGGTTCACGGCACGTTTCACGTTCCACCATCGACTTCATCGACAATGTCTACGCTGGAAGACAACAATTACAACAACAACAACCAATACGTAATCCATACGACTTGCAGGCGCGCCCCCCGCGGAAATGCTCTGCATTTGATCGTGCCCCTCGCGAGGGGGATGTTTAAATTTGAAGGTCGTCAGGCATAAGCACCCAGCAACCAGCGGTGATCTTTCCTATAGCCAGTTCAATGGCTTTAATTTAGTGTTGCCAACATCCTCGTGATAGTCTATTTATTTTTATTGCTTCTTATTACAATTAACGCAAAAATGCTCCGCGCTAACGACAGGTGCACTGAGCGAGCCGCGTATACCACCAGCACGGTCGCTGGGCGAGCGGCGGGCGCGGCCGCGAAGTGGCGCAGGCCGGCGCAGGTAGCTCGAGCGATAGCTTGTTATCGCTCCCCAAGGCGCAAACAGGGCTGCACATACGAGAAAGGGGATAATGATGTGATGGAAAGTCGCATTAAAAATCGCCATCTGTGCCGCTTGCGAGAACAGCAATCGAATATTCTCCGCAGTGTTAAGCCTAACATCTGTATGCGGGCCCGTAGGCGGCCTGGCCGGCTGCTACCAACGCGCGTATCCCCAGCCATTGCTTCGCGCGTCGCGCGCCGCTCTCTACACGCGGCAGCGTCTGCATCGCGTCCACTGCCAATTTTTGGGCGGCTGACAGGATCAGTACGTAGGAGCCTTAGCACAAATTGCCGCGGTAGCGGAATCGGCGGTGCTACGGCAGCTCTGCTTTAGAGATAGGCGACTGCAAACACCGATGTCCGTCCGACCGACGCATCCTCAGTGTGAGCGAAGGAGCTGGCCGAGCGGAAGTCCGCCTGCGGTGACGTCACGACCTCCCTCGGATTTCTCCGCTTAAGCGGGATTCACACGACGGAGAAACCCTCTCACGGAGGCGGACGGATATGTGACGTCAACAGCACGTGACCGGATTATCTGGCCTCGCGGCGCATCCACACGTGCGGAGCTACGCGGAGTGACTAGCAGACGACAGCGCCGAGGAACAGGTTCCATTCCCCGGCGAGGGCCACCGCCGTCGAGCGAAAACATGCGGAGGCATGTTCTTTCGCGGAGCCACCGCGGGCTATCACCACCGAGGGGCGGAGCCTAAGACCGGTCACGTGAGTGGGTCCCGCGGGCCAAAAAGAGTGGGTTTCTCCGTCGTGTGATTCACATGACGGTGGAGGAGGCGCGCGGAGGCGGACGGATATGTGAAGTCAACTGCGCGTGACCTGATTGTCCGGCTTGGCGGCGCATCCACACGTGCGGAGCTACGCGGAGTGACTAGCAGACGACAGCGCGGAGGAAACGACGGGATTCTCGGCGAGGCACCCAGCGGGACCGGTTTTTTTTTTTGCCTTGCTTTACTTCTCCCATTGCCCCCGCAAACGCCAAGGCGCTCTTCTCCCTGTTTTCCCGACAGCAGCACCTGCAGTAATAGCGATATTCCAAGCGGTGCCCGCACCTGTCACTTCACCACGTGTCGACCACACCACGTCGCGAAAGCCGCCCTTCCACCCGCTTCGACAAAAAACCACGTGACCGCAATGCCCACGCGCTGCCAGACTCAGTGCTGGCCTATTTGCGAAAAACAGGTTCCATTCCTTGCGGAGGGCCTCCGCCGCCAAATAGCCAAACGAAAACATGCGGAGGCATTTTGTTTCCCGGAGCATCCGCGGGCGATCCCCCCCCGAGGGGCGGAGCCTAAAACTGGTCCCGTGAGCATGTCCCGCGGGCCAGAAAGAGGGTTTCTCCGTCATGTGAATCCCGCTTAACGGAGGTTCCCGAACCTTCTCGTCGGTACGTCGCTCCCCGAACCTCGTTCTTCCAGCTCTCGAACCACGACCGTCTGCCCTCCTCGTCCTCCTCACTTTTTCCCCCACGCGATCCTTTTTTTTCGCCACCGCACGCCCACTTCTTCCTCGTCACTTCTATCCGCCAACCCCGGTCCGGTGAGCAGCGCCTCCTCACACATGCCTTTTGTTCATGTTTTGTATTTACCACCCGGCAACGCCAGGTTGTGTTATCTGCGTCCCAAGTGAAGCGCATGTTGCATTTTTTTCTTTTCTTATGCCGCTAGGGTTATCTCATTTCATGAAGATAATGTTCCGTCCTAAGGTCACTAGCCTGGAATAGCCTTCTTTGATCTACAGTGCGCTGGATGTAATTGAACGGCTCCAGAAACACCCGCGCCGAAAGATAAATGCCCACTGATCGGACGCCGCAGCATTCGATTCCTCGACGCTCGCCTGCGCACATCACTTTGTTGGCTGCTGCTTAGCCGCCTGTGTATTCTTTGAGTTATTAGGGGAGAACGAGTTCGCCCCAATACACTTGCTCTTCCTTCAAGATAGCTGCGTCGTCTTTGCTGCGTGACGATATTCGTAGCACGGCCGCTCGATCGAAAGTAGGTTAGTTTCCATCGAGCGCCCGTGTTCGTAGAAGCAGCGGCAACCTTGGCGCAGTCGCAGGGCACTTGCTTTTACAAAAAAATATATTTTTCCCACCTGTGGCCAAGTATTGTACTGATAGAGATTTATGTCCGACAAAAATGTAAGTTTCCTTGTTTTCTGAAAATTCGAACTTCAATTAATGAAATTTTAACTAATATTTTCATGCATTGCTTAGTTGTGTGATATTATGCACATTTGAAAACAGTACACAATTGTTTAAGCTAAAAATGTTGTGTTGTGTTGATTTCTAATACAAACTCGCTTATGTTAATGGTGAAGTGTGAAGGTCTTATCAAGTCGCTTTTAGGCATTTGCAAAGTGTTGTGCATAGATTTTTGAAGGTTTGTTTTAAATAATTTTAAAGCGGTTTTCTATCATGCAATCCCGAAATGTTTCAGTGCTCCTAGCGTTTAAGAAATTACATCATGTAAGTGATTTATTACGAGAATGGGTGAGCAAAGGAAACTTCAGTATTCTCTGCCTCAATTTTTTTTATGAAAGATTACGACGACCCGTAGCACACAAAACATCTTGCTTTTGTTTTGGTTTAATAAAGAACACTCTTTACTTGCTCTGATTTACGGTGGATGAAAATTTAAGAAAATTTAAGTAAAAGCCTGACGCACAGATTTTGCAGAAATAACCACTGGAGAGCGTCGTGTTACGACACTCGCGATTAAAGTGGCAGTTTTTCGGCCGGATGCCATTTGCACACCGGAGTGGAGATTTCGTGCTGTAATGCCGAGACGTAAATAGTAATAATAGTAAAAGTAATATTAGAGGTGACGCTACAGCAAAAATGACTTTCTCCTTGCAGTCATTTTCACCATCGTATTAGTTCTGGAGTTGGCTAGAGCTTGTCATTTCGTACGCTCTCCCGGGTTCAAACTGAACACACGGCGTGTACGGCGACATGGGGCCGATGGTCTTTTGTCACCAGTCTCAAACAAAAAACTCGAGGTGCGATTATGCAATAACACGACCATCAATCTATGGCGTCGTGTATCGCCATGTCCTAGCACTAGTTCTTGAAACAAGTGGGAAGGAGTTAGCATTACTAGGGTGAATAACCGACACTCTAGTATATGCTAAGCACGATATAGAGTTTAGATGCGACGCATCTCATTCACTCGCCTTGTCCCTGCATCCATCCGGCGTTGTTGTCGGCGTCCACCCCTCCCCCATTCTCCTCGCCGCGCCAGCTGCGCTCTCCGACGCTCACCCCCTCTCCTCTCCGATAGCGAACACTCTCTCGCGAGGGGCATTGGATTGGATTCGATTGGATTGGATTGGCTTGGCTTGGCTTGGATTGGATTGGATTGGATTGGATTGGATTGGAACGCTGGGATGCTTCGCATCACCTCAGGGTTCCCCTAGGGAAGATGGTGTAATTTTTGTCGCATTCCCGTCGTCCTCCTATATTTTGGCCATTCGGGAAGACGACAGGTTTATTTCAGTCGAGGTCAGAAGGGATTTCTTAAATATACTTTTCAGGGACGTTTTACAAACTTTCCGTTATTCAGACTTACATATTTCCGTTTCCAGTTTTGTGCAATACAACTACAGAAAGACATGAGTAAAATACACTGTTCACAGCAGATGTCTTAAAACATAGCGTTACCCGTCTGTCGGCCCAAAAAACCTCGAGCAGCAATGACGACACCTCGCGTTGCCTAGCAACTCCTGGCGCTGCTGTGCATGCTTCTCCCTCGCTTCGCTAGCCCACGCATGGCTTCGTCAAGTCTCACCGACGCCTGCCAAGCAGTGACGTCACTGCGCAACATATGGTATACATTGTAAGCTTTTTGAAGCGCCAAATATACAAGACAGGGTACAAAAACAAGACAGATATGGGCTTGCGCATGTCTCTCTCTTTTTCGTCCCCTGCCTAAATACTGGGAGCTTGAAAATTTTATAATGGATTAACAACTAGCTGGAACACGCACAAGGTATACAGTCTCGTGTACAGCGGCGTATGCAGAGAGGGGCCGCCGCCAGCTGTGCTATTTCTCCAGCCTTGCAAGCTGCGGCAACGTTTTGCCAATCAGAAAGTTGCTAGAACGGGAGATGACGTCATAATTTAGAGCACAAAGAAGCTGGCACCCACAGCTGCTCGTGTAGATGAATCTGTAGTTGGGTAGGCAAGAGTACGAGACAAAAATAAGTCTCATCAATGTTTTTTGCTTGCTTCGTTCTCTCTGCAAAGCGGAAGCAAACAAATCGAATTACCGACTGAAACAAGCAAGCCTGACAGGTCCGGTGGCGACGGCAAAGCAAACTTCAAGACACACCTGCTTCCTCATTATGGGATAGGTGTGCGGATTATGCGGATATCATCTAGAGGGCGCAGAGATCAGAGGCCAAAAAGACTAGATTGTGGTCATCCAATGAAAGGAGCTAAGGCAGGGCGAGGACGTACCAGCAGGCGAAGCAAAGTGTGTTATTTCCAAAGCATTAATTTTCTCCATATGCCAGGAAATCCGTCGTCATCACAGACTTGGCCGGAAGATTGAGCGTATCATACTAAAGAACGAAGACAGAATGGCGATAAGCAGCGTTATTTATGTAATATTGCTCGTTTTTACAGACGAATGAATTTTTCCAAACAAGATATTCAATATCCAAAATAAAAAAACAGCCTTGTTTTCTCCGCCGCAAGGGACATGCACAGCTTTCCTCATAATAATACATAACAAGATAATTATTATCGCACCAGCGCTATATTTGAAACCTGCTGCAAAGGCCACGGCAAGAACAAACGCTTCGGTGAGCAAAGATTGTTCGTGATAATTTTTTTACCGAGCAGATACACGCCCACCAGGGCGTGTATGCGCAAATTTTCGGAGTATCGCTAACAAGAAATGTCATTGCAACAGACCTTTTACGTCATTCGAAACAAGGAACGGGACTATGAATATCGTTGTCTGAGTAGTAAATGCGATTAATTAGGCGAAGGCCGTTATGGGTAATCTTAACAAGGTGACAGTTTCGTGGCCTATTTTTTTTTTAGGTTCCCTGTGGAGGGCGCCGATGCACGCTGTAGAAATAATATAAAGGTTGCGCGATGGCCTTTTCGTGACCCTGATGGGAAAATATTGCTGCGTGGGAACCCGATAGAGGGCCCTAAATGAAGGCTGTCCTCTCGAAGACAGGGTGAGATTGAAGACTAATTTCTTCGGGCTTGCACTGCTGAGCACGATGTCGCGGGTTCGATTACCGGCCGTGGCGGCCGCTTTTCTGATGGAGGCGAAAAGCAAAAACGCCCGTGTGTACGAGATTTCGGCGCGCGTTAAAGATCCCCAGGTGGTCAAAATTAATCCGGAGCCCTCCACTACGGCGCGCCTCATCGCCTGCGTTGCGTCGGCGCGTTAAATCCCTTCAATCAATCAATTTCTTCGGGCACAAAACAGTACTGAGGACTTCTAAACTCTTTACACGAGGTGTAAGTAAGAAATAATTACTTTGCGGTTGAACGCCTCACAGTTCTCCATCCGGGAGGTACGCGTTTTTAACACAACAATAGGCGGACGTCGCAGCAGCCTCTCGCGGTAGTGTTTTTCATTATTCCCCAATCGCACTGAGCGACATAGGAGAATTTCGTTTGGTTATGTTGACGTGTTGTATGAATCAGGCATGATCGCGACTTTACTTTGAGCGCTATCTAGTGTTTACGTTTCAACACTTACGCAAACTTCTCTAACAACTACTAAAATGAGGTTGTCCGGGTTCCATGACCTAGTGGATTCTTCCGCGGTGTCGGGCCCTTATATCCTGGTGCGAGGCCTAGAAATTCTACCTTTATTTATTTACGAGATTGTTCGCCTTGACTAGGTTTGACGACGCGGGCCACGAATCTTTACTATTCTGGTGTCAAACTAGTAGTTGATCTCCGATTTGCACATCAATCATTTGTAGCCCGATACGTGAAGCATGACAAAGTACCTGCCAACACATGTCTCGAAATGTTACTAAACAAAAGAAAATTTCAACAATTCTTAATGCGGGCCTCATTTGTAAAAACATGTCCACCTCTCGAACATGTGACAAATTTAGGCGAGTCACAAAGGTGTCAAATTTATTCGTCCGGTGTTAAGCTTGATAAAACTGGAGTTATGCCCTTCAATAACGATTTCATTCGTCCGCTTGTGCAAAAACAGGGAATCACCCGTCGCGGTGGCTCCGTGGCAAAGGCGTCGGGCTGCTGACCACGAGGTCGCGGGTTCAATTCCTGGCCGCGGCGGCCGCTTTCCTGATGGAGGCGAGAAGCGAAAACGCCCCTGTGTACGAGATTTCGGCACACGAAAAGACCCCCAGGTGGTCAAAATTAATCCGGAGCCCTCCACTACGGCGCGCCTCATCGCCTGCGTTGCATCGGCGCGTGAAACCCTACAATCAAACAATCATTGAACAATCGGGAATCATTTGGCGATTTCCCCTATGTTAATCGTGGGACGACCACGCCGGTATCAGCCGCCAGCCTACGCAAGATGTCTTAGCAGCCTCTAGAACCGTACTGTACGGCCTACATTTGCGCTATATATTTTATTGTGACCAAGGCTACTGTGCGAGAGCCGGAACGTTAAAGGCACCATAAAGACAAATTACTAGTTTCGCTCATTAGAAAGGCTGCTTTGTCCTGATAAAAATGATACCTATTTCATCACACACTTCCAAAAAATAACGGAGATATTAAAGAAAACGTGTGTAGTTGCGGCGACTAGCTAGCCAGTTTTCGGCAACTGTTGTATGACGTCACAGAATCTTGTTTGGGGTATTGACGGCGGTCGAACTAATCAATCGCCAGGACACATGGCTGGACGATTGTAGTGGGGTCGCCAGTTCCATTTCATCGAATCACTTGAATGCTAACGTGCCCCTAACCCACTGAAAATTGTGGTTTTAGTACTGGCCCATATGACGTCACTCGCGCCGACAACACGTCGCTGTGGCCCGAAATTTGAAAGTCCTTAAGTATTTCTTGCGTTTTCATCGGTTAAAAAAACGTCTTTCGTGGACGGAGTGAAGCTGAGTGAGGCACTAAAGTCTAACTCTTTAAAGTTAAACGAAGTTGTATTTTCTCTTCATGGACCCTTTAATCGTTTGAACGTGCTGACTGTGTGTTCCGCCTTTTATTCTGTTCTGCAACATGCACCCCTACCCGCCTATCTTCCGTCATACCCTTGATTCCAACCGCACGATGTAAAAGCACTTTGTATTGGAAGACAGGACAGGAATCGATGCGCCAGCTCCGACTAACAGAGGGCAGATTGACCAACCCCCTGGTTTGCTGTGGAGCCACTACTAGCGCACCCTCGTGTAGCACTGAAGGGGTCGCAGTCGTTTTGTATTTTTACTGACGGTAGTTTAACTGTGGATAACTAAACCCAACATGTCGCTCTATCGCTCTGCGTGTCTGCCCGCCTATGTGTCCCCGAGAAGATAAAAGAACTGAGTGGAGACATGTATGCGCAAAGCATTTGCACGCCACTAATTCGGGCATCACATTTCATTCTCTGCAGCATTACAGAGCAAAAAGTAAACATTCGGCATACTTGTGGCAAAACATTACACATAACTGGCACTTGGCAGTGTTCTTTCAATTGACAATAGATGTGCGCCTGATATTTTCGATTGCAAAGAAAACACGCCCGTTGAAAACAATAAGGGGTTTTAGAATAGGGCACCCAACTCTCTTGGGTTCCGAAGCGGCTGGGGGCGCCGTACTGCGCATGCGAAAACCCAAGCCGTCCTTGGGGTTTTGGGTTTGCATTTAGCGCGCACGCTATTCCGCCGAATTAGCGGACGCCCCAAAGCTTTAGCTTGCGTTCTTGCGTCGGTCTCGCAGTCACCGAGGCTGCGCGTGACCATAGCTGAAGCGAAACCTGCGGCTCATTTATCGATCCGACCGATCAACTACGGCGATCGCTGCGATGAATTTGTAGATTCCGTGAGTCGTTCTCAAGAAATAGATAAAGCAGGCAATCGTGAAACGTTTTCTGCCTTCGGAAACGGTCCGCGCACACGCCGGCCGCGCTTGCCCGCTCGGCCTACTGAGCGGCTCAAACCGGTTCAGACCACAATAGCCACAGCTTGTCGCCACTCTTCTGTCAGTCTGATTGCTAAAAAGAAGTTCCAGATGCGAGAAAGTAGGTGTTAGCCCTCATTCACACAGCCGTCACCTTCTCCGTCACGGCACCGTCATGACAAGAAAACCGCGACGGAGACGTAAGCAGAGTAGCGTTCGTATTGGAGCTCTCTGTCAGAGTACACGGTCGTCTGCCCAGTGATCAGTTTAGCCTAGAATTGAAGCGTACTTTTCGCTAAATTTAGCCGCAAAAAATTATTTTCCGATTGGCTGGTTTACCACGGGGCATGGTCACGTCGCGTTTACGGAGCAGAAACGTAGAGCTCGCTTCCCGTCACCGTCGCACCGTTTTCGGAGAGAAATCGCCCGAGAAACCGTCACTCATGACGGAAGGCGGTGACGTGACGGTGACTTGACGGGGTGAAAAGCGGATGTGTGAATATGGTGAAAAATTGTGCTAGGTATTGTTATCAGAGCTTATTTTAAAAGCGGCGAACAGATATCGGTCGCGATGCTAAGCCTACGCTGACAGGCCGTGGTTGTTCGGCGGTCCCGCCGGCACCGCGGCGCGCGTTGCGCCGAGCAGACGAAAGATGTCGCTACCTGCGCGGAAGCATCGAAACAGCTACGGCAGATGTCTTGGTCACCGATCGCTCAAACGGCAGTTATAGCTGAAATAAAGTTCCACATGTGAGAAAGGGAATGATAGTGTGGTGACAAGTTGTGTTAAGGATTGTCATTCGCAATTGCACAGATAGCGGCGATCAAATATCCGCCTAAAGTTGTCATCACCCGAGCCGACCCGAGCAACGCCAGCCGGTTGCGGGCTGTTGGGGGCGCCCGTCTTCTAAAACTCGCCGCGCGTGAGCGCCTTGCGGTTGGGTTCTCCTAACTTCTTGGGGGCCCCAAACGCCGGTTTCCCCTATTGTAAAACTGCCTAATCATTTGACCCAAAAATACAAACTGCTCGCATTAGAGCTAGGACCTTGCCACAGCATTCCTTAATCAACCGCAACGAGAGGTTCCGAAGCAAGGCGGACGAGCAGTGGAAAGCGGAAACAACTGACTTGAGCAAACCTCTACTATTTTTATTGCAGGGGAGCGAGACCCGAACACAGCGTGATATTCACATTTCGCTTGTGACATTCCCATGTGACATTCACATTTCGGGCTTCTTTTGGGGATCCTGGGTTAGCAGCTTTATAAATCCATATTACGCGCACAGCGAACTTTTACTTTGAACAATAACTATGTAATAAAACTATTTTGTGTTTTATGCCCCTTCACCCCAGGCGGCAACATGAGGACAAGCGCGAGCCACGCCGCCCTGTGGCATCCTTTTGCACACGCGCCTGCAGCCCGTCACCCTGAGACCCGCGAGCCTGCACACCAGCGCTCCGGCGGTGAATTGACGCTCTTCCATTTTGCAGGCACAAAGCCATCCGGAGCTCGTTAGATGACGATGCACATCCCCACCGTCTAAGCAGGCTCCGGACGCCGCACTCAAGACGATGGACGGTCCCTTTTTTTCGACTTTCTGAATTTTTCCTAAAGGCCATTTTTCTTTCAGTAAGTGATTGGTTACTTACCTATATGCAAGATAGCTTTGAAAAAACCAAGTTTCATATGTCGCTGAGCTTCCAGGCTACCACAAAGTTATCTGGTATTGCACACAAAAGACTAACGAACACTTGCACGTGTCATATAAAAATGAACAAAACTTCAAAAGGTGACTTTTTTTGCTTGAAATCAGCGTAACACTGCGAGGCAATGTAGGATAGTTATGCTAGTGGAACGGGTCTTTTCTTGTAGCTATTCATTATTTTTAAAGCGGCGCTTTGTGTCTTAGTGAGTGGTCCGAATCGAGCCTGCGTCCCTCAGGTTATGAAGCCAACCTCTATTCGATTGTGCCACTGTGACGCGGTTGCAGCAGTTTGGATTTGGAGGGGGGTGTATGGGTGTGCAAAATTAGAAACATCATCCACCTGTTCATATGTCAACGTCAAATCTTCTGCGATCAAAAGCCCAAACTGAGTACGAATCAAAATGAATTCTAAACAAGTGAAAGTCGAAACTCGGACGACAACAAACGAATACCTCACGAGCAAGCTTTGAGTTCAACCTATATATGCTGGAAGTAAATCATCTGCCCGTTAGTGAGCAGAAACAATTCCCCGCATTTCCCCGAGGGGAAGAATGTGAAAGTGCGAATGCACGAGTTGAATTTGCGCGGTTCGGTAATGTTCGCGAAAGAGAGATCACACACACACACACAACTACAAAGAAAGAAAGATGCATTTATTCACAGACACCTATTTGTGTTGTCGTTGTACTTGATTGCTAGAGCGGATCTCAGCTTTGAAATTTCGTGTCAGTACTCCTTTAAGCAGGTGCATTAGCCCTTCTCACGCCCGATTCTTGGCCAATCCCCCACGTGGGTATGTGCCATGTCAGCGGCCAGGCAGCGCGCGCCCATCTCCCCCGTTGCCAAGGAAGACGAGGAGATTCCTGGCCAATCCCCCACGTGGGTATGTGCTATGTCACCGGCCAGGCTGCGCGCGCCCATCTCCACGTGCGCGGACATCGCCGGTGGACGCAGGTTCAGGGTCGCTTAAGAAGTGCATTGCACTTAAAACACTCCGACGCATGGAATGCGTCGGAGTGTTTTAATGAAATGAAATGAAAACACTCCATGGAATGAAAACACTCCAACCCATAAATGGAAAGTGAACGTGGGGGTGTGTCATGGTGAAACGCACAGGGTATACAGTTTCTTGCTATATACACTAGAGAGGAATCTGCCGCGAGCGTCTATGCGGCTCACATCAACGTTTGCTGTGTCCTCATGTCCCTGTATTATGCCTCACGCTCGCCCTAATTTCGCATTAGCTTGGATTGAAACGTTTTAGTTGCCACATATTCGAACACAGTGCCACAAAAACGCAAACAATGGTGTGGTATTACATAAGGGGAAAATATTAGACTGTTTTAAGCCAAAGGTTACAAGAAGTACAGCGTATTCTTGCCGGAGTGGCACCATTCTGCAGACCGTGCTGGGAATAACAACAATGTTAATAGTTTGGAGGGGAACTCATTAGAGACTATTATTTTACTTTTGTCGCAATATTTCAAATACTAAGTTGTTTGTAGAGTTTGGAATTGTTTTTGAGCGTGTCTCTGGAAACGTCACCTTCATGGCGAACCGGTGCACCGACCGTCAGCTGCAGTTTAACAAAACTTGAGGCTTAGCGGGTTGGTTCATACTTCAAGAAAAAAAGAACACATGGCGTTAACCAGTCGTGCCTGAAGACAAGATACGACGGATACAGGCGCCGGTACCTGCCGTATCTTGTCTTTGTCGATCAGTACGTTTGGTTTCTTCTTTATCGTCAGCTACAACTTTTGCAGCGGAAAATTACCTGCTCAATCATACTTTCCTTGACTCCGCCATAACTACCGTTAGGTACGATCACGCATTGCCTGCTCATTCACCGAACACTCAATTGCCACGGCTCAGTGCTAGCACAGAACTGAGGCAATTTCGGCTAACTCGTAACTCGTAGACGTTTCAAAGTATAGTGAAGAAACCAAATAAAAAAATTGGCCGCGTATCTGCTCCTTTCGTTGCAAATGCCCTCAAAAGACGATAGTCTTTATCGGCTTTTGCGAAGTAAATGCCTCCCTTCGCTTTACCGCTCACCTCTCATGTTGTTCATCTTGCGTCGCGCTCCTCCCAAGGTAAAGACGCCAAATATTTGCTTAAATCATTCTAAATTTCCCGCGTTCCACTGCTCCAAACCGGGCGTCTCGATGTGAACGCTGCCGTACGGCGAAGACGCGCATTAATCGATGCGCCCTACTTCAACGTTTACAGAACCGCGTTTCCCTACTCCACGTGCGCTGCAAGCAGAACGTGGAACCTATATAGTGGAACCTCGCGTAGCTGTTGCCGGTTGCTTTCTTAAAATGGCGCCAGAAGCTATAGTGGCGCGGGCGACAGCAGGCGACGGCGGAGTGAATTCTTTTTCTGCAATTGATGAAGTATTTAATTTCGCAAAAGTCAAGCATGTTTTAATTTTTATAAAGGAACGCTGCAAATATCACTTCGTCATTGATTTGTTGTCTCATATTTGCGTAATGTCTTGTTCTTCTTTAACAATGTTGAGAAGTATGAACATTACACCGGACATTGACGGGTAGATTTAGCTGTGACTATATAAGACTATTACGCAGGCATTGTTTTGCTTTGGCCGGGTGGCTGAATCGAGTCACAGACAGACAGACGGACAGACATACAGACATACAGACAGACCAAAATTTCTGGGTTTAAGGAGCCCAAGAAAGACTATCGTCTTTAAAAAAAAATGGCTGAATTCCACGCTGTGAAGGTGGTTGGAAAACAAAGCGTCAAACGACACCCACAACAATTCCCAATGCGACGTCACTTGAATTCACACTCGTTGCTCTACGCAGGGTGAAACCAGAGATTCTGCCAGCCGTTAGCTAGAATTCGCGGGGGCGGCGTCCCGAGCGCAGCAGCGTCGCCAACGGCGAGGCTAGAGCGGTGGACGCCACCGCCGTAGCCCGGCCGAGCGGAGAAGAGCATCTTTCGAAGGGTGAGACAGCGGAACCTAGCCATCCTGATGTACTAGCTCTGGGCTACACCACCGCGCGACACAAGCGTGGACACCGAAACAATTTGGCCTGCGAGCTCAGTGATTCCCATTTATACCGATTTAAACTAGTGTAAAAAGTTTGAGAAAAGCGAGAAAGCAGAGGGAACTTTTATAATCGCTATTTTTTCAGCTCGAGTTGCTCCTTCCACCTTTCGCAATGCTTCTTAAAGTACAACCGAATTGGTCTTCATCAATTTAGAAAACGGAGTACCATTCGTGATAAGCAGTGCGCAAAAGGTCGCGTTTATCTTGCGGCCAGGTGTCTGCATGTGGTCTCTACACTTTTTGCTTTCCCTCCTTTCAAACCAATCCTTAACGTATCTTTGCCCTACGACCACTTAATTCCATCGAGTCTGGGTTACGCAGGAGGTGCTGTCGAACAAGTTAATCAAGCCGTGTGAAGCAAGCGCGCAATGAACGCGATGCTGCGCCAAAACAGGTCCACAACAACTGTCGCTAAAGCAGACGACAAAGCCGTACCCCTGATGCGCCCGCCACTGAACAGGAACCTCCACGGGGGGAACGCTGGGTAAATTCGCAGCGCCATCTACAGTGTGCTCCCTGAGTGAAAGCCTCCGCACTCGCGCACCCCCGCACCCCCCCCCCCCCCCCTCCCGCCGCCGCTCCCGCCGGGTTGGGAGTTTATTGTTTCGCACGCCGCGAAAGAACCGTTGGCTGGTAGAGGTGTAAACTTTCCTTTAAAACCGCTAAAGTGTCCAATTGTCATGCCAACCCCGAGCCAGAAGCAGTACTCTTACCATTACTCCTCACGGCTACATTGATTCCCAGGTGGAGTTTCCACTCTAGTATACTTACTAAAAACTTTATGGCCCCACGGTCACGTCTTTGTGACCTAGATGGCGAGCCACAAAGGGAAGAAAACACTCGCGCCCCGGATCGAGATTTTTTACGAGGAGTGACGCTACGTGCAGCGGCAGGAATGGGATCGTCGCTGACGGGCCCCCGGTGAGATAACAAGAGCGCGACCCTGCCTCTGAATGGGACCGTCACCTTCGCGGCCGTCGCGGCCGCCTCCGGGAGATGCAGAACATCCGGAAAGCAGAACGGGACCGCGTCGCAGAGCGCAAGCGTCAACATCGCACTGATATGGCGGCGCGGGCAGAAGAGTGAGCACGTGACGCCGACCAAAACAGACCCCGTGGAGACTTTTAAGAAGGTGGCGACGGTGCGGCTACAAAACCCTAATCTAAAATGTGACGCGAATGTTGGGGTAGACAGTACCGCTTCGCTGTTCAGCCAACTTCACAGCGTGGAATGGCCGATTTTATTTATTTTTCTCTCGTTTTCAACCCAACAGCTGACTAGAAGTATGGATGGACACCGTGCGATCGTTTTATTGTTGTGAAGGGGCATATACGCCCCCAAAGGGATGCTTTTGAATCAAAGCAGTAACTGTTCTTTTATTTGCGCTAGTAAAAATAGAACATTAAACGCTGTTCTAATGCTCCCCTATCTCAAATAAAAAATCACAATTCTGTCTTTGTCTAGCGAGTAGCATGAACAGTAATGTGTGCAAAATAGCGGCTGTTGTGAATTCACAAAGGATTCTCAGCGCCGATGGTACGCGAACTTTTGTGACTGTTTTAGGCAATGGAGAGATATTGCTTCCGCTGAGAGGAGTTTCGCGGAAACAAAGAGTTGCTAACGTGTAATTTAAGGTTTTTTTCCGGAGGTTTAAAGTACGTCACGATGTAATAGACAATCACAAAGAGGGCATGGCACTTACACATCCCGCCCTCAGTATTTTTCTGGGCTGATCTGGACTGGGAAAATGAGGAATTGAATACTGCGTCATCCTCTTTGGTGCCTTCCTCGTAGCTTTTCAACGACAGCCATGAATATTATATACAACAGAAAGCAAAAAAAAAAAACGGCTGAACGCTAATTAGGGTGTCATTTATTTAATAAAATACCTTTTATTAAACGCCTTATTTACGGGACCATTACGTTTAGGCGCGAAGATCAGAATTTCGAATAAAAGCTTGCGCACGATCTCACAATTCCCAGTTGTGGATTTCTACAAGATGTTTCAACTTACTGCCTGATATGAATGCCGTAACTTCGACCTAAGTACAATATATGCGGCGGAATGGTTCAAAGCAGGTAAATATTATCGAGAGTAAACTCAACAAGCGGGAATACCGTATGCAATGCAAATGCGAATGTCTGGGGGTTTACACGCCCACACGTCCATACCTGAAATTAGGGCGCAGCTTGTGGCATGCAAGTAGCTGTAACACCGATAACTGTTCGGTTGAGATAAAAAGCGCCAACGGAGAGTCGTGAATCGAACCTACTCTTGGAAATGGCCGCAAGCTAGCTCGTCACTGTTTGAAAAACGGGTGCTCCCTTGTGCGCATGCCCAGTATCTAATTTGCTCCCCCAGATTCGCATCATATAAGCGCCAGCATCGACAGCTTGTGTCACCCGTGCGCGCGCTGCCATCGGAGGGCTATCTATTACGGGGGCAGACAGCACCGAACACGCGTAGAAGAGCGCTGAGTTTTCATATTTGGCGTCATTGCTTCGACCTGGAACTTCGTCAAGGCTGCAAAATGGCAGAAAGACAGGACAACCCACTTTTGGAGTCCCTCCCAAACGACGCCGCGGCCGTGGTCTTCCAGTTCTTGGACTGGTACGAGAGGCTTTCTGTCGCAGCGCTCTCGAGACGACTTCAGCTTCTCTCCGGGCGGGGGACGTTTCTCCGCCACTCCCGCTTCTCTCTCCGAGACCACCCTATGCTCTTCACCTACGTCGCGCACAGACCACGCGCCGAGCTCATCCAGGAACTGGACGTCAGCAACTACATAACCGCGAGCTCCTATCGGCTTCACATGGCCATCCGGAAGTGCGTGAACCTCACAGTGCTGCGGTGCCTCCACACACGCCTTCACCCCTTGGCTCTCGTCTTCCTGCTGAGGAACCACCTTCGTAAGCTGAAGCGCCTGGAGTGGTCCATCTTGAAGAATCAGTTATCCGGAATTGCTGTCCCGGAGTTTTTGGTTCCTGGTGTCGAGTGTGACTGCGGGTTTGCGCCCGCGACGTTGCGTTACATGTACTTGGAGGCTGCCTGCAGCGACTTTCGTACCGTCGAATTCGCCTGCTCGTTTCTGGGACACTGTCACGCTCTCTCTCGTGTCCACTTCCACGAGCGCGGTGCGTTGGGCAGCGGGTCGTACGTCGCCTGTGCAGTGCTAAACAGCGTTGGAACAGCGACGGACGGGCGATTCCAGAGCTTCATATACACTTCAGAACGACTACCAAGTGACTGGACATTGCCCACGGCGTCGCCAGCCTTCGCACCGACAGGAAACTTGTTCGTCGACTTCAGCGCCTGCGTCGACGTGTTCAAGAACAGCACCATCCGCATGCGCCCGAGAAATCGCCGCAGCTGCGTTCATCTGTCTGAAACGGTGGCTGCAGAGAATATTGAAGGCCTTGAGCAGCTCTCCGTTATCGTGCAGGACTCCGGTGATGTGGCGGCCCTAATGAGAACTGCGTATGAACAGCGAACGTACCAGTACGTTGAGTCCCTATCCCTGATGTTTCTTGCCGAGCCCGCCCAGCAATTTCGAGGACTCATCGCCAATCAGGCCACGCTGTGCAACTTCCTGCGGTCCTGTCCACTGCTCACAGAGCTCAACTTCTTCTCGTTCCACAGCGATCCCGAATTCGACTACCTCTCGATTCTGGCCACGGGAGGCCTTGACCGCCTTCGGCGCCTGGCCCTTGTTGCTTGCGCATTATGCACGCCTATGCGTCTGCAGCGTCTCGCGCAAGCGTCGTTCCAGTTGCTAGAGCTCGACGTTCGCTCCTGGCAAGGAAAGGATGCGGACGGCCGCGTCGTCTGCCAACTCTGCAGGCACGAGACAACTTGCAACGACGCGTGCCTGGCACCAATGCGTCGACTGCGACATCTGGCACGTCTCACCATGTGCGAGCTGGTCAACGTTCGCCGACTGGCTTTTCTCGAGGGCTGCGAGTCGCTCGTCCACCTGCGCATGCGAAACTTGGGACTGTGGTGTTTCGAAGAGCCCCATGACATGTCATGTATGCGACACGTCTGGTCCAGTCTCCTGTCCCTGAAGTTGGAGAGTTCCATGTTCCCTCTTGATCTTGGTTTCCTCTGCGAATTGCCGCCCTCCGAGCGCCTCGAGCGCCTGTGCATCTCCATCAGTGGAGGCTGCGCTAGCGCTAGATTACTGCGGCCCGACGCGTTCCGACCCTACTGTCCAAACGCGGAAGCCATTCACGTGCACGTGCGTGACCCCGACACTGATGCCTTGGAGAGCTACGTCTTAGGGCCTACTTACCACGAGGTGGACCCCCTCGTCAACAGTGATGTGGATTCGGTCTGGTTGCTGTCCAGGGACCAAGCGATGCTGTGCTACTGCATGAGCTACATTGGATTCGCAAAGCCGCGCTGCCTCAAGGTTTATTAAGTCGAAAACGCCATGTAGTTATGTATGAGCACATTATCAGCCGCAGTTATGCTGCTCGGCTTCTCTTTTGACACATCAGTCGCGTTACCTTTTTGTGCTTTGTTTGTCACAGCGGTTGCGAACCTGCCGGTTTGTCTTGATTGCCCTCGCTTACAAACCCCACACATTGGCACCCGGGTTACCGTGGCTTTGAGTGCGTTTTTTTTTTTTATTTTGGCAGTTTTGAGAAACTGGGTGACCGCAACGCAGTGTTATTTTTGCCTCCGTTTGCAATACTATTGCGCGTAATACAATTGCAACTTGCCGTGACTACTTGGTGCCGCAGTTCAGCTGTCCTTGTTGCCCTTGGCCACATCCAGCTGCGGGTTTATATGACAGGCTTGTTTCAATTCAGGACAAGGGACGCACGAAGGCGTCCGGCTGTAGAGTATTATCCGACTACTTTTTATGCGAGACAATGTGGTGCGTAATATGATGATTGCATTTTACGTCACCTTGCTTATGTTTATACCGTGTAATGCACAAAAATAAAATTTGAATGGTTCTTTAACTGCGAGCTCGGAGTTATCTTTGTTTATAGACAATTTTCCAAGCCGTTTACTTGATTGGAGTATCGGCGCACTTATTGCCGAAGATCAACCCACTGGCTCGCACATCGAGATGTCGACGCATGTGCAGGTTGCCGGTAGAAGAAAATAATTCCGCAGCCTTTCCTTGGACACACGAAACCACAAAATGTAAATTTGAACAACGTTGAAATTTGGATAACGTTGACCGTTACAAGGGCCGATGGGATTTTATGACGAAGGGAAGGGGTTGACGCAACCAACAAAGGCATACGCTAAGACCAATGAACGCGGGCGTGACGGCCGGGCGATCCCTTGGAAAGATACGTAACCGTGCTTGAAATTGCAGTAGATGCCTATTTGATACGAGATAGCTTTGCGTTTCCGGGTTCACCGAGCGCCACGTCCTTGCGGCAATTCGGCCTGCTGTTAACCTGCGAATGCGAATTGATCTTGAGCTTGTTGCATGTCGTAAGCTCGATGTGTTCGCCGCACATTGCAAACAGTAGGCTTCACCACACCTACGAATAATCACGCAACCGCATACCGCCGTAAACGCCGCAAGTGTTCAGCGCTTCCCGCCAAATAAAGGAACACGGAGTGTGTAAAGAGATTTTGATTGTCTTGTTTTTGTTTCGAATGGTATGTTTAACCTGTTGCTTGATCTTCATTGTATCCCCTTTGATAACTTCACGCAAATTATACCGGGACAGAACACGTGATTGTTCGCTATTTCAAGCGGTAAAAGAAGATGTTACGTGTGGATTATAACCCGCTTCGAGCAAACATTGTTAAGCAAGACCCATTGTAATGGTTGATAAGCGTGCTTGCTCTTTGGTGCGTAGCAGAGCTGCATATCTGCTTAGCGAGCATATTTGATGATACGATTTCAGACCTTCAAGACAAGGCGACGCCATCGCGCCACGACTTTCGCGAATTTGTTTCGTAACAAAACCCGCGGCGCTTGGTATAGCCTGCTGCTAGAGTTTTTGCATATATTAAGGCTACCTTAGGAGAGGCTGTCGAGACATTTTAACAGAAGGTAGAACTTGGTAGAGAAAGAAACTTGGTTGTAGCTTGTCAGTTTCCTATACCCCTTTGACGTAGGACGAAAACCACCGGGGCGGCGAGCTACAGTCCCAGTCGTAACACAACTAAAAAGCTACAAAACTATTAAAGCAGGTATTAGAAAGCCCTTCTGCGCGCTCTCTTATAACTCTTGCAACCAGCGCGTTTCTTCTTTTCTAAAAAAATTTTTTTGTTGTGCACTGACATCACAGGCGACCTCTTCTTCGTCAAGATGCATAAAAAATTTCACCATCTTCCCGTAGGGGAACCCTGAGTAGTATGCGAAGCAGCCATGGGGTCGACTCAAGTTCCCATTAGTTTTCACTTCATCGTTTCCGTTAAGTTGAGGTTCGTAGCTACCGTTATATTTACCATTTGATTTCCATGGTAACTACTTAACTTTTCACATACCGGAACTACGAAATTTATTTTATACCACGTCATTCAAACCACGGAGCTACAGTGGCGCCCCAGCGGAGTATGCAGCGGCTACCGTCGCGCCTTTAACCCTAAGCTGCTTCGCATTATCGCGCGCGGAGCCGCAGGTGTTGCCATTCGTTGCGCAATCCCGGAGAGGACAGGAGCTTCGGAAAGGAGCGGAGGAATGCCGAAGAGGAGAGGAGCGTCGGAGAGGAAACGAGGAATGCCGGAGAGGAGAGGGATGAGACAAGGAGAGGAGGGGAAGCGGAGGAGGATGCGCATGCGCAGTGGGGGTGTGAACACCGCACAACGGCGGCCCCACAACGGCGGTGGGAACAGGCGCGACCATATGCTGCTCCGAATCTAAAAATGGGGCACCTTCGAACTACTCGCGCGAAGACTGGGCAAACAGCGAAGCTCGCGATCCCATCTAGCTTTTTCTTGGTTAGGCGAAGCTTACACGTGGTACAGCTTAGAGACTCGGCAAAGTTTTTTGCCTGGTTATCCTTCGAGACTCGGTCATGTTTTCTGCGTGGTTTCGTCGATAGCCCACGAAAGAGCAATGAACAATCGCTTAATAAAGTTTGTACAAGGTACGGGAGCTCGTAAAACAGGATCTTCTGCAAATTTCTGACGTTTCGCTGCCGCTTCACCGGCGCGATATTCGGGTTCGTACTGTAGTCGTCGCATCCGTTCTGGCGTACAGGCTCGGCGGCATTCGCGTCGCTTTTCCTTTTCATCGGGAATGACGCCCTTTTGTCGCCTCATCTCTCAATTCGTCGGAGACCTCCCATGGATGTCAGAACTTGGCACTGAAATTTCTCCATCACTGGCTGACTGGAATCGTTTTTGTCCGTAGGCTTTCGCATCCCTCCCAAAGTGGACCGTGTTAGTGCGCGCTAGAATCAGCGGCAACTGGCTTCGCGAACTCGCCGTCTGTAGCGCGAGCTATTCTGTACAACCTATTTCAGGCGCGAACGCACGTGAATGGGTGAGGTGAAGAATGAATGAACGCAAGGCTTTTTAAAGCAAAGCTTTTTACCTCTACCCCCAAGGGTTCTTTCGCGACCGTTGGTGTCACCAGAAAACTCCAGCGAACAAAAAAAAATACTGGCACCGCTGGGAATTGAACCAGGAACTAAGAGACTAACAGAGCGAGAGCCCGTTGTCTTACTGCTTTAGCTACGAGCCCAGGCGAAGATGGGGAAGACAGGAGGTGTACTCACCAAGCACATCTACTGGTGTACCCCCTGCGTTCTCGCTGAATGCCACGTGAAAGCGTCACGCGACCACTCACGCCCGTCTAGCGGCCCTGTGCGCACCTTGCTCATGTACTAACAGCTACAAAAATTAAAGGAAGCTCACACCAATGCATGGCATCTCACTTCTAGTAAGCCAATGTGCTTAAGCCTGTGGCCTCCAGTGCTCACGTAAAAAAATCACAGCTCCTTGTCGTCCGCCCTCACGCCAAATCAGGGAATACATTCAAATACTCCTTGATGGCTAGGCCATCCCTCCAAGCCCCAGCATCAAGATCCTGGGCCTACATCTCGAGGCTAACACCAAGACTGACGTCTCCTTGCAGCGCCTCAAAAACAGCATTAATCAAATTATACACATGATCAGGCTAATGGCCACCAAGAAGCGAGGCCTAAAGGAATCCGATACCTTTCAATTAATTCAAGCTTTTGTCCTCTTGAGAATCACTTACGTCAACCCCTGTCTTCTTCTCGGCAACGAGGACATAAAGAAGATTTATATAATGATTAGAAAGGCGGTTAAGCAGGTCATTGGTCTTCCCCTGAGTTCGTCCACAGAGGGGCTGCTTAGCACGGGGCTCCACAACACGGTGATAGACGGCCATCTTTATAACCAGAAGCTCCGAATGAGCAGAACTGCGGTGGGTCGCCGCATCCTTCACCAGATCGGCTGGGCAGCACAGAATGTCTCTCCGCTTAATGTACTCCCGCACTCTTGGCGACAAGAACTAAAGATGCTCCCTTTGCGTAGAAATATGAACCCCTCACGCGACGAGGGTCGCCGACAAACACGGGCTCAAGCGCTGAACACCACCCTCGGTGGGGATCATACAGTTATCTACATATATGCCTCCAAATACCGAGGGCAGCAATACGCCATCATCGTGGCTACCTCCAGAACCAACCTCCTTGCGTGTACCTCGCTTAGGACCCAAGACATGACGGCAGCAGAAGAGGCAGCCATCACCCTGGCTCTCACTCAACCAGGGGTTCGGAGAGTATACCGATTCCCAGCAAGCCTACTGGAATTACCAGCCGGGTTGGGTGTCCTGACCTGCACTGCGCGTGCTAAAAAACCACTCCCCAAACGTTTCCATTCAGCTCATCTGGACACCCCCTCACACTTCAATGGAGGGCAACAAATATGCCCACCCAACAAGCCTGCGCTTTCACCTCCCGTGCTATGGAGCTGCACAAGGACAGTCACCCGCTTGTCACGTTCAGGGAGATAACCCAGCATTATCGCCTTCTGCGACAGACCATACCTTCGCCTACCCTGACCTTTCCAGAGAACAACAAACTACCCTACGGCTCATACAATCCGGGCTACTTCCCACAGCCTACGCGTCTTCACTTAATGCACCCGAATCGCCACGACGCTGAATGTAAATTTTGCTCAGAAGTAAGAACACTCCGCCCCGTAATCGGGCTGTGCGAATTTAGCCCTGAGCACCCTTTACTCTTTCTGTCAACAACCCAACAAGAGCAATGGGAGATGCCGCTGTCCAGGCCCTCTCTATCTATTCAGCTTCAGCGGGTGGACAGAACACAGGCCGCGCGGACTGCATATTGGCCCCACAGAAGAAGGAATCACTCCACAGGGTTGCACACTGGGCCGTTCAGACATTTGAACAGAAGTATTTCTTCCTTCTCTTCCTCCTTCTCTGCCGCAAATCTCGTCGCCTCCGTCCGCAGCGCAGAGACGGAGAAGTCAGATCGCCTCACACCGGGTTGGAGTTTTAATTTTATAAAAAAGTGTTTCCTCTCTTGTGCTACACCAATACAACTCAACCAAACACCGTTCATGCATCATGCATTGATTTAACCTTACGAAGAATATCTTTTTGAAGTAATAAATGGTGTGGTTAAGTGCATTTCACTTTTCTCTTGTTTTACTATTTGTAGAGTGATGTGAGTGAATTTAAGTGACGTCGCATGGGTAATCGTTATGGGTGCCGGTTACAGCTTTGCTTTCCAACCACATTCACGGGGTGGATTGGCGCGATTTTTTCGAGGAGGCCATAGTCAATGGTTGGTGATTCGCTCAAGGGGAAGGAGAAACAAAGTAAAATTTATACATCCTTAATCCCTGTCCAACTTTCAAGTCAAAGAGAACGCCACAAACACCGGACATTGTTTCTCGAAGGTCAAGCTGTTCCGGCGTGCGCGATGACGTCGCCGTGTCGGTGCAGTGACGTCGTACCTAGTCGAGGCTTGGCTCCGCCTACGCAACTGCGTGAAGGTCGTGCCGGCACCTCCCATCGGAGGAATTTTTAGGGGCGAAGCTCCTTAAGTCATGGGTCTGTCCATCCCTTGTGTCTCGTGGTACGTGACTGCCGCATGCTTTCGGAGATGTCGCAAAGTGGGCCGCGTTGCACGCGCAAGAACCGGCTGCAACCGGCAGCGCAAACGCGGCACCGGGAGCGCGAGCTTGTCTGTGTTCGCCAACGGAGGCGCGAGCGCACGTGCACTGCGAGGGGGAGATCACGCAAGAGATCACGCCACGAACGCAGGCAGTCGTTCTCGGAGATCGAACGAGACGCAAGGACCTTTGCTCGTTTCCTCTCGTCTTGTTCGGGCACAAGTTCGCCCTAAATAAAAGTTCTTTCTTTACCGTTGTGTCCCATCCTACGTGACAAATTGTGGTGGATGTGCGGGCTAGTCCTCGATGGCGCGGGGTCTTTCACCAGGTCTGGGCCTGGGAGCATTGACTCCGAAAATAAAAGTTGATTTGTACAATGTACGCACACAGTCTTACGTCTTTCTTAATGATGTAATGGCCGAACTTTCACGGGAGAGTTACGGTTACCGATGATCTCCCCCTCTCAAGCTTCGCCCCACTTATCATCATTCATTCCGTGGATATGGCGTGATTTTTTTTCCTTGGTATTTATTTTGCGGACGCCACCGAACCAAGCGCAAACTTTACATGCTCCGATGTTGAAGAAAAAAGCCTGGAAGATGGGGCATTGACGTGACGAGCGATTGGAAGGTCGTTGGGGTCGTCAATTTAAAGCTCAAGGGAAGGGCCACTAAATGTAAATGTCCATACGAGACTGCTCGCGGGAACGTCGCCTCCGAGAGAGGCGTAGTGGGATAATTAAGAAGAAAAAGGGCGAAAGGAAAGAATGATTGCGCATTTGGATGCCCGAGCTGCTCCTTATCACGTGACCTCCTCGCAAGCATGTTGCCATGAATGCACCCAGGCAACCCATAACAACAAAGGTAGTGAAGCCAGCTGTTCTTAGCGAAGTGAGCACCCGCCTTTTACTCTCGGCCTGAGAGCGTGAGGTGCTCCGTCCTGTGGTACGTGTTGTTCCTTGCGGGGGGTTTCTGCTGTTCGTTTTAAAAGCAAGGGAGTGTGTCGGCGGACGGGGTTCCTGACACAGAATGCGGTTCAGACTGCCCGGACCACGGACAAGTTTGCGGGCTCGCTGTAGGAGGCGCTTTGTGCGAGCAAAGCATTCTGAGGTTGAAGCTGCAACGCCACCCTTTCGAACTTAGTAAATAGTATTCCCATGGCCTCATCTTTCTTTCTCGATCGCTGAATTTCTGGGAAGCAATTGAAAAATTACATGATTGCACGGTGCTTCATGCCATACTAGCCCTCAGCCCAAGATGAGGCCTCGTAAAATGTTTGATCCAGGTAGGTGCATGGTAGAAGCAGTGGCGGGTTTGAATGGGGGCGGTGGCCCGCCCAGAGGAACTAATATAGGCCTTGATTATGGCCCATGTGCGCATTTTTCCTCACTCAGTAAAGGTTGAAAATGACCTCACGTTTTCTGGATACCATAGAAAAGCCTGATAACAATATGACTTCCACGATACTAACTACTTAACAGCGGTAAGTCGGCTTTCGGAGGTGTATCGACGCACACAAAGGGGGGGTGGAGCACACCGTCGTTAACTGGGCATCCAGGAACCCTACCGTAACCGCTGCTAACACGTTGCGCCGCTGAGGTAACGCAGCACTTTATTCAGACCCATCACTGCAGCAAAACTAGAGCTGTGAGCGGAGAACAGCAACCTTCCACCCGACTTATACCCCTGTTACACGAGCAGTTTCAACTGCCGTCGAACCAACTCTCGTTGGGATGCTCAACTGCCACTCAACTGGTCAACGGTTGAATGTAGTCGTTTGATTCCGTTTAACCATTTGGTCACGTGATTACAATAAGTGGAAAACATTCTGTCAGGAAATGGAATGTAAGTTTTGTGTACTTTATATTTGTTAACATTTACTATGAACGAAGTTTTCATTTTTCACAATATTTGTTACGTTTCGGGCACAGAGCGGCTCGTTCACATCCACCGCCATCCAAAGCCAGTCGTTTTGTAGGTACCCGTTTGTTGGCGGTGCAGATCAGTTCGGCTCAAGCACTGTTCCTTTTTGTGTTCGCGTAAAAGCTTTGGCGTAGCGTTATCGTACGTGCAATAACGCGTTCCTGTTCTCAGGGTGGTGTTCCTTTATTGATCGTCTCTTTGCGAACGCGAAGCTTGGAAGTGGCTCTAAGCGGGCCGGCCCGCGGCCGAAGTCGCGAGAAAAAGTTCGTGTTGGTGCTTACGCGTTACCAGACTTTATTGACGGAGAAAAAAGCCCAGGTGCACGCGTTGCAAATAAAGACGACGTCGTCGAAGAAACAGAGATTGGCCGTGGAAAGACGTCGCGTTTTGGCCGCAGTAGCCCTGCGACTGTGTGCGCCTGAGACGCGAGTGTGGGTGTTACCTGGGCCGCCGTCATAGTATGGCACCACGGTGCCGACGTTGTCGGGCGCCGAATTTAAGTTGAACTTCCGGGTCATATGCCAACAAGCAAGCTGCGCCAGCTAAACGCACGTAAATCGCCACATATATGAATGCGCTCGGTTAAATCTGGAAATATGCTTCGGCACAGAGGCGTACACTTAGCCTGTCTGGTTGACATATTGAAAAAGCCCCACACATGAGCATAAATACCAACACAAAGAAAGAACAGCTAAAGAAATGGCAGCATCTGCACTCCGTGGATGATGGCGAGGGTGTGTAGTACGGGACTCGAAATGACATCCAAGTTGCGCCCCGAGTGACATCCGATGTGTGCTCCGACCGTCATTCGATTTGAGCCGTGAGTTGCACCTTAATTATTCCCGAAATGAAACTGCAACTCGCGGCTCAAAGCGAATTTCGCTTGATTTTCTCTTGATGGTGGTGTGCGCGCGGATGGATTCGGATGGACATTGGGAGGTCCTAAGGTACTCCGCACCAATACAGGCGAGGGAGCAAGCCGTTTGACTCTCGGGTGACAACTCACGGTCGTAGTTTGAGGGCATGCGCCAGTACTGTGACAGCGACAAGGTACTCATCGTGCTAGGGGATTTTAATTGCGTGCTAGCCGCCGGTGATAAAACAAGCACCACAGCCTACAGAGACGCAAGCACTTTAGCACTTGGGGATATAGTAAATGACTTTGCGTTAGAAGACGTTGCCGAGTGTCTCGAGGGTGGGCGAGCGGTCACATTTACGCATTTTCAGGCGGCCAGTCATGCCAGACTAGACAGAGCGTACGTCACGCTCGATTTGGTGCCGTTGTGTCAGGATTATTGTGTGCGGCCGGTCACGTTTAGTGACCATTGTCTGGTCGTATTTTCGATAAAAGGTTCGAACAAGCAAGACAAAAAATTTAATTGGGATCTGTGGAAGATGAATTCTAAATTATTAGAGGATGAAGTGTTCAGTAGCAACTTAATGATGCGTATAGAAAAACATAACCCTGACAACAAAATGAGGCCCGGTGTGAAATGGGAAATGTTCAAAGAGCAAACTAAAATCGACGCGGTAGAACGATCGGTAGCAATAAAAAGAGAGGAGAGAAAGAAAGAAACTATTTTGCGCGAGAATCTAGAAAAATTAACGCGGGAAGAGTGCCGGATGCCAGGCGAGTTCACGGCCGAGATACGAACAGTGAAACAGAAGCTAGATGCACTCGAGACTGAGCGTTATCGCGGAGCGATGGTACGGGCAAGGGCCGAAAGAATTATCGCCGATGAAGCGCCGACAAAGAGAGGGCTTGGCACCGAAAAGTGGCATGCGCGTCGAAATCACATTGCTGAAGTTAAATGGCAAGGTGTTGTTGCAAGTGATAAATACGAAATAGAAAACTGCTTTCTCCAACACTACAAAAAATTGTTCGCATATAGCCCAGTTGATGTTGAGCGCTTCAAAAATGATTACCTTCATCTTTTGTCCAGACTTAGGGATGAAACAAAAGAACTGTTAGAACTCCCAATTACAATAGAGGAGGTTACGAATGCAATTAAAGATCTGAACCCTGGAAAGTCACCTGGGCCTGAAGGCCTCAGTGCAGCCTTTTACAAGGCCTTAAGAAATGAATTAGCGCCAATTTTGACAGATGTGTATAATGAGGCTTACGATATTAATGTTGTGCCAACGTCTTTTACCGTTTCACACACAGTTCTTATTCCTAAAACCGAGGACCCCGCAATGCTGCGTCAGTCCACATCATATAGGCCAATCAGTTTAACCAATGTTGACTATAAAATATTCATGAAGATACTAGCTAAAAGGCTCCAAACAGTAATGACAGAACTTGTGGGACCACACCAAACGTGTGGTATTAGGGGACGCACAATCTCCACGAATATCCACACAGCCCGTTGTGTGTTGGAATGCTGCGATGCAACAGGAACCAACGTAGCGATGCTTCAACTAGACTTAGAAAAAGCATTCGACAGAGTTCCCCATGAAATATTGCTGTGCATTTTAGACTATGTGAATGTTGGCTCTGTTATTCGGGAAGGTGTGGCCATGACGTACAGGTGTTGCAAGACGCGGCTAATAGTAAATAAGGTTGTGGGAGAAAGCATAGAAGTACAGCGCTCTGTACGCCAGGGATGCCCACTTAGCCCGTTACTTTTTTGTTTATACATTGAATCACTTTGTTTAAGTATTATACGCAGCGACAGCGTACACGGATTTCGGCTGCATGGGGCAGAAGTTAAACTCTTAGCCTATGCGGACGATATTGCTGTTTTTTGTTCAGATGTCGAAAGCATCAATGCGGTAGTGGAAATCGTCAAACGTTCCTGTGAGGCGAATGGGAGTGCCGTAAACTGGAAAAAATGCCTGGGGTTTTGGCATGGAAATTGGCCATCAACCCCTAGCATTTTCGCTAACATGAATTGGGTCAGCACACCGGCAAAGTACTTAGGTGTGCCTTTGGAGTTTTATAAAGACAGCGATCCGTATTGGAGGAAGGAAGCCGAAGTAATGAAAGAAAGGGCAGAAAAGTGGAAAGGGTGGAGCTTATCAATATTTTCAAGAACGACTGTGTGCAACTTATTTTTTGTAAGCAGACTGTGGTATGTCCTTCAGGTTCTTCACTGTTCCCGAGCAAATGTTCAAAGACTGCATCGTGTATTCGCTGTGTTTATATGGGGGTCAAACTGGGAACGGACAAGCCGGACAAACCTGTTTCGTAGGGTGAGGGACGGAGGTTTGGGACTAGCACACTTGTTTGTACGTCAAATTGTAAACCGTTTCTTGTTTCTCCGCGATGTTAAGGACCCAACGTTAAGAACTATCTGTCAATTGCGCTTGGGTAAAGCGTTACCGGATAATATAGTCACGTCCAATGTTATACCTGGCGGCCTGCATGGTTTTATGAGAGAAGTTGTACTGTCATGCCGTTTCTTGGCTGTTCGATTTTCTTGGGAATACTTGTGTCAAGTAAATAGGAAAAAGTTGTATAAAGACGTGTGTGATGTAGTCCTCCCTGAACCAATGTGCCGGTTGATTTATAGAGTAGGTGGGGGTAAAGATGTGCTTAAAAGAGTTAAGCGTATGCAGGTACCCCCTAGCGTAAAGACTTTTTTCTTCAAACTGCATACTGGAACCCTCTCTGTTAAGACGTGGATGGCAGAAAAAGACTTGTTCGTTCCATGGGGAATTGACTGTATCATATGCAAAAAAGCTGAAACTATTGAGCATGTATTCATCGATTGTTGGGATGCTGTGTTCCTGTGGGATGTGCTCCAACGAACTCTGAAAAAGGATCTGCCTGTGGATGCCCAAGGCATACGGTACTTGCCTGTTGAAAGCGAGGATGGTATGCCTTACGACCTGATCATGCTTGTTGGATTGAGCTCTATTTGGAAAGCAAGAATGGCCGCAAGGTACTCTGACATCGATGCGCGAAGCGCGAGACAGTATTTTAAAGAGGCAATGAGTGAATACGTGGAAAATCAAAAATATGTGTCGAATCCGCCCGAATGTCTTGCAGACATGGAATCGTTGGTACACCTAAGGGACTTTTAAACACATGACGTCAACCAAAGTCAGGTTGACGGCTGTCTGTGAATGAATGTCTGTGTTCTGTATGTGCCAAAGCAGGCAATAAAGAAAAAAAAACGGTCGTAGCCCGATGGGTAAGACGACAGGCAATAACTCTGTCTGGTCTACCAGACACAGGCTCGAATCCTGCCGGTGCCTATGTGATCTTTTTGCAATTGGAAATGCGATGCGCACCCATGCAGACGGACATTGTGCAGTGCTAGGGTACTCCGCACCTAAAACAGTAAACACAGATGGAACGGAACCAAATGCCCAGAAGGCGTACAAACTAACTAGCCGTCACGAACTTCTTCCGCGCGACCTCACCAAGCCACCTAAATACTTTCCCCGAATTCCCCACGTGTCTGCAACGTGCAGCAACGAACTTCAACCACACAACGTTCTTTATACCGCGAGTGTTGGAGGACAGGCGACAAACCCACGGTCGCTGAGAGTACCTTCCAGGAAGCCAAACATTACTTTCTTCTTACACACGCAGGCGACGTCTTCACGGCGTCTACAGAAGCCACGTGCTTTTTGGAGCAAGCAAAGAGGGCAAATGGAACGCAGGGAGGCTTCGTTCCTAGCGGCATTACATCAAGAGTGGCCGCACCGGCCAAACGGAGATGGTCCCCAGCCAAGCCTAATTGATCGCTGCTGTGAGTATGATTGCTACTTCACGCCGGATCGTCCTCCACAAAAGCCATTACAATAGCACCGCGAATTCACGTGAGCGGATACTGTCGGGTGCTTCGACGCACTAACTTGCGCGGGCCCTGGGAACAGCAGCGCGGGAATTGAATGAACGTGTCGTGCGGCGCTTTCAAATGCCGCGCATTCCGAGAAAGGCCACGCCTGCTCGCACCGGATGTCCTAACGGCCACCACACGGGGATGGACACCGACGAAGACGATTTGCTTTTCCCCCTTCCCCGGCCCTCAGCGGCAAGTGGAGGGGAAGATGAAGAGAGACAGACGAGGTCTGGGTGCCGCGGCTCTCGGGCCGTCGTCTGCGGGCTCCACTGGAGCACTGTTCCTTAGCCGCCCCCTGTGCTGTAGATAAATTTACAGTTGTTGCATCGGAAGCTAAGTTTGTCGGTTGAGGATACCCGGGGTCAGATCATCAGCGCTGCTGCGGCTTAGAGGAGAAGCCCCGGGGAAAATAATATCGCGAAGATAACTGGCGCAGTCGGCGCGATCTTCAACAGCGACGACTCAGCCAGCCGGCGGGCGAGACGGGCCCCTCAACGGACGGAGCACGCGCAGAAGTCGCGGTCTGCTGAACTAGATCGGCGGGAGCAGTGAGCTTGCCAGCCAGGTGGAGAAGCGGCTCGACCTGCTCTCAACGGACTTCTCAACGGAGACTGAGGCAATCTCTGCGGCCTGCTGAGCGGCGCAGAAGCAGCTTGACCAGTGGTCAGTCGAGGCATCAGCAACCCACTGAACGGGGAGCGGCAGGAGCAGCGAGTTGTCGGCTGGCGAGAAATCAGCGGGCCATTGTTTGGTGGACACCTCGACGGAAGGAGCCGCGCATAAATGAATACCCCATCTGCACCGGTGCGGCATCTCTACAGGCACTGAGCTATGCAGGTCAGTGCTTCGCTTGATGCTGGGTCTGCGGTTCACCATGACATCTAGCGGGTATCTAGGTGTAGATGCGAGATAATGATGAGGTTTAGGAAGCGTTGCATATTAACGGTGCAAGGATAGCAAGAATTGCAATGTCGTTCGCTGAGCAGAAGGAGCTATTGCAGGCGAAATTGAGAATCGCTGAGGCAGAGTTAGCGGCGGAACGTTGGAAGAGCAAACGCTTTAAGGGAGCTAACAATATTTCTGCCTCACCGATTGCTCACTGAGGAAGAGAGTGGACTGGGGTGCGCCAGTACGCCGAAAGATGTGCGGGGTGGAACCCATTCATTCGGCGTGCGTGATCGTCCCGTTTCGTGGGATTCGGCACGATCAGAGTCACGCGGGAAAGGCGAAGAGAGGATAGTGGCGAACGTTCCTTCGTGTGCGTTCAGATTTCCTGCAACCGTGGAGCAAGGTAGTGAAGCATCCCGTGCAGACAACTTCACCGAAATGAAGATGGAGGTGAAGGAAGGTGTTCTACGCGAGGCTGCACTGGGAAATGACAGGCAGTCAAAGGTGAATGAGAGTGTGCGCATGCCCGTAAAGAAGCTGATAGCAACAGAGACAGGCTCCGCTGCATCGCATGTTCGTGTTCATGTGGCCTATGAGCCCCTCGCTACTCATTGCCTCACACAACGGTGTGTGGTAGAGAACGGCGCTTCGTGCGCGAACGGTGGTTCGGTAGCGGCCGAACGCGAGAGTTTGCACAGACAGGAGCGGAAGAACTATGCAGTTGTTAAATCAACCATTCAGAAGGGGCTGGGGCTGGCTTCAGTTAACCGTGAGCCTGTTGTCGCCATGTTTGGAGACGGAGAACATTCCGGGAGCGTGCACATGGGCGAGCGGCCAGTTGCTTTGCAGGATGCAGCAGCACGGGAACCGCGCAAGAAATCGGGTGCAGTTGGTGTTGCGCACACTGCAACTTGTGTTTCTGGAGGTCTACAAATGTCGAGTACCAAAAATGTGATTGCCATGGGAAGCTCCAGCGAATTGAGCAGGAAAGTGTAAATCAGGGTACGGCCGCTCATGTAATGCAGCCCAAGGCAGTTGCAGGTAGGTCTGTAGAAATGGCTGAAGAGATAGCCTCTCCAGCATTGCATGTCAGCGTTGATGTGGCCGCTAAGCAGCCCTCTGCTGCTTACGCGGACCAACGGTGCGTAGTGCAGCACGGCGTTCCGAGCGCAGAAGCGGCCGAACCCGAGGGTTCCCCTAGAAAGAGGCGAAGGCGTCAATCAGCTTCACCTCAGTGCAGAGTGGCTACAACGCATGCTGACGAGCCAGCAGCGGCCCCTTCTCGAGCAAGAAAGCGGGGAGGAGAGGGGCCCCTCATTCTGTTGTGCGACGCGGTGCGCCGCATGGAAGGGGTGTTTTCGAAATACGACGGCCGGTGCATACCACCTTCTAAAGGCCGCTCGCTCTGAGTGATCTAGAGCGTTGTGGCTATAATTTGTCATGGTGACCTGCAGCCAGGGTAATGAGGCACTGGCCATGCTGATTGCTTTGTCGTTAATTGAATGAAGGATGGAGCATGTACGAAATGTGTTTGTGGTGTGTCTCTGTGGTGTGTGAAACATTCCTTAAGTTATGTTTCACAGTGGCGGTGGAGGTGTCGGGCGCTTCGATGCACGAACTGGCGCGGGCGCTGGGAAGAGCAGCGCGTAAATTTAGCGAACGTGTTGCGCGGCGCTTTCAAACGCCGCGCCTTCCGAGAAAGGCCGCGCCTGTTTGCACCGGATGTCCTAACGGCCACCACATGGGGATGGACACCGAAGAAGAGGACTTGCTTTTCCCCTTTCCACGGCCCTCAGCGGCAAGAGGAGGGGAATATGAAGAGGGACAGACGAGGTCTGGGCGCCGCAGCTCTCGCGCCGTCGTCTGCGGGCTCCACTCGAGCACTGTTTCTTAGCCGCCCGCTGGGCTGTAAATAAATGTACAGTCTTTGCATCGGAAGTTGAGTTTGTCGGTTGAGGATACCCGGGGTCAGATCATCAGCGCTGCTGCGGCTTAGAGGATAAGCCCCGGGGAAAAGAACATCGCGAAGATAACTGATACTTTGCACTGAATAAACTAATACATGGCTTGCACGTGACGTCACTTCCACCCGCTCGTAGTTACTGCGCCCATGTTGGAGCACCGCACGCCGCTCGCTATGCGTAGTGTGTGTACGTTTCTCGGCTGATGCACCCGACCCACTACAGGCTTACCGCTTTCTGAGCAAGATGCCGCCAGCTTCGAGAGTCGAGGCTCTCGACGCGGCGTATTGTGAGTAGCTGATCGGATCAGCCCGCGCACGCTACGATGAAAAGATTCGGATGTGTGACAGCGTGGATTCCTACACGCTGCGGCCGGGACTGGACACCGTGACCGATGTTGCCGAGTTTCGCGAAGTGACGCAGGGAGACATCGTGAACTATCTTGTTTACTCCTCCAGTTTTGTGACCTGTCTCATTTTCGTTCTCGTCAACTTCGTCGCTATCTGGAACGGTTGCAACGTCGTCGCCGTGGCTGGGGTCCGTCGGCTGCTTGGACGCCGCCGTGGCTGCGTCGGTCTCAGCGGTCTTTTTCCCTATACGCCGCTTTTTCGGTAGTTAGTAACGATCGGTACAATGAGCTTTGGTGCCGCAGCCAAACGCAAGCGACGGCGCCAGGTCAGGGTGTGCCTCGTCCCAAATCTTGGCTGGCCTACCTACAAGCACAAAATGCACATTTTCTACATTTGTACGCGGCGCTTGGATTTTCTGTAGGCGTTGCTGGCTTACCTGTAACAAAGTGGGCACCGCAGACTCGAATGTGACGGCTGTTGGGATCGAGATCGGCACGTTTTATGCGTGATAGCCACAGGCTTCGCCGTCTCGCACTGAGGTCTTTCGTACGCTCACACTTATTTGATACAACTTTCGGTAGACGAAATAGGCTGCCGTTCGCCGATTTCTCCCTCGAATTCGACTTGCTAATGTTCGAGCAGCCGACAACAGCGCACAACACCATTGTGGAAACGCCGTCCAGTCGCTGCCGCTTCCACAGCCGCGGGGAGACAGCGCCGTCTGGTGTATTCGCGGAGTCGGCGGTCCTCCAATATGGAGGTTATGCATCCCAGCATTCCCCGTTGTGACGTCGGTGCAAGGCATGTATACAACAGAAGCGCCCCCGAGGGGCCAAATCATGGTCCGCCAGCTGGGGTGGCGGTTCAAGGTGTCTCTCCTCGTTGTGTCCATTGCACGCACATAATGACTTTCAGTAAACGTCCCCGCTCACATTTACTGCCTTATAAGTGCTAGTTTGGTGTTTTTCGATCAGTTATATGCAGCTAGTTCCGCCGTAAACTTCATGGTTTCGGGTTTATTTGTGAATACGCGACATACACCCGAAGAATTGCAAATATCTCACGCCATGCTTGTATTCAGGCCGATTGCTTCAAGAGTAGCCGTGCCCCGGCACCACAAACAGTATGTCCGTGATAAGAAAAGAACTGAATCCAGAAAAAGCAGTAAGATATTCCCCTCAAATCTCAGCCCGTGCCCGTCGGTTCCTCAGCGGTCAAGTGTACCTAGCCGGCGGCCACAAGCAAAATAAGTACTCAGAAGCCTCGCGGACAGAAAAATTTGTGTTCCCTTCAAATTAATTCTCCATGGTATTGCCAATGTTCAAATTATTTCGTTGCATTATCGACGAGACTTAAAACTTTGAGGGATTAGAAATCACCCATGCGCGTTGCTTCGTGGGCGGCTTTTCGCTACAAGGGTGTAAAGATAATAAAACTGCCGCCTAAGCTCATGACTTCGTGTACCGGCACCATATCCATCATCAACACTTGCAGAGCTGCCTAGTACGGGTTCGCTGATGAAAGCAGCGTAATATTCGTCTACCGATCCATTCTCCCGCGGATACCCACGGAAAGCGCACGAATGCAATCCCAAGTGGGCTCACCTTTCTGCGCGGTGGACTTGGGCTTACGTGTGTGCATCAGGTCCCGTGTTTTGGCGGCTGCTACATGATGTCCTCAGACGGAGCGTGACGGCGGTGGAGGGCCATGAATGGAATCCGGGCGTGGTGGTCTTCCCGTGCATCAGCTGCTGATGATCATGAGGATGGTACAGAGGATACGTTTTTGGGGCACGGTGTACCTGGGTGGATGGGAGCGCACTTCATCAAGGGATGTCCCAATCATTAGGGTTAGAAAATATTACAAGGATGCCTAAGCACTGTCCCTCAGGAAGCCAATGCTGTCGCATTACAGTCAAATTGCCAGACTGAATAGCCGGTACCAAAGAGGACAGGACAATGGTTCTGGTTTAACACTTCTAAATCTAGTCATCCCACGCGATAGCAAACGCTACGCACCCCGTATTTCGCGAAAGGTTGCTTTTACTTCAGATGTAGCACCCTGCCGTCTAGAAACTCACACTGACCTACCTGAGGCTGATAAAGCCATCCAGTTCATACACTAGTTTGACGAAAAAGATGAACGAGAGAGGAAAAAAGAGGGAATGAACTTTAATCAAGGAAAAGCTTCCGAGAGGAATCCTCATTACAGGGTGCCTTGAGCTCGGGCCGCGTCGACAGCCCTTTCGATCAAGCGCAGCTGGTCTTCAAGGCCGACCCGCCGCGGTGGCTCAGTGCCTAAGGCGTTGCGCTGCTGAGCACGAGGTCGCGGGTTCGATTCACGGCCGCGGCGGCCGCTTTTCTGATGGAGGCGAAAAGCAAAAACGCCCGTGTGTACGAGATTTCGGCGCACGTTAAAGATCCCCAGGTGGTCAAAATTAATCCGGAGCCCTCCACTACGGCGCGCCTCATCGCCTGCGTTGCGTCGGCGCGTTAAACCCTACAATCAATCAATCAATCTTCAAGGCCGGAGTTGGCCAAGGCTCTCTTGCAAAGCTACGTGAAAGGCTGATGGTTCGAAAGGGGGGGGGGGGGGGTGTTCTACGGTAGATTTGATTCCGCCGCCCATTACGTGTCTGATGCTCCCATGCTCCCCACTGATGGGACAAAGTGGAGAAAAGTTTGTCCTGTCAAAGAGGAGAATTCTGGTATGATGTGGAAAGATGTTCACTTTCAGGGCGTGGAATGCCTTCCTAGAAATTCGAAAATTGAATCACGGGTAATTACAAGCTTGCAGTGTGACCCAAGTGCCAAGGATAATAAAAACATTTGATGGGCACGCTCGCACTTCCCGCAAGTAGTTACTCTAAATTAGCAAGTGCTGTGCGCGTAAAATTTAGATTAAAACTCCAATGTATCGATACCAGTAATTCCGCATAATATAATCAATTACAAGTAAGATATACCTTTCGATTAAAGGTGCCGGTTGGTTTACTTTAGGTTTCATGTTTCTTTAGAAAAATAATAAATGCTCCAAATAAGAAAATATGCTACAAAATTGTGGATATGCTCAGACGCGTTCTGTTCTTTCTAGCTATTATTATTAGTAGTAGTAGTAAGTATTGTTGAATAAGGCGGACTTAGCCTTGCATAGCTGCCGGCAATTGCTCCGCCTAATCATCCCCAATACCATATCAAATCTCTCAGTCATAACACATCACCTAGTCCTAAAATAACAGACACGCAATGTCATCACACCTCACTTAGTCCTGTGGACTGCAAGAATCCGAGTAGGAGATGAGACACATCTCTTCGCACAATCCAGTGGTCCCTAGGAAAAATAATGTCCTCCGATGTAGCATGGGGCACTCCCAACTTCTCGATATCACGAAAAAAGTTCGTCCGCTCAGGGTGCTCCACCGCGTAAGAACAGACTCAGCCCGTACACCAGCTTGGCTACATAAAATCAACATTGTTTCTTGTTCCTATGTTTCTTGTTGTTCCTATGTGCCCCTCGTGCAGTGTGACTGGTGACATTGATCACTTCATTATGAATAGCTATTATTAGCGCTCTTGTTACTTAGCTATTTATTATAGAATAAAATAAGCAATTCAAAAGCGTTGTGAACAGGTAGGCGCGATTTGGCAAAATTCAAACCCTCGAAAAATTATTACTACGGGAATTGTACTAACTCGTTACGTACGCGCATTTGTGTTTGTCACTTGGCTTGCTGAAGAAGAAGGGTGCATCACTTAGCTTCAAATGACTCTCCTCATTGTATATACATCTACTCTGTACTGTCGAACTCGCCTTCAAATAGCATAAAACCCAACTTTCAACAACAACAAAAAAAAAGGCTCGCACATTGCCTCTGCACTTAACCATGCCGTGCTCCCGGTAATGTGATGTTTCGGCACTAAATCTCCGTTTTTCAGTCAAACGTAGTTCTAACGTATGCAGTTATCATTGTCTGTGTATAGCATACAATGGCAGGATGTTTGTTACGCAGTTCTGCATGTTTAGTGCTCAAGATAATTACAGACGCGTTATATTCTAAGGTTTCAATTGCTCCGACAGGTTTTTGGAGTTTGAGCGCAAGTTTTAGTTGTCCCTGAGAACTTAATATTTTTTTGCCGACACGCATAATTTTCCAGCAGTTTGTTGGGAAGGTGTGATCACGTTTCTGTCTGTCTTGGAACGATGTGACGGGGGCATATTTTAGACTTCATAAACAATGCACTTACTCATTTCCACTCGCTGAAACGTTTAATCATAAGAAACCAAAGAAATCTGTCCAATATCAAGCGGCAGCTCCTTTACAGGTCTTAAGCCGTGGCAGGGCCTCCTATGCCCGAATCTAGTCTCATTAAAAATGCGACAAAGTTTCTCAGTCATGGCGAAAGCAGACAACTTCGCAGGCCATTTATCTGCGTAGCTAATGGTGTAGTTCATCGGAAGGAACCTTTCCCGTGATAACGGACGCGCGCTCGTGTGTGCGGAACGCGTGAAGGGTATACACGCTCTGCCATTTTGCTGTTACCCTAAGTCACGCGCGTTTCACGCTCCATCTTTTGTAACCTGTCGTTCCTCTTCCCTTCTCACTTCTTAGAATGCCGCTAAGGGTTCCGCGGGTGACCGCTTTTGTATTTTTCTGGGTGTATTTTTAACAAATCAAGAATTCAGGTATTTATAAAAAGGAACACTGCGAATGTCACTTATCTATTGACGTTTCGCCTCAGATCAGGAGGAGCAAAATTTTATTAACTGTCAAGTCGAGCGGGATCGTGGGTGGGTCCTCAGTCCAGGACTCCATTGGTGCGGCCTGCCATCTTCACCCTTTCTGCGAGCCAAAGCAGCTTACTCAGCTGAGAACCAGTGCGCACTGCTGTTGGTGCTGCGCGTACTCAGCTTGTCATAGCTGCACAACAGTGCGGCGCTTTCGGGTTTTCTCCCATGACGCTGGCCGATTGGCGTAAGCGACGTTGTCTTACGTGACTCTGTTAAAGGGGTCCTGAAATACCTTCCGCCGATGCATGGATCTACATGTAACCAAATAAGACAATGTATTAGCAATCTCCTCCCGCAAGAATTTTGTTAAAGCGATGAGTATTAGCTGAGAAATCGTAAATCAAAAACCGCGCATTATCGTCGCGCCGCGTTTCCTCCTCTTTTCAACTGTTGACGGCGCGCGAGCACTGCCTCCCATGATGCTGCGCTAGTCAGCGGTGACGTACTTCCGCATTACGCTCCTCCGACTGCCGTCTGCTACGGGCAAGTTTTGTTGACACCATGAATTCCGCACTCCGCTCAAGGATGGATAAGCGAACGAAAAATCTGGCCGCATGTGTGCGGTGGCCTGGCCTTGCCCTTTCGCGGTGTGCGTTGCTGCAGTGCAGCACGTGACTTTTAATCGGCGGCGAACTCGCAGCCGCTGGGGAGGATCTTGCGCTCGGTCCCTTTCATGCACCGCGCACTGTTTATCCAAAAAGCGCCGTATCAGATGTGGCCCCGCTGGTGCCGGGTCTTATTTTGCGGTGGTGGTAATTCCTGTCGGCGCCATGTGAAAAAGACATTTTAAGCCGATACAGAACCCGTGCACAAAACGCTTCAATCATGTGACCAGTTCAGCTTGGGGAGACACGTGGTGGAGAGCGGCAACGTTGGCTAAACATGCTCGGCGCGGCTCTGAGCTTTCTAGCGCTGGAGCGAGCGCCTTTCTTTGACGATCTCAAACATCGGTTGCCTTGGCAACAAGGCACAAACCGCCCCAGAGGTCAGATACGGTTGCGTGATCCCGGTTCAGCTTGGGGCCCCACCTCGCGGTATATGGGCACTGCAGGCATACTACTCACTCTCATTTGGAAGTGCGAGATGCGTTTGGCATTACAGGAGGCGATGGTGTGTGTGTTGTGGACGCCTTTGTTTCGCGATGAAATGCGACGTTGTGCTTCTGCGGGTGGATAGTGCTTCCCATGGCCTGGATTATCTTTCTCGAGCGACGTACGACTCAACCTCGCATGGGGTATGTGCAGTGTGTGTGGCTAAAAGCCATCTCGGCTTGCGCGCCAGAGTTAAGTGACTTGCTGTTCGTCCCCGCAAACCGCGCGCGAGGTGAGTGCCGAATTTACGAGGGGCAGGAGGAGGCAGCCCATCGTCTGTCAATCGCGGTTCAGACTTGCAACGCATGTTGTGACGTTGTGTTCGTTCGAAACGCATCTCTGGATTGTTTTGAAGTGGAAAAAAATGTATCCGTCAAACCTGGGCATTCGGCTCAGGGCGTTCTCTGCGATTGCACGAAAGAAGTGCCACGGGGCTTCAACGCTTTCTTTATGGGACGTACTCCGGTAAGAGAATATCCATGTCGTGTTATGGCCGTGTTGCATTCAATACGAACGGTTAAGCGTTTGTTTACACTTGTTTCGTTTGTCGTAAAATGTCCAAGCACTCCGGCACTACGCTGGCAGATCAGCCGGCGAGTCGACGCTGAGCAGACGACTCATCTCTTTGCCGGAAGTGCGTGAAAAAGCCGCCCAATAGCAGGATGTCTAGCTCATGACGAACATCGGGAATCGATGATGTAGACATGTGAAGATGGCGGCGTCCAAAAACACGAAGGAAAGGGTGAGAAAAAAGCGACAAACTTTGCAACAAAAGTGTGAGCTTTCCGCTGCGCGTAAAAGAGTAATACTTGGCCCAGATGACCTTGACGACCCAATCTAACGATTGCGCTACTTCATTTAGTGTGCTCAAAATGCCTTTCAGGGCCCCTTTAATCGAACATACCCATTGTTTCACGAAACGATTCTGCCTACGCTAAGAAAAATAAGCCAGGTGCAAATACCGTCAAAAGCAAAGGAAAGGCAGAAAGCGGTGCAGTGCAGTATGGTAGCGCCATCAAGGAGGAATGACGGTAAACAAGGCTCTGCAGTCACGGCCGGACTCGACTCTTTTTCAGTCCGGCCGTGCTCCAGTCCGCTGCAGGCTGAACAACGCACGTTAATTTCACTTGACGGCCCTTCCTTGTGACGTCATGGCAGATGTCACCGAACACACGATTTCGCGGGGGAATTGACATTTTAACATATATTGCTCAATTTCTCAGTAAATAACGCATCACTTGGTGCGGGACAAGCGCTAGGGGCACTAAAAAGCACCAAATATTTCGAATAAAACAAACTAGTATTTTGTCTGCATGGCCCCTTTAAAGATCCCCAGGGGGGCCAAAATTAATCCGGAGCCCTGCACTATACGTCGCGCCTCATCGCCTGTGGAGCGTCGTTGCAATAGCACCTCATAATCAGTCATTGGGAGTGTGTACCTCCGCGGTTATGGCCGAAAGGTACAATGGAAGCGGAGGGGGATCGAACGCCTCGCCGCTGCCGCTTTTTTCCCGTTTTCGGGCGCGCTTGCCAACACCTCCCGCTGCGCTTCTAAAAAGATTGGCGCAATCTAGCGCGTTTTCGTGACAACAGCCTAGTTTCAATCCGATAACTGAACCTGCGTACCGCTGCACACACAGGTGGCCATCGCCTCGCGATGCCAATCTGCTCTTGTCGTCCGTCACGCACCCTCGCTTAGGAGATAACAGACTTCCTCCGCACCTGTAAAAGCTCTTTCGGCTTTTGTGCGACGAAAACGATGCTTTGTGAGTAAAGCTGGTGACATGGCAAAATCTTTCTGAGGATTGTCTTTTCTCAAGAAGCAGTAAAAATAAAGAAAATCACGCAACGACAAAATCTTTGAAACAATTGCAACAACTCACGAGAGTTTTGAGGGAAATCTCACTCAGCCTCAAGAATGATGGCGTACTTCTACCTGAATTCAAGCTTGGCACCGGAAATAAGGTGAAAATTTGATTTCAGTGTCACTGATCACATCTGCGGGACGGGACGTTAAGCATCGCAGCTTCCAGGGGCGCAACAAAATGACGAAATAACGGTGTTTGCAGTTAATCTTCGTATTTCCCCCCCAAACTAGCGATTGACCCCATGCAAGTCCAGTGCAGACCCCACAGAAACGAATAAAGTCTTCGTTGATCGTATTTGGTTTCTGCACTCTCTTCGTGCCACCTATCCTGGTAATGTTTCCGAGAAGCTCTGATCCCCATACTAGCTATGTTACTTCAGAGGCTCATGGCGAATTTACGAATTCCCAAGGCTGCAGGCCGCCATCTGAGGGAGAGGACTCCAGGAAGCTCATTCCCACTTCCCCTTCACCCTTTCACCCAGTTTTGACCAAACAACGTTATCATCATTGTAGCGACGGCAACATACCTACGCATGTATGTCTTCACTAGAGTTACTCAACATATACAGTTGCGAAACTCCTCTTCAGAATCCGGGCGGCGCTAGCCACCCCTGCTCCGTGGAAGCTGAGGGGCAAGTCCACACGTGCGGCACCTACGAGACAAAAACTGAACTTCGCTAAAATATTATTCAAAATGTTTTTGTAAAATAAAGATTGTTTTTTAAGTTAGAATACATTACTAGGTGAAATATACTTGTGTTTTTCGGCTTTACTTTTTGTGACTTACGGCAACAGCCGCAAGCACTTGAGTACTACGTTCTGCCGACAGACGGCAGGCTTGTCAACTTGCCCTGTGCTTGCCCCGGCGCAGGGGGGCAACCGAAGACAGGCTTTCGATACATGGGGCTTATGGGGAGCTTCGGAACTGGTATATATCCAGTAACTATGTGTCTTCAGAAGTCAACGCGAAGTGATGCTCGCGCATTCCGACGTCATAAAAGCAAGCATAAAACTGTGCACCGTTGTTTTCTCCAGTGTGCATGGCTAGTTGTCTTCACGGCAGTTTGTAGGACCTGTTTCAGAAACACCACTAAACCGTTGCAAAGACATTTTGCTACATTTTTTCAACTCATAGAACGCCTTCCTCAATGAGCACTGCCCCCTTAGAAGGCAAGGCAGTCATCATCATTACTATCGTCCTCATCGTCATCAGCCCCGCTCTCACCAGTGCTCGCTAGTATCAGGCGCCATTTACACTTCGAACGGCTGCGTTGGCACCTCGACGGCGTCCAGCCAGTCTAAAGGACGATGCGCTGAGGCCGGGGGCAGAGGCGACGCGAAGGCGTCCTGCTGAGCATGGCGGGAACGAAGCGGAAGGAGCGCTCCACGTCCCGCTCTGGAAGCCGCAGCCCTGCGCGCCGAAAAGGCAGAACCGGTGCCGTCGCCAAGACCTCGAAAAAGAGTGCCAAGAAGACAGAGGTGCACGCGAGACCCAAGGCTGCTGCTTCAAGGCGTTCGCGCTCCGAGTCCTTGAGCGGCAGGCGCGGAAAAGGTTCGACTACGAAAAAGACGGCCCCCGAGGGACGCAAGCAAGCCAAGTCGAAGTCAAAGTCACGCGACTCGTCGGCGCGACGGAAACGCGCAGGGAAGTCAAAGGCTCCTGAGGACAAAGGTGGGGGACGCCACAAGAAACGCAAAGCCGGGGGAAGCGGCCGCTCCGGCAGCCGTTCTAAAGCTAGCAAGCAGACTGGGAAGACCGCCGGCAACTCCCAGGGAAGCTATGACAGGGAGGTACCTGGACCTTCGAAGCCTCACTCGTCGCACAGCAAAGAGAGCGGCGGATCTAAGAGACACCCCTGTTGCGGCCAGCGCTCGAAATAAAGGCAGCGATTTACGAATGCAAGGTAAGAGACAAATGCTGACAGCCTGATACAGCTGCACAGCGTTTCTGGAGGTTTTTGCGCGCATTTTAATCCAATCGCCTTCCAATTTAATCCAAATGCCGTCTAATTTAATCATAGTGCTATCTAATTTAGTCGAGGTGCCAGCGATTTTAACCCAAGTGCCAAACAATTTAATCCGGTCGCCAACCAAGTTAAACCAGCTGTCGGAAGGTTGTTCAGGAATGTTTTGTGCGGAGTTAGAAGCAGCTTTGCGAACTTTGTTGCGCGTGGTGTGGTGAAGACATGGCGTTAATTGATCCATTATGTGACAAATATGTTTTGATTAGAGCTTAATGAACGTTTACTAACATGCGCAGACCATGAGAGTGCTCTTAGATCCGTCGGTGCCGTGTGCTGATCGTCTGCGATATCGTCGGAAGTATCGTCTGTTTGCGAAATGTTACGCCAGCACACTTGCCAGCGTATTGTTACGTGAGCACACAATACTTCCGACGGGAGGAGACGATATTACAATTTGGACATAATACTTAACACTGGAAAAAATCATTTATTGACTGAAAATCGGAATGGAAAGGGCATATAAATGAACCAACAACCGATTTTTGGGAGTGCATGTCCTCCAGCTCATTTAAAGTCAGCTTTTTATGTACTAGGGTGGGTGCAAGGGATTTTTAAATAAACGGACAGAACTAATTTTAATTTTCCACTAAACTTTTTTAGACTGAAAGGTGGCGACATGTAGTGTCTAAACGGGACACTACCTTACATGTTCAAACAAATCCGCTGATTTCGACGCGTGATTCAAAAACCGCATAAAGGAGTAAGAAAGGTTGCACATTATTATTATTTTAGCCATGAACAAGTTTTTAAACACTTCTTTTAATCTCACGTGCAGTTAAAAAAATGTTGCAGCACGTCTCACTGTCATGGTTTCCCGTATTCCTTCTGGCGGGCCACTTATCTAGAAATTGACATTTCAAGTTCTAGAACGCTATCAGCACACTCGTTTAGCGTTAACGTGTTTTAAGTGATGCCCTTTTAATTAGGAACACAGAAAATATGATTGACAAAGATCGGTTCTCTGTCCCTTTAATGGGTTTTTATCAAAGAAACTACTGAAGGCACTGTGGAAGCAATTACAGAAGCTGCGCCTAATTTCGCACAAAACACGGACAAAACGCTCCTGAACAGCCTTTTCACATCTGGATTAATTTGATTGGTGACCGGATTAAATAGGTTGACAGTTGGATTAAATTCGCTGGCACCTGGGTAAATTAGATGGCGCTTGGGTTAAATTGGCTGGAACCTGGATTAAATTGTATGGAAATTGGATTAAATTCAGAGGGAAAACCTGTAGTATCGCTGCAAACGTGTGCAGAGCCACGGTTACTAACATGGTGCAAAATATTGGAACTTGTGCCCGCAGTTTAGGCGTCACCGATAGTACGAGAGTCTGAGCAGCTTCTCTCGCCTGTTTCTCCAATCACCGCTGCTCGAACATCTTTGTTTTCGCCAACAGCTGTTAATTTTAACGAAACCCTAGGGGTTCTGCGTGGGCTGTTTGACGGCAATAACAATGTGACATTGCTAACGTTGCAGATCTATTCATCGCGTATGCCTGGCTTCAATCAAAAAAGTTTGCTCGTGTGTGTACATTTACGGCGCATCGCCATCGTAATTCTAGTTCACTGGAATCGTAATAATAACCCACGCTCGCCGCTGACGTGGGTCGTAGAATGAGGACCGGTATTTTCTCCCTGCCGCTCCTCACGAAGGAGGTGTGCAACTCGCGGCTGGCCTCAACGCAGTTCCTCCATAACGTGAGCAGCAAATTCTGCGGCGCATGAGCAGCAGTGTGTCGATTAGTAAGCCTCAAAACATTCGCGCTAGTAGGGAGATTCGCGGCGGTGGAAGAGACAGAGAGAGAGAGAGTGGGGAGAACTGGAACAGGAGAGATCAGAAAGTAAAAAAAAAGTTGGTAGAAAATTAAAAAATAAATAAAGCCTTCAACGTACCTTATATAACCTTTAATGTCTTCTTCATTTCGTTTTTCTTCTGAGGCATGATCACGGGGCACGGCAAGATTGATGATCTTCGTGGCTAGAGCAGGAGTCACGGACTAAACTTGGGGCATAGCTCGTGACTGAAAAGGAGTTATCGGGCGTCGGTCGTTATTGGGCGATAGGCAGTTAGTTGCCTCCTCTCTTTTCTCCCTCTCACATCACGAAAGGGAAAAATTCACTCTCCCCCCTCACCATTCGCCGAGTTCATCTTGTGGTCTACGGGACACAGCGTGGAAAGTATAGTAGCCAGATCACGTTGTTAACGCTCTGCTGATATTGATATTTCCCATACTTGTTATATAACAAAATAACTGCACTTCTCTTTTTTTGGTACAGAATCGAGTTTCGGGCTCTACGGCATGCAGGTACGGCGCTTGCGACCACGTTATCCCGGTGTCCCCAAGTTGGCGTGAGCAAGGTACACAGGAGGCTGTTCACCTCGTGCACGCACGTGCTCGCCGGCAGCGGAAGCTTGGGCTATACTTTGTGCCAGTATCTGGACAAACGGACTCTTGTGACTTTTCCCGTGCCCGATCTTCCGCTATACGGCACATCGTGGTTCATGATCCGGTGCCCCGTTCTCTTCTAACCTGCTCCAAGAAAATTTATTTTTAGCAGACCGGCTCAAAAGCGTTCGCCTATTTTTGCTGTCTTGCTTCATGTTCGATCTGCAATTAGTTCGCTAAAGTTACGCAAACTGCCAATGGCTTCACGTCCTCGAATCTGGCGGCCGTACTCGTGTGCCATGCCAACCAATAAAATATAGAGAAACTTCGCCACAAACGGAAGAGAGATGGCTTGGATGCGTCAACCACAGAGTATCGCGCAAAAGCAACATGTCCCTGCTGATAAAGCGTCGCTCAATACCCCGCAGGGGGTATGTACTGCAGAGTACTGGCAGGGATACCTGTGGTTGACTCCTGAGTGCTTGCGCGGATCTATTGATTGGTGCATCCCCCAGCAAGCACCAACTTCATAAAGCGTTGTCCAATACGTAGTCCGGGTGTCGGCTATTCTGGGGGTGCCTACGTATCGCTTTGATAGAGTGACAAGAGCAACTGTCGGGCATGCACCGGCTTAGGCCTAACGTTTCGCTTTCAGGTCTTACAGCGTCAGCCGGTGTCCCTAGCTTGACGTATAAGGAGTACTTTTGCCCGTGGGTACAGGTTGGCGACGTTAGGATATAAAGCATGATATTAGGCCTAACATCCTACGATTACGCTTACCGTTGGGTAACCTTTAGCATGAAGCTTAAAAAGTGCCAGGCAACGCCATAGTTATTGTACTTCGAGCTGCGACTACCTCTTGATGTCAGCGCTCGGAGTATGGCGTTAGGCCTAACGGCGGGCCGTCGCTTGCCCACGTTATAGCGTACACACGTTGCCCCCTTCCTCTGCTGCGCATCAACGTGTGCCTGGAAAGTACGGGAGAATTAAACCTGACAACGTTTAACGCTACGACTCGGTCGAGCTAGAGGAGCTTTCAGGCGTTAGAGAGAGAGAGAGAAGGAGCTTTCAGGCGTTAGAGAGAGAGAGAGAGAGAGAGAGAGAGAGAGAGAGAGAGAGAGAGAATGAACTTTATTTCACGCTCAAACTGGTACAAGGAAGGGTTTGACAGGGAGGATGTCCCCTAGCCTAGCCCGTTAGATAGCGGCCATGAGCCCGTGGGCCCTAGTGGCATCTTTCGCCAGCTGGACGAGTAGTTTTTGTGAGTCGGGGTGAGAGCTGAGCAAGGCGGCCTCCCGTTGCTCTTGAGTCCTGATGTTTAATGCTCGATTAGGTGAACAAGGCATCTGTGGGCACGCCCATACGATGTGTTATAGGGTGGCTTTGTCTGCACTCCACTTGCATCTGTCGGAATATGTGTCTTGGAAATATCTGTTGTAGATATTTGTAGATATCTGTTGTAGATATCTGTGCCTCGCCCACGGACTAATTATGGATTTCAAACGCTAAATTATGCGCTGCCTACTCTGCTTAACCGATTTGGTCTCCCCAATTCTTGCGATCGTTTGCCGTCCTACCAACAGATAAAAACTTTCTTTTTATAAGATGCTTTCAGTGTATGTATTACTTTGGTTGCCTATCGTTTAGTAGTTCACATGTCTTCTTGTTAACCCTGCCTCTGCCATTCTCTTTGCCATGTCTTTGATACCACTTGTGCTGGATATATGTCTGTTCAATTCTTGTGTAAGAATATTTTTTAATGGTACAAGAGCTATGTATAAGTATTCAACTGAATTTGATTACACCAAAAACTGCATTGCTGTTTTGCTTCTTGCTACCTGCTGTTCGCTACCCTTGTTGCCGATGTAGCTCAGGGGAAGGGAGCGTTGTCAAGCCGCTAAGCTGCGGCTTTTTTTCCCTCCTCCTCAGCCCTGTAATTTACATGTCTGAAATAGCCTTGAAACTTGAAACTTGAGATAGCGGGGTTGGGGAAGGTGTCTGACTGTAGTCATCTCCTCGCAACCGACTGTCATATGTTGAGAGAAGATTCTGGTGCAGGGTACTTAAGGCGGCTCAACCTGTAGTGGTGCGTAACCTCCCTTACGTGATCAGCCTGTCTGTGCTCCCCGTGAACGTAGGCCCGATGCCTCCGCCGAGGTCAGCCTGGTTGCCGAAATCCCGGGATGCCTAATAAGCCAGTTCACTCCCCGGCAGGGACGATTGAGCGTGTGTCCATACAAGGCGAACATGACTGCATCTGGCGCCAATAAACGCCGAAAGAATTTTGGCCGCTGGCAAGGATATTCGTCCCGCCAGGAAGTTTATTATTGCGTTCTTGGAATCAGACACAATAATTTTGGCTTCCTTGCTAGCTATTGCGAGCGCAATAGCCCTTCTTCCGCCACCTAAGGGTGCGTCGTCAGGATTGTGCCCGAGGTCACTGCGTTTCCTTGCTGGTCTACCACGGCAACGCCGCCTGTATAAACACTGCCTAACGCGTGAGCTAAAAATGGCAAAACAGCCACTCTCCTGTTGCTCTCTCCTACCCTTCCCCGCTCCGTAGCCTTCCAGCGTGCTTTCGATGATGATGATGATCTGTGGTCGTACCCTTTGTATAGGGCGGGCTCCAACATTGGTGCCCGGACCGTATAAACTGTTCACACACAAACCTTAAAAAAACAGCACACAAAAACACACGAAAGGACAATTTCGGAGAGCTCAGTTTCGTTCTCCGGGGAGCCGGTGCGTACGGTGACGGTCCATCACGCACTATGACTCACGTGCACACACACACTGTCGTTGAGTTCAGGCTGCCTTTGCGGAGCGGTTGCTGCAGGTTCAGTTCAATTACCGGCGCACTATGGTCCACCACTCGCTCAGGCGTTTCTTGGCCACCGTCACCAAGGCCCCCGTGGTTTGCTGTTCCGAGCCGCAGTGAGAGGGGCTGTTCTCCAGTGGCTCAAATCCTAGGAGCTGCGGGAGCGTAGCGCCCTCTGCCAGCGGGGTGAACAGGTTTCGGCAGCAACGCACGACGTGTTCTGTGGTCTCAGCCTCCTCCCCGCAGGCCCGGCAGAGCGTGCTCGTCACTGATGCGTCGAACCGGCTCCGATATTCCAGTGTACGCAGCGCGCCGGCCCGCGCCTCGAAAAGGAGGGCGCTGCCCGTACTGTTGTCGTACAGCCGTTCAACTTTTATGTCCGGTTTGCATCGTCGGTACAGCTGGAGAGTGTCTTTTTTCTCCATCGCCTTTCTCCAGCTTTCCTGTTCCTGCTGTTGTACCTGGGTCCCAACCAGCCTGGCCCACCCGCGTGCAGTGTCTGCACGTACTTCGTTCGCGAAGAAGCCAAACTTATTTCGCAGGTGTTGCACTCGTTTGGTCCAGGCCGTGCGTATGCATTTCTGGTGCACGTACGCAAAGACCCGGCGTGCCCAACGGTGTGGCGCCATTAGGCGGAGCCTGCCATCGTAGGCCAGCTTGCTGTGAGCCTCTCGCGCCTCAAATGTAGACCAACCCAGCTCCCCCTGGATGGCTTCGTTGGCTACGCGCCCGTGGCAGCCGGGGGCCAGGCGCCCGACAGCGCGCTGGCCGCGCTCCAGCCACTCGCGTGTTGGAGACGTCAGGCAAATCACAGCGTTGGCGAAAGTAAGCGCCGGGACGTGCACTGACTTCCATAGCTCCCGCACCATGAGGAAACGATTAAATCCCCACAGGCACCGTCGGCGTAGGACGGTGCTGGCTCTCTTGGACGCTTGCCTCAGGTGGTCCTCATGGGCTGTGAGGTACTTCGCTTCCGTACTAAGGTGCACCCCTAAGTACCGGTATTTGGTATGCTGTACGATTGGATCCCCACAAGGCAACCGTATTGCCGGTTCTGCGTCCTTGTCGCCCGCGAAGCACAACACTGCTGATTTATTCGCGTTGAAGCAGAGCCCCAGCCTTGCGAGCGTGTCCGCGCAGATGTCCACCAGTCTCTGGAGCTCCTCCGAGGTGCTCGCCAGCAGCACAATATCATCCGCAAAGACGAGACCGGGGAGGAAACACTGGCTCTTCAGTCCCTCAATAGAATACTCCAGTCTGAAACAGAGGTCAGCCTGCAGGAGGTTGCGTTCCAGCGGTGCCGTGTAGAGCATGTATAGGAGTGGTGAGAGTGGGCATCCTTGTTTCAGACCCTTCTGAACCGGTACCTCGTCTGACACAGCACCATTCACTGTTGCTACTACAGTGTTGTTAGTATACAGGCGGTGCAGGACATCTACCCACGTGGGTGGCATTTCAAGGGCCTGGAGGGAGCGCAGCAGTGTGTCGTGGGGCACATTATCATATGCCTTTGACACGTCGAGGAAGCAGCTCATGAGCTCACGTCCCTCGCTTCGCGCGATTTCGATGCACTGTGTGAGGACGAACAGGTTGTCTTCAAGCCTGCGGTCATGCCGGAAGCCGTTTTGCAGTTCGCTCAGGTGTTTGCCAGTCTCCGCCCAGGCAACCATCCATGCCTTTAGGACTTGAGCAAACACCCTGTACAGTACACTGGTGATGGTCAGTGGACGGTGGTCACTCAGTAGCCCTTTGTCCCCGCCTTTCTTAGGGGTCAAAATTACCCTGCCTCGGGTCCAGTCTGCTGGTATTGGCTGGCCAGCGAGTATGCCACTATAGATATCGGCCAGCTGCTCTCTTGCCTGGTCTCCGAGGATCTTCACGATGCCGGCTGGGATTCCGTCGAGGCCTTGGGCTGTGCGTGGGCTGATGTGGCTGAGTGCCTTGTCCAGCGCTAGCCGCGACACTGTCCATTCCAAGTGGCTCAGGTATCCTGTTGCTGCGCTGGCACCTCTCGGCGCATCTGGTGGGCTGGCACTACAGTCCGTCTCTTTTGGCGCCGCGTAGAGACGGCGGATGTGTTCAGTGAGGTGTCGCTGTAGGTTATCCGTCACCGCACCGGAGTCTTCCTCACGGATTTCAGCTGCTGAAGCTCTCCTGTCCAGTGATGATACGTACGACCAGAATTTCGCCGTCGCCCCTTTTCCCGCTGATTTTATGTCCTGTAGCTTGCGGTTGTCCGCTTCCGCTATCTTTCGCTGCGTCACGACTTGCATCTCGTGCTTTCTGAGCAGATAATCCTTCCAGGCTTCCTGCGCCGCCTCCTTGCTCAGCGTCTTGACCGCCTGCCTGTGTTTCCGGTTAGCCAGCCGTCGAGCCCGTAGTGCAGCCTGAACCTCATTGTCCGACCAGCTTTTTCTACGGGGTCCTCCTCGGGAGTTGACTCTCTTTTCATGCTTGCGCATGATTCGCCGGAGCTCCTCGACGTACTCTTCGTATGTCGTCGCAGCCCGGCGCCTGGCGCTGCCTTCGAACTCCTTGGCCACTTCCTCATACGCTGCGACAGGCAGGTACCGTGAGGCTGGTTTTCAGTGTTCCGTCTTTTTCCGGCGCCATGGTGATGCATCAAACTCGAGTTTGATTCTATTGTGGTCGCTGCCCAAGCTGTACCGGCCTTCCTCGTCGATATGCGCCGTATGCAGCATCTTGCTGAGGCCCGGCGAAATCAGCGCGTAGTCGATGCTTGTGCTGCTGCCGCGGGCACACCAGGTGATTGTCCCCTCGCAGTCCGCACGCAGGTTGACAACCTCAAGCTCGAGGTCTTCAGCTAGTGCCTGCATAAGGCCGCCGTTGTGGTCAAGGTAACCATCCAGTTCTTGTATGTGGCCGTTAAAGTCCCCCAACAGTAGGACTTCTTTGTCTCTGCCCCAGCGCTGGATATCTTCCCTTATGCATCGCGCAATGCCCACGTTTTCGGAGTAGTGTTCGTGTGACACCCCGAGGTACACCACACACGTAATCACTTCGGCGTTGTGTATACGCCCCGTCACCCATTTGTGGTTCTCGCATGCTCCATTTAGCGGTTCCCACGAGCGCTCCCTGTGCCACAAGAAGCCGACACCACCCCCTTTCCGGGAAGTGTTTGATCGGTTAGAGCCAGCCCAGCTCCAGTCCGGATGGAGCGGCGGTTCCTCCAGGTCCCGTAAATGGGTCTCGGCTATGGCATATCGAGACACTCTTTCCTCCTGTAGCACCTGATATAGTTCCTCCCACCTAGCACGCCTTCTGCCACCATGTATGTTCAAAAACCCCACGACCGAACTTCTCGCTTTTTTGCGTCTGCGTGGGCGCTTCGCAGTTTTGCGTGTCTTGGGGCTGGCGTGCTGGTTGTTACGAGTTCGTGGTGCCGTGTTGCGACAGTGGCCACTGGTCTCTGTTGTTGGTGTGCTCGGCAGCAAAACATGGGTCGTTGAGCGGTTTACTTGCAGCTGTTTCTCCACGACTTCCCTCGATGTGGTACTTTCTCTTGGGATTGGCCGGGAGACACGGTGCTGGTGACCCCTACGATGTGCGCGTCGACGACTGCGGTGGGTTCGCTGCAGCTTAGTTGATCTCCCTACTGCCCGCACTGTTGGGCCATGTGGTGGCGAACGAAGTCGCCGACCAGTCGGAACAGGTCGAAGCCCGCACTGGGTGGACCCGTTAGCTGCGGGGGTGTTGGCCACAACTGCGGCACAGGTAAATGTTGGGCAGGAGGAGGAGGCTGGGGCCGGGGTATTGTCCCTAACCCATGGGGCACCCGTACTGTCGCAGGTGCAAAAGTAGTTGGGGGCGGTGACCTTTCCCAAGGGAACGCCAGTGGCCAAAGGGGGGTAGCCTGGTACTGTACTTGGTGCTGGGGGTGGTGTGGTGCGTTGACGCTGTGGTCGTTTTGCGTTGCCCTGTGCACTGGTGACGCAAGGGACTTGCGATGCTTCCTCGGCATTTTGGAGTCTTGCGAAGACTGCGGTTTCTGAGCCGTCGTGCGGCCACGGTGGAGCCGATGACCTAAAAAACCTTGAGTAGCTTCACAGATCCTTTCAGCGACGAAGCTGATTCCTTGAGGACTGTATCGCACGCCCTCTTTTTCCCACATCGTGGCGACCCAGCCTTTGTTCAGGTTGACGAACCCATGCCGGGCTCGCTTGCACCACTTTCGCAGCTGGGCATTAGCAAGCATGACGGCGGCCCGTACCTCTTCGCCCTGATTGGTGACATCAGGTATGGAGCATACGAGCAACCTGGTCGAGCGGTCTATGCCGCCATCCAGCTCACGCGTCACCTGCTCGGGCTGGCCTTTCATCACTTCGGTGAGCCCGACGTGCACAACGTAGCGTCGCTGAATTGGCCGAGCTTTGCGGTCGTACCTGGCAATGGATTCCATGGCTGTTGCCACTGAGCTGTTCCCTTTCCGGTACATACACCCCACTGCTTTAGGCAGCTCGATTGCTCTTTGTACAGATGTCGCAATCGCGCCCACGTTTCCGTCCCCGACAATGATGACCTCACGGTCGACACTCTGAGCAGGGAAGACACACTTGTCACCAGGGCCTGGATGCGACCTCGATGCTCGGTGTTGTTGGGAAGAGGGCGTTCCTCCCTGCGGCTGTTGCTTGGATGCCGGTGACAGGGGTGACACAGAGCTGGCAACGATTTTTTCACCGGCATCATTGTGGCTCGGCGACTCTCGGCCGCCTATCTGTGAGCAGTGCAGGCATCTAGTAGCCGAGTCATCTTGCGCAGGGAGAACAAGAGGAACAGGCTACTCGACGACTGGGGTTTCTACTCCAGTTTCAACTCCATCAGGTTTGTCAGCGGCCGGCGCAGGAGAAGGCCGCGCAGAGATGTCAAGAGTGCTGGAAGCTTCCGTAGGCGTCACTTCACCCTGTGCACGACCACTGCGCGATGTGTGATCCGGTGACTGTAGGATATCCGGTGACTCGTGCCTTGGGTCCCCTTCTTTGGAAATCGTGGCCTCCGCCTCAGAGCTGTTGTCCACGGAGAGGCGGGGCTGGGCGGTCAACTGCAGAACTTGTTCTTGCAGTTGCATTACTACACTCCTGAGCTCGGTTGCCTCCTTCTCTGCAGCCTCCACTTTACGGGCCAGAGCAGCGCTAGAGGAACAAATGTTGCAGACGAAGCTTCCTGACGTTCGGGCATCCCGGAGAGTCCTGAAGCCGGTTTCATCCAGGTACGCCCACCTGCGGCACTGGTCGCACTGCACCTGCGGCGCGTCATCATCCTCCCGCCGCGTCGTAGTTTTCACCATTTCTCTGAGTGCGCCGATCCGCAGGCGCACGGAGACGGCGGCACGGGAAACAGGTTTGCGGGGGAACGGCGAGGACTGGTTTTGGGAGAAAGCCGGCTCCCCAAAGGCAGTGCTCCTCGATTCGCGGCGCCGCACCTAGGCCTACTGCCTGGTCACGGTGTCTTTCTGGGGTAGTATGCTGCAGATACTCACCAATTTGCTGCTCTAGAAGTGTTCAGTGGAACGTCCGTCATCGAAGCCATACCGGGAAATCAAAAATCCCGCGCGAGGCGGTGAAACTGGGCTGCGAGGCTGAGCGGTAGCAGCAGGGCCAACATCACACCGAAATGGAGCAAGCGAGCCTGAAGAGCAGAGCCTTCTATAGCGGCGCCAGCCAGCGCCGCTTCTCGGAAACTATGCAAAATAGTGCAAAGTTTGTTTAGCGTTCCCGAGGCGGCGCTCCTACGCCTTCTTGTTTTTAACCATGCCTGTCTGTCTTCGTTTGTCACTGATAAAACTTAATTTGTCACGAAGCAAAATCCCTTGTGCTGCCGCAGGCTGATGCCGGCTTTGCGCGCTTATCTACTCGGATCACAGGCCCTGAAATTTTCTGAGTGGGGCATCCCACCTCTATCCCCTCCGCATTTAGGTATTGTTTTGACCCCGCTGTTCGCACTACGACGCACTTCTATCGACGCACTTCTAAAATTGAGGACTGTACTGTAAAAGCGCCCGGACAGCGTGGCGGGATCCTAGCTGCTTATCCTTTTGTTTCATATAATTTTATGAAGTTTACAAGCACGTGATATTATTGGAAAGTAATCGTAGAAGTGAGCGCCTGAACAAAAAACGTGCACGCAATTTTTTCTTCTCTAAATACTCCAGAAAGAAAAATATCAGTAAAATAATGGCTGCCCCATCCGAAAATATCGTTTTTCTGTTAGCTATATATGTCTACCCGACAATCAGTATGTTCTTACACTATTTTAGCCCGCCTCCGTCTTTATCATTAGAAAAATGCAGCAAGTATGAAGCGAGCGACACGTTGAACGAGATCCCCCAGTGCGCCACCGAACTAGCGCCCCGTCGCGGCGAAGATGTAAGCGAAACGGCCCTTGAAGCCCAACAGGCAAGCTGACAGACACACGTCGTAGTAGTGGGTGCAGCGTTCGCGACTCGCGAGCAGTGACGTAAGGCCAGATGTCCGCCGGCACGCGCCACATAGCGGATCAGTGCCTGAACTAAGCGTCCCTACCCTTCCCATTGAAAAGCGCGCGACGCGTCAGGCAATGTTAATACAGGCGGCGTTGACCACGGCTACAGCCGCAGCCGGTCGTGTTAAGTTCGGGCTCCCCATTTAATTAATGAAATGCGCCGGAGGCTCATGTATCGGCTTTGTCTCCGCTTGTAACTGACATGCTGTGTTTTTTTCATGCAGCCGCGGGGACGCGAAGTTGGAGGCCGCCGAGTGCATGCTTCGTGTTCTTTCCTTTTGTGGGGCAAAAGACGGTGGTGCTTAGGCCGAGTACTTCAGTTGCATTGGTATGCGGTCAACTGGACCGGGCGGTCTCAGTGAACGGCGGATGAGTGCACAGCAGTGAAAACAGTTCCGGCGCGGGGTTCCTTCGCACAGCGCGAACGCCGCTATTATGGCTTGCCGACGTTGGGAGGTGGCACGGTCGTTCGTCAAGATTGACAGCTGACGGGAAGCGAAAGGATGCCGTCTCTTAAGCCCCGTTTAAACTGACCCGACGAGGGCGCGTTTAGTCTGAATAAGCAGGTTTTGTGGACTGAACCCTCCCATCTATTCGCTCTTTCCGGTGAGGCTGGTGACACCGCGCGGAATTTGTCCGAAGTCGGGAGACGGTGATGCGCGGACCGGTCGCCCCGGCGGAGGCGGCCGGCAGCTTTCGTGCGGGCTGACAGAAGCGAAAGTAAAATAGAAATCGCAAGTGCAGTAATCGAAATTCCGTATAAATAATCGGAAAATATAGGCTGAACGAGCGTTCATATTGTCTCGACCTTCTTGCAGCTATTGAAGCCGCGGGTAAATGAAAAAAGTTGTGGGCTTCATCGGTGCCTGCTGTAAAAAAAAAAAAAAAACGCAAGTCTTTCTGGCCCACACTAGAGCCACCAAATAAGCTACGCTTAGCCCACACATGAGTACGTGGTGCTTACATTATTCTCTACTAAGTTACGGCTGCCTCAGTTAATAGTGCTTTCCTGTTGGGGCGCAGCTTTTATAGGCTTTCTGTATAACCTTGTGATCGACTTTTTCAGATGCTATTGAGATCCATTGCCGCATAATATGTCGACCGATCTTGGCTTATGTGTTGTTAAATTGGCTCAATTCCACGGCTTTCAAACATACAAGCAGCAGAGGCTGTCCAGTCGGCTTTTTTTATTTTCAATAGAGAAAAAAATGAACACATTTTGCACGCGAAGGCACGAAGCAAACGTGATGATGCGTTTATTGGTTAATTACTCAATAGTATAAATAATTATGTTCAAGTAAGATATTTTAGCTAAAACAATAATTTTGGGTCTGGTAGTTCAAATGCGAGCTCTTGAATGCATTTGGTAACCCCCGTTTTTGCTTTGGTGATATGCATCGACGCACTTGAAATCTTTCCGGCAGTCAAATAAACATAACGTAATTTCAGCGCGGATATTTTTCTTAAGTTAATTATCACAAGTGAAAAGCGCATCTGAATGTCTGTATTTTCATGTACGTTTCAATATCACACGCCAGTGAATGCTACATGCATGCACAAATACGTAGTCTTATATTATTTTTTTAGCATATCATGCTAACATGTTCGTTTATTTACCACTTGACAGACGTAATGGGAGCCTCGTCTTCGCGGTTTTACTGCACAAAATAAGAACTAGGTTTTACTACACCCAAGCAAAACACCGCAATTAGCACGTATCGCCCGCGCATGGTCTTCGGCTTACGAGGCACACAGGAAGAAAAATAATAAACACGCCGCAAGCATAGCTTACACTCAGATGACGTACGCTGCAATAATGTACTAAAACTTAGCATTGCGCGTCCGATAGCAGTTTGTTTGCCCAGTAAGACGGGATTGTTCTCAAACCACTTCCGCGAGGCCCGAGCCGTGCACAGCGGACTGTGTCGCACGCGGCCCTTTTTACACCGCAAGAGACATCTTGACACGAATCTAATGTTGTCTCGCATTAAGCAACGTATGTCTGTGTTAATTTTTCAAAAAAGTAATTGCTTCTAGTGGAACTACCGGCTTTTAGGCCGGCACTGATGCTGGCTCGCATGCTGCTACTGGGACCCGATCACCGCCTCGTCCGCCATTGTCCTTTTCCGCAGCGCCACCTGTAGGGCCTGGAAAGAGCGGATACGAGGACGGGTTGGGTCGGAGAGCAGTCGCGGCGAGACCAGTCGACTCGAGGCAGGGGGTGGGTTGGCTGAGTCGGCGGACCGCAGGGAGCAGAATACCGTATTTGCGCGGTTCTAACGCACCCACAATGGTTGCGCGCGGGTAAGTTCGCGCAGGAAAATTAAAAAAAAATGAAACTGGTGGTACTGCGCAGATGGAAAAGACATGACACCACGTACCTGTAAGTTGGAGATTTTATTTGGCGTATGCAGCGGTGGAAGCCAAAACTGATTGTACTTCATAGGATTGTTTATCCAACTCCTGCTGGAAATAAAGTCATAGCGGAAAACACTGAAGCTGTTTGCGATTTCAAGTGCCTTCATCTTCATAATTATAGGCGTTACGGGCTAATTGCAGCAGCACAAGTGCAACAGCTGACCAAGGTATGTGACATGCCATTGAGGCATTAGTGCGCCGAAATTCACTTACTGTTGACTGTTTTTTTTTTTTATTGGATTGAGTTGTATTTTGCGGGGACTCCGTGTTCGTTCCGCATGGCAATGCTGCTGGCCGCTTTAAAGCCTATTTCGGTTTTTCAGCCCGATTGTAACACGCACACAAATATTAAGGCTGCCTTTTAGCAAAAGAGGGTGCGCGTTGGAATCGTGAAAATACGGTAGCTCCCTTACCGGGAACCCTGCCGCGGCCCTCACCTCGATTCTTTGGACGGGGTTCATATAAACGCGGGAGAGGTCGAGGTAGCTGAACCCGCCAGTCGACTCAAACCTTTCTGGTCGAGCCCATGTTACCTCGGCTCTAGTGTCCTATGCCCCTGCTACACGGCTGTTTCAAAGGCCTTCTGAAGGCCGTTGAACCAATTGCATATCGAGTGCCCCATTGCAAATACATGGGGCGCAGTTGTGGGCGAGAGTACAATTGTCAATTCAAAGTTACTGTGTAGCACAGGCATAAAAGGCGCGCGGCGTAGGCTTTGAGGATTTTACAGAGCCGGCGTAGGTGGTGTTCGTTTATGGGTCATTCGCCTCGAGAATGCGCTCCTGGGTTTGGAGCAGCTCTTCCCGGGAGTCAGGTGGCGGGAAGCGGCGTCCCTTAGTCTGGCGAAGGTATTAGCCCACGACTGCCCCACTGTGCCAGGTCGGGCGCGGAAAAAGGCGAAGCGGCAAGGCGAGGACACTGTAAGATGTTGGCCGCGCGAAGAACGCTCTAAGCGTTCGGCTTTGGCTTTTGCGGTAGTCGTCCGCTTAACGTAATCGTATGACCATTCCGCGCGGCCAGATACTCTAGGTGGCAGATGTCTTTTATTTCCTTGCCGGATGCAATAACGTGCTTGGGAAACGTAGTGGGCATTATATGAGAGTGAGCGTTATGTCATGTGACCACGGGTGGAGACAAGTTTAGGATTATTTGGTTCTTGTGGCCAATCTGTGGTCCGTATGAATCATGTTGAAAAGGAGTTTCGCTCTTTCTCGAACGCCTCGTTTGGAGGCGTGGTTTTTGGGAGCAAAACCAGAGTTTCCGTATTTGTCCGGGGTCGGTCGAGAGGGATCTAGTTCAGTGTAGATCATGGCTGAACTGGATGCTGCAGGGGAGTTAAAATGTAAACGTCATTCCGTCCTGCTTTAAATACTTGGAGTAAGGTAAATATTCCAAATACCCCTAATATCCAGCAAGAAAAGCAGCCCTCATCCCTCATCTGCTTCAAGCATCGGACGTCGGTCATCGTAGCGAGTCGAGATCGTCCTCTCGGCTCGAGCATCAAAAGAACCTCATTATTTTGTCTTCATCATTCACCAAGATGGAGAGCCTAAATCTAACGGATCGGTCGTGATAATCCGCAGCATCCACATAGGGTACGTGTGGGTTCCCACACAGCTGCCGATGAAGTGCAGAAGCTTTAGCGGTTCTTCTGTCTTGATGATGATACGCGTGCACATTTCGTAGTTTGGGAGAACCGTGGATGTATTATCGAGTGCTGTCATCCAGAGAGCATTTGATACCGTGTTGAGAGGCGAAGGGGATGCGCACGCACCTTAGAATTGCCCGGCCAGCCTCTCCGCACGAGAGCCTGTGCTGCTGCGCTATCCTTTGGGCTTCTACTCGCTCTTCCGAGGTATTTTGCACCCCCATTGCTTGGAAGCGCTCCGTGCATGCCATGACGGGTATTCCTACAGCCTGCGTGTAGTCTTTTCGGACGATTCACTGAATCTTCTCTATTTCCGTCTGTTTGAAGTTCAGAAAAGGAGCCACGTATATGATGCGACTTACAATTAAAGCACAAACGAGGCGCAGTAAATTTGCCTCCTTGACGCCGTGGTGCTCGTTTGCTATGCGCGCTATAAGTCGGCTAATTTGCTACGCACTAGATCTCAACGTCGTTATAGTAGCTGTGTTGGCTCCATTTGCTTGAACACGAAGGCCAAGGACGCGAATGTACTCGACGCGTGGAAACAGATTGCCTTGTATTTACACTTGAATGTTTGGTCTTTCTTTCTTCTTCACTGTTTGGGAGGTTCATAGAAAAGGGTCTCCGATTTTTGAGTTGAGCAGGCGAGACCTCTCGGGGTGATATAGGCGTGGACTGCATTTGCAGCTTACTGTGCCCTTTCCTCCAGGTCCCCATCACTGCCTCCAGTCATCCAGATTATAATATCATCTGCGTAGAGGCTATGTTGAATTCCAGGCCTGGATAGCCTCTAGGAGTGGAGGCAGCTTGATCAAGGTGACGTTGAAGATGAAGGGCGTCAGTACGGATCCCTGTGGTGTGCCCTGACTCCCCATTTGAATGAGCTCCGATTGAAATCGTCCCACGGTGAGATGTGCCGTGCGATGAGACAGAAATTCCTTGGTGTATGCATAGGCGCGGCACTCCACTCCCGGCTCGCCCAGATTGAACAGAATGGCATCGTGTCTTACGTTGTCCAACGCCTTGGTGAGGTCCAGTCCAAGTATAACTCTCGTGTCAATGTGCGATCCTTGAATCTTGTTCAAAATCGGGTGTTTTAGTTGCAGCATAACGTCTTGCGTGGAAAGCTTGGGCCTGAAACCCACAATCGTGTGAGGAAACAAGGGGTTTGTCTCCATGCGCTTGTACAACCTATTCAGCGCCACGTGTACCAGAAACTTGCCCGGGCAAGACGTGAGAGAAATAGGCCGTAAGTTCTCCAACTTGAGTTCCTTGCCTGGTTTCGGTATCATGGAGACCTTCGCTGTTTTCCAGGCCGGTGGGATTTCCCTCGTTCCCAGCATTGGTTAATGTACCGTGTGAGGGCGGCTATGGAAAAATCGTCCAAGTTAGTCAGCAGTTTATTCGTGACTTCATCTGGGCCAGGTGCCGATTTGGTCCGGTGTTTTGTTAGTTTTTTGTTAGTGCAACTCGGATTTCAGCCTCCATTAGAGGCCTGTCGGGTTCGGCGTTTTAAGGCCCAGTGTATTCCGGCAACGTCTCTTGGTTTCCCTTTTTAATGTAGAGGTCCTTAATAGCTAGCAAAAGTTGCTGCTCATGACCGCCATATGTATGTAGGAGAGCGAGCAGATTAAAATGCAATTGCTAGACGTGAGATATTGTGGAAACTTGGGGGACGCTTACTGCATGAGCGCAATACAACAAATAGTCTCATACACTGCTTGAAATGCTAATATAAATAAAAGTGTAACCTGGTTATAGATTATATACCTTATATTTCCAATGTCAGCACCGCTGGCCCGTGGCCGAGTGGTCTAGAGCGCTAGGTATGTAATTGCAAGTGGTTTGCAACTCATGAGTTCGAATCCCGCAGGGTACATTCCTTTTTTTTATAAGTTGACTTTTTCGTTTTCGGCCAATGTTTTCTGTACTAACTTGTCCTTTTTTGGGCAGTAACGTTCACTGCTCCACGAACTAGTTCACAAAACGCGAGCACGCTGACACTGGCACGCTAACGAGTTCTCGTTGGCGTGCAGTTGCCATAAGCACCGACTGCTTTCGGGAAGTGGGCACAGGCAAGCATGAACAGACCCTTGGCCTGGTGCGAACACGCTTTTTACGATACAGGCATGAGGGAGGCAAGCTCGAAATATGGGGGAAAAGCGCATGACATTTGGGCGTCTGCGGGTACGCGGAGGGCGTTCATGTACTGCGTAGGTCTCGGCTAGTGAATGCTACGATTCCAAGCCGTCCTGGGAGGCTTATCTTTATGCATTTTTACAGCTGACAACATGGCAAAAGCGCGGTACGATGATTACTGAGTTATTGAGAATGCCCATCCAACAACGCCACCGGTTGTGTTTTACTGAACCGAAACCGAAACTTGTTTGGTTGCTCACCTTGGGCATCGTCCAATCACGGTGCACGCTCCTCCTAACGTCACAGCTTTAGTTGGTGCGGCCGCCGCAAACCGCGCATGGTAGTTTTTCTTCTTTCGCGCTTTGTAAAATAATTACCCATTTGTCAACCGGATAAACGATGAAAAGTGTGCTAATTTGAGCCAGTCTACGCAGTGCAAGCAAAAACGGGAGCTTGACAAATTCACTTCAGTGTCCCTTTAACGCAGCCGTGATCCTAATAGTTCCCGAAAATGTCTTTGGTGCGACTTTTTTTGGTACTGGTGTTTTTTTATTTACTGTTTACAGCGGCTGAGATTTTTGGTGGGCCAACTACAGGAACGACGATAACGACGTCGTTTGGCAGATCGGTGAAATTAACGCTTTCTACTTAAAATACTCGGAACCAAAACTCCGCCTGAAAGCTTTTCGAACACACCACCCACCCGACGCCCCTCCTTTCCCTATATATGAGTAGTGGGAGTGGCAAGGGACCACCTCACGTCCTGAAGGTCAACAACACCTGATCTCACAGGCCCGTGCAGCAGATATTACATGGCAGCAGGGTGACGATAACCCAAACCATCGTCAGAGAGGTCAATCTATTCGCATTATTTACGAGACGGCCATCACATTCCCCGAAGGCAATCGGCCTGCCAATCCCTCGTCATTATCGGTGGTGGGCCATGGCACCATTTGGCATTGCCCACCTACTTGCCCTGACAAAATATAGGCAGCACCGTTCTAAAACTACTTAATACGCTGCCCTGTATCATACATGCCCACATTATTTGGCACAAAGGAAAACTGTGGCACATCCTAGGCCCAAAGTATAAAACGCAGAGTACCCGCATTTTTTTAAAGAGGAGAACACGTTCGGTTGGTTTTTTCTATAGAAAATAAAAAGGGTCAAAATGGCGAAGAAAGCCGATGTAAAAGTAAATAGAAAGAACAGGGGTCGAATTCGGGCTCTTCCATTCGCCACAAGAAGCAGAATATAAAGAAATGCATGCACACTGTCGGCCAGGGCTGCCCAAATAGCTTCTGTGGTCCTGGAATTCGGATCCCAACCTTGATCCCTCTGCCTTCCTCCTAGCTCTTTTTTTTTTTCGGATGAGCTTACTTCTGCTACTATTACCAACAAACGGTAAGTGATCGGAAGGAAGGTGGAAAAGTGCAAATGCATTTGACAACCCTCATTTTAAATCCTCACGAGAGGAGGGACAGGGGAGGGGAGGCCTGTGAAGGCTGAAATCGAGGGAAGGTCGGAGTGGGAAGCGACCATCGCCTTTTTACAACATTCGGTGTAAAACAAGCAGATTCACGGCAGTTTTTGTTTTATTTTTTGGGTTCGGCTAGACGTTTACTTACTCCCTCTCTGGTTTGGTCTTCCGCGTCATTTGGTGTCGCTCCTTCACGACAATCTGCCACAGCGACCCCAACCTCTTCCTCATCCCTGTCATCATCAGAAAACGCAAGAGACGAAGAAAAGACGTTCCCCTTCATTCTGTCCTCGGCACGTAGACGCTCCTTTCCCGGCCCACCGCCACGTTAACGCTCGTTTTTGGCGACATAATGGAAGCATCTGCGAGGACACACGACGCCTCCCGTACTCGCACGCGGAAGTCCAAGAGCAGCCGACGCAAAGGTGAGCGAATTCGGCGCTGCAGTCCTGCGCTGCCCACACCTCTCCTTCTGAGCACCGATTCGTGAACGCCCATTTCGCGGCCTTAGTTATGGAACGCACCTCGCGCAGGGCATTCAGTGTCACCTAGATATGCCCCGAATCAGGATGTCTACGGGGTAATGCAAATATTTATGCCGTGTTATACTTACTTGTTGCGAACAGCAGCCAACACGAGCCATGTTGTTGCTTTCCCCTCACTTCGCTTTTTAAAGCAATGCTTTCTTTAGCTCTTCCGAGTTTACAGGGGCTGCTGCTGCTTCTGTCTGCCCTGGTGAGTCATCTCACGCAAGATAACGCTCGCCTCTGCGTGTCGAGACACGCGAGGGACGCCCGGGAAGTTGCGCGACATAACACTGGGATGACTGTACCGGGCCCGAGGGATCGCCCGGGGAGGCGACTTACCGGTGGGAAGGGGGCGGGGTGGAGGAGTAGTTGAGAAGCCGCAGTGCAAGTGTTATATAAATCCTGAGTGCTTGGAGCGGGTGTCGTCTCCGCCGCAGATATTGAAACGTTAAAAGTTTCTCGTTGTGTCCCCTACGACGCACTCCCGCTGCTCACCCATCTAAAAAATTAGCGACTGCGCCAAGCACTGTACGCTGAAAAAAATGCCACACAGAGGTTCATTTCAGCCCAGATATATAAAAATGAAAGCTCCGCGTTTTGTTGATTCCCACCCATGCTTAGCAACCGCCAATTGCTTTACCTTCATTGGTGAAGTCACGTGAAGTAGTGACACAAAATAAAGGCTTATGTATTGGGTCTAGCGTCAGGGTCGCTGTTTGCCATCATCACATACAAACCTGCTCGGAGATGATTAATAAAAAGAGTATTGGTGTTTTGATGCCGAGTAGTCCTCGTGGAATAGCTTCTCTCGCCCTTGTTACGATTCTGAGCGCCGCTACCAATGTTCGTCCGTCCTGCAAGTTGCGGAGTACACCGAGGTTGAAGAAAGCTGCCAGAGAACGGCCGGCGCGTGGGTGCCTCGCTGTCAGTGAGTCAAAATTTGGTGGCTGCAAAAGAATCGTGTTGCAACTTTCCCCGAAAGACGCGGACGCCGCAGTCAAGATCTCCTCTCCTCCGTCTCTCATACTCTACGAGCGCCGCTGGTGCCGGCCCCTCACGAACTCTACAAAGAGAGATGTGTGCGTCGGTACTATTTGCGGGCGGTGTGCACAGTAGCATTGTGAAAGGCGCGCAGCCGTATAACTCCCGCCCTCTAAGCGGACTGACTTCATTCGCTTTGCAGAAGCGAATCCATGCTGCCGCTCTGCTCGAGTCTTGTACTGTAGCCTCGCCCTTAAGGACAGTTGTTCCCGTCTTGCTTCGGCTCATCTCTCGCCATGCAGTAAACCAGTTAAGTTTGCCTTCGGTTCTTTGCCGTCACGTCCAAGGCAGCAACCTTTGCTCTCCGCTCACCACCACCCTGCCACACACACGCAGGACGGAGACGACGGAGCCCGGTTCGGGGTCGCCTTCCCCAATGTAACTCCCTGTACAGGAACTGTTGGCACCAACTGCGACTATTTGGTTTCAAAAACCCGAGGTGATATTTTTAGATAACTATCGCTTTTTTCGTTACCGTTTGTTCCTCAACACAAAATCATTATTGATGAAGCCGCGGCACGGCTGTTTGGGCATTCTGGTTGGCGCGGGAGGGTCATCATGAAGCGCAGAAGAAGAAATTTAAGGTAGCATAACATGCACGCAAATTACATAAAAGCACGAAGCGAAGGCTACAATTCTTGGCAATCACGTCCAGAGGGACTTTTACCTGAAGGTAATATGCAGTGATGGAAGCGGTGGGGTTCATTATACTGTTACAACTTAAGAACGGCAACGGTTGTTGCCTCTGTGCCCCGTCACTGCTGCCGGATGTTACTCCGCGCGGTGCAAGCAGTGCGTTACTGGGAATATTTTGAACATGGCACGAGCCGTTTCCCTGATTTTAAGGACTTAAAATGCTTAATAAACTACGGCAGCGAAGACAAACAAACTACGTGAGAAAAGGCAGACTGAGCCACCGCGGAGGGTTCCTTCGTCGGAGACCCAGCTGTTGCACCGCACATGGATTTCCGAACCTGCCGCTGAACGTTGGCCGTGACTGGGAGTCCGGGATCATTTCGTCCGCAGCCTTTGAAATCTTTCCCAAAGTGGACGGCGTTAGAATTCGCTAGAACCCGCGGCAACCGGACTCGCAAACTCGGAGTCTATAGCGCGAACTCGGCGTCTGGGCTCCCCACATCAGGCGTGAATGCACATCAACTGGAGAGGAGAACACGACACTGGAGATCACGCGACAATCACTGGGCCGACTGTTCTCAAAGGTCGAGCTGCCGACGCCGGGTGCTCCTCACGAGGGTATTTTTTGGCATTTCTTTGGAGATCATCGGGTGTCGCCACCCCACGCCAAGCCTGGCAGACGCAGGGCGCTCTTCACAAGGCGCCCACTCACGTGCGCTCCACTGGGCTGAGTTTCCTGGTAACGCTCAACGACGGAACTAAAAGTTTAATCGCATCTGCTGTTAAAGGGACACTGAAGTGATTTGTAAACATTGCGGGATTACTAGCGCAAATTGTAGTTCGGAGTCCGTAGGCATTGTTTCGACAACTCTGGCCGCGTTTACGCGAATTTATTTAGTAGAAAAATCAATCCGAAAATGCTGTCCTCCTCTCTTTACGCTCGCCCATTTTCTGTGGCGTTTTCGTGTGACGTCAGCAGGAGATGAGCTGGAAAATGGCTGCGCTACTGCACGGTTCGCCGACCAGCCGACCTACCGATCGAGTCAGTCGGCCCAGCGTTTCGTCCGCCGGCCGCCGACGGGTCTCGCTATTCGCTCGCTCATTTGAAACTAAGCCACAGCACCTTTGTGAATGAAAGAATGTGCCTTTCCTTACTTTGTTAGTTTGTACACTGTGTCAAACTCAGAGTCCGGGTCGCTCCACACAAGCGCTGCACAAGCGCACATGCGACGCTTCGCTGACTTTACGCTAGTAGGAAAATCTAAGGCCAATTGAAGGCGGGAGAAGAGTCAGCGAAGTCAATATATGTACTAAGAAAATAAAATAACCTGAAACTTTTACCGTACAGCGCAAAACTAGGGAGCAGGAAGCACTTTTTTGCGCTGGGTAAACAAGCACAGCGGTCAGCAGCACGACCGCACATCTGGGAACGCTTTTCCGTCAAAGAAATGCAATTGCTAGACGTGAGATATTGTGGAAGTTTGGGGGACACTTACTGCAGGAGTGATATACAACAAATAGTCACATAAAGTACTTAAAATGCTTAAAATAAATAAAAGTGTAAACTGGTCATACATTATAACCCTTATATATCCAAACCGGCCAGCGCCGGCTCGTGGCCTGGCGGTCTGAGGCGCTGAAAATAGTTTTAAACGTCGCAAGTTCGAATCCCCTAAGGGTACATGTTTTTTTTTTTTTTCGCATGCGGCCGATCTTTTCTGAACTGAGTTCACCATTTTTGGGCCGTAACGTTCACTGCTCCACGAGCGAGATCGCAGAACGCGCGCATACTGACAATGACGCGCTAGCGAGTTCTCGTTGGCGTGCTGTTGCCACAAGCACCGACTGCTTGCGGGCAGTGGGCCCAGGCCTGAATCAGCACACCCTTGGCCTGGTGCGAACTAGCTTTTTACAAACAGACATGAGTGAGGCAAGCTCCGAATATGCGGGAAAAGCGCATGGCATTTGAGAGTCTGCGGTGACGCGGAGGGCGTTCATCCACTGCGTAGGCCTCGTCTAGTGATTTCTACGATTCCAAGCCCCTGGGAGGTTTATCTTAGACATTTGACAGCCGACAACATGGCAGAAGCACGGTACGGCGACAATTGAGAAATCGAGAATGCCCATCCAACAACGCCATCAGATGTCAAGCATGTTGTTTTACAGAACCGAAACCGAAACCGAAACTTTTGATTGCTAACCTTGGGCATAGTCCAATCACGGTGCCCCCCCTCCTGACGTCACAGCCTTTAGTTAGTGCGGCCGCCGCTAACCGCGCATAGTAGTTTTTCTTCTTTCGCGCTTTGTAAAATAATTACCGATTTGTCAACTGGATAAACGATGAATAGTGTGTTAATTTGAGCCAGTCTACACAGTGCAAGCAAAAACGGGAGCTTGACAAATTCACTTCAGTGTCCCTTTAAAAAGCACTGCCTTGGCGGTATTGGGTGGAATATAGTTTATCAGCTTGCGTACCATGGGGAAACGCATTGGTACGTATGTGACGCCACATTGTCAAAAATATGGCTGACAATTACGACACTCCTTAATGCAGACTTTGAGCGCATCGCGAAGTGCAGGGTCTTCGCGGCGAGGGCGCATAGCTCCTGTGTCAGCGGTGCGCACGTCTGGATTCTGGGTTCTAGGGTCAGCGGTGCTGAGCCTCTGATCGGGCAGCACTTGCTTCGTCTCAGGAAATGATCGAGTAATCAACGAACGCTCGACAACGCGCGCTTTCGCCATACCTTCCGCCTCCGCTTCCTTGCTCGCTCTATCTTCGGTGTCGTCTTCATTCTCTCAGTTGCAAGGCTGACAGCGAGGGACGACGCGAAACCACCGGAGCGCGCGCTTAATAAGAACTGACCTTTAAATCGATAGTCTCGCTTGGGCTACTGAAATGCGAAAACTTGGGCTGTCTGTATTTTGGTCCGTCCCTCGATCCGCCCAAAATAGAAATAATTAGACCAATCATTTTTAGTACCGTCAATCTATAAATATTCTCGATATTTATTTATTTTTTTTATTTATTTATTTATTTATTTATTTATTTATTTATTTATTTATTTATTTATTTATTTATTTATTTATTTATTTATTTATTTATTTATTTATTTATTTATTTATTTATTTATTTATTTATTTATTTATTTATTTCCTCGCGAAGTAGCGCATTGCAGAGATGAGTGGTGAACGACGTTTTACAAACAATAGAACAAAATGGAGCAACTACAAAAAGGGTACGCGTGTAAGATCATCTTGAAGTCAGTAGTGTCGGTGACTGATGCGATGGAAGCAGGAAGGTGGTTCCAGTCCGAGCTTGTTTTGGGCACGAATGAGTTCAAATGAATTCTTGTGAACAATGTTGTGAACATTGTTGAGGAAAACGATAATGACTTATTTGAGGAAGAACGTCAATAAATAACTGTTGTTTGCAGTGTCCTTTTAGCAAATGAGCGCTGGATAAAGCGACAGAAATTTTTTTTAAGAAATGCCTTGAATTAGTGTTTTAACCACATAACACAAACAAGGCCTGTTGCTGGACCTCGCGCTCGTGGCTCGAGCGCTAAGACCCAAACACTACCCACAAATGGTGGACCAGCAGTGAGAATAAGGCAAAACTTAACCCCGAAAACCTCCAATGGGGGAACCGGGGCAGGAGGGGAGCACCGTGAGACGTGGCGGATGAGACAGGAGAGGTAGTTACGTGGCAGGGACGGCGCAAGCCTATCGTCTTTCGACATTTTCAGCGACACGAGCAGATGTGCGCTCAATTTTTCTTCCTTTTTTTCCACGGTTCAGGGACGCGTAGAAGCGCCGTGGTATGCGACAGCCTACCGGTACGTTTGTAAGACGGTTGAGTGCTTGGCAGGTTTCGTGGGAAGTTAGGTCAGGGTTCTCAGGGAAGGCCCGTAGTGAGTGGGCGCGGACCGCGGCGTGAACCACTTGATTCCTCGGGAAGGGCTCGTCGTTTGGTATCCATACAAGTTGGTGCTTAAAATCCTGCCACGGTTATATGTAGCTGTGAGACTTATACTTGAAAAGTGGGTCAGTGCATCTCTGAGGTTTGCTAACGTCAGAGCCACAACGTTATATCGCTTCGTACCAACACATAATCTGGATTACACTACGACTGGTACCTTTTCAAAAACAAAGCCCTGGCAAGAGGAACAGGTTCACAACAACAAAACAATAAGGAGGAGGGCGAAAGAAGCAGGGGAGGCTGCTGTCCACGCTTCCCGTCGGGCTAAACGGTGGAATATCATTGGAAGGACTGCGCTTGAGGCTAATACCGAATGAAGAAGGAAGAACAAAACCTATACTTGCCGTAAAGACTGCGCCGTTTTTACGACAGTTGCACCTGTTCTTCGTGTTGCTTACTGCATTTGTTTCTGGTGTCCTTGGTCATCTTTTTTAAGCGTTGTTAACAGGTCCCCCTCCAGCTGTCTGGGTTGCTGCTTCTTGCCACAAAAAATAAAAAAAATGAGCGTAGCTCGCCCAGTCCCAATAAGACAAAATTACAGTTCTGCACCTAACAATTAGCCGCACATGCTGAATAGTAAAAGTTGTAAACTACGTTTTAAGAAGGACTGCAAACATGTATTAGCTTCTTCATCGTCACTTCTTCGTCTAGCCTATTCAATACACTGCTACGAGTATCACATTAACAACGACCATAGTAACATATAATAAACAGCCGCCTGCGCTCTATTGCGCCCACGATTTGGCATGGTGGACTTGCCGTAATTAAGGCTGCAGGGTAGTGCCTTGCGGTGTGATATGCACAATAATTTCAATGTTGTGAGGCAGACAGGGAAACGCGTAATGTTGCTTTGTTAAAGGGAGTTTTGAGAAAACCTAGCTCTGTGGACGGACGCTGATCGAGGCCCGTGCTTGCATCACCAACGTGTCCGAATCTACACACAGAAATCAATCAACAGTACGTGTCTGATGCTGGCTTATGAAAAAGGAAGTGTGAATACATTTTTAAAAGGGAAAACACAAGTGAACGAGAGCCAAAATCAGGTGCTCCTTGGGTTATGGGAAGGTCATGGCGAGTCAGCACGCTGTCGAGCGACGATTTCCCATAAGTCGTTATGATTTCCCATAAGTCGCCGCTGTTGTTTGTCGTTTCGAAGAGTCAACGGGGGTGAAAAAAGACGGTAAGAGATGGATGTAGGAGCAAGGAGGAGCAGAGAGTAGCGAGTGTTATTTCTGAAAGTCAGTGAAAGCACTTTACGGCTGATCTGACAATTGCCACCGTAAAACATTGTTGGTGGTTTTGCACAAAAATTGACCACATGTCTCCGCGGGGGGGAAACCATGGGGTGATGCGACGAATCTGGGCGGTGCTTGTTACGGTTGCGCCGACCATCGCGGTAGCAGACCTGTTAGTCTCCATTCAAATCATCGGTGGCCATCGGATGTCATCGGAGCGGCGGCGGTGGAGCGACTGAGCGGAGCGGCGCAGTTATCGCGTTTATATGTACCGCGCGTTAACGGTGAGGGGAATGAGAGAGAGTAGCGCATGCGCATGTGTTAACCGAGCGCTAACGCGCGCTAACAGCTGGCATGGCGAGGGGAGCGAGCGCTAACGCAAGATGGCGCTGTGGTAAGAGCGGTGTTACCGCGCAGCAGCCGTGGCGAGGAGAATGGGGGAGAGACGTGCGGATGGACGCCGGATGCATGCATGGAAGGACAAGGCGAGTTAAAGAGATCCGTCGCATCTAAAAGTTCTTTTTTGCTGCTTTCCTGTCTGCCTGCCTTCCTGCCTGCCAGTGTAAACGTGAGATAATTATTGCGATATTGCGGGCGGTCCAACCATGCAGGTAGTCACCGCAAGGGGAGAACCAGGTCACTCAGATCCCACAGCTGCATCGCACAGGCCGAAGCGCCCAGCAGTTGGGACACCTCCAAACGGGCTCGAGCTTCAAAGGACGTGGGGCCGGTCTGCGCAAAGGATGGCAACACCGAAGTCCTATCGCCCCCCGAAGGACAGCCGCACTCTTTGTCGGTAAGTACGCGCCAGGCGCACACTCCTTAACATGAAACACCGCATCTTTTTGTTCAGAATGAGTGACATCAGAGCGAAAAAAAAATCTTTTGGTGTAAAAAAGAGAAGAATGGTCGCCAGATTTCCTCCTGTCTGAGTTTCAGCTGGAGCAGCACGCCTTTTTCGCAGCGTGTGGCATGGTCCAAGGTAAACATAATCGGATTGTAGCCTTTGCTTCCTCACCTGTTGTCAATATTTTCCCGATAACTTCAGCGGCGCCAACTACGCAGTAGTCCACACAGCATGCAGGTAGATAAAAAATAATGGAGAAGGACGATGAGGAGGAATAAGTTTACAATGAAGTTTACTTTAGACTTTAAATTTGCAGCTAATGGCCAACTCCTTAAAGGGACACTGAAGTGAATTTGTCAAGCTCCCGTTTTTGCTTGCACTGCGTAGACTGGCTCAAATTAGCACACTTTTCATCGTTTATCCGGTTGACAAATCGGTAATTATTTTACAAAGCGCGAAAGAAGAAAAACTACCATGCGCGGTTTGCGGCGGCCGCACCAACTAAGGCTGTGACGTTGAGAGGAGGGGTGCCGTGATTGGACGATGCCCAAGGTTAGCAATCACACAAGTTTCGGTTTCGGTTTCGGTTCTGTAAAACATAACCAATGGCTTTGTTGGATGGGCATTCTCAATATCTCAGTAATCATCGTACCGCGCTTCTGCCATGTTGTCGGCTGTAAAATGCACAAGATAAGCCTCCCAGGACGGCTTGTAGTCGTAGCATTCACTAGCCGAGACCTACGCAGTGCATGAACGCCCTCCGCGTACCCGCAGACGCCCAAATGTCATGCGCTTTTCCCCCATATTTGGAGCTTGCCTCCCTCATGCCTGTATCGTAAAAAGCGTGTTCGCACCAGGCCAAGGGTCTGTTCATTCTGGCCTGTGCCCACTGCCTGCAAGCAGTCGGTGCTTATGGCAACAGCACGCCAACGAGAACTCGCTAGCGCGTCAGTGCCAGCCTGCGCGCGTTTTGTGAACTAGTTCGTGTAGCCATGAACGTTGCGGCCCCAAAAAAGGTGAACTCAATATAGAAAACATCAGCGGAAAACAAAAAAAGTTAACTTACAGAAAAAAAAGCACGTACCCGCGGGGATTCGAACTCGTGACTCGCAAAACATTTCCGGCGAATTCCTAGCGCCCCAGACTGCTAGGCCACGGAGCGGGACGCGAATGCCTTGCTAATATAGGGTATATATTATACAACCGGTTTACACTTTTATTTAGTTTTGGCATTTCAAGCCGCTTAGGTGACTATTTGTTGTACTGCGATCGTGCAGTAAGCGTCGCCCGAGTTTCCACAGTAGCTCACGTCTAGCAATTGCATTTCGTAGACGGAAAAGCGTTCGCAGATGCGTAGTCGTGCTGCTGACCGCTGTGCTTGTTCGCCCAGCGCAAAAAAGTGCTTCCCGCGCCCTAGTTTTACGCTGTACGGTGAAAATATCAGTTGATTTTATTTGCTTAGTACCTATATTGACTTCGCTGACTCTTCTCCCGCCTTCAAGAGGCCTTATATTTTCCTACTGGCGTACCAGTCAGCGAAGCGTCGCATGTGCAGCGCTTGTGTGAAGCGACCTTGACTTGGAGCTAGATACACTGTACAAACAAACCAAGTAAAGAAAGGCACATTCTTCCATTCACAAACGTGTCCTGGCTTCGTTTCAACTAAGCGAACGAATTGCGACCAAGCAATTTTTTTTAACCTCCTTCATTGCGACGACCCGCCGGCGGCCGGCGGACGAAACGCTGGGCCGACTGACTCTGTCGGCCGGGGAGCCGTGCAGTAGCGCAGCCGTGGCGCAGCCAATTGCCAGCTCATCCCCTCCTGACGTCACACGAAAACGCCACAGAAAATGGGCGAGCGTAAAGAGAGGAGGACAGCGTTTTCGAATTAGTTTTTCTACTAAATAAAATCGCGTAAACGCGCCTAGAGTGGTCGAAACATGGCCTGGGGACTCCGGACTACAATTTGCGCTAGTAATCCCGCAATGTTTACATATCACTTCAGTGTCCCTTTAATGCCGGTTTCCGCATGCTTTTGCTGCACGGGTGAAGCTGGTCAGTGCCCATTCCCACTGCCTGGGGGGTAGGGTGACGATGGTGGGGAGGTGGTTTGGACAGAAGAGTATCAGCTACGAGTAATGGCTGACGTGTGGCAGTCAGGGAAGCTGCAGGCGAAACGGCTGGGCTCCCCAGGATCTGGGATTCCGCCGCCAGGGGGCCAACGCCACCGAACACGAGTCCCTTCGGCTCCCATTTTATATCCCTCCAAATGCGGATCTTCTACCTTAAGCATCATACGGGCACTACAAATGGTTCCTGTACGTCGCCTGGGACACGTAAACAGCCTATCGAGCTCCCAGACTCGAAAGGACAAAGTTACCGTCCACGTCGTGGTCTCCCATCTCGCCGGCCGCGCTAAGCCTCGTCTCAGGCCTAGCGGCACCGTCTTTCCTGCTATGACATCTACCGCTACAACGGCGGGTCAGGATGGCCAGTCGACGTCCTATCAGCCAGCACCCATCACCGTCAACATCTGACGAGATAAGTGGCCGCACCATTCACCCCGTTAATCCTTGGGAGACGGTTCTTGCAGCCCGACGCAAACTGCCTGGTCCCAAGCAGCCACATCTCCAACCATCGACAGGCACGAAAGAAACTACAACGACGCGCGCGATTCCACTGCCCGCCTCCCGGACAATCCCTACATAATAATCCACCGACCCCTATCCGGTCTCGGTATAGCTGCCTGGGCTCCCCGCACCCTTGCAGCAAGTCTTGCTGAAGCAAGTGCGGTTGCGAGGACACAGTTTCTCAACGAAGTCATTGTAGAAGCTCAAGATCGCCACTTCTGCATGGCAAGTACATCAAATGCCCAGATAGTACTCACGCTAAGCAAAATAACAGCGATTAACCTCGCAAGTAACCACTACGAGCTTGCTTCTACACGCTCGGCTCATGGGTCGCACCACATCTGCCCTCCTGACGTTCAGTGGTACCCGGGTCCCCTACTTCGTCCGAATAGGCTGTGTACTTCACCGCTGCCGATTATATCGCCGCATCGCCCAGGCTTGTCAACTCTGTGGCGACATCGGACATCGTCAAGACATCCGCCCCCACTCGGACTCGTCGAACTGCACCCGTTGCCACGTCGCCAACCCATCCCACCAGCAGAACGGGCAAAATATGACCGCAACCACATCGTACCGCTAGCAAGGAGTGCCCGAAACGAATCCTGCCCTGATTCGGCCCGAGACGGGTAATCTCACTGCCTTCAGCTGAGGCGACAAAGACGGCGCGCAAGGACGCCCGCTTTACAAGACGTCCACCAGTACCGCGGCCCTCCTCCACAAGGTGAACTGGTCCGAAACCATTGCGCAAACTCCCACTGCTTACGACATTCCCCCCTTCCCACGGGAACTCACTAGCGCCCCGACTTCTCAACAAACTGCCTTTGCTCTTACGTCCCCCTCCTCCCACCCAAAACAAATAGCTCCTCGTAAACTCAACTAATTCCCCTCTCCCCTAACCTTCAAAAAATTCTTCGAAACATCCAACAACAACATGCTGCCCTGAGCCACCACCTTGACTCCTTGGCAGCTACAGTATCCGCTATTCAAAGCACCTCCTTCAAGGGGTCGTGAAGAGAAAATGCATTTGTGTTTGCTAAATTTTGTCTGCTTGAACGACCTTTTAGGAACATAAATCCCAAATATTTTCACAATACATTGCCTCTGGAGTTTAAGAGGCGCCGTTGAAATTCTCGTTTTGACGCGCATCGCAAGCGACCATGCGCGGTGCGCGCATGGTCGGTCGGCCGCATGGTCGGTCGGTCGGCCGCGCAACTAGAATGACGTCCGGAAAGTACATTCGAGAGTTCAACGTGGTTCAATGTTCTTTGTATATAATGTTCTGCAAAGCTGCAAACCCGATATTTGAAAACTAATGCATCCTTTATTCATTGCCAAAAAACAGTTTTCTATCCACGTGAGTGGTGTCGTGACCGCTTCAGTTGTCTGGCAACCATTGCAGCAGAGCTCAGACCTACTGGGTGTTTAAACAGTTTGTAGCCAGTTTCCCTGCTGAATTTCACGTTCTTTTGCCAAATTCTCTTCGGAATCTGAAATGTTTTGTATGAAATGGCACAAAACCGTTCAAGCGCAAAAAAAAAAAAAGTTCCCGTGTGCGATTCGAACTTGCGGCCTCCGGGCCAGCCCAGCGTTACGGCCAGCCTAGTCGGACAATTTATGCACTACACTAACGACGTGAGAAGCGCGCGTAGCCAGAAACTGCTGTATAAAAGCCTCTTCGCATTTGTAACCCAGAAGTCTGTCGTGCTTTCATAAATTCTGTTCATCCCAGAGCTTTAACCGCCAACTTGCTGTTAAGCGCTTCTGCAGTAAGCCAAAGCGGAGCGTATACAATCAACGAAACAGCGTTAACAGCATTGTTTATTGCAGGAAACAGGAAAGCAATCGTCGAACTGCGTGATGTTGGGACTCGGCGACTCGGCGCTGTATCGCTGCTTCTCGCTAGTTATTTTTGCGCTTGATGAGTGAATTATGGATGGGTTTTAAGTTCCGACTACTCGAAGTTCCTTCGATAAACGTGTTTACGTAATCAATTATCATTTAAGCGTTCAGTCATTTATCTCGTCATGTCAGAAGTTTCACGTTCGCGCAACTCACATTACAGGCTATGTGAGACAGACGTCGGCAAACTCGTGCAAGAATATCGGCTAGCAAAACGACAGTTTAGACTCACAGCGTAAACAGTTTACGAATGCCCAGTTAGATTAAACGTGATTACGTCTGCCTGCGCCCCTCGCCGGCGTTGTTGACTGAAAGTTCGACCATGTTGATTAATTGTATCAGAGATCAGACATCTCCCGTTCAGTTGCGGGCGAGTTTCATCATGGAGCCGATGTTGTAGCTTTATCTGACTCTTTGCAAGCCCGCTCTAAGCCGACATATTGTGCAGGCGAGGGAGAACTATGATTGTTCTTCTTACTGACTTACTGAAACGTCACTTCACGAGTTGAGGAGGAAAGCCTCGGTGAAACCGTAACTGCATTTGTTTACTTATTTGCAGATATCGGGCAACGAAACGGGTATGCATTGTTTGTTTATCAAGGTTCCACGGTTTTATATAAGCGCATACACAACACAGTTTTTGTTAACATCTCTTCACGACCCCTTTAAGCCTTGCACCCTCCCCAACACCACCATCCCCGTCTTCACAAGCTGAGCATTCTGCGGCCACCCTTGAAGAGTATATCTTAGCACAAACAATCCCCCTAATCGACGAAGGCCTACAAAAAGGCCTTCGGTGACTTCCAATCAAAAATCACATCATCCTCGAATTCTATTCAAAAAATGACCGCCATGCTTACTGCCCGCATCGCAAACGTTGAGAAGGCCCTCGCTAGCAACTCCTTTTCCGTCTCGCACTGCAAGAAAGCCAAATTCAAATAATCCAATACGCTTGATCCTATTGCCATAGCCACAATCCTCCCCAACGATGGTGTCTTACTCCACGGCCTTGACCATCTATAAATGGAATTGCCGATCTTTAAATCGCAAAAAGCTCTGTCCAGGATTCAACGTTCCCGATATCATTGCCCTTCAATAAACCGACACCCGCGCCCCTGGAATTCGTGGGTACACGACCAACACCCAAGATTCTCTGCACCGCACTGGCGCAGCACCTCACCGCCCAAGGACACAGCCTCCCAACCTCCATCGCCCACACATTTGTCGAACTTCTGGCAACTCACCGAAAGCAGCCCAGTGTTTTTGTTGTGAATGTATACAGTCCACCGTCCAGCCCTCTTCAAGCAATCGACACCCTCGTGCACGACGGCAAACGGACATAGCATCAAAATCCTTTCTTTCTGCTCGGCGACTTCAATGCCCCTCACTACTCTTGGGGATACATGCATGCTACAAAAAAGGGAACAGCTCTCCTCCACGCCACCCAGCACCACACCCTCGTTCTTTTATTTAATGACCTGGCAACTCCTACAAAACTGGGGAACAGTGTTTCACGTGGCACTTCCCCCGACCTCACATTCGCCGCCAACATAGGTCTATTAACGTGGCAAACGTCTCCAGACACCCTATGAAGGCATCACTACCTCATTCAAATCCTACTGTTCCAATCGCACACAGCCCAAAAACTTGGTACCACGAAGGTCACTACTTGGCCTGCATTTCACAAAGACCCCACCACCCTCCCTTCGCTCAACTACTGATTAGACGAGTGGACATCGGCCCTAGAAAATCTCGTCCAGAAGCATACCGAAACGATTCCGCTCACCGAAAGGAATCATGCCGCAGATGTCCATTCAATCCATTTCTGGGCAGCATGCCGACGTCCAGTCAAACGGTGGGAACGAAAAAACCTTAACCGCACCCTCAAGAAACGTATCGCAGCAACCCGTGTACAAGTGACTCAGTACGCCCAAACATTAAACAATGAAAACTGGAATTCCTTTCGCGATAAGCTAAGAGGCACTCTCAGCATAAAGCGCACCTGGCACGTCCTCCGGAAACTAATCGGCGAAAAACCAACACATACGGCTACCAACCCCGAAATCAATACTCATACATAAGTTACTTGCCTCCCCGAGCACTCCTCCATTCGATCAGAGATCCCCTGTTCGGACACCCACACCCACCTCATCCTGCTACCAGCTGCACGGGTCCGCCACTTGATGTCCCATTCACTCAAGCTGAACTCCAACAAGCCCTGCGCCGTCTCACTCCCGGGTAGGGATGGCATTACCAACAAGCTCATCCGAAACCTCGATGATGAAGCCCAAGAATTCCTTCTTGCTCTTTTCAACCACCACTGGGAAGCAGGCACTCCACCTCCTTAATGGCGTCCCGCAGATATGGCCCTCCTTCCCACGCTGCAGAATCGTGTTAACCCCACGAATTTGCGACCCATTCCCTTAACATCGTGCCCGGGAAAACGTTTTGAACGTACGGTGCGCTGCGGGCTTACCTCCTACCTCGAAACTAAAGATCTCTTCACCCGCACCATGTACGGCTTCAGAAACCACCCGTCTACCAAAGACGTGCTCATCCAAATCAAAGAGCAAATTATCGATAACCGGCGCAAGACTCACCCAAGCGTCATCCTCACCCTAGACGTCAAGGGCGCATTTGACAACTTGAGGCACGACGCCGTATTACAAGGGCTCCTTAACACGCGATGCGGTCCTCGAACGTTCGACTACGTGCGCGCCTTCCTCACCTACCGGTCAGCAATTATCCGTCTTCGACACTACAACTCCCCTACTTTACACACGCCAGAGAAAGGGACTCCCCATAGGTCGTTCCTTTTCCCTTTGCTATTTTATCTCGCCCTCTTGGAACTACCTAAACAACTTTCTACCATACCGGATCTCCGCCACGCCTTTTACGCGGACAATATAATACTCTGTATAAACAAAGGCTCACCCGGCTACCAACAAGATGCCCTGCAACAAGATGTCGAACTCACTGCCCAGTATCTCTCGCTTTGCGGCCTAACTTGTGCTCCCCACAAGTCCGCTGTCCAGGTTCTCCTCTCCAGAACCTCTGGTCGACCCCCGAGCGCCACACCAGATCCTAAAGTTACCATCAACGATACACTGGTGCCGCAAGTCCAAACCCTCCGAATCCTTGGCGTGCCTTTTCACGCGGATTGGTCTGGAGCAGCCTTTCTTCCCCAACTACAGGGCAAAATAAAGCAACTTGTCCACTTCATCGAGCAAATCTACACGCACAAGCATGGCCTGAGCGAACAAGACACCTGCCGCCTCGTCCACGCCCTACTCCTCAGCCGCCTCACATGCGACACCCCCTATGTCCGACTCAAACCTCAATAACAGAGTAAGCTAGAGGCACTCATTCGTCGGGCTTACAAGGTCGCAGTAGGCCTTCCAGCTTCCACCGCTACCAGAAATTTCTTGAACTGGGGCTGCATAACACCCTTCCTGGGCTCCTCGAAGCACAACAAACTAGTTAATTGGCACGCCTATCCCTAACCCCTACCGACCTAACTTTCCTCAGGGCATTAGGCCGTTCCACGCCCAACCCCCACACGCGTTTCACTCACTCTCGCCCCACATCCGGAACAACATAAAGGTAGCACCAATTCCACGTCACATGCATCCTGTGTACATACCCAGCTGACGCAAAGCCAGAGTGTAGCACCTTCATCGAAAGTACTCCGCGGCACCGAGTGCTCGCTACAGCGACATCGCCCAAACCCCACCATACCCCCACTCGACCATAGCAGTTACCGACAGCGATGGCACCGTTCTCAAATCAACTACTTCATCTCTCTTCGACTGCTGCTGAAGCCACCGCCACTACTTTCGCGGAGGCCACTCACACACCCACCACCCACATAACCATAATCACCGACTCTCAACGAGCCTGTCGACATTACCTATTGGGAAGAGTACCAGAGGCAGCGCTAAAGATCCTCAAAGTCATTCACGACCTACCTCCAATCACCACCGTATGGACAAGTGTATTGTTCTTAATAACGTGTTTGTGCGTGCAGATACGGCGGGTAAGCTGAGCAAGTTGTGGTATGGTGGACTGTATTTGGGATATAATTGCTGCTCCAAAACCATCCATGGCGAAGCGTCTTATGGTATTTACTGGGAAGGGGGGGGGGGGTCCTGGCGGATCAAAAGCTGAGGATGGGGTGCCGGGTCACGGTGCCTTCCGGGTTACGTGCATGAACGAAGTGAAGGGCAGATCATTTTCTAGGTTCACCATATATCAGCTCTTGTTCTGCGCGGGGGGAACTGACGTCGAGAAAGAAGCATAAAACGTGAGGAACATTGAAATCGTCGAGTGAAGTTCATTTTTTTGCATTAACCTAGAAAATGTATTCAACATCCCCCAGTGAAGTCACTTGTTTCGGTTCCTTTGTAGAGGGCTGTTTGACAATTTTAGAGACTTCAACGTCAAAATTAAAACATTTTATTAATCCACGCAAAGCATTTAGGCGACTGGCATTACAGCTGAATAATGCCTGCAAGCGTTAGATGTGGGCCCCTTGGTAGGGTGAGAATGTTGTAGGCAATCGTATACTGATTAGCTGATTCTTGCAGAAATGGTCTGTACCTCAGACGGGATATTAGAAAGTACAGTAAGGGCTCAGGAAGAATAGATTTGGCTGCCATTTCACTTAGGAGTGGTGCTTCCGAAGAGAGTATGGGCGATAGGTGTGCATGTGGGACAGTGATTGGTGACTGTGTCTGTGCTGCCAGAATCGCCATGTGGTCACAGGGGCTCCGGGTAACATTTGCGTTCCAGTGTTACGTGATGAGCTTTGCCTGCCACAAAAAATGCCCCTTATTTGTCGGGTGGGGTTTTTCGAACCAATAAACTGCCCTTCAGTATTATACTGTGCTTTTTACTCACGGATTAAGCTTTATGAATACTCATATTCATCTCACGCCGCCAAAAATGCAGAAGCGCCGGCTAAAAGCTGCAAGTGGCCTTGTTGACGCTGGTTCTGACTCGCCCATGCGGAGCGCCAGGTCGTCCCCTATGGTAGCAAGAGGTAGCGATGTGCCGCCTGTGGAAAACTGCGGCACTGCGCAAGTTCCCAGCACCAAGGAGGCTGGAGCCACCAAGATTGAAGACGTCGCTGAGGTACCCTGCGGTCCACCCGCGACGTGTTCCGTGAACACATCCGTACGCCCAGTGACGCCCGCTCGCGAAACAAGTACCGGTGCCATCGCGACCTCGAAGAGCGCAAGGGAAAGTCCAGTTAGGGGTACGCCTGGCCCGAAGGCAACTGTCGAGCCCCTGGAGTTCAGCCCCGCATTCTCGCCGGATGACCTGCAGCCGCACGACGCAGTTGCCACCAAAGACTCCAACCGTGCCACTACTCCCAAGCCAGCCGATGCCGTCAGCCCCAAGAATGCCTCCAGGCAGCTGAAGCGCAAACAAAGCACCCGCTTCTTCTTCAAACACTCTGCCAGCCCTGACGCTCACGTACGAGACGCTGACGGGATCGGTCACCACCATCACCACCACCGGGTCCAGTCGGTTGTTGCATCGGCCGTCACCAAGGTTGTGCGATGGACTTTCCACCGTGAGTACTCGTTCTTTGCGCGTCCCTGCACCTCCCAGTTCAGTGGATGGCAGACAGAGAATTTTTTTTTACAAAAGCTTGTGTTTGGGAAATGAGGTGACCGAGAGCAGCTGCTTGCTGGTCACCCCGACACATCGTTCCGTTAGGTTAATACATGTCCCAGCAGCACAGCGTTTCCTTCCAGTGCTCGCCAGTGGACATTATTCAAAATCATCGACCTTTGGGGCATTTCTGTATCAGATGGGTGATTGAGTATTGTGCACTGCATGCCGGGAAATTGGAGGAAGGGTATAGTTTGGTGTAAGTTGCATTCAGTCTGGCACAACAGGACAGCGTGTTGTTGTTCATGAAGCGCCACAGTCATTCACGGGAATTTAGTAAGTCCAGGGTGCGCCGGCAAACACTGTCGGCGGATAAGTGTTGATGTACAACGACTTTGTGGCCGCTCAGTGGTCTGTCGCGGGCTGACTGGCGGCATGCCCAGTGGCAGGAGTAACTCCCGTCTGGATCCCTTCTCCATTCGACCCTCTGGTCAATACGGTCCTTGGAAGCCATTTTCACATCAAAACATCGCTGTATATCCCCACTCATCCCAGTAAAAGAAACATATGGTGCAGGATTTACTCAAATACGGTCATAGGTCCTGCTAAGATAGCGAGCTCTACACCTTAATAAGCGCTCAATACAGGCTGAAGATGGCAGAATGAAGAGACCTTTTTGGTTTAGAGGAGCCGAACACTACTTTTTTCTGCTCGTGGCGACAAACCAGATGGAAATATTTTTTTCTTTGTTTTTTTTTTTGTTTATCACTGCTCGGGACACGGCGAGGCAGCCTGTTCTCATTTTTAGTGCGTACACTTTAATCCCAAGTTCTTCAACAGCCAGGACTGCGTAACGCCCTGCATATCCACAGAAATCCCGATTCGGTGGGATTAACCCCTGTAATCGTAATAATAGCGCAAGTGGAGAACTAGGATCGCACAGAACTAGGCAAGTCCAACAAATATTAATAATCGAAAAATTTTCACAAAAAGGACCTGACCATGTCAAAAATATGCATTTATCCCATAACCAACAATAAACAAAAAGTCCGCAAGGAAGACGTTTCAAATACTAATAAAAATTGGTAGAAATGACTAATCGTGTAACGCCCTGCATTTCTATGAAAATGCAGAATTAGAGAAAATAACACCTGTAATCGTTATAATAGCGTATATAAAGATAATTGGTAGAGCAGAATTTTTTAAAAACTAAAAAATAGGAAAAATAGAAAAATAAAACTTTAAATAAATGATCGATTAATTATAGGGTTTAACGCACCGACGCTACGCGGGCGATGAGGCGCGCCGCAGTGGAGGGCTACTGATTAAGTTTGACCGCCTGGGGATCTGCGGACCTGCGCCGAAATCTGGTACACACGGGCGTTTTTGCTTTTCGCCTCCATCAGAAAAGCGTCCGTCGTGGCCGGAAATCGAACCCGTGCCCATGGGCACCGCTGAACAACGGCTTAGCCACTGAGCCACTGCGGCGGGTAGAAAGGAATCAGAAAAAAAATATATATATATACATCCTATACATCTCCACCCAAACCCAAAGAATAAACGAAGGCCGCATAATAACGTTGTAAATTTGTATAAAGAAGCGTAAATAGACCAACTGGCTTTGCTTCTGGGGAAAACATAAATGAGCAGTGAAGCAAATCTCTAGAGAAGCGACGTAAGAGTACTACGCATTTGCACAAGAATTTCCACATACTTTTCCTTCTGCTATTGTCTCACCCATCGCCCCTAGATTTTTCAATTAAGGTCTGCTTTGTATTCTAGTAAATAGCAGTTCTCCGCAATATTTAAAATAGGGAATGTGCTTTACGCTGAATGATTCCGTGCACAACCTATGGTAGCACTATGACATGAAGTGTTGCTTGTTCCGTCAGTCGGTTCATACTAATGGTTGCGAAAACACGACTCCTAACAATGAGACGCGAACCCGGAAGGGAGGCGGTCATACACACCCTGGTAGCGCTTACAAGCGCGCTTTCGGTCTCTTGTGTTCGTGTTTGCGTCTCTGTCTTTCGCTGTTTTTCCTCCAGCCTGCACGCTTTTCTCAACTAGATTAATCATGTCCTGTCCACTTTACCAATGCCGATGCCACCAGGTTGAAAGGTTTTGTCGGAACACTGACAAAGCACCTACAATTAGCACATGACAATCATTTGCGTCTAACATGTGAAAAAGTGGTACAGGTCGCGAACATTTTTGAGCGTTTAAGTTTGCTGACGATATTTGAAGGCGAACACCACCGATTGTAAAATTTCAGCTGCATTGCTTTCGCGTCTTTTCAGTTCTTCATTGTTTAACGCTAATCCCCTCAACAGGATTTATATGGGCCGACGTTTACGTATAAATATTTCCCTCTTTTAATATTTCTTGCTCTGTTGTGTTCTTCGCGTTTGAAGTTTTTACGGTATGAAACCACCTGCCCAACAATGTGTTTTACTGAAGTTCCATTACTGCGAGTGTACACGTGTAAAGCACTACGGCAGTCGCCACATTAGCTGCATATGCGGGCTAGACATTTACAACGAAGGTATTCACCCTGGCCCCTTGGTGAAGGCGGCACTAAGAGGAGAAATTTCGCGACCAGAATCTCCTCAGGGGGAGAGGATAGGGCACCGCAGCAGCGAAGAGGAGAGAAAGTGGAGAGAGTGTGGCGTCGGCCCTTGGCGCTCATCACTTAGAGCAACGGAAAAAGTGATGGTGCGGCGCTCCCGCCGCCAGTGATGTGGGCGAACACTGCCAACCGCGAAGACGTTGATGCATGGGAAAGCATCAAAATTAACAATCCGCAAACTGTGGGAAACTAATCGAAGCCCTTCTTCACTGTTTGGGCGGATGTCAGAGCAACGTTTATTTTCTGAATGTGTGCAGCCAACTGAAACGGACTCAGCTTCACTGGACAATTTGCAACCGTATGAATGGTCCGGCTCTCGCATTTCTGAACGCTATTGCTTCTGCTTCCCCTTCGCATTATTCGTTCCTCACTACGCACACCCATCTTCGGCTCGCGTGCAACCTGTCAACTTGTCTATATCGCAGGCGGCGGCCAAAACAGCAGCACGGAGAGTTCCCTGACGAGCAAGGAGCAGCTGTCCATATTTGCCATTGGCTCCCTGGTCATCTTCTTCGCTGTCGGCGTAGCCGTGCTCGCCTTCTTTTACCTAGTCACCGGCAGACTTGACCCGGCCGCCGTCGCCTGCGTCACGCCAGGTGCGCACCAGCGTGTGCCGTGCGTGGACATTTTATGCGTTCAGCAGTCCTATGCCTCTCTCGGTCAGTTCCGGTCGCACATGCTGGCGCCGATTGAAACGACGTAAGATAAACGAAGCGACGCAGCATTACCCGCCGAGTATTCATTACCATTTTTTACCTAATTGGGTAAGGTGATCGGCCACGACTGCAACACAGCGGTGTTCTTAGGTAACGCCCCTGACCGGACGGCACGCGTCTTGCGTACGTCGCCGTATGGACTGAGGGTTTCATTTTCCATTGCTGTGGGCTGTGACGCACCAGGGGCCGAATTCTCTAAAAAACGGGCGTCGCTTTGAAACGACGGGGTAGCGTCATTGAAATGCATGTGTTCTGGGGTTGGGACCGTCGCTTTGAGGTGCTCAGCGTGAAGTATGAGCTGCAAGAAAAGCACTGTGGCAAGGACGCGAAGCGACACCCACTGCCCTCCGTCATTTCACTTGTCGCTTCGCGTCCTTGCCACAGTGCTTTTCTTGCAGCTCATACTTCACGCTGAGCACCTCAAAGCGACGGTCCCAACCCCAGAACACATACATTTCAATGGCGCTACCCCGTCGTTTCAAAGCGACGGCCTGTCGTTTTGGAGAATTGGGCCCCAGGCTGCAGTCTTGGGGTGGGTGGGGCAGAGACCCAGAAAGTGCGCCACACCAGAAGAAAATAGAGCAGGTTGTCGTAACTGCCGCCGGCAGAAAACAGCTAGGGCTTAGGCTTAGGCAGTGGCACCATGACAGCCACATAAAGGATCAGCAGAAAGTTTAACAGCCAGTCAATCGTACGCCACGTAAGCTTTCGCGTTCGCGTTGTTAGAACTTACTAAGCGTCCACAGTTATTTACGGCGTTATTTTATGACAAAGGTTACTTAGAGCAACCAAAGGCGTTGGCATTATTTGCGTAAGTATTGCAAGTTTTATACCTGCTTGGCACTGCACAAGACTGACTGCAAAATATCGCCTAGTTGAAACACGTAACTAGTGTTGATTCGGAAAGACCACAGCATCGTAAATACCGACACTATCCACTGTTTTCTCTTGCTCCAATTCGCTGTTAGGACCTCATCCAAATCGTCTAACGTAGAATACTGATGCATTTCTGTATTTCTTCATTGCCAGCACAACGCCAAAAAAACAATTTTTTTCGACACTTCTAAAAACTTCGTCAGCATAAAAAGGACGTAGCGACGTATGGTATGATCTATACTCTTAGGGTGAAACATATTATGACCTGCCAGGGCCACCTGATGATTGTTGTCTGTTACCCGGGCGACTGCGTCTAAAAGGACTCTTTGATATAGTTTTAAGGTGTTCGCGCGCTTACCCAAACATGCTGTATAATCACCGGATAAATGTATGTGACGGACGGATGGCTTCAGTGCTCGCTTGCCAGTTTTTCGCTCACGGTGAAGAGTGGCGTCTGTTACAGATCGCCGGGAATGGTAAAAAGGGCAATCGCCCTGCCTCCAGACGATTCTGAAACTAACAATAGTAAGCCTAAACTGTGCAACACAAGAGAGAGAGAAAGAGAACCTTTATTAAAAAAGGATGACTACTACTCATTAAGGACGATTGCAGTGGGGAGGGAGGATAAGAGAAAAAAATGCTGGTCGTTGTCAATAGTGGGAATTACTGGGCCAGTTATTGGAATCTGCAGTTAATGAGCCAGATCGGGCTGATCGCAACAAAGTCAGGAGTTCGCACAGGTTTGCCAGTTCGTTTGGGGAAGGGCCCCACTCAGACAACTCCTGCTAGACCGATTTTAATTGATTAACCTTCAATTTCAGACAGCATCGCTTCACCCCATCATTAGAGACCGGGTTTTAGGCAAATACCTATTTTGTTCCTTGAGCTCCTACCTCGCCACATTGATATGTGAGAATTCATTCAAGCATAAGAAGTTTCGTTATGATATTTTAAAGTGCCTAAAAATGTGTGTTGGCGTCTGTTGCTAAATGTCTATTTTCAAAATCGGTGCTTATATGAGCACCATTTAGCCTCAAATTACGTTTTTATCTTTTATCTTTCGGCGGGTGTGTTTCACGCAGCGTCGAATTACATCGAGAAGATAAAACAACACTAGTTTACGCTAGTCACGTTAGGGCGAAACATACTCCCTATGAAATGAGATAACTCGTGCGGCATAAGAAAGAAAGAATGCAACACGCCCACTCTAGTGCGGTTTGAGTTCGTTATACACGTTACCGAGCAGCGTTGCCAGTTCTGAACTCTACGAGGTTCAAGCTGGTCCTCTAGTCCAACCAACTTTCGGAAAACTACCGCTACGAGCAGTAAAATGCACCAAAATGGGACGTTCATGCGCAGTGACAAGAGGCACAATTTTCAGACCCCAAATCTAGACATGGTGGTCGAGTACTGCTTCCACAATTTTGACAGTGGTTCTTAGACTAGGTTCCGCGTGCTCTTTTAACAGATTTCTTCAAACATGCGTAGTCGCACTTTCGTTTCTGGAAGCATACTCAAATCCTACTCATTTTCAACAGTAATGGTTGAGCACCTAACACGTCTTTGTTAGCTCATCATTCCAGCAGTGAAGAGCACAGGGCGAAAGGCTACTGTGCTGCTGCATTTCCTCATGCCTTAAAATTCACACTGCCGACAGGCCCTACAACACGTTATACCATCAAAAATTGGGCCAGCTGCAAAAACTCTTGAAAAAATTATGCACCCCTCGGTCTAACGACCCCGATGGTCGAACGCAAATCTTCCTCGTGATGGACTCCTTGGCTGGCCACTCCCACACTCCGAGTATGTGATATAACCCTGGTGGTTAGCACCACGTTTCTAGAATAACTTCACCAACTCTCGGGTATTCTTCGACGTGACTCGGGAAAGGGAATCTTTGCGCATACAGTGAGTACTTTTTCGAGTGCCGGCCGGTTCACGGTAGTAAGCCTCAAAATGTGACGTTCGTGAGTGAGTGAGTAAACATTTATTTCGGAAAATTGGGTGAGGGTAAAAAGGGTGTTAAAAGAAGACGGGCAAGGGCGGCCATCCTAGTCCGGTAGGCCACGTGCCACGGCCGCTGACCTAGCCCGTTCGACCAGTGCAGCCTGGTCTTTGAGCTGGCCGCTGCGCAGCACGCACTCCCACTGCTCGTAGGTTGGGTGGGTGGGGGGTGAAGGGATAGAAGGGCACTGCCACACCAAATGGAGTGTTGTCAATGGGGAGTTGCAGTGTGTGCAGTTTAGGGAGTAGGTGGTTGGGGATATGTGGTGTAGATGTTGGTGGTTATAGAAAGTGTTGGTCTGTAGGCGCCGCCAGATCCGAGCGTCCGCGGTGGGAAGGGAGGGGTGAGGTGGAGGGTAGCAGCGGCGGGACTGACGGTAGTGGGAGAGTATATCGGCGTAGGTGGGGGGTAAAGGCTGGAGGGTAGGAGGGTCTGGGGGTGGTGGGTGGTTCATCCCCTCCGGCAATGCCCGGTAGGTTAAGGCGCGGGCAGTGGCGTGAGCCACCTCATTCCCGGGAAGAGACGAATGCCCTGGGATCCATACGAGACGGATGTCCGGTAGTGTGGGTCGTTGGGTGAGGATGGAAAGGGAGAGGTTGGTGATGCGACCCATAGCGTAGCGACGGCAGGCGGACTGGGAATCAGTCAGGATGGTGATGTGCGTAGCAGGCGTGTGTGCAATGGTGAGTGCAATGGCCGCCTCCTCTGCAGTGGCAATAGATGTGGTGCGTATGGTGGCTGTAGTGGTGGTGTTGCCTGTTGAGTGTATGATTGCGACGGCGTGTGCAGGGTGTGTGCTGTATGGGGCGGCGTCTGTGTAGTAGGCGGTGGGGTCTGTGCTATAACGTTTAAGTAGTAGTCGTGTGCGGTGTAAGCGGCGCCCCTTGTTGTAGATGGGGTGCATGTGCTTTGGTATTGGGAGCACTTGGATGGCAGCGCGGGTTGTGGGGGGGAGGGTGCAGAAGGTTTCGGGAGTGGGGTTGGAGGGGTAGCCGAGGCGGGTTAGGAGGTGGCGGCCACTGGAGGTAGCTTGTAGCCGCTGGCGTTGACTTGTAAGGTGTGCTTCAATAAGCTCTGGAACGGTATTATAGATGCCCAGCCGAAGGAGGCGTTCCGTCGAAGTGAAGTTGGGAAGCCCAAGGGCTGCCTTATACGACCTTCGTATTAGTGTGTCGAGTTTGGCGATCTCCTGGGATTTTAGAGCGAGGTATGGGGCGCCATAGACAATGCGGCTCGTGATCATGGATTGCACGATCCGGCAGGTGTCTGCCTCTCGGAGTCCGTGTCGACGGGAGCATACTCGTTGGATAAGGTGAGTCAGTTGGGATACTGTTGTGCGGATTTTGGGGAGAAAGGCTGCCCCCGAGCCGGTGTGATGGTATTGCACGCCGAGGATGCGTAGAGTTCTGACCGTTGGTATGGGCTGGGCGTCGATGGTAACCGTCGGGTCGGGGGTGGGCTGTGGGCGGCGCCCGCTAGTTCTGTCACGTAGTATTAGAAGAGCGGATTTGCTGGGTGAGCAGCAGAGCCCACAGTTCCGTAAGTAGTGCGTGATAGTGTCTGTGGCCTCTTGCAGCCGGTCTTGCTGGTAGCCAGGAGAGCCTTTGCGAATCCATAGAGTAATGTCATCTGCATAAAATGCATGAGAGACATCTGGTATGGAGGATAGCAGTGGTGGGAGACCTGCCAGGGCAATATTAAAGAGTAGAGGCGATATGACAGAGCCTTGTGGTGTGCCCTGCGCTGACGTGTGAAAGCAGTCACTTTTGTGTGGGCCGATGCTCAGGGTAGCAGTGCGGTTCGAATGGAACGCTCGGGCATAGTTGTATGTTGCGGCGCCGCATCCGGTGTGTTGGAGCTGAGTTAGAATCGCTGAGTGAGTTACATTATCAAAGGCCCCCTTTATGTCTAGTGCTAGAATGGAGCTTGGGTGGGTCTTGCTCAGTTTGTCGATGACTTCCTCTTTAATTTGGAGGTGTATGTCCTGGGCGGAGAGGTTGGCCCGGAACCCGAACATTGTGTGGGGGAGCTGGGCAGTGCTTTCGAGGTGGGCTGTGAGCCGATGGGTGACCAGGCATTCCAGTAGCTTGCCAATACATGATGTCAGGGCGATGGGCCGAAGATTGTCTAAATTGATCGGCTTGTTGGGTTTTGGGAGAAGGCTGATATCTGCATGGCGCCATTGTGGTGGTAACGTGCCGCGGCTCCAATGGTCATTGTAGTATTTGAGGAGGGCCTCGAGATGTTCGTCGTTGAGATTTCGTAGAAGCTTGTAGGTGACTTGGTCATGTCCGGGTGCGGTATTGCGGGTGAGTTTAGCGAGGGCTTGAAGTAGTTCCGTGCTGGTAAAAGGTGCGTCGAGGTCCGGGTTTTGGGCCCCTTGGTAATCCGGGTGATGGGGTGGCTTGACAGGTGTTGGGAAGAGTCGTTGGCGGAGCGTGGAGAGAAGCTGCGCTGGGGGTTTGCGTTGGTTGTGTATCAGACGTGCGATGTCTTGGTTGGTGGCCGTTTTGGAGGGGGATGTGCCCATGAGTTTGCGGAGGATGTGCCAAGCCCGTTTGGTCGTTAGAGCCCCCGCTAGTTGATCACAGAATGAGCGCCAGTTCTGTTGTTGAAGTTCTCTGGCATATTGCTGCGCCGATTCTGTTAATTGAGCGATGCGGCGTTTTAGGTTGCGGTTGTGTGGATTGCGGCGCCAGCGATTCAGAAGGCTTCGTCGTGCTTCCAAGATGTGGTTGAGATGGTTGTCAGCTGCTGGGAGATCCTCTGTTAGGTGGATGGTTCTGGTGTGTCGAGCCTGGGTGTCGATTATGCTTTGTGCCCAACGGTCCAGGTCTTCTGCTGGAGTGGTGTGGGGGAGTGAGTCCACGCGGAAGGCCTCCCAATCTGTTAGCTTGGCCACACCTATGCGGTGTTCGTGATGGGGAGAGGGGATGGAAATTTTTATGATTAGGTGGTCGCTACCCAGGGTGTCTAACTGCGTGGTCCAGGTTGGATTTGCTACGTTGCGAGAAAAAGTGAGGTCGGGAATTGTGTCTCGGGTGACGCTGGTGCCGATACGGGTGGGTTGAGTGAGGTCATTCTGTAATGTGAACTGGTGGTGCTGAATGGCGTTGAGCAGTGCCGTGCCTTTCCGTGTGGCTTGCGGGTATCCCCATGTGATGTGGGGGGGCGTTGAAGTCACCTATTACGATGCAGGGGTCCGTTTTGGCATGGGTGCTTGTGACGTTCAGGAGGGCTTCAATGTCGGTGAGGGGTTGTTTCGGGGGGCTATAGACGTTTAGTATATAGATGCTGGGGCTGGTGGGTTGCTGGGGAATGAGTTCGATGAGCACGTGGTCGATAGGAAGCGTGGAGGGTATCACTTGGGCGGTAAGAGTTTAGGATACCAATATGGCCGTACGGGTGTTGGGGGGATTGGTATATGTATCTAATCCTCGAAGGGTGGGGTGGGGGGTGTCGGTTTCTTGCAGTGCAATGATGTCGGCTGGATGTGAGGCGAGATAAAGTTCGAGGGCGGCCTTTTTGTTTCTGAAGGAGCGGCAGTTCCACTGGTATACCGTTAAGGGTGGGCGGGCGGGGGGTCTATTGGCCATCTTGGGTTCGTTGTTTTTTTATTAATGGTGGGTTATCTGATTGCATTATACTCTCTATATGTCCGATGCGTTCGTTGAGGGAACGGAGAAGGTCCATGGCGCCGGTTATGGAAGTGGTGAGGTTAGCCGTGAGTTGCTCTTGATGCTTTTCTACTTGCGGGATGAGAACAGTCTGGAAACGGCAGTCGATTATTGTGTTCAAGCGTGCGTCGACAATTGCTTCAATTTGGGCGTTTGTAATCTCCTTCGGCAGTGGGGGGAGGAGGGGTGAGGGGGGTGGTTGGGTGCGTTCAAATTCAAGTGCTTCGACACGGGAGAGGAGCTTGGAAATCTGCTCCTGGAATGTGGACATCATTTCATTTAGGTCGGGGGGTTTGTGCGGTTGGGTTAGTTGGGGAGGTTGTAGAGGCGTGGTCGATGGTAATGGGGGGAAATGATCGGTAGGTTTGGTGGTGGTGGTGTAGGGTTGAGCAGCGGGGGAGCGCGCGGCAACAGCAGACCAGCTTACCTGTCGGGATGTATGCGTGTTGGTCTTGCGGGTAGGTGGTTGGGGTAGATAGCGGCGCGGGCAGTCCTTGCTCGCCGTGGCATGTGGGAGAGAACACAGCTGACATTTGGGTGCACACGAGTGGTCTGTGGGTGGGTCAGCGAGACCACAGTCTACACACTTTGAATGTTCTGGGGTTGGGCAGACGTCCGTCCGGTGTCCTACGTCACCACACGCACGGCACACTGGAACAGTTCGTCGGAATGGGCGGCAGCGGTACATTACGCTGCCCACCTTCACGTAGAATGGCACGTACTTCGTTTGGAAGGTGAGCAGGGCGGAACTGGTGTGCCCCATGAAGCGAGCGTGCAGAAGAGTCGGGCCGTTTGATTGCAGGTACTCCATGAGGTTAGTGCTTGTTATGGCAGGGTCTAGTCCGTGTACAACTCCGCGACTTGTGCCGGGAGGCGGTTTCATGTAAGTACAGAATGCTAGCTGACGGTTGGCGTACTGAAGGTTTTCAATTTCGCTGAGGGTGATCGCGAGCTCCGGGTCAGCGGTGCTGGCCACCATAACATTGGGCGTAGGTTGCAGGAGTATGGTCACTTGCTTGAAAAAGTCCGGGAGAGAGAGGCCACATTTCGTTGCGAGTGCCGACGTAAGGGTTTGGGTGGTGAGTGTGGCTACGTGGAGGCCTTCGCGCGGGCGGTAGACAATCGTGAAGTTGTTGGGAGGTAGGCGGACGGGTGGTTCTCGGACGGCGGGTTTGGTTTGTCTTGCCGGCGGCGAGTTTGGGCGGACGCCGGCGGGCGGCTTGGTTCGGTTGTCGGCGGTTTCCTTGCAGCGCTTGCGAAGTACCGTAATCCAGGGGTTGGTGCATCCGCTCGAGCCCGTCTCGGCAGCGTCCGCGTCCATAGACGCAGCCGGCAGGCTCGGCGGCTGCGGGTGAGCGTCGTCGTCGTCATCCATTGTGCGTCGGTGTCGCTAGGCCTGCACGAGGCCTAGCTTTGCCGGCGAGGTGTCGAAATTGGCGTGGTGAACTAATCGAGTTCCGATGGTCGCACCTGGCTGATGTAGGTATCGATCCGCTCCGAAGGTGGTTGGGCGCTCGATGATGAGTTCGGTTGAAAGCTGGGGCCGAAGATTCACAAATTGTGAGACATTAAACGGGAGCCGAAGTGGAGTGTGAACTACCACGTCCGCCCCCTGGCGGTGAATCTGTGACGTTCGGCCTAACGTCGTAAACCTCAAGATGCAAAGTTAGGCCTAACGTCCCGCGTCTAGCAGCCTTACGGCATGCAGAGCGACGTTATTCTAAGTTATTCTAACCGTACCTCGAGCCGTGGATAACAGCTTGCGTCGTTCGCTTCAGAGCATGCCGCTAGGCCTATATAAGCCGCGCTGTCGCACGCCTGAGTAACCTCCTCCTTTTGCTGGCTATCCACCTTCAGCGGAGGGGCTTAGCGGAGCTGTCACCAGGGCTTCGAACCGGAATCTTTTCGGGTTTGGTTCTGGTTCGGGTTCAAGCCTTTCGGGTTCGGTTCAGGTTCGGTTCCGGAGCACCATTCCGCTCCGGTTCGAACCAGTTTGAACCCGTTCAAACGCGTTAAAAGGGGTTCAAAGAAAAAAAGCAAGACTGCTCCTTTATTTTTTTTTTATTTTTTAGTTATGCGTTTTCGTTTCTTCGTTTCTTTGTCAGGTCAGTATTAAAACAAATTCATAACGCAGGTTTTTGTAAATGTTGACTTGACCAACTTTACTGTAGAATATCCACGGGATGACAACGATTATGACACTAACTAATGCGAGTTAAAAGGCTCGCAGAAACACTTAAGGCTGCTTACATGTGTGAGTGCGAAAGCATTACTCTTTACGGCCCGCAAGTTTATATTTATTAATTTGAGTTCATTATAACAGTCAGGTTTATTGTATTCTTGGCTCATAAACACGCAGTGTCAGAGACTGCAGTTGCTTTCTTACGAAAAACAACAACAGTGGTCCTACGTAGCCGCCGAGGTGACGCCTTGTGCTCCACTACCTCGCCGACCATTTAGGGGTCGCTGCTCATCTCTAAAGAGTGCATCGTTGGGCAGCCTCTTTCGCGGGCAGGCAACTATTCTGGACAGCACATTGACTACCCGTCCGCAATCGTTTTTTGTAGCATCAAAAGTCGCACACACGCGCGCACAAACAAACTCGTGTACACGCACCTACACACACACACACACACACACACACACACACACACACACACACACACACACACACACACACACACACACACACACACACACACACACCGGTGTCGCGGAATGGGCCGCCCCATTCCATTCCCAGGCACTAAAACTTTCCGCAATTCCATTTATTTCAATTCCGCGGATTGCCGCAAATTTTTCCCATTCCCACTCCTGTAATGGCCGGGAGGTTCAATTCCATGGATATAATTCCTCAACGTAGATATTACTTATTGGTGACTGTGCCGGGTTACGAACGCAATATAATGCTGACGTTACGGGAAGCGTTGAGAACTGCAAAAATATGCATGCACGTCGCCAAAGTCGAGGGCTTGAAGAAGCTTGCGGACATCTCGTCTAGGTAAAGATTTATAAAAAAACTATCGTGTGCAACAGTGCTTTCTTTTGTGAAGTGAAGTGAAGTGAAGTGAAGTTTATTTTCCTTTTCATAGAAAAGAGGGGACCGAGGCAAAAGGCGGTTAAGCCTGACGAGGCCTCGGTACCCTAAGCCTGTAAGTAGTACAGATGCAAACGCAAAAACACTTAATACATAGAATGAGCAGCAATCAAAATACAAAAGTAATATATAAGCAGTAACACTTACTAGAATACAAAACATGTGCACAATCATGGGCAAATACAAATTGATACTTGTACGAGTTCAATTTCGCACATACGGATGAAATAAAGTAAATCATTCGACTTAAGTACTTGTGCGAAAAAGATAGAACAATAGATATATACACTTACATCCATGTACACACATACATACACATACGCATATATATCAAAGACGGTAAGCTGCATTTTTACATTAGAATTTCACCTTCAATCAGATGCTGTTTGGTCTTTTTTTTAACATGTTTCCAGATAGAAAAAACTCATCAGGAAAGGGGAATTTGTTTAGCGCATTGGGTACCTGACAACTCAGTTTTTGTTCACCGTAATTTGTTCGCGTTCGCGGAACTCTTAGTTTTACTACGCGAAGATTGTAACCTATGTTGCTATCAGGGACAGAGTACAAGCGATTCTGGTGAATGTATTGAAGAAGCTGCAGATAATACACTTGGTCGGCTTTTAATATGGAGTGTTTTACAAACAATGGTTGCGTGCGTAAGTTTCGTGGTGCACCATAATATCCCTCAATAGCCCGCAAGGCTCTTTTTTGCAGGACAAGTAATTTTAAGTAAGAATCCACGAGCATCACTGCTCTTTAAGTTATGTAACCGAGTCATGTCGCTAAATTCAGTGTCGTTAAGTTTTGGGCTGGTGGAGCTTAGCGTTGCTAAGTGTATTGTCACGAAGCCAAAGACGACTCAGTTGTCTAGAAGAAAAAAAAGTTTATTGGAGTGAACTTGTGCCCCCAAACAACAGCGAAGCAGCAGTCAATAAAGTGATGCGCAGGCGAGTGTCAGCGAATCGTATCCCGCACCGTCTGCTCTGCGGGCATTTATCTTTCGGCGGGTGTGTTTCACGCACCGTCGATTACATCGAGACCTGTGTAGATAAAACACTATTTTAGGCTAGTGACGTTAGGACGAAACATACTCCCTACGAAATGAGGTAACTCGTGCGGCATAAGAAAGAGAGAAGGCAACACGCCCTTCACTAGGTACGCAGATAATACTACCCGGCGCAGCCGGGCAGTAAAAGCAAAATATAGACAAACCCAAAGCATGGTTCGCGGCAGTATGATGTTACGAAGCATGCGGCACTACTAACAGGCCATATTTTGACCTTTTCATCAATACCATTTATTCCCTTGCATTTTTTTCTTCTATCTGTTGTTATGACCCAGAGCCTACGCCAGTCGCCCTAGTTATCCCATGTTCAGGATTAACATCCGGCAAACTTGTAGTTAAGCTTTACGGCGCACCAAGCAATGCCAAACTCATTGTTCGTCAACCTGCTAGTAGCGGTTGAAGACGCTAGACCTGAAATCGTGCACGTTACAATTAACGTCGGGCCATGGCATACCCACGTCCACCCCTTTCTCACCAGCCGTTCGGCTGGTTACATTTAGACGTTTTCACATCTTTTATTAGGCCACCGGGCACACCTTGCCCAATAGGGATTTATAATACATCGTCCGCCCTTCTTGTTCAACCGCAGCTCGGGAACTAGCCAGTGGGGATGTCACACCTGCGCAAACTTGCGCTCCCACCCAATACAGATGCCAATGCATATCCGCAGGGCGACTCATTCCCGCTTTACGAGCCAATGCTTGCCCTCGTTCGTAGCTGAGTGAAATTTTGCGCCCACATTTGTGGCTTCACGCATATATGGAGACAGCGAGTTTATCGTCACCTCAGCCTCGTAATGTTTGCGCGAGGCTCACCCCTAAAAAGGTTCACATGCGTGCCACCCTTCCCACTACATAGTATGGCCACTACACACTTTCCACTACACAGTCCACGACACACCCCTGATACCGCGCGTTCTGTGCGCGAACTAACACTTGTAAGCGTTAAATTAAAAACTCCTGCACGGCAATGCTGGAGCGTGAATAGGTGACAAATACCATTATGGCACAGTTATGTCAACGTTTTTATATCATGTGGCCGCACAGAAATTTGAGATTGTGACCGTGTCATAATCGCTCCCAAATCGTTGAGATGTCGTATTTCATTTAGAAACTTTCATCTGAGCCTGACAACTGACATTTTAAAATATGCTCATTATACTACCCAGTTTAGGTGAGATCCGCGACATCAAAGGTTGGAATCTCCATGACGGCGAAGGGTGGACGGGCTTGCTATTCTGGGTTTTGACGATTACGAGGCTGCGGAAGGCGACGGTAGTCGCGCAGAACAGTCACTTTTCGCACCTTGGGTGACAGAAACATTTTACCTGTCTGGACCTTTCTTTTGGCGGGTTCACTGGGAGTAACCACTTTCATTCATGAGTTCACATCAGCCGCCGATAAACTGGAGACTGCGAATGGGCGCTTGGGTTGCAGTGATGCTGGCTCCAGAGCCAGCTTGGCGGTACGCATTAGCTTAAAGGGGCCATGCAGACGAAATATATTTTAGTCGAAATATTTTGTGTTCTATAGTGCTTTCAGCGCTTGTCCGGCATCAAACGATGTTTTATTCAAAGACAAATAATTCAAGTTAACATTTTGATTTTCACATCAAATCGTGTGTTTCGTGACGCCTACGAGGAAGCAACCAGGGCAAGTCTTCATGCGAACGTTAGTGCGCTGTTTACCCCGCTGTGGACTGCGGACCACTTTTTTTGCCGTTAAGCGCTGGACGCATGTACGTTTGGTACACACGATTTGCATGCGACTGATCGTTACGACTGTCGCCACGACTAGTCGTACGCGTGAATTTGAGACACATGACCCGATGCGCGCATACGATGCGTCATCGGCGTCGCTCCGCCCGCTGTTTTTGCTGCTCCATGCTCAACTACGACGATCGCTGAGCTGAATTTGTAGATTCCGCGCGTTTGTTCGCAAGAAATGGATAAAGCAGGCAATCGTGAAGCGTTTTCTGCCTTCGTAAACAGTCCGCGCACACGCCGGCCGCGCCTGCCAGCTCGGCACACTCAGCGGCTCGAACCGGCGCAGACCATGGTAGCAACCGTTTGTCGCTGCTCCTCTGAATCATTCTGATCGCTAAAATGAAGTTCCACACGCGAGAAAGTTGGTGCTAGTGTGGTGAAAAGTTGTGCTAGGGGTTGTTTTCAGCGCTTGTTTTAAAATCGGTGATCAGATATCTGCCTCGATGCAAGCCTACGCTGACCGGTCGCCGCGGCGCGTGGTGCACCGAGCGGCCGAGAGCTGGCGATACCTGCACAGAAGCATCGAAACAGGATACGCAGATGTCTTGGTCACCGATCGCTCAAACGGCAGTTATGGCTTAAATAAAGTTCAACATGCGAGAAAGGGTATGATAGTGCGGCGAAAAGTTCTGTTACGGATTGTCATTCACAGCTGCACAGATAGCGGCGATCAAATATCCGCCAGGATGCTAAGCCTAAAGTTCCCACCACCCGAGCCGACCCGAGCAATGCAAGCTGATTGCGGGCTCAGCGGGCTCTCATTGGCTGTGGCCTCATGACGATGGCAACGATGGCACGACTGCATCTGGCCTGCCAGTCGCACGTCGTGAGCCTCCTCCGACCACCGAACGACGCCAAAACAGGTCCTAACGATCAATCGTAACGATCAGTCGCATGCGAATCGCATGCACCAGTTGTACATGTGTCGTCCGCTTTAGTCTTTCTACATGCCGCTACCATACTGCGCAGGACTGCTGTCCAGCCTCGCTTTGTTTCTAACCGCGTTTGTTTTTTTGCGGTCGTTTCGTGAAACATGGGTCATCTCGACAAACAGGGTCACGTAAGACAGTGTCGCTTACGCCAATCGACCACGATCACCTGAGACAACCCCAAACCGCCGCACCGCTGTGGAACTATGACGAGCAGAGTGCGTGCACCACCAACAGCAGTACGCACTGATACTTCTATGTTTACCTGTACTTTCGTAAATTTCATTGTTTCAGCCCACCGCTATTATTCCTGTAACATGAATATGCATTACATTTCAGCGAAAATAGCTCGTTAACTTGCGTTTGCTTCTGCCGGTCTCAGCCAATCGCATGGCTGTGCATACAACGTCGTGTGTCCTAGTGCGGGAACTACTGTGTCGCATGACCATTCTCTTTTTTCGTAATAATGTGGTTTATTCGAACCAAGTTTACGTTAACAGGGGTGTCAGTATGATTCTAACGAGGCAATCTTTCGAATGATCCAAACTTGTGTTTTATCTGCATGGCCCATTTAAGGTCGACACAGCTAGTTCAAAAATTGGCCCCATCCCATTCCGGTTCCATTCCGGGCAAAAGGCGCCTAATTTCATTCCCATTTCATCCATCCAAGCCTTGTCGGCATTCCATTTTTATGTCGCGGGGTTGCGAAAAACCCCGCGACATAAAAATGGAATGCCGACAAGGTTCACACACACACACACACACACACACACACACACACACACACACACACACACACACACACACACACACACACACACACACACACACACACACACACACACACACACACACACACACACACACACACACACACACACACACACACACACACACACACACACACACACACACACACACACACACACACACACACACACACACACACACACACACACACACACACACACACACACACACACACACACACACACACACACACACACACACACACACACACACACACACACACACACACACACACACACACACACACACACACACACACACACACACACACACACACACACACACACACACACACACACACACACACACACACACACACACACACACACACACACACACACACACACACACACACACACACACACACACACACACACACACACACACACACACACACACACACACACACACACACACACACACACACACACACACACACACACACACACACACACACACACACACACACACACACACACACACACACACACACACACACACACACACACACACACACACACACACACACACACACACACACACACACACACACACACACACACACACACACACACACACACACACACACACACACACACACACACACACACACACACACACACACACACACACACACACACACACACACACACACACACACACACACACACACACACACACACACACACACACACACACACACACACACACACACACACACACACACACACACACACACACACACACACACACACACACACACACACACACACACACACACACACACACACACACACACACACACACACACACACACACACACACACACACACACACACACACACACACACACACACACACACACACACACACACACACACACACACACACACACACACACACACACACACACACACACACACACACACACACACACACACACACACACACACACACACACACACACACACACACACACACACACACACACACACACACACACACACACACACACACACACACACACACACACACACACACACACACACACACACACACACACACACACACACACACACACACACACACACACACACACACACACACACACACACACACACACACACACACACACACACACACACACACACACACACACACACACACACACACACACACACACACACACACACACACACACACACACACACACACACACACACACACACACACACACACACACACACACACACACACACACACACACACACACACACACACACACACACACACACACACACACACACACACACACACACACACACACACACACACACACACACACACACACACACACACACACACACACACACGTGCGCGCATGCACGCACGCACACAACGCAAGCACACATGCACGCGCGCACACACACACATGCACAACCTCACGCGCACACGCACGCACAAGCACGTATTTTCGCTCAATGAGTTAATTAATTCGCTGGAATTGAAAAGAACATTAGTTGGTCTCCTATGCTGCTTATGTACCTGTATTTTCAACGGCGCTGTATCTTTAACGCGGGAGCATTAGCAGTGCTAGATGTCAAAAACTGGTTATTATGGTGTTTAACGTGCCGAATATACACAGATTATGAGGCGCGCCGTAGTTGAGTGCTCCGACAAAATTTCTACCACCCGGGGATCGTTAACGTGCTCAAGAATCTCAAACACAGGGGCTTTCTTGCTATTCCGAAGTCGGAAACTGCCCGGGATCGGCGTCAACATCCACCTATCAAGGGTGGCAGGCGCGTTTAAAGGGATTTCATTCTCCCCACCTTCCACCTTCTAGCAGACGGGCTAGAAGGAAGGAACGGCTATAATGACTCACTAACTATAGCGAAACACCGGCGGTAGCAACTTTCTAATGATATGTCATCGACAGGTGACAGCGACGGGGTTCTAGTAAAGATATTAGCTGAGTGAGTTCACAAGCAGCGGTAGTAGTCGCCGGCACGTCATGGCTGGAGAACGGTAGCAGAATGGGAGAGGAAGTATTTAAGAACGCTATCGGATTTCCTTCGCATCAAACCATTTGATCGCTTTTTTTTATTTTACTTGCTTTGTTGTCTTACCTCATATTAATACTTGTTTGGAAAACACTTGGATGAATACAATCTACTGGGCAACTCTTCCGTTCACTCTAACCGTTCCCGGAACCGGCTTGGAACGGTTTGTTCGATTCGTTCCGGTTCGGGTTCCACTCCAAAATGGCGGAAAAATGTGGGTTCGGTTCGGTTCCGGTTCTGGGAAAAAAATCGAGTTCCGTTCCGGTTTTTGGTTCGGTTCCGGTTCCTTTTCGACACGGTGACTGTCATCAAGCTTCACAGTGAAGGGCTTTTATTTTTTAAAGCAAAGCTTTTTACCTCTACCCCCCAAGGGTTCTTTCGCGACCGTTGGTGTCACCAGAAAACTCCAGCGAACAAATAAAAGAATTTACTGGCATCGCCGGGAATCGAACCTGGAACCAATAGACCAACAAAGCGAGAGCCCGTTGTCTTACTGATTTAGCTACGAGCCCACGCGAAGACGGGGAAGACAGGTGGTGTACTCACCAAGCACATCTTCGGGTTTACCCCATGCGTTCTCGCTGAATGTCACGTGAAAGCTTCACGCGACCACTCACGCCCATCTAGCGGCCCTGTGCGCACCTTGCTCATGTGCTAAGTGTTATAAAAATTAAAGGAAGCTCACACCAATGCATGACATCTCACTTCTAGTACGCCAATGTGCTAAAGCCTGTGGCCTCCAGTGTTCACGTAAACAATCACAGCTCCTTGTCGTCCGCCCTCACGCCAAACCAACGAATACATTCAAATACTCTTTGATGGCCAGGGAATCACTCCAAACCCCAGCATCAAGATTATGGGCCTACATCTCGAGGCTAACACCGAGAGTGACGTCTCCTTACAGCGCCTCAAAAACAGCAATAATCAAATCATGCACATGATGAGGCGAGTTGCCATCAAGAAGCGAGGCCTAAAGGAATCCGGTACCTTTCGATTAATTGAAGCATTTGTCCTCTCGCGAGTTACTTACGTCATCCCCCTGTCTTCTTCTCGACAAGGAAGACATAGAGATGCTTTATATAATGATTAGAAAGGCGGTCGAGCAGGCTATTGGTCTTCTCACGAGTGCGTCCACACAGACGCTGCTTAGCACGGGGCTCCACAACACGGTGGAAGAGCTGATAGAAGGCTATCTTTCTAACCAGAAGGTGCGACTCAGAACTGCGATGGGTAACCGCATGCTTCACCAGATTGGCTGGGCAGCCCAGAATGTCACTCCGCTTGACATACTCCCAGACACTTGGTGACTAAAACTAAAGATGCTCCCTTTGCTTAGAAATGTGAACCCCTCACATGATGAGGGTCACCGAAAACCATGGGCTCAAGCGTGAAACACCACCGTCGGTGGGGATCATGCAGTTATCCACACAGACGCCTCCAAACATCGAGGGCAGCAATACGCCATCATCGTGGCTGCCTCCACAACCAACCTCCTTGCGTGCACCTCCCTCAGGACCCAAGAAGTGACAGCAGCAGAAGAGAGAGCCATCACCTTGGCTCTCGCTCAACCAGGGGTTCGGAGGGTAGTCATCGATTCACAGCAAGCCTACTGGAATTACCAGTCGGGTTGGGTGTTCTGACCTGCAGTGCGCGTGCTAAAAAACCGCTCCCCAAACAGTTCATTCAACTCATCTGGACACCCCCTCACGCTTCAATTGGAGGCAACAAATACGCTCACCCAACAAGACTGCGCTTTTGCTTCCTGTGCTATGGAGCTGCAGGAGGACAGTCACCCGCTTGTCACGTTCAGGGAGATAACCCATCATTACCGCCTTCTGAGACACACTGTACCTCCGCCGTCCCCTGACCTTTCCAGAAAACAACAAACTACCCTACGGCTCATACAATCCGGGCTCCTTCGCACAGCCTACGCGTCTTCACTTAATGTATCCGAATCGCTACGACGCTGAATGTATATTTAGCTCAGAAGTGGGAACACTCCGCCCCGTAATTGGGGTGTGCGAATTTAGCCCTGAGCACCCTCCTGTCTTTCCGTCAACTACCCAACAAGAGCAATGGGAGATGCTGCTGTCCAGGCCCTCTCTACCTACGTGGCTTAAGCGGGTGGACAGAACACAGGCCGCGCGGACTGCATATGGGCCCCACAGAAGGAGGAATCACTCCCCAGGTCTGCACTCTGGGCCGTTCAGAAATCTGATCAGAAGTATTTCTTCCTCCTACTCCTTCTCTGCCGCAAATCTCCTCGGATCCGTCCGCGGCGCAGAAACGGAGAAGACAGATCGTCTAACACCGCGTTGGTTTTATAAAAAACTTTCCACTCTTGTGCTACACCAATACAACTCAACAAAACAGCGTTCATGCTTCATGCATTGATTTAACCTTAACAAGAATATTTCTTTGAAGTAATAATGGTGTGGTTAAGTGCATTTCACTTCTCTCTGGTTTTGCTATTTGTAGAGCGATGTGAGTGAATTTAAGTGACGTCGCATGGGTAAACGTTATGGGTGCCGTTTACAGCTTTGCTTTCCAACCACATTCACGGGGTGGATTGGCGCGATTTTTTTTTAAACTTCGCCAATGATTATCGTTATCGTCAGCAGGGGACATTTGGCTTTCCTTCCCTGGGTTTTCCCGTACGGACGTCCTCAGTAAGAGGCTGAAATCTTCGCTTTAAATGCTCCTTATTATTATTCTTATTATTATTCTTATTATAATTCTTTATTCGGAAGGGGAGACTCAAGGTCTAGTCAGGGATGGGGAAGGTGGTAAAGAAGGTGATAGCGTTTACATTCTCTTGTGTATCCCCGTGGTACAAGTGAAAGTCCACAGGGACATAACGGTCTCTCTTGGGTGAGCCCGGCCCATAGGAGGCGATGCCCACTCCTGGATGGTCTTTAAATCTGTGGAAGCGTATTTGGCAGTGTCGGGACACGTTGCCTTAACAATGCCCATACTATCTTTTGTATGAGAAATTGCCTTAGGGCCGACCTCCATGCAGCGAAATGTCGGCGAAAAAGCGAAAACGACGCCCAGCTATTCGCCGGGGACCAACGCGTGCTAGATGTCGAACGCGCGGCGGCGAACGCGACCGGAAGCGGCAAACTGGATTTTGAAGCCGCAGCCAATCACAGCTTTGTACTTCCTGTCTGCGCAGAGCGCCTGCGCACTCGGCAGCCAAAGAGCAGACGATTCTTTCGCGCCTTTTCTGGGTACAGTTGTATCTAGTTGTATCTCTTGGACAGTAAGCATGGAGAGGAGACTCTTTAAGAGACGATGGCGGCGGCGCGTAGTTGCCATTTGGAGTGCACCACGGTGTGCAAAAGTGTAGTCGAAATGGAAAAATTCAGCGCGTGAAACTGTTAGTATCTGCAAAGCACAACAAGAGCAAAGCAAGACCTCCGAGCAGCTTCACCCATTCTCGTCATTTGGAAATGTTTGTGGGTAAATATAGCCCGTCTTCAAAAAAGGCTTATAGAATAAACAAATCAGTAAATAAACATTATTTCAGGTGTTTACATCAAGTTTTATTACTTCCTAGTTAGGTTTTGTTTTCGGCAAATTGTGAGCAAGGTTTTATTTACACACATGTTGTTTTAGAATGTACATCTGGCAACCTTGATGCAAGCCGCTCGATCGTCGGCGGCGTTGGCCGCATCACGTTGCATGGGAGGTTGGGGTGGCCGAAAAATTAGCGGTGCGTCAAACCACGGCGGCCGCCGCGCGAAGTTTGCCGAGGAATTTCGCTGAATGGAGGTCGGCCTTTAGACTTGTACAACAGTCTTCGTGGAAGAGCATGCTAATTTCTTGGTAAATCGTCGTATCTGTTTTGTTTCTTATGTGTATATTTTTGCTGGGTCGTAATTGAATTGTGTTAGGCAGAGAAAGTAGCGCTTGTTTACCGGCATTGCAGCTGTGAAGTATTTTTGCATGCCTATTTCACTATGTACAACGCTCGAGGAAGCAACAGTGGAACTTGAAGTTTAATTTTAGCAGTGGGATCGCTGAATCAAGCAAACGGATCGCCATTATTCCGCCGGTTGTTTTGGGACCTCCTAGGGCTATTTCCAACTGTCGCCGTCTTTGTGTCACCATAAACAATAAGATATTTTTGTTTTCCTGTAGTTGTTAAAGGGGGCTCACGTCTTCGTTTGAAAATATGCGCATTTATGAAAAATTTATGGCGCCTATATTTGCGACCTTGGAGGCCTAAAACATTGTTTTTTCTGCCTATTTTTGGCGCCTGAAACGGGCTTTTTATACCTTAATATACGGTCTCTACTGATCGTAATCTATATTATTCCCATACTTTGGAGCACGGAGATGAAAGGAGAGGGAATAGCAGTACAAAGAGACCCAACCCCCTAGACAGCCTTTGATGGTCTCTTGGTAGGGCTAGTGATCTCCCTTAAGTGTTGTAGAATATTGAAGCCCGTAATATCGAGAATTGAGATATAAACCTAGCAGCATTACGTTGGCTCATAGCCTTTGCTTTTGACCAATGTGTACGGTACCAGTGATTTTCTCGCACAGTTTTTTTCGAACGCGCTACTTTGCTCTCTGGTGACTCTCTTTAGCCTACGAGTGCAACCGAGTCAGAGCAAGAAAAACAGAACGATAACCCAGTTTTACTAAATGCCTGCTCCTTGTGACCTCTTTGCGTTAGAGGTCGCATCCTGGGTGAGTATGTACACCTATTCATACTTGCAGAGCACAAAGCATTCTGCTGTAAATCTTTTTGACGTACGGTTATACTATGCTTCTAGCCCACGACTAGATAGCCAGGTAACTTTAAACGTGACATTGTTGGATGTTCGGAGGTCACCTAGTCATTCGTAAAATCTTTTTTTTTTCATTGCATACCGTGTCGCTAAACCACAGGCATTCACAAGCCTCGTACCATATAAAATCAGCGAGTCATCCCTATTCTACATGAAACATGGGTGATGAAAAAAAAATAAATGAAGAAGCCAGTAGGCGATTATGGACATTTATGGAAAAGCGTTATTGGGGGTCACGGATGACAACAAATAATTCAAGAGATGTTGACGTGAGAATAATGGTCTAAGAGGGCACTGTTCATCTGTCGCATACCGTGTACCACTGCCCCCAAAATTGTCTGTGTTAACTTGCGCAGAGTGCATCAAGGCTCGCGAGTACCTGGACAGCAAGCTCAGCAAATCCCGAGAACCTTGCACGGACTTCTACGGCTACGTGTGCGACTCGTGGAAGAACCGAAGCTCCAGCTTCCGGCGTGACATGTCTCGGCGCCTACTCACTTCCGTCAACGCCACGCTCTTTTCCGGCGAAAAGACCCTGCAACCCGGGGAAGAGGCCCAGGGCATGCACATTTTGGGGCCCGTCTACAGGTGAGCCGCGCGTAACTGAAAGAGCTTCACTGCGGTGGTGACCACATTAACCCTGGGGCAAACGGACACGGCGAAATTAAAATATCATCTTGGTTCAAAACCGAAGCAAGTTCACCATTACCCAGTTACTTCAGCCCTTAGGGGCCCACGTTATTGGTTTACAACACCAGGTCTTCCTCACCGGCCGCGGTGGCTCAGTGGATAAAGCGTTGCGCTGCTGAGCACAAGGTCAGGGGTTCGATTCCCGGCCGCGGCGGCCGCTTTTCTGATGGAGGCGAAAACCAAATGCGCCCGTGTATGCGAGATTTCGGCGCACGTTAAAGATCCCCAGGTGGTCAAAATTAATCAGGAACCCTCCAGTACGGGGCGCCTCAACGCCTGCGTTGCTTCGGCGCGTTGAACCCAACAATCAATCAATCAACCAGGTCTTCTTCCACGGGGGGCAGCAAGGAGATGGAAGCCGCTGCACTTCGGCAAGTGTTAACAAGTCCCGGTTGAAATGCGGCAGACATTTAGGTGGCATTGTGCAAGTGAAGTGGCGTCTTCATATGCACAAGTTTGGCTTCGACAACGTGCGATACCACTTGAGAATAGCTGCTTTCGGGCCAGTTTTCACTCTCATGCAACTTTGTAAAATCGAATCAGCGAACGTACCAAGGCGATGCTTCCTGCACCGCAGGCCTTTGTATTGAATGCTTATTATCTTTGTCATTTTTTTGATACTGCGTGATGCCTAGTGGCTTCGCACTGTAAGGAACCCAGAACAGTGTCTTGTTCTGTAAGATATTGAACACAAAGCAATGTCTAATAATTCTGTGTAAATGTTGGAACAAACATGCTGAATTGCAGAATGCTCAAGATATGCTCGAGCACTAGGTCACTAAACCCATGCGATGGCATACCAACGTGGGCATGTCCGTCAGTATTTTCGGTAGCCTTAAAAAGTCGCTGTCATCCTCGTAACCGAAGTGGGTCACGTCTTCCACATTCATTCATACACTCGGCTCACTTCGGCCGGATCTTCTGGGGACGCCGTCTAGAAGGGCTGTAAATAATTTAGTATGCATAGTTGCACCTTGTTTGGCACCTTTTGCAAAAAAAAAAACATATTTCTTTCTCTCGTAAGAAGCTACTCAGCGTCCTTGTTATTGTCCTGTGTGGCGCGCAAGCCAAATCACCTCTTCCGCATTCTAAACTAACGATGACGTTGTTGTCGCCATGGAAAAAAAAAAACGGTGTCATAACCTGCAAGAAAGCGCACAACATATCTCCGCGTTCAGCAGTTCTATTTCTGGAGCTGTTAATGGCACGAAGGTCATCTACGATGATGTCACTGCTTATCACGTACAGCTCTCGGTGGGCTATAGAAATCTGTAGCTCCTGGCAATGTCACGTTTACAGCTAACTACCATACTCTTTCAGTTCTGCGCACACCTTAATTTCAAATCTTCTCCCCCATTTACAAAAAAAGGTTTGAAGTACGGTTTTAAGATGAATGTGATGAACATTTAAGCACCTTTCCCCCCTTGAGCATTATGGTATCGAATGAATAACTGCCTAGTTTAAGAACAACCCGTAAACACGCATAGGCAAATTCTTCACGGAGGTTCTAAATTACCAGGCCTTTAATTTGTATACGCTTCGGGCTGCATTGTTATGTGTAGTAGGAGCAAGCTGTTATTTTTTCTAGGTCAGCCTACTTTTATTACTGTGGGATTACTAACCCTTCATAGCTGATCGTGCTACTGTGTCATAGTGTACGTATTTGTCTCTGGCCCGGATAAAGAATCGTAGTCAAGCTCAAACGTCTGCCCATAAACGAAATTTCTATGTAATTGTTTGCTTGATTACTGGGGATACAATGGTATTTTGGGAAACAAAAGAGGGAACATAATGTCAGTGTGGCTGCTCTCCGCAGTAGCGTAGATGTACCGCGTGAGGGATACCGGGAGTACTCCGTAAATCTTGGCAAAGAAACGTGGGACACACAAACGGAAAACGTAGTGCACACTGTAAAATCGTGTATAGGCAGATGCATAACAAACAGATGCATCGAAGTTGCCCTAGCTCGGTTACGGAAAGACCACACACATGCAACACACTCAGGCTTGTTCACTCGATCTTCAAACCCCAAGTGCAGCACTTGCGACGAGTGCCTAACCCTAATTCACACACTAATCCAATGCAAAACACTTCACACAACACGACACAAATTATTTCGAGACATGTACAGGCGCACTTTTTCACTACATCCATCATTGTCTTTAGCGTATGATCACATGATTCCTCACGCAGAGTCATTAAGTACATATCTAAGATCAAATGTTCACAGCTCATTTTGTATCATGCATGATCACTACTTAGCCCTATACACCATGAGTGAAACTTAAGTGCAAACAGACACAGGGACGAGAAAGGCAAACGACACCAGCGCTTTCTATCAACTACAATCTATGCGACGTACTAGAGATTGCATCACAAACGACAATGATGAGCTGGCCTTTGTGAATCGTAGTGGAATCCCCGTGGCGGCGTTTTTGGAGCTGCTTCGTTTCTACCTTCACAGTACTGTTGTGGGGTTTGAAGATAAGGTATACGTACAAAAGTCGGGAGTGTGAATTGGGTCTGAGATTGCGCCAGTCCTCAGCAACATTTTTTGGGGCAAGGTTGACTGTGATGTGCAGCTCGCTTTACAGGGCGTTGCCACTAAGGTTTTCCGTTTTGTGGACGATTTTTTGGTCCTGGGCTGCAACGTACAAATTGAGTCCTTCCAATGTGCTGTTCTTGCTGCCTTCAAGGCGAAACTTAAAGGTTTGAAGTTCACGGCCGAGGTTCCCGTTGACGGCACCTTGAAATTTCTTCACCTCGAGCTCCGTTTCTTGCGGCATCATACATGCTGGATGTACGCGTCCCGTTCAAGTAAGCCGCTCTTGAACTTCGCTTCCTTTCATTCGAAGCTAGTTAAGAACAGGATAGCCCACACGTGCCTGAAATCCGCAGTCAACAAGTCCTGTTATCATTTGGCGAAACAAAGCTTCAATGCGCAAATAGTTCGGCTGGAGAACGCTGGCTTTCCCCTCTTCGTGCTCCAGGCGATCTGTCAGCGTCTTGTGAAGCAGTGGAAAGGGTTCGCACATCACATAACAGATATCGACCAGAGTAAAAAAGTGGCGGTCATCCCCTATGTACATGTGCGGTCGCATCGCCTTAAGAAGACGGCTGACAGATTCAGGGTTAAGGTGGTTTTCTCGGCCAGGAACAAGCTAGGCAGATTATGCAGCATGGTGAGCAGCAGGCTCGATTCCCAAGGTTAGGCGGCTGATGTCACAAACTGCCAAGATCCTCCACTGCAACGACCGCTACGACGAGACGACCAGCAGCCAGTACCTGAAACTTGTTTAACCCAACCGATTGCCTGCGAAGAGCTGGTAGATATCGACGGCTGTACGACGACTGCATTGGCCGATACCGCTGCTGATCGTTCAGTCATCAGTGCAACTCTGGCTTCTACGCTAAAGAAAGTCATCACACCCTGGACTGGCCTGCAAGTTCGCACTGCTCCAAACAATCTGATCACCCCATTGGGTAGGTATACTGCGCGCATAAAAATTCACGGTTTCACCTGCGTTAACGACTTTATTGTGCTCCTTAATTGCTCGAGGGACTTAATTCTCGGCATGGACTTTCTGCAGACAAATGGGGCTGTTATCGACCTGCAAAAATCGAAAATTAGCTTCTCGACAAAGGGAGCTATAGCAAGCAACATTGAAGACAAGCGCGACGGTGCACTACGCATTGTTGACGACGACGTCACACTGCCTGCCCGTTCTATCCTCTTTGTAATGGTCAAAAATGACAAATTCGCGGATTGTGAAGGCATCGCTGAAGGCAACATTCAGTTATTGCTGGATAGGGGTATTTATTTAGCTAGAGGATTTGTCAACTTGCACAACTGATGCACTCAAGTTTTGGTCACCAATTTTTCCAACGAACGTCGACATCTTGCGAAAGGCACTGCAGTCGCATTCATTGAGGAAGTCGCTGACGTTACGCACGTGGGCGTGCTCAGGACGCTGTCTCTTGATTCGCTCACAGGTGACACCGACATACCAGTTGAAATAAACAACGACCTCCCGGCCGCTCAGATAGAAGCCCTAAAACGGCTAGTGTACGACTTCGCCGACTGTTTCGCCACGTCTTCCAAAGTGCGCCGTACTCCCATCGCGAAGCATAGCGTCGTGACTGTTGAATCCACTAGACCTATGCGTCAACAACCCTACCACGTGTCGCCTAAAGAGAGGGAGGCCATCAAAATGCAGGTCAAAGAGATGCTCGCCGACGATGTTCTCCAACCATCCAAGAGTCTGTGGGCCTCCCCAGTTGTACTCGTAAAGAAAAAGGACAACACGCTTCGCTTTTGCATAGACTATCGCAAACTGAACAGTATCACTAAACGCGATGTTTATCCACTTCCCCGAATAGCTGATACCTTGGACCGTTGCGTAACGCTAAATTCTTCTCGTGTCTGGGCTTAAAATCTGGTTACTGGCAAATAGAAGTTCATGAAAGGGACCGTCAGAAAACAGCATTCGTTACACCATATGGCCTATACGAATTTAAAGTCCTCCCATTTGGCCTCTATTCTGCCCCTGCAACGTTCCAGCGTATGATGGATACCGTACTCGCTGGATTTAAATGGCAGACTTGCCTTGTTTACTTGGACGATGTAGTCGTGTTTTCTAGTTCTTTCGAAGAACACCTAACACAACTGCGAAGCGTTTTGGAAGCAATCTGCTCTGCCGAGCTTACTATTAAGCCTCAAAAATGCCACCTTGGGTTCCAGGAGCTGAAATTTCTTGGACACATGGTTAGTGCGCAAGGCGTCCGCCCAGATCCGGAAAAAACTGCGGAGGTGAGCTCTTTCCCAGTACCAAACGACACAAAAGCTGTCCGACGCTTCCTCGGTCTCTGTGCCTACTACAGACGCTTTGTCGAAGGGTTCTCTGGAATTGCGGAGCCACTCACGCGCCTCACAATAGAAGACGTACCCTTAGTTTGGACGGAAGCGCAGACAGTGGCAATTGATGAACTGCGTAGCCGCCTGCAAACGGCCCCAATCTTGGCCCACTTCGATGAAGATAGCGACACAGAAATCAGAACTGACGCCAGTAACGTCGGCATCGGTGCTATCTTGGTTCAGTGGCAGCAGGGTGCCGATAAAGTTATAGCCTATGCCAGTCGCACACTGTCTAAAGCTGAACGCAACTATTCGGCGACAGAAAAAGAGTGTCTTGCCGTGATATGGGCTATAACTAAATTTCGGCCATATTTGTATGGAAGGCCCTTCAGAGCCGTAAGCGGTCACCATTCGTTGTGTTGGCTTGCCAACCTCAAGGACCCCTCCGGTAGACTTGCTCGATGGAGCCTTCGGCTGCAGGAGTACGACGTAACGGTCGTGCATAAATCTGGAAAGAAGCACAGTGATGCCGATTGTTTGTCGCGGGCGCCAATTCTGAATGAGGCACAAGAAATGGAAGAGGATTTCCCGCTCCTCGGGGTCGTCCATACTGCGGACATGGCCCTTTACCAGCAACGGGACGCAGACTTACGGCCACTGATTGAGCACCTTCGCGGCGAAAACACTACGCCACGCCGCTTCTTTCTTCGAGGTTTGGCTTCGTATTCCCTGCAAAACAATGTGCTCTACAAACGAAGCTGCGGCAGCAAGGAGAAATTTCTTCGGTTAGTGCCATCTACTCTGACAAGCGAAATTTTACGAGCCTGTCATGACGAGCCTTCCGCCGGGCACCTAGGTGTTAGTCGCACCTTCGCTCGGATTCATGAACGGTATTACTGTCCCAACCTTCTCCGATCAGTACGACACTACGTGAGGACTTGCCGGGATTGCCAGCGCCGCAAGAAACCTCCGGTCAGGCCACCGCGATTCCTTCATCTAGTGGATCCTCCCGACGCGCCGTTCCGGCAAGTTGGGATGGACCTCCTTGGGCCTTTTCCAACATCGGCGTCGGGGAACAAGTGGATCGTAGTAGCCACCGATTACTTGATGCGTTATGCCGAGACCAAGGCCCTCCCCTACGGCACCGCTTCTGAAGTCGCCAAATTCTACGTTGAACACATTGTTCTACGCCACGGCGCGCCGACGATTGTTATAACAGACAGGGGCACCGCTTTTACTGCCACCTTCCTACAGGACGTCTTCAAGCTAACCAATAGCACTCACCGGAAATGCACTGCCTACCACCCTCAAACCAACGGCCTCACCGAACGCCTTAATAAAACCCTAACTGACATGCTATCCATGTACGTGGACCTGCAGCACAAAAACTGGGTCGGAATACTTCTCTACGCAACGTTTGCCTACAACGCTGCTATGCAAGAAACAACGCGATGTGCGGCATTTGAACTTGTTTACGGACGCTCTGTAACGACAACCTTGCATGCAATGTTGCCTGTCGATTCAAGCGACGTTACCAGCACTGATGCCGAGGCTTTTACCCAATGGGCGGAGGAAGCACGCCAGCTAGCACGCGTCCGCATTCAACATCAACAAGAAATCGACGCCGAGAAATACAAGGGACGCCGTAACGTCGACTATCGACCAGGCGACCTTGTGTGGGTGTGGACGCCGATTCGCCGCAGAGGACTTTCAGAGAAGCTGCCTCGGCGATACCTTGGGCCTCACCGTGTTCTTCGCCGTCTGTCCGACGTTACGTACGAGGTCGTACTCACCAAGCCGTATGTGGTACGCACCAAGCCGTACTACACCCGGTCTTGCGAACCCGAAGCATGATGCTATGCGAGCTTACGTGCCCTGACTGTCGCCCATTACTGAACATCTACGTGCCTATTTTGCGTTTTGCTTCCCTGGCATCGGGCCGATGCCAACTTGGAGGGGGGAGCAATGCCGCGACTTTGTTATTGTGGGAGCAATCGCCTACCGCTAATGGGGCTAATGGGGAGCTAATGGGGCTGTTTGTAGTAATGGGTATGTGCTGAGTGCTGGACGGAGGAGAAAGAAGTCCAAGCTCGCTTGCTCTAGCTTGCTTGTGGATCGCCAGTGTTTGCCGGCACAAGTTCGCCCTGTTATCAAACGCTTTTACTCTCCTTACTGGAGCTCATCGCTACAATATATACAGGGTGTCCCAGCTATCATGCACTAAGATTTAAAAAAAGAGAAATGGCGTTACTCGAAGAAAACATACTGCGTAACGTTTGCAGTACTGTGGAGAAGCGGACAGTATTTTTTTTTCATTAATGATACTTAACTAATTATTTGTAATTAATTATCTAAGTCGAGAATTACTGTCCCAATCACTAAAGTGTCAATGAGCCACTTGTAGGTACCCACGAGGGGCATCTAACTGCGGTATTTTCAGAGACGAGCTAATTGCGCACTCATTTATTCTGGCTGAACAAGAAAACCCGCGAAATATGAAAAATACCACGTGACGGCGCTTACGCGCGCATTGTAAAGCAGCGCCCCCAAATAAGCTGATTGAAAGCAACTGCTTCGCCTGTCACCCGCCCGAAGAGACAGCGCATTCCCTTGGTAATGGCATGCATGGAAGGAGCAGCAGCAGCAAGATTCGCGCGGCGCGTGTGCAGATAAGGCACAAACTCGGTCGGGATTTATTCTTTCTTTATTTTGTTTATCTCATGCTGGCTAACTCAGAGGCAGCCTGTTTGAGGGCATTCCTTTACGATGCGCGCTAATGCGCGCGGAGGCACCGTCACGTGGTATTTTTTTATATTTCGCGGGTTTCTTTAGTCCGAATAAATTAGTACGCAATTAGCTCGTCGCTGAAAATACTGCAGTTAGATGCCCCTCGTGGGTACCTACAAGTGTCTAATTGACACTTCAGTGATTAGGACAGCCCTTCTCGAGTTACATAATTAATTACAATTAATTAGGTAAGTATCATTAACGAAAAAATTCCTGTCCGCTTCTCCACAGTACTGCAAACATTACGCACTAGGTCTTGTTCGAGTAACGCCATTGCTCTTTTTTTAAATCTTGGTGCACGATAGCTGGGACACCCTGTATATATATATATATATATATACATATCAAGGTTGCAGTCGGCATTGCCAGTGCTATTCGGCTTTTTCGAAATATTTAATAGGGCCGAATGACGTGTGCTTGTCACGTTTCTTTGATTCATTGATAAATAAGCGAAAATATAAGTCGAGAAAAAATCCGCCGTTTTCCGGGAGCGGGACTCGAACCCACATCTCCGCATAACCGGTGCGGTGCGTTCACCATTACGCTATCCCCACAGCGGCTTCTCTCTCGACTTTAAAGCGGGGTTTATATTTACAAGAGCTCTGAGGCCGGTCAACTAGCGCCGCCCCTCGACTACCGCGGGAGACGTAGAACGTCTTCTTTCCCAGCGGCCGCCACGTAGAACGTGGTCGGAGGTCGGGGTTAGCAATTGGCATATCCGAACTGCTGGAGCCAGTGCCTCGTAATGCATGTAGCAGAACAGAGAGATACGGGACGAGGGACTCGGTAAAGATACATATCAAGGTTGCAGTCGTCATTGCCAGTGCTATTCGGCTTTTTCGAAATATTTAATAGGGCCGAATGACGTGTGCTTGTCACGTTTCTTTGATTCATTGATAAATAAGCGAAAATATAAGTCGAGAAAAAATCCGCCGTTTTCCGGGACAAACGGTTATCATGCCTTCGCATTACATGCCCTGCCCACGTCCATTTCTTCTTCCTAATTTCTCTTAATATGCCCTTAACACGCGTTTGTTCCTTGATCCACTCCGCTCTCTTCTGGTCCCTTAATGTTACACCTACCATCTCCCGTTCCATCGCTCGCTCAGTCGCCCTGGATTTAAGTTGAACCCTCTTAGTGAGCCTCCAAATTTCTGCCCCGTAGGTGAGCACCGGTGAGGTGCCGCTGTCATACACTTTCGTAGTAGTGCTCCTTTTGGGCTCGCAGCAGGGCCGTAGAACACGGAATGTTTGCGGGAAAGTTGTCGTTGGGGGTGCCCGAAACGCATGAGCCTTGCGTATATCGAACTAACCGAGGCTTTGACGAGATGCTTTTACAAGTGGTTGGCGGTAGTCCTGGGCTAATAATGAGGTAGGCGAGCGGGCGCGGGGTCGTTCATAAGCATTTCTCCTCCCTTTATATGCCGTTGTAGTTTTTATCTCCAGCAGTACTTATGTACTTATTTCTGCTTACGCCTTCCGCAGGTCGTGCTACGAGTACATGTCAAGGAAGGTGGATCTAAAAGAGGCGATTGAGGAAGCGCGGGAGCTTCTGTTCGTGGATCAGCTGCTCGCTGCCGCCTCTTTCTTTAACGTTGTGCGATACCTGGCTGAGCGGTCCTTGCAGGTAAAGAAAACGCAGACATAGTTTCACGGAATAAGGTGACGCATCCGGTGTCATGCGGCAAACGTAGCGCACTTGTCCTCGTGCCTTCACTACAAAATAAAGCATACGGACGTAGCGAGAGCGTAGTACATTTAGTTTGGTTATGTAGGCATTGTATAAATGCCTACCCATGGGCAAGGGATCAATATGAAAAGCACCACAATGGCGAAATAGCAATAAACACAGTAGTCACCGCGTAAGAAGGTCTCCGATATAGTCGTCCCCTTCTTATTCTGACCACTCGTGACATTTCAGAGTTTTAACACCCAAAGCTACACTTGTGAGGCGCGCCGCAGTGGAGGGCTCCGGATTAGTTCTTACCTTCTGGGAATCTTGAACAAGCGCGGGAATGTTGATACTCGGGAGTTTTATTTCTAGAATATACCGGAAATGTGGCCGCTGCGGCCCTCATCAAACCCACGTACTTGGGCTGAGCAGCCGCATTTTAGAGCCAATGAGACGCGTTAAGGGATCTATACATGGTGTAAACGGAGCTAAAAGACTGCCTGGTTACATGCGCCATCGCTTTCGGACATCATTTTTAGAGGAGGAAGCAGCTGATCGCTTCTGCGAGCATTGAGTTTCTAGCGACTACGCGGCTCATATCAAGGCTGTCTGTGTCGTTATAGGCAGCCATTATACCATGCGCTTGCCTTAGTTTCGTCATTGGCTTGGACTGAAACGTTTAGTGGCCATATATTCGAACACAGTGGCACAAAAACGCAAAGAATGTGTTATTATGCAAGTGGAAAATAAAACAGGCTGTTTTAAAGCTAAGGAAACCGGAAGTAAAGCGTATTTTTGCCGGAATGGTTGTTCCTACTATTGTGCTGGCCAACCTAGTAGTTAAGAACAATGCTAATATATTGTAGGAGAAGCTAATTAGAGACAATAATTTTATTCATTGTACCATTATTTCAAATAATAAGTTTTGAAGTGCCTGGAAATGTTTTTGAGCGGACCTATGAAAACGTCGCCTTCGTTGTGAACCGGAGCACCGACCATCAGCTACAGTTTACCAAAAATTGTTGCTGACGGAGTTGGTTCATACTTGAAGAAGAAAAAAGAAAACACGGCGTTAAACAGTCGTGGACAAAGACAAAATAGGACAGATACAGGCGCCCGTATCCGCCGTATCTTGTCTTTGTCGAAGTATACGTTCAGTTTCTTTTTTTTAAGCGAAGTTTTTTACCTCTACTTCGAAGGGTTCTGTCGCGACCATCAGTGGCAACAGAAAACTGCCGCGAATGAATAAAGGACGTTACTAGCACCGTCGCGAATCGAACCATTTTTTTCGTCAGCTGAAACTATTGCGGCGGCATATGACCCGCTCAGTCATACGTTCCATAGAGTTTCTTAGTATGTATACTAGAGAGGAAACTACATAAGAGAATCCATGTCGTCGGGGGGGTTATGGGAAGACCGCCGCTTCTGGCTTGGGCTTGGCATGACAATTAGATTCTTAAAGGAGCCATGAAGACAAAATACAAGTTGAGTTTATTAGAAAGACTGCTTAGTCCCGATAACAGTGATACCAATATCATCGCACTCTTCGAACAAATAACGGAGATATTAAAGAAAACGTGTGAAGCAGTCGCGACCCCCTAGCCAATTTCCCGCAACTTTTCTATGACGTCACGGAACCTTGTTTGTGCTATTGGCGGCCGCCTAACTGACGTGTCGCGACGACACATCACTGGACGTCTGTAATGGGGCCTCTAGTTCCATTTGATCGCATCACTTGAATGCTAACGTGCAGTTAACGCACTGAAAATTATATTTTATTGTTTGCCCGTATGACGTCATTGTCGCTTAACACGTCACTGTGGCGCAAAATTTGAAAGTTTTTAAATACGTCTTGCTTTTTTTTCGTTAAAAAACATATTTCGTGGCTGTAATGCAGCTGAGTGAGATACTGAATCTTTAGTTCTTTCAAATTAAACAATGTTGTATTTTCTCTTCATGGCTCCTTTAAGCGGTTTTGGAGATTTGCACTGTTCACTATGCATTCACACGTCTACGAGCTACGAGGTAGCCGAAAGCGGCCCTGTTCTGTGGTAGCGGTGAGCTATAGGAACTGCGCGTTTGGTGAACGAGCAGGCAATGCGTGATCGCACCTAACGTTGGTCATGCCGAAGTCGAAAAAACATATGGCTAAGCGGGTAATATACCGCCGCGAAACTTGTAGCTGACGAAAAAAAGAAAGCTGTGGCTAGCGTTCTGTCCAGACGGAACGATGTACAAGTGCTAAAGTTCCGTCCAGACGGAGCCGGCGTGAAATTTGTACAGTCCCGTCCAGACGAAAGCAAAACCGGCTGATTGGACGCCATGCTCACTCTTCAGATTTGGTGTAGAGGGTGCGCCTCCGACACTGGCACACTTGTACCGCGTTCGATTCCCCCCGGACATGCTTTTTTAATTTTTTTTTTTTTTTGCGTGGTTGTGCCAGCGCTTAGTAACAGCTAACTTCGCGCCCACTTTACAATTGACGCGGTGAGAGCAGTCGGTCTTGATTTTGCGCTCAACCGGCCGCTCCGGCTACCGAGAGCCAAGGCCGACGTATCCATCGCCAGAGTTCCGATCATCTGTAGTTCGTAGTGGTGATCACTAATTAACGGTTATTCTGGCTAGTCAATTAGCGGAAGCGGTTTGTTCGGCTGGGTAAATATCAAGAAAGACTGCTCTCGCTGCTTGGTGTGAAGCGGGCGTGGTCGAGGTAGCGGCTTGGAGTTCCGTTTGATGGAGTGAGAGTTTGTATGGAGACTCGGCGGGAGTAACCGCAGTTAAGTCTAACCTTGGTTACTAAACCTTAACCGCGGTTATCGCAAACTGCGGTTTTGGCTGTTACACGCGAAATTTTAAGTGTGGTGACCGCGGTCACTTGGTTATGAGCGTAACAAAAATAAATTAACCACTTTTAACTTCACAATAAAAAACAAAATGGAAGCAGTGTAGACAAAATGAAATATCGTTAAAACAGTCACTTCTGACCCAAACGCAACGCACTCGCGCGCGGCGGGATTTAGGAGAGGGGCTTCCACAACAGCTCGCAACCGGCTTGGTTTTGTCGCGTTTATTCGGTGTTGTGAACTTTAGGCTTAGCATCGCGGTGGATATTTGACCGCCGGTCCGCCGCTATCTCTACAACTGCGAATTACAATCCATAGCACAATTTTTCACTACACTAACATCCACTTTCTCGCATGTGGAAGTTCCTTTCCGCGATCAGATTGATTTTGAAGAGCGGCGACAAGATGTTGCTGCCGTGGTCTGTGCCGGTTCGAGCCGGTTTCAGTGCCGTGCGGGCACGCGCGCCGGCACGTTTGCAGGCACGGCCGAGTGCTGAAAACGCTGAAAACGTTTCCGAGTGCTGAAAACGCACCATGATTGCCTGCTTTGGCGAACGATGCCCGGAATTGACAAATTAGCACGGCTTTTGTCGTAGTTGATCGGGTGGATCGGGAAACGAGCCGCTGCTGTCTGGCAGTCGCGCTGACTGCGAGAGCGACGCAAAGAACGCAAGCGCCTCTTGGGAGTAGCTTCAGGGCGCCCGTTATTTGAGAACCTTCGTCTCCTCCGAACGCTAGGAGATTTTTTTTTTTTTTCACCTCCGCTGATGCGCCGCAACTTGCGTCCCAACTGACTTGTGCGATTTTGAGCATTGCGGCTGCGGGAACTGCGGTTACGGTGACCGAACTGAGGTGGCCAAGCTCAGTGTGCATCACGGTTAGCGGGGTAACCGCAGTTTAGTTTGTCGTGTAACGCAGCAAACTGCGGTTTTGTCTAACCGCGGTTCGCTTAACCGTGGTAAAGTATGCCCGTGTAACTAGGGTATTAGTCCGATCGCCTTTGTTAATTTTTACCCAACCGGTCAAACCGCTTCCGCCAGAGCCACATTGGATTTATAATCACTCTCAATGAGATGATCGGCCGTCAAACGAACCGCCAATCTCGACCACGCCCGCTTCACAACGAGCAGCGCGACCAGTCTTTCTTGATATTTACCCAGCTGAACGACCCCCTTCCGCTCATTGACTAGCAGGAATAACCGTAATTAGTAATCACCATTATGAACTACAGATGATCGGAACTCTGGCGATGGATACGTCGGCCTTGGCTCTAGTGAGCGGTAGCCGGAGCGGCCGGTTGCGTGCAAAATCAAGACCGACTGCTCTCACCGCGTCAATTGTAAAGTGGGCGCGAAGTTAGCTGTTACTAAACTCTGGCACAACCGTGCAAAGAAAAAATAATGAAGCATGTCCGGGGGGAATCGAACCACGTACAGGTGTGCCGTTTTCGGAGGCGCAACCTCTACACCAAATCTGAAGAGTGAGCATGGCGTCTAATCAGCCGGTTTTGCTTTCGTCTGGAAGGAACTGTACAAATTTCAGGCCGGCTCCGTCTGGACGGAACGCTAAGCTCTCAGTTGTATTCCGTCTGGACGGAACTTTAGCACTTGTATATCGTTCCGTCTGGACGGAACGCTACACACAGCCAAAAAAGAAACCAAACGTACTTCGACGACGACAAGATACGACATATAGGGGTGCCTGTATCCGTCGTATCTTGTCTTCGTCCACGGCTGTTTAACGCCATGTTTTCTTTTTTTTTTTTTGCAAGTATGAACCAACTCGCTCAGCAACAATTTGTGAAACTGTAGCTGACAGTCGGTGCACCGGTTGGTTCACCCTGAAGCAAACGAACGCGCCGTTTTCATTAGCACGCTCATAAACATTTCCAAGCTCGAAAAACATCTCATCACTTGAAATAGTTATAAAATTAATAAAATAAGAGTCTCTGGTGAGTTTCCCTCAAAATATTAACACCGTTGTTAACTATCAACTTGGCCTGCAGAATATTATGCAGAACCACTGCGGCAATATTACGCTCTACTTCCTTTTTGCATAGCTTTAAAACCAGCCTGTTTTATTTGCCACTTATATAATAGCACACAATTCTTTGCGTCTTTGAGGTATTATGTTCGGATCTACGGCCACTTGAACGTTTCAATCCATGCCAATGAAAAAACTAAGGCAACCGCACCATGTAATGGCGGCCTATGACGACACAGACGGCCTTGATATGAGCCGCATAGACGCTAGCGTCAGATTCCTCTCTACTGTATATAGTAAGAAAATCTATGGTACGTTCCTTCGACTCCGGTATCACCAGCGTTAGGTAAACGATCTCGCACTGCCTGCTCTTTCACCGAACACGCAGTTGCCACGGCTCAGGGCTACCACAGAACAGGAGGACTTTGCCTACATAGTAGCTCGTAAACGTGTGAATGCATAATAAAGAAAGCAAATTCCATAAACCGCTGAAGAATCCAATTGTCATGCCAAGCCTAAGCCAGAAGCGGCGGTCTTCCCGTAACCCCCACGACGACATGGATTCCCAGGTGCAGTTTCCTCTCAAGTATACTTACTACGAAAGTCTATGGCGGCGAAGGTCCGACAGATTGCCGTGGCGTGATACCCAGCGCCCCCAAGGGCGATTCTACCCCTTCAAGGAACGAAGGGCTCAAGTCAGATCAGCATTCATCCTACCCTGCCCACCGCGGTGGTTCGGTGTCTAAGGCGTTGTGCTGCTGAGCCTAAATACACGGGCTCTAATTGCGGCTGTGGCGGCCGCTTTCTGATGCAGGCGGAAAGCGAAAATGCCCGTGCTTTCGCGATTTTTCGCGCACGTTCAAGATCTCCAGGCTTGCCTGTCGGCAGAGGGGGTGGAGGAGAACTTGCCTCCCCCCCAGAAGCCATATGAAAACTATTGCCCCATTTACTACACCATCTCCTCCCAGCCCAATGCAATGGGTTTGCCCCCTACAGAGAAAATCCAGCCGACGCTGACGTCCTCAGACGGTCAAAAATAATCCGTAGCCGCCACTACAGCCCGCTGCATAATCTGTGTAGTTTTTGCACATACGACCTTTATAATCAGCAAATCAAATCATTTTTTGTACCCAATGTATGCACAAGTAATCGTCGAAACTTAACAAAAAAATCATCGTCTTTTATTCGCTGTCGCCTACAATTCAAGGTGATGTCTTTCAAGGTAAAAATGGCGAATGCGCAAATGATTGTCATGCATGCGGGCGCAGCGAACGAAACAGAGCAGCTTCGCAGAATGCCGTGAAAAGCTGGAGTGAGCATGCCCGTCAACGGCGCAGCCATGCTTGCCGTCAGCCTCTGTGTTCAACGTGTGCCTTCTGCGCGTCGCCTCAGGCCACCGCGAAGGGCTGAGCGAGAGGTCGCATCAGCGCGTGGGTAAAAAGAAGCCATCTAATACTGCTAATACTACACAAGGCTTTTCACATTTCCATCTAGCCCTGTCTAGGTTTCACTCATGCATTTTCTATTGCCCAGCGCGATGGTGCTCCGAACAAGGAATGTGCGTGTAATAAGGATCTTGCGAGGAGTACTGCGTTCTAATTGTGTACAAAATACATTTCCGATTAAGTCAGGCAGGCAACGCGCAACAACGCGCAGCGCAGCAGCTACGAAAAAATGTTTATTAGCATCATCGTCGTCATCATTATCATCATCATCATCATCGTATCTACCAAAATAAGCCTATTTAAGTCCACTAAAGGAAGAAAACCTCCCCTGTTGACTTCCACCCGCTCCTTTCTGGCGCTGTCCGAGAAAATTTGGTACGTCTGAACTTTAGTTTTTGCGTCCATCGGGACAATGTCCTACACTTCATATATGTCTCTCGCTATACACTGATAGCAAGGTCGTCCAGCGGTTGTCATTTCGCCGGGCTACATGGCAAGCCTGTGTCCATTGCATTGCCTAATTTGAACTGTTCGTATCTTCCACTGACGTTTGTTCTTTGATCTATGAAGCACCGATTGCTGACCCTACACTCTATTCCTGCAATTTTTCATTCTATGACCAGACAAGCCGACCAAAGCTTTTTTTTCCGGTTGCTCAGTAAAAGCGGGAAGCTTCAACTCTTGATGTCGTCACCTACGGTATGCATTGGATGCATACTATTCTCTATAGTGACAGAGGTAACTGAGTGTTTAATAATTAGAGTGCTTGCCTAGTATGCCCCCATCCCATACTTATGCGGCGCCGGATTTTGGTTCAAGTCGTGGGGATCAGCTGTGTCCACCTGCCAAAGGCAGTTACATTCATTAGTTGTGAAGAGCTATGCTGAAGAGGGTGTTATCAGCATGCATATTTATCACTGACTGTTTATTCGTACCCGCCCATTTTTTTTTTCAGTTCCTCAAGCAGTTTTTGCTGGTATTCTGGAGACTCAATAAAGCAAAACTGTGTCGTCTTTAAACTTCACTTGGCGCAAAAAGGCCATGAAGACAAAGCACAAGTTTGGTTCATTCGAAAGATTGCCTCGTTAGAATCATACTGACCCGAGTTTTAACAGACACTTCGCTCAAATAAGCTAAATGATTAGGAAAAAAAGGAAATGGCATGTAACGTACTAGCTCATTTCCCGCAACAGAACCTACGATGTCATACCAGCCACCTCAGCGATTGGCGGAGGCCGGCAAAAGCAAACAAAAATTAGGCGGAGCTTATAGCTTGCCGCACGAGCTATTTGCGCTAAACTTTAGGGCGCATTCTTTTTAAAGGAGTAAGAATGGTGGGACAAACAGTGGAAGTTACGAAAGCACACGTAAACATCGAAGTACATATGCGTGCTGTTGTTGGTACTAAGCGGGCTATGCTTGTTATAGCTGCACAGCAGTCCGCCGCTTTCGAGTTGTCTTACACGCACTGGCCGATTGGCGTAAGCGACGTTGCCTTACATCACCCTGTTTGTCGAGGATAATCCATGTTTCACGGAACGATTACTTTCTACGGTAACAAAAACAAGCAAGGTGGAAATACGGTCAAAAACAAAGCAATGGCAGACGACGGTCCGTGAATGAGTATGGTATCGCCATCTGGGAAGACTGACGGCAAGCAATGCTGCAGCCGAATCACGCAATGGAAGTTCGTTTGTATGCGCGCGCTTATGACTTCATTGATGACGTCCCAAAAACGCATGATTTGGCGGGAAAATCAAAATTTTAACTTAAATTGATTAATTTCTCAGTGAATACGGCATCATTTGCTGCCGGACAAGCGCTAGAGGTACTATAAAACAAGAAATCTTAAGAATAAAACAAACTTGTCTTTTGTCCTCGCGGCCCCTTTAAGTGAACCCCGTTTATCTGTAATTCTGCATTTTCCAAGTGAGCATGCCACAATACTCCTGCTGACAAGGACTGAACAACTTTGAAAAGATTAAATCTTCTGTCCTACTTCCTTTCGGATCGGAAACATTTCGCTGTTGCTGTGAAGGGTAATCCTGCCCGTACATTTCTTACATTTGTCGTCTAGAAGGCTTTATCTCGTGGAATTTGAATTCTTCCACCACTGGTTCGGTGTCGACTAAATCAAACTTTTTTTCGGGGTCTCAAGATGCCATGTAAAGGGGTTTTTTGTGCAGCGCGTATTTTTGGATTATTTGATTGATAACATGACTGTGTTGTACTGTATTATATCATTTACGAAACGCAGCCTGTAGGCTGAGTAGTGGTAATCTTGGGTGTCGCTGATACGGTTAACTGTTACCTTTATAAACAGCTTGTATACAACTGAGATTAGTCTGATGGGTCTGCAATTCTTAAGATATATGGTGTCTCCGTTCTTGTGAATCAGAAGCATGTTTCCGCACACGAAAGTACGAACTTCTTACCGATCCACTACGCGGGAAAATTTAATTCCGGATAAGGGGAGAAGAACGTCGGCTTAAGCTGACATGTAATTAGACAACAACATGATTTTACTGACAGTCTGCTGTGAATCCTGTACCAGAAAATAACAATTGGACGTCAGAAAATCTAACAGGACAATAAATGAATGCCGCCCAACAAGATATTTATGACTGTCCATAATCAAAATAATTTACCCGGTGAGTACCTTAAGATTCTGGAGACGGCTGGCGAAATTCTAGCTCTAATGCTGCTTAGTAGAAATTTAGGATCTGCCTTTCATGATAACTTCTGAATTGCTTTTATTTGTGCTACTTTTACTCTTCCCCCGCTGTTTCAACCTTTCCAGTGTAACCATACCGATGTGCACAATATACGATCAAAAAACGTGGGCCTGTTCATGTTTCATGGCACATAATTTCGCGTCTCCACAACCGTCACAGATCGGAATCGCCACGCTGTTCAGAATCAAGTACGTCTCCGAGGACGGGCGCACCATGCTGCTCATGGAAAGGGGTTTTTCCCTCGAATCAAAGTTGGGCGTCTCCGTCGCCGAGGGCGAAGCCCGCGGGCGCTTCGAACACGTCCTCCAGGTACGCGCGCCAACGCAAACTATTTTCTGATAACTGTTTCCAGAGGTACTTTACGAGACAAGCATGCCGCAAAGGTTTCCCCAAGATGGACAGTTGTCATTTTTTATCAATATAAAATACTCTACTGACTCTCTCACAAATAAAACGTTGGGCTGGCTCGCTACGATTGGCTTGCTTGGCTTGACTTGGCATGTCTTAACTTCCCTCAGATGGTCTGGGTAAGCTTGGCTGAGCTGGCCGGCCGGCCGGCTGACTTCGCCTTTGCGGTGGCTTGGCGGAGCGGATACTTGGCCTCCTACTCAATAACTCATTCATCAACGTCCACCCGAACCAACTCTAGGCCCAATAGGTTGGCCTTCATACTTGAAAAGCGCAAGGTGCTTCTGGTACTGATGCGTGAGCTGAATCTATGTATGAGCTGGCGACCAGATGAAATGCGGCAGCGGAATGCGGTTGTTGGTTTTTGCAGGTACCGGTAATACAAGTACAGCCTTGCATAAACGTTTGCACCACATGAACGCTATATATTGGCGCAGGGCACGTACCTGGTTTTCGGTGGTAAACTGCATATATCACGCTGCGAAATCGTAGGCATAAATATTTTTTTATGTAATATTAAGAAACAGTTGAGGCGGTAACTAATGTTACCCTAAGCAATAGAAACCCGCCGTGGTTGTTGGAAAGTTCAGAAACGTTCTGACAAAACCATCCAGCCGACGCCACGTAGTCACTGTTTTTGAGTTATTGGTTGTGTAAAGCAAATTCGATGTCCACGATACTTGAACCAACTGTTCGGGAAGTTATCAAATGAACTTGCGGTCACGTGCAAACACAAAACTACGATCTAAATCCAGGAAAAGGCAAGCGCCACTACTCCGCGATTGTTTCCGAAGCTTACTGCAGCCGGCGCGGCCGAAGGGTGTCCCCCTTTGACGTCTTAACGGGCGCGACCAATCAGGTGCGTCAAAAACGATCGCGTGCGCATTTCAAAAAGGAGCAGCGTTTTTCAAAATAAATGACGGTTGGACTCTCAAGATAAATTACGGTTAGACTCATGGATTCGAAATTCCAATGTGATATTCGGAGTCAGCGTGCGATAAATTCGTTTCGAACTTCATTTCTCTGAAGCGCTTCATCTTCCCTTTAAACATTGCTCGTTAACTTAAGACTAATTGTAGAAGGCAATATTCTCTCAGGGTTACATAGGCAGGATGTCCTACCCCGGCAACACCGCTATCCTAATCCTTTGGGTGAATTTGTATGCGCAGTCACGGCGCCTTCTAAGCTAACGTTTTTGTTGGTACATGTTTAAGACCTGCTTCGTCTCTGAGATCCACTGCTCTCGTGTTTACTCCTACGTAGCGGCACAGCACGTAGCGTTAACGGTGCTTTCATTTTGGTTCGACGTCAAATCGATCATGATGTTACCGCAGTGCTGTTAGGACGTCAGTCACGTATTTTATATTCGTTGGCCTGTTACGGGCCCCTGCGTAACGCTGTTCGCGGCTATTTATCCGTTCTATCAGAGTCCACTAATACTTTTACTGGTCACAAAACTTCGGCCCGCGCCCGTCTTATATAGGGATAGCACGCGCCGCTGCTTGTGCCAACACCGCCAAGGGTATCCAGCGGCCGCGCGGGCCACAAGCACCGGCGATGTTTGCCCGGTCTTGGCATGCAAGTGCTCACCGCGTTTCGTCGCCCCGCAATAATATCGCTGTTTTTTTCGCAGCCATGCAATCTTCGTAAGCTCACACCCCCTGCGGATTCTTTTTTTACGTGCATAGCACTTTATAGGCTCGCCTTGTCGTCTCAGCTCACTAACAGTCGATGTTACTGCGGGAATCAGGAGGCGCAGCGAGACAACGGACCGAAGCAGAGCCTTCTGTAGAGGGCTCAAGGAGCCACGCTGAGGCTCCGAAAAACCACGAGGTTTAAATAGTCATAACTGTTCTAAAAGCTCCAGCCATGTACACGCAAGAAACAAAATGGCGCGTTCGAAATGACGCAGAAAGGCTCCAGCCGCTCAAGAAAAAATTACGGCCACCTCCCCTCGCGGGAACCCTGGTGTGATGCGACGCTGAGGGGGGTTCAAGCGCAAGCGGAGAGCAACCGTCGACCGAAAGGCCGCCGGAGAGCGGCACACCGGTTATATACGCAGCGCGCCCGAAGGAGAGGAGACCGCGGAGAGAGAGAGTACTGCACATGCGCAGCACCGCGCGCAGCGCCGCCCACCGGCGGAGTGAGAGCGCGCTGGGCCGCACACCCGCAGATGTTGAGAGAGAGTGTTCGCTCTCACCTGGGCACGCGCCTGCACCAGTGCGTCTCCCGCGGCTATGACGCAACACAATCCAACACAATCCACTTTAATCCAATCCAATCCGAATCCAATCCAAGCCAAACCAATTCAATCCAAACGAATCCAATCTAATGCCTCTCGCGAGAGAGTGTTCGCTATAGGAGAGGAGAGGGGGTGAGCTGAGGAGAGTGCGGACGCCGACGACGGCGACGGCGACGGACAGTCGGACACACGCAGGAAGGACAGGGCCGCCGACAAGAGATGCTGTCAGCGTCGCATCTAAAAAAATTACACCTCCGAAATGACGCAAGACAGCTCCAGCATACGAAATCAAAACAAGCACAAAAAAGCACACTATTGCGGGTACAGTTCCAGGTAGGGGGCGCGCGAGCACTGCGATTGCGGGAAATTTGAAATGAATTGGGTGGCAGCAGTGAGCGGATAACGGCGCCTTTGCCCATTATGGCGAATCACTGCTTTGCACTTCCGACAGCTTTCACATTGAATAGAAGGGCTTTAATTTTTTCAATTTGCCCTTTACTTACTCCTGCCGCGGCTGATGACTGCGTCCACGTCTTTGGGCTTTAGCACATCATCATGTTTACGAAATTAAAGAAATTATTTGGTTCTTTCACGAAGAAGTTATAACCATTACAAAGAAGGCAGCTCCGCAGTCAGGGACTGGCACTTATAATAGAATAAAAAAAGCGAATACGCGTCGTTAAGAGTATATAATTATTAATTTAATTGCGCAAGGATGCGCACGTCACGCCAGATAAAGAATAATACTGAAGTTATACTCGAAGGCGTGCTTGCCGGGCTTTAAGACCTCTGCAGAAATGCAGGAGACAGAAACACAGAAAAACAGACCCCGCCCTGCGTTTCCGAAGCAACGCTTTTAAAATGTTCCAAAATTGAGGCCGCAAAACGAAGATCAAAACAAATTTCCTCACAGGTTAGAAAACAATAGGAAACTCAAGTCTACAAAGGGAGGCAAACGGTCGTGATCGAAACTAAACGCGACAAATTTTATTATTTTGCTGTAATGTGCACCACAAGGCGCACACAATATGACAAGTAAGAAAACAAAAACAACAACGGAAACCTTTTTTTACGTGCCAGCCTCGGCGAAAGGAAGCGCAGATTTTCAAGAAGGCATTTAAACCACAGCTTTTCAGCTGCCTATCAGGTAAAATCAGTATTAAAGTTCAGCTAATGTTGTATACGATAGGTCCAGGACGGTCGCAAAAAGGCACGTTTTGTTTGATCACTGCTTCGTAAGCTTTATTTTATCCCTCCATGTGTTGGGCATATTGCTTTCCTCTAACCACACTATTGCCAATTTTTGCTGAAAAATGCAGGCGGCAGAGAAGAAAAAAACTGAATCATTTGAGAGGACATTCCCACAACGCTGGCGTAGCAACAGAAAGCCGCTAAAACTGTACGATAATAGAGCAAAGCCTGTTGAACAGTGCGCAATTTGAGACACGCTAGGCGATTTCGTTTATCTGGCGGTGTTTTCAGCGCCTGAGATTACTGCCTAAAGGCTGCAAACAAGTTGGAATGCCGTTCGGGACGGCGTCAGGCTTGTCGCGCAGCAGTGGCTTGCATCAAATTTGACAGCGAATTTATCGGCACGAACGATGTCAGGGAAGTGAAAATGCTTCTGTGATACACACATATACTTGGAGTGGAGGCTGAAGTCGTTCCTTTCTTGCAGCGGAATGGCTTCCTTGCATTTCTCATGCTGCTCTCTCTCTCTCTCTCTCTCTCTCTCTCTCTCTCTCTCTCTCTCTCTCTCTCTCTCTCTCTCTCTCTCTCTCTCTCTCATATGTAAAAACTGTTTTGGCGCTCTTTTCCCCAGTCGACCTTGCGCCAGTAACACCTAACCATCATCACCATCATGCTGCTCTCTGTCGCTGGGTAAGCGCAGCAGGGAAACTCTTTCCGTTCTATACATTTGTACCAGTATTGCCGCCCGGGACCCAACAAGTGTTTGACATTGTCCTTTACGCTCACGAATTATTTTTCATAATATTACCCAGTTTGAGCACGGCATTGCATTTCGTTCTGGAATCAAATATTCCGAAGTGACAGGGTCCAGGTCGCTGTTAAAAGCACTTGGCCTCCCGAGACGTGCCCCCAAGAGGGTGATGGTGCCACCACGCGGCAGCCCAAGGCACCACATGAAGCTTGCCTGGCTTGCCCGTACAGTTTCGGAGTAGTTTCGTGGCCAGCAAAGCCTTCAAGGAGTTAGGATCTAATAATAGCTTAGAGTCTAGTCTCAGAGACCAAATTCAAACTTACAATCTATTTCCTTTGCCTTTCTTTGAGAAAGCCGTATATTGTATAACGGCATTTGGCAGAGGGTCGTGATTTTAACAAGACATAGGCATTATCCCCGCAGCAGTGTTTGAATGGAGATGTACCGAAGGGTAACCGACAAACTGACTTAACGACAGAAAGAGCATGCCCAACATCACCGGCAACGGCGAGACTACACGCGTTGTTTATTCGGCATCGATGTCAGTCTACGGACAGCTATGCACTTACGCATGTTACCAAATTGTGTTTATGTAAAGACATTTTTCAGTTAAAAAAACTCCCACCTCTTTTCGCGGGAACCCCTGTGTAGATGCGACGCATAGGGGATTAACGTTGCAGCATTGGACAGCGGAGGAACGGCGTTGGAACGATGGAACGGAGCGGCGCAGGCACCACGTTTTATAGCGCGCATAACAGTGAGGGGACGCGCCGGCGCCAGTGCGTCTGCCGCGGCTATGACGCAACACAATCCAACACAATCCACTTTAATCCAATCCAATTCTAGCCAAGCCAAGCCAAGTCAAGCCAAGCCAATCGAATCCAATCCAATGCCCCTCGCGAGAGAGTGTTCACTATCGGAGAGAAGAGAGGGTGAGCAGCGGAGAGCGCAGCTCACGCGGCGAGGAGAATGGAGGAGGGGCGGACGCCGACAACAACGCCGACGCCAGATGCAGGGACAAGGCGAGTGAATGAGATGCAGTCGCATCTAAAGAACGTTCAGTAAAACACAGCGAGCACAATCTGCCGGAAGGTTTTTTACACTGGTGTGCTTCACACTGGGCTCCTGAATATTACCGCAACGGCTTGTGTTTATGCCTAAATCCGATACTTTTCTAACGACAAAGAATATAACAAAGAATATAAAGAAAGATACTCAATACAATGACCAACTTTCAACTAAGCGTACGAAATATGGCACTAGTATAAGACCACCGCGACACAAAGGTACCCAAAGCTACCCTTCCTTCTTTACATCTATACAATATTGCAACCCAAGTCATAAATGTGCATTATCGTAACAGCGATTTGGCTTGCCGCACAAGTAGAGCTTTTTCTTTAATGTCGGGGATCGCTAAATTTTCTGCTCACTGCCGTTTGCGGGTATGATCTCCAATTCGGTGCCTACGACACCATTTTTAAACGTTGTAACGTCGAAAGTTTGCGTCAAGCAGCCTGATAAAATCGTGCACTGACTGAGGTGTTCTGCAAGACTGCAAGTTCTTCGGTACAGTCCACTAACCATTAAACGCCAAGTGCTGCTTGCAGTCTCCTTCACACCCTGCTTAAAACAAACATTTGACGACCGGTTCGCAGCTTATGCTGAGACGCTCCAACGTCACGGACGACGCTGACATGCTGATTGAACTGGACACCATAGTCAAGAAGGCCTTCTCCGCTGGCCCAAGGACAGAAGTGAAGCGAACCCTGCGAGATGTTGTCACCGGCATGGTGGAGGATGTGAATCCTGAACAGTGGGCGGCTGCCTTGAGTACTGCGCGGCGCCATGTCATCCCTATCACGCCGACGGACGAGATCATAGCCGACGGCATGGAGCATTTCAAGCCCGCCATCAAGGTAGGGGTTTCCTGCATTCCACCTGTTCTGCTCTTCAACAGACACCGTCTCCCTGTGGACGCCGGCGTGTATTAAAATCACGAAAGCAAAATGAAATGACCCGTCCTCTAAGCTCTGTTGCGTAAGCTATCGCTATCGCGTAAGCCATCAAGACACGCTAACTTGAAGCAGCAAATCCAAAAGACGACCTAATTCAAGGTTCACAACTACGCAGTGTTAGGATTTTAGGAGTGGCATAAAGTTGTAAACGTTCTAAACGAGGCGATATGTTACTTTTTAGGGGTCAAAAACTTCGCGAGATTTGCTCATCCATCCGTTTGGTCGTCCGGGCCACAGGAATCCTCAGAGACGCTCATCGTCATCTATGTCTCGATCAGGCCAGTTTCAGGGACGGTCTGCACACTAGCTTCTACCGACGGGTCGAATAAGGGACTTCAGATCTATACATTTCACCAGGAACATGCAAACCACGGGCAAGGTTTCTCAACAGAACAGCCAGCGCAATACCCTCATGTAAATGTGTTCAATTTCGCCCGCGTACAAAATACCGAAGAAATCTGCAATGTTGCAAATTTAGATAAATGAAGGAAAGCTATAGCTATAGCTAACAGGTTACATTAAAAGCACAGATCAAGAAATACTTCTTTTCCCGTGATTAAAAGTAAACTGAAAACCGAACCCACCTCTGAAGAAGCAGTATCCCAAGCACCTAAGCATGGCAAATCATCAGTGGCCAGTGTGTCCGAGCTTGGGAATACCTCGGCCGCCATTATTAGCTGGTGTTTGGGAAAGGTGACAAGCCAAAAATTGCCCAAGCTCTGGAAGGCCAATCTCGGGCAATACTTGGCAAAGCATATCCCTATGATAATGACTACGCGTGGTTCCCACACTATTTTCATGCACAATTCTGAGTTTTTGGACAGTCCTTATGGCCAATGCCTATTTTATGAGTTTCCTCGTGGTCCGATTTTCTTTATAAATGCCATTACATCAAAAAATCGCGAGCATTAAATAATTTTCTGTCGAAATACATGTATAAAACAGAAATCAAGCTGCAAGGTACAAAAACGAACTGCATCAATTTTGGGAAGCAATTATATAACTTCCCAAAAGCAACTGAGCAACATAACACAGCAGATCTTTTTGTTTACTTTTGTAATTGCCTACGATAAACGTGATTTAACAGTACCAAGAATAGGAAATAAGTTTGCTTAAAACCTAAACACGAAAGCAAAACAGAAACAGAATAGCAGACAAAAAATTAAAAGCTAATGAAGCGCGAAACCATCCATGCTTCGTTTACCTGCTTGTGGTGTCAACAAAACAGAACCATTCAGGTAAATGAAAGCAAGACCCTGTTCCTCGATAATTTGCCGATCTGCCAGGATCACAAAATGCAGTCCAACAGCAGTATTGTAGAATAGTCGAGCTTGCAAGTCATTGCTTGAATGTGGGCTAGTTGGTTCGAGCAGTAAAACATCGCAAAAGCAGCGCAGCTAAGGACAGGACACAGTGGAACAAGACACAAGAAAGAACAGCCACCCCTGCCTGTGCGTCCCACACTGCGTCCCACTTTTCGAAAACAGCCAAGTTTTGCGCTGTTTTAAAGACCAGGCCAGCCGTGCATTGCTTGAAGCGTGGTGCATAGTAATGCAGGTGACAACTGTGTGAGAACGACGTCTATGGCATTGAAAAAAAAAAAAAGAAATAGATTATTTTAATGCGCACTTGCAACGTGCGTCAAAGGGGAATGGATATCAAAACAGACTAAAAATTGGAGTTTTTTGTTATAGTGCCGAACTAATCTTACACTCTCTGGAAACATGCCCGCGAAGTGGCATCCGCCGACGCGCACCACAAGTCATTTAAAAATGGCGCCATACACGCCCTATATGTACCCGCCTAGTCAGTGCAAGTTTCGTGTGACGCACAGTGGTATTTACATTGTTATTTCTTGTTTGAAGACGCGTGGTAAAATTACTCACAAATGTAGCGCATAGTTACTTGAATCTTTTTGTAGTTCACTGTATGCAGCGATGGCGCTGCGTTAGTTGAAATAATGCATTGCAGAACGCTTTTTGGCATAAGGTCGGTCGCCTATCATACTGTTTCCGCGCGCGTAATTGCTTCTTTTTCTACGTATTGGAGCGATCTTTTAATTTTGCAACTGCAGTCCACTGTGCTAGTAGCATGGCCTCCCTTTCCTCAGAATCCGCTGTAGATTTGGCCATTTGAAAAAATGTAACGAGAACTTTGAAGTGCGATTTCTGAAGACACGATTTCCAGCGAAAAGGAACATTTTCTCTTCAACTATTTTCCTTTCCCAAACCATTTTTGTGAGTTTCTTATCAACGCTATCAACACATTCAGAACTAGAACAAGCATGTTCTCACCAACATTTTCATTCATAACTTTTCTCTCAAAAATGAATAAAACTTGCGTTTGTGCTATGCATTTATTCTGAATTTATTCCACTAATCATGAGAATTGCATTCGCAAAATTCTGTATATATTATATCCTGCAAACTAGAAAGCAGTGCTACACTTACGCAGATCATGCAGATAAAATGCCCCACTACCAGCCCTACGATAAGAAAGCTACGATGAGAAAGGTACGATGAGAAAAGTGGATTTAAACGTACTCTTTTCACCACAGCAGGTGACAGACCATGGCTTGGAGAAGGCAACTGTCTATTTGGCCACAAACCTGCTGGCGGACGTGGTGTTCATCCTGTCCATGCATGGCAAGATTGAAGCCGTAGAGACGTCCAAAGCCCGGTACTGCTTCAAACTAACCTACAAGTGCCTCGCATTCACCTGGGCCTACCTGGCCGCACGACTCCTGTCCCCTGACGGCGCCTCTGAGGTGCTGGAGGACATGTTCAATTCCATGAAGACAGCGTTTTTTGAAAATGTCGACGCCTTCGCCTGGCTGCAGGTGCGTTGCGCCTCTCTGATATAATGTCATGCTGGTTCCGTATATCCGGCATGGCCTTTCCGTCAGTTTCCAGAGCTAACGTGTAACGTCGTGCGTAAGAGTAACCACGCATTTTTAGTGTGGATACCAATTTCAGTAATAGCTTGTTTTCTTGTGGCCGCCATTTTTTCTTGTGTGCAGATATGAATGTGAATAACATAATATGTCCATAATATAAAATATGAATAACATAATATGTACATAATATAAAATATGAATAACATAATATGTCCATAATATAAAATATGAATAACATAATATGTCCAGCACACCTGGCTAAAGGAAAAGTAGGGTTACTTCGCACCAAGAGAACAGCATGGTTATTTTTGACGTTGGCACAGACTGCAAGTAGGGATGTAAGGCTGTGTGGATCTGTAGTCACAGAGGCAGCAAATCTAGGCTGGGCCAATTACGTGCGGGTAACAACCGCCTGGCTTGTCAGGGCCTCGTCGAGAAGCTGACTGCTAACAGCTAGATGTGGCTGCCTCAACAGGGTAAGGACGCTACCAGGACTATCAGAGCGGCAGTCGGGACGATAGAAGAGACCGCTATGGGGGTGGAGTAACCACTCGGGGTTAACCGCCCCTAATCACTGTGGCCAACAAAACACCCATCCTCATAAAAGCAGAACTGAAAGACCCAGTTTAAGATCAAGCGGGGTCAGGTGAGTCCCTAGTATGCCTGGACAAACAGTTGGCATCCTTGTGCAAGTTGGCAAATTTTACGGTCAACGAACAGAGCATCCCTATTCCGAGACCTGTTAGAATGAGGGATGCAATGGCACGATACAGTGAAGTACACATCTCAGGGATGACGATGATGGCCTTGTTAATCCCTGGCCCTGCAAGAGAGATGTCTTCAAAGGAACGAGAAGCATTCAAGGGGCACGGAGCCATTTTGGGAGAGATCACGGAACCGAAGAGCGACACATCGTCGGCTCGTCTGGTCAAGGCTTGTCCTGTCTAATCTTGAGTACTAGTTTACAGGATGGGGGCCCACGAAGCCGTACATAGTTGACGTGTTGTCTCCGCGGGCTTGGGCATCCCTACACGGAAGCGTTCACTATAGCACTATTCGTTCCAGGGCGCGATGTCGCAAAGCCGGGTCCAGGATTGGGATTGCGCCATTAGGTCCACCAGACATGCATAGTTACGACACGAGAAGTGAAAATAACGATGCCAGAAAGTAATGAGATGTGTTCACGAGTCTGCATTGACAGGTCGTGCACGACTATGCGCCAAACCGCGTTAAGCTTTTCTCGAAGGATGTTCCACGGAGCACTGTATCTCACCGTGCACCTCTGACTGACGTGACAATTTTACTGTCAGTACGTCTGTGCATATCATAAAATGTCTGCACCACAACTTAATTTTGACTCTCAAAGCAGACATAGTGGCGTGAAAGCACAATACATTGAAGGTTAGAAATAGGCCTTAGTTAATATCGTCCATGACTTCGAAATAACGCTGTTTAGGAGGAATACGTTCCCACGGCTTTGCCTGAATATAAGCTAAAGCGCCCCTGTATTAACGCATCGTTGTCATACTTTCATCGACCATATATTATAAATGAAGGATCGTCACATGCGGCAGGGGAACATCTGAACACGGTCAAGGTCCTGCTAATAAGAGGTAGCCTGTGTTTCGTGAGAGACAATGATAAGTCTTTGGTCTGTCACTTTCAGTACTCAACGTAGCATTATTTCATTTAATGAGCCGAATCACAATTCTCCTCCTCAAGAAGGACGATCTTGATGACAATGTGGTTTTACTTAAATGCTTAAGTAAAATGCTTAAGTGATCAGGAGGTGTGTGGGCTGTATGACAGTGCACCTATAGACAGTGCTCTTAACCATTTCTTTGAATACCGCGTTAGCCAATAATTTTGTATATACTTGCCATAAAGTAGAGAGAGTGAAATTGAAGCAGTATGCACTGACACGAAATTTCAAAGCTGAGATAATTATTTAAAAGGCTTCCTTTGTATAAGGAGATTCTTCCCATTAAGCTTCAACATTAACCTTTTAGTAAAGATTTTCCAGCGCGAATCAATGTGGTCCTTAGTTTTCTGTGATAACTTGGTCGAATGCGAGCTGTTTTTCCCCTCTGGCTAGTGCTGCTTCCATGACCACATGTGTGAAAGCATAATTGCGAGAGTCCACATCACTTTTGCCATTGGACAGCACAGATGATGAACAAACGTTTATTATTGAGCAAAGGGTTGGGGGAAGGGGGTGTGGTCAGCCTCCTATGTCCAGGAGGCCGCGAGAGGACGCCGCCGTCACCGCCCAGTCGACCAGCATAGCTTGATGTTCAGGGCCGGAGCTGGTTAGCAACCTCTCCCACTGCTCATAAGAAGGGGTGGGGGTTAGTCAGGGAGGGGGGGGGGGTGGAGAGTGCGGGCATTCAATGACAAGACGGAAAGTGTCCAGTGGGGTATTACATGGTTGACAGGTTTCCGGGTAGAAAGTTGGGGCAATGTGGTGAAGTCGTCTACATTTGTAGTAAGTATCTCTTTGTAGGCGTCGCCAGGTGTATGCTTGGGAGTACGTGAGGGAGGGGTGCGGCGGAGGATATTTGTTGCGGAGGTGCCTGTAGTGGGTGAGAAGCGCTTCAGTGGTGGTCAGGGGGTCAGTGGTGATTCCTTCCGTGGCTGACCATTCGGATGCTGAGGATACCCGGTTGTCCATCTCGCGGGCTGCAGCATGGTCTGCTTCATTCCCCAGCAGGCCGGTGTGAGCACGGGTCCATGTAGAGAGTTTGTTTTCAAGTAACAATCGGAATTCATCCACTTTCCCCGTTTTAACATTATTAATATTTCTCTTCTCAAATCCAAACTGATGATACGACTTCTGACTACTCTGCGATCACTTGTTTTATTCCGGCAAATCACCAATGCAATTATGCGGGGTGTGCCAGTTAAAATGAAGTAAAATTCGTTTTTAGTATCTTCATTCCAACCATTCCAAGCCCGTTTTCTGTTTTTTTTTTTTTTTCAGAAGAACGTGTTCACAATACGCACATTATTCCTCTCGGCAAAGGAAACCAGCAAGACCCCGCGGTTGTTTCTAGAACCTAGGCAACATTTTCATACCGCGTGCTCCCCTATCTGTTATGCCCCTATTTTTGCATTGAATTTTCCCATAATCCCTCTGTACGGAGTTTTTACATGTCTAATTTCTAATTCAATGTCTTCGTAAAATCCGTCCACAGCCTCATTATCGTAAGTCGATGTAGGTGCGTACAACTGCACTACATGCACGTGGGCTTCTTATTGAGCCTAATAATGAGAGATGGTACACGCTTCTTAATACTGTGAAATTATACCACATTTCAAACCCCACTCCTAAGTTATGTGTTTCAGAATGACCGCGATAACACAAAATATCACCAGTTGGAAGCACCCCAAACCCCTCTCCAATGCTTCTTAACTGTCTTAGCCCTACTATGCCTCCTGGAATATCGGGTAATTCATGTAAACGAACAGATAAACTTGCTTCGCTCTAAAGAGTTCGAGCATTAAATGCGCAAACAAATAATACCCATTGGTGCGCACTCAGCGAGAACAAATAGAAATGGCAGAGCTCTCCAAATTGATCAACAAAAGCAAGACTGCCGGCAAAAAAATTGAAGCAACCCTGAAACACGGAGGGAGCTTGATAGCGGCTAGAAGTAAGCTCATAATTGGCAAAAATACAATGTTTGCACTCCGGGACAAAAGTGGTCACACAACAAACACTATTGATGACATACTAAAATTAGCCGAAGAATTTTACGGAAACGTGCTCGCTTCTACCCCTGCCTTCGACACACGTTTTTCCGTAAATAATGGGCATCTGGTTCCACCGGTTACAACAAATGAGGCAGCCACGGCGCTCCAAGCAATAAAGAAAGCAAAGCTGGAGGAGATTATGGCATTACGTCTGATATATTGTACCTTAGAGGCCACGTTGTACTAGCAAAGCTTGCAGCACTATTCTCGTGGTGCTTGATCTCCTTAAGGGGGCCAAAGGACTGAGAAAATACGAATTTACTTCTCCTGCATTACAAAGGTGGTGTCAAAGAGCTTAAAAATTGCAGGCCTATCAGCGTCCTGTTTATTACCTACAAATCATTTACCAAGTTAATCCTTAACGGGATCAGTGCCACTTTTGACCTTCAACAGCCACGAGAACTAGCCGGTTCCAGGAAGGGCTTCTCAACTTTAGACCATATTCACGCTATCAACCAGGTAATCGAAGAGTGCTTAGATATAATGCACCGCTGTATATGGCATTCACGGATTATGAAAAGGCGTTTCACTCAGTGCCCACTTCAGCAGTAATAAACGCGTTACGTGATCACGACGTTTACGAGGCATACATTGCGCCATCCAAAGATATATACGACGGATGTACGGGAACTACACGGCTTCATCACAGAATTTGTAAATTTTTTATACAAAAGGGCGTCCGCCAAGGGGACACAATATCGCCACAATTATTTGCGGCCTGTCTGGAGAGTTTGTTCAGGAAGCTTAGGTGAATTAAAACCTGAGTGCGCATCAATGGGGAACTCTCAGCCACCTAGCTTTGCAGACTACATTGTGTTATTCAGCCAGAGCAGCCATGGTTTGCAGCGCATGGTTTCCCAATTGTGCTCGGCAAGTATGATTACAGGATTAAAAGTAACCACAAAAAAATACAAGGTAACGTCGAATCAGCACGCAAAGGTGCAACACTTCCAGGTAGGCAATGAAATCCGGGAAACTGTCACCAAATACATATCTTGGGCAGGTCATAGCTGCTGATGCAAACCATGAAGGGGAAATTACCTGCAGAATGAGCATGGCGTGGGCTGCGTTTGGTAAAAACTCAGATATCCTTACTAGTAAGCTTCCTCTGTCACTCAAAAATCTTGTATTTAATCAATGCGTTCTTTCAGTAATGAGTTACAGGGCATAAATTTGGGGTCTCAACAAACGACTTGAAAAGAAACTTAGATCGCCACAACGGGCCATGGAGGAGGGGGGAAAACTTTATTGTGGTCCTGGTGATGTGGGAGTGGTTCCTCAGTCCAGGAGACCATGGGACATGGAACGCTGAATGGTAGGGGTCTCGCTGACGGACAGGAAAACAGCCCCATGGATTAGGGAACAGACCAATGTGGAGAACATTCTAGGTTACGTAATGCGAGAGAAAGAGCGGCTGCCAATTCGTTTGACAGAGTGGCTGCCAGCAGACGGCAAAACGCAATAAGGGTCGGCCGAGAACACGTTGGCGAGATATGCTTTGGGATATGCTTTCTTTGGGATATGCTTTCGTCTTGCAGTGGGCACAAACAGGCTGATGGTGGTGGTGGTGGTGGTGGCGGTGGTCGTGTGATGATGATGATGATGTTGGCGGTGATGATGATAAACATTTTATATCTATTTTGATCTTTGCGCGCACAAGAAAGCTAAAAACAGATACCCTTTCGTAATCGGTATCAACATTACGCCCTCTGCTCCTCCTGGTCCCCCCTCCCTTCCCGCCGCGGTGGCTCAGTGGCTAAGGCGTTGCGCTGCTAAGCACGAGGTCGCGGGTTCGATTCCCGGCCGCGGCGGTCGCTTTTCTGATGGAATCAAAAAGCAAGAACGCTCGTGTGTGCGAGATTTCGGCGCACGTTAAAGATCCCCATGTGGTCAAAATTGATCCGGAGCCCTCCACTACGGCGCGCCTGTGTTGTGTCGGCGCGTTAAACCCTACAATCAATCAATCAATCCTCCTGGCCCCCAAATGCCGACGAGAGGGCCCCGAGACGTCGCCAACGCGCTGGCTGTGGTTGCTGTTGTTGCGATGCTGTGACGCAACACGTCTTCTGCGCTCCGATGGACCACCAAAAACCTGCTGTCGGTCTTCCCTAATCGACGTTCAACGACCCGTCGTGTCCACAATGGCGAACTATGCTGTTACTAGACAATACCCCTTTCAGCGACCTCGTGGCCCCTCCGGCTGAAAATAGCATCGCTTGGCGCCCCGCACTGCAAGCTTCGGCGGCGTGCCTGCGCATCATGCCCTTTTTGTAGCGTGTCTGGCGACGTTGCAGATGTTTTCAACGAGCCATCTAACGAATATTGCAACAGAGAAATTCAAGGCGTCTTCCCCGTGGTGCAACGTCACCAGGACAAAGGGGGCTCCGACCCAAGGCGGAGTGCCACAGCGGCGGCGACCTAACGGTCCCCTGCGCAAGAAGAGGAGCGTATCTCTCGTGTGTGTGTGTGTGTGTGTGTGTGTGTGTGCGTGTGCGTGTGCGTGTGCGTGTGCGTGTGCGTGTGCGTGTGCGTGTGTGCGTGTGCGTGTGCGTGTGCGTGTGCGTGTGTGTGTGTGTGTGTGTGTGTGTGTGTGTGTGTGTGTGTGTGTGTGTGTGTGTGTGTGTGTGTGTGTGTGTGTGTGTGTGTGTGTGTGTGTGTGTGTGTGTGTGTGTGTGATCCAGATGTAAATACTTCTCTGAGATCCAGATGTAAATACTTGTCAATAAAGTTTTCTTCTCCTTCAACTTCGTAATCATTACTGCCCGGCACGACACCAACCATGGTCCACTTCGACCACGCTACCCTGGTTCGCCACAGTGTGCGCTGCTCCGGGCGATCTCAACGTGCTCGTGGTATCTACCACGTGGTATCCACCATCTCTACCCGTCCTGGCAGCACGACGCCAGTCCCGATACCATGACGTGATGCACTCGAGCAGCGCGCAGCAACCTCAGCCAACGCTGTTCGTCACGTCTCGGGACCCTCACGTCGGCAGTTTGGGGCCAGGAGGACCAGATAATGTAATGCTGATTCCGATTACGAAAGGGTATCCGTTCTGAGCTTTCTTGTGCGCGCAAAGATCAAAATAGATTTCAAATGTGTTTTACTGTGCGGTTAATGGTGAAGCGTGTTGGGCGAGGTGCGACAAGTGCTGGCCGGGGTGCGACAAGTGCCCTCCGGTGGAAACCATGGCGTCTAGTGTGGCGACAATTCCCACTAGTAGAGTCCTGCAAGCTCTGCCGTGCCGAATTGTCAAAGCGTTGTGCAGCTAAACCTAACTACGAAAGTTCAATCCCTGCCGTTCCTTCTGTTTTAAGTAGCAAGTAATATTGTCCTGGACCAGGGAGTTTCGTCGTGCCGGACAGTTTGACTTTGAAGTGATACCACGCCACTCGCCACCCCAGCGAGTGTCGCGGCCCCTCCTCCCCACTTCACTCGGCCGCGGCGGAGGGAGAAGGGCGAGTGCAGACGTCTTGGGGAGGAGAGAGCGAGTACGATTTGTCTGCGCCGTTCCAGTGGGAAAAGCAGCAAGCGGTGTCGCACCATCTTACAGATATCACTCGGTTTGCTAATGAGTTAAAGCGGAAACTTCAGTACGAGCGCGGGAAGCGAGAGGCCAGGCTGCAACAAGTTCATAACGGGAGCTTCAAAGAGCTAAGTGTCGAGAGAAAGATGCAGAGTGACGACAGCGACAAGCCTTAGGGGCCAGTGGCCTAGACAGAAATTTATTTCGGGTGGATGCCTCCGCCCTAATTTGATTACATATAGACTATTTATTTAGTTTATTGTAGTTCAACTAGAGAATTCAACAGTAGCATTTATCAATTAAAATTTAAAATTTACCAATTAGAACATCAATTAAAATTTCGGGAATGGGGTCAAACCACCAAAGCCATGGGTTTGATTGGCTACGTTAACTGGCTACAACACTGTTAAAGGCGGCTATGGATGCCGCGCCGTCAACATCAACGAAGGCTTCAGAAACGGACGAAACGACGGCAGTGAGTGCCTGCAGTATGGAACGTTCAACTAGCGATATCGTTCAGTTGGCAAAATGTGCTTCGCGGGTTTCCCTTCCATAACCTGGCCCACCCGAAACAAGCCGCCCACCTTTTCCTGATGGAGGCGAGAAGGTGTCGGTTTCGGCGCTTTTTAATCATCCGCGCATGGTCAAAATCAAGTCGTAGACTTCCACGATGGCGCGCCTTGTACCTAATAGCCAAGGTGGGGCCTTTGCGAAACAGGATGAAAGAATCACCACGCTCAGCCAATGCCAACAGTAAGGCAACCTACCTAAAAATCCTTTGACTTTGCTGATGCCATAGCAAGCGCCCCAATCGACATCCACTTCGAGGACGAGTTCATCCACTGACAGCTTTATTGTACCCAGTTTGCTCAGACCTCAGTGTCATCTTACACTGCAATCTTCTCAGAGCTGAGTGTGCTCCTTTTCTCAATGCTGGCATCGCGAATCCGACACCGCAGGGCAAGGACCGCAGAGAGGCAGAAGCGGTTGCCGCCAGATTAGGACTAGACATCGTCACGGGCAAAGCGTTCCGCGTGCCGGGGGCCGACTACAGCGGAGAACCGGTGGACGAGAGAAGCGGAGCACCGCCTGAGGAAGAGAGCGGGCATTTCCTGCCCGTGCTGGTGGCAGCGCTGTCGCACCACTTCAGGGTGCTCAGCAAGAACCCTCCCACGCGCCTCCAGTTGCTCATCTCGGAGCTCGAGTTCAGCTCCAAACTCGCATACATCGCTCAAAGGGACAGAGTCCTGGTGCCCACTCATTTCCAGGTACCCCAGCACCAGAGGCTATTGCTTCTTTTTCTCCTTCTGATACTCTTCTGTGATCCACATCATGCGTACGTAGCCCCTATAAACATGAAGCTGCAGTACGCGACAATCACTCGGAGACGCGTGGTATTAGTGGGGTTACAGCAGTTATTGACATTTTTTTAAGTCTCATATATTTTTGAAATGAGGCGGTACGTGGCTTAGCAGAACAGCGACTCGACGAAAAGGCCATTACAAAGAAAGATAGCTGTAACTCTAGTAGTGAAATACGTGCTCCATTTGGTTCTTGACTAAAATATTATCCGTTACACGGGGCAGGGGCCACGTCAAAGCGAGTAGCTATGTGCAAGCGCGACGCGTGTCGCGGAAGCGACTGAGGCAGGACCACAAGTACAACATGAGTGGCCGTTTATCAAAGTGAGAGCGGAGGCCCAGCAATGATGTGGGTTGTGAGGCATGCCAGAAGTCGCACTTCTACCTTTTTTACAGTGTATAACAACCTGCGTCGTTGAAAAAGGCACCACTTTGTCTCTTGTTAATGGACAGGGATGCTTCAATGCAGGTATAACTTATTTTGTGGGCAATACGCAGAAGTTATTTACTCTTTTGCTGACATTTCGCTTTCCGGTTATCATATTTTTAGTGTTGGTAGTACTCGTGGTCGCTTTATCCCTAACCTGGAACATAATTGTATTTCAAGTTTCTACCTGACAGAACACTGATGGCGCAATTTCTCATTAGTGCTTGACCATCTCCTTATTTTAGTAAGGGAAGCTTGCAACGTACTGGAGATTTTACCCAGCTTTAAGATTTTGTTTAGGGAAGTTCCGGCAGCAGGACGTAGAATTAGAGCACTGCACGGGCCCGGGCCGGCCCGAAAGCCCGGACCCGACCCGGCCCGTGGGCCAGGTCGGGACGCCCGAAGCTGATTATTGGCGGGCCCGGGCCGGGCCCGGGCTCAATGCCGCGGGCCCAGGCTGGGCTCGGGCTCGACACACTGGGCCCGATCCGCGTTCCGGCTTGAATTCAAGGCCCGGCCGTTAATAGTCCCGACGTGAAGTGTAGAAAAGAGCATTAAAATGAATATTCTGAGTTTACATTTACGAGCTTCTTGGTGTTAGTTGTACGCATTGTTTTCAAAGCGTGTTTTGCTAGATCTGATAGTCACTATACTGTAATTTCAATGTCATTTCATGCACTGCATCAAGATTTTATATTTTGGGGTATACCTTACCAAAGACACGATTGCAAGGAATGCCCTAGAAGGATTAATTCAGACAACCAGGAGCTCTGCACCGATGTCTGTGTTTTAGTTGTCGCACAAATCTAAATGCGGTTGCTGCCGTAGCCGGGAATCAAACTCGCGTGCTAGAGAAGCACTAGCGCTTAACAACCACTGCAGGTAAAATCTTTCAACGCACGTACATACTCGTGGATGCAAATGTGGAGCAAACAATTTCAGCAATACCGACTTGTGGCCGATACAACCACGTGAAGTTGCCAAGAGTTTGGTCATCAAAGGTGTGGTGTATCTCGCGTAAGAAATACGAGATATTACGCCGATGTGGCATGAAATGCAGACGGTGTAAGCTAAACTACGTGTGCTTTAGACCCTGATTTTTTTTTCGCTTTAGTTCACGACGTGCTTGAACAGGCTAGCCCCTCCGTCTGATTGCCCGCTACGAGGACACTCAACGGGATATAATAAACAATTTTTCCTTAGCGTCTAAGACCGGGCCTGGCCACACACACGCGGGCCCTTCCTATGCTGAAAAATACATGACCGGGCCCGGGCCGGGCCTGGGCTTGAGACAACGGGCTTGGGCCGGGCTTGGGCCAGGCTCACTTATGAACGCCCGGGCCCGGGCCGGGCCCGGGCTAGGTGTTACGGGCCCGGGTCGGGATCGGGCTTCACAAAGCGGGCTCGGGCCGGGCACGGGCCTTAAAATCAGGCCCGTGCAGTGCTCTACGTAGAATGCCGGCACCGTCGTCCGAATTGTAGTTTGCTGGAAGGAGCTAACACAGCGCAACTTCCGATAGTCATCTTAGCTTTCTCTCGCGAGCCAGAACACACTCTCTTAACAAAGTTTATCTTCTTTCTCTGCAACACAACTCCCACTACGGGGAGATTAATCTGGGAAATAAAATAACCGGCCTTCTTATTCCAGAAGAAGAATTACTCCAGAAAGGGTTTTGTTCCAGAGAGGCTTCATGACCAGAATAACTCGCCTTCTAAAACTCCTTTTATAAGACTTAAACACCACTGGATGAGCTGGAATAGAGTTGTAGGTGCCGATGTGGTTGGGCGGCTGACCCTAAACGTATTTGCAGACGCGGTTCGGTAGCAACCGGAATCCCCAAATTGAGGAGCGACCGTAGATTGCGGCCAAGCAGCGCAGAAGCATGGGTGTTCTCTGACGCGTGGCTGGTCCTGCTTGTCAAGGCCACGTGCTGCTGACGATGGCAGCGGGCCATGATTATGATCGCGGGCGCTTGTGGTCGGTGAAGAATTGGGCGCTACAGAGTCATGTACAAAAGACTGGGCTCAGCCAAGCAACAAAAAATAGACGCAGCTTGTACTAGTGGTGCAGGACCGGAGAAAAAGCAGAGGTCCTTTGTCTAGACCTAGGTTCAGTGTGGGTACCTGTCATTCCCCGTCAACTCTGTCTTCGCATACTTGAAGCACTTCATGATGACGCCGCCGCTTGCAATCTGGCTTTCAAAAAACTTGCGATCGTGTTCGCAGTCGCTTTTTCTGGCCAGGGCTCTCCACTAGCGCCAAGACACTGCTAGCAGATTCTAGGTGACAGGGAGCAGCCGGACACGAGCAGTGCAACCCATTTTGGATGACCCTGCGAAGCATCAAAGACCATTTATGTATCTACAGTGTTTCATTCAGTCGCATTCTCTATCGTCGTCGTCCGACGGCACTGCCATGCAGGGCAAATTCTTTTGTAGGGCGTCAGCTCTTTGCCGACGCGTGGTGCTTTTGAGCTCTCCCTACTCGGCAGGAGGCACCGTGGGAAGCTCAAGCCTACACAGCTCCGCTGTTAAACTGAGGCCGTTCGCATAGGACTAGCGTCTATAACGCAACCAATGATATCACGCCACTCTCGTTCTGTTTCATCCTGAAGCAAAGATGACTGGGGTTTTGAATTAAGCGTCCTCCTCATCTAGCCTGCACAATCCCACCACCATCCCTAATCCTCATATGCTGCGCGCCAAAGGGGTAAGCGCAATGCGCGTTCGCGGTAAGGAGTGTAAATGTAAGAGACGGAGTAAAGGTGTAAAAGCACCCAGGGGCAGATAATGAACGAAGTTAGAAAGGGGGGTCCCCCGTTGTTCAAGAGAATAGAAGAAGCAGGTAACGGTCGGATGGTGTTCAGTCCGACAAAGGTACATTCAGCGATGGGAAGTTTTGTAGTCGTTGCGGAAATAATGTCGGGCCAACGCAGAAGGTTAGCGTCATTGATCAGGATTGTCTCGTAGAGCTGTGCAGAGGTTTCGCACAGCGATTACGGTCGGATGACTACGGATGTGGCAGTGACTGGTAACAAGCGGTGGGAGAAGACGTCTGCCTAACACTAGAAGAATGCCCGGCTGTTCGCGCCAACACCCTTGTCCCACCGCTCGGCCGTTTGGTGAATCTTTCTTGTGGTGGCTCGTCCCTCAGTGTAAGGGATGGTCCCTTGGCCTAGACCGCAAGAAGGACCTGCCGTGTTGCCGGGATGGTCTAAACTGCCTCCTCCACGACATGTCATCCAACCAGCTCTTTTGTGTACCGGGTTGATCGGCTGCCGCGTGATCACACCATGCGAAGCCTTATGGGTGCCGTGTAAAATAGAGCCGCCTGTTTGAGTCTTTACCTCGAAAACAAAGGGCAGACCTTAGTAATCTCAGATGTACTCTTAGGCTGTCGACGCCTATTACGATTCACTTTTTCTCGTGACAATGGGATGAACATGGGGCATATGTGATCAATGTATGCAATATCCATTCATGCCTGCGTAGTGTCAACTTCCGTAGGCCCCTCATTAAAACCCGAGTGCTCATCTTAAGGCTAGAAGCCGCCAATCTTATTACCTACCCTCTTTCCCACTTTTATCCCTCTCCTCCGCCGTTGCGAGTCGTATTCACTCGCTCCGTTTTTTTTTTACTGTGACCCTGCTTTTAGCTTTGGGCTTCCATTCTAGATCTGAAGTAGTCTCTGCAATCCTCTCAACCCTGCATGGAGTTTCCTCCTGAAAAGTTAGTGTTTGGAAAAGAGGGTCTCTAGGCTGTCCGTAGGTCTCATTACAATAGTTACGACAAGGACGATAGGGTTGTTGTACCGTACATGCTAACGAAAAATGTTTTCGAGCAGGTATACACTATATTGATAAGGTGAAACATACTCTGGGTGGCCTGTTAAGACTGTAGCGTACCCTCATTCTGCGCAGCTGGAGCACTACCTGTACCCTAGTTGGGTGCCAGACTACTACAACTACGCCACGATGGGATATTTGCTCGCAAATCAGTTGGCCGCGGTCATGGGCGTTGGCGAACTGAGCGTCACCGACAAGCACCGGACCTCGTGGGACAACGCCACTGTCTCCCGGCATGAAGCGGTGCTGCAGTGCCTGCTGGCCAAGCGGAAACAGTTGGGCTTCGGCGAGCTGGACGAGAGAAAGGCTGACAAGCAGACGGCGCTCATGATGACCCTGTCACACGGCATTCGACTCGCGTACATGGCTCTAAAGAAGCTCTTTCGCGACCAGGTTTGTGCCTTTCTTCCCTGTTCTAAAGCAAGGCTTTGTTTGGCTCTCCTCGTATATTTTCGGGGGATGTTGCTGCTGCTGTGGTCGGGGCGCACGTGCCGCTGGGTTGCTTACAGCACAAAAAGGGTGCCGCGAACGTGAATCGCCGTTCTTCGCCGCCGCTACAGCTAGCCTGACTCAACCCACACGGTCGGCCTGAGAGACATCGCAGTCGACCCGGTTGCTGCCTGCGAAAATAGGCGCTCAGCTCGTTCTTGCTGACGGAGTAGGTGACGCTTGCATTTCCCGAGTCAGTGTTGGGACGTTAACAACGCCCTGGCCACTCATTACACCAGTCCAAACACAACACAATCGCGAATGGGTGGTGATATGGCTGCATACAAGAGCCATTAAAACGCGAAAGCGTTGGTTTTCTCCAGAGACTGTAACGCAGCATTTAGAAAACCGGTAAACAGGATGTCAACGATTTTTTCGAAAATTGTCCAGGGCACGCGTCTTCATACCTATAGTCTTTCCCCCTCATATTAGCTTACGTCAAAAGCTGGTTTACGATTGACCTTGTGTTCGCAAGTGGGACTGAGACCTTAGGTGTCCTCGTTCACATATTTACCGACGCACTGGCGACTGTTTCCGTTTGCGCTGATTCCCTCCGATGAGTAAAGTGTAAGAATATTTTTAATAACTCCTGAAGGTATGAGCGCTACAAGACGGATATCCTGAATGAATACCGTCCATGTTCGGGCAAGCATGGAGCACGGGCGAAACGTGCATTTCACTGCACACCACTTCAGTGGCCGACAAGATAAAACGAACAGCAAAGCAGAGGAGGAAAGAAGTGCGAAAATATGAGGGGAGGCCGGTATGCCGACATTTTCTTCGACGGCGACGTGCTACGAGATAACCGAATGAACGAAGAGACCACCAAATATAGGGGGAACAGGCAAGCAGAAGATGAAAGTATGGCGAAAATTGCGAGAATGTTTCCCACGGTGGCGCATGACGAAACAGTGCCAGAGTATATCGCGTGCCTTCGTGCGTTCGCTGCTGCAGCGATCACTTCGTGAGACGCAGCAGGTATGCGCCGTCGCCTAAGAGAGTGCAACTCGCCTGCGTACAAATTTCACACAAGGGGGTATCGCAGTAGTAAATCAGATTTTCGATGCAACGCATCTCTTTAACTCGCCTTGTCCCGCGTCGTTGTCGCGGCGTAGTGCGCATCCCTCCCCCATTCTCCTCACCGCGGCAGCTGCGCGCTCCGCCGCTCTCACCGCAGCGCCATCTGTGCGTCACCGCGGTCAGCGCGCAGCTTGCGCTCGGCTGCGCTCGCTCCCGTCGCCGTGCCAGCTGTGCGTTAGCGCGCAGCTTGCGCTCAGTTAAAAATTTACACCATCTTCCCGCGAGGGGAACCATGGGGTAGATGCGACGCATCGGGGGTGAACATGCTGCGTAAATAGGATACACAACAACAGCAATCCACACGCTGACATCGCTAACATAACGGAAACGCAACGGCAACCCCCGATGCGAGATGCGTTGCATCTACTCCATGGTTCCCCTCGCGGGAAGATGGTGTAAATTTTTTCCGTACTTCCTTCTGCCCTTGATGCGTCACTCCTTGCGCAGTTTTCATTATATTTTCCGAGAAAAGAGCTGCGTGCTGTGTTTTTACGCAACGTACACGTTTATTCGCAGTTCGGTGAAGCGAGAACAGGGTGTCGTCTGTTTTTCCCCACTGCCGCAAAATTCTATTGTACAAAAAGTCTTTTTTTGGCGATGCAATTCATTGGGAAAGCGAAAAGGTGACGCAAGGCAATATGCTATATGGCGAAAATAGTACGCATTTCGCCAATGTTAAACCATCATTTTGCTGTGCAGGTCAAAGTGCGCGCCCTTGTGCTGAACATTCACGTTACCTAAAGGCAACAGCACACAGCTCTCTTCCTGAGTTGCCTGTATATGGAATTGTCCTTTTTAACAGCTTACACTGCGAAAACGCACGCAGCTATTTTTTACCTCTAAGCAAGTGTTTCGCTTTTCAGGCACCGATGTGTTAATTCTTTCTAAACGTGTATTTTACGAAAAAACCACAGCACACCGTTGTAACACCGGAGCTCTTAAAGCTTGGGTTCCAGCCCCACCAGGCATCGATCAAAAAATGAGGGACAGCAAAATGGACAGTAAGAAAATACTAAGCCAAGTGTGAGGGGAAGGGTCAAAAAGGCAACAAGCCGACGAGCATGTGTGGGGAGGGTCGTGGCGGCGCATATGTTCGGGTGGGGCGGCGGGCATCGGGGGGGGGGGGGGGCTAGGAGTGGGGTAAGCTCTAACGTGCGCGTCTTTTTTTACTTTTTTATTCTCCTAGAAAGAAAAAAGCTCCCCTGTTTCCTTAGTTTTCTCATCTCGATTGCGAAGGTGGTCCAGTTTTTTTCATCTGGAGTTTAGTGAATACTGTAATTTTAACAGGGAATTCTTGCTTTTTGAAGCTGTCGAGCACGAGTTCTGCCCAAATTAGTTTCGCTTAGCACGTGTTCACAACATAGAAAATCCCGAAGGGCCTTGAAAGCACAGGAAAATGGTTTGTGACTCTCTTTTCAAATACATTCGAGAATCCGTCATACAGGGCCACATTTAAAAAAAAAACACTCACCCCCATCCTCCAAATTTCCTCCCCCGTCTACCCTTCCGGCAATGACAAAGGTTAAGGCACGGATTTTAATTACGTTTAACAAAGACATCGTAAAACAATAGAAATAGGTAGCACAAATAATTTCATATCAGCAAACCGCATCCCCGGACGTCGACGTTCGTTGACTTTTACCTGGTAAGGTGAAAAACATAATGAGAGGATTGTTGGCAACTAACGTTCGTAGGTATACACGTTGACAGAAAGCCACGATTATTTCTTTGAATTTACCATTGTATCTCGAGTCAAAACGGTACCAGCATTTGTCCCCATTCAAAGAGTCAACCGCACCTCTGCTAATTAACCTTCAAGGGTAACAACGTCTCTGTTACTGTCTAATTAAACAGTATTTATGGAAGCAAATACCATTTTACCCGTGCTTAGCCATGAGAATAAATTTTAATATACAGCGACATGTTTTAGACGTAACTAATCGGGAGGGCTTAACTAGGATTCGCTCAAGTGCACGTATTCTGTACCAAATTTATTGGTTACGTGACAGTACACATAAAAAGGAGAAAAATAAAAAAAAGACATCCCCCTCGCGAGGGGCACGATCAAATGCACAGCATTCCCGAGGGGGTGCGCCGGCAAGTCGTATCTCTCGATCGCGGGACCCGTGTCGCCATCTTTTGGAGGCGCGGGACAACTTGTGGCGCTTTCGAAACAAACGAGAAATGAGTGAAGGATATAAGGCGCGTTCGGTGCATCGAAATCTGTGTTGGTTTCGTGGCTCGGTCGGTAGTGCGCCGGGCACCTTGCGTTCCGCCCGCGGCGTCATGGGTTCGAAACCGGGCGCCGGAAACTGTTATTTCTTTTATAGTGTAGTGGCCTGGCTGCGGGCTACGACAAGGCGCGCCTGCGGACTACGACAAGACGCGCATGCGGACTACGACAAGGCGCGCATGCGGACTACGACAAGGCACGCCAACGCCGCGTGACATTGTGAGTTACTAAAATGCTATGCATTTAAAAATTACCCCGCATTTCCCCGAGGGGGAGAATGTGAAAGTGCGAATGCACGGTTGTCGGCCCGCTTGCGGCGCTTGCGCTCGGCCCCCGCAGCCCACCGCCTCCCCGCCTTCTCTTCCATCTCTTCCATCGGGTTTGTAGTATCACGTGTACACCACGCAGTTATCAAGCCGCTATAACGCCGCTGAGTCGCCAACGCACGCCGCTGACGACGTAGTTTGAATGCGTTAAAGATATAAGGCGCGTCTAACACTGATATCACCGTCGCGTCCGTAGCTTGGTCGGTAGAGCGTCGCGCTGCGGCCGCGAAGTCCTCGGATCGAAACTTGGCGCCGGATGCTGTTTCTTTTTCAAATATAGAGGAGCACTGCGGACGCCAACGCCGCCGCCGGCGGTGGATGGTTTGGGGTCGCTTATAAAGTGTATTCACACTTAAAATGGCTTTCGTGTTAATAAAGATCTCAAGGCCGCGCTCATACAAATCACCCTCATAAAAATTCATACAGCATGCACTCATACAGACCCCTTACCACGCCTGAAGCTATGGGAGAACCCGGTGACCAGCAGCGATCTGGATGTGGAGACACTCCTGGCTTACAGAGCGATGGCTGCCCGCTCATGACATGGCTTCCTGGAATAGGGAACTACTCCCGCGTCACCGGCTCAATAAAGCGTTTTTTTGCTACTACTATTACTCCCCGGGGTCGTGGGTGTCGCAAAATTTGTTTTATATATGGTCCTAATAGATCAATAAATGTAACGGCATAAGATAACATGTGCAAGGTTAATGAAATAATGGTGCGTTTTCAGGGGTCATGAAAGGTCATAGTGAGGGACACGAGCGAAAAGGCTTGTGTGACGCTTTTTTCTTGACCCACAGGCCAAACCCAAATAGCCCTCCTAACAACAATGATGACATCCTAGCACTGCGAACCTACGCTATGATGTCCTGAGGACGAACCAGTGAATTCGAGCGATGGTGACGATAAACTGGTGATGAATAACTACAGGCCAAGGATGAAAAAAGGCTGGGTTTACAGTTACTCACCGGGGCTACACATTGCTTGCACGAACAAAAGCTGTCATTCTACCACGAGCTAAATCTTGGAGAGTACCGGAGGAACTTCTTCTAGTAAAAGAAAATGACTCCGTGTCTGCGCACGCAGCTGCAAATCTGTTTGAAAGACGATTATCTAACTACCGAACTTGTACGACCTCTTACACTGTTGTGATTGCCATGAACTGGCCCTTAACAGCCCATTCCAAGAACCGGTGCAGTTATTCACTCTACTGAGAACGACAAGCATTTGTTTATTTTCCCTTACCCTCCCTCCCCATTCCTTTCGTCCATCGTGACCAGTGGTCATCTTTTTCTAATAAAGGTTCTCTCTCTCTCTCTCGTTCTCTCTCTATTCCGCCCCGCCAACGCAAATGCTTTTTTAACAGCGAGGGTATTGAGCAAATCGTTTGGGTATGGTGTCCGCAGTTAAAATACCAAGAGAAGTCCGAGCGCTCGTCCACGCGTGCCTCGAGTGCACGTTCGTCAAGGTAAGCATACCCATTTTAGGAAATTGACCAACATTGGCCACAAAAAAGCTACAGCGTTCCCCGTATCGTGGAGAAACCTGCTTGGACGAGAAATACACGTCATAGCTTACGCTCCTCATGTTCATCCTGCGCGACGACACGAGGTGAACGAACGAACGACTTGAATGTCGAAGCTGCTGTAGGTACTACGAGGTAGCCACGACGTGCAAGCTGTGGGCCCAGCGCAAACAAGTTGACGTGGCTGCCTAGCGAGATCCCTCGTGTGCGCCGGCTCGAATGCATTTGCAACGCTTGACCACTGCGGCCAGACGACATGAGAAACGTCTTTCACGGCAACGATGGCTTACCTGGTATGAGTCCCTCGGCCCTTCGTTCACCACATCGTCTATTTGGCGCACTTTTCGGGCAATGGCATCAGGCGGTCACACTCCGGATGCACCATCCGGTGCGAGCTTGGCATCAGGCAAGAACAAGGACCCGTTTGCCATCGATGTGGTTCGCGTCTTGTACCCTGCATTTCACAACCTTCCGGCTAGCAACCCGTGCCCGTTTCCTCTACCGCAGCACATCGGTGCGTCTCCTTCTAATGAAACGGTCCGTGGAATAGAATCGGCTTTGACCATGGTAGAGTTCCTGGCTGCAATAGGCCAGACGAAACTTCGGTCATCTCCCGGCCCAGACGACATTACGTACGAGGTTTGTAAGAACCTCGACAATCCGACCCTGAGCCGTCGCCTCGATTCCATCAAGGAGGTGTGGCTCTCGGGCCAAATACGCGAGTCATGGCTCCGGGCAGATATCGTCCCTATACCGAAGCCAGGCAAAGCACCCGAGCATCTTCCCAATTTGCCCCCAATCGCTATAGCGTGCACCTTGTGGAAACTGTTCGAGCGAATGCTGGCTACGCGACTTCAGTGGTGCATGGACACTTACAGGTGGTACCACCCGGTACACATTGAGTTCAGACCTGGTCTGGGGATAGAGGATAGACTTGAGCATTTATCATCAATGGTGTTACTTGGAGGGTGATCTCAGAAAATGCGGACGTTGCTTGCCATGGACATTCACTAGACATATGACAACATCAGCCACAGCGCTATCCTGGAAGTTCTCCAAAGCCTACTTGACCCGCCGCGGTGGCTCAGTGGCTAAGGCGTTCTGCTGCTGAGCACGTGGTCGCGGGTTCGATTCCCGGCCGCGGCAGCCGCTTTCTGATGGAGGCGAAAAGCAAAAACGCCCATTTGTGCGAGATTTCGGCGCACGTTAAAGATCCCCAGGTGGTCAAAATTAATCCGGAGCCCTCCCCTACGGCGCGCCTCATCGCCTCCGTTGCGTCAGCGCGTTAAACCCTGCAATCAATCGATCAATCAATACAAAGCCTACTTGTCCCGGAAAAGGTCCGCTCTTTTATCCGGACCTTCTTAACTAAACGGTCATTTTCAGTACGGATTGATAGAGCTATTTATAGACATTTTACGCCTATCCATGGAGTGCCTCACGGGTCGGTGATTTCACCCTTCCTCTTTAATGTAGTTATGCTACCGCTTGCCTGGCATGTTGGCTCCGTACCTTCTGGTGAACGCGGACTTGTAAATCCTGGGTCTTAGTGGGAACTTCTAACATCGTGGTATGGACTGTCCACCCAGACCCGTTTCGGCAAGCCGCGAGCCTGCAACAACCTTTCAACAATGGCTGTCAAAAAGACAGCCATTGGCCAGTGATTGCCATCGTCCGTGGCCAATGCTTGGGCCGTCGCTGACTGGAGATGTTCCAGATGGCGGTACAACTCTCCGCCCAGTTTGTGCGCTCTGCCACCTCTTCTCGCGTGCTGGGATTGGAGATTTCATCGTCAGAGTCAGGTGCCTTGTGGCTTCGATCTGCCCGCCAACAAGGTCAAATGCTGAACCTTATCCGACGCATTTCACAAAAGTCTGGAGTCTCCTGCTTCAAAATGGCCTGACTCTTTCTACGGTCAATACTTCAGCCTCCACTAGTCTTTCAGGCTCAATTCCAGCATATGACCCACGCGGAGTGGGCCCAACTTGAAGCAATGAATAGAGCTGCAATGCGGACGATCACCTGCCCCCACAAATAACGCCTATACCATCTCTTCAGGCAGAATCTCATCTTAACACCTTGGATGAGCTTGTACATCAGCGCCGCTCCACCCACCAGCACAAACTTAATTTTGTTCCGGAGGCAGCGGCGTTGGCGATCTACATGGGCCGTTCTCTACCCGCCTTACCAGCCCACCCTGCAGCTAGGCCGCCCTTGCTGTACCATCAAGTGGCCGACAACGGGCCGCTCATTCGACTCCACAGTCGGTCGACGGGAAATGCACACGCGCAGTCCGCGGGCGAACCATTACGAGTGACTGTGAACCAGCCCCAGGTTGTGGAGGTATTTCTGGACGCTGGGGCCCAAGACGGCGTTTTGACTAAGACGATCGAATGCCGCTCTCATTCAGAAGCAAACCAAAATTGTGCTTATGAAACACTCCGCACCTGGCCTTCTGTGCTGGCGGAACTGACAGCCATCCGGAACAGACTGCAAGGGCTACTACCGGCACTTCTTCAAGCCGCTGGAAGCTTTACGGCCCAAATTTGCACGGACTCGTTAACGGCGGTGATACGGGATTTGTGACGTGTAGCCTCCAACTCGTCTATCTCAAGGGACATTCATAAACTACTGGACACGTACCCCTGCCCTCTCCGACTGTCGTGGATCCGGCGCAATGCTATCACCGCGCATATTGCGGCGGATAGTTCCTGTCACCTTACGTCGGCTCCAGTGCGGCTGCCCTTGCTGACAACTGACCCACATGAACAATTACTCCAAATAAAGCGTCGTACCACACGTGCTCTCATCCCACCATGTGGAACAGGCCTTCCCAGTGGGCTCGCTCGCTGGAAGAAAGTCCTGCTACGACGACTTCGAGTTGGGGTGGCCCTCTCTCCTGCGGTAACCCGGGCGTGGCCACCGTGATACCATGCCCCGTTTACCAACAACTGCCCCTTCTCTACGGCTCCTGCCGGATACGCCGACACCAATCACCTGTTATGGACGTACCCTTCCCTGAGTACAGCAATATTCCGACACCTTCGCGGCACAGGCCTGCATACTGGGAGACACCAGATCTTCGGCAATGGCTGTGGGACTTCCTCCGAGAAACGGGTGCCAACTTGTACCTGTAGGACCTTATGCCAAAGCGCATACTATCGCAATTTTAAAAGACGTCCAGGTTCGAGTGTAAGCCCTTTTTAATGTTTTTGTTGAAACATTGTGTTGAGCTAGTCTTTTATCGTTGGTACCGCAAAAATCCAGCCGCCATCCAGTTTTCGTAATATGAACACTTCAAGTACCGCTGATGTACTGATGAATTGTTTCAAATATGTAATGTTTTTTAAAACCTATCCACAAGGATGAACTTCTGCACCAGATTTTGTGGTTTTCAATAGTTTTGACTATATAAACCGCATGTTCAGTGTTTTTTTTAGTTTTGGTTGAGTGGCTGAATCAGACAGACAAACACAGACCAACATTTTCAAGTTTCAGTAGAAGAGAAAAGACTGTCGTCTTAAAATCATTAACGCTTTCACAAACGCGGAAACCCGTCAGAGTCAGTCAATAACAGTGCGAATAGGTGCCACGCAGCAATAAGTGGTGATGTCTGTTAGATGCAGTTTAGGAATATTTCGTACAAACAGCTGCTGCAGATGGGTGTCCAAACAAAAACTTCAGCCTCTTTCGTACACAAGTGAGGCTTCCGAACCGTTCGGCTTGCCTAAATGTTACGGGGTCCCAACTATCAGCAGTGTAGAACTTTGGAGACAAATTGTTCTTAACCGTTTTCTGCAGAAAGACTGGGTGCCTAAAGAAATGAGTGTTCAGAGTGAAGGAAGGCCAGCATCCGTAGGCCAGGGACGCAGTGAAGTTGCGTGTAAAAAAAATTTAGCTCCTTTTCAATCGGAACCCGTTTAGAGAGATGCAGTTTCGGCAGGTCGGGTAAATGGTGAACCGCGGTGACCATTCCCAATTGGCTGGCTGGAGCATCAGGCTGCGGTCCATATAATTCGATGCTGACCTTAGATGCTGAGGCAGTGATGCAGACATGGATGTAAGCAACAGGTACAAAATGTAAAGGTGGTGTTTGAGGGTATGCAGGAATCAATATATTTGGATGCATTAGTGGAAAAGCTGGGCCATAAATGTTCATCTGTAGCGTCGTCGCGCAAAACTTGCAAAATGTCAGCCTGGATAGAATGCGCACGTCAGAAACCGTTTCGTCCCTAGCAGCACAGTTGTTGACATGAAAGAGCGCTCCATCGAAGATCTGAGGAGCCGAAGTAGTAGCCCTTTTGGGTGATTGCTTCTAACATTCCAGTTGTTGAGTCAAATTCCTGTTATAGTCAGGTCCACGAAGAAGTAAAACTTAGTCCAAGCGGTATTTGGTCTGGGCGCCTTCCGACGGCGCCTTAGGAAAATCTGCAGGTGCAATCTGCGAAGGATCGTCCTCAAATGGCAGTGGCAAGGGACAATGGTAGAGGACGCAGAGTGTAGGCGCTTATTCCCGGCTCGACTAATCAGCCCAAAGTGCGCTGCGACACAGGCCTGAAAATGAAAGCAATAATTATAACGCGGAAGTTTTAAATCTTCAAAGTCTTAGGGAACTACGATTTCTATGTTATGAACATTTATCATTTCATGAGCCGAGGTGCGCAGTGTGGGCGGGGCTTGACTATCGACCAATTTGAAAATACGCCCCCCTAGCTATGTGTATATTTCGATAGGGGCCGCTAAATAAAAGCGAGGATAGGCATTGGAGTTTTGTGGGGACGTTTCAGTTTCTTTGGCTCTCAAGGTTGAACCACCTCGGTCCACCTCGCAGTTACGCAACCAGCGAAATAACATAAGGCGTTCTTACGGCAGGGACGACACGTTGTCTTGCGGGCGGAAATGAAGCAAGGGGAAAGTATTTGCTCCTCCTTAAAGGCTGGGGATTTACATTCCGCGTTGAACGCCTTAGCAGCACGCAAACTCCCCGGGCAAGTAGTGTCTGTTGTGCATCTGCGGCTTGCACTGAGTTGCTCGGTCCCAAAGACTCTCGGACGCAAGGTGAAATAGGCTCCAGCTATTGCGTTTGAAGGCCGGGTATTCCCGCAGCTTGTGATGTGCCGTGGGTTTCGCCGCTAGGGAGCAGATGACATACGTTACAGCTGTCACTGGTGGTGGGACCTGGCCAACACGCTGACTGCGCTCCGGCACGTAGGCACGCCACGTCGCTCGCACATACACGCTGACCACGTCACCAGCCCCTGCCTTGTGCTGGAGCACCCCGGCGCCACACGGAAAACTGACCGGCAATGGAGCGGGTCTTTTGGTATTAACTTCCGCTGTAATATTGTGGATGCTTCCTTGGCCTCGGCCTTTACTTTTAATGGGTCGAGGTGGCACCATGCGAACTGATGGGCAGCCTAGGTGGAATGGAGTTACAGACTTGCTCCCTATGCGTTAGATTTTCGTTACCATTCCCTCCCACGTTGCCTGGCACTTGGTCCACCCGCACGTGTATATTACGGGTATGCAGAGTTCGGAGGCAAATGCTTTTATTGCGTAGACTCCCCACATTGGGTTTCACCAAGCCTATGACACATTATACTTTGAAAGTGCAGGTATTCGAACTTAGATCATTTCAATTTATAAACAATTCTAACTGTACAATGTATTCGTGCCAAGCTCCTTGGAAGTCTCGATATACTAATGACCGTGAATTCGAACTTGGGCCCGCTACGCCACGGATAATTCGAACTACGGGTCACAGCGCTGGCTGCTTAACGCCTTGCACACGAGCAAAGACACGCTCTCGCTCTCTACGTGCGAGGCTGAGGTACCTCCGTAACGGAGAAAACAATGGAAATAGAAGATAAAATGTGGTGAAAACAATCTGAAAACCCCATAGGGGACGTTCAGAAAGGCTTTTAGGAAGACGTATTCTTTCAGTGCGACGTCAGTTCCGTCACTATAGTGAAGTGGTGTGCTGTGCGCTGACAGACGAGCGCATCCTATCCAGGCCTAAAGCGCACAACTTGTCGTTCCAAGTGACGACGATGAGAAGTAGGTCGACGCACAAGTGCGGCCCTCCGCTGGGGTGTTCGACTGGATCGAATGCCGCCCGTCTCTTCCTCAATTTTGAAGAAGGCGATGAGGAGCCCTTCGCCATTCGTTCGTTAGAGGCTGTCACCTTCATGTCCCAAAATCAGACTGCAATCACGGCCCTTCCCAACATTTATTAGATGCAGAGCATCTGATTCACTCGCCTTGTACCTCCGGAGTCGTCATCGGCGGCGGCGACGTTGTCCGCCCCTCCCCCATTCTCCTCGCCGCGCCAGCTGCACTCTCCGCCGCTCACCCCCTCTCCTCTCCGATAGCGAACACTCTCTCGCGAGGGGCATTGGATTGGATTCGATTGGATTGGCTTGGATTGGATTGGATTGTCTTGGATTGGATTTGGATTGGATTGGATAAGTGGATTGTGTTGGATTGTGTTGCGTCATAGGCGCGGCAGACGCGCTGGGGCCGGCGCATGTGCAGTACTCTCTCTTCCGCGGTTTCCTCTCCTTCGGACGCGCTCCGCATATAACCGGTGTGCCGTTCTCCGGCGAAGCAACATCCACGCTTGGCTCAAACACCTAGAGTCCACGCCGCTTTACAAGTACGCCAACGTCGTCATCGACTGGGACCGGCTTACGCAGTCCCCTCAACGTTATGCGCGCTATAAAACGCGGTCCCTTTGCCGCTCCGCCTATGCGTCGCATCTACACAGGGGTTCCCGCGAGGGTAGGTGGGAGTTTTTTGCTGAGATAGCCTGTGCTCTGCAATCGCAGTGTGCTATCATTATTCTTGCCTTCCGTTAGTTCGAATTTCAGTAATACTACTTTATGCGACTTTTACTTGCACTTCGAATTAACGAAATTATTCTGTGCAGCTTCAATCTCGACATCACAATTTCTCTCCGAACCTTACCACAGATGAAAAATGAAAAAAGAACAAAGATTTTTGGTAAATATTAAGATACATATTTAGCGTACTGACGCCTGTAGTTTGCTTACGTGAAGCCTCTCTTTGCGCTATATTATGCAATTCTCATTGCAGGCTCACACGGACAAGCTTTTTCGTTCCTACTGGCCCGAAGCGCAGCACGTGTTTTTTGTGCGCACCTGCATGATCTGGTGCACCTCCGAAAGCAAGGCAGACCCTCTGACACCACGAGAGAAATGTATGCTGCCCTTGTACAGCATGCGAGAGTTCAGCGAGCACTACAACTGCGCCAACAGCGTTGACACCACTAGCAACGCTTCCACTCCTGGCTTCTGCGACATATAGAACCCCCTGAACTTTTCCTCCGCAGGCACCCGGCAACTGCTTTCTTAGAAGTTGGCTTGTAAAGGTTTACCAAATTTATGCGAGTACTTAAGGGTCGTCATACAGGTAGTTATTACTATCAATTTTTAAATGCCAGAGCGACGACCTATACATACGTCAGTCGATTTGTATGCACATTTTTTCAATAGCGCAATGGTAGCATCGAACAATTTTGCGCTCCTCTTCACATGCCCTGACAACAATGTCCCAGCGTTGATTTTTGTCCGCAGCTTGAGCTGCGTTTTCTGTCGGCCTTCGAAAGCTTCAATCTCCAATGTAACATATGTTCAGCATTGTTCTTTCCGTGTTTATGACGGCATATCAATACTAATATTTCAGTAACTACTCCCAGCATGTGCACTTTTTGGGTTTTATTCTGACAACTTGTGCGCAGCAAAATTAAAGTGCCGCTACATATTGTTTTTCTCTGTTCAGACACACCCAATTGCGCTAACATCGTCGCGTTAGACAGTAACCTTATCGTGATGTGTAGAGTGAAAGTATTTTGCTAAGTAGTTACGCATTTGGTAATTACGTTGGAAGCACCTGACGTGCATAGGGATATGTAGCGCGTGAAGTAGTCACAAGCGTGAGTCTTGTGGTAATATACCTTGAATTTGTGATTTCAATTATAACAACAGCAATGCGGCAAAGCAAACATCTTGTTTTCTGATCACCTGTTTTAGCCACTTGGTTTCTGATACACTTACCTGTTTAGTTTTGAGGGTGTATTTTCTATTCCGTATACAGGACGTGAAAATGCAAAACACACAAACGGCTAATTAAACTCAACGTTGTAACCAGTCCTTCCGAGCGATACCTTATACTCACGAGGGAAGTAGGCGTAATGATCATAAAGAAAACGGGAGGTCTCGAGAAAGGTTCCTAATATGAAAAACAGAATAAATCTTTGGTCATGATCAAAGCGCTGATGGCAGGGCACCTGCCCGGTGGAGGGAATTCCTAGTCCGCGATACCGAGACTGTGATTTGCCGTCCAGCACCTTTATCTCGAAATTTTGCTGTGACACAAAAGGTGGAATGGACGAGTAGAAGCAGATTAGTGGTTCGTTGGCACTCCCGTAGCTGAATTACAGGGTCCTCGGAGTGCGACAAATTGCAAAGGAGAGGACGTTGAGTGGGCTGATAGCATGGAGGAGGGTGCTATGTGGATAGGCATTCGTCTGTAGCCTCCTAAGAGTGGTGGCTTTTTTCCTGGATAGCGCGGGATGAGCTGGTGGGAATCTCCTTAAGACACACCAGACAGCTCAACTCACCACTCTCTCTACACCCCACGGGTCATTAGATACTCCAAATCACACGACATGCACTTCCACAAAATCCACTTCCCATACCACATTCCCAGCAGCACTAAAGGTTGCGTATATCACCTGATGTCCATTACCCTCAGAAGTATAGGCACACCACAAGGCTCGGTCGTCTCTCCGCTCCTATTTCACATCGCGCTTCTCGATGTACCAGCATGGCTGGGGAGTGTTCCGAATTAACTATGCGCTCTAAGCAGATGACATATTTAGTGGCGCCTACTCACTCGGGTGACTTCAAGACTGTCTACAACAAGCAGCAGACGTGGTAAAGCAATACGCAAAGGAGCGCGACTAGAGTGCTAATCTCAGAAGTCAGAACTCTTGGTGGTCTGGCGTCATCGCGCTGAAAATGACGAGGACATCAAAATCAATTTAGACGGATACATGGTTTTAGAGAACACGGAGTGACCTGCATGACACTAACCATGACAGATACGAACAAACTCAACACACTTATCCGTAAAGCCACGAAGCAAGACCTAAGGATCCCCATGAGCGCGTCAACCGACAGGCTCCTCCGCATGGACGGGACGCATACACAGGCTCCCCCGCACAACACGAGCGAACCCGCCGCGGTGGCTCAGTGGCTAAGGCGTTGCGCTGCTGAGCACGAGGTCGCGGGTTCGATTCCCGGCCGCGGTGGCCGCTTTTCTGATGGAGGCGAAAAGCAAAAACGCCCGTGTGTACGAGATTTCGGCGCACGTTAAAGATCCCCAGGTGGTCAAAATTAATCCGGAGCCCTCCACTACGGCGCGCCTCATCGCCTGCGTTGCGTCGGCGCGTTAAACCCTACAATCAATCAATCAACAACACGAGCGATGAGCTCATACATGGCCACCTATCTCTTCAGCCAGATAGCGGCTTGCAATGACAAAAACAGGTCGAACACTGTTAAACCGAATCAAATGGAGCTCCCTGGACGTCAAGCCGACCAAGGAGCTTCCTGTTCGGTGGCGGTATAATATTATATCTCAACTATTGCCAAAAAGATTCAGCGAAGCTTGAACTCAAGCACAAGACTTGAATAACGAAGCTGTTGTATACGTGGTTGCTGACGGACACAAAGTTGAGTTTTAGTATTGTTACGGTGTCGAGGTTGACGTCGGCGGCTTGGCATTTTGAGCTAGGCCAGAGGGAGCTCATCGTTTGGTCGACGTTTTCGTAAGCCATTCCGCAAGCGCGACTTAGTTTTTAGTGGATGCTTTGCACACCGAGCCTCTCAAAGCGCAACCTCTTCCTCGGCCGTGCGAGCTCTCCGTGGCCGGCCCATGTAGACCTGAGTATCACGTACAGCAGCTTCGGCATTCAAGTCGCCGCTCTACGGTACAGAGCGCACACGCACGACGACACGAGGACGCACGAATGAGGTGTGTACGCTGTGACGTGTTTTCTCGTCCGAGCAAATGTTGCCACAATACGGCAGATTTTTTCTGGTCAATGCTGGCCAATCTCCCTAAGGGTGTATGCTTAGCTTGACGAACGTGCGCTCGAGGCACGCGTGCACCATCGGTTGGCTTTTCATTTGTGTGTTTAACTGCCGGCATCATACACGACGATTTGCTTAAAACGCTTCGCTGTTAAAAACATGTACCCGGTCCACCACTTCGGTCAGCGTAAACCTAGAGCCCAATCGTTGCACAGAAAATACGCCCCCTCTCGGACACGCTCTACACGGATGCAGCCGCAATCCGTGGTTTGAAGAGCAAAGACAGTGGTAGTTAGCACAAAGGCAGGACTCCTTGTCAGTGCCACTCTAATAACCGCATCGAACAAAGAAGCGGTGGAGCCAGCATTGGCACTGGCTCTCACGCAGGCGAAAGCCACGGCGATCGTTATTGACTCACAAGGTCTGAACCCAACCAGATCTGAAACGGGAGCTTCAGATGGGGTTGGGTGGCACCAGCAATGCACCTCATGCTGTCAACCAAATTCCCCTGTAGAAAAGTAAGAATTGTGTGGACACCTGCAGATGCCTCTGAGGCCGCAAGAAATTTGCCCACCAGAAGACCGGAGAACTTGCCGACCAGGCCTCGGAGGACGTGGAGAAACCACTACTTGTAACCTACCAAGAAATGCCACATTATAAGCTTAATCGACGGATTCTCCCGCTACTAACCCAAACCTCACGAAGTCCAAAAAAACAGCATTCGGACTTCTAAAACCTTCCCGCATATAATTAGGCCACACTGGATACCCTCCGCCCAATATCCAGCAGAATGCAAATAATGCCGACAACCAGGTGCCTCCGACATATTGTCCTAGAGTGCAGAAAAAACAGTGCCTGTCGCCCTTTCCCGCATCCAAAACTCTCAAGGGCATTGGGAGACTCTGCTGCCCAGGCCCTGCGTCTCGGGCCGGCTCCTTCTCACCGAGAGAGCAGCCGAAGCTGAGGCAGCTCATGGATTCTTGTGAAGAGGGAAACACACCTGCAACACCAAAAATGCTCGCAGTAAACGTTTTCCCTCTCTCTCTCTCTCTCTCTCTCTCTCTCTCTCTCTCTCTCTCTCTCTCTCTCTCTCTCTCTCTCTCTCTCATTCTCCATCCCACTGGGAGTTGGGTCTGGGATGCTCTGAAGAGATCAGCTGAGTGCTAGTCACAACTCAAGCTCTGGCGGTCGCGGCGACTTTTGGCCCGACGCCACACCACTCCATGACCGAGTTTTCTTAATAAAGTCATCTCTACCTGGCATTCTTTGTTGTTGTTTTTTCTTGTTCTGAGTGAAACAGCACGATCTGGAGCACTCTACTTTTTTGCACATTTTACTCGGCTTTCTCCGCCGTCATCAACCCGTTTTTATTTCTTGACGTAAGAACCCCCCTCACGTGTATTTCTAAATAAAATAATGCCTGTACTCCCCGTAATGTTCCTAGCTTTGACGTCATATGTTCCTCATATTTCCTTCCCGGATAATATTGTTGCATGTATGGTCCAGAGCAATGTTTGCATAGCTTGGAACGTTTCTGCCCGTGTACATTCCGGGCGTCAAGTACTCTTCCACTTTGGCTCGGCGGCTAAATGTAGTGAAAATGAGACAGGCCTAATGACCAAAACTGTCAGGTAGCGCAAGAAAGAGAGCCGTCTTTTAAAAATTGACCGCATAACCCGCTGACTTCACCGCGAATGTCGTCAAAATACGATTATTTTGCTGTTCCTACCACGTTGTCTGTCTTCCCTCTCTCCGCATTCACCTCCAAGCTGTTCCTCTCCCATTTTGCTCCTGCCGTGATCAATGCGATAAAAGTATGCGCAACGCAATCTTTCCGCGTTGGCACTGTTCGCGCGCCATCTGCTGGAACCTTTTTCGAGATGTACTCCCGCTTGGGCGTCGACCTTGAGGGTTGAGCGCGTGCCTATTTGATCTAATGCGCCATTTTTATAAAGCGCACCAAAAGAATCGAAAGCTATGAGCTGTAGTATATAAATGGAAAAAATAGTAAAAAAGGGCCCATCTCCCCGCGAAGGAGGACTCGAGTAAATGCGTCGCATAGGGGGTGGGTGTATTGCGTTAACGTTTAGTGTTTGGGGAGTTGGTGGTAGTGAATGCGTTGTATCAGCAGCTTCTTGACGTAGTTTGAATGAGTCAAGGATATAAGGCGCGTTCGTAGCCTTCCATTCTGTGTCGGCTTTGTGGCGCAGTGGGAAGAGCACCATGTACCTCGCGTTCCGCCCGCAGGGTCGTGGAATCAAAACCAGGCGCCGGTAAGTATTATTTTTTTATATATAGTGTAGGGGGAGGGGTGCGGACCTGTTGTTGAGAGCGAGGAGGGTAGCGGGATGCTGGAGAGGAGGAGTGGAATAGAGGGCGCACCTGGAACGGCTGTTGCGGACGCCGAGGCACGCCAACGCCGACAACGCCGGGTGACATCGTGAGTTAAAGAAATGCTCTTCATTTAAAAGGAGGAGCGGTATGCAGGTGGGCTCCTGCTTTACGGAGCGCTGCATGTATCTGTCAGTTGCTTGTACTGGGGGCCTTGCGTCTACCGGTTAATATCGGGAGGACGGCCTGGACAATGTTCTGCGACCCCTATGTGCCGAGTTTCGGGAGGATGTCCTCAAGAGGTGACCTAATGCATGGCTTGCACATGGCATTATGAGGGTTCGATTCCCTGCCGCGGCGGCCGCTTTTCTGATGGAGGCGAAAAGCAAAAACGTTCGTGTGTATGAGATTTCGGCGCACGTTAAAGATCCCCAGGTGGTCAAAATTAATCCGGAGTCCTCCACTACGGCGCGCCTCATCGCCTGAGTTGCGTCGGCGTGTTAAACCCTACAATCAATCAATCAATCTCATGGCATTATCATAACCCTTCCTTTTCAGCGCTCCCAGAGATAAGAGCGTCAGTCAAGTGTGCAGCCTTTCGCCGTCCTTGTGGGCCCCAACATGGCAACTGCGCTGACGTCAGTGAAAGCCTCTACACCTTTCCGCAAAAAACGTTCTTTCTAGTACATCTTGACATGGCTATAAAAAGAATTGACTCTAATCCACGATGGGAAGGTGGTTGCAAAGCAAAGCTGTAAACGACAGCTACAACATTTGCCTATGCGATGTCACCTCAATTCACACACGCGGCTCTACAAAGAGTGAAACCAAATATTTTGCCAGCCGTTACCTGGAATTCGGGGAGGGGGGCATCCCGAACGAAGCAGCGTCGGCCACGGCCGGGCGGCGACCCCCGTCGCTGTATACCAGCTGTGCATCGGCAGAAAGAAAACAGACAGGAGAGTCTTTCGAAGAGTGAGACAGCGCAACCTAGCCATCCTGATGTGCTAGCTCGGGGCTACCCCACCGCTCGACACAAGCGCAGACACCGAAACAATTCGGCTTGTGAGCTTAGTGATTCCCATTTATACCGATTTAAACTAGTTGGTTTAGTAAGTTTGAGAATTGCGAGAAAGCTGAGGGGACTATGATAATCGCTATTTATCAGATCCAGTTGCCCCTTTCGTCTTTTGTAATACCTGATCAGACACGACCGAACCGGTATTCACCAATTTAGAAAACGGAGTTCCATTCGTGACACGCAGTGAGCAAAAGGTACCGTTTTACTAGTGACCAGATGTCTCTTTGTGGTCTCTACATCTTGTTTTCCTGCCCTGCAAACCAATCCTTAATGTATTTTCGCCGTACGACCACTTAATTCAGTGGGGTCCGGGTTACCCAGGAGGTGCTGTCGAACAATTTAATCATCCAGCCCATCAAAGATCGAAGTCGACAACTTCAGTGACTGAACGTATACCTCTCAAAAACAGTGAGTGTTTCTACCACCGTTCTCGTTGAACGAAAGGGCGCTTGATCATAGCGCTACTCTGCTCCTCAACATCTCATGGGCATTGCTCGTGATCTTGCCTAGCAGCTCAACATCCCCGCAATACGTGGACACAATACAATACCAAAACTTCGGTGAGAGTAAAGCGATGCAAAGAAGAACGCTTACGGATAGGAAACGAGTACTTTATACGAGTGAGCAAAGTGAAGAGGAAGACATCACGGCTCAAGTTAGGAAACACGTAAAGCGCGTCAACAAAATGTGTAGTTTTTCTGAAGGTTAAAATACCTATTGTTGCAACAGTACTCAATATTTTTTTTCTTTTGTTAGTTTCTCGAACTGGTAACATCACTTTCCATTATATTTTCACTTCAAATTTCCCTTATTTTAATTCTTAACCCTATTCAACGAGACCTCAATTTGACTTGGCCAGTCCCCCAGACGGGGTACGCGCAATTTTTGTTATGGTTACAATAAACCAATGCAATGTGCTGAACTGACCTTCGCTCGACCAGCAAGATAACAGAGCGACTACCGAGAAGCGGCACCTGGTACGCAGGATAACGATGAACTCAATGGAACGGAGAAATCAGAAATTACGGTGGCGAAGATCGGACTACGACATCGCAAGAGATGAACCGTTTTAATAACATAGGATAGTGCCAGCGGTTGACGCACATAATGTCGCGTTCGATGATTGGAAACAACTTTGTTTATTTATGATGATTCCAGATTACATGGTGTGGCACAACGCAAATGACAAGACACGAAAGAAAGGAACATACGACGAGAGCTGACGCTGAAGTTTATTGATTAAGTATTCTATTTTTACAAAAAAAGCGTCATCACTCTGCACATGTGCAAGGCGAAAAAATTCGCATAAAGAAACAATAAAGATAAATATTGAAACAAGAAACGAATCTAGATGAACTGGTAACCCATAAGTGACATGAACTGACGGGCAGCGTTGCTTCTTATCGCCGTAGTGTCTTCTCTAGGAATCCAATTTCTGCTTTTCGCAGGGGTAACGATGGCTTGCTAACCCACGCGTCCTTCATTCTGTAAATGTAAAATGCCGCTACGATCTGTCGGTATTTTTGCAACCGAAGGCGTGATAATAGGCACGTAGCGCTGGCTGATGTTTGCCTCACAAGCAGCAGCGCCCTTTCCTATATCATGGTGGCTCGGGGGTTCATTTCTTGCAGGAAAGATGCCACGCATATCACGGGCTCTGTTCGTATCATTATAAGCGTCGGCGCCCCGTCCTGGACAGCAACAGCCGGGATTATCACGAGTCACGCACGGGCGCCCACCCAAAGAAGGCATCCAAGGTAACGTCATGATAACAAGGCCGAGAAGAACTAACAGGTTAAATGGCGCAGACGAAAATACGTTAGCTGTTGATAATGTAGGTGAGCAGTCAGATTTCAGATAATAGAGAGTTTTAGCTGACCGTTTTCGACGCTCCGCTATGCTCCCGACGGCCCGCTAAGCACAACCGGAGCTTCAGCGGCAGAAAGGCTTTTAGCTAAGCGATAACCGTATCTCCCTCGAGGGGGAATGATTCGCGTCACTGGTCGTGCCCTGTGCGTGGGCAAACCGAAACGTCACCGCAAAGTAAAGATACGCATTGGAATTTGGTAACTCAAGTAATGTTGATTGATTGTGGGGTTTAACGCGCCGACGCAACGCAGGCGATGAGGCGCGCCGTAGTGGAGGGCTCCGGATTAATTTTGACCACCTCGGGATCTTTAACGTGCGCCGAAATCTCGTACACACGGGCGTTTTTGCTTTTCGCCTCCATCAGAAAAGCGGCCGCCGCGGTCGGGAATCGAACCCGCGACCTTGTGCTCAGCAGCGCAACGCCTTAGCCACTGAGCCACCGCGGCGGGTTAACTCAAGTAATGTGAAGTATCGTGTTTAGAGCCTTATTTCACCTTCTTAAAACGATGTAGTCACATACACGGTATAATGGTTCTAAATAATTTGAAAGATGCCGATAAACTTTGGAATAGCCAAGACAAGGCTGTCTTTCTCGGCGCTGCATAGAAGCAGCCCCGCGCTTCGGTCGACGTTTTTCGCTTCCGTACTAAAACTTGTTGAGTGTGGCACCTTTGCCTATTCGGAAGAGCTTTCGCGATTTCGTCGCTCGCGTTTCAACTAAAGAAATGGAGTTCACGGGAGCGCGCTCGCATCGCGGGGCAGCCATGTTTATATTCCGCACTGTAACATAAGCTGCCGCAACGATCCGCTAAGAAGCCCCGGTTAGAGGAGCGGGACCCCGCTCCGGTATCGCCGCTAGCGCCTTTGCGCGCCACGCATGCGCAATGGCGATCCCGCCAGCTATCGGAGCGGAGCGGGCCGTCAGAAACGGTCAGCTAAAACTCTGTAATACAAATTGCAGGAAGCAACCGATGCATTCATTACGGCCGTCTTTATTTACACCGTGTCTCAGTATCCACCCCATAGATCGTCGCACGGCATGCTGCAGGCAGTTGGTGATAAAGGGTCGATTAATCACCACTCCTTTACCGATATGTAATAAATAAATAAATAAATAAATAAATAAATAAATAAATAAACAACTTCAGTAGGAAAAGTGCTGCGCTCACAGCAGCAGCCTCTGTCTGGTGCCTCGTGCCTATACCTTCGTGTCGTGCTGTATGGGCTTGCAGCCATGCTCCTGGAAGTGCGGAGCAAGAAGGGAAGGTCCAGACTCGCCTAACAAAGCCATATGCTCTCCGAACCTAGTGTTTAGGCACCTTCCCGTCTGGTCGACCTATGATTCCCAACAGTTGAGGGGAATCTGACGCACGACGAACAGCGACTCGTGTTTTATGCCGCAGCCCTTACGTGGAATCACGGGCATCATACGTAGGCCGATAGTGCGATTGTTTAATCGTTAGGAGGTATTTAAGCAAATGTACTCAACCAGGGTTGCCATATCCTTCTCTGGTGAGGAAATGCTGTTTTCTGTCCCAGGGAGCCTCACCTAGCATGCTTGAAGCTACCTAGTACAGCCAGCCTCCCGTGGTATCCGGCGACGTTATGATCGGACCAGGCAGCATTTCGGACCTGGTATAAAATCGCCGTGCAGTAAACCGTACCCATAAGAAACAGGTGCTCACCTCTGTGTTGGGTCGTTTGGTGTCGCACTTCATTTTTGGAAAGCTTCACGTTATCCTATTGTTGCCGTTTCGTTGGTGGGGTGGTTGATTTTAAATGCAGAGCATTTCTTTAACTCACGATGTCACCCGTTCCAGTTGTCCATCGTAGTCCGCACCCCTCCCCCTACACTATATAAAAAAAATAATACTTACCGGCGCCTGGTTTCGATCCCACGACCCTGCGGGCGGAACGCAAAGGTACATGGTGCTCTACCCACTGCGCCACAAAGCCGACACAGAATGGAGGGCTACGAACGCGCCTTATATCCTTGACTCATTCAAACTACGTCAAGCTGCTGATACAACGCATTCACTACCTGTGGGCGGAACGCGAGGTACATGGTGCTCTTCCCACTGCGCCCCAATAATCATACCCACCTGCTAATAAATGATGTCACGTGACCACGTAATTACGTCTCCTCATTTAATTACAATACAGCAACCAACAGCAACAAGTGCAACAACATTAACGTAACGCAAACTACATAACGTCGTGCGCCCCCGGAAATGCTCTGCATTTGATCGTGCCCCTCGCGAGGGAGATGTTTAGTTTCCTGCCGCAGCAAGAACCAGGCGGCCTCCTGCGCAGTTTGTGGCGCATACCCACTTGGGGGATTGGCCAGGATCGTTTCACTTACTACATGCCGGTTCCGGCAGGGTTTGACTCGAACAAATTTTTTTATAAGATATCTAGCGCCATCAACCGCAACCACTGCTTCAAGTACGATGAGGATGCACCGTTTAACGCCGCTAGGGTGAACATTGAGTTCACGTAACTATTAGGCTTGATATAGGCTGAACAGGTTTTACTAGTCAAGGGTATGTCACAGTAATATGAGTTAATAAAGAAGAAAACAAGAAAAGGAAAATGATGGTGATCACATGTGCTCGTGTGGTTGTTGCGGGACCTTTATTCACAAAAAGGAAAGAATATTTTCAGCGCTAGACATCGTGTGCCCTATTACATCGAAACCAATAATCTCTGGAAAACCAAAATTACATGCCTCACACGGGTGGGTTATTAATGCTTTCCGTTTGCAACAAATTAAAACTACCTCGCTGTCGGGATCTTTCGGTTATCGGCTCTTGTGTCAGTTTCTTGAATGAGCTGGAAGCAAAAGCTTTGTCCGGAATATTTTATTCGCAGAAGGTATTACCAGAGTCCTTCAATGCCTTTCTGGTCATGAAACTTCGCCATCACGCTAGGGGGAGAGCTTCGTTCGCTGCCGCACCGCGGCGCTGGTGTTGATCGGAGGGCAGCCGGGGGCGTGGTCAGAGCGCGTTTGGCAGCTAGGGAACGGACCACGGAGTAAGGTTTTGTAGACGCTCGCCGCCTTAGCAGCAGTGCGCTTTCGCTTTACGTGTCGTGGGCAGTGTTGCGGAATGGGCGTCCCCCTTCCATTCCAATTCCATTCCGGGGAATTACAAGTTGCCTAAATTCCATTACTTTCAATTCCTCGGAATGCCGGAACATCGCCCATTCCCACTCCGGGAATTGCCGGGCAGTTCAATTCCATTCCTGTAATTCCTGAACGTTTTATCGGGTTATCAAGTTACCAATGAACCCACCATTAAGCTGATGTTATTACACTCGTTAAGAACTGTTAAAATACGGAAAACACGTAACCAAGGTCGAGGAATAGTGGCTTTGTGGCATATTTCGTTCAGTGCAATCACCATACTAATTCCCACAGGGGCAGTTCTCCAGGTAGTTATTATAGTATTTGCATGGTGAACACGTCTTTACGAGAAGTGATGCTTTAATATTGTTTAGGTGTGAATGTGTTAATGCTAACGTGACGACATGTTCTATTTTTGTGCTGACCAAAGTATGGTTGAAGAAGACATTACATTCCTTAAGCAGTTAACACGCGTATGGAGCGGTCGTGAGCATGGTTAGAACTATAATTTTGTTAAGGAGGAACAGAACCTCCGGATCTGGTGGTATCAGTTGGAAGAATTACCGCTCGAGCACCTTGTCCTGCCTTTGCACCAAATGCTGCTTTGCACCGGAGGGCAGCCGGTCTGTCTAGTGTCTAGCCGATCTGTCTAGTCTGTCTAACGAGATATGCCCTACGCCAGAAAAAAGTGCGTAGGTGTCCTCGTTGATATATTGTAGGGTTTAACGCGCCGACGCAACGCAGGCAATGAGGCGCACCGTAGTGGAGGGCTAAGGATTAATTTTGACCACCTTAGGCAGAAATCTCGTACACACGGGCGTTTTTCCTTTTCACCTCCATCAGGAAAGCGGCCGCCGCGGCCGGGAGTCGAACCGCGACCACGTGCTCAGCAGCGCTATTAGGTCTCCTCATGAATTTTATATGCTGCAATAAAGGTCTCAAGCTGCCGCGGTGAAAGTTCGAAAAAGTTTATTTTGGTTTCATTCATCAAAATTACGTAACAAAATGGTGCGAGCCAAATGGGCGCTCCGCTGTTCAGTTCTGAAAACACGAAGTGTAAATGACGGCTGCTTCAACGACCAGCTGCTGAAAAGAGGTGTTTGAGAGCCGGTTTCGCTTCGCTGTCGGTCACTAAAAGAGATGCCGTGGAAAACACGCGTTCCACGTCAGCTGACGTCACATTTACAACGGAAACTGCCCTTACGAGTCGGGAAAGCAAGGGAAAGTGGCCAGCGTTCGCTTTCCGTTAGGTCGGAACCGTTTAGGAACAAAGCTTGCAGCGTGCATCTTGCAGGCGCAGGCGTGACCGCAGTTCCTATCACATGGGCTCTCCTGTTTCGGGTGGATTCTCGAACCAATATTTTAGGCCTTCGTAGACGCTGCGTCGGGCGAAGGCGTCCGAGTGTCTAGACAGGAGGGCCAGTATTGCAAAACGTCCTGGGGGAGGAGGGGGAGCGCGAAGGGAGATGGGGCGTAAGCTGATATGCGAAATTTCGCAGTGGACACAAGCACCGCGCCAGCGTCCCGATGACATCAAGGTGGGATGCGATCACCGACGGCTCCGGACGCAAAAAACAAAAGTGAAGCGCGGGGAGACAGCTCGCAGCCGGGGTAAAGGCCCCGCCAAGGTAAAAAATCACAAGGCGAGGTTCTTGGGAGAGATAAAATGGGGAAGGGGGGGGGGGGGGCGGTTGCAACCGCGGTAGTTCCCCACGACGGATACCAAAGGCTTAGAGCAGCGTTTATTAGGCGGAAAATCGCGACGAACTTCGTAGCAGCGCTGTATTTAGGGACATAATTGTAGTAGAATCGCTGCTTATAAATATACCGCGCTTGTAATCAGCCAATCGATTTTAACAGTACTGAGTTATTGTTAAATTCAAGGCTCCGGCTTACTAATGTTTGAACTTGGGCTGGTGGGATCTTTTGCGTATTTTTGCATATATTGACCAAAAGCAGAGCGTAGAAGGAAAAGTGCGCTTTATTTTGGGAAAAATACATGTAATTCCATTCCCATTCCATTCCGGACAAAAGGCGCTTAATTCCATTCCAATTCCATTCCCTCAAGTATTGACGCCATTCCATTCCGGGGTCGCGAAAATGTGGAATGATTCCGGATTCATTCCAATTTCGGACTGGTAACTCCGCAACACTGGTCGTGGGCCGCTAAAATGGACTTATTATTTCGTGAGTGGCGAAAAAATTTGCTGCGAACGGGCATGCTGAGACAGCGTTCCTGCCCGCTGGTCTGGCTACAGAGCAGCCGCGGCCGCCCGATGCCCTCCGATCTGCGGTTGCGAACCTCGCGGTAGCCTTTGTCCCCGTACGAAACTTGGCCTGGAGTTTCATGACCAGAGAAGCATTGAAGGACTCTGGTCTAACATTGCACAATAAAAAAGGAGTTTATTACCGGTAGGGCCGGCAAGGTATTGCGACAAACGATGGAGTTTTTGTTTCCTGAAACACAAAGATACAGCTGTGCGTATCTTTACACTAACATGTTAGCTGCAGTATATATCTAAGCTGATTCGCGACGGCAGATAACCCGTGCTGCAAAATGCGCTGCAGTTTCTTATTCTTATATGTTGGGTAGATATTAAAGCGCACGATGAGATATGAACACAAATTCGCGGAAATATAGCTACGCTGACAGAAATCACAAAGCCGTTTGCATTGTTTACATTCATCATATGCACATGCCTGGGGCAGGCGCCACGAAGGCCCCGTAACCCAATTGTTCGGGACGCAACTGCCTAAGGTGGTGGGCGTTCAAACGAGTTTCTTCACCGAGCCGAAAAGCAGCACTACGTCAGGCCTGCGCTTGAGCACGAGCAGCATGAAAGGTCGGTCGACAACGAAATGCGTGTGGGGCAGCGGGCTAAGCGCCGTGTCTGCGGGGGTCTCTAGTTCAGGCGACAGCAGCTGTGGAGTCACCGAGCTCAGTGGTGCCGGCGTCAGTGTTGAATTGTCCGTAGATGCGTCGCTCTCCGTCGGAGGTCTGGCACCCTTGTGGTTTACGTGCAACACCGCCACATGGCGAACGGACGACAAGTGGGCCCCTTCGGCTTTGGTCATATACCTGCATCGTGCATCAGACAATTTCATGCCGACAAACCACATAGATTTACAGCAGCTATTGCTTTAAACCTAAACAAAATTCACTGGTCGTACACCTCGTACAAAACAGCACACGGGAGAATAGCACCATGCCTAATTTCGCCTGTGGAATAGGGCTGCAAAGACTAGGGTGGTGCAGATGGGGCAGAAACTGCCAGTGTTTATGCAGAGAGTACCTAAATAATGCACTGAATAAGCGCACTATATCTCTGTCACTGATTAACAATATTTACGATTGTTAGGTTCCCGAAAACGATGCGGCAAAATAGCAGCAGAGACGAGGCTTCAATCTTCTCTCGCGAATGTGTAGTGCAGCCGTTGCCTCCGCTAATCTTCCCCAAGGTGTCCATCACAGCTATGTGGCGTATACTATTCCCAGAGACTCACCGCAAGATGACCCTATACAAGTTTCCCACACAAACCTTGTACAAATTTCTAGGCTTGTTAATCACAAATAGAGGAACAAAAATTAGTAGGGAGCTTCGCATTAAAATTATAGACAAGCCATAAAAACAGAACGAGAGCATGCTGGTAATTCTAGCATGTGCACATGACAGAGAAGCCGTGCGTCTACCGCCGGTCTCGGCCACCATCGTCTGCGCTCGCGCGCGTTTCAATGCTGTGCGGGTGCGTCCGCGGAGCTTTCTCGCTTCTGCCGTAATGCCTGAGAATTCTTGCGTGGCAATTTTTTTCAACAGCCGAGCTGTTTAGGTGCACACAAATTCGACCGGAGTAGACGGAAAACCCCGAGCGCACGTGACCGCGTGCCTCACGGCGGCCTCCCGACGTCTCTGGCGCTAGGCGCTGGGCACGACCTCCGCGCAGTGTCTTTAGCAAAAAAAAATACACAGCGCAGGTGAGCGCCTGCCTCGCGGCGACCGCCCGTTGGCGCGCAGGCTTTCGCGTTGGCTTACACCACATCAGGAGCTCCTGAATTCGTCGTCGTCGTCATGTAGCGACCGACCAGCCACGGGTGCGCCGCGCTGAAGACAATGACGACAAATATGTCCAGCTATTCCACCACAATCAACATGTGCAGGCGGTCACGTGTTGATTGTGGAGGCCTACTTGTGGACCTCCACAGAGTGGACCTCCACTTCTGGACCTCCACATTGTGGAGAGCTGACGAAGAAGTGGAGGTCTATCAAGGCGAGGACCCGCTACAACAGGAATTTTCCCTACGCGGCTGTGCCGTCCAATGACGATGACGAAAGGGATGACGACGATTGCTACAGAATCTACATCCTTTACATACTCTACACACTTTAATGGGTCCGGCTGCTGTCTTTCTCTCCTGCGATCCGCTGTCTGTGTTGGGAGAAGCTAGGTCGAACACCCTCCCTGTTTCTCCGGCATTGCGCCACCAGCGCAAGCAGCGCCATTTTTTCTTTATTTATGTAACGTTTCGGGAATCCATACACTGTACGCCCACGTTTTTGCATGCCATGGCGCGCCCATTTAAGCACGCAAACGCCAAGTCCATCAATGCCCGCGTAGCTAGCCATACATACTACTGCCTCCGCAACCTGCTCCGTGGCCACTCCATTCTGATCGCGGTTGCTGTGTACGTAAGAACGGGTTAATACCGACACGCCGAACGGTGTGCCACTGTTTTGTCTCGGCGCCTTTAAACACCACGTATCACTTTCTCCTGAGAATCTTGTTTGTTTTTTGCTCTCAACGCTACTCTTACTCGTGCTCGGGCTGCACTCTCACTAGATCTCCTGTCAAAGCGTGCTTCTAACCAAGGCTTCAGGAAGCGCCTGTCGAAACTTTTGACGGTATTGGCATCTTCTGCCTACGACTGAAACGCCGACCGAACACGTCTTAAGCTTACGATAACCGATGGAAGTTGTCGCCACGTTGTCATCCTGGAGGACCCACCCAGAAATTAAAACGGCTCTTTTCAGATACTACTTTTGGACGTGTTTTAGGTCAGACTTAATGTACTTTTCCAGAAGTTGCTTTACAGATGGTAGTCTTTCTTGGGCTTCTTAACTGCTACAGTTTTGGTCGGTATGTAAGTCTGTCTTTCGGTGCTGCGATTTAGTTGTCGGGAAACAATTGGTGAAACAGGAGTATACCTAGGCAGAACCAGTCCAAACTTCTCAAACCGCTAGACCAAGTCATGTCTCATTTTCTTGGTGCAAATTAACCGTATGAAACATCTTAGGCCGAATTGATGTACATGAGCCTGAGTGGATGAGTTGTTTGTGTTCGTTTCTGCGATGGCGAGTGAAATAAATAAAGCGTTTAAAACTGCGCAGGTAGGCTCCAGCTACTGCGAGACGAAAGCAGGCACAAAAAGAACACAGCTCCCACTCGCAATGTTCCTAACCGAACAAGAAAGAAAGATAAAGAAATCAGCGCTGACACTGTATAAGGGACGCGAGCAGTGCGAAGGCGGGAAAATAGAACTAATTGAACAAACCTCCATTTACTTCATTTAGAGAGGAGATAAAAGGCAGGGAAAAAGCGTGAGCGAGCAAAAAGTAGAAAAGCAGTTTCGTGGCGGCACGCAGACTGCTGTCGTTTTTCAACGACATTTCCAGTGGAGAAAGCGGAAACCTGGCCATTTTTTGGTTTACATTAGCCTCCTTCCATGAGCCCCAGAAAGCTATTCTTGCGACGAAATGTTCAGTTCGCCAATGGTAAAACCGACGATCTTGTGTGCAGAAGGGTCATCAATCACAAAGTTGATTTTTTTTTGTTATTTTGGGCTTCCTGCTGTAATACTCCATAAGGAGTTCGAAGCCCGAATTTCGGAAAGCGCGAAACCTGGGTAGCCTCTTTCTATTATAGTCACCTGCCCCTCCTTGTTGACTCAAATTACAGTGCACGGCTCGCTTTAGTGTGCTTCCAGGATAAGCAACTAGCCATTGGAAGGTGGTTTGTTGAATACACATGAATACACTCTCCAAGTAGGAATCATACTCCCACCATGCGTATCTCTTGGGCGTAAATAGTCTAGACAGGATGATCGAAACCCTGAGAACACTTGGTGACGACGGCCAAGACAGACGGGAAATCGTAGACCGCACCACCTCATTTACTTGACCTACTGTGACAAGGCATCGTACATTGTCTCACGAGTGCAAGTTTAGATATCGGCATCTGCTTGCGTAAGGAAACCCAGTTACCGCGTGGAGAATGTGGAGGGCTACGCATGTGTCATTCCAGTTGGCTTCTTTTGTTCAAGTGTTTCTGTGTGAGATTGGACTTTCTACTACTAACAAAAACTTAATGCCCTTGCGCCTCTTGTGCACGCTTGCTTACTACGCCCGCGGCAGCTAACCTGAGGTTGGCCCTGTCCGTAAACAGCAATCCGAGGCCCATCGCTTTCAGGACGGATGAGAGCTCAGTGACGTGACGCAGCCTGAGCAGCGGAAGGCACACTGTCACCAGAGGCCGCTCCTCAAGTCGGGCGATGCAGTGCAGCAGCTTCGACGCAGTGACATGCTTCTCGAGCGACGTGAGCCCATCGACGCGCGCCGGCAGCAGGATCACCAGGGACACGTCACGGTTCTCGTATGGCACCTCCAGGGCCGTCACCTGATCGGAGAACAAACCATGTGGTGGGAATATGAACTGCACAATGCGCAATGACGGTTTTAAAACCGCCATAAATTATAAAGAGTGATGCATTTTATGAGAACCCTACGGGGCTACTGGGCACTGGGAGCTCTGCCAAATGCGCCTCCCTCCACACGCCCCACCAATTCGAACGGCCACCTCACAACTCACGCTAGAAGCACTTTATTTTCATTTTTACGCGGAGGTCAAAACCACTGCCGCTAACAGGCTAGGTCGACTCATTGTTAGTTGCTAATTGCTATAGTTGAAACTCGATTTTATGAAACTCGATTTTACGAATTTCTGATTTTACAAACAAATTTGGGTTTCCCTCGCAGTTTCCCGTAGGCTTAATGCTTTTACTAAGTCGAAATAACGAAACAAACTTCGCCGCCACATCCGTTTTAATGAATCAATCTGGGAAACAAAAATTCCCCGCATTTCCCCGAGGGGAAGAATGTGAAAGTGCGAATGCACGAGTTGAATTTGCGCGGTTCGGTAATGTTCGCGAAAGAGAGATCACACACACACACACAACTACAAAGAAAGAAAGATGCATTCATTCACAGACACCTATTTGTGTTGTCGTTGTACTTGATTGCTAGAGCGGATCTCAGCTTTGAAATTTCGTGTCAGTACTCCTTTAAGCGGGTGCATTAGCCCTTCTCACGCCCGATTCCTGGCCAATCCCCCACGTGGGTATGTGCCATGTCAGCGGCCAGGCAGCGCGCGCCCACCTCCCCCCGTTGCCAAGGAAGACGAGGAGATTCCTGGCCAATCCCCCACGTGGGTATGCTATGCGGACATCGCCGGTGGACGCAGGTTCAGGGTCGCTTAAGAAGTGCATTCGCACTTAAAAAGAAGCATAGAAAAAGAGGTTCTTCCAAATTTATGGCGTATGGAATGTCTGGCAGTGTGCTGCCAGCGCAGGAGCGAAAGCACACTGCCTCCACACTTTCAAAGGAGCTTCCAGCCTTCTACTTCCGGGGCTTCGTCGGGCTCCAAAATCCCGCAACACGAGCAGGAAGAGGCATCGCCCAGTTGGGAAGAGGTTCGTCGGTGTGATGAGGTGGCCGCAGATCAGAACTTCAACGACTTCGTGAACGCCGACTCAGACCCGAGCACTGACACAAGTTTTCGACGACGAGGAGGTAGTGCAGCCTGTTTCCGGCGAACAAAAGGAGTCTTAAGATGCGAATGATCCCGACACTGCCGAAGCTCCCGTGCCCACACCAAGCCAGGTGATGGATTTCGTTGACCTTCTGAGGTTGTTTGCTGGGCAAGCGCCTAGGGCGCTTTGAATTCACTGGCCATCTACGAGAAGTGTGTGCTCCCCATGTTCACGAAGCGCGCAGACTAAAATCACGAGCTTTTTCACTAGGCAATAAATTTACCATACTCTCGATTTTACGAAGTTCCAGATTTAACGAAATAATTCGCGAGTCCCGGTGAGTTCGTTAAATCAAGTTTCAACTGCATTCCATACTGCGGTTTGGGTTTGTTCTACACGTTGTTATCGCCAGGCTTACGTCCGGCGAGGTATTGGTACTAACCGCATGCACTGAATACTAACGGGCCTTTTCATACTCAATGAGTGGCAGCGGCTTCTGTTGGTTCGGCAAAATAAAAACAGCCTCGTCTTTCTGTGATTTGTGAAGCTGGCATGATCCAGTCGTACTGCTGTTCAGCCGCCTCGAGATAGTGGTATAAAATAACCGCACAACAGGCTAATTGGATGGCCCGCGTTTGCTACGGCGGATTTTAATTGTTATTGACGTGGTTTCATGCACAGACTTTCTCACGGAGAACTAAACTGGCATTTAAAGTTTTCTTGCTGGATTTCATATGAGTCGCTCCGGATACCTGGCTGTGGGTTGAAATCTCCATTAGGGAAAAAAATAAACTGTAAGCCAACATGAAGACCGAGTGGGAGTCAGAGGAAGAAGCCTTTGTTCTTCAAGGGACATCGACAGGATGATGATTGTAATAATAATAACTTTATGTAAAAATCAAACTGAGCTAATTGGGGAAGAATCACTGCCTATAGAATAAAAATCACCCATCGGAGAGAAAAGCTACAGTTGTTCTATGGCTAAGGACGTTATATTAAGTTATATTAAGTCATATTAAGTGCGGTTTTATGTCTGTTTTTTTCCTACGCCCTGAAACTCATTATTTCCATGCCAGCATGGTCAGTTCTAGGAAGAAATCGTGGTTTATCGGGGCCTGCAGCGTAAAGCGAGCTATATCTTTAAGGATACAAATTAGGTTAAGTGCAAATCTTGTTAACTTAAAAAAACTTCGTTGAAATTATATCCAACCACTTTATTCTAAAAATGACCTTAGAAAAAACTGGTCCCCGTATAATTACTGTGGGATCACGTATTTAGTGCTTGAATTTGTTGAAAACAATAAACAACAATTTCGTAAAGATTTCTCTGACATGAAAATGCGGCCTCGAAGTCTCAGGAAATCAGTTTCGGGTAGCGCGCATTTATGTTGATGCCTGCAGTCAAAAGTGCAAAAAAAAAATTTAGAGATCTTGTGAAAGCTGTCCATTTCATGGCGTCCCTATTTTTGAAACGTTTAGGAAAGCTTCAGCAGAAAAAACCTTGTACACCACTTGTTGTGAGCTCCCGTTCAAAGAAACGAAGGCTGCACAGCTTCTGAGAAAGGAAACCAGTCTTTTGAATGTTCGCGAAGGAAATTCTGTACGCTCATTCACTCTTCCCGAAGTTCTCCAGTCAACCCAAGAGACTTAATTTCTTCTAAGTAAGGGAAATTCAAGATGTATCGATTTTCCTCGGTTATCATAAAACTAATTCCGAAGTTACACTTGTCGTTTCGTTGTTTCTCAGAGAGCGCGACTCTAGGTCACTAATGCAGCAAAAGCCAAAGCAGTCAAGAGGGGATTGGAACGCCATGCATTCTTGCACATTTCATGACTGATAGTGTACCCTTAGTACTTCTTCTTTAAGCCGGATTTTTACAGTGAAGGATAAAAATCTATGAATATGTACTGATCACGCATGAAGGTTTCGATGAACGTAAGTTTTCAATACCATCCATTTGTAGGCTTGCTGCTATTCCTTTCTTAACAAAGTAGATCGAAGCTTTATATCTCGTGGAGCCGATTTGGGGTGATCTTCTCAGCTACTTTAAGATTGTTATCACTAGCCACGACTTTCTAGAAAATTTCGATCTGAATTTATTGATTCGTGGCTTATTTTATTTTTTACTGTTTAAAACCAGCAGTTCCTCTCAAACCTCACCAGCTGTCCAACCGTGCAACCCCTGTTAAATATCCTCGTCAAGGCACTTGATGGCGAAGAGCGAGAAGGCTGCTCCTGTGCGCAAGCGCGTGCTACTTTCACTTTTTAGTTAAATGTTTTTGTTCCACGCCACCACTGGTATCGCTCGTCTCAACACACTCTTCTTCAGGCAACCGCGGCGTTTCAATGTGCGAGAGACAATGAGGTGTTCCACATATCACTGTTTTTCTTGGGAGAAACAACGAAAGACCTATTTATTTAATGAACGATGACGAGGAAAGCCCTGGTGACAGCAAGATCAAGAAGTTCTAAGGCGTGGTTATGAAGAAGGTAATCATGCGAAAAGGTAGTAGAAACAAAAAAAAGCATGTATCAACTTTCATGCCACATGCAACTTGCCTAAGGAGAAATTAGTATCAAAAACGTCGGTGTAGATAAACTCACTTTCTACTTCTGCTGTTGTGAGTTGAAAACATACGGCGATATCCAAGCTCCTTAATTATGTAACATTGCCAAGTCGTTTGCCCAAGTCGTTAGCAATCCGTAAACTTTGAGTGCCTCAAAAACAGAGGATTGTGAATTGTGATACAAAAAGATTTAAGAAAATCAACAAACTTTTCTCTATGAGAAGCTGTCAATATGAATCAAGTTGCCGTAGACGTGGGTTAGTGTGGTCGCTGCAATAGAATAACACAAAATGCAGCAAGTACCAATTCACATTAGCTATTCGGACCGAACAAGAGGATTGGAGCGCCCCAGTCTAAAGCAAAGCGCGAGGTGAAATTCGGACCCACAGAAATATAATTGCTGCAAGATGGCTGAAACACCAGCTTGTGCAAACCAACGTTGAGGAGTTAGCTTCGAAACCAGTTGTGGATGTGTCATAAAACAGTATCAGCGATGCAAGACAAGAAGGGCCACGTTAACGGAGGGTCAATATCGCCATAAAAAATTTTCTTGCACATCGCTTTCTCCTCTCCCGCTCCATGCAAGGGGCAGTTGCAATGGGGCGATGTAGTGCGTCGGTGCTATAGACCCTTCGCAAAATGGCCAAATCGTTGGCGGAAAAGCAGCAAGCCACTCTGGCAACACTGTGCACCCGCTGCGCCGCCATTAGAAAGGAAGCGAAAAGGCTGCGAGCACAGAGTTTCTATGGAGTAGCTACCGTCCACCGTCCACGTAATTGCATACGCGTCGTGGGGCAACAGACTCGTGAAGCCGTGGGCGAAAACGTGCAACCGCAGCGGTGTTGCTACGACCTTTCTAATGGCGTCGTCACGTTCACCACCAGTGTTACCACCGATGAATTCTCAGTGTTGTCCGCCTTTTTGCAGAGTCTATTGTCCCTACGTTTCCATGACGCAGCCAGAATGACACTAACCTCGAGCTCGGTGCTCTCGCACATGCGGAAAGTACCACGCTGGACCATCATGCCCACCGAGACGGTGGCCTCGGGCGTCTCGTGGAAGTCCCCGCTGACCAGGCGGAAGGAGTAGCGCCACGTGCCCTCGAGGCGGATCGAGGAAAGGAAGACGAGCAGGCTGTTCTCGTCCACCGATCCCGGGGGGAACACCTCGCGGCCAGGCTTGAACGAGAACGATGACAGGGTGCGCACTAGGGCATCCATCGTCAGGCGGCACTGCTGGGCGCTCTCGGCGAAGTCGCGGCGGTCCAGCAGGTACGAAAGTCGTTCCTGTAAGGAAACATCGTTGTTCCTCAAAGAAAGGCTGCAGCCAAGGATGCAGAAGGGCCATTAGGGGGCCAGGCAAGTCACATGTCCTTGTATGGGCTCTCCAAGAAACCCGCCTTGTCTCCGCGACAACCAAACTGTACCATCGCAATTTGGTATCACCATGATCAGCAAGTCAAGCCACATCGACTAATACCATTCTCATCGCCTTTAGATCACCCCACCTTTCAAACCAGCGATAGAAGATTTCCTCAGGCGGGTTGCTCGGCTAAGCCTAACGCGGCTCGCCTCGCCATCAGCCCTACCCGACATAGCTGCCGCCGCAGCCGACGCAGATGCGCAGGGGCAGACGCCGCCACCGTGATGCTCGCCAACCCGACCACCGACGCCGTGGAGAAAGCCGCAGGCTCTGCGATTCCATCGACCTCAACCCAAGTAACTACGAATGACATTGTCTGAAGCATTCCGAACGCCCTGCCATCGAATACGATACCGAAACCCCCTCTGGACAAAATGCACGTCACTGCCGATGACGACGAAGATTTTCCCACTGAATAACCCCCGAACTCCAACCACTGGATCGTACTGCGCCGTGAACATCGCACCCTCGCGCCAATGGTACCACCGAATCACAGACCCACTCCAAAAACCACCGACGTAACGCGCAATGACCGAAACAGCCTGAGCCCACCACGCCGTCAGTTACTTCCCCCCCCCCCCAATCTCCACTTCCGCCCACGGACATCACGATAATCCTCAGGCCACGAGGCAGCCTGAATTGTTCCAACATTCGCGTTTGAGATTCGCATCCCTTCTCCAGCTGCAAGCACACCTACCGACCAACCGGGAAGCTTCGCCTTCATTACCAGTCTAATTTCATCGTAGTGAGCAGACCTTATGAGTACTGCGCACAGCGCTACGCATCACTCACCCCGCTCATCATCCAAGGAAAGACCTATGCCCTGGCCACACATGTTCCAGCACCTGCAAACCCCTGCAATGGAGTTATCTTCGCGTTACCATATGACCTACCACCAGACGACGTCCCTCACAACTTCACTGAGCCCAACCCGCACTAACAAATCATCGACGCAAAACGTATGTGATCTACTCCTCTCTTTCAAATTGCTGGGTCCCTCCAAATGCATCCGTTATCAGATGGTCACATTCCGCTGTCGCCCGTCCAAACGCATAGGTGTAGCATGCCACCTCTGCTGGGCCACCGGGAAAAGACCGGATGTCTGTCCCAACCCTGATACTCCACCACGGTGCCCAACATGCGGCCTCAGCTCTCCACCAGACCAGCATATTTGTCACCTCTTCCGCCTCACCTTGTCCGGCCCCCACCCAACAAAATCCCCTGCCCTCTCCCAACGATACCTGCCCAGACCGCCCCCAAAAAAGGACACCCGAGCTCTTACCATCGGGCGAGTTATCTAGAAGTCGAACCAACTTCAGTCACCACTTTAGGTAACTTAGGTAACACCACCACCTAAAACGAGACTTCCAATAACGCATATCACAGAAGAACTTTCCTCCCCTCTCCAGTGAACATCAACAACCTGTGAACCACCCCAAAGCAACTTCACCACCCCTCTCTACAAAACCGACGTGGCGGAAGTGACACCAACACTCCGCATACAGGACTCCCAATGCACGAAAAGCAAGTTACGCCCAGGTCAGCTCCAGTCGCTTCTAAGCCACTCCCACCTCCTACCAACGCTCCTTCCCTGCCAACCCTCCCGATGCCTTCCCCTAGGAATTACGGCTACTGAGACAACAAGTTGCCCACCTCAGAGCCGAAAATGCCTAACTACGCGCTCACCCTTCCCAACCCACACAACTAAACTCTCTCAAAGTGCTCCCAACCGAACAAAACGCGAGCCTCCGAATCTCCCGACCAATCCCCTCGAGACAGCATTACCCGTCCAGAAAAACAACTAAATGCACAAAACGCAAACATAGCTGTCCTCCTCGACACTGTTTACGTCCTCACGCCGCGGACATCCCTCATGCAGCCCCACCTAGAAACATTACCCCTAGTTTTCTCTCTCCCTACCTACCTTCAACACATAAAAAATGGCCCACCCAACCACCTCCTCTAATACTCTGCGGATGCGGCAATGGAATTGTCGACGATTCCGAAGTAAACGCGCACCGCTACGAGCCCTTATCAACGATACCCCCGAACCCCCGACGTCATATCCCTCCAAGCACCAGGAGCAGCATCCATGTATGTTCACTTCCCCACAATTAAAAAGAACTCTAACACGGCCATACCAGTCAATAAGAAGCTCACAGCACAATAATCTAGAACTGCGAACCGAACCGACCACCTCCCTCACACATTCATACGCCTCAATACAAGACCCACACCACACAGCCCACCTACATACTAAACGACTGGTACACACTTTCTATGAACTGTTTAAACAAGCTATAACACCGGCGAACAAAGCCTCCTTCATAATTTCCTCCTATTCCAATGCCCCATTACCAAGCTTGGGGTTATTTCACCCAGAAAAAAAGACGGACTCTAATGGGAAGCAATACAGCATCCCCACCTCACCATTGAAGACTAAACGTACATTCGCAGCTTGGACGGCACCAGCACACAGCGAGACACACTACTACACCTCTCCATTACTAAGCACACCCACTGCACCACGTCGCTATGTTTAGACTATAAGCGACCATTACATCCTCGACATCACAACTACCACCACGCCCCTTACAGCGTAACAAAACTCGACCGCGCACAATAATCAATTGGCACCAATTCTGAATACCCGCACGCAAGCACTTTCCATCAACCAGCATCTCAACCTCTCAACCTAACAGACCAGATACGCGGAATACACACCGATATCCTACCGATATTATGCAATACCCATGTTTGATGCCAAATAGACTCATTATTATTATTATTATTTTGTTTTATTATTATTATTATTATTATTATTATTATTATTATTATTATTATTATTATTATTATTATTATTATTATTATTATTATTATTATTATTATTATTATTTGCCGCCCGCAGCTTGAGTATGCTTGTGTTGTTTGGAATAGCACGTGTAACACATAGTAACACATAGTCTAATATCATTGAGATGGTTCAATAACTTTATATCTATCTTTTTTAACCATGGCTTCCCCGACAATAATAACTTTGGTTCATTTTCTGCATTGACGTGTATGTGTGCGTGTGTATGTGTGTGCGTGTGTGTGGGTGTGTGTGTGCGCGTGGGTGTGTGTGTGTACGCGTGTGTATGTATGTGTGCGTGTGTGCGTGCGCGTGGGGGGGCGTGTGCGTGTGTGCGCGTGCGCTTGTGTGTGTGCGTGTGCGTGTGCGTGTGCGCGTGCGCTTGTGTGTGTGTGTGTGTGTGTGTGCGTGCGTGCGTGCGTGTGTGCGTGTGTGCGCGTGCGCGTGCGTGCGTGCGTGTGCGTGTGTGCGTGCGTGCGTGTGCGTGCGTGCGTGTGCGTGCGTGCGTGCGAGCGTGCGTGTGCGTGCGTGCGTGTGTGTGTGTGTGTGTGTGTGTGTGTGTGTGTGTGTGTGTGTGTGTGTGTGTGTGTGTGTGTGTGTGTGTGTGTGTGTGTGTGTGTGTGTGTGTGTGTGTGTGTGTGTGTGTGTGTGTGTGTGTGTGTGTGTGTGTGTGTGTGTGTGTGTGTGTGTGTGTGTGTGTGTGTGTGTGTGTGTGTGTGTGTGTGTGTGTGTGTGTGTGTGTGTGTGTGTGTGTGTGTGTGTGTGTGTGTGTGTGTGTGTGTGTGTGTGTGTGTGTGTGTGAAAGCGTGTAATTTTGGTTCAGTGTAACCACTGCTATTTGCTTTTATCGTGGGAGATGTGCACATCTTGCGTCGCCTGTTCCCATTTAAAGCAAATCTTTACTACTTTCGTCCAGCGATTTCGTGGAGGAAGCGCAGGGACACCTTTTGACGTGAGACACACCCCCGACGACACACCCGTCGAAGCGCATGGTGTGGTTCGCCGGGCCCGCAGATGGCGCCTGCGGGCGTCGACAATGGTCGCTACTGCCGCTGCGGCCGAGGCAGCCGACTACCCCCGCAGCCTCCCATGCATGCAGCACTGGGTCGTTTCGGGCAACGTGACTCGTCTCGAGCCCGGCGAAAAGGAACGGTGCATCCACCATAAATGAACGCCGCGTTCGCCCGGCCTCCTTCTGTGAGCGTTGTACGGAACCGTACGGCTTTGAGACGGGGTCGGCAATACAGTTAAATGAAAGGTTAACCAAGCGAAACCAAGACTCAACCAGACTAAGCCAAGCTTTTGCTTTGCATATGCAAGCTTAGCTGAGCTAAGCTGTAGCCATTTTTGTTTTTGTTTTTCTCGTGCGCCAGCACAAAGGCCCTCTGGCTGTTCTTGGGCACACTAATAAACATTGATTGATTGATTGATTGATTGATTGATTGATTGATTGATTGATTGATTGATTGATTGATTGATTGATTGATTGATTGATTGATTGATTGATTGATTGATTGATTGATTGATTGATTGATTGATTGATTGAACTTCAACTCCCTCCGTTACTCTAAACCCCAGACTCTCACACCTCTTTCAGGCCCACCAGGGTCTCAACAACAAGTGGAAAACGCAACGCCACAATACCAAGCTACGCTGCAGAATGGCCCTTCTAGAAATAGCATGCAACTGCAAATTACCGCTTTGGGACGCATGTGTGACAGCCTTTGTACAGGCCGCAGCATAAAAAAACATGGCGTACACTGAGGCACCTACTCGACCCCTCTACCTGAAAACAGAATCACAAGCATGCCACAACCGAGTGGCCCATAATATCAGGGGATACGACTAGACATGGGCGCAAATTCCTCGTCGCCGGAACCACAAGCTCTATTCTTTAATGGGGATGGAGGGTAAAACCGACTAAAAATTTGATTTTTTATTATAGTGCCAAATATTCTAACATCCTTCGAAAACGTCCTCACGAAGTGCCATCCTCAGATGCGCACAAGAAGTCATTCAAAAATGGCGCAAAACGCGCCCCCATGTGACCCCGCCTAGTCACAGCGAGTTTCGTGGGAAGCAGAGTGGTATTTACAATTATTATGTTCCTTTAAAAACACGGGATCATGCTTATTTTTATATTAACATACACATATAGCGCATAGTTACTTGAATTCCTCTGTTGTTCAGTATTAGCCCAACTGCCGCTGCTTTAGTTGAAATTACATTGTACTTGCATTGCGAAACGTTTGTTTACGTCAGGTCGATCGTCTATCATTCTGTTTGGGGGTGCGTAATTGGCTTCTTTTTCGACATATTACAACAATCTTTAATTCCTTGCCTACACTGTAATAGTGGGATTGTCTCGTTCTTCCTGTAATCCGCGCAAGTAGCGGCAATTTGTATAATTGAAGGAGATTTTTGAATTTTCTCATCAACTATTTCAATTTGCGAAACCTTTTTTAGTGCGTTGTTCACCAATCCTATATACACATTTTGAGCGAGAATAAACATGTTCTCACCAAAAGTACTTTTTAGTCACACTTATTTCTGCCAAAAATGACTAAAATTTGTATTTATGCTCTGTAAGTATTTTATAAACGTCAACGGTTAGTGCCACCATTATTATTCTGGTTCAGAAAAAAGCCTGTGTCGTTTGTCTGAGTTCAAAAATGTTTCAGCCCTGTGCCTGCAAAACCATTTCTGAAAATGTTCCTTAAGCCCAGAAGAAAAGCTAAGGAACTCTGGAATTTTGTTTTAAGATGTATTAAATATTTCTGCATGACATTTTCACACGGTTAGTAGTTCTTTATTACACATACCGCCAAAAGTTCGAGGCGATTGCTCAAAAAGAAACGACGTTAGCCGCAGACGTAGTTGGACACCTACGTCTGCTATCCATCTCCCCTCAACCTACTCCGGCCCCCACCTAGACACCACTTTCACACTCGCAGAGCTGCAATCTACACACTCTCACACAAACCACAACGCCTGAACCAGACGGCATAACATACACCACCCTTGGAAACCTGGAACCTCACTAAAACCAACATCTCCTGGACTACTACATCTACTGCTTGCGAACTGGGTCTTTAGCAAAAGAACCCAAACATGCCACCATATCGACATGGTAAAAAGCGCACTAGACGGAGAAAAGGAACAGGGAAACGGGACCAGCGCTAGACATCTACTCAGAACGGCAAATTGTTCGCATCCACACGTACCGAATAATTGCGAAACTTCCCGTCTCGATTTAGTTTTCAATAAACGGAATTTTTTCCCGAGAGGCTTATGGTTTTCTCGCAAAGCTGCAGATAGTATAACCTTGATACCCGTAAAACCATTTCACATTTACAATTTGTCGCTTTGAGGCAAAAAATTTGGAAATGTGTAATAAGGATACCCCGAGCTATGTTCTTGAAAGCGACATGGCATGCAGCGGGAACACGTACGCTGAACGCTAGAAAACAAGATATTTCTCCGAAATTGTGGTAAAGGAGATTCATGATTCCCTGCTTGTAATTAAGGCACGTGACTACCTGTAGCCGGTAGTAGGATGCGGTGAGTGGCACGCTGACGTCATAGAAGAGCGCCATGAAGCAGGTGTAGTTGAATTGGTGCACGCGAAGCTTCGGCCGGTGGAAAGGCGCGAACAGTGCCTGTGCCTCGTGCTCGAAGGCGCGTGCCTTGCGGAACGGCGCCCAGTGAATATGCAGTGCCCGCCCGATGGCCTCGGCCTCAGGACTGCGAGATGCGCAGCCGTGGAGAACCATGACCAGCGAGCTGGCAACCATGTACGGCGAGATGAGGATGTTGCGCGTGTAGCCGCCCTCGCGAAGCTTCTGGCACACGTCCACGCCGAACTGCAGCAGACATCCGCTCAGGGAGGGAGCCATGAAGAACGACGGCTCACGAATCCTGCACAAGGCGCACGGACAGCAATATCTGGTAGCTGAGCATGATAAGCATTTTTGAATAACTGCAAATGGAGCAGTAAATACAAAAGAGCGTGAATACATTAAAGGGTGGTTAGGCAAAAAAGATTCTGCACCAAATACTAAGAAACTAGGAAGCTGGTGGGCAAAAAGACAACTTAGAAATCAAATAGTTCTACTCATTGAATATTCCCAAACTTATTGGTTACGGTATGGGCTACCGTAATACCGCAGCAGCAAGCCAGCCTTTCGAACGAACCTTTTAGTGTCGGCGTCCATCTCGGAGCTCTCATCCTCTGAAGAAAGGGCGTCATCCGAGTTGGTGCTGTGCGAGTCCCGAGATACCTGCGAGTTGCTTGAAACGGACGAGGTCGAAGTGGAGTCACTGCTGCGTCGAGGTGAGCACCAACGGCGCCCTTTCGCAGTTGTGGACGCGCAAGACTTGCGACTCCGTGAACGCTGGCTTCGCGACTGCGTTTCCGGTACGTGCACTTCCCCCGAGGCGGAACTTATCTGGTCCGTGGGGGCGACCTTCAATGAATTGCCGCGCATTGTGATGACCAGGCAGGACGGCAGGAAGCACTCAGCCTCTCCTTCTTCTGTTGTTGTTGTTGTTGTTCCTTCACTATATTGGCGCATACCCAATCAGGGGATCGGCCAAACATCAGTCGCTAATTTGAATGAGATTGCTGCCTAGGTGGATGATTCGAGGAAAAGTTAGAAAATTTTGGAAGCTTTTTTCTTCATGTGTTTGAGGAATCGAGATTGGAAATTAGTCAATACTGAAACAAATAAATAAAGAAAGAAAGAAAGAGAGAAGAAGAAGAAGTAGAAGAAGAAGAAGGAGGAGGAGGAGGAGGAGGAGGAGGAGGAGGAGGAGGAGGAGGAGGCGGAAAATAATAATAACAAAAAAAACGGCAATGGATACGTTTGGAGGGGTCTGGTGAGGTTCCAGATTAAGATACGAATTAGGTTGTGAATCTTTTTGGAATTTTCTATGAAGCGCAGAAGAGCAGAACAAAAATCCCGGCTTCCCCTTCTTCTTCATCGTCGAATCATTCAGAGACATGGCGTCCTATCCAGCATCCGCAGCGACATTCCATTACGAAGACAGTGTAGTCGGGTTACTTCCTCTTACACCTAGCGCCATCTGGTGGTTTCCTTTGAACATTGTCGCAATCCTCTTGAACCACTGCGAAAGGCTGATTCACACGGCGGACGAAATCACTTATTCGAACCGCGGAAGAATACCAGGTGATACGACGTCGCCGATTGGTGACTAGTGAACGGAACGCGGACACGCGTGCTGACAATGCGAGGCTTCTCTTCCGTCCGCAATCCTGGCGGGGGAATACAGCAAAATACTGCGCTTTTGCCGCTTTTGGAGCTGTGTGAGCGCCAGTGAGCGGTTTTGGCGCTCACACAGCTGGATAGTCTAGCAACCATGCCTGTCGACTCGGAGTGGAAGGCATGTCGAGATCGCCACTACACCTTTGTTTGCTGCCAGTGTTATGCAACTGAGTTCTTTTCTCGCCTAACACGGCTGGTTTCGGGTTTGATAGGGTTGCACACGGTGGTACGGAATTTCCGCGCCAGTGGCATTTCTCTTTGAAAATGGCTTGGCAGTAGTGTTGTACGGAAAGGCGTTCCTGGAACTAGTTCCTTCTTGGAGGAACGGAGTAACGCCACCGTTCCATTTAGGGTCGATAGAACTGTAACGGTAACTCGTTAGGTTTATAAAGGAACGGCAAGAACGGCGTTCCTTCTGCAAACGTTACATCACCAGGATTTGGCTGTTTTTGATGTCAAGGCTCGAGTACAAAAATCCACCAGTCACTACTGTGTTTATCTTCCTATTGGCGTGCACCCTTCAGCGGAACGTGCTTCCTCGAAGGTCAAAGGCAGAAGAATAACCACGCAGCGGGCCGTAGCTTGTGCTTGCTTTCATGCCGGTTGAGCTTACGCAGCGTTCCACGGGTAAATAGCGCGGCCGCGAGAATGCTTTTCACCTTTAATCGTTTGTCTGGGGAGGCCAGGATGCGCGTATGGCCGATAGAATTGTTCCCTGCCGGGGAAAGGTTGCCTAAGTACCTGTATATTGTCAGGGGTAATTACTGCATTATTGCGCGCGAGGCGCGGGTGCGTTGTTGTCGGAAGAGTGGTGCTCGCTGTGAGGTCATTGAAAGGGTCACCGGGTACCAATAGAGCTGGGCGCGCCGCAGTGTCTCGGGAAGCTGTACTTCTCGACGCCAGAGTACGCGCGCAATTCCTCACGGCGCGGTATGTCGCCGATCTGGCGGGAATCGGTCGACGGTAGTGCCAGGTCTTTTTGTATTGCACGCGCCGCGGCGTGTTAACGAAGGACAGGAATTTCGTCATTATTGTGCCTAATTTAGTCGCGCGTCGTATGGACAATACCCAAGAGTGGCCGTCCGAAGGTCGACAGCCAGCTTTTTTCAGAGTTGCTTTTCGAAGATCGTTCGTGAAAATCCTCACCAAAAGTTTTTGCAACTTTGTTTTTTTTTTCCTTTTCGCGCGTGCTCATACAATGATATGCCCATCTGTATTTATCTGTGTGTCTGCGTGGAATAATACTTAGTTGTAAGTCTGCACCGGTCGTTGTGTACTTCTTTCTGTGCGGTGTCTTCCTTAGTGTAGCTTACACCTTTTGATAATGGGCACCAACTCGCCAAATAAGTCCTTCTAAAGTACATGCCTCGACATCTGATGTGAATGTCACCTAGAATAGAGATACACTTCTTTAAAATATAATTTGTTATTATTTTAAACAGTAAAAGGTTAAAGATATTCTGGGTGCATTTACGTTGTTACCTTGCAATTCTGCGAGTTTTTTAATTGTCACTGCTATCATTATCGAACGGCATTTTTTTGCCTTGTAGACCCGCCTGGCCAAAGCGAATGTCATTTATAGCTAATGTCATTCGCGTTGAATGACATTAAAGATTTGTGTATTTTTCCTTTCGGCGAGGTTTCTTATTCAATAAATTGAATTATGTTCCTGTTTGTGAGTAAGTTTCTATTTGCACATCTGAAGCGGAGTAACCTTACTGTGCATTTGTATGACCGCACTGTAAAGTGCCATAATGTTGCACCTATAATAGACGAGCACCAAAGTCGCCGTTAGACATGTCTGGAGTTGGTCCAATGCTCCCTGAAAAAATTCGTCTTGGAGCGTTTCTTCAGATTCTATTTGTCTCCAGATAATCCGCTGCCGGTGGTGTTCACAGTCGTGTAATATACGTAGTTCGATGTGAGTTTTAAATATCTCACTTTAGTTCGCGTCAGGATTATCCGACACCGTATGTTATTCAAAAATGAAATGTAACGTTAATGTAACCACACGTTCCAATGTTCGAAGGGCAACTGGAACGCGTTCCTTTAGCAATAAAGGAACTTGTAACGTGAACTCGTTTCAAAATTGGCAAGGAACGAGGAACGAGCTTTCGTTCCTGTTTTAGAGGAACGTGTACAACACTGCTTGGCAGGACGCAGACCCACAATGTGAGACGGCGCAACGATGTACTTCATAGTGTTAGTTCAACACTTCCAGGCTGTGTGGGACAGCAGCCGCGAAGAGTACTGCAACAAAGAGGTCCAGGACGCGCTGTGGTAGAAGATAGATGTCGAGACGGATGCCGAATGTCAGGCGTTTGGCCCGTACATTGCCGGTAAGTGTAAAATTGTATGTCTAGCTTGACAGTCCAAAGTGAGGGCGCAAAACGGTTACCATAAAGCTCTAACCCCAAGCAACGGTAGCGACAATAGACGGGACTTGCGTCGGTGACAAATGGAGTATTTAACCAATGCAATCGGTCGCTGCCAGTCGCGCTGCGTGGTTTTCGCTAGCTTATGTTGTCAGACACTTGCTAGCATCGGCAGCGCACCCCGACGCGCCCGCTGTCTTTGCGGCTCAATGTAGTGAGGCGTGTCGCATAAAACAACTAAACGGTGGAATAATATTTGCTGGAAATGCCGTCATTGGTTACTTTGCTTGCTTGCTGAACGGTAGTAAATATACAATAAAATACACTTTTCTGTGCGGACAACTTGCTTTGTTATTCGCCATTGCTGTTAATCGCAACTGTCTTACCTTGATTTTGCGGTAACCCGACATTGAATAATTTTAGCCTGAAGCCATTGCAGTGCTACGGTTAAACATTTGTACTTGCTTTGCCGCAAGTGTCCTGCACCGCATAGTTTTCTTTCCTCCATCGCCTACCTGTACTTAAGTCCCTTTTCCATATCATGTACTCCCTTTTTCCAGCTGAATAATTTGTGGGAAGTTGCGTTGGAATCCACTTGTTCCGTTGGAATCCTTTATAAAAGATGCATTTGTAGATAACCAGTTCTGCCTTGCGGTATTTTTTTATCTCGAGAAGGCTTACGACACAGCCTGGCGATACGGCATTTTTAGCGACCTCAAGTCCTTTAGAGTGTCAGGTAACATGTTAAACACCATTTCTCGTTACATCTCCACGAGGACATTTCTTGTCAAGGTTGTGTCATCCCTGTCCGGGATACACGTGCAGGAAATTGATGTGCCGCAAGGCGGAGTTTTAAGCTGCACATTGTTTATAGTTAAGATGAACTCCCTCCGAAAGGCACTGCCGCCATCCATTTCCTGTTCCATCTATTTAGACGGTGTACAATTATCTTTTAAATCCTGTAATTTGTCAATTTGCGAACGTCAAGTACAGCTCTGTGTTAATGAACTTGCTGGCTGGGCGGACCGTAACGGGTTTAAACTAAACCCGGGCAAAAGTACTTGTGTTGTGTTCTCCCGCAAGCGCGGGATTATGCAGACCCGGAGATTACCTTTCATCGTGCATTTATTCCTGTAAAAAAGAGCACAAGTTTTTAGGTGTCATATTTGATAAAAAAAACTCACATTCGTCCCACGCATCAAACAACTTAAACATAAATGCCTGAAAACACTGAAAATTCTGATGGTCCTCTCCCACCAATCCTATGGTGCAGACAAACAACTCCTTCTCCGTGTCTTTACCGTCTTGGTCGGGTATCGGTTAGACTACGGTAGTGTCGTGTATGGTTCGGCATCAAAAACAACACTAAAGATGATTGATCCAGTGCTCCACTTGGGCCTGCGCCTTGCGTCTGGTGCGTTCTGCACTAGCTCGGCCCAGAGTCTGTACGTTGAAATTAACAAATGGTGCCTGGAACATCAACGAATGTACATAGATTTATTATATGCTTTTAAGGTCTCATCATTGAATAACCATCATTTTATACCTGTCCTCAACGATACATCTACAACCCAGCTATTCTCAAATCGTCCATCTATTTCTTTGCCCTACTCACTGAGGGTCAGAGGCGAAGCTTCAGGTCTTTCTGTTGGGTTTTTAGACGTATGCACATCATCATCATTTTCTGACGTTGTACCACCATGGCAACTTCATCCTGTTTGTTGTGATGCTTCTTTTATGAAAATGGATAAAAGCAGGGAGTGCTGCGATTCTGCAGCACTTCTGGTCCGTGCTGGATAAATATAAATGTCGAATTTTACAGTGATGCCTCGAAAACTTCAACTATGGTGTCTTGCGCCGCTCATGGTCCTCACTTAAAGGGACCCTGAAGTGATTTGTAAACACCGCGGGATTACTAGCGCAAATGGTAGTCCGGAATCCATAGCCCATGTTTCGACCACTCGGAGCGCGTTTACGCCAATTTATTTAGTAGAAAAATAAATTCGAAAATGCTGTCCTCCTCTCTGCACCCTCGCCCATTTTCTGTGGCGTTTTCGTGTGACATCAGGAGGAGATGAGCTGGCATTTGGCTGCGCTACTGCACGGCTCGCCGACCTTCCGACAGAGTCAGTCGGCCCAGCGTATAGTCCGCCGGCCGCCGACGGGTTATCGCAATTCGCTCGCTCATTTGAAACTAAGCCACAACATGTTTGTGAATGAAAGAATGTGCCTTTGTTTACTTTGTTAGTTTGTACACTGTACCAAGCTCCGAGTCCGGGTCGCTCCACACAAACGCTGCATAAGTGCACATGCGACGCTTCGCTGACGGGTACGCTAGTAGGAAAACCTAAGGCCACTTGAAGGCGGGAGAAGAGTCAGCGAAGTCAATATAGGTACTAAGGAAATAGAATCAACTGAAACTTTTACCTTAAAGCGCAAAACAAGGGAGCAGGGTGTTTTTTTTATTGCGCTGAGTGAACAAGCACTGCGGTCAGCAGCACGACCACACATCTGCGAACGCTTTTCAGTCTAAGAAATGCAATTGCTAGACGTGAGATATTGTGGAAGTTTGGGGGACGCTTACTGCACGAGCGCTATACAACAAATAGTCACCTAAGATACTTGAAATGCTAAAACTGAATGAAAATGTAAACTGGTTATACTATATATACCTTAAATATCCAATCTCGGCCGCGCTGGCTCGTGGCCGAGTGGTGTGAAGCGCTAGTATTATTATTTTGCCAGGTCGCAAGTTCGGCGCCCCTAGAGTACATGCTTTTTTTGTAAGTTGTATTTTTCATTTGCGGCCGATGTTTTCTAAACCGAGTTCACCATTTTTGGGCCGCAATGTTCACTGCTCCACGAGCGAGTTCACAGAACGCGCGCAGACTGACACTGGCGCGCTAGCGAGTTCTCGCTGGCGTGCTGTTGCCACAAGCGCCGACTACTTGCGGGCAGTCGGCACAGGCCAGAATCAGCAGACCCTTGGCCTTGTGCGAACACGCTTTTTACAATACAGGCATGAGCGAGGGAAGCTCCGAATATGCGGGAAAAGCGCATGACATTTGAGCATCTGCGGTGACGCGGGGGGCGTTCATCCACTGCGTAGGCCTCCGCTAGTGATCCCTACGATTCCAAGCCGTCCTGGGAGGCTTATCTTAGGCATTTTACAGCCGGAAACAAGGCAGAAGCGTGGGAGGATGATTCCTGAGATATCGAGAATGCCATTCCAACGATGTCGTCGTATGCCAAGCATGTTGTTTTACAGAACCGAAACCGAAACTTGTTCGAATTCTAACCTTGGACATCGTCCAATCAAGGTGCATCTCCTCCCGTCGTCACAGCGTATAGTTGGTGAAGCCGCCACAGAACGTGCATGGTAGTTTTTCTTCTTTCTCGCTTTTTTTAAATAACTACCCACTTATCAACCGGATAAATAATAAAAAGTGTGGTAATTTGAGCCAGTCTACGCAGTGCAAGGAAAACCGGGAGCTTGACAAATTCACTTCAGTGTCTCTTTAATTCTTGCAGAACCATGAGCGTACACACCACCATCTTTTCAGCAGAAGCCTATGGCATTTTAATCACCGTTCAGCACATTCTTAAAAAACAAATTCCTAAGGCCGTCATCTTTACAAACTCTTTGAGCGTTGTGCATGCATTGTCGTCACACAGAACCAGAAAAAACCACATTGTGAATCTAGTTTTTAATGCCATAATGTCTGTGTATGCTAATAATTTTCAACTAATTCTGTGGTGGGTTCCAGGCCATGCTGGAATCGCGGGGAATGAGACCGCGGATCAAATGGCCGCTGCTGCTGCACTTACAAACACAGTGGACGTAACAACAATACTCTACACCGACCTCAAGCCACACATAAGACAACACCTTCGCAAAACATGGCCAGCCAACTGGCATACACAGACAACAAGTTACACATAATAAAACCACACATAGGACGATACACTACTGACTCACACAACAGATTCATCGAATTTGCCCTAGCTAGATTACAGATAGGCCACACAAATGCGACACACTCTCATCTGCTCATTGGATCTCCAAGACCCTTTTGTAGCAGGTGTGGGGAGGGCCTATCCATAATTCATTCTCATTACATGCAAAGCACTCCATAGAACCAGACGCAAACATTTCCCACAACTATACAGACAACACATCCTACTACACCCAGCATTGTTTTTGGCGGATTATCCTATGATTCCTGTGCAACACACCTTTAAGTTTCCTAACGACATCAAGCTTTTACACCTCATTTCCTCTCACGCGTTGTTTTAAACCTTATTTTATGCCACGCACCATCACAACCTGGCCTTTACACCAGACATCCTCATTGCCTTTTACTAATTTTACTTTTGTCTTTGTTGAATGTTTTTAGAGTTTCTGTTTACATCCTTCATACCTAACCACTGCTTTGGCACTCTTTGCCCTATTCGGCCTTGCGCCATAAACACCCAACCATCATCATTATTGTGTGGAGAGTTAAACAATTATCCGGATTTCTCTGAAGTAATTTTTTTTTGTTTTGTAAATGTTAAGTGGCTATTTCCTTCAGTTTTTATTACTCATTTCTTTTGTTGTAGAAAACTGTTTCTCCCCGAAGTGGTAATCCAATATTATCATCTACGGTTACAGTGCCTTCAAACTATCTTTTACCCTTTAAACGCTTTTGCGCCGCCTTCTTGTGAAAGTGTTGTTTTTTCTTCGTGTGTTCGTCTCTGTTGTAATAACAAGCGCAACTTACCTTCAAGAGCTTTTTTTTAACAACACCGAACCTATCGAATGGACAAGAAGTAGGTGGGGACACCAAATAGCGGCCAACCAGCGGATGAAATGTAACATGGGAAATGGAGGTCTTTTCAGTGGTACGGCATTCCTTGACGGGGCCCATTAACCGGCCAGAAGGACGTACAGCGAAACATTAGCCAAGAAAGCAGTACGTAAAAAATATTGTCAGACGATTTGAATGATGTTGAACAAAGACATGTTTATGTTATGTGCCAAGCACTTAGGTTATGCCATGTATGCATGCTAAAAAAACCTATTGTATTTGCTGACTCTCCTTTTGTGTCACGCGTAGGGATTCAGATAAATAAGAAAGGAATCATTAAAATTGTATTAAACACAGGTGCCTTGACAAAATTTTGCTGAATCAGTTCAAACAGGTGATCTTTATGTTGAGAGACTGCTCTTTAAAAATACGTCTGTCAACCTTGTTGTGCGTCCTGCGTGCTCCTTCAGTTAAGAAGCTATATTAAAAAATATCATAAGGGGGCAGTAGTAACATTCAGTGTCCATTCACGAGAACCACTTCATATAGAGGGCACAACTAACGAAGCTATTTGAGCACAAAGCTCTCACCGCATTGTATTTACACGTTACGAACAGTGCCTCACATTTTTATTGTGACTACTTACTACCTTCGCTCAATATTTGGCATTTCAACTGGGTAGGTATTTTTACAGCCAAGATAAGTTGGTCTGAGGTTACCAATGCTCGAAAATCCAAAAATATTATTTGTGTTATCGTTAGTTTTGTTTATTTGAAGCTTTTTTTTTACAATCTAGCCTTAAACATCCATCCAGGAGACTGAATTCGTCGTGGAGCGTTCACCCTAACTGGAGGAAGCGGCCGAGGGGAGCATCGGACACCTGCAGCCGTCATGGCCGGCGGCCGTTTCCACGCCTCGTTATCAATACGTGCCAAGCATTCGAGCAACTATCCACCCACCGACGAATGGGCACAGCGTCAGCATGTCACGCAAAAAATAGCTAATGCCGTCCAACAGCGCGTTGCGCACGAAGGGGCCGCAGATTACTTCGGCAAGCTAATGTACTCACACTTGAAACTACTGTCGCCAAACAAGGCACTCTCCGTGCAGGTGGAAATATTTGGGCTTATTGCCCTGCACGTGGAAGTCGATGACTAGCGGCTAAAAAAGCAAAAAGTCAAAATGTGTTTACGTTCGTTCTTTACCAAGTGAGAATTTTGTACATGCATAGTGATGGGTGGGCCACGTAGCCAAAGTTGTGTTTTTTTTACCCACTTTTTTTACTCCTCCAATAAATCTGCGATATTTTTGTTTTTACACAGCCAAAGGCGCACTATAAAATAAATGCATACGCTTTGTTCATTATTTTATTGAAATGCTTGCATGCTATGGATAAGCACCTGCCGTGCTTAGTCGGACATGTGGGCCCCAAAAGATGTCATGAATGACCAGAAACCACAATTCAACTCGTCGCTTGTACTTTACAACTTCTTGGCTAATCTTGAGTATTTCTGGGACAGACACGGTGTTTTTGAATGAATGTCTACAGGACCACTTTCTTTCTACTGTGACACTGCACCTACGTCATTGAAAAACGCGCACATCTGCTTTCGCACGGAAACTTCCAAAGCACTAGCACGTCCGCGGGATGCAGCAAGGTCAAGCGCCATCTTCGAAGGGAGCTTCAGGTGTGCACAGCATATCGCAACTGAAGAAATTGGGCAGTACGTACGCCGCAGTGACAATATTAAAGACGATAGTTTTTTTTTTTTTGGGGGGGGGGGGGGGGGGCTACGTAAATGCGAATGTTTTGGCCTGTCTTGAAAGGATAAATTTATTATCAAAAAATAATGGTATCAATGATACAATGTAACAACCAGAAACAATTAAACAAGTGCAGTGCCGGTTGCTACAAAACTAATAGAGCGCGAAGGCTGCAAGTGACAGACACTTACAGAAACATATAAACAGCTTAAAGTTGATTGTAGACAAAATATTAACATACAAACAATTTCGAGTTGCTTACAACCAAAAGATTAACATGCGAGGTAAACAATGATCCAAAACATTCGCTTCAAGAATGCAGAAATATACAGAACAGGTTTGGTTTTATGTCACAACGGGTACTGTACCGCACTAACACACAATTCTAACACCAAAATCACTTGTTACAACAACAATCCCAAAGGACACAGGTCTGGAAAACTGGCATGAATAATAACCCCTTTGTTCGAAACCTCAATAAACCGGGTAGACCAATGTCGCAGAAACTCTTCCTCCCCCAAAAAGGCTAACTCGCCTTCCAAAAAGTTCACGAGATGTTTGAAAAAGGATAGCAAGGGCCACTGCATACGTAGCCTGTGATTTTGTGCTACAGCCCTGCAGCGATTACGCCATAGTATATAATCGCCAATTACTACGAATAGTTTGCCTACGGGTGTGCCAGAGCAGTGTTCTCTCGGTTGATACTGTGCAAGCCCCAAACTTGGAGCGGCATGGTGAAAAGCAACGCGTAACAGTGCAGCTTGAGAAAGTGTGAGCCGTGAATTTTGGTTAACCGCAGTTGGGACAGGAAGAGTTCTGTGTTGCTCCCCAGCGAAATAATCTGTTTTTTGTGGGAAGAAATCGCCACGCTTTTTGCCACTGGATGTTTTTGGCGTCCTCTGGCAGCATACCTGAAGTCAGCCGTAACCAGGGGAAATCTGGTGAATCCACACGTCTGCCAGATCTCGCAGTAACTATTTTTTCACACAGCCTGGCAGGTTGTTCATTCACAAAATCGAGATCAGCATCCAGTGCACGAATTACCTTAGCTAAAGTAATGAAGGCCTTGAAGAGTCTTGACGTGATATCTGCACTGGGGTGCATGTTTCTGGCCAAAGTTGGACAAAGAACCCGTCTAGAAGGACCGAGAAAGCATAGGATCAAAGGTCTGCCCGGAGCTTCTGCGTCACTGAGAAGTGAAGAGAGGACTCTAAGGGCCAACAACTAGCTCATGAGGTTGATGCAAGAGAGACTATAACCCCCAGAGCGGCGTGGGCGGCGCGGGGCATCCGTCGCTAAACGCTGTGTGTCGGTCTGTCTGTCTGCCACTCAATTCAGCCGCGCGGCCAAAGTGAAACAGAATCTGCACAATAGGTGCACCGCCAAATCTAAACGTCTAAGTCAGGTGGTAATGTTCATACTTGTCAACATTCTTCAACAATAAAAAAGCATAGGCCAAATACCAGGTGAAAATCAATACATAAACAATATTTCCAGCGTGCCTTTATTAAAAAATTTATGGATACTTGATTTTTATGAAATCCTGCATCCACTGCAGAAAACCGTCACCTGCTGTTGCTTGCGCAACTATAGTTCCTTGCGAGAATTTAAGAAATCAAACGGCAACCATAACGAAGGTTCCTCAAGACAGGTACCACGTTCCGCTGGGAACCCCTGTGGAAAATGGCAACGTGCTTCTATAAACTTTAAAGTACGGTTCCTCGATTGACGCACGTCTCCGTCGTACGGCACCGCTGGCATCGAGCACCCGGCCTGGTGCAGTGGAACGCGGTAATTTTTCATCGACTTGAGCAAACCTCTAGTGTTTCATCTCGGAGGAGCGAAAGGGGAGAGGAAGAGCATAAGAGGTGAGCAGAAAAGAGAAGGGACTATTGCATTTTGACGATTTGTCGTCTTTCGAAGTGAGATTTCGACTAAAGATGACTATCGTCTGTCGTAGCCATTTGCAGCGAAAGGTGCAGATACACGGCCAATTTTTTTGTGACCCTCTCTCGGTCTGCGTTGATTGTTGACAGCAGGCGCCTAAATCGACTGCACAAGATGCCAAACGCATTTTAAAAACGG